>NW_027256882.1:229685484-231087984 GCF_029215685.1 Pituophis catenifer annectens | reverse complement strand
CAACACTGGCCTCCTTGACTAAGAAATGGAGAGGAATACAGCTCCATAGAATTAGACACCACTGGACAGGGGAAACTTTTACCTTTACCGTTTATTTATTTAAATTAGATTTTATGGAATTCCTTCCAACTTACAGAAGATGAAGTGACTGAGGTAGAACATAGAATCATAAGGCTGGAAGAGGTCCTCTGATCCAATCCCCTGCTCAAGGCAGGAGACATTATACATCCCAGTCAAATGTCTGTCCGATCTATTTTTGAAAACCTCCAGTGTTGGAGCACCTACAACTCCAGGAGGCAAGCTCTTCAACGGGTTAATTGTTCTCACTGTCAGAAAATTTCCACATATTTCTAGGTCGGCTCTCTCTTTAATAAACTCCCACTCATTACTTCTTGTCATACTCTCTGGTTTTTTGAAGAATAACCCTCTTTGTCAGTGGTGGGATTCAGCCGGTTTGGGCCGGTTCGGGAAAACCAGTTGTTAAATTGCTGGCTGGCCCTGCCCTGCCCTGCCCTTCCACTCCCCACCCTTCCAGGGGTCTCCACGTGCCCCGTTTTTGCTCCCAGGAAGCTGCAGGGAGGCCTACTAGGCCCCAAACTGAGCATGAGGGAGTGCGGTGTGGCCCGTTTTTGCTCCTGGGGGGTGCAGGAGGCTGAGTGCTGCTTGTCACACCCTCTGGCCACTCCCACCATGGCCATGCCCACCCATCTGGTCATTAGGGCAGAGAACCAGTTGTTAAATTATTTGAATCCCACCACTGTTCTTTGTGACATCCCCTCAAATATAGCATTAGCTGGCAAAATATATGTTGCCCTGAAACAACACAGGTAGTCCTCACTTATTGATCTCGATTGGAACCAGCAGCTCCATCACTTCAATGGTGCGGTCACAAAATGTCACATGATCACACTGGCTTAAGACATCCGTTTCGGCTGGAGTCATTAGCAAATCAGCACGGATCATTTAGCTTGATGTCACACAATCATGACTTGCAATTTCCTGCTGGCTTCCCCATTGAATTTTATTTATTGGAGGCTGGCTGTGAAGATTGCAAATGGTGATCATGTGACTTTGGGATGCTGTGACCATCATAAATGTGCACCCGTTGCCAAGCAACTGAATTGGGATCAGATGACTTCCAAAATATTAAGACAGCTTCAACTTTGAATTTCTTTGGCAGAAGAGGTTGTAGAAAAAATGGTTTTAAAAGCCTCTGACGATCCCAGCTGAGCCGCACGATCATCAGAGGCTTTTTTTTTTTACTTTTAAAAGCAATTTTTTGGCCGAAGAGGTTGTAGAAAAAATGCTTTTAAAAGTAAAAAAAAAAAAAGTTGGCCACGCCCACTCAGTCACATTATTCCCCCCACCACCAAGCCACGCCCACAGAACCAGTAGTAAGACATTTTACATTTCACCATTGGGTTACCTGATCATTTTTTGCCACCTTCCATCAAGCAAAGTCAATGGGGAAATCAGATTCACTTAACAACCATGTTACTAACTTAACAACTATAGTGATTCACCTAACAAATGCGGCAAGACAAGTTGTGAAATGGGGCAAAAGTCACTTAACAACTATCTTGCTTAGCAACGAACATTTTGTCATCATAAGTTGAGGACTAGCTGTCTATGGCTTTGAAGCCACCAGTTGAGCATCCTAGATTAGAGAATGAGAAACAACTAAAAGAACATACTGTTAAAATGTAGAGCAGCTTCACATTCATATATGTTCAACTTTGTACTTTCTTTTAAAGTACAGACTTCTAATGGAGCAGTTTGTAACTTTCTTTTAAAGAACGGACTTCTAATGGAACAGGCTGTGCTTTCTTTTAAAGTACAGACTTTTAATGGAGCAGGCTGTGTTTTATGGGATCATTTGTAGAACTGTTTGATTAAATGTGGGCCTTCAGAAATTGTTCCTTGAGGAACTTCTCTGATGATCGCGTGGCTCAGCTGGGATCGTAGATCTGATGATCCCAGCTGAGTTGCCTGATTGTCAGAGGCTTCTAAAAGTATTTTTTTCTGCAATCTCTTTGGCCGAAGAGATTGTAGAAAAAAACATGCCTTTAAAAGCCTCTGGCGATCCCAGCTGAGTTGCCTGATCGTCAGAGGCTTCTAAAAGTATTTTTTTCTGCAATCTCTTTGGCCGAAGAGATTGTAGAAAAAAACATGCCTTTAAAAGCCTCTGGCGATCCCAGCTGAGTTGCCTGATCGTCAGAGGCTTCTAAAAGCATTTTATTCTGCAACCTTTTCAGCCAAAGAGGTTGTAGAAAAAATACTTTTAAAAGTAAAAAAAAAAAAAAAAGTTGGCCACGCCCACCCAGTCACATTACCCCCCACCACCACCACCACCAAACCATGCCCACAGAACTGGTAGTAACAAATTTTAGGTTTCATCCCGGGGGAGGGCATGATGTGAGGGAGGATATCAAAAGAGTCAAGATGGCAAATGCAGTATTGGAGTCCAAGCTCTGGCCTTTTACGCAAGGTCAGTGTATCTATCAAAGGAGTGAAACATTCAGCCAGTTCGGTCTAGTACTTAAAGTACCAGACTAGAGACTGTAACATCGTGAGTTGTAGTCCTGCTTTAGCCATGAAAGCCAATTTGGTGACCTTGGGCCAGTCACTCTCTCTCTCTCAGCCCAAGCCACTTCACAGGGTTGTTGTTGTTGTGGGGGAAATAGGAGGATGAAGGAATATTAGATATGTTTGCTGCCTTGAGTTATTTGTAAAAATAATAAAGATTGGATATAAATAAATAAACCTTGACTCCCCTTTGAAAACATTGTTGGCAATGATAAAGTCAAAGATAGAACTGCCATCCAACTGTTCTAACCAAAAAGATAATAGTCTGAGATTAATTGGTACTGTGCAAAAGACAACAATAAGAATATTTTCAAATCATGGTATCTAAAATATTCAGATTTTTTTTAAACAGGTTACATAATTCTTACAATCTTTTAATCAATTCCACATGGATTCAGAAAACAATTTTGTCATGATCATGTTATAGGCCTATGATGGTGAACATATGGCACGCGTGCCACAGGTGGCATGCAGCACCCTCTCTGTGGGCATATGAGCCACTGCCCCAGTTCAGCTCCACTGTGCATGCACACACACCTCCCACCAGCCACCTGGTTGTCGGATCTCTGCCATGAATGAGCGGGGGGCAGGGCACATGCGGGGGGCTGCATGTGCATGTGCGGGGGTGGGACGCATGTGGGGGGCATGCATGCATGCATGGGGGCATGTGCGGGGACTGCACATACATGCATGGGGGTGGGGCGCATGCGTAGGGGCTGCTCACGCATTGCATTTTGGGGGTTCGGGCACGCACATGTGCTTTGGGCACTCGGTTCAGAAAAGGTTAGCCATCACTGGTATAGGGAGTCCTCAATTTACAACCATAACCAAGCCTGGAATTATAGCAATTAATCATGCCAGTTGTTAAACAGGTCTTCACATAACTGACCGAATTTGATATTTTTGTGACAGCGTTAAAGCAATCACCATGGTCATTAAGCTAATCTGTGGTTTTTAAGTAAATCTCTTCCCTGCCAAGGACATTATTTTCTTGGAAACCGGAAATAAACATTGGTTTCCTGCCAAAAAAAATAATAATAATCGCAAATTGTAAGTCATGTGACCACAAGATGCTGCAAATGACTGTAAATGCATAAATATATATCTGCAGCGGCAACAGTCATACGATGGCACCTAACCATCACTAGAATTTGGTGGCTTGCCAAAATACTGCATTGTGCCTTGTTTTCATTTCAGAACCAATATACTACCAAGTCAAAACAGCACAAATATCAAAAGGGTAACATTTAGCTGCTAACAAGGGAAGATGCTAAGTAATTGTTTTCCATCTCTTAAATATGTCAGTAGGTAAATTACTAGCAATTTAGTCAGTACAAGCGACAGGATTTCTTCATACTAAGATGAATAACATGAGAGTTTCACAGATATCAGCAGTAGTCATAGCGTGCCATTATCTGGGATTCTCATTAAAAAATATTAAGCAAATAATGAATGGTGTTACGTTCATGAGAAATTATGTACAATTCCTTATTATTCTTTAATGTTCTTATCTGATTTATATTCTACCTTTTCTTCAAAAAAATCAAGGCAATTTAAATGAAAATCTTCATCCATTTTATTCATCAGTTGAGGTTGGTTTGGCCCACAAACTGGACTATTTCATGACCCTCACGAGATATAGCGGAAATCCCAGGCTCCATTATGATCATAAGTTGAGGACTACCTGTATTTGAGATGTTCCAATATCTGAGGGGTTGCCACAAAGGAGAGAGGGACAACCTATTCTCCAAAGCATCTAAAGGCAGGACAAGAAGCAATGGAGGGAAACTAATCAAGGAGAGAACCTACAAGGAGAGAATAAGGAGAAAGTTCCTGACAGTTAGAACAATTGATCAATGGAACAGCTTGTCTTCAGAAATGATGGGTGCTTAAGAGGTTTTTAAGCAGAGACTGAACTAGTATAGTGTCTCCTGCCTGAGCAAGGGGTTACACTGGAAGACCTCCAAGGTGCTTTCCAACTCTGTTATTCTGTTATTCTATTATCTTGTGCACCATGTCCAGAACACCTTGAGCTGCTTTCAGTTTAGAAAATTTATTTCCAAAGCCTGCCAAACTGCCCTAGGAACCACAACATCTGGGAGGAAGTTCAACATTATCCAGAGAGAAAGAAATATTATGAATTTCCCTGGAATGTTTTATATATAGATCAACAAATTTTGTACATCTCTATTATAAGTCTATAGGACACAGGTTGGATTGAGGGAAAAAAAATTCACCTAGTTCAGGGACGGCTAACCTTTTTGTTGTCACGTGCCAAAAGTGCGCACATGCACCCGCACCCAAAATGCAATGTGCATGTGACCCTCACATTTCCCCCACCCCCATGTGCATGCAACCCCCGCGCTCCCCCCGCCCCTGTGCATGTGCATGTAACCCCCACATTCCCCCCAACCCCCATGCATGCGTGTGTGACCCCCCCATGCTCCCCCCGTGCATGTGTCCCACCCGCCGATGCCCATTTTTGGCTTCCAAGTTGGTGCAAGTGCCCCGTTTTGGGCCTGGAAGGCCTCCTGCGCCAACCTGGAAGCCAAAACGGTGCTCAGGGGCGCTGCGCAAGACCCCAAAATGCAATGCGAGTGCCCCCATATGCATGTGCATGCGCATCCCCTGCATGTGCCCCACCCCTGCGTATGTGCGGCAGAGATCTGAGGACCAGCTGGCTGGTGGGAGGCACGCGCGCATGCCTGGAAGAGCTGGACTGGGGTGACGGCTCGTATGCCATAGGTTCGCCATCATGGACCTAGTTGATTTCCATGATAAAAAGTTGTTTTGAAATTAGTCTTTATCTAGTCCTAGTCCAAAACCTTAACCATTAAATTACAAAGACATTTGGAATAAAACAGAAGGAACTCTTCCCTCTGAATTGATTTTTCACGCTTATACTTCATATGCCTCTTCTAAATATTTATTTACAGTAAATATAAAGAATTATTCCTCTGCTGGTCTATATTGAACATTGATATAGCCTTTCTGCATAATTCAGACACTAAATCTCTTTTATAAACTATTTGTACATGGAAATATAAGGCTATTATTATACAATAGGGAATGAAAAATATTTCCTTGATCTTCTGTAAATAGTACGATTAATTTAGCTCTAAATAAAAGTGCCATGTTTAATTTGGATTGTATGACCAAATATTAAATGGATTAGTAAATTATAGAATTTTCAAATAATTTTAACTTTTTGGCAATGAATGCTGCATCATACTAACTTTACTCTGCTTATTGGAAGAGTTTATATTTCTGTCATAAAGAAAAAGAACTTTACTCCAAAAGAGATGAATGTTAAATTATCCAAATCTTTTCCTGCCAGATGGAAATTAATTCAGCAAATAATAAAAATCCAGAGGGGGTGAGTCCACACATACCAGATTTGGACACCAAGTTAGTTATTCCTCATCTTCAGTCACAGAAAACCAGAAAGAAGAAAGAGAATTAACAATATGCTTATCTCTAAAGCAGCACTGTATATTTGAATACTTGAATACTTCATAACAGCTGTTACATGGGTAACAGTGGGTTAAACTGGCTTTAAATTTTCCATCTAATGCAATGACATAAGTACTTTAGTATTAATATAATTGTAGGGATATTTGGAATATTTGGTGTGAACAATATAAATTATGTGAACAATATAAATTATATTAGACAAAAATGAATTCAAGAGGATAATTAAGAAATATATATACAGTATATATGTATATATCAGTGGTGAAATGTAAAAATTTGTTACTACTGGTTTTGTGGGCTTGGCTTGGTGTGGGGGGGGGTAATGTGACTGGGTGGGCATGCCCAACTTTTTTAAAAAAAAGTTTTAAAACCATTTTTTCTACAACCTCTTCGGCTGAAGAAGTAGTAAAAAAACAAAGCTTTTAAAAGCCTCTGTGGATCAGGCAACTCAGCTGGGATCATCAGAGGCTTTTAAAAGAAAAAAGCCTCTGAGGATCAGGCAACTCAACTGGGATTGTCAAAAGCTTTTAAAAGCATTTTTTTCTACAACCTCTTCGGCCGAAGCGGTTGTTGAAAAAATGCTTTTAAAAACCTCTGACGATCCCAGCTGAGCCACGCGATCATCAGAGGCTTTTTTTTTTACTTTTTATTTTTAAAAGCATTTTTTCGGCTGAAGAGGTTGTAGAAAAAAATGCTTTTAAAAATATTTTTTTAAAAAGCCTCTGATGATTGCGTGGCTCAGCTGGGCATGGGGGAGGGCAGGGATTTTTGCTACCAGTTCTCTGAACCACCCGCCTCCATCGCTACCGGATCGGGCGATCCAGTCCGAACCGGGAGCATTTCACCCCGGTATATATACACATGCATACACTGTACATATTTTCTATCACAAATGGAAATATTTGCGAGTGTATTTGGTTTGATTGTTTTCCATCAAGAATAAATAGTGTTGGTTAGAATATTTTAAAGACCCCCTTCTCTCACAGAAAGGTATTTTCTACATTCAGTGTCAAAGGCCCCATCATAATGGGCATGCACAGGAAGGCTAGTGGTATCATGCAATGCAGTAAAGAGGATGCTACATGATTTATATTATTTCTTTAGTGACATTTCTTAAATACTATTATTATGGCTTATACTGGTTGTCTGTGGCAGGTCCAATGGTGGGTTGCTCCCGGTTCGCCTCAGTTCAGGCAAACCTGTAATGGCGGTGGTGGAAGGCTCCGCCCACCCACCAGACATCACCAAAAATGCTCTGCACATATGCACAAGCTTCTGCACATGCACAGAAGTGCCGGGCACCCGCACGCTACTGATAGCAAACCGGTAGCGCCAGGATTTGAAACCCACTACTGGGCAAGTCCCCTTGTATTAAACACTAATGTCTTCGCCGTATATCCCTAGCTTTGAGATGTCCCACTCCAATGAATTACCTGGAACAATTTAGATACCTTTTGGTCATATACCTTTCTTTGTTTAGATCTTTCCAAACTTGTTTTTGTAACAAGTTTTAGTCTCTCTCTCTCTCTCTCTCTCTCTCTATCTATCTATCTATCTCTATCTCTATCTCTCTATCTCTCTCCCCCTCCCTCCCTCCCTCCTTCCCCCCTCTCTCTTCTATCTATCTTTCTATCTATCAACTATCTAGCTATCTAGCTATTATCTAATTCCCACCTTTATTATTTTTACCAATAAGTCAAGGAGGTGAACATATCTAACATAGCTTCCTCCTTTTTATTTTCCCCACATCCTGTGAGGTGGGTTACCTGAGAGAGACTGGCCCAAGGTCACCTAGCTGGCTTTCATAGGTAAGGTAGAACTAGAATTCACAGTTTCCCACTGCTCCCCTTTTTAAGAAAAAAAGATATAGATTTAGTTTGGATTATTGTCATATTAATTTCTCTTAGCCATTCTCAAAGCCAATCACCTGAAGTAACAAGTTATGAATTAAGAAACATTACCAAACTTGTTTAGACATTCTTGTGCTGCTTGCCTTACCCAAATGTGTACAATCAGTTTCATATCCACCAACTTTATTGATGACCAAAATAACGAAGCACGTGGAATAGCACATGCTCAGTTGATGTTCAGGTAATAAGTCCTTTGCTTCCTATTCATGAACCAAGAAGAGGAAGATAGAATCTAAATGAAAAAGCCAATCCTCTGAATGATTTTGCCTTAAGGGTGTCTTTGCCATATCAGACCTAACAATCCCAATTTCCTGATCTATTGGAGCAGTATACCACTCAAAGCCATCTCAATAAGCCTCTCACTTTTCAGGAACATTAAATAAATTGGCTTAAAGTTAGCCAAAGCTTTCTTAAGATTAATTTGAATAGAGTAAGGCAAGGAAGGGGGACTCTGTCTTTGATATCCCTAACAGGAAATGAATGAATACTCTTGAATACTCTTTTCAAGCATCCTCCTTTTTTTAACTCTCTGTATATGAACCCTTAGAAAAATTTCCTTGGTGTCTTGGATGGCAATAATGTCTGGATTTAGTCTGAGACTACAGTGCATATGATAACAATGCTGATTTTTAATGGTAATTTGTCTATAGGGAGGAAGGATTTCATCAAGAGAAATAAGTTAATGGAGATGAATAAACATGCTTTTCAACTTCACAAATCAAATTTGAGAGCTCATTTACTTGAAGGACACTTCTTTCCAAATTTATGCCACATGGATCGTTAATTAGTTGCTTTCAGAATTGAACATTGGGATATTGCTTTCCAAGGTAAGGCTTTCAAAATTGCTTCTTCTCTCCTTCCATTCTAACCAAACTTTCGCTGAATAAATGTGGCAGTGGAGAATGGCATTGTGATGTCACAAATCTTCACATTTATTCCAGCATATTGTTCTTGAGCTTTTATATCAAGATAAGTGCCAGGACCAAATTGTTATGATATTGTTTTCTTAAAAAAATAATAATAATGCACCCTAATGTGTTTAGATGTAGTGATTTGACACTATAGCAGAGGAAGGCAATGCACAGCTTGAGAATTATGTGTAGGCTATGGGATATATTTGTGTGGCATCTCCCATCACTTGGGTGCAGCTTTTTGGCAGAAAACAAACCCAATGCAATCCATAGCCATCAAAAGACTGCCTAGCTAGATCTCATATAATATGAGAGTGATTCACTAACATAAGTCAGTATCAAGTCTTAATTATCATATTGTTATATTTTCTTTAGGAAAATCTGTCCTCCACCTGGTTATTTAAATTTTCCAGTAACACCCACTGTTACTGTTACCTTGCTTCTGGTTGCCTTCCTTCCACCCACCTACCCACCCTGCTTCCCCCCACCCCCCCGCTTTCCCAGAAATGCAGAGATTTTCAGAGAGGTAAGTCTTAGCATAAGGTGTTGAAAATATGATACAGTGATATCTTGGTACTCAATGTTAATTGGTTCCAGGAGACTTGAAGATTACCAAAAATGATGAGTACCAAACAATTTTTTCTCATAAGGAATAATGTAGTAAGTCACAAAATAGCCAACACTGACAAATTCTAGCTTGTGCGTTGAGTACCAAAAAAAAAAATGAATATGGGGACAAAACTTCCACATCAAAATGCATTGAGTACCAAATCCAATGAGTTTCAAAGCAGTTGTGTATCAAGGTACCACTGTAATTTGAGCTTGATAATTTGTGCCTTGAGCACTGGAACAACTCGATATATTTTGCATTTTTACATACTTTGATCTAGATTCATTGAACTGTATTTTTTTTTTCACTTAGGTAGTTAA
The DNA here is from genome assembly GCF_029215685.1 of Pituophis catenifer annectens. Lineage (NCBI taxonomy): Eukaryota > Metazoa > Chordata > Lepidosauria > Squamata > Colubridae > Pituophis > Pituophis catenifer. Next base: position 231,078,173 of record NW_027256882.1, on the reverse strand, counting down.
AATGTATGGGCTGCCTACAAAATGTCTTCTAGACAATTACATGTTCATGATTGGCAATCTTTTGGGAACTGTTCATGAGTGTTCTGTATTCTTAGAGAGCATTAAATGCAGTCTGCTATCATTAGGCCTAAAACAGAAGATCTTTACTAATAATCTGGAAGCAGTGCTATGTAGCAGGCAGGAAGGAATTCAACATTATTATTTTATCACTGCTTCTTCAATTAAGGATTACAATGCTGCTGTTTAACCATTTAAATAACTAGAGCCTATTTAGAAGATATGTTCATCTAAACAGGAAGTCAGCCTCCAACAGAACATGAACTTAGTTTTCTGGCCATGAAAAATGCATAAACTATTGGAGCATATTGCAGTTGGTTCAAAGAAATAAATTGCATTACTTGATGAAGAAAGCTTTTACAGTGATTTAGCATTATTTTGGTAGTTCATAGTTTGAATGACTTTTTATACAGAATCTGAAAAATGTGCTCTGGATATTTAAGGGCTCTCCTGCCTCTTGAATGAACCTGTTTTATGACTGAGGACATTTTTGAAGGCTCTGCTTTGCATTTCACCCAATGTAAGTATAACTGGCAGAGATACGGGACACATGTTTTTCAGTGGCAAAGTCCTAAATTTAGAACTTCTTTCTAAAGGTTAGATTCTTTCTTTAATGCCTTTTAGAAAGCTGAGTTTTGTTGTTTGGCCAGATTGTCAAAGTGTTTAAATTTTACTTGGTAATGCCAGACCTTTCCAATTTCCAGATTTTGGAACAAATCCCAGAATAAATCCAATGTATCTGGAAGCACTAGATGAGATAGAAGCTGATTTATTATTCGGCTTATCTGTTTTACTTTTACCTTAAATGGTATTTTTATGAAACTGATTATATTTTAGTGCAAACCACCGTTGGGCCCTTTGTCGATTAAAATGTGATATAGGAATGCAAGAAGAAATGAAGAAAGAAATTGATATCACTGGTCAGTGATATCATTACAACACATTCCTAGAGGGCTGGGCATGCTTCAGAAATGGTTCAGAGACAAGTGCTCCAATCTCATGTAAGAACTAGAAGAGTATCTCTCTGTTATTCATTAAAGTAGTCCATTGTATTTCATGCTTCCTTATAAGAGAGGGAGGGAGGGAGGGAGGGAGAGAGAGGGAGAGAGAGAGAGAGATCAGTATTTTATTGGATTCCTGAGAGTATTGCCTTCTTTTTTTTTTCAGCTGGATGGAAAAGCCTGAAAAATTGAGAGTTTTTTAACAAATGGTAGAAAGCTCCAAAATTATTCTTCTGAATTGTCTTACAGTGCTATATATACGTATGGAGAAGACTCCTTTGACTCCTTTGACTCCTTTGATTCTGTAGACCAGTTGTGCCCAATTTGGTAACTTTAAGACCTGGGGACTTCAACTCCCAGAATTTTCTAGAATGGGGAATTCTAGGAGTTGAAGTCCACAAGTCTTAAAGTTGCTAAGGTTGGACACACCTGCTATAGATCATACTCTCAAATAAAAGAGTATAGAATTATGTTTTAATTCTATAATTGTTTTACCATCACTTTTATGTAAAATAGTTTATTTAAGACAATCCAATTGTTGAATTTATATTCAGCAGAGCAGATGTCTTGTTTGTATACATATGTATTTCTCTCAGCTACTGACAGTTCCATCTTCCTTGCCTTTAATCTGCTTTTATTCATTTCTTAAAAACAAAGGGCATGGACAACTGTAAAAGAAAGCCTTTGTTGTGTAAACAGAAAGATTTGGAACTGTTAATAGACAATAACCAAATCTTAGATGCATTTTTGGTAATATTTTTCTCATATTTTATACCTGGCGTTTATATCTCATTTACCCATTGAAAGAAATCATACATGTGTTTCTGGTTTTTTTTTTAATAACAGTTTAATATTTTAAAATGTCTCCTTTTTGCCACATAGTCAAATCATTTATCTGTTTTGATTGCAGAGGTTTAGATTACATAAACATGTGTAGACCGGGAGATAAGTACCTTTTTAAAAACCAACCTGACACAACCTAATCCAAAGCTGAGCACCTTTAATTTCTGCTGATTTCTGTTCGAGAAATATGCTTAAATTCCGTTTAAAATCAGCAGGAGCTCGCTGTACAAAACATTGGCTGAGCTGAACTCCAAGTATTACGTTAAGAGCTAAATTCTGCTAAAATGTGCTTTTATGCATCTTTTTGAAATAAGTATCACTCTGTCTGCCAAAATAATAATAAAAAAACCCACCCAGAAACATAAAAATTAAACCAGATGTCATTGAAGCAACGTAAAACTTAAATTCAAGTTTGAAAATAGCATATTTGATCATCTGTCTGGAAAGAATAAGTGAGACAAGGAGGAAAGAGGAAAAATAACAAGGGTTTTGTGTCAATTTTCACAAGCTAAAACATATCATCCTTTGCCAGGGATGTTTTTAGCCTGCAGACTTTTCACTTTTAGGAAGCTGAGAAAGGGATTTATCTGGCTGTATTCTCCTGCTTGTCCAAGAAATCCTATGCAAAGCCAGACAGCCTTCTCATTTCAATGTATCTCCCTTCCATCTTCCATGGCTTGTTTCTTGGATCTGTACTTGGCCAGCATTTGCTCCACAGGAAAAAAAAAGAAAAGGGATAAATAGCCCAAATCGGTCTCATTCACCTTATTCCTTTCTCTGTTGAAATTTATAATTGAGCCATTATGGCAGGGTTATCCAATCTTGGCAACTTGAAGATTTGTGGACTTCAACTTCCAGAATTCTCCAGGAACCATGGCTGGTTGGGAAATTCTGGGAGTTGAAGTCCACAAGTTTTAAAGTTGCCAAGATCGGACACCCCTGTATTGTGGAATACAGATATGGGGAAACGGAGTTGGGAGACTCTCCTTAGACCTGGAGGTTGGCTGGATGATTCTCTTAAAACTAGACTAGAAAGCAAAAAAACTTCAGTGTGAATGTGGTAGCTGACAAGTCTATAAGTGTTAGGCCTCCTGCAATGATGGATTCAAGCTAAACGAGAACTTTCAGGAGCTACTTCCCAAAGACCTACCAAAACCTAATTACATCATTCAGCATAGAAACCAAGATGAACGCATTCCTCGGGAGTTACACAATAACCACCAACCTCAATTGTTGCTAATGGGATTTATGCACCCTGCTTTGAAAGCCCAACCTTTTAGACCAGGGGTCTCCAACCTTGGCAACTTTAAGACGTATAGACTTCAACTCTCAGAACTCTCAGCTTTGCTGGCTGAGGAATTCTGGGAGTTGAAGTCCATAAGTCTTAAAGTTGCTAAGATTGGAGACCCCTGCTTTAGACTGTGTAAACATGAGGAAACTGTGACTTCCATCTGGGGGAGGAAGAGAGAGGAGAAGGGAAAGAGCAAATGCACAATTAAAATGCCATGTCTTTTGGATCAATAAGAATTGATTTAAAAATAAACACCAGCTTAATCTATTAAGGTTGGGCCAAATAACCCTTTTGTTAAAAAAGACTGAGAAAATGACGCCCACCCTTTTTTGTTTCATGTCACCCAGAAAGGTTCAGAAGGAAGAGGGGAAGACGCCACAGCCCTCAGCGACAAAGTGCAAATGTTCAGTAATTATTTCCCCTCCTTTTTCAAAGAGTATTGCTTGCCAAAAAATCTCTAATTGTTTATTGAATTATTTGTGAATAAACTCTCTTAACATGAGTCCATTAATTAATTTTAATGAATCAGATGAATGTCTCAAGCTTTCCCCAATTATGTTTGCTCTAATCAGGAAAGTTTTGAGGCACATCAGTTGGGGTTGTCACCAGCTGAGCAAATATCTCTGTCTTCCTATTTTCAAAAGTAAAGAAGGGACTTTTCACCATCTATGGTGGACATGAGATAAAATAATAATAATAATAATAATAATAATAATAATAATAATAATAATAATAATAATTGGAGTATGAATCACATTTTTAATACAGAAAATTTTGAAAATGGAGATAAAAATGAAACCAGAACTTTTCCTTTTAGGTCTAATGGAAAAAGAACTGGAGAAAAAAATTGGAACTTTGTTATTATCTATGTTGACAGGAGCAAGACTATTATATGTACAAAAATGGAAGGACACATCGATTCCTACTATGGACAAATGGTGGCAGAAGTTGATGGAGCTGGCTGAAATGGCAAAATTGACTACTTTGATTAAAGAAAAGAACATAAGTGCTTTTGTTTCTACTTGGAGATCACTTCTGAACTTTGTGCTTAAAGTGGAAAAGAATGAAATTTTGATTTTGGGTTTAACCAAGTAGATTGATAGATCTTTAAAGGAATGGCTGGTTCATATTATTATGAAAAAGCAAAAAATTTGATGTTAATGTTTTATTTTACTGCAACAGAGTCGGAAGTCAATGTTTCTTTTTCTTTTCTTTTTTTCTTATCCTTCCTCACTTCTCTTCCCCCTTTTCCTCCCAATTGCTTTTCTATTTACTTTTCTATTTTGTATTTTATAATATTTTATAACTCAATAAAAATGTTAAACAGTGTCTTCCTATTTATAGTGGGCCAAAATTGTAAGGTTCCCCCCCATCTTGCCTGAGGAGTTCTAAGATGAGCTATATATATATATAAAAAACCCTATCTCTTCAAAAGTATTAAATAAGAAAAACTGTCAAGTAGAGAAAACCTTTAAAACTAGAATTAAAAGGTAAAGGTAAAGGTTCCCTTTGCACATATGTGCTAATTGTTCCCGACTCTAGGGGGTGGTGCTCATCTCCGTTTCAAAGCCGAAGAGCCAGCGCTGTCCGAAGATGTTTCCGAGGTCATGTGGCCGGCATGACTAAATGCCAGAGGCACACGGAATGCTGTTACCTTCCCACCAAAGGTGGTCCCTATTTTTCTACTTGCATTTTTACGTGCTTTCGAACTGCTAGGTTGGCATAAACTGGGACAAGTAACGGGATCTCACCCCGTTATGCAGCACTAGGGATTCAAACCGCTGAACTAGAATTAGAGGTCTTCTAATTCCACTTCAAGAAAGAGGTGTCTAATTTCACAGATCATGCTAAATTATGATGTTGTTTGCTTGTAAATGCATCCATTCATAGCCACAAAGGCCCCAACATGATGCTCATTGTAAGATCACAATGCAAGGTCTCAGACAATCCTGCTCAGCCCAACTCACCTCACAGAGATTGTTGTGAGGAAAATAAGACGAGGTAGGAGCATTAGTATGTTCACCACCTTGAGTTGTATATGTAAAACAAAAGGTGGGATAAAAATCTAAAGAACAACAAAAATAGTTCTTTTATACCTGCAATACAATGTCACACACAGCTATATAAAATCATTATAGCACATACTTGTTCCTTTTGAGACCTGTTTGTTATGTTTTAATGCAGGGCTACTTGAGCCACTTTTTCAAGGTCTGCCATTCATACCATCTCCTAGAACAGTGATGGTTAACCTTTTTGCCATTGCGTGCCAAAAGCGGGGGGGTGCATGCCCACACCCATAATTCAATGCACTACACACCCCCACACATGCACGCATGACTCCCCTCGCTCCCCCCACTTTTGGCATGTGATGGCATGGTGGAGCCCGTAGGCCCATTTTTCACCCTCCCCAGGCTCCAGAGGCTTTTTAGGAGCCTGGCTAGGGCGAAAACTGCCTTCCCCACTGCCCCGAAGGCTGGAAACAACCTGTTTCCTGATTTCTGGTGGGCCTGGAAGGGCCAAAAATCAGGTGGCCGGCGCACACATGTGTGCTGGAGCTGAGCTAGGGCAACTCTCAAGTGCCTGCAGATACAGCTCCATGTGCCATTGTGGCACACGTGCCATAGGTTCTCCATCACGGTCCTAGAACAATAGATCAGATATATTATGAGGAAGAACACAAAAGTCAATCACTAATTAGCAAAAATTCAATGGGTTTGAGCTGCGTCAAAAAAAAGTCAAGATGGCAGACTTGATTTCATGACTGAAATCCTGCCGCTATGTGCATATCTGTGTTGTCAACACATGTAAAAAGGGCAAGACATCAATTGTATGGTCACAATTGTCACCTTGACTTTTTTGAATTGATCTTCTTTGACCATCCCTGCTTTTGTAGCGTTCAATGTTTAAGAACTGAACTAAAATCTACCCTAAAATAGGAGTATGTAGATACAAGTAATACTCTGATTCCAAGCTCTAGTAACTCCATCTCATTCTGAAGGCTCTTGTGCTCCTAAGACTAAAAATACAATGTGCTTCAGATGAATACTTTATGCTTAGAATTAGCAATCACAGGGCAATCAAAGTAGAACATGGTATATCAAAATTGTCCAATTATTATTATTTTATCAATGAGGAATAATTGGGGTTTTCTTTTCACAGAGTAAAAAGAAAAGCATTTGCAGCTAGGTAATAATTTAATGCTATGGATGATGGGTTATTAAACTTCTTGAACTGATATGACTGTCCTTTTTTGTTCCATTAAAAGGGGTAATTGGTTACTCCTAACTATATGACATGATCCCAAGAGGCATTTGATTCTTGCTTTTCTTTGATAGGATTACCTTAAATTCAGAATGTGGAGATTGAAGAACCTCACTCACCTTATAAAGGGTAAATCAATTTGAACAAAATATGTTTCACATTTGAAATATTTCTAACTCAAAATGTTCTGTCCCAAGTTTGAATCAGGTCTGTCTAACCTTCCTGAATGTAGATTGAGTTCAGAACATCTTATTGTTCATTGAAGAAGTCCTCCCAATGAATTTAAGTTTGGATAGGCGTTCACACTAAATAGAAAACTAATGATATTTGGATTCTATTTTACTTTTTCAAAAGTGCATTAATCAGCCGGTAACCCATGATGACTCTTTAACCAGCCTTTCATTTCAAACCTGCATGAACAAAGAGCTCTTTAAAAAACCACAATGAATGTATATTGAGAAGGATATGGATTTCTTATGGAGATAGAACACTGAATAAACGAGCAGAGAAATAATTGGTAGTGAAAAGGATAACTAGGCATGATGAGGCGCTGCTTTTCAAACACTTAAGAGGTATTCATTTATTTCTGCTAATCACAGACAGACCTCGTACCCAACAAGTTTTCTACTTTAAAATCAAGTTGTTTTTAAAAGTTCCTAAAGAGTAAAAATGCAGCTGTTTTCATATCAAAGTTTCATTGTATAGACTTCCATTGGAAAGCATGCAGAATTACTAGACAATGCCTAGGGCAGTGTTGGCAAACCTTTTTGGCACCGAGTGCCAAAACGGGAGCACACACGCGCTTGGGGGAGCACCGGAAACCGGAAGAGCAGCTCGCCGGGAAGCTGAGCTTCTGGTTACCGGCATGCGCACCAGTTACCTGGTCTTCCAGTTTCTGGCATGCATGTGTGCGTGAAGAGCAGCTGGCCGGTGCGCATGCGTGCACCAGAAACCAAAAGCTCAGCTGCTCTTCCAATTTCCTGTGCTCCCACGTGCACGAAGACCAGCATGTGCGCCAGAACCCGGAAGAGCAATGGGCAACGGCTGGTGTGCCCAGAGAGATGGCTCTGTGTGACACTTCCAGCACGCGTGCCATAGGTTCGCCATCATGGGCCTAGGGTGTATGTAGGGTTCTACATTTGAACATTTGAGCCAATTTGGTTAGTGGTAAAACAACAGACTAGAAACAGGAGGATCCTGAGTTCTAGTCCTGCCTTAGGCATGAAGCCTACAAGATGATCTTGGATCTGTCTCCTTTTCCCAACTCTAGGAAGCAGGCAATGTCAAACCTCTCCTGAAATCTTGCCAAGAGAACTGCAGAGATTTGTCCAGGCATTCCCAGGTATCAATTCTGACTTGAAAGCACTATATATATAAAGGAAATAAATAAGAGTCTGATAAATGTATGAGATTAGATCTCACCTAAGGAATTATTTAATCTCTAAACAACATTACCATATTTTCTTTACCTCCAAATGAAAATAAATTGCACGTTGTTTGCCAGTCTGTTTTATATTGGTTAATGGCACCAAATTTGGGTTGCAAAAACATAGATGACTACTGGATGGCAGCGACATAAGTAACATAGAATATTCTAATTTTATGCTGCCACCTAGTGATTGTCCATATATTTGCAATCTAGCCCAGATAAACATTTGGAGCCTAACTCCTTAATTTTCAGAATTCTTAAATACTGATTGTTGAAAACAGAGAACAGAGTTTCTTGCCATTTTGAAATCCACAAAAATAAGTCTTTTCCTTTTCAAAGGAAATCCCCAAATTCATATCCCATTAGTGTCCTTCTTACCTGACTGATTTGGCCCACCAACTCTGCAGTCTCATCAGAAGTATTAAATGTGACCTGTGGCCATCAAAAAGTTCTCCACCCAGGTCCTAATGTTTTTATGCTTTTCATCTCAGTATGTCTTAGTCCTTCAGTGTAGGCCAGATCAGAAACAGATTCTACAGGAAAAGCAGAGCTAAACTTTATTGAAATACATTAACAGAATTTTGTTTGAGTTGTCCATTTCTTTCCTTTTATATCCCAAGAAGTTGGGACCAGTCAGCCTAAGTCTCTTTCTAATAATTTATCTTTTCCTAAGACACAAAGCATGCTTCTTCTTCACCTTTTGTTTTACAGATATTTCCCCCAAAGTCATTTCCATGATTCCTTAGAGTATGGAAAACCACATTGTTAGAGATGGGAAGTAAAAATGGCAGTTGTGACTATCTGATTGAACCTCTGCCTCTTTTTTTTTTATCCAAGCACAACACACATTAAAAAGTAAATGTTTCCCCTGTCCAGTTGTGTCCGATTTTAAGGGCAGTGCTCATCTCCATTTCTTAGCTGAGAAAGCCAGCATTGTCTGAAGACACTTCTGTGGCCATGTGGCTAGCAGAGAACACTGTTACCTTCCCATCGAAGTGGTACCTATTTATCTACTCACATTTGCATGCTTTCAAATTGCTGGATAGGCAGGAGCTAGGGCAGGTAATGGGAACTCACCCCATTGTGTAGCTCTTGGGTCTCAAACCCAGGCTGTTAGCTTACCAGCTGACACATTCAGTGTCTTTAACCACTGAGCCACCACACACATCCCCACATCACACATAAGGAAAGAGAATTTTCATCACATGGCATGGCCACCATTGTGCCCTTTTTGACCACTCCTACACATGACAAAATCACAGCAGTGTGGTTGATACATACTGAAGCCCACAAAAAGAGGTTACAATAGGTTCCAGGGGTACAGAGATGCCCTAGTTTTTGTAGGATGCATAGACATTCCAGGAGGCTGATTATTAAGATAGCTGTGGAGGCTGAATCACATTCAGGAATTGATATATTTAATAGAAAGAGTTGATCCGCACAAAGATTTATTTGCTTTACCACATGGACTTTTTATTTGAAATGTGGCTAGCTCTGACCCTCAGCTCTGAAAATAATGACAACATGCTTACATATGAAGAATTTTGATTAAAAATTATGCAAACCCTAGAATGATCCAAAGAATTGATTCCCGTGGGTAGGTTTACATTCAGCAATTTGCTCTACAACATCATTCAGCAAATTGTGAGCCAGGTTGTAACCTGTCAGCAACTGTGTGGAATCTGTTTCATAAAGCTGTGCAGTAAATACAACTAAATTCACACACTACTTATCAAATGATTTAAAAGATTTAAAAATAAATACTCATTATTTATTTCGTTTTGACTCTGTCTCACTTTCTCCAGTGGATCTATGGAAGGCTACCAATTCAGGAAAACCACAGAAATAGCAGCTTTCAAGAGGCGTGCCCGGTCAAATACATAATATTTATACATTCTTGCTATGAATAAACCTGTGTAGCTCTGCACAAAGCTCTGCTTTGCTCCTTCATAATAAATTGAACTTCCTTTCATATCTGATTATGTGACAATATAAAGACAATGAAAGAATGTTTGTTCCTGCCAACACCACATTCTCAAGTAGTTGTCCAACAAAGATTTTGTACAGTTTGGGAATTTTCAGCAGTTATTTCAATAACTGTGACCCTGGATCAGGGGTGGGCTGCTGGGGGTTTGCAGGGGTTCAGGAGAAACTCTAGCTAAGATTCTGTGCAGTTCGGAGAACCCCCAAATCCCACTCTTGGCTGGCCCTGCTCATCCCGCCCAACCCGTTCCAGGAGTCCCCACATGGCCTGTTTTAGATGCAGGTAAGTGCAGGGTGTGTGTGGAGGCTCAGGGAGGACAAAAAATGGCCCTACTGGAAGTTCAGGAAGGCCAGAAATGGGGCTGTTTCCAGCCTCCAGAGGGCCTCTGGAGCCTGGGGAGGCCGTTTTCACCCTCCCGGAAGCTTGAGGAAAGCCTCCAGAGCCCGGGGAGGGCAAAAACGCCCCCCGCCATGGTGCAGGAGGCCAACTAGGCCATGCCCACCCAGCAACTGGGCAGAGAACCCCTTGTTAAAATTTTTGAAGCCGACTCGTGCCCTGGATCCAGAGATGCTTACTGGTTATGAGCATTGTTTTGCATTAACATTTTTAAGGAGGATCACAGTGGTAAGTACATTTCTTTTTATGGAAATAAGCCAGATGATTCATTTCTAGAAAATGAAAGACATACCGTAAGAGAAATGATGGTCAGAAGGTCACAGGAAAAAGTGTTCCTCCTCCCTCACTATTAGCCTGTGCTTTTTGGAAGTTAGTGTCAGAGAAGACCTTAATCGATCTTGTCATATTCATTCATGAGACATGGAGACAAAGACTTCTGCAGAGGAAAAGTAACACAATGTTTTGAATGCCCCCCCTCCCTGTCGACACCCCAGAATGAAGAACTGCTTTGCTTTTCCTACTCTCTTTTATAATTGATGCAATTAATTAATCCAAATAGTGTGTGAGTGGGTTTTAGGTTTAAACTCTGCCTTTCTTTTAGGTAATTCATGGTGGAATGTTTCATTTTTTCCCCAGAACTATAATAAATAATTTGTTAAATTAATATGCTGCCCAATTACCAGCAAATTTCTAAAAACAAAGAAACAACATATACAGTACAGAGACAAGGAAAAAAAAAACCACAATAACACAAAGAAACAATCCTGTGAAGAAGATTGGGGTGTGAGAGAGATGGTCCTGAAACCAGGTATCTCCAGCCTACTGCAGTGCCTTAATCACCAGACCACACTGGAATTTAAAATGTATTTTCTTTTAAAAATCTCTTTTCAAAATCTCAGTGAACAAATTGACGATTTAATCAGGCTTGGCATAGGGAACAGGATACCAGCCACACTTAGCGGTTAATAAAACGCTTCATCTGTGGACTACTGAGATTTCTTCTTTTATTTTAGACATAAGCCAGGAATTAATTTGGCTTGTTTGTTTCCACAGTAAATAGGCAAACATATGTATTTAAAAATAATGAACATATGTGTTCAGAATGAAATGGGAGTGGGAGGATAAAGCAAGAGTATATAAAATGGCAATTACAGCAAGAGATTTACCTCATTATGTTTGCCAACCTTCAAACCCTGGGAGAGATTCCCATTCCTACACCCCCTGGATATATTCCAAACTAGTCTATTTCAGGACAAATTCACCAGAGGAAAGTGTGATGTTTATAAACTGGGAGCAAGGGATTGTGGATGTTACACTAATATGATAACGGGCTGCAACCAATAGCACAATACCCGTGTATTGGCAATAAGCGAGATCAGTGGCAGCTTCTCTGCTACCACCACCCTGCTTCACGAAGCATATCTGACTACACACAGAGGGCTTGTAAGCCAGCAGCCGTGCTTGGTTGCGAGAATATTATGTCTAAACCTGACAAGCAATTTTCTTTCTGTCTTTCTTTCTTTGTTTCACTCCTCCTACATCTGTTGTCAGCTACATTCTCATTTCTAATGAAGATAATGAAGAATAAAGACGGGAAATTCCTGGGGAAGGAAGGAAGGAAGGAAGGGAAGGAAGGAAGGAAGGAAGGAAGGAAGGAAGGAGGGAGGGAGGGAGGGAGGGAGGGAGGGAGGGAGGGAGGGAGGGAGGGAGGGGAAAGGAGGGAAGGAAGGAGGGAGGGAGGGAGAAAAGGAAGGAAGGAAGGAAGGAAGGCATTTAGTTCTAAATCTTTTAGAACATGGGTGTCAAACTCAGGGCATCACATTGCTGTCACGTGATGTTTTGTGATGTTTTTTTCCCCTTCGTATAACTGGGATGGGCGTAGCCTGTGTGTGATGCATCCGGCCCATGGGCCGCCAGTTTGACACCCCTGTTTTAGAACACATTAATGACAACACCACCATCACAAATGGTCATGATAGTGGGAGTGGTGACAATGAAAAGCTCTCTCAGTAGGTTTTCTGCCATTGTTTGTGAATGCAGGCTTCATTAGCCATGCCTGAAGAATTGAAACAGAGCCTTTATAGAGTTGTAGTTGTACGTTGGTTACTGGTCTGCAGTGTAGTATGTATTAACAGCAAGGGCCACCAACTACCTCCTGGAAGCTCCCGGCTGGGAAGATTTCAGGGACACTTGGAGCTCTTCTGCCATCCCTGCCTTGATGCTTCATGTGTTAACAGAAGCTTGTGGGCACACAGAAGCCCAGCCAAGAATCCGCCTAGGGTGGGCACCGAAAGTGCTCTGCTTCACCGCTGAATGCCAGAGTGGAGCACTATAATTTTATTCCAATTATACTCTTAGTGCCATGATGTCACGGCATAAATTTGTACTTGTGCATGCAGCTCATGCTGGTGTGATGACAGCTCTTAAAATATTGAGTGATTGTGGGCCCGTCAGCATAAAATTATTCTAACATGGTGCCTTTATTACTGCTTCAATAAATGCCATTCGTTTTGTGTTCCAAGGTGGCATTTGCAAATGAGCTAATTCCTCCACAGTAAAATAATTATGTTGCACTTCTTTTACAGGAACGAAGAAGGGAAGCGGGGAGGGGAACGCAATTACCTAAAAGAGGCTATTTTGCCATCAAACTACCTTTGCTGTAGTTAGGCAAACTAGGGGTGGGGGAAGAGCTGCCTAGCTCAACAACTGTACCGTTCTTCAAATCTGTTGGCTGCTTTATAAAGTTATGGGGGGGGGAATAAACACTTTGCAAAAGTGGAGGGGAGGGAAACTCCAAATGAAGGTGGCGGGAAGTTCATCAAAAAAATATTTCTTTTTGCAAGCCAAATGCAAACTGTTTGCTGATGGATGACAGATATTTTGCAGCCTATAGTTCATCCCTCTAAGCATGGTGCTAACCGTTAGCCTGATGGCTTAAGAGGAAAGCGTTCATTTCATTTGGACATGCTGTGTTAATTTTGTCATTTCTCTCTGACAAAATAATGCACCATTTTAAAAAATGAGAACAATCCTTGCAGCATCAGTGCAAAGCTCACTCTACGCAGGCATTCATTGTAAAGCTGCCTCTGATTTTTTGGGGGGAGGAATGGATTCAGTTATTCATTAAGTCCATTTTGAGGAGACACTATGCTAAGGAAGCAATCCATATTGAAGGTTCTTAACTTGTACTACAACAAACTTTGCTTAATGAGGGCTTGTCGAATAAGCACCAATTGGGTAGTTCACACAGTGTCACGCTACACCAGGGGTCAGCAACCCATGGCTCTGGAGCCACATGTGGCTCTTTCATCCCTCTGCTGTGGCTCCCTGTCACCAGTCGGCTCCACAATTGATAGGGCTTTCGGTTAGGACAGGTAGAGGAAAAAAGACACCACGCTAGGAGGAGAACGTCTATGGTGGGGGAACTCGTCTTCAGGTCGGCTCCAGAATTGAATGGGGGGCTTCTGGTTAGGACCTTTGTGGCTCTTTGTGTGTTTAAGGTTACCGACCCTTGCACTACGCCATAAATCACAGCATACAAATTAGAAAGGATAGGATCATACAACAGCTAAATCAAAACCAGCAAAGCATGTTATGGCTTGGCAAACTGTGAGGATCTATGGAATTAGATGAGAAGGCAGACAGACTTGGAAAATCTCTAAACCTAAGCAGGGTTGGGCTTGGTTAGATCTGAATTTAGACTATGAGCAAGCTTCAGAGCCATAGGCTAAACTGGGAACCGTAAAACAAAATTCCTAAAAGGCAACAGCATGGCACTTTAGTAGTAAGTGATGGTTCTGTGCTTACATGAAGTTGCACTTAAATTCTCACTGTAATTAGTAAGACCTAACATAACAATGATTTACGAAAAGCATATTCATTGCAGCGTAAAGTGAAAGTGATATCGTCTGGATAGCAGGATTATTATATGTAGGAATAATCCTCGTGCCAGCCAAAAGTTCGCAGAAAACCATGAACACTCATAGAACACTCGTGTTCTGTGCAAATTTAGTGGGATCACACTTCTCAGCCCTGTCTGCAAACTTGAAAGCTTTTCCATAATAAAATCTACATATTTTTTAAAAAAATCTGAGGATACAGCTCACAACATGAAAGTTGCACTAAAAGTGATCACATTAGAGAATGAAGAGTATATTATATTAGGGCAAAGATTGCACAATGGAGGAAAACACATATATGAGCACAAATGTGCATAAACTGTGAACAATGTTTTTTTCCCCAGATTTACATCAACAAACCTGATGCAGAATCAAAATGACATAAATTTAAAGTCGGGAAGACCAATGGAAATTATTTGAGAAAGATGCCTATCTAGATCTAATATAGGGCTAACCCTATTACTGTACTATTGATTGGGAGGTACACACCCGGGTATGTGTGCACAACTAGTTACGTTGCTTGGGATCGCTTAACCAATCAAATTGTAAACAAATCATGCAGGTTGTATTATCATAACACATCGAACCACAAAATAGTCAGTCCCAGTTTAGCCTTGCGTGTTATTTGAATCAAGTCATTGCTTTTTCCTTGCATTTAATTTAGCTTTCTGATATTTGTAGGAAAGGAGGGCAGAAAACTATGCAGTTGCTCTGTTTCAACCTCATTTTCTAGCAGTGGAACAAAGAATTTGAACAAGTTCCCCCCCCCCACACACACACACACTCCTGCATCCCATCTGTCACATGAAGTGTTATGAGATGTTTTAAAGGATCTTGACATCTCAGGGAAAAGATTGGGTTGGAAAAGGTCCTACCATTATCTCCAGAATATTAAAAAGATCTTCTTGGCTTTTCTTGGTAACCAGCTGGAAAAAGAAATGATGTTCAGCGCAGTTCGAAAAGGGAGGTCATCATGTTACCCCAGGCATGGACATCCTTCCACTTCAGGTATACAAGTGTGGGTTTCCATCAGTGGTGGGATTGAAGCAGAGTAACGACCGGTTCGCTTTGTGCGCAGATTGCCAAACAGGCAATCCGTGCATGCACAATACATTGGAAGACAGCACCTTCTACTGCAGCTCCGTGTCAATCAGCTGGGCTTCAAACAAAGGAAATAAAGTTCAATATAGCACAGGGGCAGGGGGCAGGCCCAGCTGATCATCAGAGTGAACCAGTTTGCTCTCAGCTGATTGTCGGAACTACTGGTATGCACTAACCGGTCCAAACCAGTCTGAACCGGTCTGAACCAGCAGAATCCCACCCCTGGTTTCCATGAGTTACACAATTCCCTGGGTGATACAGAGTTAAAGCTAATGTATATAAAAATGTAAACCCTCCTGTGGCTTTTTTCTGCCAATTCTCATTTTATTTGATGAAAAAGAAATTGCTTTTGAAATTTCTTTCAAAAAAGATTATTTCCGTGAAATCCTCAAAGGTGGTGTCTTGGATGTCCTATCTTTTATTCTATACTTGTCTCTACAGCAATCTGTGGCCTATCTGACTTCCCATCCTTCTAGAGTATTAATTCACAAAGGAGCTCCCCAGTAGGGAATCGGTATCCTCCTGCTGTTTAAAGCACACTCAACCAACTTCATTGCAATGGAGACATTACTACAAAACAACAACCATCACAATAGCATCCTTCACAAGGAGGCATTGTACTTCAGATCCAAAGGTGAAAAGGCATGGACACATTCAGTGCAACTTCTTAAAGCCACAAATTTCCAGGAAAATACAGGTCAGATTTAAGAAGGTTCAAACAGTATACCCACACTCTTTCTGAAGATCTCATCAATGCCTCTTTAATGGAAATGCATGGTTTCTTGAAATTGCAGGGTTACTATGTGAACTCAGTGTTATATATTGAATACATATAGTTGTGTTAAGCCCTGCTAAAGTAAAACTAACCTTTAGATGACTGTTAACTTCAACTGTTTTGGAGGGAAACTTAGAACATTCATACTTGGGTGGGCTTTTTCAAGTATTATGATTGGTTGAGGCCCTGTGGGCCCAGAGTATAAATTACAGGAATTTGCCTGTTGTTCAGCAGTTCCAGTTGAGTCAATAAATGCTGTTGTATCTATGCTGTCTGTTCTTGCATACTGCAGCCCACAACACAACATTCAGGAAAAGACACAGCTTATTTAAGGAGGCACTGAGAGGTGTGGACATGCCTGCTTGATTCAGCTTTTGCCTTCAGACACAAATTCAGCATATTCCCATTCTGCACAAACTCCAATAATAAAATCCACCACTGAGAGTTAATTTGAAGGAAATTCACAAGTGTCCTGCAAAACAAGGTTGGAAACACAGAAGTCTTTTTCACGGGAGAAGAAGAGAAAAATCTGAGAAATTGCAAGGCAGATTTTGAGGCAGAAGAGTTGAATCCAGAGGTGGTATTCAGCCGGTTTGCACAGGTTCAGGTGAACCATTGGTGGAAATTTGACCAAGGTCGCTAAACTGGTAGCGATGGCCAGCTGGCCATGCCCCCAAACTGGTCTCCTGGTCGCCGCTCGCTCACTCCGCCCACCATGTTCGTTGCCGCCATGTTCTTCACGCACACGCATCCCATTGCCTTGCAAATCCAATGGGATGCGCATGCGCAAAGAACATGGTGGTGATGGCAGCAGCTTTTTCCTATGACCTCCAGTACTTTTAGGCGGCCTGTGGCTGAGAAGCTTCTTTGCCAGCTGCTTTCCAGCAGCAGCTGCTGTCTGGGGGGCCACTGAAAACTCCAGTCAGCTTGCCTTCCGGACTTTGGACCAGCCGCCGTACAAGGTAAGTAGCCTGAATAAAGAGGTGGTGGTGTGGGAGGAAGTGGGGATAGGGCCGGGGCCGCTAAAGGAGGGGAAGCGGGGGCAACTGGTGAAGGGAGGGCGGGGGTAGATAGGTGAAAATTCCAAAACTTTTCCTACCTTTTCTTGTGGCCATGGCTAGGTTGGGGGGGATCATGTGACTGAGTGGGTGTGGGTGTGAGTGATGTCAAGTTGGCCATGCCCACTCAGTCACATGGCCCTCCCCCCACCTAGCCACACCCACTGAACTGGTAGCAAAAAAATTTGAAACCCACCACTGGTTGAATCCAAATAAAAGAATACAAAAACAACCCAAACACATTTTTAAATCTTTTTAAAATGATTAAAAGCACATAAAAAGACAACATCAAGAACTGCTTGACAATTAGCAATAGCAATGATGCTCAATAAATCATAAAATTCTACAAAAAAGTAGAAGCACCACATGAATGTTTGACTATGATGGTTCCATATGTAGGGAAAGTTTCTTGAGATTGAATAGCCCGCAGATCTTCATTTCTCCATGAAAACTACATGTACAAATTGTGAATTTTCTGGCTTCCACCAAGGTGTTTAGAATTTGGGGGTGAAAATTCCCTCAGAATTACTATTATATACCCATTGCAGCCATCTATGGATCAAAGAAGTATCATAATTACAGATTGTTGTGTCATGAATATGGAATGCAACCTCCCTTTAGTGACCCAAAGGTGCTTTTTTCAAGAGGCAACTGGACTTTCTGGTTTTTCTTTGAAGACAACAAATATTTTGGACAGAGAGGGTCACTGGTTTGAAAGAGGGGTTAAAGAGGCCGTCTATGTCAAAATTGAACAGCCCCCTCTCAACAGAGAGGGAGGGATATAACATCATCTATCTCCAATCTACAACACAGTCCTTTCAACAGTTCCAAGAAGACTCCACACTAATTTGCATCACTCAGGTGACCCTAACAACCTGCTAAAAGAATGCAAATGACCAGCTGTCTGCAAGAATTTAAATCCTTCCATTCCCCACCATCCAGTCAGAGCTGAAGAAGCTTCCTGGATGAGAAGCAAAATATCTTCAAAGAAAAAACCAGAAAGTCCAGTTGCCTCTTGAAAAAAGCACCTTTGGACAACCATGACCTGGATGACTGAGAATCTCCATAGACACTCCCTTTTGTGAATGTTGGGAGAAAATAATTTAATGCTCTCTAGTGGATGTGAGGTTCAAAAATTGATTTGCTATAGTGTCCACATTCATTTTACATTGATCTTGACCAGGGTTGGATGATTGCTTAATTTTTGCATCCATGTTCCTTATCAGTAAGATGAATTGCAGTGATAGTGATGGAAGCAGAAACTATGAACACAAAAAAGTGATGAGTTCTTGACTTGCTCCCTGGCATGCAAAACGAATACACAACATGAGCTTTTAACTGGATTCTAATCATATTATCAAAGATGTGGATCTATTGTATATTAATTTCATGGTTAATGTAAGAATTTGAATCATGTGTTTTCTGTTGTGCAATCTAGCAGGTGTTTTGGTCTACCAATAAAGCAGAGATGACTCAGCACATTGTGCAAGTCTGACCAAAAAAAGCATAGTCTACTCTAGCATAACCTTTCTAGTCATAGAGAGAGAAACTGTGGCGGGAGGAGTTGTTACACTTCCAGAGTGAGTTTTGTTCCTTTTAGTAAAACTTTCAGAGTGTCTTAAAGATTCATGAAAATTAACAGATATATTATTGCATTAGTTTTAATGAATTCACTATGGCCTTACTGGAATGATAATGTGTACATGGATTTAATAATGTCAATATAAAGATCTACTTTCAAGAAACTATAATACTTTATGTGACACTATCAGAAATGCCTGATTAATTTGATTTTTCAAACAGTAACAAGAACCATCCCTTTGCGGCAAATTGCACGATCTTAAAATCACATTGGGAGCTAATTTGCAACCCAGGCTGCCAATTTCATCAATATGCAATGAAAGAGGCCAAAATGAAAGTCATCTGGGGGGGGGGGTGTACAGTAAATTGGGAATATATTTCACAGAAGAGAAGCTAATCAATTCCCACCCAAATCTTCCCAAATAGGTTCAATTAATTTGAACCTCTTCCTCAGCTCACCCCAAATTAGTAGCTCCTCTTCGATTAATTTACCCTCATTAATTTCTTTCACAGACCCTGTTCTAAATCAAATTATCCTTCAATTAATTACGCCACTATCATAATCCCTCAATCAATTTTAGTTTTAAACAGGAGGAAAATATGACATATTTCCTTTGGTTGGTTGGTAGGGTCGATCAAATTAAATTGTCTTCCAAAGGGTCTTTTAAAGAAGGAGGTGGAGGCGGAGGCGGAGGAAGAAGAAGAAGAAGAAGAAGAAGAAGAAGAAGAAGAAGAAGAAGAAGAAGAAGAAGAAGAAGAAGGAGGAGGAGGAGGAGGAGGAGGAGGAGGAGGAGGAGGAGGAGGAGGAGGAGGAGGAGGAGGAGGAGGAGGAGGAGGAGGAGGAGGAGGGGGATAGATATAGATACAGATACAGATACAGATACAGATACAGATACAGATACAGATACAGATACAGATACAGATACAGATACAGATACAGATACAGATACAGATACAGATACAGATACAGATACATACACATATATATATTAATGGATGCTATGGATGCTTACAAATTATCCCAGCTTTGTGTAGGAGAAAATTTCATCCATAGCACACATGATAGTATTAAACAGAGACCAATAGCATTAAAGAAATGCAGTTTCACCAATAGCATGCAGACTAACACTATTAATTAGGTTATTACTTAGGCTATGAACCATCTGCAAGCAAACCACCAACTCAGAAAGTACCAAGGACTCCACAGTTCAATACTAAGCTACATATATTCTCTTCTTTTCAAAATCCTGCAAAAGCAGGTCTGCATATTGTTTATGTAGGAACAACAATGATAAATGCTTATTATTGTTAAATATTGTTAATATTTTAGATTAATTTTGGAAAAAAGAATAGCCTGAACAGAATATAAAAATAGGCTTTGATTTATGACCACAATTGGGCCTGGCATTTTGGTTGTAAATCAGGTCACCACATGACCTGACTTGATTTTATTACTATTCTTCAACTGTAGTTGTTAAGCAAACCATGTGGTCATTAAGCAAATCATGTGTTTGTTAAGTAAAACATCATTATTAAATGAATACAGCATAATTGATTAGTGTCCTTTGCTGGTTTCTGTTAGAAAATGGCAAACATTTTTTTGCAAATTTTGCAAATATGGGCTGCCTGCATATTAGGCAGTTGTTATTAGGCAGTCCAAGTTCAAATCTGAGTAAGGGTATGGCTAGCTGATGAGAGCTAAATAGCTTGAAATAGATCTATACTAGTCTCCCTTTATTTCTTTATCAGCAAATATAAATTTGGTATAAAATGGTTTGTTTGAGGTTTTTTGCTACGATGGCCAACATTTCAGAATCAGAAGAGAAGTAGGCCCATGGCTTTTATGATTAACAAGGAACAGAACAGGCATTGTGTTTCACTCCCTGTATGCATTCTTTGTGCCTTAAAGGAAAAGATCAAAACAACAACAACCCCCCAAAACATTGGCATCTGGGAGTCAAGCATTATTATTGTAACACAATGGAAATAATCTTCCTTAAGCCTACGAATTATATCTAAATAATGACAGGCAGCTGATCAAGCTTGAAGCAGTGCTTGGCATTGTGGGAACAATCTGTCCTAAGGCGAAACCAAGAATATGTCTACATTTTTGACTGTTGAAGTTTTCAGGAATTTGGGGGAGTGATGCTATCGGTATTCTGATGGCACCCAGCGCTAATTCAGATGCCGTCGGGATGCAATATTTGGCTGGAAGAGGGCCAAGGCGATCAAAAAAGAGAATTTGTGAATTGCTGATTTTCAGACATAGGCGCTGGAGACCATTTTTTTTTTTCAAATTAGAAATAAAATTGCATCCTGTCAGGAAAAAACAGATATGTAATTTGGAGGCGAATCTAGAAGTATTATTATTCCTAGAAGCCAAGAGACTTCTTTGACTAGATAAACCTATTACTAGCTTTGATTTTCCTGTTTTAAGTTACACATCTGCTTGATCACTAAGATCATCCCTAGAGATTTTGATGGGAATTTTGACAGGTGACGGGAATTATACACTATCATATTTTGGTCAATTGCAGATGCAAGCAATGAGGCTGGCAATGAGGTTGTCTTCAACTCTTTTATAGTTCAATTGCTAAGTTGTGTCCTAGTCTTTGTGACCCTATAGACCACACCATGCCAGGTTCCCCTATCCTCCACAGTCTACCAGAGCTTGCTCAAACTCATGCCCACTGTGTAGATACACTATCCAACCATTTCATCCTCTGCCGTCCCCTTCTCCTTTTGCCTTCAATCTTTCCCAACATCAGAGTCTTTTCCAATGAGTCCTCCCTTCTCATTTAGTAGCCAAAATTTTTGAGCTTCAACTTCAGTGTGTCAACCCTTCCAAAGACTATCAACCCTGTGAAGCAACTCTGTGAATACTTAAGAACCTTTTTTCCTTGTTTCAAGTTTCTATATGTGGCAGATTCTATACTGTGGGTTAGTTCCATAGCTGTAACCATTAAGTATAGCTGTATTTTTGAAATATTGATAATGAATCTCATCCCCACCTCAGAAAATAGTTCTAGTATACCACACAAATATGTATATATTCTGATTTTCACTTCCCTAAGGAAATTCTATCCTTGACTGCATTTTTTAACCATACTAAAAGGTATCATTAAAACATTACTGTATGGGACAAGTAAAATACATTTTCTCAAATATCTATCGAAATTCTCCAGGTCATAGGCCAGTGGCCTTTTGAAAAAGCACCTTTGAGACATTTTCTCAAAATAAGAAATAGCTGATCATTATGGTTACTTGCATTTTAGCTAGCTAATACAAAGCTAATACATTTTTACCTCCACAAGGTACATAGTGAAGAGATCTTGAGACCTGAGTATCATAAAAATGTCATAGTGCCGTGATGGAGAACCTATGGCACGCGTGCCACAGGTGGCATATGGAACCCTCTCTGCGGGCACACGAGCTGTCGCCCAGTTCAGCTCCACCGTGCATGTGCGTCCGCCCCCTGGCGACCAGCTGATTTTGGGTCTCTGGCACGGGGTGCATGCAAGAAACATGCGCACATGTGCAGGGGTTGCACACACATGCTTGGTGGGCACGGGGTGGTGTGCCCCCATGCCAAAATGGGCCACAGGGAGGTGCGGCGTGTCTGTCCTGCGGCCTATTTTTGGTCCCAGGAGACTTCAGGGAGGCCTGCCAGGCCCAAAACAGGCCTGGGGGGGTCACATGCGCATGTGTGGGGGGGCAGGGGGAGCATGGGGTGGTCACATGCACATGATCAGGGGGTGGGGCACATGGGGGGCATTGCATTATGGATGTGGGTATGCACACGACCCCCACTACGCTCCCCCCACTTTTGGCATGCGCCGGCGAAAAGGTTAGCCATCACTGCCCTAGTACCTTTATTTAATCTGCTCTGTTGTAATACATCAAGAATTGATTCCAGAAAAGTTGTTACCAATGTGTAGATTAAACGTAATCTTCCAATAGGTTCAAGCACAACTGCTGCTTTTGGTAAGGGATTTCTGGACGATATATTTTTTTCCTCTCATAGACCAGGATAAAACCTTACTTCACTTGATTTATCACAATCCAACTTTGATCAAATTCTAACTTTCACTGAGATCCAGCTTTGGATTTAGAAAAAGAAATATGTGAACTAATCATGGATTCACCATAGAAATCTTCCTTGAGATTATATCATCCTTTTTCCAGTATGACTGATGATTTAACAAAGCATCTTAATAGGTCCGCATCTAATTTTTTCATAACAGGACACCTCGGGTAAATATAGATTCCTTTCACTAGAACAATACAATACTATACATTAAAGATCTCAAACTGACATACTACTGCCTGCTGAAACAAAACAATAAATGGAACACTTCACTATCTTTGCTGGTCTATTCTTTCTACAGTATGTTTCTCTTGCTTTATGATACTTTGGTTGAAGAGTCTCATTGTCATCACCATCGTGCAACATGAAGTTGGACTTAAAGTGTAAGATGTGCTTCACCATTAAACTGTGTGTGTGTGTGTGTGTGTGTGTGTGTATCAGGGGTGGGTTCTGCTTACCTTTACTACCGGTTCGCAGTTGGGCCGTGCACGTGTGCTTGCTTCGCTTACGTACACGTGCGCTCTTCTGCGCATGCACAGAAGCGTTTTGGTGATGTCGGGGTCGGTGGGCGGAGCCTCCTGATGGTTTTACTACCGGTTCTATAGAACCGGTGCAAACTGGGGGCAACCGACCACTGGTGTGTATGTGTGTGTGTGTATACCGATGCACACTCAAACACACTAATTTAACGACTATTCAAAGTTCTCTGTAAATGTATCCAAACTCCAGCTATGAGAGCAACATTGCCACACAATTTCCTATATTAAGCCTTTCATGAGAGGTATATTTTTAATATTGTTTGCAATGAGCATACCCAGAAAGAGAAACCCAACAAAGATGAAAAATACCGGAGAGAAGTTGTGCACTTTGTCAGAACTGCCATTTATATTCAGTGAAATGTGTGCATGTGTGTGTATGGGTATGTATGTGTTTAATCACTAGAACCTTGTGATAATTGCTTTTAGATAACATCTAATATTCTCTTTTCCAACACACTGGATAAGGTGACTGGCTTTGGCACATTCACGCAGATAGTTCTTTGTTGTTTCACTCTTTGGAAACATTTTCTTTCCAGTTTACTGAAACTGTCATTTACAGTGAATCACAAATTGTACTGAACAAAAAGTATCTGGAAAAAAAAAATAATAATTCTGCATTTATTTAGTTCCCAATGTCACTGGATTATGTAAATCTACACTCTGCTGGACAACACCTACAACATGTGCCCCTTGACATTATGAATCTTATGATACATTGAGAAGTCATAATATTAACGATTCACTATCATTATTCATTATTTCCTTTTCGGTGTGGCTTTCTGAATTCCATGCCGATTCGGAGGAAGTAAAAATAGTTCTACAAAGTTTTTGCCTGACTTTCTGTTTGGCCATAGTGGAATTTGGATTCTTCAGAAATGTTTGGAAAGACCGCACTGGTTTGGATGAGCAAGAACTTCAGCATCAAAGCTGTTTTAGACAATACAAAGTTGCTTTGCATAAGAAAGAAAACTTCATTTCCTTGCTGAAATAAATCTACTTTGGATAAACGAAGCTGTTTACTTCACTCCTCTAAGCTGCTTTTGAAAAAGAAATGATTTTGTAAAGAAAAATCCTTTATCATTTAATAAAATAAAAGGATGATAGGTTTTTGAAGGAAGCGCCTGACTTCACTGCCCACCCAAAGCTCTCTCTGCTTATGAAGAGTCACTCAAACTACTGTGCATTGTATATTCTGGCATTTCTTAGAACTCTCTTTTTCTCCTACAGTGTGGCTAATCCCCCTCCTCCCCTTTTGCTATGTGTCATGTGATGTGGAACCTCCAATAGAAGTCAGCATAGATGGGGTATACAGAGGGAATTTTGCCAAATGGGAAGCATTGTCACACGCATAATCCCACAGCAAGTTGAAAGGCGCAAGGCCAACTCACATTCTAGCTTCTTTCAGTACTTCTGAGACATTTGGAGGGATAAGCAAGAGAAAAATCTGAAATTTCCTAAGATTGATTTTCTGAACAAGGCCTTGTTTACACATTTTATTTAGAGTTACTCAGACTGGCACTTAATTCAATCAATAAAAAAAAAACTGGTGTGTTTCATTATATAATAATTGTATAGCTATTTATTAAGACACGGAAGCTGTATTTGAAAATGTGATGTGGCAATTTCGAACAGAATTAAATCTGAATCCCATATATTTGGGATTCAGATTGCATTGTCGATTCATTCTATATGAGGCGGCACTTCATAACATGGAGATAGCAATAGCAACAGCACTTAGACTTATATACCACGTCACAGTGCTTTACAGCCCTCTCCAAGCGATTTACAGAGTCAACATATTGCCCCCAACAATCTGGGTCCTCATTTTACTGACCTTGGAAAGATGGAAGGCTGAGTCAACTTTGAGCCTGGTGAGATTCAAATTGCTAAATTGCAGGCAACTGGCAGTCACAAAACTGAAGGAAAACTGAATCACATAAAAGTATAACTCACCAGTTCCAAAAGCTAAGAAATGTCTATCTGTCTAATCTATCAAATCTATCAATAAAGGAGAATATTTGTAGCTCAGAGTTGAAATAAGGAGCCATTAGTGTTCTCTGAGCTTGGTTGTTTTCTTGCAGACATTTCATTACTAAAACTAGGTAACCTCATCAGTGCTAGAAGAGAGTGGGATTTGCTTTCACTTTATATTCTACCGTTAGACAACCCACAAGCTGAAAAGCTAACAAAAAGACCAAAATACCTCCCCTACCAGCAATAACACCCAGATGAGCATAGATTAACACCAAGATTAACATCAGACCAACAATCAAGAGGTAAACAGTACCCCAATCAAGGAATTTCCAGACAAGCTAACAGTAGATAACCCAATCAAAGAACCTCCAAGACCACTCATACCAACACTGACAGGGCAAACCACTAGAATGTAAATAAGGAGCAAATATCACTCCTTACTAGCACTGATTATGTTACCTAGTTTGAGTAATGGAACATCTGCAAGAAAACAGCCAAGTCAGAGAGCAGCAAAGACCCCTCCAACCATCCATCATCCATCCATCCATCCATCCATCCATCCATCCATCCATCCATCCATCATCTATCTATCTATCTATCATCTATCTATCTATCTATCTATCTATCTATCTATCTATCTATCTATCTATTCAACTTGACTCATGCAAAGTTTTTCCAGCTATTGAAAATGCTGGAAAAGGCCCCAGAAGAGTGATAAAGAGAAGCAATATAGCTATTTTGTTTTATTCCCCAACATGAAGACAGCACTTTTCTTTATGAAGTAGTTTCAGCAGAGTGCCTAAGTCAACTTCCTTCAAAGCAAATCTCCCTTTGGAGATCTGTACAACTCTTCTGTAGATCATTTATATCACCTGTCCAATCCCAAATAATCTTCCTGCATTTTCAATATGCCCCAACAATAAAATCTTCAAGAGCGTGTCTTTTAAAAGTTCTGCTATTGAATTTTCTGGAATATGAGAAGAGACCTCCTTCATTAGGGACACACATCTTACTCAAGAGTTCTGCTTGGTTACAACTAAAGTTACCTTAAGTGGTGTAGTTCAGGTGCATCTCTTCAGCCAAGCCTTAAATGTTAGGTTAGTTAACAGAACTTTAAAGCTTTATTTTTAATGCATTTTATATTCTTTAATTTTTGTATTGTGAAGTGCCTCTATAATCCTCTGAATGGAAAAGTAGGATATTAAGTACATATGTACATGCATGCTTATGCTATATATTTTCATCTTTTTGGTGGAAAGGATTCTGAAGAAGATCCTCTTATAGCTTAGAATTCATAAATAGAATGAAATTTATATGAGTCTATTAAAATACATTTGATGCTTTAAATGAACATAATAGAAGTTGAGAAGCTTTGCAACTTTGCTATATCCCCCAAACAGTTAGAAGTTAATGTTGTATTAATTTAGTTTACATATATATATAAGCCTTCTGGGTTTATTGCAACAGTCCACCTTGTCCAACACCTTTCCTTGAGACACACCTTTGTGCTTTAAATTAAACAATTGTTTCAGTGTGAGACCACCAGTTACAAAAACACAAGTAGCATTATCACAATCTAATTTCAGTTTTGATATAATGCTAGGCCATCTCAACATCAACAGATGAACCTGAACTGAATTCAAACTGTACAGCTCCTGTTCTCCTTTCATACATAGATAATTGATACAGTGAAATATCACCTTTTCCAAAGCTTTTCCAAATCTTTGTTTAATGTTGCTGTTTCTCCCAATGGTGTGAGAACAAATAGCAGATTAATTACACTGGTCAGCTAAGCGCACTCAATTTTGTTTGCTTTTTTATTTTAATTTCCCATATGAAGCGCAGTCCCTTTTGTGTACAACTGGACTGAATGTATGAATAGGAATGAAAAAAAAAATGACTAACCAACAAGGTAGTTTCTTTCAAAAATGGTCCATGGGTTCAATTTTTATTAACGGACAAGAAGAGTATCTATATAGAATTTTTCTGTACATAATTCACCGATTAAACCAGGAATCTCTTCCTTCGGATGTTGTCTGGCTTCTTATAAATTTCATCTTTGGATTTAGATAGGATTGTGCTCCCTGGAGAGAATGGATCTGTGATCTGGGGATTGTTTTAGATTCACAACTCCACTGGCAGAACAGATGGAACTTGTGGTCAGAAAATTTTGCCCAACTTTCACCAATATTGCCATGTGTTCCTTGGTCTGTGTTACATGGTTTGGTTTGGTTTGGTTGGAGTAAAGAAGTTTCCTAGATGATTCCAGCCATTTTTTGTTCACGTTGCAATAACCCCTTGCTTTTTGAGACCATATGCAATTATTGACGGAAATTCAATGACCAACATCTCCCAATTATGTGTTTCACTTTTAGAGTCCTGAGCCCGAGGGTGGGGTCAAATGCATCGTCAGTTTGACATCACAGGATCTCCATAAGAGACCTAAATACAGCTCCCCTTGAAGTCTGATGACTTATCTAGTACCAATTTGCCTTGACTGATAGTAGATCAGATTCTTGTGTATAATTTTCATGGAATGAACACATAGTGCTCTAGAACTCTATCACAGCTCCTGATTTCCTCAGCCTGACATTAGGAATCTTTATACCTGTGACAGCAGGTCTGTGGTCAAATATAGGTCTTACACCTAATCAAAGGATACAACAATATTTGTTACTATGGAGAAATTCTGTGAACGTGTATAGTAATATCTTTAGTTGTTAATTTATAGTAGTGAATTCATTGGTTTACCAGTGAAGATTGATGATTGTTACCTAAGCTGCAAACATCTAGGCAAACACCAGGTGGCAGTAGAAAGATACAGCACAGACAACTCTAACTCTTTGCTATCATCTACTGGTGGTCTGCATTTTTGCATATCAGCTACGGCAGTGCTATTGTCACAGGAAAAGTCATATTTTGGGCTTTTTTCTCAGCTCATGTTTATTTCTTCCCATTCTGCTAATAGCTTGCTCTTTGGATTAATCAAGTATCCAGCAATTGAGCTGTTTGTGTTACATAAAGCGTATAAGCTTAGAGCAAATGTACAATGGCTAAAGCTATGCTCCTGAAACACAACACCCCCTCAAAAAAGCTTTCTTATTCACAGCAGGGCTGTAAAAATCACTTTCCCTTTAAAGCCATTCTGCTAATTTAGACAAGGGAAGTGAGAAAGTGGAATCAAATGTATAATCAATTGATTGGCAGTATTACCTGTTGTAAATCAGACAAAGTCTCAAAATCGTGGGTAGAGTCGATTGTCAGGAAGACAGAGGAAATGGGGCTTATTTCCCAATACAGGCCCGGGTTTTATACACACAAATCTATTCAGGTCTAACATAAATGCTGATCTGGATGCCACAGAGGAAAAAAAAAGCTGTGACTATAAAACAAAACAAGAATCATAGGATTAGTTGTTGTCACAGTGTGAACAAATTCAACTTTATATTTTTACTTCTGCTTTTCCATATCTTGGAATTACTTGATTTACTACTGTTTCTAAAGTTAACAGTGCAATCCTATCCATGTTTATACAAAAATAAAGTCCAATGAATTTATTGAGGTTAGATAGTCTACGCTTGCTTACTAGGGACCTAACCTTATGCAACACAATGCTGTATTTCCAAGAGTATTTGTTAAGGGTTTTACAGCCAAGCTATAACATTCATGTCTGCCTAGAAGAGGGGTCAAAAAAGTCAAGAAGTGTGTGCTTGAAGCCCTGTTGGTTTTTTAAGTGTGTTGCCCTAATAAAATGGATCGGAACATAAATCATCTGGTTTCTGTTATGTCCTTATAAGGACATCCGCCCTGATTGGCTGCCAGCCATCGGGCGGGAGATTTGAATCCCTGTCTAGGGGCGGTGCGTCTGCCGGGAGCGAATATAAGGAGAGCTCCGGCAGCGCGCCAGCAGTCTTCTTTTACTTGCTACACTGTAAATAAAGTTGTTACATGTATCGAGCTGGTCACGTCTTCTGTTCCTGCGCCTGATCTAACACTGGCGACGAAGGACTAGAGAAGAGAACCTGAGAAAGACTCACGGCACGATCGCCCAAGAGCTGAAGTCACTTCACCACAGCGACTTCCAGAATGGCTACCCCGCAAGCCCCTATGACCGCGCTGAACCCGTTCAACCCATCCCGGGAGAAGTGGAGGTCATACATGGTCCGATTCCGGCAGTTCCTGCGAGGCAATGGATACCAGAACCTCGATGATGAGAGGAAAAGAGCCCTCTTCCTGGCTCATTGCGGATCGGACGTCCTAGAGATGGCGATGGACCTCGTGGCACCTAGGGACATCGAGGAGATGTCCTGGAATGACCTGCAGGACGTCTTACAGGAGCACTATGCACCTACAGGCACCCCCATCGCAAACAGGTTCACCTTCCAGCAAAGAAACCAGCGGGAAGGTGAATCCATCAAAGAATTCGTGGCAGCGCTCCGCCAACTCGCTGCCAACTGTGAGTTCGATAATGTGGACAACGCCATCCGGGACCGCATTGTTTTTGGAATGCGAGATGTGGGGCTGCAAAAGAAATTCCTCAGCAGGAAGAGGATTCCGCTTAAAGACGTCCTCGACGAGGCAACAGCGGCGGAGACGTCCGAACAAGCAGCCGCCGCAATGGTAAAAGCAAGAGGGATCCATAAGATCCACAAGTCGGGCCCAACCTCATCAGACGAGGCAACCACTCAATCCGAGTCTGATGAGGAAATGGCCGTCCACAAGGTGTCCCGCCCTCCCAGGCGGGAAACACCACAGCATGGCGACCGTGGAGAGCGATGCGGCAGCTGCAGAGGCGACCACCCCAGAGCAACCTGCAGATGGAGGGACGCGACCTGCCGCCGATGCCTGAAGAGGGGCCACATCGCCGAGGCCTGCAGAGCCACAGACCCAGTCCCGGAGCCGCCCAGACCGCGATTCCGGGAAAATCGCAAAGATAATCAGAGGACATCCAAACGGTCCTCAAACCAGTCCCGGCGCGGGGAGGAGGAATATCCCCGAAACAGAACGGTGCACCAGACCACCACCATTGCTCACACAAGCGACGAGGGGACCACCAAGTTCCACGTGACGCTGCTAGCAGAGGGGTCTCCGTGCAAGATGGAGGTAGACTCCGGATCCGCCTTCTCCATCATGGACTGGCAGCACCTACAACAGCTGAAACCGGCATACAAAAGGACCCAGCTGAAAGCCCCGAAAGACAAACTTGTGGACTTTAACGGAAACCCCATTGAAATCCTAGGCAGAGCAACCATCCAGGTGAAGTACAACGACTTCGATGGAAAGCTACCCATCACCATTGTGCAGCACAGCCGACCGAACCTGTTGGGCGTGGAGTGGTTCAAGCCTCTAGGACTTTCACTTCAGGGCATCCACGAGATCCGCAGGGACGAACTCGACTCCATCATCGAAGAGTTCAAAGAAGTCTTCGATGGTAAGCTGGGGAAATTTGTGGGGAGGCCAATCTCTTTTAATCTGGACAAGGGAATCACCCCAATCAGGCTCAAGCCCCGCCGAGTTCCATTTGCCCTGCGGCCTAAAGTAGACGAACAGCTGGATAAGCTGATCGCCCAGGGCGTACTGGAACCGATCGATCATGCCTCATGGGAGACCCCCATTGTGACCCCACTGAAGCATGATGGGTCTGTGCGCATCTGTGCTGACTACCGTTGCACCATCAACAAGGCGTTGGCACAGAGCGCATACCCAGTCCCAGTGGTGCAACATCTGCTGCATTCCCTGGGATCTGGATCAATTTTCGCGAAACTGGACCTGGCCCAGGCTTACCAGCAACTGCCAGTGGATGACAAAACGGCGGAGGCCCAAA
The DNA here is from genome assembly GCF_029215685.1 of Pituophis catenifer annectens. NCBI lineage: Eukaryota > Metazoa > Chordata > Lepidosauria > Squamata > Colubridae > Pituophis > Pituophis catenifer. The sequence continues at coordinate 231,047,073 of NW_027256882.1, read as the reverse complement.
CGATTGTCACGCACAGAGGGGCATTTAAATGTAACCGCCTCCAATTTGGAGTCAGCGCTGCCCCTGGCATCTTCCAATCCATGATGGAACGCCTTCTCCAAGGCGTTCCAGGGGTGGTGCCTTACTTCGATGATGTGCTCATCTCCGGTGACTCGAGACCCCAACTCCTTGAAAGGCTCAGGCTTGTCCTGCAGCGGTTCAAGGCCAAGGGTTTGAGGGTCAGGCGGGACAAGTGCATCATAGGAGTACAGGAAGTCGAGTTCCTGGGCTTCCTCATTGATAGCACAGGCATACACCCCACCAAATCAAAAGTGGAAGCAATCCATGAAGCTCCAAGCCCAAAAAACAAAACGGAGCTTCAGGCTTTCCTTGGGTTGCTCAACTTCTACGCCATTTTCTTAAAACAGAAAGCCACAGTTGCTGAGCCACTCCACCGCCTGCTGGGGAAATCGGATTCCTGGAAGTGGGGCCAGGAAGAGGAAGCAGCATTCCGGGCCATCAAGGGACTATTGACGTCCAAAAGCGTCCTCATCCAATACAGCGAGACGCTCCCCATCAGACTGACCTGCGACGCGTCGCCCTACGGGGTGGGGGCAGTCCTCAGCCACGAACTGCCCAATGGCTCGGAAGCCCCAATCGCGTACTTCTCAAAGACTATGTCCGGCGCAGAACGGAACTATAGCCAGCTGGACAAAGAAGCCCTGGCCATCGTGGCCGGAGTGAAGCGCTTCCACGAATACCTCTACGGAAGACGCTTCACCATAGTCACAGACCACAAGCCTCTCCTGGGACTCCTCGCAGGCGACCAACCAACCCCGACCTTCATGTCCCCAAGAATGACAAGATGGGCCATCTTCCTAGCTGGCTACTCCTATAGGCTCGTGCACCAGCCAGGCACAGCCATAGGGAACGCTGACGCCCTCAGCAGATGCCCGTCGAAGAAGCCGGTCGAGGACCCAGCCCCCACGCTCCACCTACTTCACATTGATGACGACGCCAGCTGCCCGGTGTCATCCGCAGATGTGGCCGTCCACACCCAAAAGGACCCCACACTCCGCCAAGTGAAGTCCTGGATCCTCAGAGGGTGGCCAGCGGAAAAGCCAGAGGAAAGGTTCAGCCCGTTCGCCAGGAAACAGGAGGAGCTGTCCACCATCAAAGGCTGTCTGCTATGGGGAGACAGGGTGCTGATTCCAAGCACTCTGCAACGGCGGACGCTAGAAACCTTACACAAGGGGCATCCGGGCATCGTCCGCATGAAGGCCCTGGCACGGAGTTATGTCTGGTGGCCCTCCATGGACAGAGACATTGAACAATGGGTCTCCAGATGTGACCCGTGCCAAGAAGTCCGCCCAGCGCCACCGCAATCCGAAGTCGTGAAGTGGGAGACCCCCAGCAACCCCTGGTCGAGGATACACATTGACTTTGCGGGTCCGATGCAAGGGCGACACCTCCTCATCGTGGTAGATGCCTTCTCCAAATGGCTCGAGGTGGTGCCCATGGCATCTACCACAACAGACGCTACGATCCGAGCCCTGCGCCGCCTGTTTGCCACACATGGTCTACCGGATGTGCTGGTCTCAGACAACGGCCCCCAGCTCACATCCCTGGCCATGGAGTCCTTCCTGGCAGGACTGGGCATCCGCCACGCCCTGTCCGCCCCTTACAGGCCGGCCGGAAACGGACAAGCCGAACGCATGGTCCGACTGACCAAAGAGGCCCTCACCAAGATGGGCCCGGGGGACTGGCAAGAGCGCATAGACAATTTCCTCCTCACACAGCACATCACGCCACACGCCACCACCCACAAGAGCCCGGCCGAACTGTTGATGGGCAGAAGATTGAGGTCACCCTTGGACCGGCTGCACCCCCAATACAGCCCGGAAGTGACCGCAACCGCCAGCCGCCCGCTTCGCGCCTTCAGCAACGGAGATTCAATCTTCGCGCTAAACTTTAGCGGCTCTCCTAAATGGCTGAAGGGGAAAATTGCCAGCACAACCGGCCCCAAATCCTACATCGTCGAGTTGGAAGATGGACAGTTCACGAGACGCCACATCGACCAACTCCGAAAAAGGTGGGGGGGGGCACATGAAAACCAGCCTGACGAGGGAGGCCTACAACACCCCGACCAGGTAGGCCTCCAACACCCCGGCGAGGTAGGCCTACCACACCCAGACCAGGTAGGCCTACAACACCCCGACGAGGTAGGCCTACAACACCCTGACGAGGTAGGCCTACCACACCCCTACGAGGCAGAGCAGCACCACCCCGACAAGGTTGGCCCAGCCCACTACCAGATGCTGTCACATCGGCAGCCCAGCGAGGTAGACCGGGGCCAGCCGCACGGGGGATGGCAACACCAACCCAGCCAGGTGGGCACCGGGCACGGCAAGGCCAGGGACCACCAACCCAGCCCGCAGGTAGACCGGGACCTGCCCAGAGGAGGAGCAGCGCACCCCACCAGTTACAGCAGCTTATGCCAGCCCAGCCAGGGAGACTGCAGTTCCAGGCGAGTAGACCGGGACCCAGCCAAGATGGGCACCCCACGACCCACGGGCGAGGGTGGCACACGGCTCACCGACGTGGGGGACCCCCGCCCATCATGGAAGACAGCCAACAAACGACACCCTGACCCGGATGACCCCAGGCACCACCCGACGGTAGACCAGGGACTAGGGGGAAGGGAAAGCCGACAACAACCCGGCCAGGTAGACCTGCACCACCCCGGCAGGGGAGACCTCCGCCGCCCCGCAGAGGTAGTGCCGCAACAACAGCCCGACCAGGTCGACCACCACCGACCAGACGGGGCAGACCAACGCCAGCCCGTCCTAGCAGACCAACGCCACCCCTGCGAGGTCGGACAACGCAACACAGGCCAGCACCACCCGCAGCCGGTGGGCCGGTCCAGAGGGCACCCAACAGAACCACCACCCACCCAGCACCAGGCCGAACTGCAACCGAACCGCAGCGCCCGGGAGACCAGGGAGGAGCAAACGATGGACTTACCGAGACTCAGACGCTCTTCCCGGGTCGGAACCGAGCCACCGAGACGAGGCGACAGATCCACAGGCCAGGAAGAAGACCACCAGAACCAGCCATCCAAGGTCTGCGGTCCGGCCGGAGGCGCTGGGGGTGACCCCGCTCACTCGACAGCCGAACCAAGCCCGGTTCCGGAGAGGGAGCCGGGAGATGACAGAGCCCCGTCCATCCAGGTCGGAGACGGAGAACAAGTGAGACTGCGCAGGTCAGCTAGGGTGCCGAGGCGTCCTACGTACCTGCGGGACTACGTGACTTTTGTGAACGAGATTTGACAGTTCAGACTAAGGGGGGAGGAGTGTTATGTCCTTATAAGGACATCCGCCCTGATTGGCTGCCAGCCATCGGGCGGGAGATTTGAATCCCTGTCTAGGGGCGGTGCGTCTGCCGGGAGCGAATATAAGGAGAGCTCCGGCAGCGCGCCAGCAGTCTTCTTTTACTTGCTACACTGTAAATAAAGTTGTTACATGTATCGAGCTGGTCACGTCTTCTGTTCCTGCGCCTGATCTAACAGTTTCAGATGCTATCTTGATTTTTACACTATAGTATGCCTCCTCCCATCCATAAGAGACCCATGGTTCCAGTGACATAGCACAGGTAGTTCTTGCTTAACAACTTATGCCACTGTAATATGAGTGTTCCACTACTCATGGCTATAGGTGCATATATACAGAACAATAGAATTGGCAGGGTCATGACTAGCATGAAGAATGATATTTGTGGAGAATGGTATAGGATTTCCTGCTCGGCCAGGGGGTTGGACTAGACTGGGGGTCAGCAACCTGTGGCTCTGGAGCTGCGTGTGGCTCTTTCATCCCTCTGCTGCGGCTCCCTGTTGCCGGTCGGCTCCACAACTGATAGGGCTTTCAGTTAGGACAGATAAAGGAAAAAGGATGCCATGCTAGGAGAAGACTCTATGGTGGGGGAACAGGACTTCCGTTCGGCTCCAGAATTGAATGGGGGGCTTCAAGTTAGGACCTTTGTGGCTTTTTGAGTGTTTAAGGTTGCCGACCCCTGGATTAGAAGATGTCCAAGGTCCCTTCCAATTCTATTGTTCTGTATATAAAGTATATATGCACTGTGGGATGTAGCTACATATGTACTGTACAAAGGGTTCAGCAATATCTGGAGAGCTGTGCATACACTCAGTACCTATAGCAGGAGTGAGCACAAGTGGCTCAGGAATTCTGGGAATTGAAGTCCACAGGTCATAAAGTTGCCACAGTTGTCATCCCCGACCTATAGTATAAAGGTTGGATCTACAAATTTCACAGATCAGTCATTGGGTGAAATCATTCAGTTAAGACAGAACACAAAAAGCTTGTCACATCTTTATTAAGAATAAGAAAGGGGGAGATAGAGAGAAAACCAGGGAAACTTGAATATTTCATAATTCAGTTAGCAGTGAGACTAGAACAAGCTGTCACAGAAAAGTGTAATTGGTATATATACAATTCATGCAATTTTTACATCATCTTAGATAATTCAATTTCACTCATTGATTCATTAACCTGCATTTTTCAAGACATGAAATCCTATCAAAAATACTCACTTGTGTACTTCTGCATTTAATGAAAGGTGGCATTATCTCTATAGATTTTGTAAAGGCATTGTGTGATCTCTATAACTTCCACGAGTTAGCAGCCTAAGTGCCACAATTTATACCGGTGCAACCTCCAGAGATTTCTCAGTGGTAGTCCATAATGAGCTTATTTTATTTATTTATTTATTTATTTTTATTTTATTATATTTTTATACCGCCCTTCTCCCGAAGGACTCAGGGCAATGAACAGTCATAATAAAACAATACAAAAAGACAAATTTAAAAACCATATTAAAATAATTCAATTTTGGCCGAATTTAAAATTCCCATTCTAAAACCCTTATAAAACCTTATTAAAAATCCATATTTAAAACCCAATTAAAATTATTGTCCCATCAGACCAGCTTGCTGGAATAACAGGGTCTTCAGTGCACAACAGAAGGCATGGAGGTCAGAGATCTTTCGTATATCCGGGGGCAATTCATCCCCCACAGAGAAGGCTCTCCCCCTGGGAGTCGCCAGTCGACATTGTTTGGCCGATGGCACCCTGAGGAGGCCCTCTCTTTGGGAGCGTATCGGTCGGTGGGAGGCAGTCAGTGGCAGCAGGTGGTCCTGTAAATATCCAGGCCCTAAGCCATGGAGCGCTTTAAAGGTGGTAACCAACACCTTGAAACTCACCTGGAAGACCACCGGGAGCCAGTGCAGCTCGCGCAAGAGAGGTGTTACATGGGAGCGACAGGTTGCCCCCCCCCTTATCACTCACGCGGCCACATTCTGGACCAGTTGGAGCCTCCGGGTGCTTCTCAAGGGGAGCCCCATGTAGAGAGCATTGCAATAGTCCAGACAGGAAGTGACGAGGGCGTGGGTGACTGTGCACAAGGTGTCCTGATCCAGAAAGGGACGCAACTGGGAGATCAGGCGAACCTGATAAAAAGTCCCCCTGGCTACGGCCATCATATGATCATCCAACAACAGCTGTGAGTCCAGGAGGACGCCCAAGTTGCGAGCCCTCTCTGAGGGGGGTAAGATCTCATCCCCAATAGCCAGTGATGGTTCTAGCTGGCTATATCGGGACGTCGGAAACCACAGCCACTCAGTCTTGGAGGGGTTGAGTCTGAGCCTGTTCCTCCCCATCCAGATCTGCACAGCCTCCAGGCAATGGGACATCACGTCAAGGGCATCATTGGGGTGGCCTGGGGTTGAAATGTACAACTGCGTGTCATCGGCATACAGTTGACACTTCACCCCAAAGCCACGGATGATCTCACCCAGCGGCTTCACATAAATGTTGAACAGGAGGGGCGAGAGGACTGACCCTTGCGGCACCCCACAAGTGAGGAGCTTGTTATAGAGTGGCATCCATGGGAGTGGGTGCAAAAGGGAGGAGAGTGATCTAAGGGAGTTGTGGCATTGCAACACAAATCCCATCCCTTTTTAACATACATCATAAAATTGCATGCATGCTCCACACTGCACTGTGTAAGGACACTGAATAGAGAAAGAGACTACTCTACTGGCATTGTAGTTGATATTAAAACAATAAAGGTGAGAATGGAAACAAGGCATGGATAATTGTTATCAAATCTGACCAGCATAATAACTATAAGTCTGTTCCTTTCCATAACTACTGTTCTCAATCCAATGACTGCTAAAGATAAAGGAGCATTTTCAGATTATGAACTGCTTTTTCAGGAACACTAAAATTGCATCAAAAGGACTGAATCTCTAACCCCAAGCACCCCTGTGTGGTCTCAATTTCATTTCAATATACAAATTTTTCCCCAAAAAAATAAATAAATCAGACTGAATTTATTCAATTAGAACAATTGGGATGGAATGGTTTGCCTTCAGAAGTTGTGGGTGCTCCATCACTGGAGATGTTTAAGAAGAGATTGGACAACCATTTGTTTGAAAGGGTATAGGGTTGTGGCCCTCAACTCCCGGGGCTGGGTGCCCTTGGCCAACTTGATGTCACTTGTATTGGGGGTGCCTGTGGTGGCCCAAGTGCTCTGTCAGCGAAAACAGAGCTTGGGAGGGCCACAGGGGCACAGCGGGCCGGTCCTTCGTTGTTTCCAGGGTGGCCCCACAGGCCAGATCTAAGCACCCCATGGGCCAGATTTGGCCCGTAGGCCTTGAGTTTCTGTTCTAGCTGTGGTCAACAGAAATACCACTAATTCTTTGAGTGGACCTAAAAGACAAGGAGAATCCATAATCCCTGTGAATTGGATCTTGTGATTTACCTAGCAAGATCAGCATCTGGATTTGTGACAGATTATATGGACATTTTCTTAGCTCATTATCTTAGGTCAATGCCAACAAACCACCTGCTGCTGGTCCTGACCACACATAATTTGGTACCCAAATACCTTTTTAATCAAGTGCTTATCTATTTTGATTACACACAAAGCCATTTTAAAGGCAAAGACTTCAAGGGAAGCTGCTTTGTCTCCTTCTGAAAAACAACACTGACCTTTTTTCAACAGATGCAACACCACTTTTCTTTGTTGGAAAGGTCTTTCCACTGATGCTGAAACAAAAGCTTTCTTTTTAAAATATTCATAAAATCCGACATCCCGATTCTTGTAATTTCTTCTGACTCATCTGGCTAAAGGAGCTCATGCATATACATCTGGTGTGGGGCAGCAAGCCTACTAATATCAGGCAGAGCATCAAAACTGTGCCTCCAAAATTCACAAGATAGGCTTTCATAGTTGCTTGTCCTCATTGACTTATGACAATTGCAAGAAACAAGTTAGTGCAAGTATCTACTGGAAGAACATGAGCTTGTGTCAATGAAGTTGAGTATAGAGTTTTTCCAATGTACAAAGAGAAACAAATATGGAACCTAGTTCCTGTTCATATTTTGACAAGTTGACGAAGTCTGCCATAAAACGAAAGGAGTCTGTATATGTACTATGAGCAATAGCAACAACACTTAGACTTATGTACCACTTCATAATGCTTTACAGCCCCCTCTAAGTGGTTTACAGAGTCAGCATATTGCCCCCAACAATCTAGGTCCTAATTTTACTGACCTCGGAAGGTTGGAAGAATGAGTCAATCTTGAGCCGGTCAGAATCGAACTGCTGGCAGTTGGCAGAATTAGCCTGCAATACTGCATTCTAATCACAGTGTCACTACAGTGCTATTAAGTCTTTATATAATGATCCAATAATAATAGTCTTTCTTATTCCTACTTATAGGAAATTGATAATTATTTTATGAAATACATAAAATGCATTCTTTTCCTCTAAAGAATCCAAAAAAGCATTGTTGTGGCCATGTTCCAATGAAGTCATGAGGTGATCCTGACAGAATTTCATTTATTGAGTTTTTGCCCTGAGGTGGGATCTAAAGTTAGGTCTTCTTGGTCCTGCCTAACTAAATGGGAACATCTGATCAACTTGGCTAATTTTAAAAAGGTAGAAGTTTAGAACCAGATTAAATCTGGTTATTACTTGGGTGAATATCACCAGGTAATGTTATAGGCTGGATTGAGAAATCAAAAATATATGCCAAGAGGCAACAATAGCAAACCATTTCTATTTTAATTGTTGCCAAGAAACTTACGTGAATTTGTCTTTAGAGTCAGAGAAGTCAAACTTGACTTTAAAAAGTTTAATAAGTTATCTTATTGGTCCTAATCCACTAATCCACTTTTCCAACCATGATTTCATATTTAGTCCTCTTCATCAAGAAGGGTACAATTCTTCCCTATCTATATATTTGACCATCTGTATATTATATTATTTCACCTTTGCGGTGCTTCCTTTAATTCTTAAAAAAATGTTTTGTTTTGTTTTTAATTTGATTTATATGCCACCCTTCTCCGGAGACTCAGGGCGGCTTACAACATGCTCAGCAATAGCCTTCATCCTTTTGTATATTTATACAAAGTCAATTTATTGCCCCCACAACTGGGTCCTCAATTTACCTACCTTAGAAAGGATGGAAGGCTGAGTCAACCTTGAGCCTTGGCGAGATTCGAACCTGCAGTAATTGCAGGCAGCTGGTCTTAATAACCAGCTTAATAACAGGGTGCCTTAGACCACTGTACTACCAAGGCTCTTCTTTATGTTCTCTGAAGCAAATTATTTGATTGGCTAAGAGTTCTGCTGAGCAGCATTGGTTTCACAGTGTTTGCAAGTGAGTCCCTAGATGGCTTTGTTTCTTAAAAAGAATATGGGACCTAAAATTAGAGCAGGAAACCAGATTGCCCTGATCACTGGGTGTTCCAGGCTATTAGAATGGCCTGTTCTGAAGATGCTGTATCCAAGATTGCCTGTCTTCCAGATATAATTAAAGATCAGTGGGTGGCAGCAGTTAAGATATGATTGGCTTGGGTGATGCTTTCACTCCCATAGAGATACAGCCAGGCTTTTGAAGAAAGTGAAATGGTGAGAAAAACTGTAAAATAAATTCCTATTTGGCCAAATGACACTTTACTCAGAGCCCCCAAACTCTTACAGCATATCACTTTTTAAAAGATTGGCCATAACTACACAGAATTGTCACAGTGTCCTATCTTTAGCATTTATAAATATGTATTTCTTTTTAGAATGTAGGAAGTTGCTTTCTACCGAGTCAGAATTACGAATTCATGAAACTGTATATTTTCCACATACTGTGTACTTCCACATACCCTCGTTTGTCACACTCAGAGGTGTCTGCAGGGATAGATCAAAAAGTCAAGAGGGCAGCTGCAACTGCATAATTTTACACACAATTCTCACACGTTCATATATACAAATGGGTGGGGCAGCTACTGCATTGCCATAGGCACCCTAGTTTTGACACTTAGCCCACAGGTAGCCCTGGTCACACTAGGCCAGTGTTTCTCAACCTTGGCAACTTGAAGATGAGTGGACTTCAACTCCCAGAATTCCCCAGCCAGCTATGCTGGCTGGAGAATTCTGGGAGTTGAAGTCCACTCATCTTCAAGTTGCCAAGGTTGAGAAACACTGCACTAGGCCATAAAGTGGAATTTTTGGCTTGGGATTAGCATAATGTGGAGGAATGTAAATGAGGAAAGCCTCACTTGTAAAAAAAAAATTAAAGAGTGGTCTGATGTAGCTAAATTATTTATTTTTATTTATACAATGTTAGGATGACCTCAGACTTAAAATTGTAGACAGTTTAAAAAGTGCAATAATTCAAGAGCAGTAAATAAACAGAAATGCAATATATTGTTCACATTTTCCATCTCTGGCATTGATAAGTCTTCAGTGAGGAGATCCTAAAAGCCTTCCGAATGAACCATAAGCATGGGATCTACCCTCTCTTTGGCAGGGGGGGGGGTCAAAAAGTGAGTTCCAAGGAGAATAAGTGTTTCTGAGCCCCCTCCTGCCATACTTCTCAATAAGTGAGACATTTTCTCAAATGAAGGCAAATATATGTATCTCAGGATAATGTTGCAAGATCCAATCGGGGTCAGTCATCAGGATCAGAGGTTTCTCTTCTGAGCTTTCAGTTTTGTGCTGGAGCCCATCCTCAGGGAACTTCTCTCTACTGGAATATGTGTTTTAGGCTATTCTATGAGTTGTATTTATGTGGTGCCTTCCTATTGGTTGATTGGTATGTTGATGGTTGGCAATTGGCTGTTGTTTCCTTGTGCTGCTAAGCCTTCAGCTCCTAAATACCTGATAAGCACAAGGAAACAACAGCCAATCACCGGCCATCAACTCATCAATCAACCAATTGGAAGGCACCACATAAATACAACTCATAGAATAGCAGGACAGATATATCCCTGAGGATGGGCTCCAGCACAAGACTGAAAGCTCGGAAGAGTAAACTTCTGGTCCCAGTGACCGATCCAGATTAGATCTTGCAACATTTTCTCTTCAGTCAGGGCATGCTTTCTTCATTTGGGTTGCGTAGACAGAATCAATCAGATGTAGCCATCCATGGAGATGCCAATTAATATTATCACGAAATGTACATATGCATCCAAGAAAAACATTATCCAATACTGGATCCTTTGAGACAATCCCAAAACTTTTCACCAGTGCTTTCTTAAATTTTTGGCATCATCTGAATTACTCTTTATTTATTGCAATTCGTAGACTGGAATGGAACATGAAAGTCAAGGAGACAGGTGGGATTGGACTTCTCTCTTTCAATGATGCCAGTGGAGAAGGTTGGTGAAGAAGTTAGAGGATGAATGGGTTAGACCAGTGTTTCTCAACCTTGGTAGCTTGAAGATGGGTGGACTTCAACTCCCAGAATTCAACCCCCTGGGGGATTCTGGGAGTTGAAGACCACCCATCTTCAAGCTACCAAGGTTGAGAAACACTGGGTTAGACCCAGAGTATCATTTCCTCAAGTAATGGGTGCTCTGTTGGAGTACTTCTCTAAACCTTCTTAATTACTCAGGCTTGCATTTTGATCCTTTATAAATACTGCCTCAAATCAATTTGTTGTCAGGCAACAGCTGCAGCATTCATCACAACTTGTTTCCTGGGGAGAAAAAAAAAAAGTTAATTCTAAAATATGTTAATAGCCTCAGTTTTTCAGTAGGGAGGTTTAATTGTATGTGTGTGTGTGTCTCCACACATAAGTACATCTCCACTTAAGATAGGCTAGCCTGACAAAAGCATCACTTTTGATCCAGCTGAAGAAGGCAAGAAGATTGTATATCCCTGTTAATTCCATAATTGGCATCTAGAATCTGTTCCAACCCTCCCCCCTTCCCTCCCCAAATCCGATTTATTTTGTAGCAGAGGATTAAACTTACATTGAAAGTTCTTTATGGCCTGCAGGAGCTTGCGAAATTCAAATATAAAAATTGTCAAGGAAACATTTCCATGGCAAGTCCTACTTTAGGGTAATCTCACGGAAACATGGAGTAAAAGGAGTGTAAAAGGAGATGAACACTACAGTTTCTTTCTCTGGCTAACCATTTGTGGGGGAAATTCTTGTTTTTGAATGACGCCAATGAACAGCACTGCGACTTAGACCAGAATTCACTTTTCAAGAGAGTACTAACGCAGTATTTTTTTTAAAAAAGATGATTGTTGGATTAATGAAATATTAATGCTGCCAGCCAGCCATCCTTCCTTCCTTGCTTGCCTCCTTCCTTGGCTTTGGTGTGCAAGCTCAGCTGAGTAATTCAATGAAATGATAGAGACATGAATAGATATGCTAACGAGCATAAAGGCTAACCTTTACAGTTTTTTTTTTCAAAGCTGCCAGAGAGCTTTCACTGATTTTTTTTTTTTAAAAAATTGAGATGGAATGTATAAATACTTTTTTTGTAAATCTGGCACCAGGGGAGGTAGCAGGAAAATCTCAAGGAATCGGCTTCTAAGATTTAACACTTTTTTTTTTTTAATGGCAAAGAATAAGCTTAGGATGGGTGTCAGTTTCACAGTCTTGCATTCGCAGTGCTTGTCATCACAATATATTCATGTTGTGCCCGATTCTCATTACAGTCACTGTCATCCAAACATAGTGACGGCATTTAAATATCTCACACTGGTTCTTCAGGCAACGTACTGCAATCTGAAAGCAAATAAATCAGTAAGAGAAAAGAGGAGAAAGAAGGACTATGTTAGTGCGCGGCTGCTGAAAGGTCAAGAATCGTCTCAAATTTAGCCTAAAGATGGAAATTAAGATTCGCCAACACACTTTTGAAGAATTACCAAGATACAGTTAGTGCTTATGATATTTGCTGCTCCCTTCATTTTAGTAAAAAAGGTAAAGGTAAAGGTTCCCCTCGCATATATGTGCTAGTAGTTCCCGACTCTAGGGGGCGGTGCTCATCTTTGTTTCAAAGCTGAAGAGCCAGCACTGTCCGATGACGTCTCCGTGGTCCTGTGGCCGCCATAACTAAACGCCAAAGGTGCACGGAACGCTGTTACCTTCCCACCAAAGATGGTCCCTATTTTTCTACTTGCATTTTTTTAATGTGCTTTCGAACTGCTAGGTTGACAGAAGCTGGGACAAGTAACGGGAACTCACCCCATTACGTGGGACTAGGGATTCGAACCGCTGAACTGCTGACCTTTCAATTGACAAGCTCAGTGTCTTAGCCACTGAGCCACCACGTCCCTCATTTCATTTTAGTAGTTTCATTTAATTGTGAGGGGAAAAGTTTGATCAACGGCATCTCCAGGATCCGGTTAAAAACAAAAAAAATCAAGTTGTTTGTGATAGTGCCATCGAAGCAACCCCTGATCAATCACAGTGTTGCAGTCGCCATCTTGGCTTTTTTTCAGCCATACCCTGAGATACCCCCAAATGCAATGGCATGAATTAGAGATTAGAATATGCAAGTCAGATATGCACCAAAATACATGGTGGAATACTGCAACTGAGGAATTTAGCCATTCTTTTTACCAACAGTTTCTTTCTCGATTCACATTTAGTTGCCCCTTGTATGCTTCATTGGGTATTCTACTGATACCTTCAGCTCAATAATCCTTTTAGGAGGGAATAATAGCAGTTAAGCCACAGGCTTGGGAAGCTGTTATACAGGAGAATGATTCCAATGAGTGCAGGGGAGTAACAGCTAATCTATTAAAGTTTCCACTCCATTAATTAATTTAAGAAGATATATGTACCTCCTTTACTATTTAGATTAAAATTAATTTCCTCCAGGATTCTGCTAACGCAAGGATCTGATTCATAGATATTAGGAGATCATCATTTGTGTAACTATGACTTTTTCAAAGAAATCACACTTGACTGGATTTGCACAACATATTGTGGCACACAACAGAGAGTTAGATCTCCTATATACCATAGTCTCACCCCATTTTGATCACACTTAAAGTTTCTTATGACCAGGCAGCTGCAATTGGGTAGCATGGTTTCTTTCCATTTTGAGATGAGGAACCAATTTTTACAAATATCCTCCCCATAACTACAAAAATCACAATGACACAATCTACAGTAGATTATGATATCATGCAAATCCTGTTGCTGTAAGAGAGCATTATTACATACTTGCAATACAAAAATATAAATATGTAAATATCTGCATGATGGTGCAGTCACACATTGTCATTTGGCCTCATTTTCATCTTCTGAGGATAGCAGGATCTGTAGCTCTCCAGATAACCATTAGATAGCAGCAAAATAGCTATTTTTTTTCCATAGCTCTAAGTTGCCATCCAGTGGTCTGTTTTCTCAATCCCCAATCCAACAGAGGTGAGTCATAGGTTGTTTTGGACTTGGAAGCAATGACCACAAAGTATGAGAATGTAAGGTTATATTCCGAGGTACCGTTAGTATACAAAAACAACATTATAATATAACAATTGACCGCAAACAAAGGATATTGATAAATACTGAGAAATAAAATAAGACAAAGAAAGAAGGACCTTATACCTTTCTGCCAGTCAGGGGGTCCAAAGAAATATGGCAGATGAATTCCTCCACAGCCCGTAAATATGCAGCACCTTCTCAGTTGAAGTTCCATTTCATGTGAACTTTGATTAAGCAATATAGGGTCGTAACCATAATTAGATTAGATTAGATTAGATTAGATTAGATTAGATTAGATTAGATTAGATTAGATTAGATTAGATTAGATTAACAAAGTGGAAGGGACCTTGTAGGTCATCTAGTCCAACCCCCACCCAAGCAGGAGACCCTACACCAATTCTGACAAATGGCAGTCCAATCTCTTCTTGAAAGCCTCCAGTAATGAAGCTCCCACAACTTCTGAAGGCAAACTCTTCCATTGATTGATTGTTCTCACTGTCAGAAAATTTCTCCTTATTTCTAGGTTGAATCTCTCCTTGATCAGTTTCTATCCATTATTCCTTGTCTGACCTGAAGCCTTGGAAAATAGCTTGACCCCTTCCTCTCTGTGGCAGCCCCTCAAATATTGGAACACTGCTATCATGTCTCCCCCGGATTAAGGACATCCATTTTTCAATGATCCCATCTCACTAGATTTTTATGAAAGACAGGGATGATAAGTCTATCTTATCTTGAAAGCTGCTTTGCTCTCCTTCCAAGAATGAGACCATAAAGGTTCAAGTTTAAGGATTTCTGCCAAGAATGAGAACATCAAGGTTAAGGAGTCTTTGCATATACCAAGTGGTGATGAAACCATCTCAGAATTACGGAATATTTGTTTCTCAAGGTTAATTGGAGTGAAGATGAGAAGAAAAAAAAAACTTCCTAGCCAACACAGGTGTCTCATCACGGACAAGGCAAAATAAAGTAGAAGTCAAGTACAACCCTTCAGTGACTAAAATAAATCCTTGCTTAATTCTGTACAATACTGAATTAGTAAATAAAAAAATATGAACTCATACAGAGATCTATGCACTATGCAACTGAGGGGAAAATGTACCCACAATTATTCAATTCCTCCTTGCCAATCTTCTAATGGAACTTCTAATACTACAGGGTCTTCTAGATTTTTGCAGTGCATATATGATAGTCCTAATAGACAAACACTTAATAGTCCTAATAGACAATAATCCTATCAGGGATGGTGTAATAAATCATGTATAGTCCTAATAGACAATAGTCCTATCAGGGATGGTATAATAAATCATGTAGTTTGCAAGACTTGTTTGATTACTATAAAATCAAATTTTGATTCAGTTTTTTTACATTTATAGCAATAGGTACGTGAATTTCTTAAACATACACATTACAAAAACATTTTAAATTCTTTCATCATGTAGTTTCTATTTAAAAAGCTCAATATATCAATAGATTTTGTCTTACATGCTAGAAAATTCTACCAAAGAGCAGGAGTATGGTAAAAGATTTCAGCAATTTAAACAATTTTCAATTTGTACATTGGTTTTTTCACTCTCGTTTTGCATAAACACCCAGAAATGGAAAGAACAGAGATTAGTTTAGGTAACAATTACCACAATTCACAATTGCATTAGCACCTATTAAGCTTCATTGTTCTGTGAAAATTTTAATGATATATTCTAGAGTTAATAAAAGCAGAAGATGATTAGAAGTAAAATTGTTTCCATGTAAGCTGACAGGACTGCTGAGCATAATAATATATTTCTAAGACGACCTGTTTGGAGTTTACTCCATAATTTAATGTAAATTCTGAAGAACTTTTTTTCCCTTCTTCTGGTTAAATGTTAATGTGTTACCTTTTATCACACAAAGAATTCTAATGGATGCAACGATCCAGTGATGCGGTTGCTAATAATTTAGAATCCTGACTATCTCAAAATAATGTGCATTTTCATTGGGTTTTTTTTTTCCCTCTGTTGCTTAATATTTCAGTCTTTGGGCAGCTCTAAAGGTAAATTTTTCAACAGATGCATTTGTAATATGGATTCAATCCTAATAACAATTCACAAATTATTGATGTATTCTTTTAAAAACATAATAAATATAAGCTTTTGCTGCATGTATTATTTTTTTCCATCGTTATCTTACCATTCCTCTAATTTTATCCTCACAGAAATTTTGCAAGGCTGAGAGCAAGCCCAAGGAAGAACTACCAATATGGTAAACAGATTGAATATCAAGACATATGAAGACTGATTAAAAGACGTAGGTAGGTTCGACTGGCAGAAGATAAAATTGAGAGGGAACATAATAGCTGTCTTCAAATATATGAAGTCACATCCCAGAGTGTTAAGACCAGTAGTGGGATTCAAGTAATTTAACAACCGTTTCTCTGCCCTAATGATTTCTTCCAACAACCAGTTTGCCAAACTGCTCAGAAAGTTAACAACCGGTTCTCCCAAAGTGGTGCGAACTGGCTGAATCCCACCACTGGTTAAGACATATTCTGACTTGCTCCAGAGAAAAAGACTAGAACTAATGGAATGAAACTTCAAGGATGTAGATACAGATTACATACTAGGAAGAACTTTGCCATACAAAACCTTTGCCAGACCTATCCTTGAATACTGCTCACCTTCCTGGAACCCACACTGTATTTCAGACATTAATACATTTGAGAGAATCCAGAGGTATTTTACAAGAAAAGTACTCAACTCCTGTAGTCTCAATAAAATTCCTTATACCACCAGACTTGAAATTTTAGGCCTGGATAACCTTGAATTACGCCGTCTACGTTCCGACCTAAGCTTAGTACACAAGATTATGTAACTTAACCTCCTACCTGTTAATGACTTCTTTAACTTCAACCACAATAACACAAGGGCTATCAATAGATACAAACTAAATGTAATTCACTCTAATCTTGATTGCAGAAAATATGACTTCAACAATAGAGTAGTAAATGTCTGGAACACCCTACATGATCCTGTTGTTAGTTTTTCTAATTCCCATACCTTTTATCTTAAAGTGTCTACTATGGACCCTCCACATTTCTTAAGAGGTCCCTAAGGGGGTGTGCATAAGTGCACCAGCCTGCCTACCATCCCTGTCCTACTGTCCCCATTTATATGTAATCATTTTATGTGTTTATGGCTATGTTTTGCCTATTTATATCCATTTTGGTGCCATTTTTTTCATGTGTCCATGTCTATGTCTATACTGATACTTGTTTCCTTGTACTTGTTGACAAACAAATAAACAAACAAATAAATAAATAAATAAACTTTTTGACAGTAAAGTTCTCAATCAGTGGAGTAGTTTATTTCATGGAGTGCTTTCTTCCACTTCATTGGAGGTTTTCAAACATAGGTGGATAGTCATCTATTAGGGATGGTGTAGTGAATTTTGTAGTTTGCAGGAGGTTGGACTTGATGACTTCTCAGCTCTATGCTTTTATGATACCTTTATCTCATTGTAAGAGCCTGAGCTTCATATCCTAAAGCTATCTTCCCCAGAACCTGAGTACCATCACACATTCTTAAAATGGTTAAGGTGCCCTCAGCACTGAAATATTGAAACATGACTGTCAAAATCTCACAGGTTTCTGAGATATGAAGCTTTAGTATTCTTCTGGGTTATCACATGACATTTTTTGAGATTCTAGAGATTCTAAAAATTTGTTTATTTTTTGGGGGGGAGGAGATTGGACACTGGACAAATGTCAGGAGTCATATTTCCAGCCTGTGTATTAATCCTTACAAAATAACAATGGCTTTGCATTGGTGCCAAACATGAAAGAAAATTGCAGGCATCAATAATGAAAGCATGTGGAAATAAAAAGGAATGAAATTATATGCAATGTATACCCTGTGATTAGGATTCTTCTGAATAACTCCATTCCACTGCAATCATTGAAACAGTAACTAAACAATCAGTCCATAGGGCTCACTTAACTTCCCAGGACAAATTTCTGTGGGACATCAAATCTTTAACATCTTGTGAAAGGCCAACAAATCATGGCCATCTAGATCTCCAGAGAAATGGTCTTCTACAGAGCAAATGCAATGGTGGAGAAGGTAGAGCTTCTGGAACATAAGGACTCTGCTGCTTTTTGTGGGGTAAGGAGATAACCAGAGACATAACAATAATCTGCCGTGTGCCATGTAGGTGATAACTAGCACCTTGAATTGTGCCCAGAAGCCAACTGGGAGACAATAGAGATCATGGAGAAGAGATATCACATGGAACACACAAAAAAGTCTGTGGATCAGCTATCGTTTTCAAATGTTCAAGGAGTAATCCAATTTGGAGTTGACTAAAGCATAATTCATCATGAATAAAGTTTCCTAATTCAGAAATAGGTGCAATTGGTACACAAAGTACACCTGTGCATATGGTCTTCTATGATTACCACCTGCATGTCAAGTAGGATTTGCAAGTCCAGAATGAACTTCTACTGTCCTACAGTTCTGCTGCCTTTTATTTGTACCCTCTGTATTATTTCTTCTGGTTTTATTCCTCTCTGATCTCTCATGTCTTTTTTTTTTTTTTTTTACTTTTTTGCTTTTCCACACACAAACAAACACATGAAACTCCAAAACTATTCAAAAGTTACAATAGTACAGGAGGCCTTTTACAAATATGCATGTAGATATGGATAATTTAAATGCCCAATGTGTTTTAAGGTGTATCCTCCTTGAGAGGCTATGCAATAAATGTTTTCTCAATTATCATTCTTAATCAAAGTTTAAAAAGTTTTTAAGAAAAAAGTCACTGTATAAAGTGCAAAATTATGCTACAGAACTCTACATAGTTGGCAACAAATCTGCTTTTGCAGGAGTAATACATAGATTTATATTTGGGAAGGATGTCCCCCTGATAGGTGGAAGCCATTGATATAAATTCTGTTGCCCACACAACTTTGACATTAATTGTCAAACAGCTTCAGACAACCTTCTGACAACTCTACATGGATGATTGAGAATCTTCATCAGCATATTTCAATGTATTTTGGAGAGAAACCCCTGAGGTTGGTGTGGTAGGAATTGGTACATTCCAATGACTCCCTGCCTTGCTCTGACTGAAGAAACAGCCTGGATGGGCAGAGAAACATCTTTCAAACTAACAAAAGAATTAGTCCAGTTGTCATGATTCAACCTTCATACAACTTCAGACAACCTTCAGACAACTCCATCTGGATGATTGAGAATCTTCACTGACACGGTTGCCCACCTTAGTTTCTCTCTTAATAGAATCTTCTTTTCATAGGATTATATTTTTGTAACCCACTACAGTGCATTGCAACACATCAACAGCCTTTCTGAATCTGAAGCCCTTCAGATCTATTGATGATCCTGGCTAGGGATTGTGAGATTTGAAGTCCAAGGCTTCTGGTTGCAGGAGGCTGATTACCATCATCATTCTTCCTTCTCTCGGTTAGAAAGGAGCAATATATCGAAGTCAATAAAAATGACATATATTGGCAGTAAAAAGCTCCCTGTTTTACCATGCTTCCTCCACCCTCATTCATTTTATTCCATGAGTTCGGGTGAGGCAGAAATAGGTAGGAAACCACGGGGGAGGGGGGAGGAAGATAAATTAAAACAAAAGAGACTCACAATGCTTGATCTGAATGTTGCAGAAAAACAGCTGAAAGGGTAGAAAGAAACAATGAACAATTAAGCTTTTGGAATTGTGTTCCAAACAAGTCATCATACAAGAAAGTAGGAGCACAAGTGGAGCAACCTAAACAGATCACTAAATGTCTAAAACCCAGGGGAAATTCCAGTTGATCCTGTTTTAGAGAGCATTCAAGAAAGTGCATATTTTTCTCTCCAAGGTACTACAAACTTTCCGAGGTCTCAAATTTTACTTTGAAGTAAAATTAAACTGGAGTACAATCTCCTATGCCCATAAATTGGTTGCATTTCTCCTGAAAAATTTGGAGGGATAACTCTGACTCTGGAAAGCCAAATCCAAAATGAAATCTCTCATTTCGGACCTGGTGGAATCATCTCTTCTCTTTCATACCTCTAATATGGGAGCTCTGATATTAGAAGAAGGCAAAAGGTGAAGAATCAGAGTTTTGGTATGGCTGGAGAAGAAGAAGAAAAAAAAAGTTGGATTCAAATAACCCCAAACCTTCCACAATGTCCCATTTCAGAGGAAAATTTAGACTTCAGTTAGGAAATTGATATTTTTATAGCCAAAAAGGGAGAAAGAGTTGCAAATGACTCCAGCAGGACCTGGAAATGTCAGAGGTTCCTGCTATCAATATGCAGCATTACAAAGAGAAAGTAATATGCAGTTGGGGAATAATAATATCTCTGTCTTTAATGTTAAATTCACTCCTTATCCACTGGCTTTGAAAAGAGCACTGTCTTTGCTATCAATTCTGTCTTCTGCCGTCTGCATGCAGGAAGAAACAGATAATTCTATTTCAAGCCTGCATACCATTTTCACATGATGATTTCACATCTGTCCATCCCATCAACAGCAGAGGAATGAAAAAGAAAACCTAGGAGGACAGGAGAAAGCTGGGACTTCCCATTACTGGTTGGAGTGAAATGTATTAGGGTTATGGTGACAAACTCAAGGCAATGGGATGGCAAACCTAGAATCCATGTATATCTGGCTGAATCATTGGTTTCCATATAGTAGTTATAATATTATCAGGATTCTCTCACATCTCTAGAAGTAGATACTTTCTTCAGCTCAAATTAACCTCACGCCTCACACAAACACACACACACACAAACACACACACAACACACACACACACACACACACACACACACACACACACACACACCATTTTTACCACTCAAAAACAAGTCAAAATCGAAAGACGGTTCTGTGGGAGGAAATCATTACAAGAGTCTTGTAATACATGTTTTAAACAAATATATAAATCTCCTCAGACATTTCTCATTTGCAGATTGAAAATAATGCAAGAATAAAACATAATATTCCAATGACTCCTGCTACCTCCCTTCCCAAACCCCGGAGAATGAGCCAAGAGTGTTTATAATGCAAACATTTTGCAGGCATCTGGCTCTTTTAATATGGGATAAATACTTCCCTATGTTTTTTATATTTCTTTTAAAAATAGATGTTCTGAAATTGCCAGAAGCAGAATTCAAATTAGCGGAGTTGAAGTACCTACGAGAAACTCTATCAAGGTCCCATTATTTCTAGGATTTGACAAGGTATCCTTAACAGTAGTATTATTTAACCCTTAAGCAGATCTACAGATTAAATGGATGAAGCATACTTCACTATGGTTTGTTTCATCATGGCTTATTGAATACACTACATTTGGCTGTATTCATGCAACAAAGAACGGCAAAGTCAGACCAAATCTATCATTTTATGACTTATTTGGATTTCTCAGGGATGAAAATGGAACAACTGGGACAAACTGAAGTATCAAGAGAAGATGTAGATTGTAACCTCTTTAAGGCTCTTTAAGGACGACGTTAGGTGGCCTTTGTTATCTTTTTCAGGCAAATTAGTAGAAATGACAATAAATAAACATACTAAGCACATGGAGGCTTTGCTAAAGCCGAATTCTATTAAGGTAAATCCTGTGTAACCAACTTTTAAGTGGATTTTTTTTTTTTTTTTTTGAGAATTGACACACACAGAGATGGAGGCAACTCTATTGACATTATTTGCTTAGACTAGAGGTGTCAACTGATGGCCCATGGGCCGGATGCATTGTGCACAGGCCATGCCCACCCCAACTCTGTGAATGGGAAAAACATCATGAAATGCCACGTGACGGCAACGTGACATCCTGAGTTTGATACCTGGGGCTTAGACTATCATAATGGGAAGACTAGCCCACTGCTAGCCAGCCAGAATTGGCTAACTTAGGCCTCTCATGGGATCATGAAGGTGGCGAAATTAAACCCAAATGCTTCTCTTTCTGTTGGGTAGAAAAAAATATGTTGTCTTTTTTTTTAAAAAAAAAAAGAGGTCAGAAGGCTGAGATGAGAATCTCATTCCTCTCCACCAGACTCAGAATTAACTGACTCAGCTCAAGTGATGGGAGGAGAAAGGAATTCAGGAATAATTAAAAGAGTGGGAAATTGTTTCAAGAAATAGTAATCTCTAAAAAGATAGATAAAATAACATTCAGCAAGAAATACTACATATGAAGTTTTTATTTTTTTTGTTTTACTTTTTTTACTTTGTTTTACTTTCACTTTTTAGATTATTTATTTTAAGTTTACTGTATATGTGTTTAAACATACTGTCCCTCTCTCTCTTTTTGCTCCATATAAGCTTAATGATATGTGGTCTCTGGTTCCCTAGAAGATTTGCATGAAGCAACACAAATCCAGGTGAGGCGATCACCTGGCTAGCTGACTTGGACATCCAGTTATGAGACCACAGCCTTACCCTCATAGAAATTTTATTTATAATTACATGGCCTGGGTATATATGTTTACTCATCTTATGTTACATTATCATCGTACTCTAAATAAAATAATAATAACAAGCTAAATAACTCCAAATTTTATGCAGCCTGGATTCTCTTTACAACATAATTGTCTCTAAATTAGGAGCAGGCTTGTGCCATTTTCCAGTCTGTTCACAGTCTTATATTTAAATAAACAAACAAACAAACAAAATTTTTGCTAGTATTTTTAATAAAAAATCATCTTCGTCATGATTTGGGATGTTTTTATCTCTGCTCTGCTGAGTATTTATGCATGTGACTCAGAAGTGGTATTCAGCTGGTTCTGTCCAGTTCTGGCAAACCGGTAGCGGAAAAATTTGAGTAGTTCAGAGAACTGGCAAATACCACCTCTGGTTGGCCCCTCCCCCATCTATCCGCTGCCTCCCAAGTCCAAGCTGATCAGCTGGATCTTCTTTTGTTGCCCTGTACAGAAGAACGGAACTGGAAAGCAGGTTAGTGGGGTGGGGGGGAATGGGGATTTTGCAGTATCTTTCCCCCAGGAGTGGGGAGGAAACGGGGATTTTGTAGTATCCTTCCCCTGCCATGCCCACCAAGCCACGCCCACCAAGCAATGCCATGCCCACCAAGCCATGCCCACAGAACCGGTAGTAAAAAAATTTGAATCCCACTACTGATGTGACTACTGAAAGCGAGAAAGGATTTTTAAAAAAATGAGAATTGAATTAAGAGTAATGCCTCCAATGTTATAAATTGACAGCAGATGGCAGCACTGACGTCCTAGAAACTCTTACGTGTTCTTAGCAGATGTTTTTTCACTGTAGTCAGCTGGAAGATGCAGTGAAAAAAGGTTGTGTTGGCATTGTTTGTGAAATGCAACCTGAAGTTATTTCTCATCAGTGTACTTTAAGCAATGCACCATGATCTTTTCTTTCTTTTTTTTTTACCGCTGAAGGAGTCCTTCCAATTGAAATTCACTACCAAGTATAAGTTGTTTATGGTGATGACTATGTTGCTGTTAGTACTGCATGTTGTTATATATAGCCACACAGTGAACTGTAAAGAATTGATTTGTGTGACCAAGAATGAAATGGATAATCTGTGATAGCAGCCAATGAGTTTCACATGAGAAGATTTGATGAACTGTAAAGACAATTGGAAGATCTCTCAAAGAGAAATTGCTCTCATGCTTGGCATTTCACAGGAATGTCTGGGTCACATTATTGATGTTCTTCAATACGAGAAGGTTGTGCAAGATGGGTTTCATGTATGCTGATGGCAGAGATCAAAGCCTTAAGTGTTCAAATTTGCCAACAATCCTTGTCACACTTCAAGAATGAAGGTAATTCCTTTACAGCATCATAACAACTGATGAAACATCGGATCCTTTATGACCCAGAAACAAACCACAAGTACATAAAATTGCATCACAAAGCTTTACCTAGGGAAAAAGAAAATCAGGAAAAATCATTGTTTCAGGGGGGATGCAGATATTATTATTCATATGGATTTCCTTGAACTTGGCACCACTGTGAACTCCATTGCAATAGTCAAAACTCTGAAAAAGCAGAATTCAGAAGCACAGGAAGAAAATTGTACTGCAAGATGACAATGCTAAGCCTCACCACCAATCAAAGAGACAAACCAGCAAAGTCACAGGGAGTCAGGCAGCATATACATTTAAGAAATTATTTTCATTATTGTTATTTGCAAAGTTAGATCACATTATCTTACCCCATCTGCCATTGGCACCGAATAATTTTCCACCTTTTTCCAAAATGGAAAGAATATCTTTGTGAGCATCTATTTGAGTCAAATGAAGAGACAAAAAAGACTGTAGGACCTACAGGGAAACTGGGAAAGTATGAAGGCCTTTTGTGATGCCTTAAGATGCTTCTGTATAATAGGCAGAAATGCATATGGGGATGACGATGTGAAGAAGTAAATGTAGGTAATAAATGTTCATTTCAGGGTTTATTATCCTGTTTCGCCTATTAAAATAGCACAATTTAAATTGAGATTATGATCATGGAGGAATTACTTCACATGTAGAAGGGACTGAGACTGATGTTTTTGTTTTTTTAAAAAAAGATAAGAATCTAAAGTATAAGTGTCATTGAAAAGAGCATTGGTACGAACCTTGATTTGTATGGTTTGTCTCAGAGGTGGGTTTCAGCAGGTTCTGACCAGTTCTGGAGAACTGGTAGTGGAAATTTTGAATAGTTTGGAGAACCAGCAAACGCCACCTATGGCTGGCCCCAGAGTGGGGTGGGATGGAGATTTTACAATATCCTTCCCCTAGGAGTGGGGAGGGAATGGGGATTTTGTAGTATCCTTCCCCTGGAGTGGGGTGGGAATGGAGATTTTGCAGTATCCATCCCCTGCCATGCCCACTAAGCCATGCCCACCAAGCCACGTCCACAGAACCGGTAGTAAAAAAAAATAGATTTCACCACTGATTTATACTAATGGTTGAAGAGACACTATATTAGGTCAGTGATATAGTTTTTGATGTTTCTTGAGTTTTTGAGAACCGTTAGTAAAAATTCTGACTGGCCCCACCCCCATCTATTCTCTGCCTCGCAAGTCCCAGCTGATCGGGAGGAAATGGGGATTTTGCAGTAACCTTCCCCTGGTGTTGGGTGGGAATTGAGATTTTACAGTATTCTTTCCCTGCTGTGTCCACCAAGCCACACCCACAGAACC
The DNA here is from genome assembly GCF_029215685.1 of Pituophis catenifer annectens. NCBI lineage: Eukaryota > Metazoa > Chordata > Lepidosauria > Squamata > Colubridae > Pituophis > Pituophis catenifer. The sequence continues at coordinate 231,022,138 of NW_027256882.1, read as the reverse complement.
GGTAGTAAAAAAATTTGAAACCCACCACTGGTTTGCCTTTATTTTCTTTTTAATCAATGTGCCACAGAGTTATGGGAAAGCAACAGTCTGGATGCAGTATTCACTGAAGGAAGGTTGCTCTCTTTAATTGCCAGATGTGGTATCTCTAACAAGGAAAGATGTAATCAACATGATGAAACATGCTATGATGTCACAATGCAAGTTTGACCTTACGTACCTACCGTGTTTCCCCGAAAATAAAACCCTGCCTTATATTTTTTTTTAAACCCCAAAATAAGCGCTTGACCTTATTTTCGAGGAGGTCTTATTATTTTGGGATGCGTGGAACAAGATGCAAGGCTACTCTGCCATCTTACCTGATTTCCAGCTCTGTCTCCCTAACCCTAACCAGAGGAAATGGTGAGGACCAGCTGCGCATGCGTTTAAATATTTTTTGGGGAGATCTTATTTCCCCGGGGGGGAGGGGGGGCTATTTTAGCACATGCGTGCAAAAGCCCAATTGGGCTTATTATCTGGGGAGGTCTTATTTTCAGGGAAACAGGGTATGTACAACAAATAGGAGTGGAATGGTACTGTGACTTCACCATGCAGATAATCATGATTGAATGGGGTTTTTTTCCTTCAACTGACAACTACTTTTCCAACACATTTGGAGCTTTATGGGAAAAGTTTCCATTGACACCAAGAGGAACAATTTTCTGAATATTCGATTTTCATTTGAGAAGCAGAAAGATAAGCCTGCGAGGACTGTACTTTGCATTTGAAATAGGAATAATCTGTTTTAATGTGCCTTTCATCATTTAAAGAAAAAGGCAATCCTCACGCAGATTGTTCTATCGAGTTAAATATCATTGAATGCATGGGGATTTACATCTAAGGGAAAATGTTTTTATATAAGAGTCAACAACCCTTATTTAAGTATTTTTACTTAGATATAAATCCTGCATTCTTTTAGACTCTGGTTGCCTATCCCCCTTTCCTCAAATCTGAGAAAATGTCAGTCTTCTCAGCTGAGTTCTTTCAAGATCTAAATCTCTTTGAATGCAGATCTTATGAGGGACTTCAGCATTCTTTAGTGATATCTTGTAAACATCTGCCCATTTTGCTTAAAAATACAGCAGCGGAGAGCAGGATCTTTTTATAGGTTTGGTTCAAATATGTATCTCTACCCCTGACATTCTGAATATGTCAACTCTTTGAATTCCCTTCATTTCAGAATTACCATGGATTGGGAAGGAGCAAAGGGGTAAATGGTAATTACACACCATTTATATACCAGACATGATAGATAGATAGATAGATAGATAGATAGATAGATAGATAGATAGATGATAGATAGATAGATAGATAGATAGATAGATAGATAGATAGATGATAGATAGATAGATAGATAGATAGATAGATGATAGATAGATAGATAGATAGATAGATAGATAGATAGATAGATAGTTGATGGATGGATGGATGGATGATGGATGGGCAGATAGATAGATGATAGACAGATAGACAGATGATAGATAGATAGATAGATAGATAGATAGATAGATAGATAGATAGATAGAGACAGACAGACAGACAGACAGACAGACAGACAGACAGACAGACAGACAGACAGACGAGAAAGATAGATGATGGATAGATGGATAGAAGAGATGATAGATGATAGAATAGCAATAGCACTTAGATTTATATACTGCTTCACAGTGCTTTACATTTCTCTTGAAGCAGTTTACAGAGTCAGTATGTTGCCCCCAACAATCTGGGTCCCCAGTTTACCGACCTTGGAAGGATGGAAGGCCCAGTCAACCTTGAGCCATTGAGAATCGAACTGTTGAACTACAGGCAGCTGGCAGTCAGTAGAAGTAGCCTGTAGTACTGCATTCTAACCACTGTGCCACCAAGATAGATAGACAGACAGACAGACAGATAGATAGATAAACTGACAGATAGATGGACAAACAGATAGATAGATAGACAAACAGACAGACAGATAGATAGATCTAACAATTCTGATTCGTTAGCCTGAAACTTTTTTGGAACATTTAAAAATGAACATTTAAAGTGTTCCCAGTCACTCGAAATTCCTTTAAGCCTTACACAGCAAATACAGTGGGACCTATAACATTGCAGTAGGAATTTGCATTAATCTCCCTCCTTCCCTCCCCCCTTCCCTGCCCCCCCCAGCAGTGTATCAGAGATGTGTAAAATTCTTTATCAGATCAACTCCTTTCCTATATTATGCAAATGTTGTATCACATTATTTCTCTTGCAGCAGCCACATCCTGTTTCCCAGGATAATTAGGGATTCAACTTGTATACCCTTGTATAATGAAAGGTCAACGGATTAAACCAGATCAATTGTGCTCAATAATCTGGCAAATTATAGTTTGCTTGATTCTGCTAATTCTTCAATACAGCCTGCTTTCAGGAAGCTAAAACTGAAGGCCAGGAGCTGGCAAAACCTTCTGCAGTGCTTGACACATCTCCAAGAGGTCTCATTGCCAATAAAATAACATCTTAAATCATTGAAACCTTGCAAAATTGCAAAGCCTTATGAGATCTAATGCAAGAATGCAAATGCAAGCTTTTGTGAGTTACTGCTTTTTTGTTTTGGTAGAGGCATCGTACCCTGTACCCCCTGTACCCTCAAAGACATCGTACCCTGTACCCAAACATATACATCCAGGAATTCTTCAAGGCCTGAATCCAACATATTTTCAATAATCTGCAGGAACCTTAGCTGTTTGAGGCTTGTACCACAAATGCCACCACTCTCATCCATCATCCCCCAGTTTACTTTGTTATGGAAAAGGTGAGGGCAGAAGGTAGACAGGAAAAGCCATTAATTGCATTAAGAAGAAGCCATGTTCCCGTGCTGTCAACTTCCCCTTCATGTGGAATTGTAGGATTCTGGCAGCCTCATAAAGGGCTTTAGAAAGTTCAAATAAATTAAGCAAAGGATCCAAGTTGTTGAAGGAAGTAACTCAATGAAAACAATGAGAAGAAGGATGAGCACTTAGCTGCAGGCATCTTTTCCCTACTGAGTGTAAACCACAGTGAGAATATAAACAGAAGCTCTCTCCCAGTTCTTCGCTCTGTGCGTGATGACAGATACGGTAGGCTTTGAGGAATGCAGGTCAAGGAGTAGATGGAAAGGGAGATTTTGCGCAACCCACCTTTCTCAAATGGTGCTATCAACTGTTTGCTGAAGGATTATGTTGCTTTTATCTTAACCTCACGCAGATGAAAAGTAACAAATTGATCATTTTCACGCAGGTGAAAATTTTGCAGATGGAAGCACGCTGCAGTGGAGATCGGCTTCAACTATCCCAGACCTGAAAGGCACCTGCAAAATATAGAAAACGTTGACAATCTGAATAAATGAAGAAGGTCCTGATTCTGTTGTCTTTGAGAAGGTTGGATTGTTTTCTATAAAAAAGAAAGAAAGCCAATGTTCTGGTGGCTATCACTTCCCCATCTACCCTGGCTCACTTCTTAATCAGCTCATTCTCAGATATCATCCAAATGTGCTATGCTAGAAGTCTACAAGAAAGTGTGGAAAAATCAAAAACAGAAGAACCAATGTCCAAGCTTTCTCAGCTAGAGTCCTCTCTTTTTCTTTGTCTGTAACAGAAAGTGTTTCTATTCTCATCGTTAAATCCTAAAGCTGAACAAAATTTCCAAGCCCTCCTAGCTTTTCCTGCCCACCTAATCTCACTGAAAGGTTTTCTGCAGCCCAGAAGCATGAAATGTTATATGATCGAACCATAAATTTCCAGATTATATGCAGCATTACTTCCATTTCATTGAGCATCACACAGAATTCCTCAGAATACAGCATAGGTTTGTCCTCAATTTACAGCCATTCATTTAATGACAGCTCAAAGTTACAACAGCCTCAATACAAGTGATTAATAACCTGTCCTTCCACTTACAACAGCCTCTATAATCTCATGATCGGAATTTGGGCGCTTGGAATGAGCTTGCATTCACAATCGGTTGCAGGACCTTGCTGTCACATTATTGCAATTTGTGACCTTCCCACAGTGGGTTTCCAACAAAAATGTCAATTGGGGAAGCCGGATTTGCTTAATGACCCTAGTGATTCACTTAACAATCATAGAGATTGACTTTACAACCATAAAGTGGTCGTAAAATTGGGTACAGTTATATAGTGACTCAATTTACGATTATAATGAGTTGTGACAGAAATTCCAATCCCAATTCTGGTGGTAACTTGGGGACTACCTGTACTATTCTGTTATGCATATTGTACTTGAGGTAGAATGTATACAAATTTCTACAATCCACAGAGATGAACAAAAATGGTCAGAAGTTTGAAAAAAAGACTGTCAACAGAAAGTTGAAGAAACTAGATGTGTTCATAAAAGTGAACTATAATGATGAACTTTGATACCTGGAAAAAGTCTACAATGGACAAAGTTTTATTCTCTACTCTCCAATAAAGTCTCAAGGCCTTACTCTATCAGAGTATGGATCTCAGTTGAACTTTATGGAAAATGTAATGAGAAGACTTCGACAATGGAACCGAATACCTCAGAGTATAGTGATTTCTTCCTCTTTAAGCAAGGCTTAATTGCTTAGGGATTTGTTGTACTAAGCGGGGTTTAGATTTAAGCAGGGGTGGGATTCAGCCAGTTCTGACCAGTTCGGGTGAACCAGATGCTAATTTTACATCTCATTCACCGAACTGGTAGTTGCAAGGACTGGCTGGCTCTGCCTACCCCACCCTGCCCCACTCCCAGGAGTCTCCACGTGGCCCATTTTGGATGTGAGATAAGTGCAGAGCCCACATGGAAGCTCTGGGAGGATAAAAAATGGGCCTCCCAGAAGTTCTGTAAGTCTGGAAACAGGCCCATTTCCAGCCTCCGGAGGGCCCCCGGAGCCCAGGGGAGGCTGTTTTCGCCCTGCCGGAGGCTCGAGGAACAGAGCCTGGGGAGGGCGAGAACGGCCTCCCAGAAGTTCTGGAAGTCTGGAAACATGTAGGCCATGCCCACCATGGCCATACCCACCCAGCAATGGGGCAGAGAACCAGTTGCTAAAATTTTTGAATCCCACCCCAGGATTTAAGGGCTTACTTTTAAGAAAATATATTATTTAATCTACAACATTAAAATATGGCTAATCCTGGGTTAACAGCCATTGTTGGGACAAGCAATGCAGTTGCTAAAAGAAGTTGCTAGTGAAATTGTGACTATGCTTATTATCTTTTTTTTCAGCTTTCCTTTGTTTGCAGAACCTCATAAATGTGAGGCTTGGACACAAATTTATTTTTTCATACCTGTCATAACTGTGGATGATTGCTGAATGAGGCAGTCACTATATGAGGAGGGTTTTTTTAGACTATTGCTGTGATCCAGTTGCCACAGATCCTGATGGATTCTTATTTACAGAATAAGAAGAGAAGAACCCCAACTGTTTCGTTAATTAATTAAGAAAATTCATGGTAGAGATTTTTGTTATCTATCTATAAAGCATAAAATAGTATCAGCACATGACAACATACTCTTTCCCTATCCTCTACTCTCTTCAGAATGCAAGGGGTGTTTTAAAAATTTCTAAATATTCAGACTGCCCAATTAAAACTAAGAGAAAGAAAGCGTTCTTGTGGTGTATCTTAACATTAACAAGACCAAGTGGAAGATATGTCCCTTCTACAGGTAGATCTCAACTTACAACAGTTCATTTAGTGACTGTTTGAAATTACAACAGCACTGAAAAAAGTGACTCAGGATCAGGAGTGAAATCCAGCAGGTTCTGACAGGTTCTGGAGAACCAGTAGCGGAAATTTTGAGCAGTTCGGAGAACCGGTAGCAGAAATTTTGAGTAGTCCGGCTGGCCCCAGAGTGGAGTAGGAATGGAGATTTTGCAATATCCTTCCCCCAGGAGTGGGGAGGGAATGGGGATTTTGCAGTATACTTCCCCTGGAGTGGAGTAGAAATGGAGATTTTGCAGTATCCTTCCCCTGCCATGCCCACCAAGCCACGCCCACCAAGCCACACCCACAGAACCGGTAGTAAAAAAATTGGGATTTCACTACTGCTCAGGACCGTTTTTCACACTTACGACCACTGCAGCATTCCCATGGTCACATGATCAAAATTTGGATGCTTGGCAGCTGACTCATATTTATGATGGCTGCATTGTCACAGGGTCATGTGATTCACCTTTGGCAACCTTCTGACAAGCAAAGTCAGTGAGGAAGCCAGATTTACTTTTAACAACCGTGCTTAAGTGATTCACTTAACAATTGTCATAAAATGGGGCAAAACTCATTCAACAAATGTCTCACTCAGCAACTGAAAGTTTGGGCTCAATTGTTGTTGTAAGTCAAAGATTTACCTGTATTCACTGATGATTTAGGAAACTGAATTCAACCCATAAGAAATCAAAAACTGCTTTCAAAAAATATTAGGAAGTTCAACTCAAAAAATTATAGCTGTTGGATCTTGTCTATTTTGAGTTAAAGCAAGTGCAGCAGTTATAAATCTAACACTGTCAGGAACCTGATGAACATGTATAAAACCAGACTGAACTGGCTATGATCTGGTTAAATGCCCACATCGCCACCTCCTTATTTATCAAGGAAATTGGTCCATAATTAGACACAGCAGATTCATTCCCTGAAAGTATCATGATGTTTGCCTCATTAAAAGTAAGAGAGATTTATTGGGAAAAGCTTTATTAATGAAAATAGAAGAAAAAAATGTATAATTTTTATAGAAGCTAACTGGAAAGTTATCCTGAGCAGAAGTCTTCCCTAATTTCATAGACTGATTTATTTTAATGATTTATTCAAGTATGAGAAGCAAAATCTGTAATGTAATTCTATAATACGTGTGGTTAAAAACATAACCTTAACTCTTCTGTAAGAAAGAATAAATATTGCACCATTTAAAATTAGAATTGTATATTGTAGCCAGCGGTCTAGGCCATTTCCGGAAGTCAAGGAGAATATCCATTTAGTTTTTATGGATGCTGAATCAAAGTATTTAGGCTTGGAAATAGTTGTGGTCACAATTGCTTAGGTAATTATAATTGCTTGGGAATTAAATTACCTGTAATGTTTCAGGTTCTGTTTCAGCTTGCCCAACCTGATGCCCTATATTGAATAAGTAAATAGTAAATTGAAGAAGTCTCCAGATCATTTTAAGTATACTATGGGTAACCACAATAAGTACATAAAACAAGGTAATATCATTAAAATCTAAAATAGGATATTCTTTATTGACCAAGTGTGATTGGACACACAAGGAATTTGTCCCTGGTGCATAAGCTCTCAGTGTTAATTAATGAGTTATATAAATTTAAATCTCAATCTAAATAATAATACCTAAAATAATGGAATCTTTATAACACACTAAAATACCTGAAATGGTTAACAAAATGGAGTAGGAACTTTAATACACTTTGTCAGGCTCGTATGAAACATAGGCATTATATAATCTGTTATGTCAGGCAGAATCTACTATCCCCTTCCCCCTTAGCCTTTCTGCAAAGATAACAACTCCCTGTGTCAAAAATTGATTGGTACTTTGTAGGAGGAAATTCAATTTTATTTCCGTAGTAGTATGAGTTGATAATTCCACAATTTCCAACCAAACCTAGGATAACAGGGTTTGGACATCACCTATCTAGAGATTGTTGGGTTATAAAGCTCACCTCTTCACTTGCTCATTCACTCAGATTATAAGTGGTGCACTAACAATTTTCTTATACCTGGCTTGTTATATTTACATATACAATATGTATGAGAGCCAGTTCAGTGTAGTGGTTAAGGCACTAGGCTAGAAACTGCGAGACTGTGAATTCTAGTCTCATTTTAGGTGCAAAGCCAACTGGGTGACCTTGTGCCAATCAATCTCTGTCAGCCCTAGGAAGGAAGTTAACATTGAGTTGAAATACACACACACACACACACACACACACACACACACACACAAATACTCCTTCTGTACTTATAGAACATAAATTAAAAACTATGATTAAAATGTCTCAAACCTACAATTGTCATATTAAGAGGAATCACTTTAGACACAAAGAAGAAAATAAAATATCGCTGCACCACAGCCACAGAAAAGAGAACAAGATAAAAAAGAGAGGGAATGAATAATACTGTGTAACACACTTCAAAGTACTAAAGGAACTTTTTTAAAAATAGTCTTTGGTTGATTCCATGAAGGAATTTTAATGTCAGGGTTCCAAGTAACACCCCCAACGAAAGAAGACTCTGAGGCTAGAAATTCCTCAAAGTTCCATTTTATTAGAGATGTCATATTGGCACGTCTGGGAAAAGCCGAATCTGAAAGCTTCCAGGTTTTCCCCACCCAAAAGAAAGTCCAAGTCCCTTCTCCTGCACCCATATGTCCATCACATGGTTCAGTCAATGCACCTTCCCAACTGGAGATGCCTCCCAGTCACTCCATTCCAGGTTCAGGCTGAACGTCCTTGACTCTCAGAGAAAAAAATGTTATTATGACTAGATATCTTCCCCTCTATATAATCCCCCCTCCAACAGCACTAAATGTGGCAGCCCTGAAGATCCAAAGAAAAGATGGCTTCCAGGGCTGACATATAGCAGGCAACCAATGCATCATTGGGAAGGAAGATATCCTACACATCTGATACTACCACTAAAAATTCCCTTTATGCCACAGCCACTCACCATAACAATTTAGTAGGAAATAAGCCTCAGATGATATGCTTGGCTGGGGACATGGGAGGAAACGTCATGTATTGGTGATAAAGGTGAGTTGAAGCCCAAAGCTTAAATCAGTGCAGGCATATTAGAAGCAATCTATGTTTTTATTTCTTTAGATTCTGGACTGAAATCAATCACTACTGTGCACTTCAAGAATATATACACTGAGAACAGATTGAAAGGTTATTATTAGAAGAAAATGATAGTATTTATGGGAGAAGAATTAGTCAGAAGAAAGAGCTGTCCTGGATTGAAAACAATTTCAATTTAGATTTGGGCAACTCAGCCTCATACTGGAGAAGTAACACCATTTTATTGTTAGAATAGTAACTACTACTAGTATAGAGTATACAATAAAAATCAGAACCATCAGGAATTATTATTAATGCTTAGACCTGGGGTCTCCAAACTTGGCAACTTTAAGACTTGTGGACTTCAACTCCCAGAATTCTCCAGCCAGCATAGAATAGCTGGCTGAGGAATTCTGAAAGTTGAAGTCCACAAGTCTTAAAGTTGCCAAGTTTGGAGACTGCTGGCTTAGACAACCCTTGCAAAAAAAAGAGGGAAATAGCAATCAATGTAAGAGTTAATCAAGTAGTAGAATATTGTGTGAAGTCACAGGACTTCTTCTGAAGGCTGAAATACAAATAGAAATAGCACTTAGACTTGTATATCACTTCATAATGTTTTTACCACACTTTCTTGGTGGTTTACAATGTCAGCGTATTGCCCTCAATAATCTGGGTCTCATTTTACTGACCTCAAAAGGATGAGAGGCTAAGTCAACCTCAAGTCCTTTCAAGATTAAACTCTAGACTATGGGCAGAGTTGCCTGCAATTATGTATTCCAACCACTGTTACCACCAGGGCTCAACATTCCCCTTTTCAAATCCACAGTTTATAGTTATATTGTTCCATGGCGGAAGACAAGGGATGAACTCAATCGAACATGAGTAAGAGCTGCTTTTAAGGCCTACCTTGTGGCGATCCGTGTGGCGAAGTGTAAATACTTCTCCACGCTAATTGCATCTTTAGATAATCACCCAGTGACCCTCTTTAAGGTGAGCCTCCTCCTCCTCCTGGGGAAGGAGGAGATTGAGGTCCACCTGAAGGGGCACACTGAGGAATTTGTAGATTTTCTGGAAGACAAAATTGCTCGACTTAGTTCCCAGTTAGATGCCAGAGTGGTTGCTGGTCCAATTCTTGTCCTGTTATCTAGGAACAGTTTGACCCTGTTGCTCCCGAGGAAGTGGACAGGATCCTAGGGAGTATGTGTGCAAGCACCTGTGTTTTACACCCATGTCCCTCCTGGCTTATGAAAGCTTTCCAGGAGGTGATAGGCGGGTGGACTCTGATGGTGATTAATGCTTCCCTACAGGAGGGGGCAGTGACCCAGCACTTTAAGGAGGCTGTGGTCCACCCTCTTAAGAAGCCATCACTGGACTCTACCTAGTTGGATAATTTCCGACCTGTCTCCAATCTTCCCTTTTTGGGGAAGGTGGTTGAGAAGGTGGTTGTGCGGCAGCTCCAGAGGTTTCTGGATGAAACAGATTATCTTGACCTGCACCAGTCAGGATTCAGGCCTGGATTTGGGACAGAAATGTCATTGGTTGCACTTTTGGATGATCTCTGGTGGGAGTGGGATGGGGGTAGTGCCTCCATCCTTGCTCTACTTGATCTCTCAGCAGCTTTCAATACCATCGACCATGGTATTCTCCTGGAGCGGCTTTGGGGGATGGGAGTGGGAGGTCTTGTACTATCCTGGGTTTACTTCCTTCCTCTGCTGCTGCTTTCAGTCAGTGTTGATAGAAGGGGAGAGATCCAACCCTCATCCACTGCTTTTCAGGGTTCCGCAGGGCTCAGTATTCTCTCCACTCCTGTTCAACATTTATATGAAGTTGCTGGGTGAGATCATCCATCACCATGGACTGAGGAATAATCAATATGCTGATGATACCCAGCTGTATGTCTGAGCCTGTGGTGAGTTAAGCGATGCCGTGTCCTCCCTCTTGCAGTGCGTGGAGGCTGTTAGGGGCTGGATGGGGAGCAATGGGTTGAAACTAAACCCTAGCAAGACTGAGTAGCTCTGGGTTTGGGGTTTGTTGGCTCAGGGAGAATTGCCATGTTTGGTCTTGGATGGGGTGGCACTACCCCAAACAGACCCTGTGCGTAATCTGGGGGTTCTCCTGGACTCACAACTCCTGCTCAAAGAGCAAGTGGCAATCGTGGCCAGGAGGACCTTTGCATAACTGTGGGTTGTGCACCAGTTATGCCCTTTCCTGGACCAACAATCTCTACTCACAGTCACTAATGCCCTAGTCACTTCCCGTCTTGACTATTGTATCATGCTCCACATGGGGCTGCCCTTGAAGAGCATCCGGAAGCTCCAGTTGGTGCAAAATTCAGCCGCCTGCATGGTATTGTGCAGACTCCGGTGTGCACATGTATCACCTCTCCTGCGGGAGCTGCATTGGCTGCCAATTTGCTTCTGGGTGCAATTCAAGGTGCTGGTTGTCACTTTTAAAGCCCTTCATGGCTTGGGACCAGGTTATTTGAGGGACTGTCTCTTGCCGGTCACATCTACCAGAACCCATCAGAGCGGGGAGGCAGGGAATACCGCAGATCCCATCCTCTAGGGAGATACACCTGGTGGGACCCAGAAGAAGGGCCATGGTGGCGCCCTTCCTCTGGAACATCACTCCCCCAGAGATTAAAATGGTCCCCACTCTAATACTCTTCTGGAAGGCGCTGCCAGCGGGCCTGGGGAACCCAGAGGAGGATGGAACCCATTAAATGGCTCATGTGATCTGCTGTCGTCGGGATGGGGGGTTGGGGTGATTTTATTATATTATACTATATTAATTTATTTGTTTCTTTTTATTAGTTTTATTGTTTTAAATATGGTTTTATATTCTGTAAACCACCTTGAATCGCCATGGGCGAATAGGCGGCAATATAAATTAAAATGAAGGAAGGAAGGAAGGAAGGAAGGAAGGAAGGAAGGAAGGAAGGAAGGAAGGAATGAATAAATAAATAAATAAATAAATAAATAAATAAATAAATAAATAAATAAATAAATAAATAAATAAGAAAGAAAGATAAAAGGAATATGCATTTAGTGCCTTTAGGAGCTGCACTAAATTTAACTCTCAGTTATCCTAAATAAAATGCTGAGAGACCAAACTTGCTCTAATCCCTTTTCTTCTATGAAAAAAGAAAGAAAAAAAAAGAAAGCAGCTATTATCACACATCATTCACAAACCAAGCCAACATCTTCTACGCAAAGGCTGGGGTCTCAGTGTTGGAGTCAGTTTCTTCTGGAGGCCTTTGGGTAATCCCTCCCCTCCTTCTTCCCCCCAAATAAATAAATAAGGCAGATGATTCCAGCTTTCTCAATCTGTCAGAGGCTGGAGAGCATAAAATTCATCACCCGGATAGTTTGAAATATGATAATAAAGAAATAAGCAGAAAAGGGATAAATTCATCAAAGTGCAAGAACTATTTGAAGGGAGAAAAAAGAATTTCCTGAGGTAACTGTCCTTGACCTGGCTCTTTAATCGAGTGAAATTTCATCACTTTATCTAATATCATGCTTCATGCTTCAGGCTCCTGGCAATTCTATTTTAGTGTGGTCTAATGGGCAGCTGACACATCCACTCAGCACCAGACTGCATAATATCTGCTGACACACTGTGTGGTAAGCACCCTATTGAGAGTGTTTATTTGTGCCTGGCAAGGGGGGAAAAATCATCCAATAAAAGTCTCTTCATAACCATTTCAATCTCAGGTTTCAGAGCCTCTGTAGGCTTCATATTTCAAGAAGTTCCACGAGGCTGTATAGGGGACGGGGTCGAAGTGAGATGGGAAAGAGTGTTGGCTTATGTGGGCTGCTGTACTATTACCTGGCTATAAATGAGAGGTTGTCAAAACACCCGTTATGGTTGTCTGAAACCTGGATCTAGAGAGGGTAATCAAGAGTGTCATCCTACCTACTTTGCAGGCAGATTCCTTCTCAACCCCTGATTCCATCTGATATTCAGAGGTTAGCAAGTTATGTTGGAACCAAAGCTAGTAATGCAAATGAAGCTCTGTTATAGTTATTCAGTTCAGTAAGCACGGCAAACTCATCAACAGCTATCTGCAGCTATCTGGGACTTCCAGGGAAGACATGGAGAACTGAAGATGGTGCACAACCCACAACCACAGTATTATAAAGAGGCAGTGAGTAGACTGGCTCTTTGTAATTCCTCTCTGGACAAGGAGAAGCCTTTAGTTTGCCCACAAGTACTCCATACAGGTGCTTCTCATGAGGAAACCTAACGATAATGGTCTCTAGCAGTTTACAGCTCTAGGAGATAAGGGAATAGTCATCGTTTTGCTCATAGTGAGGTCAGTGCCTCAGCAATTCCTTCAATCCTTAGCCAAACAAGTTTTAAATACAAGTTTAAAGACATTTTTAAAAAAGGTTATAGAATAAACAGCAAAAAGTTGATTAGAACTTTGATTATGAATATTGTATATGGGCTAAGGGTCCAAATGTATTTAAAAGAAGATTTTGGAATTAATTATAAGAGTCCTTCCAGTGGGAAAATGCTTTTGTTTTGAAACATCTTTTTTTTTTTTTTAAATGATAGGATGAGGCTTTAATACCCAAGATAACCAAAGGAATGAATAGTTATAATTAAAGAAGAACACTTACTTTTTTCTTATTAAGGCAGAATGAAAAATATTTTCATTCGTTGAGCTCCAAGCTGGGCAATTTGGTGCAAACGTTCCATCAACATTTGAGGAGACATCGTCAGTGCAAAATATTTTAATATTGGAAATACTGAAGGTTATTTTTGAACCATGGACCAAGAAGTTAATTTTAAGATTATCTGCCTTTATAAGAAGATTATGTTTCAAAATTGTTATAAAAGAGGAACAAATTTACCTGATGATATTGAGACTGACATGAAAGTTGATTTAAAAATGACATACCACAAGAATGATATGAAAAAAGATGCTACCCTGGACATACAAAAGAATGTGGATATGCAAATAACAAATCAAGAGACTAACCTGGATAATTTTCCTATAATGGATTTACAGAAAACATTTGTTAAAGCTTTGAAGAATGTTATGAGAAGTAACAATGAAAACAAAATGAAAAGAAATCCAGTTTTAGGAACTTATTTGAAGGGGGCTAAACATCAAGGCTGTTTAAAATAAAAGGAAAGAATATAAACATGGTTTATTTCATCAAGTTTAAAGTAGATATGTTTTAATATCTGATAATCTTTCACGGGCTTTTGCTGACCAAGACTGGACAATGAGGTTTTAAGGATTTGTTCATTGCTAAGAGATCATTTGTTTTATTTTAAGAGAAAGTGATACGTAAGTTACTAAAAGTTATACTTGTTGAGATGAACAAGTATAAATTTTCCTTCATCTTTCTTCTTTATATATTTCTTTTCTTTTTCTTTACTATATATTTTTTCTTTTTTCATTTCTGCACTGTCCATTTTTTTCTTTTTATTTATCTTTTTTTTAAATTAGTTTTTATGTTTTTAATCATAACTTTTAACAAAATTACTTTTGTAGGCATGGTGGGACTTTGAGGTTTATACTGATTTATGCTTGCTATTTTCTTCATTCAGTATTAGTTACTAGTAGATATGCCTTTAAAAAAAAAAGCAACCACAGAATCAGTGTTGGAAGGAGGTGAATGGGATAGAAGGGAAAGCCATAGTTTTCAGCCTAATCAAGTATATTATGATCAACAAAACATCCTCGGAAGAAAACAGCATGAGATGATAAATGATGAATGATTCATTCCTCCCAGCTTAGGCAACCATTAATGTTCTCCTTAAAGGGAACTATGTTGTTTCTTGCCCATATATGCTCACAATTCAAATAGATTAAAACTGAAGAAATGTGTCTATCGTGAACAGACCCAGAAGACATTAAAAACTTAATTTGTTTTAAATTACACTTGCGGAGTCTATAGACAGATTCTTCACACAAAAGATATCAGTTCCTTAGAGGGCTGTTTCCTTAATTTCCAAAGGCTTCTAAATTACTGAGCTGAAAGTAAAGGAAACTCCCTGTGAATGAACCTGTGAGGAGAAATGTTAGTAAATTCTCTCAATTTGAGCAGATTCCATAGCATCTGAGAGAGAGAGAGAGAGAGAGAGAGAGAGAGAGAGAGAGAGAGAGAGAGAGAGAGAGAGAGAGAGAGAGAGCTTTTCATAGACCAGTAGCACTTTTTCCCCCCACCTAATAATACATTCGGAGTGATAAATAGTGTGCAGATAAATAGGGCCTTGGGGAAAACTATTTCACTACCCATTATATATCTTCCTTGGGAACTGCCTGTAGGAAACTCTTACTACACTCCCAGGACCAGCTAAGAGGGCAAAGCTGAGCATACCAATGAAGAGACAGAGGCAGCTTCCAAGGACGGTAGAGAAACAAGGTGAACCAGGATGAAAGAGAGAAACTCCACTTAAAAGTATCACTGGACACAAATGGTAACCCTTAAAATCAGTAAAAATAGGAAACCAGCAGTGATCACCCCAAAAGAATGGCTATTTCCTTCTCCCAAAACCCAACCAACTAACAAGCAGAACATCATTGTAAGCAGCAACCCTCTTGTTTCAATGATATATACTGGAGATCATACACGTCGTCCTCGACTTCCAATCATTCATTTAGTGACCATTTGAAATTACAACAGCACTGAAAAAAAAACGACTTATGACTGTTTTTCGCACTTAAAATTGTTACAGCATCCCCACAGTCACATGATCAAAATTCAAACGCTTGACAACTGAATTGGCATATATTTATGATAGTTGCACTGTCCCGAAGTCATGTGATCACCATTTCTGATAAGCAAATTCAATGAGGGGAGCCAGATTCACTTAATGACGGGTTCACTTAACAACCGTGGCAAGAAAGATTGTGAAAAGGGGCAAAACTCGCTTAACTGCGTGGCTTAGCAACCACACTTGTGGTCGTAAGTTAAGTTCTATCTGTATAAGGTGATTTGGTTAGTTTAATTGGTTCTGTGAACTCAAATATATTTTTTTTCTGGAAACTTAGGCTAGAAAATTATGACAACAGACAACAAACAGTAACCAATACCTTAGTCCAATTTGTAAACTAATTCTCTTTTTTCTTTCTCTTTACTCAATATTTAAAACTAATGGGTTTATTTCAATGGGAGCTAAACAATAACAGAATAACAAATTTGGAAGGGACCTTGGAGGTCTTCTCGTCCAACCCCATGTTCAGGCAGGAGATCCTATACCATTTCAGACAAATGGTTGTGCAATATCTTAAAAGAGCCTTGGTAGTACAGTGGTCTAAGGCACCCTGTTATTAAGCTGGTTATTAAGACCAGATGCCTGCAATTACTGCAGGTTCAAATCTCGCCAAGGCTCAAGGTTGACTCAGCCTTCCATCCTTTCTAAGGTAGGTAAATTGAGGACCCAGTTGTGGGGGCAATAAGCTGACTTTGTATAAATATACAAAAGAATGAAGGCTATTGCTTAGCGCATTGTAAGCCGCCCTGAGTCTCCGGAGAAGGGCGGCATATAAATCAAATTTAAAAAAAAAAAAAGCCTCAAGGGATGGAGCCCCCACAAGTTCTGAAGCCAAGCCGTTAATTAAGTCAGTGTCTGAATTTTATGCACCGATTTGTATACTTACTTAAGAAAAAATAGGGGAAAATGTGCCTCAAATCTGAAGTGGGAAAAACTTTCTTGGAATGTTATCAAGGATTCAATGCTTGTGGAGATTATTCAAATAGAGGTTTACAAGCCGTGGGCTCCCCAGCTAATATATACAACACATAATGCTGCACATAAATTGCCTTCATAAAGTTATCTTGCTATCTGGGGTATAAAATGATAGAAAAGACAAAGTGGGATATATTGAATCTTGATTTTACTCTCAGCAATTCTCAGGAATTGGTCCATGAGCAGAAAATTGCCCAGAATATTTGACAGGCTCACCTATAAATTTAAATAGGGAATTCTTAGGGATTGGAGGAAAGATCCATTTTTAAAAAGCTGTAAACTATTTGGAGTGATGCTTTAGTGCCTCAATTCCCATTGCTGTGGAGCTAAACATAATGCTTAATTAGGGAGTCAATGTTTATGCATCCAATCTTAAATAAGTTATTAGGACTGAAAGGTACAATATGTATTCAATAAAAAATCAATAATTGGCTTTGGTGTCATGTTCTGAGGACAATTAAATAATTAATTTGAATTTTTGAAAGGGATTTGTTGACTTAATAAATACAAAATGAACATTAAATACTTCTATGGTATAAGAGATTAACTGTGATGCGTAGAACATCTGCTTGGCAGTTTTTAATTCTCTCTGCCTAATTAGAGATATTGAATATAACATGTAGCAGTTGTCACTATCCCAACCATTATGATTTCACATAGAGCAGTTTCCATTTGTTTAATTATTTATTTATCTATTAAATGAATATGAATTAGAATCATTTCTAAAGAACTTTCTAACCATCTGGTATCAATGCCGCAAGACAGACAGTTTTCAGCAGACCTCCCAAGATCACACAAGAACATTTAATTTTGGATCTTGTTTCCCATGCAGACACTTTGGGATTATCTTCCATCTGGTCATTTTTAATACTTGCTAATACTGGCATGGCTGGCTATAGAAATCAGAGTTATTTCAAACATTTCTGCTTCACCTTATTTCATCGCTGCCCTGAATGGTCCTCATAACAGAAGTTGGACATCATGAGCAGCTGAGACCTGACAGTGATAGATTTGTTGACATCAGGTTGTTTGAGAGATTGTCCCTGGACTCCAAGGTAAGAATCTAAGGGAAATGACGCTGAACAGTTTCCTGAATTCCTCATGTAAACATTCCTATGCTAGCTTTAAGTCATCCTCTCCAAAAGAAGAGTCAATCCCCAACTTTATGCATTTCCATGCATGTGGTTCCTGAAATGGAATGTGACAACAGTAAATCTTGGAAGAAGAGTTAAGACTGTATTTCAGCTTAGCATAACTGAGAGTAGAATTCACATAGACATGCAGGGAGATCATAGTTAAATCAATTATTTCCTCATGATATTCCCTTCTCACAAATCTATAACTTTTTTATCACTTTATCATCATTCATTTTATGTATATATCAGGGGTACCAAAAACAATGTTACTTAAACAAAATTAAACTGAAAATCAAGTTTTGTTGTTGTTGTTAGTTACAAAGTCATGTCTGACCCATTGCGATCCCATGGACAATGTTCCTCCAGGCCTTCCTGTCCTCCACCATTCTCTGGAGTCCTTTCCTCCACAGGAGCAAGCATCTTTTAATTTCTTGGCTACAGCCTCCATCTGCATTGATCTTGGAGCCCAGGAAAATAAAATCTGTCACTATTTCCATATCTTCCCCATCTATTTGTCAGGAATTGAGAGGGCTGGATGCCATGATCTTAGTTTTCTTAATGTTGAGTTTCAAGCCAACTTTTGCACTCTCCTTCTTCATCCGCATCAAGAGGCTTATTAGTTTCTCCTTGCTTTCTGCCATTAGATGGTATCATCTGCATATCTGAAGTTGTTGATATTTCTCCCGGCAATCTTAATTCCAACTTTTGATTGATCTAGCCCCACCTTTCTCATGATGTGCTCTGCATATAAGTTAAATAGGCAGGGTGACAGTATACAGCCTTGCCGGACTCCTTTCCCAATTATGAACCAATCAGTGGTTCCATGTCCAGTTCTCACTGTTGCTTCTTCACCCGCATATAGGTTTCTCAAGAGACAAATAAGATGGTCTTGTACTCCTATCTCTTTAAGAACTTGCCACAATTTGTTATGATCCACACAATCAAAGGCTTTAGCATAGTCAATGAAGCAGAAGTAGATGTTTTTCTGGAACTCCCTAGCTTTCTCCATGATCCAGCGTATGTTGGCAATTTGATCTCTAGTTCCTCTGCCTCTTCAAAATCCTGCCTGTACTTCTGGTAGTTCTTGATCCACATACTGCTGGAACCTAGCTTGCAGAATTTTAAATATAGCTTTACTAGCATGTGAAATGAGTGCAATGGTGTGATAGTTTGAACATTCTTTGGCATTGCCTTTCTTTGGAATTGGAATGTAAATTGACCTTGTCCAATCCTGTGGCCACTGTTGAGTTTTCCAAATTTACTGGCAAATGGAGTGTAGCATTTTTACTGCATCATCTTTTAAGATTTTTGGGTGGCCCTGCACAGCATAGCTCATAGCTTCATCGAGCTATGCAAGCCCCTTCGCCACAACAAGGCAGTAATCCATGAAGGGGAAAAATCAAATACAGTATTTCAAATTAATTGGAATGCAGTCTACCTAGTTCACTCTGAGGTGAAGTTCCTAAAGACAGAAGAAACCTTCTTATGTTTGAATTTGCAATGTGCCAGTATTTCTAGTTTCCACTGATTTTGTAAAAGTATATTTTTGTTTTTGTTTAAAAGAGAATGATCCATCTACAGCAGGGGTGTCAAACTCAAGGCCCGGGGACCGGATTTGGCACACGGAGTGCTTAGATCTGTCCTGGGGGCCCACCCTGGAAACAACAAAGGACCGGCCCACGAAGGACTAGCCCGCGGGAGGGCTGCATGCTCTCTTTTTGCTGGCAGAGGTTTGCAGGAGGCTGTCGCAGCTGAAAACGGAGCTTGGGAGCCTGTTTTAACTGGCAGAGCACTCAGGCCACCATAGGTGCCCCTGACATAAGTGATGTCAAGCTGGCCATGCCCACCCTGGCCACACCCACCCCAGCCCCCTGAGGTCAAACACAACTCTGATGCTGCCCTCAATGAAATTGAGTTTGACAGCCCTGATCTACAGTTATCAAACTATATCCAGCCATCCTTGATGGATTTAGTGGACCCAGTGAATGCCCTTTTTACTGCCAAATGAAAATGCAATTCATTTTCTTTTCTATAAACAATATGGTGAACTTTTTCCTAAATATAATATATCCCATTCTTTTGGCCCATGCCTGCAAGTATGACAGTAGCTCTAACACACAGGAAGACTTGACTCTCAACCCATATCTTTACAACCTTGACAATGATTATCGTTTTTAAATCCTTGTTTTTTTAAAAAACAAAAAAAACAAAAACTGTTTTCTTTTATGGCTAAATGATTTAAAATAAAAATAGAGATCTGATACTGTAACCCATCAGTGCCCTCTTACTATTTAAAGCAAGAACAACAACATTCTGGCAACCTGCCTTAAAAGTAGAACTTCCCATCTTTGAGATTACTGCATGTGACGTTCATGAAGTTTTCTTTGTATTTAGTCCAACATGAAGTCAGGGAGAGTCTCAATTCTCATATATTATCACACCCTCCATTTAGAAGAGCCCAACTCTTAGCAGGGAGTTCTAATACATTCCCAATTTTCGGACAATCTGAATTGGCAGTCCCGTGGACCAGAACCAGTCCATAGCCTGCCTGCTGGGAACCAAAACCAGACAGCTGGACAGATTGGGGGCCGCTGATCTAAATAATACATGATGTTGCATACTGCTGAAGTGGTCACAGCTTTAAAATGTGGTATTTCCTTTTCTTTAGATTTTACAGAAATAACTACACTGATTGATGCTGATGCTTTCTTTAATGAACAAAACTCAAGATGAAGTAGATGGACTCCATAGATTTTAATGGGAAGTCTCAAATCTATTAGGCAGAATAGGATCCTTTCTTTCCAAAGGGCAACTAAACAAAATTGAGCGTAAGTTGTAATGGTTCAGAAAAGCAAATAAAAAACAAAAGAGATAAACATCAGAGTTGTCATTTAGTGCATGAAACCACTATTGTTTTGCTGTCCTAAGAATTCAAATAACAGTAATTTTGCAGAACATTTACTAATGATGACATATTTATAGAACCAGTATGATGTAGCTGATTTGGCAGCCACGAGAGAGGAATAATTTTAAAATATGGGAAGTGGATTGATGAAGCAGTCTTGAGCAGCTAAAGCAGGCAGACAAGTGGTTATGCATTTTAGACAACACAAGAATTAAGCTGCCGATATCTAGGGTACATTTAACTTTTGTCCTCTGCAAAATTGATTACTAAAGATGTGGAAGCAATTTGTGTCGAATGAAACAATTTGGACATGGGTCATGGAACTGACTGTCCTAGTCAAGTAGCTATTTCCAGAATGTCCATAATGGGATTTCTCAACCTTCTTTGTTGAAGCACTGAAACCAAGCTGATAAATTGCAAGAGATTCCTGGGAACCAGATAAATTAATCCTACATAACAACTCTTGACTGCTTGTATTGGCTTCCTTTCAGCTGAGCTATTCATTGAGTCTCTGTATATTATGTGCATGTGGGAGAGGGGAGTTTTCCAAACCCTCAAAATGAAAAATAGAAATTATATTAAAATGGCACAGTTTTAGCCCACCACACTGAAGCATTTCCTCAAATATTGAGTGCCATTTAAATTTGCTCCATAGTCTACAGATGTCACCTACTTGTATTCCAATACAGCAATAGTGGTTGAGCACATATGATTCTCCAAAATGTGGTTTTGCCCTAATTCCACTAACTATGGCAACTATGCTGGAAACCACATTATGTTGATTAGGTCGGAATAACAATTGGTGTATAATTACAAAGTTTACATTTAATGCAATAAGTTTAATATTTGGCTCTTTTGGTCTAATGGAACTGCTCCAGGGAACTGATGAATGTGTATCCTTGGAATCTTTTATGTTCCTTCTGCAAGACGCTTTCTTCCACCTGCACCCTGAAAAGTTGTAGTAACAATGTATTCCATACAAACACTGTAAAAACTATTGTTATCATCAGGTGTCACCAGCAGCTGGTGTCCCTACCATTTCATACTCCATGAAGCAAGAGAGAAATAGAAAATACTATATTTAATATAAATACCTTAACTGTTTCAGTCCTTCTTGAATCCTCTGTATGTTCATTTTAACCATGGGTGTACTACTTTTAGTGGCTAAAGGGTTATTCTTCAATTCCATCTGCTCTTTCTCTTGTTCTCTGCAAAACTGATTACTAAAGATGTGAAAGCTTTATTATGAAGAAGGTTATTGTCAGGGTTCCAAGTAACACCCCCAACCAATGAAGACTCCAAGGCCAGCAGTTCCTCAAAGTTCCATTTTATTGTCATATTGGCACATCTGGGGAAAACCCGGGTTTTCCCCACCCAAAGAAAAGTTGAAGTCCCTTCCCCTGGACCCACATGTCCATAACATGGTCCAATCAATCCACTGTCCCAACTGGAGATGCCTCCCAGTCACGCCACTCCAGGTGCAGGCTGAACGTTCTTGACTCTCAGAGAAAAGAATGTTGTTATGGCTAAATACTTCTACCAATTCCATGCAAACCCCCCTCCCAGTTTCCCACAGACTAAGTGTGGCAGCCCTGAAGATCCAAAAGAAAAGGTGGCCTCCAGGGCTGACAGTTATTTCATTCATCCTTTCCTGCCTTACCCAGTCTTGCAGTTAGTTTTAATATATAAGACTCAAAAAATTAATCAGATAAACCAGGGCTGAGGTTCTACAAAAAACTTCCAGGATGCTACATACACTGGTTGGATTGCAGATTATGCATCCATAATCCATAATCTAGATCAGGAATGTCCAACCTTCGCAATTTTAAGACTTGTGGACTTCAACTCCCAGAATTCCCAGCCAGCATGGCTGGCTGAGAAATTTTGGGAAGTAGAATCCACGAATCTTAAAGTTGCAAAGGTTGGATACCCCTGATATAGACAGAAGACCATCTGAGGCCCTGGGTAGCAATCACCCGTCAAAAGTCTTCACTGTGTCCTCCAGAACCCTTCCAAAATATAGCAGCAAATTTTGTACAGGTTTTGAATACGTGGGCAATGATCCTATTAACTTTATAAAATTAAATTCAGAGTATCTGAAATGAAATGAATCAAAATAGAATTTTTCTCTTGGTCTTGTCAGATATTTCCTGCCTTTGGGAGGGTGGCAGCCAGCATGCCACTCAGTTCTACACCTATGCATATTAAATCCAACTTTTTTTTTTTCAGTAACTAGCAGACATACCAAAACACGACTTAACCTTAAAGTGCTCCTGGTAAAATATGAATCCTCTAGTGAATGGGAAATTGCATATTATTCCTTCAATAAAGCAGTATAAAGCTGAAATGAAAATATGCACCCTGAAGAATAAGATTTTGAAAAGCTACGGAACAATTTAAGTGTTCAGCTCTAATGTGCCTTTGAAAGGCACTATGTCAAATTAGACATATTGCAAATCCTATGCTACATATTGCTGGGTTGGATTGTTAAAAGGACTGTAGCAAACTGCCTTCTTCCAGGAGACTTCATGGCTTAATTAATGGATGCTTACAAAGCACAGCAGGAACCTTTAATAAAAATGCTAGGGAAGTGCAGAGAATTATTACTTTCCATTTGTATCATAAATGAATACAAATGCTTTTGTGGAACTGACGTTTTCAGTGATATCTGATACCTCGTGTTACATTTAATATTTAAATGCCCTCCTCCTCCTCCTCTAGTACAAATATAAAAAGAAAAAGGAAGATCGATGGGTAGATTTTATTCATTTGTCTCAAGTCTTTAACACACAGCAGGAAAACAAGTTGCATAGAGCAGCACTGACTCAGTAACTACTATTCTCTATTCTTCATTGAAGGTGATTCCTACTTTACAGTCACATAATGGTTCGTTTGAGAAACTCACCCTCTTCTAGATGGGATGATACTAAATGGACAGCTCTGAACTTCAGTTGCCTCCCCCAAAAAAGTTTATAATTGAAATAAATATAGTCTAAGACCACAGGTGGACTACTATGGCCCCTTGACCACCTGTGGACTTCAACTCCCAGATTTCCTAAGCCAGCCATGCTGGCTGTTGGAATACTTGGAGTTGAAGTCTACAGGTTGTCATGGGGCCATAGCTGTCCACCCCTGCTCAAGATTGTCTAAAATTCAGTTCTGTCTAAACCAAGGCAGAGCTTGCTTTTCCATAGATAGCAGATCCAGAGGACTTTCCTTGGTGCTGCTGGCATTCAATAGTGTGGTAAGAAAGTTTAACATTAATAAGAGTGAAGCATGACATTTCAGTTAAATGAAATGTTGCCCAATCTAACTAGTGCAATCTAAATGATTTTGTAAAAGGCCTTTTCCTTTTGCTTATGTCCCTGCCCACTTCTAAATTTTCTTCCCAATTACTTCTTCCAGCATCAGCATGTTACCAAAAATCAATATTTGTCTCAAAATGGCCCTAGTCCAGTAGTTCCCAACCAATACTATATGTACCACCTGTGGGTTTCAAAAGTTTCAAAGTGGGACAAAGGGATGTCAATGAAACTTTAATTAAATCTTCAAAACTCAACCCAACAGTGGTTTTTTTAATGGTTATAAATGTGAAACAGCTATCATGAGGGGATAGAGTGATTGTGGCACTCAAAATACAAAACTCTTGAGTCTAACAGTAATCTGGGCCAGGAGTCTCCAACCTTAGCAACTTTAAGCCTAGAGGACTTCAACTCCCAGAATTCCCCAGCCAGGCTTAAAGTTGCCAAGGTTGGAGACCCCTGATCTAGGCAGTAGTTCCTCTCAGCTTCTTGTAAATTTACCACTCTCAATGGCTATTTTAAAAAAATATATATGCCCTTTTATGTGTGGAATAAGGGGACCTGTATGCTGAGGTAGATGAAAACTAAGAAAGTTCGGTTTTGCTCTCTCTTTTTAAATTGTATAGCATATATTAAATCTAGAAGACAATAGAGGGGAAAAAGATCTACATTATATATAGACTGCCATTATAACTTCATTTTATGATGCCGATATGGAGACTGTTAAAACCTAATAGAATATATTAAAAGATTGTCATTATGTACAATAGCTCTCCCCAGATGGTAATATCTGACATAAGGAAAATCCCCTTTTATTCAAATGAACCCATGGGAAAAGAAGACAAATTAGGGGTTGAAATAATGTGGGATATTAACTAAAAAATCAATTAACAAGATGGTTATGGTCAAGTCTGCACTGTCAGTGTCTCCTTTGAAGCTAAGGGGTTATAGCTAAGATCAAAAAGTGCAGAACCAAGAACAGCCTGAGGTAGTGGCTGTTACACACCTTAAGAAGATCCTGTCTCCAACAATTGACTTGTCAAACTATCTGTGTTTATGTCAATGCTCCAAGGTAGATCAGACTAGGAAATCAAAGTCACAAACTCTAATACTATGGTACTTTTATTATGAGGTTATTGTAAACCAGAAGTGAGGAACTATGGCCCCTTGATGACTTGTGGACTTCAACTCCCAGAATTCCGGAGTTAGCATGGAAGTTGAAGTCCACAAGTCATAAAAGGGCCACAGTTCCCACCCCTGCTGTAAACAGACCTACAGGTCTGGATGTGCTTCTCCCCTCCCACATACCTCCCCTTTATATTTGTGAGGACAGATAATCCTCAATTTACAACAGTTCATTTAGTGACCATTCAAAGTTACAATGGCACTGGAAAAAAGTGACTTAAGATTGCTTTTCACACTTATGATCGTTGCAGCATCTCCAGGGTCATGTGATCAAAATTCGGATGCTTGATAACCGGTTCATATTTATGACGGTTGCAGTGTCCTGGAGGTCATGCGATCACCTTTTGTGAACCTTGGACAAGCAAAGTCAATGGGGGAAGCTGGATTTGCTTAACGACCATGTTACTAACTTAAAAACTGTAGTGATTCACTTAACAACTGTGGCAAGAAAGGTCATAAAATAAGGCAAAGCTCACTTAACAACTGCCTCACTTAGCAATATAAATTTTGGACTCAGTTGTGGTCATACGTCAGGGACTACCTGTCCTAGAGAGGGTCATATCTGAGATGCTTACTCAGATTACAGTACTGCTCTGGACTCGGATTTCTCTTATCTGACTGTTCTCTTGGTAGCAGTTCTTCCTCCTGTTCCTCAAGGTTATTTTTTCTGCCTATTTATAGTTTGCATCTTGTTAGAACTTGAAATTTTAAAAAACATATCCATAAACCCATCTGAACACAGGATTCTTTGTAAGTATACAGACAAGAATGAATTCTTTACTTTGTTGCCCAAGTGATCACAGAATTTGCCCTTCAGTCTGTTGATTTATACAGTAATCAGTGTTGAGTTGCTACCTGTTCACCCTGGATCAGGCGAACTGGTAGCGGTGGCAGTGAGAGGCTCCACCCACCCACCCGGACTCTTCTGCGCATGCGCAGAAGTGTTGCACACAAGTGCACACGCACCTACAAGCGAACCGGTAGTGACGGGTTTTGAAACCCGCTCCTGACATTAATGACATTCTCCCTATCATGTATATTACTTTACTTTACTTTACTTTTATTTGATTTATATACCGCCCTACTCCCGAAGGACTCAGAGCGGTGAACAGCCAACAATAAAATACATACATACAAAATTTAAAAAGCAGAAATAAAATCGAATTAAATAGTTTGGCCCAGACAGATTAAAACCCCAATCAATTTAAAACAAATTTAAACTTTGAATATTAAAAATACTAAAAAATATTAAAAATTGTTTAAAAAGAGGGAGAAAGTTAGGCCAGGCCTGCCTGGTGAAATAAAAAGGTTTTTAGAGCACGGCGGAAGGTGTGCAGATTCGGGATCCTCTGTATCTCTGGGGGGAGCTCGTTCCAGATAGTAGGTGCCCCCACAGAGAAGGCTCTCCCCCTAGGGGCTGCCAGTCGACATTGTTTGGCCGATGGCACCCGGAGGAGCCCCTCTCTATGAGAGCGTACCGGCCGGTGGGAGGCTATTGGTGGTAGTAGGCAGTCCCACAAGTGCCCAGGTCCTGAGCCATGGAGCGCTTTAAAGATGGTAACCAAAACCTTGAAGCGTACCCGGAAGACCACCGGGAGCCAGTGCAGCTCGCGCAGGAGGGGTGTTACACGGGAATGCCATGTTGCTCCCATTACCACCCGTGCGGCTGCACTCTGCGCCAGTTGGAGCCTCCGGGTGCTCCTCAAGGGGAGCCCCATGTAGAGAGCGTTACAATAGTCCAAGCGGGAGGTGACGAGGGCATGAGTGACTGTGTGTAAGGAGTCCCGATCCAGAAAGGGACGCAACTGGCAAATCAGGAGAACCTGATGAAAAATCCTCCCAGTCACGGCCATCAAGTGCTCTTCTAAAGACAGCCATGAATCCAGGAGGACGCCCAAGTTGTGCGCCCTCTCCATGGGGGCCAATGCTTCGCCCCCATACTTATTTATATATTCCATACTTATACCACAATCCAACTATTCTTAGGCCTAATCCTGGATCCTGAGATATAAATTGCATAAGAGAGAACATTGTGCATAAAATGCATAAAAGATGAAATAATAATAACAGTAATGGATACAAAACAAGAACTGAGAAGACAGCAAATGCCACCTCTCCCAAAAAAACTAAAGAAGCAGCGGATCATCTAGTTAGCTGCTGTAAGAAGGTTGAATATACTGACTACAAATATTGGCATGACAAAATAGTAACAATGGTACAACTTTTGATTGCAAGCAAGAACTGATGGGACCACAAAGTATATAAGTAAGGAAAAATTAAGAAGTTAAAGTGTTCTGGGACTTTAGAATTCAAACAGATAAGCACCTGCCTCATAACATCCCAGACTTCACAGTTGTAAATAAGAAAGACAAAAACATCTGTATAGTGAACCCTTGAAGTATCTGTAGACAGCAGAAGAAGAACTGGAGAAAATCCCAAAATATAAAGATCTGCAAATAGAAGTAGAACAACTGTGGCAAAACAAAGCAAATATAGTATCAATAGTAATAGGTGCCTTGGTTGCAATCCCAAAACATCTGGAGTCCCACTTGCACACTACCAGCATTGACAAAATCACCATAAGTCAGTTTCATGAGGCAGCTTTACTTGGAAGAGCTTACATCCTGCAATGATACCTTTAATATTATTAAGCAACAACATCTGCCTTTCTCAGATTCTTAGCAAGTAGGTGGACAAAAATGCCAATTCCAGCCTAAACATTTGGCTGACTGTGCAACCAACTTATTAATGGTATATGCTCCCCTATTTCTATCATCTAGTGGTTTGCACAGTGGTGGGATTCAGCCAGTTCGCACCACTTTGGGAGAACCGGTTGTTAACTTTCTGAGCACTTAGGCAAACTGGTTGTTGGAAGAAATCATTAGGGCAGAGAACTGGTTGTTAAATTGCTTGAATCCCATCATTGGGTTTGCAATTGAAAAACAAAGAACAGTACAGAAAGCACAAAAACACCAGAAAAGAAAAGAAAAACAATGGGAAAGAAAGAAAGAAAGAAAGAAAGAAAGAAAGAAAGAAAGAAAGAAAGAAAGAAAGAAAGAAAGAAAGAAAGAAAGAAAGAAAGAGCACTAGTCATTCTTTCCAAAGGCCTTTGGAAATATATGCATACAACATAGAATAAC
Source organism: Pituophis catenifer annectens (assembly GCF_029215685.1). Classification (NCBI taxonomy): domain Eukaryota; kingdom Metazoa; phylum Chordata; class Lepidosauria; order Squamata; family Colubridae; genus Pituophis; species Pituophis catenifer. The sequence continues at coordinate 230,993,964 of NW_027256882.1, read as the reverse complement.
ACACCAAAAGAGATCATATCAATGAAAATGCACTGCAAAAATACATACATTATGCAACATTGTATTAAAATATTTGTACATTTTTTAAAAAAAGATGCACAAAAATTATTCATTTTTTGTGAGAAGTAATGGATGCAGAAGAGGATTAAATGACTCTCAGATTTGAAACCAAGAGAAATTGACATTGATAGAGTCATCTGTCATTGTGAGAGCCTTACTAAATATGATAAGCATGTCTAAAAGCATGACCACTTGAGCAGTAATATCTAGGGAAGGCTAAAGTAACCGACGTTGGGACCATTTCCGTAATGCCTTTGTCTCGTGGGAACCATTATGTCATTAGCAGCTCTAGTGTGGCTGGGGAAATTTTTTACAAGATCTAACCTCAATCAGATGTAGATGATCTCAAGAAATCAGAACAGCGTCAGGAATCTCTTGTCATGGGTATGAGAAGAATCCATGTGTTCATGAGTCCTAATTTTAATTCTACCAAGTCAATCAAACCTACCTACATCCAAAAATAACCAAAGCTTGAATGATACTCAAAGAGCAGCATCCCAGGTAAATATATACACTCAACAAACATTGCTGTCTTTCTTCTACATATGATCTTTACAGCATGTTAAGGGAGGCTGCAAGTCAGTCACAGTTGGTTTCCTCAATGTTCATAACTTCCTCCTCTTCCGCCCAAGGGAAGGAATTATTACCATAATCTACCATCCGAGCAAGAACATCTTTCTCAAGCCAATTAACCTCAGCTCATTCCATTATTAATTTCCCGGCCTTCATACTTTCTCTTTTGCTGCTAGATTTAGATAAGGCTCATGTCTAAGTCTCTGTGATCCCATCTGTGGCAAATATTCCCCGAAGGAATATTTTGCAAACTACTTACGTTTTAATTTTATTTCTGATTGTCACAAAGATAATCTTAATCCTGGCCAATTCATTAACAACCACTTTGAACTATTTTCCTCTGATTTTATAACCTAATCATAACCAAATGTGCTAGAGTTGGATTTGAATTTCACCCTGGCATGTATATTGGTATAAGGGATTCTTGTCTTTCTTACGAAATAAGAGCAAACGTGAAGGATAATGAAGAGAAGGACAGATTATACTATCCTAGTCCTGTATTTCACTGCCTTGTCGTGGTGAAGGGGCTTGTGTAGCCCAATGAAGCTACAAGCTATGACGTGCAGGGCCACCCAAGACGGACAGGTCATAGGAGAGAGCTCTGACAAAACGTGACTACTGGAGAAGGAAATGGCAATCCATTCCAGTATCTTTGCCATGAAAACCCCATGGATAGTACCAAAAGACTATGATGCTTGAAGATGAGCCCCTCAGGTCGTAAGGTGTCCAATATGCTACTGGGGAAGATCAGAGGGCTAGTACTAATAGCGCCAGAAAGAGTGAAGCGACTGGGCCAAAGCTTAAAGGACGTTCAGCTGTGTGGATGTATCTGGTGGTGAAAGGACAGCCTGATGCTGTGAGCTTAAATAGACTCTGGCGGATGGTGGAGGACAGAATGGCCTGGAGGAACGTTGTCTTTGGGGTTGCGATGGGTTGGACACGACTTCACAACTAACAACAGCTAAAAGACAATGGAGAATAATTTTAGCATTTTTGTGTGCATGGGAAACCCAGTCAATTGCATGAAAATAACATATGCTATCATATCACCTCCCTGCTGCAAGCAATTTTATTCAGAATTAAACACAGAATTTCCTAACTCAATCCTTGACTTCTGAACATAATTGAGCCTGGAATTATGGTGGTAGTAAGAATTCTTTAATGGCCAAGTGTGATTGGACACACAAGGAATTTGTCTTTGGTGCATAAGCTCTCGATGTACATAAAAAATACATCCATCAAGAATCATACAATACAACACTTAATGATAGTTATAGGATACGAAATAAGCAATCAAAATCATACTAGGAAATTAAATAAAACAATATAAATCATAAAGATACAAGCAACAAGGTTAGAATCATAAGTAGAAGAAGATACTGTAGGTAATAGGAAGGTTGAGAAGAATAATAGTAATACAATCTTAGTAAATAGTTTGACAGTGTTGTGGGAATTAGTTGTTTAGCTGAGTAATGGCATTCAGGGGGAAAAAATGTCCTTGTGTCTAGTTGTTCTGGTGTGCAGTGCCCTATAACGTCGTTTTGAGGGTAGAAGTTGAAACAATTTATGTCCAGGATGTGAGGGGTCTGTAGATATTTTCACAGCCCTCTTTTTGACTCGTGTAGTATACAGGTCCTCAATGGAAGGCAGGTTAGTAGCAATTGTTTTTTCTGCAGTTCTAATTATCCGCTGAAGTCTATGTTTGTCTTGTTTGATTGCAGAGCCAAACCAGACAGTTACAGAGGTGCAGATGACAGACTCAATAATTCCTGTGTAGAAGAATGATCATTAAAACTTAGTGATCATTAAGTGATCAATAACCCACCCAATTTTTGGAATTTTTTTGCAGTGGTGGTTCAGCAAGCACCACAGTCATTAAGCAAACCCATTTTCCCTAATGGGCATTTTTTTACTAGAAATTGAAGTATATGCTAGAAACCAGCAAAAAGAAAAAGAAAAAGAAAAACACTAAAAATCACGTTGACATCACCACAAACAGCAGATCATCACAAACAGCTGTAAATGTCAGCTGGTTGCCGAGTGCTCCAAATCTGATCATATGATCATGCAACTGTTGGAAGTTCCAAATCAGATCGTAAGTAGTTCTGGGGAGGTCCATTGTAACTTTGATTTCTAAACCACTGGTTGTTAAGTGACCACTACCTGTAGCTTTCCAGTGTCCTGATCATTTTCATTATCGTTCTTTGTATGTGTTACATACGTCATGTTCTCTACTCTTCCTTACAATGTAGTACCCAGAACGAGGTACAATTCTCAAGATGGAGTCTGATCAATGTGTGGCGATACATAGACACATCCTAGAGACTGAGAAGTTCCCTGAGGATGACCTCCAGGACAAGCCCAAAAGCTTGGAAGAACCAATCCGTGGTCCCTGGTGACTGACTCAGATTGGATCCTGCAACATTGCAAACAATAACAATAGATGAAATCTAACAATTAGTACAGATCAGAATTCCCCATCTTTTGCCTGCACCCCTGAGAGTGTCCCACTAAACCCCAGAGTGGCTTTTGAGGGTACATTAGGGATGAAAGGAGAAAAAGCTCAGTCCCATCACAGGAGTCGACATTCCCTTATGCAATATTGGATGTGTCCCTTTTTGTTTAAAGAAAATAAAGTCCACAATAGAGAAAGAATAGGTAGTCTTTGACTTATGACCACAATTGAGCCCAAACATATCATTGCTAAGCGAAGTAGTTGTTAAGCAGTTGTTTTGCAGCCCTTTTACAACCTTTTCTGCTGCAGTTGTTAAGCGAATCGCTGCAGTCATTAAGTGAATTATGCAGTCATTAAGTGAATCTGGTTTCTCTCATTAATTTTGCTTGTCAGAAACCAGCTGGGAAAGTTACAAATAGTGATCACATGAGCCCAGAATAGTGCAATTGTCATAAATACATGCCAGTTGCCAAGTGCGCACATTTTGCTTACATAGATCCATGGGCTGCAGTGGTTGCAAGCGTGAAAAACAAAAGCAATAGCACTTGGATTTACATACTGCTTCACCGTGCTTTATAGCCCTCTCTAAGCGATTTACAGAGTCAGTATATTTTCCCAATAATCTCGGTCCTCATTTTACCAACTTTGGAAGGATGGAAGGCTGAGTCAACCTTGAGCCGGTCAGGATCGAACTCCAGGCAGTGAGCTGAATTAGTCTGCAATACTGCATTCTAAGCACTGCACCACCATGCTCATTAGTCACTTTTTTTCAGTGCCATGGTAACTGCGAACAGTCACTAAACAAATGGTTGTAAGTCAAGGACTGCCTGTGCATAAAAACCAACACACAGTTGCCTGATTTAAAAGGGTAGCTCTGAAACGGTAAGAGTCTTTTTACATCATGGGATTATTCCACCCTAAGTAAACACTCAAGCCTCATTTAAACCTTTCCATGGTAATATACCAAGAATAAACACCTCGTGCAATCAGCAGCAGTGGCATTTCATACCGCCCATTAGTTAAGAGGCTTGCAAGAGGAAGCACTGGTTTCCCAAACTGCAAATGTTTGGATGGGCTGTCAAAAAGCCATTCAGTAAATGTGTTCCCCTCCAAGAAAAACAAACCCTGAGCAAACAAATCAAGTGGTGCAGAAATCCTTTGCACAAGATGATAGGCAAGGCCTCCACGCTGACACTGTACGTAAGCCAAGTTTTCATGTACTCGGATGGCTGACGGCCAACTCCTGACATATTCATTATATTCCATCATGTTAGGTGCAGATTGCACTGAAGTGATGACAGTTACAAGACAGCCAACAAGAACATGGACATTTTGGCAACAGGTGGCCTTTCTCTTGCACTGGGGAAAGTTAATCTAGTTTATTATCAAAGTATATTACATTTGAGGAGTGTCATGTTTGGAAAGGTTTTTGAGGCAGATGAGACAGAAGAAGCATTCTTCCGCAGAGTGGAAGTGTCTCACCTATGTTCCCCTCTTTCGGGCTAGTCTACTTTTTCTTCTTGGTTTAGCTCAGAGGTATCCAGCCTTAGCCACGTTAAGACTTGTGGACTTCAACTCCCAGAATTCCCTAGCCAGCCATGCATGAAAGTCACCAGAATATTGCTGCCCTTTTGTAAAAAAGGATATCGGGGTAACATTCTCAAGAGCTGCATATCGCAGTTGTTGGCTGGGGAATTCTGGGAGTTGAAATCCATCAGTCCCAAAGCGGCCAAGGTTGGACACCCCTGGCATAGATGATTTAAGAAAGTGTTGTGGTGATTCAAGTAGGAGATTTGTAGTTCCAAATTTCAATTTGTGTCTTTTGTCAATGACCGACAGAAGTAGGTTGATCAGAAGTTCAAAATGGAGAATGTTTGTTCAGGTATACAAGACAAGTGTGGTATATCACATATGTGGTATTCTTGGATCCTTCAATCCACCCTTCATTTTCTAAAGTTGGCCTTTTTCAATGTCATAAAGATTGGACCATTTTTTTAGTTAGAGTTAGGCAACTACAATATGCACCCCCGATATGTTACCCTCAGATCCTTTCCACAAAATGGCAGCAATATTCTGGTGACTTTCATGACACAACACTTTAGAAATATTGAATTTCAATTAAATTTAGATTAAACATTCTTCAAGTTAACAAAAAGCACCAAGGTTTACATTTTAAATTGTTTTTGTCCTGACCTTTCCAATGTTACCCATTTTTGTGAGAATGATTGAAAATAGCCCTTGACGCATCATACAGACACCAAATGCCCTCAGTCTGAAAAAGTTGGTTCATTTTTAGTCTAAGAAAGGAGGCTAGAGAAGACCTCTATCTATAGGCACCTGCAGAAGGATGGGAGGAACAAGTTCTGAAAAATATGTTGCAACACAACCTTTCCCCCTTTCCTTTTAGGTGTGGTATCACAGTGCAGGTACTGTACCTAAGGGGTGGATGTTCATAGTGATCTACCAAGGCATTTATTTATTTCTTTTTCTCAAAAATAAATTGATTGGATCAACTCAAGGGACAATACCTACTTAATGCCCAGCCTCCTATTTTCCCCACCATAACCTTGTATGGAGAAAAAGTGACTCACATCCCTCACAATGATTGTCTGTGGAGGTTTCTGTCTCTGCCTTTTATAAAACTTCAGCCAGATAAGACTGAGAATAGACAGATTTTGTTTGTTTATTTATTTAAGAAAATTTACATGTCTGCCCAAGTCACTTTCAGCTTACAAAAATAAAAACCCAATATAAAAACCAACAAAAAGCAATAACTATCCCCCACCTCCTGGCTTCAGCATAATGATTGAACCTCTAAAATTACTATATACTATACCATACCATACCATACCATACCATACCATACCATACCATACCATACCATACCATACCATACCATGGTATGGAGAGAGGGAGCCACCACAGAGAAGGCCCTTCTTCTGGGTCCTATCAGGTGTATCTCCCTCGGGGATGGGACCCGCAGCAGTCCCTGCCTCCCCACTCTAATGGGTCAGGTAGATGTGACCGGCAAGAGACAGTCCCTCAGATAACCTGGTCCCAAGCCATGAAGGGCTTTAAAGGAGACAACCAGCACCTTGAATTACACCTGGAAGCAAATCAGCAGCCAATGCAGCTCCCACACGAGAGGTAATATATGTGCACACCGGGGTCTGCGCAAAACCATGTGGGCTGCTGCATTTGGCACCAAATGGAGCTTTAGAAGAAAACCTGAGTTTATGCCTATGTAACTGGACCTGGATTTTTAAAAAATGCATATATTTGAAATGGAAGGAAGTTGAAATAACAAATTTTCTTCTTGAAAAGGCACAGTGGAAGGTTTTCAGTTTGTTGTTCTTCCAATAGACAGAATCCCCAAAACTGGAAAATATTTTTACGGTGCCTTTCCAAGAAGGAATGGTTTGCAGGGTAAAATGTTGGAAGGGTTTTTTTTTTAAAAAAAAATATATATTATAAGTTGTAAGTAGAACATTTCTACAAAAGCTCCTAATTATTACTACAGCTGGTATAAATTTGAATGATTTTGGATCCTCATATACGTCCTATTTGGCATTTTTCTATATAATACAAAAATTATTGTGGTGCAGAATTGCATCAGTCTCGTAACTTTTCATTACATTAGAATAACTAGGAAGAAATCTGACATATTTCACATTCTGTACTACTATCTGGGTTGCCCAAAATAAATTATATAGCTAATGCAATAAATTAAATCATTTTCAATCCAAGATGTATATCTGGAATAAAGAACTTTAGCTGATCCCCGTAATAACTGAGCATTTGAATATATTTCAAAGAGGGTTCAATTGCAGCTACCAATTCAGCAAAGACATCTAGTTGCCACAGTGATGGTAACAACCTTGAATTTTGAATTTTAATAATTTGCTTTATCTGGATTTTCTTCAACTGATGCAGTGGGAAAAGGCAATTCATTACAAAGACCCATTAATGAAGAAACAGTAGGAAGCTTTGACTTGGCTTAGATTGGTAGACATTATCAATGTCTTGCTATTTAAAAAACACTGAGGATGAATCACCAGAAGGGAAAGAAGCATTTGTCATCCAGCTTTGAGCTTTCCAAGGAACAATTTTGCTGCCATATGTCTGAAGTTAAAATGGGGTGGGGAGAATGAATCTCGCTAGTAAGGAAACCTTTAAGACATTCTCAGAGAACTGGAAGTGAAATGGAACACCTGAACAGGTCTTGTTATTTCAGCCATAAAACTCTCTCTAAAATTGCTACTTCTCTTATAATTTTTGGCATGAAGAAGAAAGAAGAGGAGGAGGAGGAGGAGGAGGAGGAGGAGGAGGAGGATGGAAGTTTTCCAATCTTAAAATTAAAATATTTTGATTTAATCAACAAAAATACATTTCATACTTTAAAAACTGGCCTTGTATTTGGTAGAAAGAAAAAAAATGAAATCTTGATTTATGTGGTGACCAGTGCTATGCATTACTCAAGATGCAATTTACTTGATGCTGAGAAAACTTTAGGCAATGGAAGAATATATCTAATTATTGTATAATGGTCTCTGGTTTTAAATAAGCTATAGTACGTCAACTAATTGCAGTATCTTCTTACACCTTTTTCAGAAAGTGTATGAACTAGAGAATGGTTGTGCAATAATTCATTAAATCCAGAATGTCTCTGCTTAATTTACTTCCGCTGGTAATTATCCATCTAGTGAGATTTAAATAATACCATATTTAATAATAACCCTCTCTCTCTATGTAAAGATATTGTTGCATGCAGATGGAGGAGGTTAGCATATTGAGACAACTTTACTTTTTTCTCAAAATTTAAACATGAACATCCTTTATTATAAGCATTGGAGGAATTCATGAGTCTCATATAGCTGGAGATACAAACACAGTGGATACAACAATTCAAATCTAGCTCAGGAGATGCATAACAGCATTCTTCAGATGTGGTGAAACTTTACATCTTATAACCTAAATTCAACATGGCCAACATGAGAAAAAGAAGACCCTTATGTTAGTCTTTGACTGTAATAAGAATTTGATTTGATGATGAGTTTAAGACATATGTGGACCATGGTGGCGCAGCCATGGTGGCACAGTGGTTAGAATGCAGTACTGTGGGCTACTTCTGCTGACTGCCGGCTGCCTGCAATTTGGCAGTTCGAATCTCACCAGGCTCAAGGTTGACTCAGCCTTCCATCCTTCCAAGGTGGGTAAAATGAGGACCCAGATTGTTGGGGGCAATATGCTGAACTCTGTAGAGGACTTAGAGAGAGGGCTGTAAAGCACTGTGAAGCAGTATATAAGTATAAATGCTATGCTATGCTATGCTATGCTATGCTATGCTATGCTATGCTATGCTATGCTATGCTATGCTATATGTGACTTCCATCCTAAACATGCCCTTTTTCTACTTTGTCTAGTCCAATTTTCCCTTGTCTAGATTAAGATATTCCACAAGATTCAAATGAAGCTTTTGATCTCAAAAAAAGTGTTGTGCCTATGATTAAAAAGGCACTGATTGTAGTTCCAAAATCATAGAATATAGGATTGCTGTTCCAAATATATATGACATGAGATGTGACCTATTTAGCAATTACATGAATATCTTTGCAAACTACATAGGGAGGTGCAGGGAGGTGCAATTCAAATTGTGATGTTGGTTTGAAGGAATCTCCTTTCATTTTTATTCCACTCTAGACACAGGCCTTGCATTTGGTCCTTTAAGATTGACTTTAAGGAGAGGCCCAACATTAATAGAAGAGATTATTTGTAGCTCAGGTATGAACTGTGAAGTCCTTGGTGCTCTCTGTGTTTGGTGGTTTACTTGCAAACGTTTCATTACATCAACTACTTCAACAACTTCATAAACACTTAGATGAGGGAATAGAAGAGAAATTTACCAAATATGCAGATGATACTAAGCTGGCAGGAATAGCTAACACCCTAGAAGATAGGCTCAAGATCCAGATGGATCTTGACAGACTTGAACACTGGACCCTATCTAACAAAATGAAATTCAATGTAGAGAAAAGTAAAGTCCTATACTTAGGTAAGAAAAACCAAAGGTACACATATAAACTGGGTGAAACCAGGCTTAATATCAGTGACTGTGAGTCTTAGTGGACAACCAGCTAAATATGAGCCAGCAGTGTGCAGCAGCAGCCAAAAAAGCCAATGCAATCCTAAATTGCATTAACAGAGGGATACAATCAAGATCAAATGAGGTACTAATACCATTCTATAAAGCCTAGAAAGATCACACCTACAGTACTGCATCCAGTTTTGGTCACCATACTATAAAAAAGATGTTGAGACTCTAGAAAACGTACAGAGGAGAGCAACCAGGATTGTTAGGGGACTGGAGACTAAAACATATGAAGAACGGTTACAAGAACTGGGCATGGCTAGTCTAGTGAAGAGAAGGACCAGGAGAGACATGATAGCAGTGTTCCAATATTTGAGGGGCTGCCACAGAGAGGAAGGGGCCAAGCTATTTTCCAAAGCACCTGAAGGCCAGACAAGGAATAATGGATGACCAAGGAGAGATTTAACCTGGAAATGAGGAGGAACTTTCTGACAGTGAGAACAATCAACCAATGGAACAGCTTGCCTTCAGAAGTTGTGGGAGCTTCACCACTTGAGACTTTCAAGAAAAGATTAGATTGCCATCTGTCAGAAATTGTGTAGGGTCTCTTGCTTGAGCGGGGGGTTGGACTAGATGACCTATAAGGTACCTTCCAACTCTGTTAATCTGTTAAACTACGTTGCATCATCAGATACCTAGTATGGTAATGAAAGGTCTGCAAGAAAACCACCAAGCACAAAGTCCAACAAGGACCGCACAGACTCAACAATGTTAAACCTAAGTATGTTTTAGAATGATCCAAAAAACATATTTAATAGGGCTGATATCAAGTCCTCGATATATGACTGAAATATATAAAGTTTTGACATATTGTTCCTTCTTTTCTTTTTTTAATTTTTGGTCAGAGCATGAAAGATCTGTATTTTTGTAATGCACACTTTGCCACTTGGGTAGAACAAGCTCTAGGTTTCTATGTAAGTGGATAAAACAATAAAATTTGGATACCTTTTGGATAAACCATGCGGGTGGACAGTGTTAAAAACTCCTGCTCTTCTTTACTCCTTTTATCAGGGGTAAAACTCCGTTTATAACATTAAAAAACATATAAGATATAACATTTTAAGCATCTGATATACTGGATAAAAACAAACATATAACAACAACAACAATAATAATAACAACAACAACAACAACAACAACAACAACAGTGATACCCATGGTCATTGGGGCACTTGGTACCATGTCCAAGAATTTTATAACAAATTCAGCAAATTGCAGCTTCCTGCAATAACACCAGCGGAACTGCAAAAAACTGCGCTACTTGGAACATCGTACATCTTAAGAAGGTACTTGGCTGATACCTAGGACGCTGGCAGCACCCCGTATCAACCATTAGCACCAATCAATGGTATTTGTGATGCATTTTTGAATGTTCAGTTGTCTGAGTTTCATATTTAATGAATAAAGATAATAATAATAATAATAATAATAATAATAATAATAATAACAACAACAACAACAACAACAACAACAAAACAACTTTATTGTCATTACATGAGTATATACAGTATACCCATACAACAAAATTCACTTAACACCCAAAGACCAGGTCCAACACACATAACAATCCCCAAACACTCCCACCCACCACAATTCCCCAACCCTAAACCACCCAAACATCCACACAACAGATCAAGTAATACTGTCCAACAGCTCACTGATGAGTGCAATTATAGCTCTGGGATAAAAATTATTCAGAAAACATGTGGTCTGAGTTTTAATTGTTCTGTATCTTCTGCCAGAAGGCAACTGTCCAAAAGGATTGTAAGCAGGATGGGAAGAATCTCTGAGAATGTTATGCAACTTTCTCAAACAGCAAGATTCGAAGATGTCGTCCAGGGCTGGTAGCTGGAGTCTGATGATATTCTGGGCAGTTTTAATGATTCTCTGTAGAGCTTTTTTGTCCGCCTCAGAGCTACTCCCATACCATGCATGAATGCCGTATGTCAGGACACTCTCAATGGTGCTGCGATAGTAGGACAGAAGTAGATGCTGAGATAGATTTATCTTTCTGAGCATTCTCAGGAAGTACAGCCTCTTCTGTGCCTTCTTCACAAGCATGTTAGCATTCATAGTCCATGAATAGATCTATTTTTTTTGCTTCCAGAAAATCAAATAATACTTCCCAATACTAATACCAAAGACACTATTTCTTAAAATTAGCATGAATATATATTTGCAAAAGTATTGGGCCAAACTTCAGATTTCTATAAATTATTTTTTATTACAAACTTTCACATCATGAAGAACAGCAATAAATATTGCAGGAACGCTGCCAAACCCTTAACTGCATTGGTGTTAACACACATTGCTACAATACATGCACTGGCAATTAGCATTAGACCAGAAAGATTAATACTGGGAGCATTTTTCCCACCTTTACAGGATGTAAATTAACTCTCTTATCGATCGTGTATAAGCAAGGTAATGTGTTAACTGTTAAAAATACTGCAGGGTGTAAGAAATTTATTAGGGAGCTGGTCTCCGGAGTCATGCTAAATAAGTGTTTTTTTCCCCCAAGTGAAATCTGTTTACAGAGGTTTCTACCTGCAGCCATAAAAGAGTGCTACTAATGAAACCAAACATTGAAATAATAAAAAAGAAAAGAAATCCTAGAACCGAACAAGGTTTTCTTACAAAAAGAAAGTTAAGCTAGAGGGAAATAAGAATATGTAATTGCTTCCAAGTGTTGGTTTAGGGTTTTCCATTAAATGTGCAGAAGGAAAGCAAGTCGGTGGGAAATAGCATTGAAGTAGCCATCATTGGAGAAATTGCATTCAATCAGGAAAGGGCATTTAAACAGTCTTGAGAGACAGTAATGAAGAATTTGGGGCCCTACTGATGGGTCTGTACATACCCAGCAGTTTTTAGGAAGAGCGAAGTGGTCTGTGCAAACTATTCCTATAGAAGGTGTTGGATGAGCAAGGAGAAGAAATTCAATTTGAGGGTCAAGGGTGCAGAGAGAAGAAGAAAAAGAGACTGAGAAGGCAGATCATTCATTTGTTCATTCATTCATTCACTCATTGACTTGTTTGCTGCCAATCTTGCCTAGAGGTAGATAGGCTCAAGGTAAACAAAGAGAAAGGAAACTGAGAAGTCAACTTGTAAATAAAGATGGATAATACTGGGAAAAGGAAGGAAGGAAGGGAGGGAGGGAGGGAGGGAGGGAGGGAGGAAGGAAGGAAGGAAGGAAGGAAGGAAGGAAGGAAGGAAGGAAGGAAGGAAGGAAGGAAGGAAGGGAATATAACTTTCTGTCTATAGATCTGATTCTCAAGGACTGGTGAACACTGGGCTTCCGGAAGTTCATAGAAGGAAGAGAATTAAGGTTGGTGTTCCCTTGCAATAGCTACTTGTTAGTGCTTTTAAGGGACGTGGTGGCTCAGTGGCTAAGACACTGAGCTTGTCGATCAGAAAGGTCAGCAGTTCAGTGGTTCAAATCCCTAGTACAGGTCTCCTGAATGAGCAGGGGTTAGACTAGTTGACCTCCAAGGTCCCTTCCAACTCTGTTACTGTTACTGCTTGTCAATTGAAAGGTCGGCAGTTCAGCGGTTCAAATCCCTGGTGTCGCGTAACAGGGTGAGTTCCCGTTACTTGTCCCAGCTTCTACCAACCTAGCAGTTTGAAAGTACATAAAAAATGCAAGTAAAAAAATAGGGACCATCTTTGGTGGGAAGGTAACAGCGTTCTTTGGCATTTAGTCATGCCAGCCACATGACCATGGAGACATCTTTGGACAGCGCTGGCTCTTCAGCTTTGAAACGGAGATGAGCACCACCCCCTACAGTCGGAAATGACTAGCACATATGTGCAAGGGGAACCTTTACCTTTACCTTTTTAGTGTTTTTAACTGGGTGCTTCTTGGTTTCCTTGGACAGCTTGGCATAGGTGAGGGCAGTTCAGGGAACTATTGATGTATCACTCTTTTTTCTGATCCATACACAACTACTTTACAGATAACTTTGCAATAGACTACGGTGAAGCAGAAGTTTCCCAGGAAGGAAGGAGTATATTCCAGAATGTGGGGGGTGAGGACAAGTAGCAGCATAGCTCAGGGCTGGTTAGGAGAAGAGGAAGAGAGTTAGGATAGACACTCTCCAGAATCACTTATAGTATATCTGTTAGGGTAAGAGTAGTAAGGGTTTAGTCTGAAAAGATTCTGTTGTGTGTATGCAAATAAAGAACTGAATCCTGGAAGAATTGGTCTGCATCATTCTTGGGCTTAATGTCTATGGAGATTCTCAATCATCCAGGTCATGATTGTCCCAAAGGTCCTTTGGGACATTCTTGGACTTAGCTTGACAAAATCTTCCAGGCTATGTCACAACTCAGTAGGGCTGCTCCAGGGATACCCATGTGGTCTAAGGAGGCATCACATTGACTGGAGGTATTAAGATCAACTCCTAGAAAGCTCAGCAGCTTCCTGGAGGCTGCAACTACAAGTCCATTTTAGGTGAGACCCTCTGCAGACTTCTGCCTGCTTTGTCATTGCGCTGCAATGGGCTTACATCCAGTCTTTCAAGGAGACTCAGCCTCAGTTGGCTCAGGGAGAGACTTCCTGGGATAAGCAAAAGCTTTCAAGGACAGGAAAAGCTCAGAGTTGGCTGCCCGGTGGCTCAGCTTCCCTTTGAGTGGTTTTAGCTAGAAATGAAAAATTCTTAAAATATGGTTTCTCTCCAGGATAATCAAAGGCTGGCAAAGAAGGGAAGAGCTCAGAGTTTGCTACACAGCTCTGCAATTTTCCCATAAGTAACTTTAGAAATTGATGGAGAGATTATCTCAAAAAAAAAAAAAAACACCCTAATTTTTTTTTCTCCCGCTCTGGCCAAAACATCAGTTTTGTGTGCTGTGTTAGCTCAATGAGTCATCCACTTACTCGGGATCGATTTCTGAAAAGACTTCCTTGTTCTTAGTGTCTCACACTTTCCCCTTGCATTTAGAGTGGTCAGTATTAATGGAATTTGTAATCCAGTTAACTTTTCATCAGGAGGCCTACGTGCCTCCTTATCCGTATGAAGCATTGTTGAATCTACTCCTCCAGACTAGGAATCAATCAAATATCAAGCCAAAAGGACACACATGCGGCGACATCATGCTGCCAAGCTATACGTCCTAACCAGTGGTGAAATCCATTTTTTTTTACTACCAGTTCTGTGGGCGTGGCTTGGAGAGCGTGGTGTGATTTGGTGGACGTGGCTTGGTGGGGGAAGGATACTGCAAAATCTCCATTCACTCCCCACTCCAGGGGAAGGATACTGCAAAATCCCCATTCACTCCCTACTCCTGTGGGAAGGATATTGCAAATTCTCCATTCCCACCCCACTCTGGGGCCAGCCAGAGGTGGTATTTGCCAGTTCTCCGAACTACTCAAAATTTCCGCTACCAGTTCTCCAGAACCTGTCAGAACCTGCTGGATTTCACCCCTGGTCCTGACATGTGTCATGGGTTGTAAACTGCAGGTTTTGCATCATGATGAACTAGCATATATTTTGTCACTTTTGCCTCTCCCTGTGGACATCTGTATGTTAAACTGGAGCAAAAGTTCACCATTTCAACTGGAGCAGATAATAAAGAAAGGAGAATTCACCGTGTTTCCCTGTTCTAATCCCATTTGTCCATCCAAACCCACTATGCTACGAAGGCTTTTCTATCTGTAAACAGGGTAGCCCTCGGCTTACAACAGTTCATTTAGTGACCGTTCAATGTTACAACGGCATTCCAAAAAGTGACTTTTGACCCTGTTGGCACTAATGGCTGTTACAGCATCCCCGTAGTGACATGATCAAAATTCAGACGCTTGGCAATTGGCTCATCTTTATGATGAATTGTAGTGTCCTGTGGTCATGTTATCAACTTTTCTGGCAAGCAAACTGGGGAAGCCAGTTTCACTTAACAATCATGTTACTAACTTAACTAACTGCAATCATTCACTTAATAACTGTGGCAAGGAAGGTCATAAAGCAGGCCAAAACTGACTTAACAAATGTTTCTCTTAACAACAGAAATTTTTGCCTCGGTTGTGGTCCTAAGCCAAGGACTACTTGTAATCCTAAAATGGTTCAGTGTTCAAATTTCAGGGGTGAAAGTCTTTTAGGAGAACCTATATGGGAGAAGGTTTCTGATGAAACCATGGGCTTCATTTCACTGCATAGAGTTAAGTTAAAAGGCACCATTTAAGCTAAAGGGTCCAATGTTCTTCTTAGTGCAGGAATCCAAAGTAGAACATCCCAGGGAGAAGGCTGTTCAACTTCCTCTTGAATACATCCAATGAAAGGAAGCCCACACCTTTTTTTTTGAGTAATTGGTTCCATCATAAAAAGAGTTCTTGCTTTAAAGAAAGTTTTTGTAATGTTCAATTAGAATGTCATTCAAACCCGTTCACCTGCGTTCTGCATTCTGGAATGAAAGAGATTGGCACTGAATTGTTTCTATGTGGTCTGTTTGTAGGGTACTATCATACTACATCTCAATCATCTTTTCTCAAAGCTTTATGGACCCAGTTTTCTCTGTAGGACTTACTTTCTAATTCCCTGACCATCTGTGTTGCCCTTCTTTGAACCTGTTCCAAAATTAGGAGGGGTTCATTCTGAAATCCCTCTCATGGTGGGCCTAAAAAAAGATGCTGTCTTTAATTGGCATGTCCCATAATATTCCCTTCAATTTATCTCTAGCTCATAGCATAGGTCACTTAGTCTTCTCCAGTAGTGGGTTTCACTTACCATCTCTACTGGTTCAGAACTGTGAGCATGCGCGTGTGTGTGTGTGTTTGCTTCGCTCGTGTGTGGCACTTCTGCGTATGCACAGAACCTTCCATGCATATCCAGAGCATCCATGATGACATCTGGGCAGGTGGGTGGAGTTACCCGAACCAGGGCAAACCAGTAGAAACCCACCACTGGTCTTCTCCCAATGTGATTTTCATCATGGTTACCATCTAAGATGTTTTGTTGCACTCTGCGGGTGGGAACTCTTCAACTCCTATTGGCCAAGTTTCTCTATTAAGTTTAGTTCAGGCATTTTCCATCCATTTTTCCAGCCCATTAAGACTGCTTTATTTCTGCCTTCTATCCCATCCAATTTTGTACCATTTGCAGATTTGATAATGCATTCCTTGCACCACTTCATCTAAAGCATTAATGAAACTATTAAAGAATACACTGGACTGATCGTCAAGGTCCTTCACTTAATCTGTCTCTCCAATTGGATGAGCACTGTTTGAGTACAATTTTTGAGCCAGCTCAGTATACATGTAATTGTCAAGACATCAAATTATACTTAACTAGGTTTTTAATGAACATGTATTGGGATACTCTGTCAAATATTTTACTGAAGTCAATATATGTTTGTATGGTACAGCATTCCCATAATCCATTAAGGGTGATAGCTGATTAAAAACAAAACAAAACAGATCTGTCTATTAAGATTTGTTTTTGACAGATCTATGCTGACTACCATAATTAGAGCATTCTTCTCAAAAGCTTGCAGATTGATCTCTTTATGATATGCCATACAATTTTCAGTACCCAAAGATTAATTTCATCTGGTCCTGGAAACTTAAACTCATTCCAAGTGAAGTGACAATCTTTAACCATGTTTCTGTTGATCACAGACTTCATTCCTGCCCCTTCAACATGGCCTTCGCAATCTTTTTATTGTAAAAAAAATAAAATAAAATGGGAATCTTTTTCTTTTTTTGTCTGTTAATATGTGTCTTCTTTATTAGGCCACCAATATACAAATTCTTTCTTTTTCCTTTCCCGTGAACACATCTTAAAAAGCCTGTTTTTTTCCCCCTACTCTTCGCATCCTTTGATAATTTCTGTTCAATTTAAGCTTTCACAGTCCTATTTCCATTGTTACATTTCCAAGCTAACCGTTGATAGTCTTCCTTTCCATTTCCCTTCTGAATGTACTTTCTTAGTTTTAAGATACTTTTGTAGCCACATTGACATCTTTGGCAGTTCTGTTGGAATTGTTGCAACTCAAGATCTTTTAGTGAATATAAACAAAAGGAGAAGGAGGAGAATACACCATATCAAATGAGTCTCTAAGAAAGGTAATTATTTCTTGTTCCTCCATTGGAATTCTGACAAAAGTGGTTACATGAAGTGGTTACATGTAAACATGTTTTTCCCTAAATGAAAGGCTTATGTTAATAATATTGGTGAATATTTGTGATCAAAGGACATCAGCCTTCATTTCAGCAGTAGAGGTGACCAATGAAAGAGGATTAGTAATGATTTTCTACTGAGTTTTTCTGCAAGTAACTAGTTCAGGGGTTAGCAACCTGCGGCTCTTTCACCCCTCTGCTGCGGCTCCCTGTCACTCAAAATATGCGTCACAACCACCAATGTGTGACACCCGCCGGCACGCGATTATTGAGCTTTTCAACCCCTGGTAGGCCAACCATGGATAAATCCAAGAAAAGAAAAGTTTCAGAAGAAAACAGAACATTTAATTCAACTACATATGCTTGTTTTGGGGCTGCTCAAGAAATAATCAGGGACGGGAAGGGTTTTGTGGCTCCCGGTGTTTTCTTTTCTGTGGGAAATGGGTCCAAATGGCTCTTTGAGTGTTTAAGGTTGCAGACCCCTGACCTAGTTTGTCCAAAATGATCCTCTTACAAACAAAATAGTTACCATATATTAAAAAGTATGTGAATTCCTCATTTAGTGACTACAATTGGAACTGGCAACTTGGTTGTTCAGTGAAGCAGTCGCTAAGTGAAACCATAACAATACTTCAACTTTCCTTTATTTACAGATCTGCAAAGGTTAAAAGTGTGAATGGTTGATAAATGAGGCAGTCACTAAATGAAGATTTCTAGGTCTGTGATGGCAAAGCTACAGCACGCGTGCCACAGGTGGCATGCAGAGCCATATCGGTGGGCATGTGAGCATTGCCCTAGCTCAGCTGTAGCGCGCATGTGTGCGTGGCCAGCTGATTTTCAAGCCTTCCGGTCCCACCAAAAGTCAGCAAACGGGCTGTTTCTGGCCTCCAGAGGGCCCCTTGGGGGTGGGGAAGGCCATTTTCACCCTCCCCAGGCTCCTAGAAAGTCTCTGGAGCCTGGGAAGCATGAAAAATGGGCCTTCTCCCCCCCCCCCAGAGGCCCTCTGGAGGCCAGAAACAGCCTGTTTGCCGGCTTCTGGTGGGACCGGAAGGCCGGTTTTTCGCTTCTTTTAAAAAAATGCTTCTAAAGGGTTAAAAAAAAGGCTCTGACGATCACAGCTGATCATCAGAGCCTTTTTTTTTTTTTTACTTTTAATAGCATTTTTTTATAACCTATTTGGCCAGCGAACTGGTAGTAAACCAGTTCAGATTTCACCACTGCCTTAACCCAATTGAAAATCTATGGAGCTGACTAAAGAAACTTGTTAGTCAGAAGCAACCCAGCAATAAAACCCAGTTAATAGAAGCAACTATTCAATCTTGGTTTCACATTATAACAGCTGCAGAACTAAAAGACTTGGTTCACTCCATGGGAAGATGTTGTAAGGCTGTAATTCATGCTAAAGGTTACCCAACTAAGTATTAACTGACGTGATAATATCTGGTGTTTTTCTATGGTGATAATTTTTGTATATTTTGTTTTTTCTATGTGTTTCACTTTTCTTCTTTATACTGTAACTGCTATTCTAATAGCAAATCCTTCATAAAAGTTATTGCATTACATTCTTGATTAAATTATCTTTCCATTGATATATAATTTTATGGTACTACTCCAAGAAAAAGTGGTGTTATTAGCAAGTTTTAGAAAATACACTTTTCCCAAAAGGTTTCCACAATTTTGGCCACTACTGTATCTGGGATAAGGAAGGCACCCCCTCTCCCTCCAGGAATTGGCAACAAAATGGTGGGTATCAGTGCAACGAGTGATCAACCCGCTGCCATTTTTTCTGTTTGTGTGATGCACCCCGTAAATAAGAGATGGGGCTATGATTTCCTGGTCACACCCATTATTTTGACACTATCGACTTCCCCTGAATATCTTCTGGTCGCCACATTTTATTTTAATCATCTATGTCAGTCCTAGAGGAGATCAACCCTGACTGCTCTTTAGAAGGCCAGATCCTGAAGAGGAAACTCAAATACTTTGGCTACCTAATGAGAAGGAAGGACTCACTGGAGAAGAGCCTAATGCTGGGAAAGATTGAGCCCAAAAGAAGAAAGGAACGACAGAGAACAAGGTGGCTGGATGGAGTCACTGAAGCAGTAAGCATGAGCTTAAATGGACTCCAGAGGATGGTAGAGGACAAGAAGCAGGGGTGAAATGCTCCCAGTTCGGACCAGATCACCCGATCCGTTAGCGATGGAGGCGGGTGGTTCGGAGAACCGGTAACAAAAATCCCTGCCTCCCCCCACCATGCCCAGCTGAGTCACACAATCATAGAGGCTTTTTCTTTTAATTTTTAAAAGCATTTTTTCTACAACCTCTTCGGCTGAAAAAATGCTTTTAAAACTAAAAAAAAAAGCCTCTGATGATCGCGCGGCTCAGCTGCAATCATCAAAGGGATCATCAGCTGATGATCCTAGTTGAATTGCCTGATCGGCAGAGGCTTTTTTTTTTTAAAAGCCTCTGATGATCCAAGCTGAGTTGCCGGATCGGCAGAGGCTTTTAAAAGAAAAAAAGCCTCTGCCGATCAAGCAACTCAGCTGGGATTGTCAGAGCCTTTTGAAAGCATTTTTTTTACAACCTCTTTGCCGAAGAAGTTGTAGAAAAAATGGTTTTAAAAGAAAAAAAAAATTGGCCACGCCCACCCACTCACATTACCCCCACCACCAAGCCACGCCCACAGAACCAGTAGTAACAAATTTTTGATTTCACCACTGACAAGAAGGCATGGAGGAACGTTTATGGGGTCGCGATGGGCCGGAGACAACTTCACAAATAACAACAATAATATCTAATATCCACAATACTAATAAATAACATGGTTATTGCGATAAAAATAACAACAGATAATAAGTAAAGGGGGGGGGGACTTCATTCACTCTGTCTTTGATTGTTTTCTTGCAGAACTTTCAATACCAAAATTAATGAAATGCCTGCAAGCAAACCACCAAGCTCAGAGAGCACCAAGGACCCCTCATTTCAAATCTGAATTACTAATATTCTCCTCTATAAATTATAAGTAATATAAACTTTGTGTATATATTTCATTTGTTACTGCACATTTTCCTAATAAATATTTTCTTGGATGATTTGCCAACTTCAGGTTACATTTTGGGAATACAGGTAAGAGGAAGCTCATTCCAATTTTTTTTTTTTCCTTCTGATATTTTCAACGCTAAACAGTAGGACTACATTTTGGCTGGTGCTGCTGGAACATTCCTGTAAATCTTTTCCTTCCAGAAAAGAATTGCCTAATGAGAATTGCCTTAATATAAGCAGAAAAGGTGGGCAGGAAAGTTTGGGATGAATAGTTATTTCTGTTTATTCTCATGCATTCAAATCAGTTGGCATATAGTCACACAGGATAATGAGTAGCTTACCTGGAGAAATGGGAAACCAGCAGCTTCGACTCAATTTGTGTTAATATCTACCAACTACATCTATTGCTTAGTGTCTCCATTGATTAAGTGCAGTGAAGTGGAGAACTTGCAAAACACTTTGGAATCATCTGGAATAAAGTAGAACAGCTAATGGATCTGAAGCTGGGAGATGCCACATCTCATGAAGAGCTGTAGACATTATAAAATGACAGGTTTCACAAATGAAATAAAGGATCGTGCAAGAGCAAAGAGCTTCAGAAAGAACGCTGACAGCCGAAGGCTAAAAGAAAGTACGTTGACAAGAAAAAGGCGCTAGGTTTTTCAGCACCAAAAGGATTTTAAACAATCACACACACACACACACACACACACACACACACACACACACATTCAGAACAAACGCAGATGCACAAAGGAAATAAAATAAATATTTCAACAAGGGCAGAAAAGCAGGTGGTGCAGCAAAGGCAACTTAAAAATGGAAAGACACGAGTTCCTGGAGTCTGATAGCAGCTTTAGATCCCTAGGTAACATGTGGGCATGTGTTGATAGACATGCCTCACTAATAAACATGTAGACTGCCTAGCAAAATACACAAACAAGTCAGGCTCTTCCACCTGACACAAAAAGGAATTTTTCAGGCAGCAGCTTCTAAAGAGTCCCACTTTGAACTCTAAAGCCTAAGGGAAAATATTGTGTGAAATTTCCAGACTTTGAAGGGAATGGAAAGGAGAGAAACAGTTGGTCTCAGGAAGTCTCTATGGTAGTGGTTCCCAACCTTGGTTACTGGAAGATGTGTGGACTTCAACTCCCAGAATTCCCTAGCCAGCATTCCCCAACCAGAGAGAGTCTTCAAGCTCTGGACAATTCATACCCACAATGTGACAAATATTGTTCATTGTGCTAAAGGGCCAGGCTACCGATACCCTGTCAGTGGTGGGTTTCAAAATTTTTTACTACTGGTTCTGTGGGTGTGGCTTGGTGGGCGTGGCATGGCTTGGTGGGCATGGCAGGGGAAGGATACTGTAAAATGTCCATTCCCACCCCAATCCAGGGGAAGGTTACTTCAAAATCTCCATTTCCTCCTGATCATCTGGGACTTGGGAAGGCAGACACTAGATGGGGGCGGGGCCAGTCAGAATTTTTACTACTGGTTCTCCGAACTACTCAAAATTTCTGCTACCGGTTCTCCAGAACTGGTCAGAACCTGCTGAAACCCACCTCTGCCTGTGGTGTAGCACCACACCTTCTGAAAACGAAACCTGCAATAAACTGGGGATGGAAAATTAAAGAGCATCAGGCAGAGTTTGCTAACCATGGATTGGGCAAGCTCTTTGACTTAGTTCCTATCTTGATCTTTGTAACCCTATTATTACCACACAACCAAAAGCAAAGATGTCACAAAACCCTGCCTCCTGCTTGATCCAATCTTGGATTGGAGCTAACATAGGCCACTTGGGAAATCTAGCCCTCATATTCATGTGGTGGGGCTGAAGGCCTCCAAAACAGAGAATGCTACAGATCTACAGATCAGGCCACCTTTTTGTATTGAAAAGCAATACATTTAAAAGATAAATATATATATTATTTAGAATCTTAGACCCATCAGGCTGAAAGAAACCTCCAACCCACTGCCCAAGGCAGGAGTCCTTATACCATTCCAGACAATTGTTTGCCCAGTCTTTTCTTGAAAATCTCCAATGATGGAGCACCCACAACTCCAGGTGGCAAACTGTTCCATTGATTAACAGTTCTGATTATCTGGAAATTCCTCCTAATTTCCAGATTGGATCTCCCTCCAATGAACTTCTACAAGTTGCTCCTTGTCCGGCCCTCAAGCAGTGGTGGTATTCAGCTGGTTTTAACCGGTTCAGGCAAATCAGTAGTGGCTGCTGCAGGTGGCTCACATTTACAAACTGGTAGTGAAGATAAGTGAATACCACCCCTGCCCTCAGGTGCTTTGGAGAATACATCGATACCCTCATCTCTGCACCCTTCAAGTATTGGAAGACGGCTACCACGTCACCCCTGAGTCTTCTCTTTAGACTAGACATACTTAATTCCCTCAAAATTTTTTCATATAGTTCAGCCTCCAGCTCCCTTAGCATATTAGTATGTCTTCTCTGTACTCTTTCTATGGCTTCACCATCAGATTTGTATCATGGTGACCAGAACTGGATGCAATATTTCAAATTTATTTAAATAGAATCTAGAAGATCTTCAAACAGGGGAGAAATAATACATCAAGACTGCCTCTTATTCTTGTTGAAATACAACAGAGTCACAGTAAAGACCAGGAACTGATCTGGATATTTCAATTCTTTTATGGAATCACAGTGACTTCAAAAGGACCAAAGGTATTTCTTCTGAGCTCAAGAATCCATACAGAGAGAGAAACCTAATGGAGGGTTAAATCCAAAGTTTCTTTCTTCTGCCTATAAGTAACAAAGGATTGATAGCTACCCTTTTGTTATCTTCACCAGCATAGTGATAGCTTAATTAACTTCGGAATTCTTCATTCATTCTTCATTCTAACCTCAGTTCTTGTCAAATAAAAGACGCCAACTTTTATTTCTGGAAGATTTTTAGCTGTCCTCTCTTTCTCTCTCTCCCCTTAACATTTTCTTCAGATTTAGATCTAATTAATAAATTAATGTATACATTTTATATTGCCACCCATCTCATGCAAGTGACGCTGGGCAGTGCACAGGCTTAAAACATGCAAACTCATCAAACATCCCTTAATTTTATTTTCTTGCACCTGAATAGTGTGATAGCAGATTGATCCCAACCGAGGGAAATCTGTCTTCACAGCAGAGGAAATTAGGATGTTTCCCAGCATAATGCCATCTTAGCTCTTGGAGCAAAAACAAGAAGCTTGCACCCCTTTAAAACTTAATCAGTTTATTATCACATGCTTTCATGGATCAAAGCCTATTTCATCAGCTGCAGAAGGTATCGTGTTCAGAAACGAGTCTTGCATGCACATACAGCTTTCACTGGCTCCATTTCATCCCGTTGACAAATTCATTCATAAAAGCTTATATGATACTTACATTTGATAACCGTCGTGGTTTTAATTACTGGTGTTTTCCCCAACACTTTCTAAAGAGATCTGCTGTCTAATTAAATCAATGGAAACAACAACATTCAATGGGCTATTTTGATCATATGCAACAAACCCTTCAGCATGCAAATCATTTTCCAGTGACTGACAGAGCAAACTTCAAAAATATCCTCTCTCAAAGGGTCAAAGAACATTTTTTGTTCTTCCGTTGGGAGACAAACTAATCAGATTTTTTTTAAAAAATCAAAGATTATTAAAAGATTCAACACTATCATAATGTTAATTTTGCCACATCTGTGGTGTGAACTTAGTACTACAAGTATATGTCTGTCTTAAAACTTCCATTAAGTGACATTTCCTGACAAGATAGAGGGGGAAGAAGAAGAAGAAAGAATTAGCAAAACTGCAAATATTAGTGAGCTAGGAATAGGGATTTGTCTGTTTTGCTCAGGAAAATAAAACTCTGTCAATTCGGCAAATCCATACTGAAGTGACATTTTTATTTTGATTGAGTGACAAATAACTTCTTATGACTTTAAAGCAGAAAATTATGTGTATTCTCTTGGGTTATAAAATGCTCTCAGCGAGCATTCAAGAATAACAAATGTGCTGCACAGTTTCATGTCACATTTAAATCTATAGAAAACAAAGAAAAGGAAAGCATGCAGGGAAAGGAAAATTTCATATTTGATCATTTAAATGAATACGGGCAATCTGAGTAAAGGAGGGCAATTAAAAATATAAGCTCACCAGCCTCAAGAACCACAGGGTGAAATTCAGCATGCAGGAATAAATATTTAGGTTAACTAGTAAGGTGGAATATAATCATAATAATTTCTTTCGAGATGCTGTACTTGGGAATAATTTCATTTTTGCTAAGCAAACAAGGAGGTATGTTAGGTTGAGAGACATGGAATGGCATTATCCATTGTTTAATGGTAGAGCACGCAATATGCAAAACCACATTGGTGATAACTGGCATTACTACTAAAAATGATTCATAAACAAAAGACAGAATCGTTCATCTTGGAGAAACTCTGCCAGAGGAGATAATGTTGAGTCCAAGTTTGGCCAATTGTATAAGATGTCACTGAGATAACTAGTGGAGCAGCTTGCCTTTATAAATTGTGGGTGCTTCATCAATAGGAGTTTTTAAGGAGAGACTGGACAGCCATTTGTCTAAAATTATACAGGGGCTCCCAGTGGCTTGGTGGGCGTGGTGTGGCTTGGTGGGCGTGGCAGGGAAGAATACTGCAAAATTTCCATTCCCACCCCAGTCCAGGGGAAGGATGCTGCAAAATCCCCATTCCTTCCCTACTCCTGGGGGAAGGATATTGCAAAATCTCCATTCCCATCCCACTCTGGGATCAGCCAGAGGTTGTATTTGCCAGTTCTCCGAACTACTCAAAATTTCTGCTACTGGTTCTCCAAACTACTCAAAATTTCTGCTACCGATTCTCCAGAACCTGTCAGAACCTGCTGGATTTCACCCCTGTGGTCTCCTGCTTGAGGAGAGGGTTGGACTAGAAAACTTCCAATGTCCCTCCCAGCTCTCGTCTGACTTTTCAAGATGTTAATTGTCCCTATTCTCAGCTCAAGGCAGGATCTGTGGTCCTTCAGATCTCACTCTCAGAAGCTTGCAATCTGTCACGTAAGCAAAGTTTCAGTATAAAAGTATGTGTTTCAGTAATGTCTGTTAGGCACAAATTCTCCATCCTTTCCTTGCCTCCATCCACATGGAGCAACTAATCCTTTTGCAATTAAGGGTAGCTAGTATCATTTACAGGATAATTTATGAGGTTGAATTAAATAAGCCAAAATTTCAGACCCTTGGAGTGGAGTGGAGGTGATGAGTCTTTAAAATAAAACATGTAAGTTAAGAAACATAATAAACACAAATTAAACAAACAAATACCACAAACGTTTTATATTAGGTCACAAGATTTTGGCAGTGTGGTCTTGGGGGCCAAGGTACTACAAAATGGATCTGGTTTTTCTCACTGTTGCAGAATCTTGTTATTGTCTCCAAATAAAATAACAAAATTCCTTACACTGAAAAAAAAAAAAGCTGCAGAATGTAAAAAAACAAAACAACACCAAAACACACTACTCTCTCTGTGTGTGTGTGTGTGTGTGTGTGTGTGTGTGTGTGTGTGTGTCTTATGCCAACTTTAGAGAAAAGGATTTGCAAATGAAAAGGCTAAGAAAAGTAATCTCCCACATATGCAGGCTGGATTCTGTTAAGATTCGATTACACCATTTACTTATTATTTATTGATTGCCTAGATTTATATTGTCCCTTTTGTTCAAAAGCTGAAGATAGCAGATAGAGTATGCTGTAGAAGGAATGGCAGAATTAGGGACAGAGTTTAAAAAGGGATCCTCCTAGAATCCCTACATAGTCACAAGTGGACTAAGTGCAACCCTCTTTGAATTCCATGGACCCTTATCTAAGAGCCTTGATAGCACAGGGGTTTAGTGCACCCTGTTATTAACACAGCTGCCTGCAATTTCTGCTGGTTCGAATCTCTCCAAGGCTCAAGGTTGACTCAGCCTTCCATCCTTTCTAAGGTAGGTGAAATGAGGACCCAGTTGTGGGGGCAATAAGCTGACTTTGTATAAAATATACAAAAGAATGAAGGCTATTGCTTAACGCATTGTAAGCTGCCCTGAGTCTCCGGAGAAGGGCGGCATATAAATCAAATTAAAAAAAAAAAAAAAACTCCAAGCAGATGCTCGCTGTTAGTTGAGAAGATTCCTGTGCATAGGCATGATTAGCAATAAATTAGTTTACTGGTAATTGGACCTTCATGCATGGACCTCATCTTTCACAGCTGATGTATACCCTTTTCCAACTCGACTTGTGGCCAATCATTCCCACTGAAATTTCTTCATGGAGAATACTGCACAATTTCTGGTTGATCATTGTTGAAAATTCAATTCTGAATATCATATACAGAGATAACTGTAAGTGTTGCAAATAAGACTCATATCTCAACAAATATACTATAATGACAAAGCATTCTGGATTACCCCACCATTCAGCTGTCATTCCGTTTGTTCCTTGAACTAGCTGTATATTTGCTGCAAATATCTATAATTTATTAGATGCTGTTTGAAATAAAAGGAAGCTATAGATGGTCATTAAATGCAGTATTTGCCAGTACAAAGATGCAAAGTGTGACATTTTGCCACCACAGCTGCCCCACGTGTCAAAATCCTTTGTTTGCAGAAGCAGCCTATAGTCTTTTCATTTGGACTCATTGTTCTGTCTGTAAAAGAGAGATCTTGGATTGCAGCAACAAATGACAGTTTGCCGGGAGAAAATAACATCTGTTTCACATCCCTATTTTTCATTCTTATTTTAACAATCATAAACACTTTTGAAAGCTGAAGGAGAACAGAACTAGTGCAATTCAGAGTAGGTAAAATGTCTTGCAAAGTGCATTTGGATGCATAGACCCAGGAGGAAAACAAAAATAGATTTCATGTTGAGTGTGAACTCTCTTTCTCCCCTTTTGAGAGCCAGGAAAGATTTTGAGGGGTTTGCTCGTTTAATCTCCTTTGGCTGTTCTAGCCAAGGGAAGTTTGAAGAACTGTTCCCCTTTCTTTTCTTTGAATAATCCCTGTCATCTGAATGCAAACTGGTCACATCTTAAGACAGAGTCATAAGAAGACCTAAAATCATGGTCACAACCATGGGAACATGGAATTCAGCCAGAAGACAACTAACAACTACCTAAACTCCATGGCTATTCTCGAATACAGCTCATCTGTTTGGAACCCACACTGCATATCGGACATTAATACAATTGAGCGTGTCCAGAAATATTTTACAAGAACAGTCCTCCACTCCTCTGCTCACAACAAAATACCTTATGCCACCAGACTTGAAATTCTGGGCTTAGAAAACTTAGAACTACGTCGCCTTCGAAATGACCTAAGCATAGCTCATAAAATCATCTGCTACAATGTCCTACCTGTCAATGACTACTTCAGCTTCAACCACAACAACACACGAGCACACAATAGATTCAAACTTAAAGTGAACCGCTCCAAACTTGATTGCAGAAAATATGACTTCAGCAACAGAGTGGTCAATGCCTGGAATGCACTACCTGACTCTGTGGTTTCATCCCAAATCTCCCCAAATTTTAACCTAAGACTATCTACTGTTGACCTCACCCCATTCCTAAGAAGTCTGTAAGGTGCGTGCATAAGAGCAGCAAAGTGCCTACCATCCTTGTCCTAATGTTCCCTTTAATTGTATTCATTTTATGTATTCAATTCATGCATATATATATATAATCTAATAAGTACTCAATAAATAAATAAATAAATAAATAAATAAATAAATAAATAAATAAATAAATAAAATTTAAAAAATGAATAAATGAACTATAGATAGTCCTCGGCCTAACAACCACAATTGAGCCAAAAGTTCTGTTTGTAAGTGAGACATGAAACTGAAGCAGGTGTACTCAGGTGCATCCTTGGAACATCGAGAAAGCAATTTTTAATATTTACAATATTTATTCAATTTCTATAACTGCCCATCTCAAACAATGAATCTGAGAAGCTTGCAATTCAAAAAATATGCTATAATGAAAGCAATAAAAACAGTTCAAAATAATGAAAACAATATTAAAAAGTCCAAAATAAATATATACAACACGTGACATACTTGGCCAGGTAGCAATGAAGGCAGGAAATGGGGCCCTTAGCACATTCAGCACCTCAGACTCAGAAACACAGCCAAGTTTTTAGAGCCTTACAAAAGGCTATCAAGGTTAGGGCCATTTTAATTTCTGAGGGGAGGATGAGCTGCCTTCTGAGCTGCAGGCCTACTGCAGAAAAGGCTTGTCTTCAAGTCTCCATCAGCCAATCCTCTTTGGCTAACAGGATGTGCAGCATGCCCCATTATAGGATGCCTGCTAGGTCAAATTGGATAGACAGAGACTCATGAAAACTGGCAGTCCCTCAGGTAACCTGCTCCCAAGTCATAATTTACCATAATATTTAAATATACATAGGAGAAATCAATAGGACAAAGAGTCCAGATTAGTTGGAATTTGAAGGAGGTAGTAAAAATATAACTACTAACTAACTGATGCAACAAGGAAAGATGAAAGATGGCACAAGAAATCAATGTAGAAAGAAAGAAAGAAAGAAAGAAAGAAAGAAAGAAAGAAAGAAAGAAAGAAAGAAAGAAAGAAAGAAAGAAAGAAAGAAGATGGATGGATGAGAGGGAGGGAGGGAGTAAAGGAAGGAAGGAAGGAAGGAAGGAAGGAGGAAGGAAGGAAGGAAGGAAGGAAGGAAGGAAGGAAAAAAAGAGAGGACAGTCAATTGAAATAACAATTTCAAAATGTTTAATTTGGATGAGGATGAGTGGAAAATGGGAAAGGGATTTAAATCTCCTTTCCTTGCCTCATCTGCTCTTCTTTCTCAGTAGCTGAGGTCTGCACAGTGTGGCCAGTTGTACTGTACAGTGGCTAGACCACTGGAAGGCTATCCAATTTAAAGGAAAAATAAAAATAAAGTCTACATTTGCTGGCCAATTACCATACTACTAATAAAAACGGCAGTTAGTAAGGATCTATCTAATCTCTCTTATGTGTCTTTCATATAATAGCAATAGCACTTATAGATCACTTCACAGTGCTTTACAGCCCTCTCTAAGCAATTTACAGGGTCAGCATATTGCTCCCAACAATATGGGTCCTCATTTTACTGAGCTTGGAAGGATGGAAGGCTGAGTCAAGCTTGAGCCGCTCAGAATCGAACTGCTGGCAGTCAGCAGAATTAGCCTGCAATGCTGCATTCTAACCACTGCATAATGGATAATTGAACTCTTTTAAAGACTTTATATACCTCTGTGCATATTAAAAAGAGCTTATTCAGATAAAATTTCTTTCCCCCATTGTCCTGAGTTCTTCTCCTTCACCTTATTTTATCCACAATGCTCTTAGAATGTTTTGCGTGCAATGAAGAATCCAGCCTCATTCCCAACTTTCTGACCTAAAAGAGAAGTTCCAACTTCTCTCCCCCCCGACTGTCTGTCTGTCTTGCTTCCCAATCAACTGCAATTCTGATTATTACCGACACTGTCTTGATTAAACCAAATATTCTGCATCGTGACACCCCTCCTGCGCGAGCTGCACTGGCTCCCAGTGATCTTCCAGGTGCGATTCAAGGTGTTGGTTACCATCTTTAAAGCGCTCCATGGCATTGGACCTGGGTATCTTCGAGACCGACTTCTGCCACCAGTAGCCTCCCACCGACCAGTCTGCTCCCACAGAGAGGGTCTCCTCAGGGTGCCATCGGCCAAATTATGTCGACTGACACCCAGAGGGAGGGCCTTCTCTGTGGGAGCCCCTGCCCTTTGGAATGAACTGCCCCCAGAAATTCATAAGATCTCCGATCTCCGTGTTTTTCACTGTGCCCTCAAAACCTTGTTGTTCTGCCAGGCTGGGCTATCAATGTAAAGATTTTAATCGGTTTTAAATATGGGATTTTAAATTTGAGGGTTTTATAATTGAGCCAATTATTTAATAATTTTAAATTATTTTTAAATTTTGTCTGTCTTTGTGCTTTTAATCAGGCTGTACACCGCCCTGAGTCCTTCGGGAGAAGGGCGGTATAGAAATTAAATAAATAAATAAATAAATAAATAAATAAATAAATAAATAAATAAATAAATAAATAAATAAATAAATAAATAAATAAATAAATCTCTCTTTGAGTGTGATGGTAACATTTTTCTGCTCCTTTTAGATGGTTTAAGCAAAGAGTGCAAGCATTAGAATCACTTTCCTCTAAATTGCATACCACATTCCCAGCTAGTTCAGTCTGACATCTCGCTGTAACTTTACACTCCTTGCTAGTGTGGAGTTGATAGCTAATGGAAGTTTAAGAGCATCATTCCAGAGCATTAGTGAACCCATGTTATTTTTAAACCACATATAGGACATTTTGCTATGACCAGTTTAGAATGTCATGATAACCCAGTAATGCTCCCCAGGAGAATTATTAAGAGAGACATGCATCCAAATCCATATAAAGTTAATAGCTGGAGTTTTACAAAATAGTATATAAGCTTTGGAGTTTACAAAAACTATTCATCAACTAAATAGTTAAGGAAATCCAGAGAAAAGCCGGAGAACAAAGAAAATATGATAGCTGTTAAACTATGACCACACCAGCATAGAACATGGAATGTGGACATTGGTCAATGTAACAGAGAGAAGCAGTATTTGGTTGTATCGTTGATCATTATCTAAAGATTATTGGTGTCCTCCCCATTTTTTGGAGATGGAGTGTAAAACATAACTATTAGATTTAGCTATTGCAAGATAGAAACTTTCTAATATTAGATCTTTTTTTAGCAGAGCTTAAGCTAATTATAAACCAAGAGATGATGGGATGACCTCATGGTAGAAGGTCATTCGCCTTCAATCAACACAGTCCAAATGTACTTAGTTTTGAATTTGCGTCCTCCTCTTTTATAAAGTCTTGCTGGCAAAGTTTGTAACTCTGCAGATGAGAGGCAGAGGGCGGCCATGGGTGAGTTATACTTCTTAACTTTGGGACCCTAATGGAAGTAGGATGATGGATGAGCTTGGTTTTAATATGGGGGTACAGTTAATTATGGGTGGGTTGTTAAGATGGAGAGTGGGTTAGCAGAAGTGGCTTTTGACTAGATAGCTGAATTATTTTGTTAGTAGGTGGAAGATAGTGAATAATTTTAATGACTTATTGGCAGGAATTCTGCATAAGTGATTGATAGTGAAACAGTCTAGGACTCTTCATTCCACATCTCCCCATTGACAAGCAGGAGAAGATACAACAAGAAGTATTGATCAGCTTTTCCAGGACACAAACTGGCAATTTGGTGTTGGTCCCTCTTCTGGTCCAACAGCCTTCTCCATGTCCTAGAGCAGTGATGGCTAACCTTTTTGCCATCATGTGCCAAAAGTGGGGGGAGTGCGGGGTGGTTGCACGTGTGCGTGCCCACATCCATAATTCTATGCACCCTGCCCCCCATGCATACGTGCATGACCCCCCCATGGTCCCCCCACTTTTGGCATGTGATGGCATGGTGGGCCCGGTAACCCATTTTTCGCCTTCCCCGGGCTCCAGAGGCTTTCTAGGACCTGAGGAGGGAAAACAGCCTTCCCCACCACCCCTGGAGGCCCTCCAGAGGCCGGAAACAGCCCATTTGTCAATTTCTGGTGGGCCCAGAAGGCCTGAAAAATCAGCTGGCCAGCATGTGCAAGCGTGTTGGAGCTGAGCTAGGGCAACGCTTGCGTGCCCACCAATATGGCTCCGCATGCCACCTGTGGCTCGCATGCCATAGGTTCACCATCATGGTCCTAGAGACTCAGATAGCTGTTGGCAATAAAGCCTCACTAATCTATCAATTTGCCCTAAAACAAATGAACAAGCACATCTGTTCTGTGTAACTATGGTAAGTCCTGGTTAAGTGAGGATGGTAATGTTGCCTTAACAGAGATTTGTCCATTAGATTTGAAGTTCATCTTGCAAGTCCAAGGCTGGAGGGTGAGGGAGATGATCCTTTGAAACCTTGGTTGTGACTAGGAGTTCTGTTTCAAACTGACTGAATGTGAATGCCTGAATTGGACTGTGAGGCCCAAAAGAGATTCTGAGGATGTACTTCATGCTCTGAAGCACAATAGAATTATTTTCTTAGCTCAGAGCTCATCACAATGTTGATGATTTTTCTCAAATGTTGACAGTGAGGCATTTCAGTCTTTAAAATCCTAGAATTGCGATATGGGAAGGACCAGAAATTTATGATCTCTGTGGTAACCATGAGCCTGTCCCTGATTAACAGGCCAAATTCATAGAAATGATAATACAATGGATCTAGCTTTTACCTTGGAACAGTGATTTGAAGGAGAAGGACATTGTGATCACTTCTTTGTCATAGGTACATCAGTTCTTAGTTAACATGTAGCTCCTTGATACCTTTGATTCAATGCTTTGGCTGGTCCAACCACACACCTTATAGATTTTGCCATTGATCTGGCAGGCAAACTATATGTCTGAGTGAATTCTGGAATGTAGATACAATGAGGACATTGGGTGTGATAGTCCTTAAGTAGCTTCTGTTTGTTCACCAATTCTAGAAACTTCTTGATTGACTGAGGAACTCTTAAGAGATGAAAGACTAAAAACAGGGCCTAGAGCCTGAGGAATTAGTAGGAGCAAATGCAGATACTGTATGAAATCAGTTTTAGGCCTACATTGTGATAATAAGCAGTTTTCAATCATTACTGGGTCAGCAAATGTTAATACGTATCTTGTTGGAAAGAGAGTGATGGGATGATCTGTTATCAGGCTTTATATGGCAGAAACAAACCATGATGGCAAACTCACAAGAAATCCAGGAATCGCAGATAAGAAATATTTATGGAAGAAAGTAAGAAGCCATAATTAAAGCATGTCAGAAACGGCTGGGAATCAATAATAAGCCTTATATATAGAAAACCATGTTCAAACCTTGGATTTCATTTTCCTCCCTGCCCTTTCTAACTGATTACTTGGCCTCCTCCTTTGAGTGGGCTGGTTTGTCTCCATCTGTCCTTTGTTTTTGCAATTTTCAGATTTTCTGTCATGTTGTTTTTCACTGACTGTGTGAGAACTAATTCTCATATCTCTCTTTGGATCGCTGTGACATGTTTGTTAGACATTTTGCTGATAAAAAATCATTCGTATTTGTTGTGGAATAGACTCACTTGAATGGAATCCAATGAGTGGACTAGGGCAACAATTTGCTAAGTCATCTGGGATTCACTTTGCATTTGGATAATAAGGATAGAATTCTCTGTAATGCAACTCTACATAATTGCAGGTTAGGCCCATGTTCTACCTCACGTCTTCAGGAGTTTGTGTACGAATGTGTGTGTTTGGCTCTGAGAGATGATAATTCTTCTTTGAATAGAAGATGGCGCATCCATTGCCCTGAAGGAGATGGTGGTGCACCACATCTCAAGAAAAAAAACATTTTTTTAACCTAATATTTAACAACATCTGTCTGGTCTTCCCTTCCAAGGAAGGTTTGGAGATGTGATTGAGCATCAGTCCTATAGAAACAGATTTTTTTTATCCCTTTCAATTGGACTCAGACTGATGTATAGGATCAAACTCACATAGTACCATCAATACTTGCAAGCTTCAAGAATTATTCAGAATAAGTACCTCAGACCCTCCTCACCCATCTCGCCACTCTTAATTGTAGGGTACATTCATGTTTTAGGCTTCCTGTGAATTTGTTAAAATGTATGTTAAAAGGAAGTTTAAAAAAGGATGCATTAGAATCTTAAGCAGAAATAAATTAGTTAGGGGAAATTTGTTTTTCTATAGAATAAAAGAATAATAGATAGAAAAATTAAAGGCTTATAGATGCTAGGTTTTTTTATGTATGTTTAAATAATATAAAGATAATTATTTAAATTTGATGAATGTGAAAAAGAACACTAATATTGTGGTAAATTGGATCAATATGAATGACGCTCAAATCTAACACTGTTCACACATAATATGGATGTATACTTAAACAATTTTTTAAAAGATATAGAATTAATTGATTTTAATGGTAAAGCTAAAATTTCTTAAGAAATGTTTAGAGTTTTAAAGTGAATATAAAAGAGTTTTCCCTTTAACGTTAAAGAATCTCAAAGAGTATAGTGATCTTTGTTAATATAAATCAGGGGTCCCCAACCCCTTAGAATGTGTGTGTGTGTAGGGGAAAAATAGATTTGATTAAGATGGCAATGTACTGTAAATGGTTTTAAACAAAGAGATTTTATTTGGTCTTGTTTCTACTGCAATATTGCTTCTAGTTTTTATGCTTGAAATATAAAAAGAAACTAAATTTAGAATTTAGTTTGAAGATTTAGTAACAAGTTTTAGAACTGGCTTGTAATAATTATAGATAATGTAAAAAGTTCAGGTCACACAAAATTGCCTTATATATCTATCGCTTTAAAGATTTGCTTCATTAAAGATACCACAGATTTTTTTTTCTCCCCATGTTCCGATGGAAGTCTGTAAATAATGGAATGTTTACTGAATCACACAGAGAAGTGTTATGTTTTTGAATATCCCAAGCACTCCTTCCAAATATTTATCAAAGCATGTACAGTTCTGGTGTATAGTCTTTGAACCTATCAAAATGTTCCTCGATCAGCATTCCAAAACTAGAATTGAGTACACTATGGACCTATCAGAAGGCCCAGATGGTACATGTACTCAGGTAACTCTAGAAAGTAAAAGGAAAGTTGTTGAAATAGATTGTGTGAAGTTCATGCCCTCTCGTATGACGATAAATGATATCTAGGCAATGGGAAGAAAACATCTCAAAGCAGACGTGCAGCCTCCTGATCACTCCTTGTCAGCATCAGTTTCAGGACTTGGTTAAGTATCTGCTTTCCTTTTGTAGGTTACCCTGCCAGCTCTGTATCTCATGGTTCCATCTGATTCAGGGCATACATTGCAACATTTTCTGGAACTGGGAGAGAAATACATCCTTCCCCAGTTTGTATGTATGTAATAGATAGATAGATGATAGATAGATGATAGATAGATAGATAGATAGATAGATAGATAGATAGATAGATAGATAGATAGAAAGTAGATGTTGTTATTTGTGAAGTCGTGTCTGACCCATCATGACCCCATGGACAATGTTCCTCCAGGCCTTTCTGTCCTGTACCATCCTCTGGAGTCCATTTAAGCTCACACCTACTGCTTCAGTGACTCCATCCTGCCACCTCATTCTCTGTCGTCCCATTCTTCTTTTGCCCTCAATCTTTCCCAGCATTAGGCTCATCTCCAGTGAGTCTTTCTTCTCATTAGGTGGCCAAAGTATTTGCATTTCATCTTCAGGATCTGGCCTTTTAAAGAGCAGTCAGGGTTGATTTCCTCTAGGACTGACCTGTTTAATCACCTTGCAGTCCAAGGGACTCGCAGGAGTCTTCTCCAGCACCAGAGTTCAAAGGCCTCAATTCTTTGGTGTTCAGCCTTCCTTATGGTACAACTTTCACACATTGCCATACATTGGTATGGCTTAGGACCTGGTTATTTACAGGACCGTCTACTACCACAAATAGCCTCCCATCGGCCGGTACGCTCTCATAGAGAGGGGCTCCTCCGGGTGCCGTCAGCCAAGCAGTGTCGACTGGTGGCCCCCAGGGGGAGGGCCTTCTCTGTGGGGAACACTATCTGGAACGAGCTCCCCCCAGAGATACGGAGGATCCCGGATCTACGCACCTTCTGCTGTGCTCTTAAGACCCTCTTATTCCAGCAAGCCGGCCTGGTCTAATTTTTCTCCCCTTTCTTTTAAATTTTAAATTGAAATTTTAATTTGTTTTAAATTTATTGGGATTTTAATTGTCGTGGGCTAAATTATTTAATTTGGTTTTAAATTGTTTTTAACTTTTGTATTTCTGTATTTTATCCTGTGCCTGTTCACCGCCCTGAGTCCTTCGGGAGTAGGGCGGTATATAAATTTAATAAAACTAAACTAAACTAAAACTAAACTAAACATTGCAACTGGAAAAACCATAGCCTTGACTATACACACTTTTGTTGGTGTGTGTGTGTGTGTGTGTGTGTGTGTGTGTGTGTGTGTGTGTGTGTATAACACATCTTCTCAAATAATTTACATCTTTTTGGCTTCTGCAAGCTCAGCACTTTTGCTATAGAAAATAGCAGTCTGTATTATTAGTCTCTACTGGAAGGAATTCAAGGTGCTTTATTTCAGTCTAAAGTGTTATAAAGCCGTACTTGCAGAGACAGCAGTTGGATGCACCAGAGTGCCCATATAGCAGGATAACTTCATATTGGTTTGCTGTTCTTTTAGGCCAAACTAAATTTATTGTCCATAATGAAAGACTGAAACTAATTTGAAAAATCTGAGAGTATAAGAGAAAGGACAAAGAGGAGGAAAGAAGCAGGAATGATTTCAGCAATCTCTTTCTTGGATTATTCCCAGGACATTATCTTTATCTTTAAACCCAATAAACTGGATATAAAATGTTGCATGCTCCACATATTTTCCTTATTTAAGATAAGAGAAGGATGGGTCAAAATCTTCTGACCTTGCCTGAAGTTATCAATTTGCTAAAAATTGATAACTTCAATCAATTCACTAAAAATTCAGATTTGGTCTTTGCCCCCTTAAAAAGAAGCTGGAAGATTTTTTTTAAAAAGTGGACTGCTTCACATATCACATTATTAGATATACACAGAAGATTGTTTAATTGTGTACATCTAAATACTTTGCTGTGGAGGCAACAAATAAGCATGTTTATATTTTTCCCCAAGGCAGGCTCAGCTACTCCCTCACATTGTTTATATAATTTAGCGATAGGACACTTGGTGCTTTCCAGTTGTTCTGAATTAGTTTGCTGGAACTGACGGGCGTTAAGGTCAAAACCAGAGGTGTCCAATTGTCACAACTTTAAGACCAATAGACTTCAACTCCCAGAACTCCTCAGCCAGCCACGCTTGGTCTAAGCACTCAATTAGTAAAAAATCCATCTTTCCAGAGCTGTTGTAATTCTTGCAGGATCAGCCAACTCAGATTACTGAGTTGTTTGCAGATAAATTTAGAATACAGGAAAAGAGTAATGTAAGCTGCCTTGAGTTTTCTGAAGGAAAGTATAATCAACAAAACAGTTTCACATACTTCTAAGTCATCTACAAGTGTTGAGGGACCACGGGAGTGATGTTGCCTTCACACCCTCAATATTTCTACCAGCTACTGAAATCTGCCAAGCTTTGTATGGACTATTAGCGTGCAATGCTGTGCTGCAATCTAGATTTCAGTGGAAGAAGGTAATCTGGAGCATACATGAGGCTACATATTATATCTGACCTTGCCTCCTTGTATAAAATTATTCTTCCACAGAAAAAAATAAATAAAGCAGTTTCTTCCAAACGGAATAATATAATAACCGCTCCTTCCATCGTGACCTGAAGACTTGGCTGTTCAAACAAATGGGCTGACTATGATTCTGGGTTTTAATATTTTATTATTTATTACTTATTTGGTTTTAAGGGGATTTTATTGTTGCATGCTTTTAAAATTGTGTTCGCCGTCTTGAGTCCTTCGGGAGAAAGGCGGCATATAAATACATCAAATGAATAAATAAATAAATAAATAAATAAATAAATAAATAAATAAATAAATAAATAATATGGATGTCTAATTGTGCTCCAAATCATGTTTTCTCCTTTGAATACAAACTCTGTGAAGATGGCTGAGAGAGAGAGGACACAAACAGGTATCCTTCAGGTAAACATAAAACAGAAATTTGCCCCAAATTGGAAATTTTTATTCAGGAGAGCCACCAACTATGGAGGGTACAATAAGCAAGCCAGGTTTATAAACCTTTGCAGCTCTTTATACTCAGTGTGCAGATTGCACTGCAGTACAGAATATTGAGGTGTTTGGGGATATCAGGATATGTGTTCACACACATATATCCTTGCTACTGAATTTCATCTCTGCAGACATTTTGTGGTTCACTTGTGTTTATTTCATACCCCAGCTTGGCTCTGCCATGTTTAGAATAAAATTATACAAATCGCTGGGAGAATGGTGGGATTAACATTGTGGCTAATGTAATCACAAGAGCCTTGAAGAGGTCAAGGGATCACTTGGACAAGTCTTCCAACATGAAATATCCCCTTTATAAACAAATTCTGGTATCCTCCTCTCTGTCTTAGCTCTTCTAAAGTTATGGCTCCTGTCAAAGGCTTCCAGGCATTAGAATCAGGCAGATTTGCAGATGTGGAACATTTTCTAAAGATGATACAAACACAGTTAAAATTAAATCAAATTTTAAAAGATGCAGAAGAGTAACAGGTGGCTCTTGTTATTCATAGGGGTTATGTTCCAGCATGAAACAACAAATAACTAAACTATGAAAAACAAGATCTGGAGTCGATGGGGGTTGGTTCAGAAGTTTATGGTTGTCTTCTTTCTCCCATAAGAAAAATTGAACTTGGATTTGCTCCTCTTTTGATTCATTTGTGGCAAATCTTGCTAGGTCAACCTGGGTGCAAAGCTCTAGGTTGCTTCCCAATGACACTAACCCTGTTCTGAGTGAGTTGCTCAACTGGGGTCTGATGGAATTACCCACTCATGCTTCAAGTCTCACATTGGTTTCTCATTTTGCATGACTTCTTCATGATTGTTGTGGCCAGCCTTTAGAGGGCATGGCGGGACAAAGGTACTGCCCCACCGATCATTTCCAAGAAAACCATGGAGTGATAATTATGAAAGTGGCAGGATGTGAGGTGTAGGCAGGAACTGTGTACGCTGAATGGCACAACCAAGTAACTGGCACTGAATGTCTGCACAGTGTATGCACAAGACTTTCCCAAGTCCAGATGGAAGATTCCAGAGAAGGTTGTGGAAAATAATAGGGCTAGGATCCTATGAAATTTGCAGATCCAGATCAACCAGACCTTGTAGTGGTTGACAAAGTCCAGAAGACAGCAGTGGTGATAGATATAGCAGTGCCAGCAACATCAGGAAGAAGGAGCATGAGAAGCTGAACAAGTACCAGGGCCTGAAGGAGGAACTGGAGAGAATGTGGTAAATCAAGGCCAAAGTAGTCCCAGTGGCAGTAGAAGTACTTGGAGCAGTGATTCCTAAACTGGGAAAGTGTCTCCAACAGATCTCAGGATAATAATGTCAGAACTGTCTGTCCAGAAGAAGGCAACGACTAAGATACTGCACAGAACCTCAAACTCCCAGTCTCTCTGGTAGAGGACCTGAGATTGAGGAAGACACATACCATACCACTTATAATGCAAGAAAGTGGTGAGAAGGAATGGGATTGAAGAAGACAGGATCTGTGATAATGTTTAATTGGGTTTCTACACACAGCAGGATTTATATTTTCCAAGGCTAGTATTTTGTGCCTTGTGGTAACAGCTTTCTTTTGTGGCTCCCTTTTTCAGATCTGCCCAGAAACTCTTGGCCCTTGGCAAGTGGCCAGCAGCAATATTAGGGGTGTTGTAATAAATTGCTTAGTAATGCATTCATTTGTTTAGGCAAAGAAGAATACTGAAAGGTCTTCTCCAAGTATTTTAATTTATATCTGTTTGCATAGCATAGCTTAAATAGAACAGCTACCATCATCATCATCATCATCATCATCATCATCATCATCATCATCATCTTAATAGAATAGCTATGATGTGACACTTTGCCCATTCTTTTAGAATGGGTGAAATTTGGACAATTATATCATGAAAGTCACCAGAATAACTGCTTAAATGATTATGAAATTGGGGAAGAAATATTTACGAATTGCGTACATCTTAATGTAGAAGTGAAATCTTAAATGGTATCAAAACATTACTCTCTATGCTAAGTAGAAGGATACTACTGATATTAAGCAGATATCAGTGGTAAATGATATCTTTTAACACTCAACCCTCTCTTCAGGAGGAGACGAACCCTAAGGTTCAAATATTGCTCTTTGCATGAGGAAGATAGACGATAGACGATGGATGGATAGATGGATGAATAGATAGACAGACAGACAGACAGACAGACAAACAGACAGACTGTAACTGTAACTTCTACCAATCCAGTTCCTAAGGTGAATCTTAATTTCATTCATATAGTGTAAGTAATGGCCAGAATGGAATTTAGTGAACTGAATGGTAGCCAGAGAGATATCTAGAACTTCACAACTTATGTTAGGTAACTCTTTCTGTTTAAACTAAAGGTATTTCATAATTATAAACATGCTTTTCTATAGGTTGTGATCCTTGGAACAGCAGTGGTTTATTTGTTCATGGAACTAACCATGCAAGAAGAGCAAGCCTCTTCTTGTATGGTTAGCTAAGCAGGTGCATACATAAGCAAAGGTATGAATGTAAGCAAAAGAAATGTATGTAGGTGTGGATCAGGTCCTCCTTTATTCATTAAAAATACATTGTACCTTCCAGAATATTTATTTGCAAATTACAGCCATGTAATCAACATGTAATCAAACCAGTAACACAAGATTCAGAGCCAGCTCTTCTCTCCATTCTTTTGACAAAATGTCTCCATGAACCATCACCTACCTGTCCAGGAATAAGCTTGCTGTGATGAATATTGATAGTCATTCTCGGAACTGCATTACTTGGCTCTAATCTATCTGTCTTTTTTAAAAAAAAATCACTCAACACCAACATTGTGAGAAAATTATCACCGACAGCAATCAACAACGAAGCAATTGGCTAAGGGTACCAAACTCTATTGCCAAATCCCACAGAAAAGAAAAAGAAAACTAGGATATTCCCTTTTTTTAAAAAAAATACCCATAATTTCAAATAATTCAACATACGGTAGATGTTTTAATAGCAATAGCACTTAGACTTATATACCGCTTCACAGTGCTTTACAGCCCACTCTAAGCAGTTTACAGAGTTCAGCCTATTGCCCCCAATAATCTGGGTCCTCATTTTACTGACTTTGGAAGGATGGAAGGCTGAGTCAACCTTGAGCCTGTGAGAATCAAACTGCCGGCAGCCGGCATTCAGCAAAAATAGCCTGCAGTACTGCATTCTAACCACTGCGCCACAACTGCTCTGTTTATGTTTGTTTAGTGTAATCATTAGAATATATTTATTGTGGGTGTTTTGTACTGTGATATGCAGACATGTTAATTGGTTAAAATGTGAAGTTAGTAGTTGCAAGTGTGTGATGCAAGCCCCATCTCTCTCTTTTTTTAATGTGCTACCTCTACAATGTTTATAAACAGAGAATGGGTCTTCAATCACACAGTCATAACCACCATGTTTATTTTTTGACAAATACAACCTGTTGTTGTGACCTGCTGGCAGCCAGCAGAGCTGGCAGCAGAGTCAAACAGTGAGGAGGTTGGGGAGGAACTTGGGCCAGTCCTGGGGGCTGGGGAACGCCTTGGCGAGGGCTCTGCATCGGAGGCAGAGAGGGAGCTAGACTGCAGTGAGGCAGAGGAACAGCTGGAGCCTGTTCCCAGTGTATACATGCACAGAGCTGCCAGAAGAGCCTTGGTAGTACAGTGGTCTAAGGCACCCTGTTATTAAGGTGGTTATTAAGACCAGCTGCCTGCAATTACTGCAGGTTCGAATCTCGCCAAGGCTCAAGGTTGACTCAGCCTTCCATCCTTTCTAAGGTAGGTAAATTGAGGACCCAGTTGTGTGGGCAATAAGCTGACTTTGTATAAATATACAAAAGGATGAAGGCTATTGCTGAGCACATTGTAAGCCGCCCTGAGTCTCCAGAGAAGGGCGGCATATAAATCAAATTAAAAAAAAAAAGAAGAAGACAGGAACAACTCAGAAAGCAGGGTCGACTTGGGAGTAAAGCCACACCTTGGAGATGATTGGCCCCTCCCATAGGAAACAAAAGAGGAGCGAACAGGGAGAAGGCTTTTGCAGGAAACAATTCATTTGTTCCGTGACTCTGTGAGACTCTGTGCCAAGTTTTGCCTTTTGCTTCATTTGCCTCATTTGGAAACAAGTTTCGTGGCAGCTTGCCAAGCAAGATAAGGTGTGTGATAACTATTCCTTTGAAAAACTGTTTGGACAAGCCTTGCTGACTGTGAATGAAAGTAATTCGCAGTCGTGTAAATAAAAGAGGTTTTGCTGAGACCAAGACTCTGCTTCCTGCTGTTTAAGGGAGCCTAGGTCAGAACAACTGTATGGATGCCCTGGTACTCAGGACATTTTAATTACTGTAAGCTGCAAACAAAGAGTTGAATGAAATAGACTCTTTATTCCATAGATGACAATTTCAGTGATTATTACTATTACACCTGTGCGTCTCCTTTTTGTTAAAATGGTACCAGTTTTTATTAATTGGGAGTGATGCTGTAACCGCAACAACTCCATCTTAAAGGCTGGCAACATGACCTGAAATGGATTTCTATTATAATGTTCTATGGTTATATTTTATAAGAGCTTGCATACCATTCTGAATTGGAATTTCTGCCTGAAATGGTGATACAAAAATTAAATAATAAGCAGAAATAAATATCAATAATTGGTGAATTTATTTTATCATGAGCTAATATAACCACATCATGACCTATTAGAATTGTGCTTAGTAAAAAAACAAACAAACAAACAAAAACCCCTGTCAGAGCAATTCGGAAAAGTCTGCAAAGACAAAAGCAGATGAGCCTATTGCCTCTTGTCTAAAAGAGCAGGGAATACATGAGCTATAATATCACAATTCATTTGCCCTAATAACTATATTTCTGAATTTCAATTCCCCATTATTAAGAAGAACACACTGTTGATATCATTCAGAGGATGAATAAGGAAAAAGGCTGGCACTTTGAGCATATCAACATGCTATATAATATTTTAATAGAGAATAATATTTAATAGAGTGAAATATTACATTGATCAGAGCAACCATTCAAGCTGATGGAAGAATATTTGTATTTCAGATACATAAACGTAGAGAACAAACTACACAGTCTGGCTTTTCTCTTTTGAGAAGTCTATCAAGATTTGAAGAATTCCAAAGTATACAAATCTGTAATTTTTATTTTGAATTGGGCTGCAAACAACTCATTCCAATTTTGTTTCCAAAATGCTCTTTAGTTGATTAAAATTATTTTTCAGATCTATGTTGAATGTCTTTTTCAACTATTATGTCTGTGTCTTAAGAAGTTAAAGATTCTTTATTCACTCGTTTACTGATTTCTTTCAGACAGAGTGCT
The DNA here is from genome assembly GCF_029215685.1 of Pituophis catenifer annectens. Taxonomy (NCBI): domain Eukaryota; kingdom Metazoa; phylum Chordata; class Lepidosauria; order Squamata; family Colubridae; genus Pituophis; species Pituophis catenifer. The sequence continues at coordinate 230,950,420 of NW_027256882.1, read as the reverse complement.
ATATAGGGTTTTATTCCTGTTTTGCAGTAAACTGATCTGAGATGTACCTTCCTTCTTGTTTGCAGAAAAACAATTTATCAGAGATGACTCAGTGAAACTGCTGCTATCTAATTTCAGAATGTAGGGTTGAGTTTCTAGAGAACTGAGATTTACAATCAAACCAGGGCCAGAAGTCTGACACTTCCCCAGTGCTAATCAAGAAAGGGAGATAAAATAGAAGAAAACTGTTTCTTACAGTTGGTTGTAAGGTTCATCATTGTTCCCCTTAGGGCAGGGGTGAAATCCGGCAGGTTCTGGAGAACCGATTGCGGAAATTTTGAGTAGTTTGGAGAACTGGCAAGTGCCACCTTTGGCTGGCCCCAGAGTGGGGTGGGAATGGGGATTCTGCAGTATCGTTCCTCTGGAGTGGGGTGGGAATGGAGATTTTGCAGTATCCTTCCCCTGCCACACCCACCAAGCCACACCACACCACGCCCACCAAGCCACACCCACAAAACCAGTAGTAAAAAAATTTGGATTTCACCACTACCTTAGGGTGAAAGTAAATATTCCTTCCTGTATAGCAATGGTGGGCAACTATGGCCCCTTTACAACTTGTGGACTTCAGCTCTGAGAATTCCTGACTCAGGAATGCATGGCTGGCTCTGGAATTCTGGGAATTGAAGTCCACCTGTTGTAAAGGGGCCATATTTGCCCCTTTACAACAGGTGTATATTTGCCTATACAGGAAAGCAATTGAGCCTTTTCCTCTTATTTCTACCAAAACAAAATGGTTGTCACTGTCATTTCATGAATGCATATTCAACTGAATTAATAGGCAATCAGGAAAATGTATGCACATGGCACTAACAAGAGTCAAATCAATTCATCTTCAAAAGCAAAAACTATGATAATATCGCAATGGTTGCAGTGAAGATCAGGGTTTTTTCACATTTAAATGTATTTTGTTTGAAAATATGCATGTTGGATGTGTTTTTGTGCATGTGTGCGTGCATGTGAGACAGAGTGCATGTATGCAGTATCCAGACTGAAGAGTAAGCACTATATGTGATTAAAGTATATCTAGTTCATACAAGAATATTTGATATCAAACATTAAATGTGACTGAATTATTTTATTACTGCAGTTATTACACCAGAAGTGCCTCTATAGAGCCTTTACTGCAAGGATTGCCATTTCTATAACAGGAAAAGCTTCCAAGTTTAAGAAAGGAAAAAAATGGCTACCCTTTGCTTTGAGCAAATGCATCAGTTTGATGGAAGTCAAAAGGAAAAGGGCTCAAGGAGTGCTGTCTTTCACTGTGACTTCACAAAACTTCTTCTTCCCCTTCCCCTTCCCTCTTCCTCCTCTTCTTCTTCTTCTTCTTTCTTCTTCTTTAATTTGATTTATATGCCGCCCTTCTCCAGAGACTCAGGGCGGCTTACAATGCGTTAAGCAATAGCCTTCATACTTTTGTATATTTATACAAAGTCAGGTTATTTCCCCCATAATCTGGGTCCTCATTTTACCTACCTTAGAAAGGATGGAAGGCTGAGTCAACCTTGAGCCTGGTGAGATTTGAACTTGCAGTAATTGCAGGCAGCAGATGTAAGTGGATGTTAATAACAGTGCTTTAGTCTGCTGAGCCACCAGAGCTGCTGCTGCTGCTGCTCCTCCTCCTCCTCCTCCTCCTCTTCCTCCTCCTCCTTCTCCTCCCTGCTTGTCTTGATCACAGATGTGATCTGTGTGTCAGGTAATTATTCTGGAAAATGAGTGACAAAAACTCCCACACTTTTGAGTGTGTGTGCCAATTAAAGGATTTTTTTAAAAAATCAAAATGAAAAAAAGAACAATATCTCCCTGTACTTTCCCACTGATAAACCTGCCTCCTTGTTTACATACCCTTTTCTGTTTGTTCAGTTTTAATTTATCTCCCCAGCTTCACAAAGGGAGAAAATTAGAAAATATCCAACAGTGTAAAAACCAACTTTTTCCCCTTCTCTTTTAGATGTCACCAAAGCACAGGCATCCATCCACAAGTGGGAGGAGGATAGAAAAAGCCAAGATGGTGGCTGTTCCCATGCAATCAGAGTGTATCCTTTTATGTCTGTAAAGAGAGGTGGGGCTTTGAATGCACAGTTCTCTCAATGAAGCTAATGGTATTAGGATATGGTGCTGCTTCATTGAAGAAAAGTGAAATTGAATTGTAAGGAGAATTATAGAGATGTACGTGAGGGAGAAAAATCAAGAGGAACACATTTTCCAGCCAACAAATTTGATTAAAAGACATAAGCTTTCATGAGCTGCTACTGACTTCATCAGATGTATCGAGCGGTTAGATCAGTTTTTCCCAACCATTGCAATTTCCAGACCTGCAGTCTTCAAATCTCAAAGTTCCACAATCAGCATGGAATTCTGACTTGATAAGAATTCTAGGAGTTGAAGCCCACAACCTGGAAGTTGTTGTGGTTAGGAAACAGTGAGCTAGTCTGATTTAGGATTTAGATTGGGTTGAGGTGAGGGGAAGGGAAGGGAAGGGAAGGGAGTTTGGTTGTATAGATGCATGTTACATGAGACACTGATTACAAGTACATGATCAATTAACAATTGTAGTGTGTCAAAATCCCATTGTGTTTGTTGAGTCCTTCTGAGATGGCCTGAAACCTTTGATGTGTGGCAATTGAAAAACCCTTCGCTCAGTGTGGGAGTCAAAGTACCATTTTTCTGAAAATAATGACGTATGACCACTTTTCACAGTTACGACCTTTGCAGTATCCCTGTGATCATGGGATCAAAATTCAGATGTTTGGCAACTGGTTCATACTTATGATCGTTGCTGTGTCCCATGGTCATGTGATCTCCTTTTGCGACCTTTCGATAAGTGAAGTCAATGGGGAAGCCAGGTTCATTTAAAAACCAGGGTTACTAACTTATCAACTGCAGTGGTTCACTTAACAACGGAGCCAAGAAAGGTCATAAAATGGGGCAAAACTCACTTAACAAATGTCTCACTTAACAACAGAAAATTTGGGTTCAATTGTGGTTGCAAGTCAAGGACTACCTGTATGACCTTCTGATAGTGCACTTAATCTTATGGGGGTACTTAGTGGGGCCATTGATAGTTGCTGCAAATGGAGGTGCAAAGTAGATATCTGGTTTGTTGCAAGATCTGGTTCCCATGTTAGCATCATTGTTTCTTGTTGCCTGTGAGAATCGGCATCAAGGTGGGTGGTTGTTCATATTCAAGTATGAATATTCAAGTGATGCCAGAGAAAGTGCAGTGTTGTTTGTTGTCCAGAATGGGCTATAGCTTATTAATAAATGGTTTGAGCTCTGAGCTGTGAGTGACAGCCGGGTGTTCTGTTGTTCTGTTTCTGGATTCTGTCTTTTAATAAGTACTCCCTAGGGCTGTGTGAGAGAGAAACAGAACAGAATGTGTGCGTATGTGAAAGGGATCTTTGACGGCCTCTTTAACTGTTACAAGCCATCAGGCTGTCATGGGCGAGACTGCTACACACACCCTGACACATGTGTACGAGCACCAAAAGGATAAACTTTCCTTTCATCTTGGCAAGAACTAAGTGATTTATGGTAAACTTTAATGTTGTGATGTGCCACACACAATTTGTCAGCAGTGAAGAGCTCGGCTCGCTTTCATGTAAACAAATCAGAGTTGATCTTTCCAGACTGCTGTTTGACACCCTCGGTGAGTGCCAGAAAAGCGCAGTAGTTTCCTTTCCCAGCTAATCCTACAGCTGGTTTCCCACCGACAAACCTGCTCTGTGATCCATTGGTTTCACCTCCGAAGCCTTCACTTCCTTGCGTTTGCCTAATTGACACAATCCAAAGCTCCAATCCTTGCATAAACAAAGCCTGCAGTAAATCCTAACAGATTTTTAACTAGACATATAAAAGCAGAGCTGGACCAAAAAAAAAAAAAAAATAGGCAGCCAGAAGTTGGAGTGGCTGTAGATTACAAGGAAAGTGTTGCTTAGTTCGTACATCTCCCCCTGTCAGGCCATTTGTAGTCAAGGGCTATTCTTACATTAATTCACCGAGCTGGAATTTTAATGGACTACAAAAAGTCACACAATCAGCTGAAATCCACAGCTAACAAAACTGATTACTTTAAGTGATGAATGCAGGCTGGATGGGAGAAAAGACATGATGATAAATTTGCTTTTACGCTCACTGTCCTTGTATTTGCAGCCAGTGTGAACTTTTGTGAACCAGAGCAGAAATGCCTAAAGAGCAAATCCTGGCTATTCACATTTCTAATGAAATTATGCAAGTGATCGCCATCTGTGACTAAGACTGCAATGCTAGGCACAATTACTCGGCAATAAATTTTTATTGAACTCACCACAGCCAACTTAATAACGCTTAGCTTTTTAATTTTTTTTACAGCACTCTCCATGTATGAAGGACTTCACGTACTGACCACAACAACCCTGTAAAGAAGATCAGGGAGATTATTTTTCTGTGAACAAAGGCTTGAAAGAGGGTATGTGACTGTTTTAAAGTTGGCCAAACATCTTCCAAATAGATTAGCTCTCAACGTTATGGAATGAAAATTTGTACAAATGCATGCAGACCAGTGGTGGGTTCCTCCCGGTTCGGCCCGGTTCAGCCGAGCTGGTAGCGGTGATGATATGACATCACCAAACCGGTTCTCTTTGTTCAGGATCTGGGCCCTCCTGCCCCGCCCGGGTTATTTTTACCTTTTATTTGGCCCCACCCCCAATCTATTCGCTGCCTCCCGAGTCCCAGCTAATGGCTAGAAGGAAAAAACTGTTTAAACTCTTGCCGCAGGGCTTCAAAGGGCCGCCCTACAGCTGATCAGTGTTAAAAGGCAGTGTGGTGGTAGACCAGTGCGCTCGAAAAACAAATGGGTAGACCAGGACGCTCCAAGAACAAATGGGTAGACCAGGATGCTCCAAAAACAAATGGGTAGACTGGGATGCTCCAAAAACAAATGGGTAGACCAGGACGCTCCAAGAACAAATGGGTAGACCAGGACGCTCCAAGAACAAATGGGTAGACCGGGATGCTCCAAAAACAAATGGGTAGACCGGTACAGCTCTGCAAGCAGTTAAAAGCCTGGTAGACCAGTACCTCTGCTAAATGGTAAAGAATTGTTACATGACCATCAAACCACGCCCACAAAATAAACCACACCCACAGAACCGGTAGTAAAAATTTTTAGAACCCACCCCTAATGCAGACACGTATACACACATTAACCCCGAAAAAGAAAATTTTAATGGCACTTTTTTAATCCCTGGTTTAGAATTGCATTTTTAAAAACATGCTGTTTTTTTTAAAAAAAAAACAAAACAGTTCATATTAACAATGCAAAGCTGGCTCTGTAAATTTTGCTTCTATTTGGCAGAATGCAGCAGCCAATGGCGCTCCTCCTTTGCCATCCCTTCTGTGTCAAGCCGAATAATACCAAAGCTAGTTAAATTATTTTGGCAGGTGAGGAGGAAAATCTCCTAAGCACCACTTCCCCTCCTTGGTGTTAAAAATATAGTAATAATAGCATTAAGCAAACAATGTGCTGCCCTCTCATGACACCCAACTAATTTACTCTGCCTAAATGCTATGGCAGGTCCCGTGCTTTATTGTGGCTTCCCTATTGTGCTAAGTAGACTTTCTCCTTCTTGTCTTTCGCCATTTTCCATAATTTAAGTCCTCCTCTTGAACTCTGGTTTAACTTTAGCTTTCCTCACGCTCCATAAGGAATTGTGAGATTCTACTCATGTTCAGAGAAAGCAAGAACAAACCCTACCTACCCTCTTCACATCAGCCTCCGCAACTAGAGGATGGTTGTTGGAGGAGAAAGCTTCTTCTGATGATAGAGATTCTCCGCTTAGTTGAGACTCCCAAGTTTCTTGACACAGAAGAGGCTCTTTCCTATAGCTTTTTATTCACTCTGAACGGAAGGTGATGCAAAGGGGCAGGATAGTATGCTTGCCCTAAGCCCCCTCCGAACGTAAGTAGAATCTTGTCTCTTTTCATCACTCTTGAAGGCTTCAAAGACTCTCCATAGTTAATTCTAAAACTGAAGTATGTATGCTTAAGGTAGTCTTGCTGACCTTCCTTCAATTGTTTGCATTTTTTTTTTTTTTTTGCCTTCCACATAACAGGAGAATCTATCTGTAATGATAAAACATGAGGGGAAAAAAAGAGACATCAAGGGAAACTTTAAATTGGGAGCAAAGATTAGTTAACCAAACCCCACCTACGTGTTATTTCCCTAGGACAAGGGTCAGCAACCTGCGGCTCTGGAGCCGCATGTGGCTCTTTCACCCCTCTGCTGCGGCTCCCTGTCACTCAAAATATGCATCACAACTGCCAATGTGCGACACCCTCTGGCACACGATTTACTGAGCTTTTCAACTCCTGGTAGGCCAATCATGGATAAATCCAAGAAAAGAAAAGTTTCAGAAGAAAACAGAACATTTAATTCAACTACATATGCTAGTTTTGTGGCCATTCAAGAAATAGTCAGCACAGGAAGGGTTTGGTGGCTCCCGGTGTTTTTTTTTTTCTGTGGGAAACAGGTCCAAATAGCTCTTTGAATGTTTAAGGTTGCAGACTGCCCTAGGAGATCCTTTACACCAGAACTGTAAAACTCTTGGCTCATGGGCCAGATGCATCCCATGCTGGCCATGCCCAGTTTAGCAAAGGGGAAAGAAGTCCCGAGACGTCACGTGACGCTGTCATGACACGCGGGTTTGACACCCCTGCTTTACAACAATAACCTGAGCTCACTGAATTTCCTTGTATGTATAAATCAGAATCACCCCTTCTGTTTAGGTAAGAGTTGCTTCTTTCTGAGGGATATATATATATAATAAAAATAAAAATAAATACATTCCCTCTCACCCTTTGAAACACATGAACACAAAGTTCTATGCAAAAGGAAAAGACACTAGAAGTTATAATCCCTACATAATTCCAATTCATCTCCAGTTTTATTATGGAATGTATAGTTTTACAAGTTTGCTTAGTTGAAAGGACAATAGCTCTGTCAAGCAGGGAAAGAACCACATGGTTTCCATGTGGCTACTAGCTAACAAAGTTAGCTAGTAACTATGGCTTGGAGCTCAAATTAGCTCTAACAGAGTTCCTTCTATAGCACCTTTACCTTCTCAAAGTTAAAAAGTTGATAGGTAAAATACTCCTACTTTGTATCAATGATCCCTTGGGTGTTTCACTCTTTTCGTTTTTTTAACCCGTCACGATTATCACTATGATATGCTTAATGGTCTTTTTTCCACAAGCCAGGACAGCCAACAGAAAGGGTGAAGACAACTGTATTATTAGTTTCAACTTTATTCATGAAGTCTGTCCAAGTCCATCAAATGCTGATGCCTGGGAAGTTCAATGACATGTAACCAATAACATCTTTTGAAAAATAGAGCAATTTTCAGACATAAGCTTACACCCTTGCTTTAATGCATTGGCTACACACAAGATGAGCAATACATATTTAGGAATAGTATTTTATGAGTTTAAGAAAAGAAAAAAAACATTTCTCTCGCTTCTGCTTTCCTTCCACTCCTCCATCATCTTAACAGATCTTCCACTTCACTTCCAATCACCTAAATGCAAAGGTAGGCTACCCAGGAAGTCTATATTGGATGAGAATTATAGCGTGCTTTGATTTTAATTATACCAAATCCTGCTCTCCACAGGGAGAGAAACTTAATTCTAAAGGTATCAGCATTTTATCCATTAGTAGAATGATTCGGAATGATTTTATGACATCTAATTTTTCGAAGCAACCCCTAATTTGGGGAGCATAATGGAAGAGAGGCATTAAAAAGGCACTTTGCCACAAGGACCCATCTTCAGAAATAAATAAAGTTGCCTTTCTCTTTGTATCTGAGCTTAGAGGCTATCCACTTCCTGCTTGGAAAGGAGACCCAGTGTAGCAATTTGGCCTACTTCAGAAAATTTAGCTAGGGTAAAATTACATAGATAACACTCTTGACAAGCAGCATGGTTACCACAAGATGCTTTTAGCAATTACTGATTGTCATCAAAAAGGCACATTTAACGTATTATACCTAGTGTCATCTCCCCGTTGCCTTTCTCTTTTGGTTAAAATTTGAATTTTGTTTCATTTCCCAACATAGAAAATTTATATCCTTTAAAACCATTTTTTTTTCCATTGGCCGAATTCTTTCCCCAAAAGCAATTTTGAGTCTGTACACATATAGGTAGTCCTCAATTTACAACCATTTATTTAGTGACTGTTCAAAGTTACAGGGCACTGAAAAAAGTGACTTATGACCATTTATCATATGGATGACTGTTGCAACATCTCCATGGTCACATGACCAAAATTCAGACACTTGGCACCGACTCATATTTATGATGGTTGCAGTATCCTGGGATCACGTGATCACCTTTTGCAGCCTTCTGATAAGCAAAGTCAATGGGAAAGCCAGATTCACGTAACAACCGTGTTACTAGCTTAACAAATGCAGTGATTCACTTAACAACCGTGGCAAGAAAGGTTAGAAAATGGGGCAAAACTCACTTAACAACTGTCTTGCTTAGCAACAGAAGTTTTGGACTCAATTGTGGTTGTAAATCAAGGACTGCCTGTGTACTCACATACCCACCCACACAAAATTGCCCATTGGATATCTTTTTTTGGGGGGGAGTGACAATTCATAGACTTTACTATTTATATAGAATGGAAAACTGTAATTATAATATTGTCTCAAATGTTGGCCTCAAAATGCCGCATCTTACATTTTGCTTCAGTTTTTCAGAAGGCGCGATTCAAAATGTTCAGCGGCATATTCTGGGACATTCTTTTTTCCGTCTAACATTCTATTTTGAGAAATTGGAAAACACTCGCCTTTACTGGCAAGATAGTCCTCTTGGTCTCTACAAAAAGATAGTTTTATAAAGACTGGGAAAAACATTCTTGACTCAATCCATATGGAAGCAAGTGAATGACAGATATGCTTTACTGCAGTCAAGAGCAGATTTATGGACAAGTTGTAAATGTCAGACTACACCTTTTTTAATAATGAAAAAGACACCGTAATACTGTTTCCTTGTAACCGGGACAGAAAATCATTTGGTAAAAGTAAAAAAAAAAAACATTTATTGGGTTTGACATTAAAAAGAAAAAAAAAAGAAAAAAAAAGAAAAACTACCGTGAAGCAGAGATACTACTGTACTCCAAACACGGTCTCAAAGGTTAGGTTAAGAAACTTTTGGTTCAAAAGCAGATGTGGCAGGTACATAATTTAAGAGCTTGTGAAAAAGAAACTTCCGTAGCATATTTTTTCACGCTTCATCTCTCCTGTTAAACATAAAAGGGGCCCACGGTGGAAAAAGGGAAGCTGAAAGCATCAATCATTGTTGTGCCCATGTGAATGCTTCTGTTGTTGCCCCAGACTGTATTACATAAGCAGATTCTTCACCAACCCCTTAAAATCTTAGTGCACAATCCTTTGTACAAATAAGGATTATAACATCTTCATCCATTCCAAAGAGCTTAATCTTCTGGCAACTTATTCGTGTTAGAATTCCAATTTTGATTACACATTCTTTTTTTTCAAAACCTTGCATATGATATAAATATACCTCAAATAGAAATATACCCAAGCAAATGAGAACTACCCAACGGCACCCAGGGGGGAAGCATATACAGGTAGTCCTCGACTTACGACCACCATGGAGCCCAAAATTTCTGCTGCTAAGTGAGGCAGTTGTTAAGTGAGCTTTGCTCCCCCTTTTTATGACCTTTCTTGCCATGGTTGTTAAGTTAATCAGTGCAGCTGTTAAGTTAGTAACACGGTTGTTAGATTCCCCATTGACTTTGCTTGTTGGAAGGTTGCAAAAGTCATCACATGACCCCAGGACACTGCAACCGTCATAAATATGAGTCCGTTGCCATGATCACGGGACCATGGGGATGGCACAACAGTTATGAGTGTGAAAAATGGCCATAAGTCACTATGTTCAGTGCCATTGCAATTTTGAACAGTCACTAAATGTTGCAAGTCGAGGACTATTTATTTATTTATTTATTGGTTCGATTTATATGCTGCCCTTCTCCGGAGACTCAGGGTGGCTTAAAATGCGTTAAGCAATAACCTTCATACTTTTGTATATACCTGCTTAGTAGGGCTTTCGCCCCCCCCCAAAGCGGTGTTCTTTTTTATACAAAGTCAGTTTATTGCCCCCACAATCCGGGTCCTCATTTTACCTACCTCGAAAGGATGGAAGGCTGAGTCAACCTGGAGCCTGGTGAGATTTGAACTTGCAGTAATTGCAGGCAGCTGGTGCTACTTAACAGCACTTTAGTCTGCTGCGCCACCAAGGCTCTTCTACCTGTACTGTACCTTTAGAAAGCCACCTGGAAGCATGACAGCAATGAAATGCTGAGAAGAAAACAACTTTTAAGGATAACTTCATAATGAAAGCTTTAACTTCATCTTATTGTCAGTAAAATCAGCATCAAGGTGAGATGGGAACAGGGATCACACGTCATCTCACTGAGAATTGATCAGTGCAATCCTAAAACGTCCAGTGGGCTATCTTTTTCCATTCAGTGTGCAGTTGAAGCCAGTGTATCAGGGGTGAAATGTTACCGGTTCGGACTGGTTCGGCTGAACCGGTAAGGATGGCGGCGGGTGGTTCGAAGAACTGGTAGCGATGGCGGTGCGAGTTTCTGCCCACCCACCCGGTCGTCATTACTTCCTGGTTTTAACCAGGAAGTAACCTGTTTTTTACCCTCTGCACATGCGCAGAAGGGTTTGCGCATGCGCAGAGGGTCCACGCACCCATATGATGCATGCATGTGCGTGAGTGGAGCGAGCGAGCGCCCATGCGGTGCGTGCACTTCCGAACCAGTAAGGAAGGTAAGTAGATTTCACCCCTGCAGTGTATGAGTATACTATGATGATCATGCCATACGACATGATCCACTTCGACAGCATTGAAATTTATTGAACACTTTGCGAGATGAAAGGAGACAAACACTTTACCCTCAAAATCTAGGTTGATAGCTATAAATAGAAGGAAGGGCTCACCCTATGAATCAAACCTTGAAGGACCTAAAGGGATAAAACAGCCTTGGAGTTTTATTGCTGTGTTGACTAACTCACTTCTGAAACTTTTCATCCGTTATGGTCTTGGATATCTAAGGATAATATACACTGGGATATGATCTGTTTTTTAATCTATTCATAAAACTACTAAAACAAAATTTGAGGTGCAAGAATGTATTTATATCATAACCTAAGTCAGGTTTATGTTTAAGTTTAGCAATGCCTTTTGGCAATGTCATAAAAAAACACATGGAAAGTTTCTGTTGGATGCTCTTAACACATCCAGAGCTTCCAAAATTGTAGTTCTAGATAAAGACTATAATTCCGTGGTTTTTGCTGAATTGGAAATATACCCCTCCATGATAAATGTATATGTAAGCATAGCATTACAAAATGTAGTAAATAATTTTGGATTAAAATTGTCCATAAAATATTTTGCTTAAAAAAAAAAAACATTTGAGCCAATCCACATATACCAATCATTGTCCCACATAGAGATTCTCTCTCTCTTTCATATTCCCGCCTTTCATCAGAATCAGTAAATGAATGGATGGATGAATAAATAAATAAATGAGGGGGGCAAGACCAGGATAGACATACCGTGTTTCCCCAAAAATAAGACGGGGTCTTATTTTTTTTTAACCCCGAAATAAGGGCTTGGCGGGGGTCTTATTATTTCAGGGGTGCAGGAGGCCCTGGGCAGCCTGCGCACTCACAGCCAGGAATCCGGCAGAGAGAGGCTCCCTTCACATGCCATCAAGCCCCTCCCCTCCTGTGGGATATGTGTGTAGAACGAGAGTGGCCCGAAGGCACCAAGCTGCGTGTCTGTCCCTGCCCCCCACTCACGCGCCTCCCAGGTCTTACCATGTCAATGTGGGCTAAGCCGGTGAGCACCAGTGCCTTGAGGAACTTGTAGCCAATGCCGCTGGCACCCACCACCAGCACCCGCGCGGAAGTCACGGCCTGGGCCAGCTCTCCCTGCAGGGTCAAGCTTCAGCTTCACCATAGAGTGGGAAGCACATTCCCAGAGCGGCCGCTATCCTGCCTGGGGTTTGGAAGCCGCAGAGGTAGAGTTTGGGGGATAGAAAGAAAGACTTCTGCTGCTTTCCTTGCATGCAGACAAAAGTAGAAGCAGCAGAAGTCTTTCTTTCTCTACCCCAAACTCTACCTCTGCGGCTTCCAAACCCCAGGCAGGATAGCGGCCGCTCTGGGAGTGTGCTTCCCACTCTATGGTGATGGTCTCCGGGGGCGTCCCCTTCCCCTCTGCTCCTCTCTGGTCCGATCGCTTGACCACTGACTGACCGGAGCACCCGCTGGAGAGTCTGGAAAGCCCCTCTGCCTTGGGAGTCACCAGATTGGATGGTGATCAGGCCAGACTCTTCCTGGGGAAGGGAGCCTTGCGGGACCCTTGCCCTCCCACCCTTCCTCCCGCAGGTTCAGTTTACTCTTTCCAGGCACCCGGCAGCGAGACGCTGGGAAGCCGCGCCAAGGGCAGCCTCGACAGACACAGCTCGGCTGGCCCAGCCATGGCCAATGCTCTTCGCCCGTGGCTGAGCTTGGCTGCAGGTGTTGCTGCTGGGCCTCCATAGGCGGCAGCAGCAGCAACACCTGCACCACCTCAGCCATCCCGAGACCCGCAACTGCCGTTGTAGTCCGTGACTACCTGCTGCACATAGAGGCCTCTCTGCCGCTGGTGGCTGCCCTGCCAAGGAAGCCCGAAGGCAGTGATGCTTGCGCTGGGACTGCTGTGGCAGGTGCTCTGTAGTGCAGGCTATGCAGATGCCTGAGCATGGGGGTGAGAGTAGGCGGGCCGCCACCATGGTGCAGGAACAGGAGCAGGCGCTTGAAGTCTATGGTTGGTGCTGCGGGTGGCAAAAGGGGCGGGAGGCACAGGAATTCACAGGGATGTGGCTACTTTGGGAGTGTTGGGAGGGGGGGTTGAGGGACCTCTGTGTGTGAGAGAGGGAGGGTTATTTTCAGGAGAGGGCATATATTTAGGCCCACCCCAAAAATCAGGCTTGGCCTTATTTTTGGGACATGTCCTATTTTTGGGAAAACACGGTAGGTAGCTAAAAGGTAGCTGAGAAAGGAGGAGAGAAAAATGGGCACATGGGTACACACATAGAATTGTGGTGGTGAAGTGGTTAGAATGCAGTATTGCAGGCTGACTCTGCTCACTGTTAGGAGTTCAATCCTGACTGGCTCAAGGTTGACTCAGCCTTCCATCCTTCCAAGGTTGGTAAAATGAGGACCCAGATTGTTGGGGTGCAATATGATGATTCTGTAACCCGCTTAGAGAGCACTATGAAGCAGTACATAAGTCTAAGTGCTATTGCTCTCTTAGACAAAATATGTCTTTTCTTGAGGTTATGTTACAGCATGGAGGGCAGTCATGTGAACCTGGGAAAAGCTGCAGCTACTTTAAGGAGTTTCTGGCAGCTGCCATGTGAGTATCCAACACCTTTAGAAGCCTTTCGTTGTTGTTTCTTTGAAATCTGATGCAACATACAACTCTATTAAATATGAATAATCTTCAAATATTTTTATGCTCTTCAGCACCAATATTTTAACCGTTTATACTTCACGTTTATACTTTATTTATTTTTGGTTTTTTTAACAGCAACGTTTGTTCTTTTCAGCTGATGTAAGATAATTGCGTACACCCACCCCATTCATGCCTGGGAAGGAATCTTGTGTTTTTATAGGCTGAATAAAGAACTAAGAGGGGTCTCTGGAACTGTTATGGGGTCTTTGGTGCTTTCTGAGCTTTGTTGTTTTCCTGCAAGCACCAAGGACCCCACAGTTCAACCCTGAAATTCAAATATTCTCTTCTAAGAATAAGAGTCCCCCCCTCCCCACAACAGTGATTTGTTGAACAAGTCAGAACGGTATGGCTCACATGCCACCCTAAGTTAACAACCAAACACACTGTGGTTTACAGCCACATGCAAAGCGGGTCACTACAGCTGTACTATAGGAAGAAAGACATATTAATGGAAACCATATGCTGAAACCATATCTGGCACTAACATCTACAAAGTTGCCAAACAATTCACTTCATATAATCACACAATGTTTTTGTTTAATAAACTCATTCAGGAAAAAAAAAAAAAACTCTGGAATGGGAAATACCTTTTAATATACATCATATGTTCTTAGCGTAAGTTGAAAAAGCAATAACATCTGTTTGCTGGTTTCATACTGTATCACACAAAAGAAGGAAAAACTAGAAAAAAATCTTTTCTTACAAGTTACTTATGTTTAATGCTTAAAAGTTTGAATGCACAAACAATAACCTACCATTATAGAAGTACTTGTGGTCAATACAATGTATTAGAACTATGTACAATGACACAGTTTAGTATCAAAATCTTTCTACACTGTAGAGTATTACGAAACTGTTAATGACATCAAACACTGAGCACTTAACACATTATTATTATTATTATTAATATTATTATTTGCTACCACATTTGGAACTTCAATGAACAGTCCATTTTAACTTGCAGCATTAACCCATTTCTAGTATGAAATTAAGTAATTTTCTACTTACACAATAAAGGTTTATCTACACAGTTCTTTTGATTTTGATCCATAGCAGCAAAGGCACTGTACATCAGCAGATCCACAGACTTAAAAGGTTTTTTTTTTTTTTTAAAGCATTCAAAAGGAATATGTCACAGATCATAGTTTAACAGCAACAACAACAACATAAAAAGATAACACATGGTTTCTGGCACAATGGCTCAGCCTGCGTCCATTTCAGAGACTTTCAACTAAGACTTGGATAGAACTGGCGGTAAATAAAGCAAGTCCTTCTCCGAGTGAAAAATCCATTTTGTTCTGCACTTCAGAATGAGTGCTCTTCTAAATTCTAACTCTGAGGTCCTCACTTTTATAGTTTGTATTTGTGTCGGAATCCATTCCCTTCTCAGTGCCATCTCCAATGAATGTATCAAATATTTTTTTCTGTAATCTTTAGAACTGCAAAATTGCCCAAAGGCGTGTATCTTTCTTTTCAAAGAAATGTAGCAAAAACATCCAGAAAGAATGAAGATGATCTTTGAGACACATTATTGTACTTCTCTCTGAAATATACAAAATAAAAGTGATATTAAAAATTCTGACCAATGCATTCTACTTAAATGTCTCAAAGTATAGCCATTATATACTCTACAGGGGGTTGACAAAACACTGTCAAATGGCTGCTTAAAATAACTTGTTAAGAGCATAGTTGGTTTTGGCATGTATTTTCACAATTTCTTGTATTTAATTTTCCCTTAGAAATATGAACTTACTGAATTTGCTCAAAATATGGGGTCCACAAAAACATGCATGATCCCACATGCCTCTGCATGTGGTTGCCTCTCATAACAGAGCATATCCTCAAAACAATATTATTATTTTTAAGCAGGTCTTGAGGAAATACTCATTTGAATCAGAAATGGATATTATCTGAACTACCTAAATGATTTGTAAAACATCATAAGAATATTTAGTTTGTATACCAAGCCACCAGAGAAAACATGAGTCACTGACAACTCAGGCTAAAATAACAAGAAAGTGGTCTTATTAAATAAAACTTGCAGATGAGTAGAGGCTATAGAACACGGGTGTCAAACGCGCCACATCACGTTCCCATCACCTGAAGTTTTGCGACATTTTTCCCATTCGCAGAGCTGGGATGGGCGTGGCCTGCATATGATGCATCTGGCCCGCGGGCCGCCAGTTTGACACCCCTTCTATAGAACATGGTAAAATAGGATTTCACTCCTTTCTAATTTTTGATGGATACATATTTTGCAAGAAAGAGAAAGAGAGAGACTACAATGCAATATAGATTGATAAAATGTATAGATTTGTTGTCCATTATTGTTTTTAGACATAAACCTCAAGTACAGTTTGGTAATTGTAATTATCGCAATCTTCCCTGACCTGAGTTCCTTCCAGATGTGTAAACTTTAGGAAAAAGCAGTGGCTGGGAATTTGGGAAGTTGAAAGTCAACTCAACTGGATAGTGTCCAAGTTGCATAAGACTCTGCTCTGGGAATAAATCTGGCTAAGCCTTGGATTTACAAGCTTCCTTTTATTCTAGAGCAACTTCAAGGAGATCAAAAATTATTCTTGGTCATTGGCTGTATTGGTTGAGATAGTTGTTAACATCCAAAACAGCTGAATAGCCTGAGGAAAGCTAGTTTAGGAGAAATAAACACAAGACTATCAACTATGATTTGAAGTACGTTTTTTTTTTTTTATAAATCCCACTCAATATTAACCAGTTTGTCTCAGTAGACATAAGCAGCCATATTTTATTTATAATGAAAATGAATGCTTTTCATTTCATTGCAATATACTACAGAAAAAGCCTGTGGTTTTCGGAAGGTTTATACAAGCAACACTTAATAATAGATTAGTGTTATTTCTAGACAAATCCATAGTCTGGGAGGTGGGCCTATCATTACTGAAATTTCTGTATCCTGTTCAGACATTATGACCATCCATATCTGAATGGCATGATAAGTAATGGAGGAAAGATCCTGTTTCTCTAGCATGTTTCATATTTCATATTTCTACAGGCTAATGTGAATTAGGTCATTGCCATTTGTAATACTGTATTCTTTTTAAACTACATGACTTAATGAAACTCTTGGCTTAAATAATATCTGCATAACTTATGCAGATATATATATAATTTGCATGCACACACAGACATCATATTTTCCCTTTGCTTCCCAACAGTCACATACAACCCAACAACGTAAAAGTCATCAAGAATGCAACACACCTTCAAATCCAAGGCAGACGCTGACTACTTTGTTTAGTCAGTTCCTTGTTAGAAAGATTTCTTTAACAAAATAAATACATTACAGCTATGTTACATAATTAAAAGAGTCAGTTCCCTGTTAAGTATGCTTATTCCATCTTCTTCCAAGTAGATAGCTGAAGATTTGGTTTTATATGTTCTTAATGAGCGCTTGCTATTAAATAGCAAGTCTAGTGGGAAAATTCCACAACCGTGTTGAACATTTTCATCCCTCAGATCGGGAAACGAGAAAAATAAAAGTAATATACAGCAAAGTGCTACTAGAAGGAGTACGGTTTTCATTCAGATTTGTCTCTAATAAATAACTTCATAGACTGTAGCCTTCTTGTCCCCAGAGCCAGTGACAATGTATTTGTCATCCACAGAGATATCACAGCTAAGTACAGAAGATGACTCTTTGGACTAAAACAAGAAGAAAAAGAAAAAGCATGTGTTAACCATTCTCTGCATAAATCAGATGAAATAGTAAATTAGTTCCTTTTAAGAAATAAAACAGTTACAGGATGGTTCAATTATACATTTCTGCTTCCTGTCTGGTATTATTCTCCAGTCTGTGAATCTTCAAACTTAATTGCAGTTAACTCTCCAGGCTTGAGAGAATAATAAGGTTGTACTTGGCATACATGTACTCTTCTCTAGAGATTAAAATCAACAAAACACACTTGTTACACAGTATTATTTTCTTTCTTGCAGCCTTGAAGAGTTTAAATAAAACAGAAGTGACCTAATGTGTATTCATAACCAATTGGGATAACCAGATGTCTAAAAGCAGCCCACAGAGGAGGCAGTTTGTGATAGAAAATGAATGGTTTGGTTTGCTTAAATACAGTTCAAAGCCTACTTTTAGCTGAAAAAAAAAAAATCAGTCAGATGCTCCATGCGGTGGAGAAAAAACTTGGAACCTAGTTTGAATTCAGGCTTCGCAGGGGGAACAATTAGGCCTCAGTGATCCTGTCAGCCAATTGTGGTTTTGCTGCCTGATTGTGGGAAACAGGCCTCAAACCAAATAGAGGCGTGGCATGAGAAAAATGCAAAAGGCAGACCGAGTGGGGTGAGAGGAAGGCTCAGGAAGGCCAGACTCCAGAGTAGCAAAACAAGATCCTTGGGATCAAGAAAACAGATCCTTGGAATCAGGAAAACAGATCTTTGGGATCAAGAAAAGAGTGGGAAATATGCCCACACGTGCTTCCGAGACAAATGATTGAAGTCTCCATACTTGGTTTCAGAGTACTACCCAAAGCCACCAAAAGCACTTTTAAATTCTCCCTAGTGAGTCATATGCCTTGTTTCTCTTTCATTGCTTCTACTGTTTTGTTCAACATTGCACGGATTTCTCCTATTATAGCATTTATCCTTGTGGTTATCATACTGTTGTTATTGTGTGTACACGTGTTTACATGCACGCATGCCTACCACAAAAAGTTCTGATTGCTACAAAGATTCCATTTTGTAATAGGTGTGGAAGAAAAACCACTGTTATTTCTCTTTAATAGCAATTTCAGCAATGGGGTTGGAAATGGATTCAGCATAAAATGAAAGGCTTAAAAACAGCAAGGCTTTAAAATGTTATATAATGTTCTCAAAGGATGAATACTGCAACACTACTGAGAGCAGATTTGGTCAACGGATGTGCTTTGTAAAATCTACCACTGACAGAGTTTATACAGTACGGGCAATTATTATCTGACATAAGCTAAAATCAAATGAAGCACTTAAAACTCATGATATCAGTCCATCCCTGGGATTTGCCCAGAGAATATTCATATTATCTTCCTCCATTTCTCCTTCCTGAACTGCTCTGGACTGGATCGTTAGGTCTACGTCGGGGATATCCAACCTTGGCAAGTTTAAGTCCTGTGGATTTCAACTCCCAGAATTCTCCAGCCAGCATGACTGGCTGGGGAATTCTGGGAGTTGAAGTCCAGAGTTCTCAAAGTTGACATGGGTCTACATGATTTGGGGCTGAAGGGAGAGGGACCGGGTAATGATTTTTACCTGAAATATACTGGCTCCATAGGGTGTTCTCCATGCATTCAGAAGATTATCCTTTCCAGTGCTTACAAACCACTTGCCTGAAAACACATTTTATATTATAATTAGAGGAAATGGATTAATTCTACATCAGCAAAGCTCCACTTCTTATTTCCCTGTTTCCATTTGTGTTTTCTTCTGGTCAAAGCAATACATTGCACCGAACATTCAGTCACACATGCACATTTAAACAGTATTTTTCCTTTTCTGTATCTATTAGAAATATATTGAGCAAACAGACGATAAAGCCAGCATTTACTAAATTGCTTACCACAATGGGCAAATTTAAGGGATAACACACAACTCTCGTGAAGATGGAGCTGATACTTGTCTGGTTTTGTGACATGCAACACTTCAACATTGCTGTTCTCCATCCCTACTGCCAACCATTCTCCAGTAGGGCAATAGCCCAGCGAGAAGATCTGAAATTATAAATGCACACAGATTATTATGACTTAGATATCTAGTGACATAATTATTGTTCTTTGAAAGACAAAAACCAAAAGAAAAGAAAAAATTGTCTACGGTTTTCTTTCAAAAGATCTATTGATCTATTGCAGTAGATCAATATAATAAGTTCCTATAACTAAAACCCAATTAATGCTGGGTAATATTAAATGCTATTGCTCAGAGGGACTGAAGTAATATTCTTAAAGAAATTATCTTGATGTAAATTCTACAGAAAGGATAATGATTATCTAGAGCAGCGGTGTCCAACCTTGACAACATTAAGATTTTTGGACTTCAATTCCCAGAATTTCCCAGCTAGCATGACTGGCTTGATTCTGGGATCTGAAATCCATAATTTTAATGTTGCTAAGGTTGGACATCTCTGATCTAGAGGACTCATTCAGTCTGACAACTTGTGAATAAGACTCAATAACTTCTTGGGGATCAAGAAAGAACTGTTATCTCCCCAAATCTACAATGTTAAAAAATTCTTCTTTTCATGGCCTAATCTAGAAAGCAAAACTGAAGAGAACAATGACTTCCATATGTCATGGGTTCTGTAGAAGAGTACCTGGGATGTGAAGTCATGCTGCTGCAGTTGTCTCCCTTCCCTCAGGTCCCAGGATCTCACAGTATTGTCCAAGCCTCCCGTCCAGAGCTTAGTGCCATCATTAGAAATGTCAATGCAGCTGGCTCCATCTGTGTGGCCCTGGAATTGCCTAAAGATGCCAAGTTGGGAGACAATCACTTTGGAAAACTTTCTTCTGCTAAAATATTGCAAAAGCTTCCATGCCGATTTTAAAGAGTTCCTCCAAATAATAGAGAAAGCAAAGCAATGATTTTTTAAAGGGGAGAAGGACATCTATTGAATTTTAAAATGCTGGAAGCACTTTTCTGAATTCTTGCAACTATTTGAAATTACAAAGGCAGTGAAAAGAGTGACTTACAATCAATCCTTGCATTTACGAGTGTCCCCATAGTCACATGATCAAATTTCAGGTTCTTGGCAACTAGCATGTATTTACAATGGTTGCAGCATCCCAGGGTCATGTGATTCCCCATTTGTAACCTTCCCATCTGACTTCTGATAAGCAAAAGTCATGGGCGAAGTCACATTTGCATCTCGAGCATATGATTTACTTAACAACTGTAGTGATTCATTTAACAGCCATGGCAAAAATTGTGAAATTAGACATGATTCAATAAGTGCCTAGCTTAGCAATGGAATTCTGGCCCCAAATATGCCCACACGTGCTTCCGAGAGCCTTGGTAGTACAGTGGTCTAAAGCACCCTGTTATTAAGAACAGCTGCCTGCAATTACTGCAGGTTTGAATCTCTCCAAGGCTCAAGGTTGACTCAGCCTTCCATCCTTTCTAAGGTAGGTAAATTGAAGACCCAGTTGTGGGGGCAATAAGCTGACTTTGTATAAATATACAAAAAGAATGAAGGCTTTTGCTTAGCGCATTGTAAGCCGCCCTGAGTCTCCGGAGAAGGGCGGCATATAAATCAAATTAAAAAAAAAAATGTGGTCATAAGTAAAGTAAAACTATCTGTATAGATTAAGACTGCAAAGGAAAGGACATTTTCAAAAGCATAAATGCAATGGGGTTTGATATTTTTAAAGGCCCTTAGCAAGGATATGTGTTTTATTACAATATAAGGTTAACCTGCTACATTAACACATTTTTTAAAGTCTGGCATAGAGCAGCATGGAAATATCAGCAATAAACAAATTAATAAATAAAGGGTTACGTTTGGAGAAGAGTTCTGTATCATAAAAGCCCTCAATTCCAGTTTTTTAAATGCTAACTGTTTCAATAAAATAATGCCTCTTACTGTGATATTTATTCTGAAGAGATCTATGTACCGTATTTTTTGATGTATAAAATACACTTCCCCCCCCAAAAAAAAGTGGGTGGAAATGCCTGCCCACCCGCCGGCCCCCACCCTTCGGCTTCTGCCTCCCAGCAATTTGCCTCCTTGCAGCAAACAGCAAGGTCAACTTCAGCATCGCCTGATTTAGCACGAGCAGCTTATTGGTGGTTGGATCCGCCTCCCAGAATACCACCTATCAGCTGTTCCAGGCTGCAGGGATCGCCACCGCCCATCGCCACTGTAGTCCATAGCTGCCTCCGCCTATCACCATCTCTGTGTGCCCCATTTTCGGCCTCCACGCGTCCCATTTTCAGCCTCCGTGTGCCCCATTTTCAGTTTCCGTGTGCCCCATTTTTGGCTTCTGCGTGTCCCATTTTCAGTCCGTTCCAAGCGGTGGGGATAGGCAGCGCCGGCGGCAATCCCCATCTCCTGGAACGGGCCAAAAATGGAATGCATGGAGGCCAAAAATGGGGTGCCCGGAGACAGAAAATGGTGCATGTGGAGGCCAAAAATGGGAAGCAGAGGTCAAAAATGGGGCACGTAGAGGCAGTGATAGTTGGCAGCGGCGATGGCTGGCACCGATCCCCACAGACTAGAACAGCTGATAGGCGGTATTCCGGGAGGCTGATCCAACTGCCAGTCAGCTGCTTGTGCTAAATCAGGCTGTGCTGAAGCTGACCAGGCTTGCTGTTTGCTGTAAGGAGGCAATTGCTGGGAGGCAGAGGCAGATTTTTTTTTTCTTGTTTTTCTCCCCAAAAACTAGGTGCATCTTATAGTCTGGAGCATCTTATATCCGAAAAATACAGTAATTCAAAGAATGTTCCAGTTATGATTTTTGGGGAATATAATCAAATAAAGATATTTAACAGCTCAGTATATACCCAGGACCATGTCTTCTATCCGAGTAAGACCTTTTTTAAATGATATTTAAAACCAATTCTTTATATATATATATTTTTAAAAAAACCAAGATTCTTAAGCACCTTCAATCATTGATAAGACAAGTACATCCTGCATATGACCAATTGTTAACTCTATCATTTGTTGCCATCCATGTCGCTCGTCATGCCTAGGGCACAATTATCCTTACAGAGCCTCCATGGAGGCTGCCTAATATTGCCTGGTATTCCAGGATCCTAAAACAGAATGGGCATCTTGCTATGCAAAGACATCTACACAGAAAGGTTGAAAAGAAGAGGGAGATGGATGGAGTAAGCATTTTTCTCTCTGCTTTCCTTCCACACAGTTGATCTGATAGGCTCTGTGAACATCTGAGCAGGACTTCAAAGTGGTTTTAATACAGAATATCCTCCATTTGGTTATGAGCTGATGACATCTCATGTTTTCACAGAGAATTATTCTTTAGATTCTGCACAGGCTATTCGTTTTCATTTAGTTTTCCTTTCCACTAGAGATAACTGCAAACCAATATATCTGTGAATTCCCAGCCTGGGGCTACTCATACTCTTATCTCTATTTAATTAGGTTTACTACCTGCCCTGCCCTCAGATCTCAGGAGCAAATTAAATTCAGACATAACATTTCTTTTCTCCCCCCCCCTCTGCCCCCAGGACTCATAATGAGACAAAGAAGAAACAACAAAGGCAAAGATGGATTTTTTTAAAAAAAGAATAAAAACACAAATGACTGGTATACTAGTGACACTCTTTGGCAGGATCCCAAAATCATATCTACATGGTTATTACCATCTGCAAGCATATATTTTCTATTGCCATCCAGTTCTTCTTTATCCAGTTACAGAGACACCGTTTTATTTTAATCTCCCTACAATATCTACATATAATTGACATTCTAGTGGATGCCCTGAGGCATCCTATGAATTTGGAAAATCAATAGAGTCTTGCACGAATCAGAAATCTAGCTCTTCACTGCCAGCTGACAGGCAGGCAGGCAGGCAGGCAGTAAGACAGACACACACTCAAGCTCAGCTTAAGGTTGAAAGAGCGGCTAATGGTTTCTGTTGGGAAACAGCACTTTGCTGATGAATTTCTTCCACGATGGAATGAAAAGGTTGCAAGGCACACAACAGGCCCTGTCATTCTTCCCTGTCTAAAAGACAGAACATCAAAGATGGGAGAAAGATTCTGAAAGGTAAGGCACAGTACTTCAAAACATGGCAACAGTTTCCTTTTACCAATGCTTTTTAATCTTGTTTGATCGACCTACCTGACCAGGGTCTGATTGTGTAGGTCCCATACTGCAATGTTCCCATCGCTACAGCAGGAAAAGCACACCTTGGAATCGGGGCTGATTGCTAGAGCATAGCAGGCAGGAGCCGAAGATGTCAACTCTGCTTTTATACGTGGAGTGGGCGCTGCCAGGTCCCAAATGGATAATGTGCTGGCTTCCCCACCAACTATCAGGGTGCGGCCATCGGGGAGTAATCTGCAGGAGCGGATGTAGTTATCCCTGTTCTGTAGAGACAGAAAGCACCACCAAGAGATTACTCAGAAGAAAGAAAAGCAATAATAAAATGAAACTGAAATCTATAAAATTACGGTATTCCCTCTTGGTTTTAATGAGCTCGTGAACTATAGGAATGCAGGGCTAAAAAAATAATAATGAAACAATGCTTTGTTGTTCTTTAAGATGCAGCCATATTCTCAGCAAAGAGTTATCTTTGTAAAATATGTCCCTACGACTAATAAGTTCCAAAAATCTGAATGCTCCAGCAAGGGTGATCTAGTAAAATACAGATGGATCTCTTTCACAGAGGTTTCATGATCTGTAGATATATGCTGAATGACAAAAACACCACATCTATGGGTAGGAGAAAGATTTGGTCCTAGAGCCCTGAGAAATAGCACGATCCCTCCCTCCCTCCCTCCCTCCCTCCCTCCCTCCCTCCCTCCCTCCCTCTCTCTCTCTCTCGCTTTTGAACTTGATGCTAAGATCCATCAGGAGTAGAGAGAGTTTCCTTTTCTCTCCCAAAATGTTGTGCTAAATCTGCCCCTTACTTCATCACAGTTCTCTGCTGTGCATTTGTTCATTTTCATTGTGGAGGAAATAAAATGCAGGAAGATGAAGATAACACAAGAATGCTGCAGATCACTGGGAAATTGTGGGGGCAGAGGACGGGTGCAGATTTCTGCACATATGCAAAATGAGAAACAGATCAGAACAGCACGTCAAAAAACGAAGATAAATTAAATTGTTTAATGTGGATACTGGGTTCTAGCCTATAATTAACAGCTACACGAAACCATGGATGAGACTGCTAATAACAAGGCCCACCTGTACCTTTCGTAATCTGCTCATAGAGTTCAGCCTACTTTCATTTGGTAGTGTTTTCAGTAAAAACAACAATGTTAAATACGGGAATAAGGAAATGCTCACCAATGGGGTTCTGGTTATCATATAGAATTAATTAATATTCTCCTATCTATTGTGGGAGTTTTACCTTGCCTCAGTGTACTAACAGAATTCTGCCATTTGGATTTGGATGATTCTTATTCAAAGATGAGAAAATAACAGAGGCAATTGTTTCTTTGTGTTCTAAAAAGTACCAACCTATTGAAGTGTAGTGAATCAAGCTTTAAAGTGAAGAATATGGAATTAAAATTTTACTTCTAGCTAGTTATGCTTAATGGTGTTTCTATTAAGGTATCCTACTGTCACATTGGTTTCAGTCAATGGCAAAGCTGATGAACTTTTAAAAAATATGTCCCAAAGGATTGGGAATCCTCCAGTACAAATTTGGACAGGCAAGAAAGACTTTTAGAAGACGGTCTTGTGGCATGAGGAATATGGTTGTATTTATAAACAAGGATCTTTCTACCTCTCGATTTAACTACATTGCCTACCTTTAGCCACGTAACCAATATTCTTAAGCATGATATTTCTATTAAAAAGTGGAGAGATCCTTTTAACATTCATTAAATTCCATCGTTTATAAGAAATGGTTAAAGAATTAATAAACTAGTAAAGCTTAATAATTCTTAGCCACTTATATCTACACATTACAATATCACAGCCACTGAATTATATACACATGCCATAGATAATCTTCTAAGGCTATCATTCTCATGGGTTACCCCAATAAAGATTTCTTGTTATTTTTACTCACCAAACAATCCAGCTGAGAGACAGGACTTTTGTTTCCTGGATGACTGATATCCCAGACCTTGACACATCCTTTTCCACCAGTATACACGTGCCTTGTTGGATTGCTAATAGTAACTGCACATACCACTTCCCCGTGGTTTAGAGTGTTAATCTGCCGAGCATGACGTGGAATTCCTGGCCCAATGAGGGCATCAGGAGGGAAAGGTACAGGTTGCATCTGACCATCAGCGCTTACATGAAATGAGTACGCTCTAGGTTAAGCAGAGAGAAATCCTGTTTTAATTACTCATCTACTAACCGATGACAACTTTCTAAACATGGTTAACGCTAATGTACAGTTTGTAAACTACATAATGTTATACTGTTATATTTTAGGTTGTTGCTGAGTGGAAAAGATATTTTTATTTTGAATGGAACACAAGGCAGCTTGGGGCATTCTATACAGTCAGGGAAATAGTAACCTGCAAGTAATTTATCAACAAGTTTCTGCAAATGTTCTTTCAGGGGAAGAGCATTCCAGTGCTTAAAATTGCTATGTTTAAGGTATCATGTGTTGAAGTCCTTAGATAAAACTTTATTAAAGTTGAACTAGAGCCGTGTTGGTGAACCTTTTCAGCACCACGTGCCGAAATGGGAGCATGTGTGCATGTGCGCATTGGAAACCGGAAGAGCAGCCGCCCGGCGCGCACATGCACCCTGGGTGGTTGCTCTTCCAGTTTCCAGCACTCCTGTGCACATGAAGGCAACCTGGCCGGCATGCCGGAACCTGGAAAAGCAATGGGCAACAGCTCTGTGTGTCACTTCTGGCATGTGTGCCATAGATTCACCATCATGTATCTAGAGCATACTGTAAGGAAATGTATAGTTAATAGATACAATGTCCACATGGAAATCTAATTTAGGATAGTGAAGATAGCTCACAAATGTCTTCCTTGAAACAGAAACCTGCCTCCTTTTTTGCAGAAAAAGAAAGTAAACTTAATTAAAATATGTCAAGGAAATGGTACTTAGTGCTACTGTATATAAAAGTTATGGATTAAAATGTCTATCAATTCCAACCATTGCTCATACTGGCTGGAGATAATATCAACTGCCATCCAAAACAGCTGGAGGGTTTTACATTGCCTGTTCTTTATTTTCAGATAAATAAATACTATCATATAGTCTACTGAGTGATTGAAAATGTAATCACATTATAAAAAAATATCTGAAAGGACTTAAGCTACAAAGGCAAGAATTTGAGGAGATTAAACTATTCGCCAATGGCTGCCAAACTTCTACTTATAAAGGATCTAAGTCCTAAGTTACGAACTGAACATGGCAATTCTATTATTTCATGAATGGTATCATTCAGGATAGGTCAACTAAATATATTTTCTATATATAGATCTTTTCTACATATATGATCATCCTACACCCATTATATAACTGGGCAAGTCATTCTCCTTAGTCTTATTGGACTTTATTTAAGTTGCTGCTTGCTTTCACAAGAAGAGCTCAAATAATTATACTAGATTTGTTGTGTACTTTTCTCTTGCCGAGAAGTGAAGGAGGTGAAAACTCTATACTTTATTTCTATAATTGTTTCTCTTAACAACCAAGCTAGTTACAGTAGGTCAGCTAGTCAATTTCCTCAAAGATCCATTTGTGCGCTATGATATCATAATTCTTTTTCGGTATTTTCAATCAAACAGAACACTCCAGTGTTCTTTTGTGCAACGTTGTTGTTTATGGAATCCAGTAAGTCTGCATTTCATCGCAGGGCTTCTTTTGTGCACAAAGGAATTATTTTTAAAACAGAGGGGCAAAACACTAAAGACATGCACACCACAGAGCCTTTTGTAATTTGTCTTTCTGTGCCAAGCAGAGTTACCTTAGTCCAGCATGCCCCATTGCAGAAACATAACCCCTTCCCTATGCCCTTCTTTTATCCACGGCATCTGATACCCTTGGCATATAGTCTCCTACAGGAAAAACTGCCAAATAGGCTTTTAAGATTAAAAGGAGGATTAACCACCCTCTGCCACACATGGAATTCAGTATCGAGAGGAAGCAAAGGGAACAAAAGCTTAATAATATGATTGAGTTAGTGTGTTTAACACTCACGGTTTTCCTCCTGGGATGCCTGTCAGATTCGGAGGAATGCCTGGGACTCGCATATGATGATGTGGATCAAAACCAACCTGGAGTTTTCCCACAAACAGAACAAAGAAAGTTTTAAGCATTAATGGGAAATGCTGGAACGCTGCTTTTCAGTCTTACATCAAACGTTACTATGGAGAGCAATTCTACAAAGATTAAAAACCATACTGGACTGTGCCAAGGTCCACAATTCAACATCCTGTTTCTAAAACTAGCCACTCATTTGCTTCAAAGAGACTTTCCACCTCATCAAATAATATTCAGAGACACAGGGCCTCTGAAGATAGTGGCAAGGAAATCCTTTAAGGCATCAATTATCAGGAAAGCGGTAAACAGAAGTAGAAAGCAGCCCTGGAGAGATTAACTGAAATTCAAAATTCTATCCGTTCGATAGATGCCTGGGAAAATAAAAATGGAACAGCAGTTATCTGGTGCCTGGAAAACTTGATGTACCAGGTGAGCCTCTACGGGAAGTGTCACAAGTGGGAGGAAGGTCCTGTGTCACCAGTCAGCTGGGAAGGTTGCAAATGGGGATCTCATGACTCTGGGATGTTGCAACCCTTGTAAAGACATGCCAGTTGCCAAGGAGGCAAATTTTGATGACATGACCATGGAGATGTTGTAATGGTCATAGGTGCGGGATCTCATCATATGTGACTATTTTCAGTGCCATTGTAACTTTGAACAATTGCTTAATGAACTGTTGTAAGTTGAGGACTACCTGTATTCAAAACTTTCATAATCTGGACAAAGAATGCAATGTCCACCTTTTCCCCCCATCCCCACCCCCCTTAATCAGTCCCTAGATAAGCACAAAGGTTGACAAGTGGTAACTCATGCAATCACAATGTATTGCCCGGCAGAGAAATAGACAAATACTTCTGAATTGCAGTCACTGGAATTAAGTCATTATAATGTCCAGTGTCCTCCATGGTATAGATTGTCTCTAACACAAAAAATACTATCAGCAACCATTATCTTAAGTAAATCCCATTTCTCAATGAACACTTCAATTTTAACCCAGCAAACAGTGAAGTCTTTATAAGCCACCATCTTATTGAAAACAAGCTCCTCCCAGCATAATCACCTTTTACTATTGTATAATATGCATGAAACGTACCACTGGAGATCTTCCATAGGCGGCTGCAGCAGCGGCAGCTGCGGCTGCTGCACTCATCTGAGGAGAGATGTTATGCAAACCCGCATATGCGGCTCCAGGACTGGTCAGTTCACCATTCATTCCAGCATGGGGTACTATTCCAAACGGGGCAGGATAAGGGCATGGGACTGCCATGGGTGTTCTTAATCCTGAAGCTACAAAAATTAAGAAACGGGAGAAAAGGAAAGACTATTTAGAAATCATATCATAAGAAAATGCTGGACTGAGGAAAGGGAAATTCAGGTGGGTAAGAAAAGAAAAACAAGCTGTACATTACAAGGATCCTGTACTGGATTATCTCAGTTTTTAGAGGGCTAAAATAGAGTGTCATAATTCCTTTGCAAATTTACTCAAAGAGATTCTTCCCAAGTTCTCCATGATTGAAGAGGTCCCAAATAAAATTGAAGGAATTGGACCTAGGATCACGGAACTGGAAGAAGCTATTTCAGTTCAGTGGAGGAATTCAAATGAAGAAATCCCTGCCCGGCGGCTATCTAGTCTTCTACCTATGCAGAAGAATGAAGTTCACCACCTCCCTAGTCAACGGTTTCCCCTATTGACTTGCTTTTTCTGTTAAAAAGTATTATCTTACATTCGACTGATATCTGTCTTCTTGTAACTAAAAACTATAATTTCATCATCAATCAGACCTGGTGCTATTTAATGTAACATTCTTTTAGGAATGAAAAGAATGATAACATATTCCTGCTTGGTCTTTTCAAAACTGAAGATACTCATTTTCTCCCTTTCTTATTAAATGGCTTAATTTCCAGGCTTTTGATCCTTTTTGTTACTCTTTTTTAAACTTTCTTTGAACCCTTTTTTAAGATGAGGTTTCCCAAATCCCTATCAATCCTTTGACCACTGCTAAATGGGACACATTTTTCTTGGCAGAAGAAAAAGAGCCATATTTCATTACCTGTTAGTATTTTAACATTGAGTAGTTGGTACACTGATTTTTTTCTTTTCTTTTTCTTTTTCAAATAAATTGACTCCCCCCCCCTTTTTAAACATTTCTTTTGTAGTTCTCAACAACCTACACTAATCTCAACATACATTCTCAGTAGTCCTTCTGACACCTTTGTGCTGTGAGGTATCTGGTATTTTCTTGAGGTATAGTTTGTTTTATTCTATTTTCAGATAGCACATCCTAAAATAACGCAGCTAGACTGACTCCTATTTTTTCCCTTGGATTTTTTAATTTAAACATATAGATCCTTTTTAAGGACTTTCACGCATCCTATTAGCTTTCTTCCCTGAAATCATACATATTGCTAACAATATTGGAGTTTATCCTTCCAATTAAAAATGTCATATTCATAAACAAAAGAAATGTTGACTCAAATGTGCTTTTTATTTTTTTTCAAAAGGCAACTGGACTGTTTTTTATTTGAGGAAGAAGAAGATGTTTTGCTTGTTATCCAAGAAGCTTCATCAGTTGTGTAAGAAGCAAAATGTCTTCTTCCTCAAATAAAAAACAGTCCAGGTGCCCTTTGAAAAAAAAAAAAGTCTACAGACATTTCCTATGTTGAGTGCAAATAGCACGTTGTTTTTTTACACAGAGTTATTCAGACACAATTTTTCTCCTATAATGTGGAGTAGAAAGACTAATCCTGTTTTTGAACAAGTTTGTAAGAAATATCCCTGTCTAGGTGTATTTCACTCCTCCCCAATCGGATTCCCTCCAATGTGTTGCGTTACAGCTCATATAATCTTCAATCATAATGGTAGTTAGCTATGCTGATTACAGATTACAGAAGTTGTAGATCAGCCCATTTGGACAATGTCAGACTAGAAAAACCAGATGAGACTTGCCCAAGATGAGGTAGCAAATCTAAGGAAGACATAAAATCTGACCCTAGATCTACATTCAATACTCTACAGTTGTGTGCATGCAACACGCAGCATATACTTGACAGACAAATCTACCCTTTCCCCTCTCCAATTACATTTACTAACCTAATGGATCAACTCCTGGTGGCTTTCCAGGAACAGGCCTTAATCCAGGTGTAGAATTGCTTCCGGGTGTTGGAGCATCAGTACGTGGAGTTGGGGTATTTGATTTAGACACAGGGGTGGTGGATTTCTCATTCTGATATGGAAAGAAGCAGATTTTATGCAAAAAATCACAGTGAATGAAACTTGCACAAGTTGATTTTATTGAGATCTACATTGGTGTACTTTTTAGTAGGCATTAAAACAGGGAACACATGTATGATGTAGCATTTCTTTGGCTATTATAATGAATACTAAACCATTGTATTATTTGAACCAAAGAATTTTGTTATTTCATACATTTCCTTGCCACTCGCCATCCAGAACATGCCAAGTTGAATGATTGCCCAAAGAACAGAATAAAGAACAGAACTAACGAACAATATTTCACTTAAAGAACAGAACAGAGCAAACAATATTTCATTTAACAAAATGCAGGATATTGTATTATCCAATAGCAGTCCAACCTGCAGTTGGTTGTGCTAACAATAGAGTTCAAGCAAATTGAATGATAGAAGCTGAGACAGTATTGAGAAATAGCAGTGGTTGTTTGAATCTAAATCTGCAAAATATTAATGGCATATTACGCTCATGAGAATTCAGTCTTATTTACTGTTAACATGTAATATGAAACTAATAATATTCAAACATCAGCTTTTTCTAAATACTCAGAATGTGAAAAATCCCTTTACCTAATTTATAAACTAGAACATGGTATTATAACCACACAACATAACCAAAACAAGCAATACCTTTAAAACTCCTGTATTAGATTACTTCAGTTCCTTAGATTGTCACAATTCCTTTGCATATTTGCTTCGCAGATTATGCATATTTACCTAGAGCCTATCTAAAACTGAATAAAATGAGACATAGAATCACAGAATTGGAAGACGCCTTTAAAGCTCCACGTAGCAGTTAAATGAAGGCATCCCTGCTGGATGGATATCCAACCTCTGCTTGAAATTGTTCAGCAGAAAGAAGTTTAACAATCTTCCTAATTACGGTATATACTATGTTTATAGTCAACTCTTTTTATTAGAGTTGAATTTTTTCTTTACATTAAATAGGAATCCATCTTCTGTATTTTTGAATTTGTAAGAAAAAAATAGTCTAACCTTAGAAAAAGTTAAGGATTTTAGTGATTTGACTAAGTCTATCCTATTAATTTCCTGAAATTGCAACAGTGTTGCTTATCTCCTGGTTGAGACCACCAGCCCTATACTCTTTTTTTAGGGGGTGGCAGGGGGATTACTGGCGACTGCCTAGACAAGTCCCTGCAGTTTCCTTGGCAAGGTTTTTTGGAAGTAGTTTACCATTGTCTCTTTCCTAGGGCTGAGAAAGAGTGGCTGGCCCACAATCACCCAAACTGGCTTTGTGCCTAGTGCAGGATCAGATCTTACATTCTTTCAATTTCTAACTTGGTATCTTAACCTCTACACAAAACCAGCTTTCTTCTATTATTAACTCAATTTTCAAGCAAAATATTATTGGGTCAAATTTGAAAATGCTGGATTACCAAAATTCATGTAACAAGCATTATTTGAAGTATATGCCAGAAGATGACAACAGCAAGACATTTCTGCATAATTACAGAAAAACAGGGTTGTATCCTTTGTGTTATTAAGAGTTAAACGTGACTTGGAGAAGTTCCTTTAATAATTAAGCGTGTTACAGGTTCAAAAAAAAAAAAAAAAGTTGAATGCTACCTGAAATTTATGTTTGAACCTCCTTAGTGTGACAATTTTGTAACATCAAAATTACATATGATCCTCCAAACATCTTTAAAAACTGCCACCAAAAGACTTTAAAAACTGCCACTAAATTGCACGCCTCAGTCTTAAATATTCATGTGAAAATCTTAGGTGAAGAGACTAGTTGTGAGGAAATTGTAGCAGATCGAGATCCTAGAAAAACAACTAGTCGCTCTCATGCAAGTTCATATACATACACAGAATATCAATCAAAGGAAGTCAGTACTGTTCTCAGTTTGCAAGCAGCCTTTCTCTAAATTGTGACTTGTGCAAGAAAAGAAAGGCTATTGTAAATGACATATTATTTCTTAGGCAGAATATGACTGTAGCTGAATATAGCCAAGTAACACAAATAAAGCCAAGAACCAACTCACAACCAAGCAGGAAGCTAAAATTACTGTAAATTGTCATTTCAAAATAAAATAAAATAAGGTTCAAAGAACCCCTGTGTACTCTTATTTATTCACAGAATAGCAAGCTTCCTGACAGGAAAAAAATACAATAAAAGATAGATACATTATTTTCAGACCTGGATAGCTGAATAAATACTTTCTATCACTCCAAAAGATCCTGAGGTGCAAAATATATTTTTTGGGTAGAAATATATTGAACTTAGTGTTATATTATGATGTACTACTGCGACACATCTCATTATCTTCCACCTCAAGTTAGATACCCAACAGTGCACACACAGTTATGAAGATGAATGTGGATTGTACAGTCACTTACAAGGCTAAGTTCTTTGGATTTGGAAGAAGGAGTGCTGCTTGAAGATGCTATTGAGGCTGGGCTAATTGGTGCATCTTTCTTGAGTAGGCGAGCCTTGTCCAAGCCGTTCTCCCTTGGAGAATGTGCTGGGCTTCCTCGTGGAGATGACGGATCCTAAAAAAGAAGCGTAATGATTATCAAGGTCTCCTACTTGTTCCAGTGAATAACTTATGGCTCTTTTGTGATTGCATCCCATAGTGAAGTTCATGAATGGTATACTATATTTTCCTGCCTGCATAAATCATTATTCACAAAGAAATCATACTTCCATCTCAAGATATGGATTAATACAATGATACCTTTTTACTACAGCAAAGCAAAACTATTTTTATATTTTATTTGTTATATTGATTCACCACCAATCTCAGACAAGGTGAGTCTGGGTGGCTTACAAAGTTAAAAGCAGTAAACCATAAAAATATATGTAGCAATAAAAGTTTAGTGATGGTAAAAAGATGGGGGGGGGGGGAAACAAGGTATGCAGGGAGTGAAGTAGGATCTGCTATTAGTGTATAGGCCACCTGCAGTGTAGCACTCCCCCATTTTCTAAGCATCCTCAATGTTACCTGAGGAATACATGCAATAAATTATGCCTCCCAAAGTAAAGTTGCACATACCTCATTGGATACATCAACCACCAAGTTATCATCACTTTTTTCACCATCACTATCCTGCATTGAAGAAGAAAACAGCTAAGTACCCAAAAACACTTGCTTGTCAAAACTATACTTTTCATTTAAATATCAAAAGCTCTAGAAATGCAATGCAAAATGGGGAACAACATCAGTTGGGACTTTTTAAAACTCATTTTAATCCATATAGCTGCCCTTGGGCTGTAATACAACAAGCCACAGTTATATTTTTAAATATTCGGTTAGTAGATCATTGCTTCTGGAGTAATACAGACTAGACGATGAATCAAAATTTGGATGAGCTTATAAAAAAGGAGCTTGGGAACACCAATCTCATCAGATTGCTCGTCAGGAATTTTAAGCTGGCAATGAGTATCCCTCCCTTTCTAATTTAGCATGTTATGTTTCTGGAAGTTGCAACTGGATGTTGCAAATGCAGGATCTGAATAGATAACTGAGTAAAGAACAGGAATCAGTCAGTGCTTATATTATAACAAAATATTTACTTGTTTGGCAGACGTAAACATGTTGGTATTGGCTAAACACTTTAAAACCTGATTATCTGAGAGATTACCTCTCTCATCGCAAACTTCTCTGAATGTTGATATCTGCAGAAAGACCTTTCTGGATAGAAAAAAGCTTGTCTATCTGGTGTGCGGGAGAGGACTTCCTATTGCATCACTCCTAGGTTATAGAACAATTTTCTTGAGAAATGCATTTGGCATTTTAAAAAAAAATTATAAAAATTAGCCCCAACATTTAGAAGATCAGTAAATATACATTTATTTTAGTCTGTTAATTGTGGGATACTTTTAATATCAGGTTTTTGTTATTTTTTAAAAAATAACTGCTCGCTTAAACAGAAAGGCAGAATATAAATTTAAGGTGTATAAAAGAAATGCAACAGCTTTAGGAAAGTTTGCATATTTGTCGAAGAGAGTACTGGGAGATGGTACCATTTCCATTTTGGCATATTTTTTCAACATGGAAGGCATCTGTGTTGAGGAGGAAAGCCAAGCTTGTTATATTTTCTTTTTCCTGACCTAAGTTCAGCTGAGAAGGGTTTTTGGAGACAAAAGACAGGATCCCTTTGTGACTGTACAGAACAGCCTAAAACTCTTTGGGGGTGAAATTGGTGCATCCTTATCGGCAGTATAAAATAACAAATAATAGGGAAAAATATACTGTACATGGTTTCACTCACATAACGAGTTGCTATCTCTTTTTCTTCTGTCTTCTGTTTTTTACTTTCAGAAGAGTAATCTGTTGAGTTTCTGTGCTTCTCGGAGGCTCTAAAACTTGCTGATGGAGATACAGATGAGCTCTAAAATGAGAGGGAAAGAGAAGGAAAGATGACTGATGGCCCAGTCTTCCAGCTTTGCTTATATCACACCCCGATGAGAGAACAAAAGCTATGCCAGCATGGACAGAGCAATCTACGCCTTTCTAAGATAAGCAGATATAAATGATCTCTCCATGAGAGCTGCTCCTGGATCAACACAGCAGCAACTAAAATGCTAGTCTACCACTTCAGAATCAGGTTGCAGTTACCAACAGAGCCATCTGACTTTTATTGAAAGGAATAGGCTGCTGGCGTGCTTACATTACTTGAAAAGTAGACCTGCAACACAACATGGCAAAGTGGAACCATTTCTTGTGAACAGATCTCTGAAAGGAAACGTTTCCAGGTTATCTTTGCAATAAGCTAGTAAGACCGGTTACTAGAGTCCCCAGAGGATGCAATTCCTAATAGGCATCATAGTTTTCTGATGTCAATGGAAAAAAAACTAGGCTAGTTACTTTTCAAGTAGCCACTTTTCAGTTTGTTACATGAAAGATAAAGCTGGGGTACTTCTGCCCCAGCAGATCCATGTACTGGTGCAGGTATTTTGTGTTTTGGTTTCAGTACAAAATCTGAGAGAAAACACTATTTCCTCTGATGTGTGAATGCTGCACAAAAGTTAGTGCCACAATACATACACACACAATCCCCCCCCCCAGCCAAAACCCCACACTGAAATGCTTATAGACCCACAAACGCACACAAGCACATACACAAACTATCCAGCAAACTATATCATAATAATACCATACTAGCATTAGTAATTTTTCTGCAAGATTCAGGACACGTATGAAGGAAATAAAGAAAGAATTGGAACTTATATTTGTTAAAAAAGGACCACTTCTACTCTGACGTGGATTACTGAAAAACAATTAATCAGAGATTCATTGGGTTGCAAAGCACCATTTCAGATCCTTCACTCAGT
The DNA here is from genome assembly GCF_029215685.1 of Pituophis catenifer annectens. Taxonomy (NCBI): domain Eukaryota; kingdom Metazoa; phylum Chordata; class Lepidosauria; order Squamata; family Colubridae; genus Pituophis; species Pituophis catenifer. Next base: position 230,914,370 of record NW_027256882.1, on the reverse strand, counting down.
GGAATGGAATCAAAATTAAAGCCTCGCTAAGAGGTGACTATCTATCTACCTTTTCCATGACCTTCTAGTGAAAGGAGTGAACCCCTCCTCTCTAAACAAATTGGTTTCATGGTGAAACTGTTCCTTCTTCTAACTTAATTGCATTATTCTGCACTCTGCACTTCATAAAACAGAGAACAGTACGTGATAGACATCCTCCAATGTAGAAATACAAAACAATCTGTTTAACTCAGCCAAAATTAACTTTATAGTTATTAGTGAATAATTTCTGAATAATTAAAAAGTAAGGACATAACTAACATTAGATTGGTGGAAGAAAATGATGCAGTCAATATTTTTTGCAACTTTTTGTGTTCCAAGTCCTTGATTACATTTCCTTCATGTAAGAATATCATGCCTGTTCAAACTTTGCAACAAAGATATCAAAAACTAAACACTAACAATGTATTGTTTGTGCAAAGAAACATGAGATGGATACAGAAAGTGTGTATCTGAATATATATCCTATGATTCATGTTTTAGCATTAGTTGACAGAAGCGATTTCCAAGTGGTCTGGTCCTAGGCTGCACCAGTAACGTAACGTAAATAAAAACATAGATTGGACCATAAAAATTACATCAGAAACATACAATTTTGGCGTACCTCTTAATAAGTATGATTTATGTATATTCCATTTTCCATTCCTAGATAATAGCTTTATTTCCCCCATCCTTGTTATTTCTTAATATTATATTGAGAGAGTTTGATTAAAGAAGGGATCAATAGAAAGATGTTTTAAGCTTCCTTTATCTATAAGAAGAAACATTTAGAAGCAGGGCCAGTTCCTTCTATCCCAGTGCTATTAAAATCTGTAGTTTTTTTACACATCTTTATGCAAATTGTCTTATGCATGTCTTAAAAATACCCTTGCTCCATTTATATTCATTGTACAAATGGAGAGAAGACAGATTATAATTTGAATTCAATTCACTATGACTCATCTCTCTCTTTCCCTTTGTAATTGGCTGCAATAAAGGAGAAAACTAATTACTGAATGACAATTAGAATGATGGTTTAAGAGCCAAGAGTAAACTACCACTCTGATTTCAACCCAAGTATTTATTTTCATAAATTTGAAATAACATAGATATATTTTTCTCAATCTAGTTAGCTTCATTGCTACAAAGAGTGTTGCGATCTCTGATTGTGGTGCTTAATAAAATTATAATTTAGAACACCCTACTAGTGTGATAAAGTAGCTAATTATGATTAGCTGTTTAAAGGATGAGCTGCACACTGTGCCAATCTATGCTGCTCAGTAGCTTAACAATTTGGAACATGTGTAGACAAATATGTATTTGCAAGGAGTGCTCTTGTTATGGTACCTGAAGCCTGACCTTGATATCAGAGTATAATAAGCAGAGAGAGACAGTTCTGAGAAAAAGAAAATCATTTTAAAATGAGCATATTAGCTTTCTGATGAGTTCAGAAAGCCAGGCTGGGAGTGTCTAAGAGAAGATTGCGTGCATTTGAATTTTGAGAGAAGTAGTATGACAATTATATCATTACCATTTTTATTTTTTATTTTTTTGTTTCTAAGACATGGCACACAAATAGGAGAAGAGCGGTAGAGCTGGGGGGAAGAGAATGTGGAGTAAAACACATCATCAGTTTAGAGCAGGGGTCTCCAAATTTGGCAACTTTAAGACTCATGGACCAACTCCCAGAATTCCTCAGCCAGCCAGCCAAGTCTTAAACTTTCCAGGTTTAGAGTCCTTGCATTGCCAGAAGAGAACCACATCCAGCCCCCTTGAATTCCCTCGATCTTAATCTAGCACTAGTTTAGCGCTGATGGTTAGTTGAGCAGATACTTGTGTATAGGCTTCAATAAATCATTTATGCTGCAATCTGCACAAATGGAGTTTTGTGCCTCCACTTGATTTCTCTATGCAGTAGGGATGAAGTTATATCAAGAAACCTGAGTGACATCAATTATTGACAGGAAGGATAGCCACACTAGTTCCGGAATCATGAATTCTACTTGTCAGGCTACAATTTAATACTGTAGTGAAAATAATGTTGTTTCCAGATACACAGGAGCTAATTTTAAATACAGGGCAAAGCAATGCTAAACCACTCCTATATTTTAGCAAGAGAACCATATGGGTAGACAGTATGAAGTGACTGACAATATAAAGATAGTCCTCGACTTACAACAGTTCATTTAGTCACCGTTCAAAGTTACAGTGGCACTGTAGTGATTTATGACCATTTTTCACACTTATGACCATTGCAGCATCTCCGTGGTCACATCATCAAAATTTGGATGCTTGGCAAGTGACACATATTTATAATGGCTACAGTGTTCTGGGATCATGTGATCCCCTTTTGCGATCTTCTGACAAGCAAAGTCAATGGGGAAACCAAATCCACTTAACAACCATGTTACTAATTTAAGAACTGCAGTGATTCACTTAATAACTGATGCAAGAAAGCTCGTAAAATGGAGCAAAGTCTCTTAACAAATGTCTCGGTTAGCAATAGAAATTTTGGGCTCAATTGTGATTGTGGGTCCAGATGCTGGATTATAGGTTCCAGAGTCAGATGGAGTTCAATATGTTGCAGAAGAAGAATTAAGGATCTTTTGATGAAGTTTATGACAGGGTCAAATTAACCTCTTTCCAACATCTAGTTGCTGATGTGCCATTTGAGAAATAAAAATCTGAAGCTGCAAAAACAGAAACAGAGTGGGAATATGAGAAAGTTCAACACAGCGGAAGAAGAAATGAATTAATGACATTTTCGGCATCAGCAATTTGAAATGGACTGGAACTGGACACTTTCAGTCAGAAGATCATTTTTGTGTAACAATTATCCAAGGTTTTCCTCTGACCACTGATACAGAAGAAAAAAATGTTTTAAAGTTACTTAAATTCAGTCTGAAATTGACAGAACAACTAACCAAGATGTGCTGCTTGTGATTAGAGACCAGAATTGTCAAAATTGGAAATAGTAAGAAGGAAAACGTTATTGGACAGTGTAGATTTGGACAGTGTATATTTGAATTGGGTGAACAACACATCTGTTTCAGTTTCAGTCACCAAAATGACACCTCCTAGACACAGCCAGCACTAGATAAGTTACCCCAAAATAAATTACAGTAACTGTATTGTTTAGAATGAACTAAGGCTGGTGTGATCCAGTCCAAATCTGGCATGAAAACCTATTACATTTTAACCTTAAACCATCACTATATTTCTTTGAAAAGTAAGTGTGAGGGACAAAAAGGTTATAAGAAGGTAATGTTATGAATACTACTTTGATTTCCTGAAAAAAAAGTGGGACAGAAAATTTTGATTGTAAATGCAACTCTCACTCTCTGTTTTATTAATTCCATGGAAGAAGGTTCATATACTATACTCTATTGTAACTTAATATGAAACTGGCTGGTTTCAGATCTGGTTGATACAACAGAATGAATCTGAAGTAGCAAATTCTCATTTTTTAAATATAAGGTGAGTGAAAACTCAAATATTGAAAAAAATATATAGACATCATGTTCCAAATACAAGAAATTGTAGTAAAATACACAACGATAGAAAGTGTCATATATCTTTATTTTAGGACTAACATTTTGTTCCATATTGAAAAATTACTGATTTTTTATAGTGTGCTGGAATTTCTGTAAATACACGTGTTTTTCCATTTAAAAATCATTTTTAAAATGAATTAGATTTTGACCATTGATATAGTACACAGTATTACTTGCTTCTACCTACAACATAATTTTTAACTTCATAGGCTAAGCTTAAACATTCTGAGAAGTTTCCACATTCCTTTAATTATTGCAATATGATTAATTAAATGCACTGCCATGACAAGAACTGTTTTCCGTTGTTTGAAAACACAGAAATATCTTTGTATTGTTATTTTAAAATGCTTTCTATATGCTGCTGGTGGGATATGAATTAATTACTAAAAGAATTGAATTAGCAAAGATCATGTAGTATGCTGCTAGCAGACCTATGGTTTAAGTACAAATCCCATTTCTCCCCCCCCATTTTTATATTTCACATTTCCTGAAAGAAGCACCCATATCATCTTCCTAATTTTGTTTTCATATCAAACGTGCAATTAAGTCTAGCAAAGGCAATAGGACTTTTGCAATTAGGTCTGGCAAAGGCAATCGGACAAAACAATTGGTCTTGGGTCAATCTAAGAGTCAAATTACTTCCTTCATCCTTTATGGAGATTTAATTTCTTATATGAATGTTCCATACTCATTACCCGGAAATCTTAATCAAAGATTAAGACACACATCTTTTTAAAAGCATACATGAAATTACAGTGGGTTATTAGCTAATACTACAGATACCAATAGCTACATTTAGAGGGTTTTTTTCTACCTAGTTTGATAAGACTAAGCATTTTTTAGTGTGTTTTCTTTATCATCAGAGTTACAATAATTATGTCAGGACTATTTAATGACTTACGGCTGCAAGCCACCTAGAGTTAACTCAGCGAGATGGACAGCACAGCAAGTTTAATAATAAATTAAAAAATAAATAAATGACATTTCCATCCACATGATATCTCTATAGCCAATCCAGTCCCTTGCTAAGGCACTTGATTTCTACGATACGTTAAGCGTATTATAAGAGGAACTACTTCATTTAGAAATGTTCACACTGACCCAGCATAGTGAGAGTGCAATACCACCAATTAGGGTGGATGTAAATGTGATCTACAGGATGGTACTAATCGGACCTATGAATGGAGTTGGTACACTGTCTGTTAACATAATTTTAGATTTCAGCACATTGATGGTAACAAGTCCCATTATGACTGTGCTCATTTTTCCTGATCATTAACAAGGTGATAGAACCTCTCTTAGAAAGTCATAAATATCTCATCAGCATGAGGGCAAGCATCGATGTCCTGTCTGCTTGCAATAATTAGTCCTTCAGATCACTTGAACAAGCCAAAAATTATTATTACCCTTCAACCCCCAATGTCTGCTGAAGATTACTTACATTAACATGCATGGCTCCAAGGGCAATGAAGGGAGGAAAGCAATACAGCTGAATAAAGAAGAAACTAAGCAACTGGCTTTTGCCCAGCCATGCTGTTCAGCCATTTGATAAAGCATCAGGCAGTTGACCTCAGGTGGGCAGAGAAGAAAAAGTAAGGCAATGAAATTAGTACTAGAAATAATGACTAAAGGCAGGCAGGGAGTCTTCCATGCAATAAGGCTGGGAACTCAAAACCTCTGCAAAGTGTAATCATTCCCTTGTGAAGCTTTACAGCGCTGGGACAATGATGTATTTAGAGTGCAATAATTAAAACAATAATTCCCAACAAAGTCAGGATTATGAGATAATTGACCATCCTGAGGTATTAAACAAACCCTAGTTAAAGCCAAGGATGCTCAGCTCAATGGTCAATTACACCATAATTATCTGAATGACATTATTGTGGTTGCAAACCCTGCTCAAAGTATAAAAGAAACTATAAAAAGTGATAAAGTAAGCGCAGCAGGAAAATGACCTTCAAAGAAAGCTATGTGGCTGATTTTGCACTTCCGCGGAGGTTTTCCACAACGAAATGCACTGCTGACGGATTCTGTTTTACTCTGAAGTAACGTCATGCAAAATAATTTGACCTTTGGAGTGTAAATATATTTGAAGCCACTTGGGCATTGGTGTATATCCCTTCTCATTTATAAACAACTCACCTATGCCTGGATCCCTTTTCCTTGGCTTTCTCAGATAATTAGATTGATGCTAGTAATTCAAGGACATGATCATTACTTTTTAATAGAAACTCTGGTTTTTAAGAGGTGGCATTTGATGTTTATATGGCATTTTACCCACTAATTAACTTCACTAATTGCTGATTAAGTGAAATTAATTAATTAACAGGGAACAAAGTCCTATATAACAAGAATATGAATCTTCCCTTCTACAAAGTTGATGAGTTTTGGGGAAAAAAATAAGTTTTCTTTTCCTTTTTGTTTGCTTCTATTTAGAAAACCCACATAGGGCAAATTGCTAAGGAAGTGGCACCAGCAATAGCATTGCATAATAATAGGATGGGGGGGGGAGGGGAAACCTCAGAAGGCCTCAAGAGCTCAGGTGTGATAGCTGACATTTAGAGATTTGTATGGGAGACCTCCAAGGAATGGTAAGGCTTGGCATAAACTGGAAAATAAATTTAAAAAAAGAAAGAAAAATCTTGCCAAGAAAACTAAATGAATTCATCCAGGAAGCTACAAAGAGAGTTTGCTTTTTTAAAAAAAAACAACATTTATTTAATAAATTTATCTTATGTCTTGATCACCTGTACAGCCAATACAGACGGTTTAGTTTTCACAACTAAGTACAGAATACCAGTTTTATTGTATAACACAATTCTAATAGAATGGAATGTGGATCCTTTGGTTCCTCCCGAGGCGCAGGGGTACAGAAGACAGCTTAAAGCTGAAGCTAGGGTCACTGCCAGGATGAATGTTTAATGTTCTTAATCCTTTTACAGGCCAGTTTCCTCTACAATTGTGGACCTGAAAACAGGCAACGCCACTGAGGTACAGTTACTCCAGTACTGAAAATGTGAAAGTCAACGGAGGGTGGAAAAGTAATCAACCATGCTTGAAATATCGCAGTGAAGGGAATCCAAGACCTCAGCAGCAAAGCTGGTGGGAAAGAGTAATTGGAACATCATCATGGGGTGGAAAGCTAATAGAAATAAAGCGACACAAGATAATAATAAGGATCTCTGCAGAAGGAAACAAATGGGAAAAACTTCCCCTGTCCAAAAAAAAACCTCTTCTCTATTTGTTAGTGATAAAGAACTTGCTACTTAGGCCCACATACAGTAAAAGGCCAAAATGCCCAGGAATCACAGTCTTGACAGGCAGTTGGTTTGTTTTTAGTGACTGCCTTGTCTGGTGACTATTCAGAGTTACGATGGTGATGAAAAAGTAACTTTACCACCATTTATCACCTTCACAGGTCTGTAAAGCAAAGAAAGGCTGAAGCCCAGGTGCGGTTTTACTTAGTGACCATTTTGTTTAATGAAGGAGCTGCCAGTTCCAGTCATGGTAGCTAACTAAAGACTGTCTGTATCTGCATGTATCTGTGCATATGGAGAGCTTTGGCCCTGTTTCTTGCACGTGATGTGCACACTGGTGTCTTCCATGAAAGGAAAGTATTTTGCAACTATATAGTGCTTTCCTAATACACACTTCCTTTTCCTTTCTGGTTGCATGGACGGCAAAGTTCTGCACACATAAGTCTTTGCGCAAGTTTCAGAGGAGTTGGTGTGCAGTCAGCGTAGGTAAAAGCTAATAAATCTCGGCAACAGATACAAACACAATTTCAAAAAAGAGAAAAAGCCTGGGGATCAAGATAGTGGTGGTATAAAGCTGATTTGAGGAAATAACATGTCTAGACACAAAGAAGGGCTGTGACAATCTCAAAACTTACGGGATGTCATTGTTGCTTGAACATCATGAGTTTACACACACAAATCAATTCAGTATAAGTAAGAGCTGCCTGGGATGACCTGTTGGCTGCTGCAGTGAAAGTAGGGACAGTAGAATCTGGTTATATAGGATTATATTCTATATACTTGACCCAAAGTATCTAGGAACCAGGATATGAATAACGCCTTCCCGTATCACCTGTCTTTTTAATTGGTAATGCCAATGACTGAGCTTGGAATCCTGCAAACTAAGCCTAAATGTGGAGGTCAACTGAAATTTAACAGTGATTGAGATATAACCAAGCCACAATTTAACTGTAGATTTCAAAAGGAATATCATGTATGTAAGCCCATCCAGCACCAAAGATGGCATAATCCCAAAGTCGGAGTATTTCAAACCCAGCACCACACAATCTTGTCAGGGATCATTTGAACCTTGCTGTTACCCATCCTAACCCTCACAGCCTCCAGGAACCAGGATAAGACAGCCACAGCAATGGTTAATTTGCCAAGGACAAAGATACACAATTGGGTATCATTAGTACATTGATGATACCTCACTTTACAGTAACGGATGATCTCACGCAGCAGTCTCATGTAGATGCTAAATAAGAGAGCAGACAACACTAACCCCTGCAGAACCCCACACATCCATACTATGCACTGTAGTAGTTCATGAAAATGTAGCATTTCCCCCTGATATTGATGAACAACAATGACTCATTGATTATGGAAAGAATTGCCAATGTATATTTGTAGGCTAATAGTCCATAGGCTAAACACAACTTCTGTTTTCATCCACTTTGGAAGAGTGATCAGTAGGAAGAATTTTGTTCCAAGACTGTAGCTAATGGCAACTTATTTGACTGATCATTCAAAACTTGGTTGTTGCTACGGAAAATGAAACACTCTTGCTCTGGCTAAAAAGAGAACACCCAGAAATAAGATTTGCTATATACAATAAACAAATGGCAGTCTGCCTGGAAAACACTGTACTTCAAATAACAGAACATGGATTTGGGAATTACTTGTTAATGAAATATAAGGTTTCAAGAGTTAAGATTAAATATTCTTACATTAAAAGAAAAGTGTTTTTTTTATTTATATATGTGCCAATTCTCAGTTTTACTGATTTTTTTTAAAAGAAAAATTCCCATCAAAACCAAGCATGGCTTGATAGTCTCCCTGGTGACTTGCCCACACAAAGTGGAAGTGAACTTTAAGTGTTTTCACTTTGGGTGTGCAAGCCATTTTGCCTTGTCAAAACACGAGTGCTATGGGCTTTGCCACTCACTTTCCCTATGCAAGCTTCAGTAGCTTTAAAAAAAACAGTGACCCGCCCATCTAAATTATTTGTAATGTGTTAGGAATCATGATACAGAGTTTGAAAATTCCTTCATTAAATTAAAATCAAACAGAACTTATTACAGTTTAATGCACAATACGAACTCTATAATTAGTGATTTTCTCCAGCATTGTAATGAATCTGTTCTAAACATCTCTAGTATATTTAGATATGAACTTTATTAGCATTCTTTTTTAAGAATAACTTGTAAATAAGTTAACAGAATTTGAGTTCATTCACATGCTGTACTTTTAACTCTAGTAGATTCTCCAACTGAGTAATTATTTATTATAGCTCTACTAAATGTGTAAATAATTGGCTCATTCTAAACAATTATACACTGACTTAATAGCTATTTTGTCTGATTTCAAAGAAAACTCCACACTACCATTTTTTTGAAAAAGAAAACAGTTCCCTTGAGTTAGTATCAGTAGCAATTATAGAACTGTAGAAATATATTTTTATTGTTCTAGTGAGACAATCATTTTCAAAGTTTTTGCAGAGAAAAGGCAGATAATTTATTCCAAATGCAATTCTGAAGACATTAAGATAATCATGGGGTACAACCTTTTTTACACTTTGAACATTTCATGAGCTTATCAAAGATTGCCCTAATAAATTGTGACAGAACTGCCTTTAGTGATGGCTTTTGACATAGTTTTAGAAATGCTGATCTAAAGCAAAGAAGAAAGCACATCCCATATATTACTAATTTTAAATAAAATTTGGTAATAGTAATAAAAAAATATTAGATACATTATCCCCATCTGTACAGTTATACCTCACAACTTAATAAATTGGGTAAGAATTAGTCCTTCTGATCAAACCAGAAAGCTTTTGATTAGGCATACTATTCTCCATTATCTAACCTAGAACCAATAGTTACTACATTTAGAATAAAGGAAAATATTAAATAATTTTCAAACATTGCTTGGTTTATTATGAGCCCTATCCCAACCACAAGATCCTAAATTCAGCCAAAATAAAAAAGAAGGAAAGGAGATTGCATCTGTAAGAAAAAATATGTCAGCACTGAGTGGCCAATAACTTTTTACTTCACAACAGAACAGCTGAAAAACAGGTTTTGTTGTTTACACCTCCCCAAATTTTATCAACACAGTAAGTGTCATAGTGTCATAGCTGGATATCATACATGTAACTTTCTGTTCTATTCAAATGAGTTATCTTTACAGATTCATGAAAATGTCTTTTGATGAGTACTCCATAAGAGAATCCATATTTCATTTTGCTTTTGTTAACAATGAATTATAGTAATCCCAGTAAAACAGTGTTCTGGCATATATTCCTACATTATATAATTTGCGAGGGTCAATCCAGCTGTTACAATCACTTTCAAGGAAAGGGGATTTAATGTGTTAGTATTATAGCTCCAACACTCGAGCTGAGCTTTTCTTAGCTTTATTCTTAACGTTCTCATAATGAATAGGCATTTTAAACACAACAAAATAAAAACAAAACCATAATCTGGAAGGGTTTTTGAATACTATATAGCCTCGCATTCTTCATTTTAAATAGTTTAGAAATGAAATTGTATAAACAGAAGGAGAAAAATATGCTTCGGTAGCAATCTGGCAGTATCATTTTAAGGAGTGTAGACATGTTTCCAAACAAGCTACTCCAGTATACAAATAACCCAGCAGGGACAAAGATAACAATGTCTCTGGTGTAGGTTTAGTTCTTTGCAAAAGTTAACGTTTCATAAACGTTGTCTAGGAAACCATATCCTTAGTTATCAGACTTCAGATGTGAACTGTAGGTATCCTAGTTTGGGATGCTTCATGAGACCTACCAGACCAAAGTGGACAATTTAAAGGTGGTTACTTTTACAGGACAAAATCCAAATTCCACTTTCTAATTATCATGTGCTATGAGTCACTGGAAGTCAAACGGCATATAAATGTAATAAATGATGGTTTGCCACACAATAAGCCAGATGTTTGGACTAAGTTTGATATTTTTATCCCCCTATTGGCCTGGTATAGGCAGATGTGGTTGTTTGATGGTGTTTAAAGGTACTGTTGCAGGAAGTAAGTTGTTCCAAATAAAGCTGCCTTTTGCAACTGACTAATAGTGAATTTGTCAATGCCAATGGGGTTCAAGTGGTACTCCAGTTGTTTTGGGATTGCGCTCAAGGTGCCTATTATTATTGGCACTACTTTTGCTTTCTTTTGCCACAGTTATTCTACTTCTATTTGCAGGTCTTTGAATTTTGTGATTTTCTCCAGTTCTTTCTCTTCTCTGTCTCCAGGTTCTGTCATGTCCACTATTCAGAATTTTTTGTCTTCCATATTGACTATTGTTATGGCTGGGGCGTTATATGGTAGGTGCCTATCCATTTGAATTCTAAAGTCCCAAAGCACTTCATCCCCCCCCCCAGTTTTTATTACTTTGTATATTCTGTGGTCCTATCAGTTCTTGATTGTAGGCAAATGGTATTTCTCAAAAATATTCCTATGCACCACTGTTGTTACTTTGTCGTGCAATTGTTTGTAGTTAGTCTGCGTAATGTTCTTGTAGCAGCTAGCTGGTAGGCTTATTTCTTCAGCTTCTTTGCATTTGCTATCTGTTGCTATCTTCCAGAAATATGATTATTTCTAATTGTTGTGATAGAGAGTTTGGTTTGTTTCATGTTGATATACTTTTATTTTATTTATGGTTTTTATTTTAATATGACAGTTTTATAATGCAAGCCTCCTACAATCGCTAGATGGGATGACATGCAAATGAGGGTGAATGAATAAATAAAATAAGCAAACCTTGTCAGCCTGTATCACATAAACATAATCAACTGCAGTTTATTCAATAAAACCAGGGTTCAACCATGACTTAAAACAATATATGAGCCTAGTCTATAAATCAATAAAGAAATACCCATAGCTCATGCACAGCTGGCTCTAAAGGGAGAGTTGGAAATGACTATTACATTATGAAGTGGTTCAGTTTGCTTTGCTTTGTTTTAAAATTTTAAAGTTCACTTGTAACTACTACACACAGAAAAGGCTTCTAAATTTGCATCTAGTTAAAACTATCCAGCACCTCAGTTAGCTAATACCTCTATCCAAAGGTTCACACCAACAGACCTTGAATTGTCCAGTAAGGCCTCAAATATTCAAGCAGCAAAAATTTTGTCCTTGCACTGAAATACCATTTTCTTTCTATAAAAGGCTACTAAGCAGCACAAACTCTACCACTATATCAATACATACATGTGTGCGCACGCACACACACACACTCACACATAAACAGGAAGGATTAGGAGGCTCAGCAGAGCCTTGGGATTAGCTGAAGTGCAAAAAATCCAGGGAAATTAAGTCTATGGGGAAGGGCAGAAATACTGGAGATTCCTATGATGACTTAATGTCTTCAGCAATTATGGAATGTAAAGGGAAGTGGGGGGGGAGGGAGACAGAATGAAAAGAACCCCCCCCCCCCTGAAAACTGGATAAGAGGAGGAGTAGGGGAAAAAAAGCCATCAAAGAAGATATAACTTTCCAGCAAAATGGCCTGGAATATTCCACTCTACAATAATTTGTTACAGATTTCCTTTCTTCTATGACTGTTTTCATTTTAGATTAGGAGCTCTTGACCATATTTACCATTTATGGGGAAAGGTGTCAATGACTGAATTTGTAATGTGGTTTCTTTTGTTTTGGCATGTTTTGTCAATCCAGCCTCTATAGTTTTTTTAGCCATGGTTCTTATGTTAGTAGAATGTATGTGGTTTATACAAACAACTATGTTTAAAACTAACAGTTTACAACATGTGTGAGCCAAGCTAATATTGTCTGCATTTTACATATTTGCTTATTGTGAGCATTTTTAAGTCTTTTCTGATTAAAAAAAGACAGCTGTGGAACAGGCGAACTGGTAGTGGCAGCGGTGGGAGACTCTGCCCACCTGCCCAGATGTCATCAAGGACGCTTTGCGCATTCCCCGCACATGTGCTCACAGTACCCACAACTGGTAGCAAAGGTAAGTGGAAACCACTACTGATGTGGAAAAATTATTGCTTGAATGATAGTTGGGTAACATCTAGGTATACAATAGAAAAATCGGATCGATAAGAGGCATAGATGATAAATAGGTAGGTAGGTAGGTAGGTAGGTAGGTAGGTAGGTAGGTAGGTAGATAAATAGGTAGATAGATGATAGATATAGATATATATTCATAAGTAGTAACTGATCAACAGGTATGATTCTATGTCTTATGATTTGTGAACCACTTTCACAATTCTACTGTATGTACGGTAAAGAACAAATTCAACTTTAAGGGGTTGATCCCTTATGTTGTAGAATTGTTCCCTCTCTCACGCACCACAATTTTCTTGGTTTCAAATCCACTAATAATCTCCCCATTGCTAGATTATGACTCTCCGCAGTCAGAAATTCTGTAATAAACTCCATTCACTTTATGAAGATCAGAAAGAGCAAAAGGGAAAGGGGGGGGGGAGAATTCAAATTTCATCCTCCTTTTAAAACACTAAATGAAACCATCTTTTGGAGGATAGCTGTCACTCACAGTGATACTGTGCTGTCCAGTAAACTGAATTGATATTTCCTCATGAATAAAAATTCCAGCATTATCATCCCTAGCAATGTTGTTGACATGCTTTTTTCCCTATTTCACTAAAAATACCATTAATTTTCTGGCTTCACAACAGCTGAGCTATTCCCTATTTGAATATACAAAAGAGCATTTTGTTTAAACCAAATTAAAAGCGTTCCAGTAAATGACTTCAATTCTGCTGGTTATACCATTCCAATGGGCAATAGTCTAATCCTGCAACTGCCTTCCCACCCCACCATTCTTTTCAACTCTCCGTCTCTTCCACTCCCCCCTCTTTTTGTATGCTTAACTCTTACAATGTCATGAACCAGATTCACCCACATTAACAGCCAAGGGCAAAGCTGAAACTCCACCCAGAATAAAAACAAAGAAATGCTCGAGCAGAGAAAGGGGAGAAGCAATCTTACTCTGACGTATTAACATCTTTGCCTATAAACAGCAATTGAAATAGGGAAGGAGAGAGGGAGAGAGAGAGAGGGAGAAGGAGGGAGGGAGAGGGAGAGAGAGAGAAATGCAAATAGTGTAGGAACTTTCTAGGAACTTTCCCATCCATGCTAAGTGCCGACAGCTCTCATCTCAGTCAGTCTGTAAACCAGTCTGCCTGCCAGGCCCTCCTGGCACCTCACCACTTTATTTGTTCCCATTTGTATCTAATGCTTTTGTCAACAGTTCAACACAAGGCAAAGCAAACAACCCACTACAAACACCGGGGGTAACAGCAACGCACAGCAAATCCTTCACAATTATCCAACCCCAGCTGCTCAAGGCCTGTCCAGGCCGCTTTCATTTACAACAATGTCAACAAAAGGCTGAAACCCAATAACCAGGGGTGGGTCAATACTACCACTGTAAAACCCTCTGGAGGAGGAAATGCTCTTCTCCCGCTCTACTGCTTCAGCAAACATGCAGAATAATTCAGCCAGATAGATGAGGCCTTGTCTAATCATTTGTCGTGCATGAATTATTCAAGGCTCGTCACATAAACTGCTTAAAGGACAGCTCCTCAAATATTTCAGAGGAAGTACCAGCTGTCCAATTTGTTAAGCGGAAGGCGCATTAGGCAAATCCTAACACAGAGGACAGGAGTAAACTTCATTTATTTATTTTAAAAGACCAACTTAATGCTGGAGAGTTTTCAACTGATATTGATTTTATATATATATATATATATATATATATATATATATTCTCTAAATATGTTTGGGTACGATTACAAAGGGGATTCTGGTATATATGTATCTGTGGTAACTATCTGAGGTTGGTTGCTTGTATCTCTGAGGATATATTTATACTCCACAGTTTGATGAGAAAACACAGTGAGACACTCTCATTATGTGCTAACATTCAGAGGTGGGTGATTAGCAAGAAGCATCGTGTTTGAATAGTACTGGATGAAAGAGTAAGGCAGTGGATCCTTAATATTCTAACTTCTGCTCAGCTGGGAACCTCACAAGGTAGCCTACCAGCACTACTTAGAAGACAAGGATATAATTAGATTAGGAGAAAATGGAAAGGAATCTAAAAACAACAGTGTAATAGACAGTGCGTGCATTTAATCACTGACTCTACAAAAGTGTTCCCATGTGATGGAGGAAAAGGCATGGATCCAAATTGTCATTTATTAAATTGCATTTTACCATGACAAAAACATATGTCCTCCAATTTATTTCAACACAGCATGTTATGTGTGAAGGTGGGGAGAGATTTATATTTCACACTGTATTTTGTCTAAATTCCATTCTAAAACAGGCCTCTTGTTTGGGTAAAAGCATAGACATAGCCACTTGTCTACAACTTTTTAAAGCAGCTTTGTATTTTCTTAGGGTCAAACAGATGTCCTTTGGAATAGCTACATGATGCTGAAAAATGGCTGCTTTAAAGGATTACAAAGAAGAATTACATTCATATCTCCATCCATCCATACATGCATCTGTTTAAAGTGAATCTGAAGTATTGCACATTCTGAGTAAGCAGGCATGTATAGAAAGCATATATGCTCATACATCCTAAAATGAACATTTACTAGCAAAAGGCAATTATCTCACTGGACAGGCAGATTTATTCCACAGCAAGCAACCATGGAAATTTCTAGTCCTTGCATTTAAAATTAATAACCAACACTTTCAATTGCACCTAGAAAGCCTATCGGAAGTTAATACAGCTCCCAGAAAAAGGGTGTTAACATGGGCAAATTTAGGTGTCCTTAATTTAATTCGGAGTAGTCACACACTAAATCAGTTTCAGCTTCCAGTTGACCTTCAAGGGCAGCCCAATATAGAGCAAACTGCAATAGGCAAAGTGTAAGGTAACCTGGACATGCAACATTTCCTGACCCTTGAAAGGTCAAAAGCCGCACATGATATTGTACAAAGGCTGCTCTGCTACAGCCTTCACCTGTGCTAAAGCAGGAACTGTGAGTCTGTTCTGCCCCAGCTATGGACCCCAAAGAACGCAGCACACACAAAGTCCGTACAAAGCTCAGTTTATTAATTAAAGACTACTAATGAGCTTTCTTAGTAGTTGTTCGAATACAAGTACAGTTTAAATCAGTCTTTTCTGAACAAGAGCTGTTAATTTAAGTTCATTAACAGCCGACAAGAATCCAAAGAATAATAACTCAATTCTGAGGCACAGTATTTCAGATAACCGTAATCTTACTGTGGTTGGCAGAATGCCCAGAAGCAATTTGCAGGAAAACTGACAAGAGAGAAGCAAGAGCCGATCAAATGTTTCTGGAATCAAGACGCGAAGGAATATGAACAAAGTTGTTTCCTGCAAATTGCATCACTCGTCGTCCTTCCTTAAATAGGCTAGGGGAGTGGCCAATTAGCCCCCAAGCCTTACTCTTGAGGAGACCTCCTCCTGAGGAGCCACTCCTGCCTTTTAACAGCTTTGCGTGCTTGTGCATCGAGAAGAGGCTCCTCCTCTTTTTCCTCTTCACTTATGGGAGCTTCTGGAGGTTCTGAAGGCCGTGGCTGAATCCCCGCCTCTGGCACCACATCTTCTCCAGCCTCCTCATTGTCTGACTCGAGTGCCAGCTGCACAGGCTGCTGGCACATCACCAAACCAGCCTCCTTGCTGTCGGAATCAGCTACTATCTGCACAGGCCGCTGACAGGTCACAACAGAGTCTCGGTTGTGAACTAATCCCTGTAATGAGGGAACACAACCTCAACCAGAGGTATAAATGAACCATCTCTGATTCAGAAGGCTTTGGATCCTCAGTCGCTCCATGGAGTTCAGCATGAGTCTATTTCTTCCTATCAAGGCCTTAATTGTCTACAGACACAGGAGGGCAGAGATGGAGACCTGGGTATCATTAGCATTTTGACAACACCTTTGCCCCATGCCCACAAATGATCTCACCTCATGGCTTTATACAGATGCTTAATAGTAAGGGAAAAGTAAAGAGACTTATAGCACCCCATAATGAACAGGCCCAAATTCTATCTCACTTCCCTGGGATGATATTGATTTCTCAGGAAGGAACCACTCAAACAATGACCTACTTTGCACAGTCAAGCTAAATATGTGAATGTTGATAACTGAAAAAAAGTATTAATCAAGTATATACTTTAAA
Organism: Pituophis catenifer annectens; assembly: GCF_029215685.1. NCBI lineage: Eukaryota > Metazoa > Chordata > Lepidosauria > Squamata > Colubridae > Pituophis > Pituophis catenifer. The sequence continues at coordinate 230,897,397 of NW_027256882.1, read as the reverse complement.
GGTTTCGTCTTCCTAAGCGCCACATTAAAATACCCCTGCATTTTATTCGACTGTCTTCATGTTGTTTTCTTCATCCAGGCCCAGGTTGAAGTACCTTAACCAGTGGTGGGTTGCCCCCAGTTCGGACCGGTTCACAAAAACCGGTAGTAAAACCGGCAGGAGGCCCTGCCCACTGCCCCGGATGTCGTCTTCGGCGATCTGTGCATGCGCATGCACGAGCAAAACAAGTGTGTGTGTGTGATCCCGTTGTGAACCGGTAGTAAAGGTAAGTAGAACCCACCCCTGACCTTAACACTGTGTTAAGCTATTTCATGTAGTAATGTTTTCCCTCTTCTTCCAGAGGCTGCTTCCAAGTGCTGCCAGCCAGGATTTGGGAAGGGTTTTTTGGATTTTTTTGGTGGAAAGGAGAGGAACAGTTTCTCTTCTGTTGAAAGCTAGACTGTTTTGAAGGCATCCTATTCATGTGAAGCCCAGCTTTCACAGCTTGTTACTGATTGCTGCTTTCTGTTGTACCAAATGCCTTAATATGGACCTGTGCTCTGCAGCCAGGTTATTCCTGGACATGGGCCTAGTGTTCATTTAGAAGAGCACCAGACCTGTTTTCGGAAGTAGTCTGACAGATAGCAGATGCAGAACAACTCCTCACCTGTCACCTGTTAGTCAGGCGAGGTGACAAGTGGCTCACTGTCCTAAGCATTCATCTATACTTACCCATCTTCACATATTAAGAAGAGTGATTGGTGATAGGTGACCCTCACTAGGAAGGGAAATGCAGCCAGGGGAATCCAGCAATCACTTTTCTTAACTTGTCCTGCATTACACCAGTAAGGTCGGCACCACTTGTCAGTCTTAATACTGAGAGATAATATGGATCAGCAATGTGGGAATTAAGATTTATACCAGGGTGTATTTTTTTGTCCACTCACGGATTGGAAGGAAGTGTCCTGGTTGTGCCCAATGTTCTCACACATTCCAGAATATAAAGAATATATATATATATATATATATATATATATATATATATATATGTATGTATGTATGTATGTATGTATGTATGTATATATATATATATATTACTTTGGTAAAATAAAATAAGTATTTCGTAAAAATCACGCCTCTAGTCTGTCATCTACATATAATGGTTTGAGGAAATACACAAGACAATGTTAACTTCAGGACAGAAGATGAATGATTAAGGCAAACGTATCTATAATAAAAATATGAGGAGATGCAGCATTATATATCTTGCATATGTGCCAATTTACGGCATATTCTTTGAAACACTGTCCCAATTGTTCCATTTCTCTCCCTTGTTAAGGATTAGATTAATATCCATCCCAAATCACTAATAGAAAGTCATATTAACATAAAAAATTCGTGTAACATTTTATTAAAAGAGGGAAAGCAGTAATTATGCCTAGTACTGCAACCTAGTTTTATACTGGGCAGCATCATTTGAGGTGGGAGCACAAGATTAAGATGCTTAATAATTGAAGTCATGAAATCTACAGCAAAACTCTAACATAAGTGCCAGGCAAGAGTAGCAATAGATAATTGCTATTTATGGTTGGTTTATGTTTGAATTTTTCAGGACTAAATGCTTGCCATTGCAAAAATGTACTATGACAAAGAGAATCTTATCACAAACAAATTTCAATATCATATCATTTCAGCAATCTGTTGGTGATATACCTCTTACTCCTTCCTCCATACTCATGTTAATTGGAGAATGAGAAAGTATAAAATTAACACAGAACAGGTGATTTATATTTGGTTTTCCAAAGAAAGAGCATAATTAAGAATGTAATATTCTTTAATTTCTAAATTTAATAGGAAATTGCTGGTGAAAATTAGGTAATACTGGCAATAAAACGATGTCTTGTGTCAAATATATTATAAGGTTTCAGGCTAGTATTTGGCTGACATTATTAGATTAAGAAAATGTGTTAGAGATTGGACTAAACAACCAAACTGCTCATTGAGTCACCGTTGCAGAAACAAGGTACAAGGGGCAATAAGTCAATTATCAATTAACAAGCTAATAATGATTGTTTGTTGTTGTTGTTAAGTTCTATATGGCCAAAATTAATTGCAGGTTAATCGACAGGGAGCCCTGGGCAAACATACAGCATCTCTGTATATTGCAAATATTTAGTAAGATGGTGCTCATGTGCAGTAATCAGATATAATAATCAACAGAATCTATGAGCAAATATCACCATTTAACTATTTCACAGCTAGTTGAGAACTAGATCTATTGATTTTAATAAAAGTATAACTTTATGGTAGCTAATTTTGGGGGTTGAAACAACACACACACACACACACACACACACACAGAAAAAGGCCCATATAAAGTGAACTTTCATATTTCTCTAAGGAGAGTATCTGGGAATCCTCTAAACATCACCTTATCTTCTTGGAATAGGATATAAATGCAATATATAGATTCAACTTCCTATCAAAACTATTTTGAGTTGTTATATTGAAGCTGTTCAATTATCAAAGTGTTATCATATCTGGCGAGAGCAAGAGTTTGGTAATGGTAATTCATTAAGTAGGTACTAAAATGTATTTTAAAAATCCTTTTATATAATAGAAAGAAGGTATCTACAACTGACTACATTTGTAAATAAGTCTATTAAGTCGACTGAATATTTCAGCTTAATCTAGCAGCATTGGATATGGCATTAAATAAGCAAGTCATCTAAACATATTTTAATACCATATAATGGAAAACACATATACATAATTTTTAAATAATCCAGGATTTAGGATTTTCTAAAATGTAGAAAATTAATTTAATTCTGCAGCCCTATGTTTAAATGTTGGAATAATTTTAAAAGCCATCTTAATTTAGGGACTCACAAACCAATTCATGATCCAAAATCTATTCAAGGTGGCTGCAATTCAAGTTATTTAAGAATAAGTACCATTGAACTTAATGTTACTTAAGAGTAAATAAATATATAGATAAATATATAAACTTACAAAATGTTGCATAATGATTTAGATTTTATTACAGAGTAAGCACTGCATATGGATGAAATTAGGCTATTTTTTTCAATTCCCCATATATTTTCATCACATATATGTTCCCTTTTTTTAAAAAAAAAATCAATATGTAAGTGCATAAATAATTTGATGATGTCAAAAGTCTCTTAAAGTCATTAATTGGGGAGGGAATATTTATTCATAGATTTATACACAGTATAGACTTTTTGCTCAGAAAATCAAGGAAGTTTACATACAAGAACAAATTTTGTCCAGCATTGGAAAAGAGGTACTTTGCTGATAACATCAGATTTGGAAGATTTAACTGTGAAACCTAACCTAATGTGTACTGTTAGTTTTGCAGCAATGGCAAAACTAACAGTACACATCCAGAACAGAAATTTAAGCAATAAAAGCTTCTATATATATATATATATCACATGTCACACAACAAGGCAAATTCAAATATTTTTGAAGGTAGGTATTTTTAAAGAGAAAATATTTGATGTAAGAAAGAAAGTAACCAGAAGCAATTTTATTGTTTATAAATATTTTGATGTAACTACCAGTTATGTACAATCAGAAGGAATTTAGAATTTAACATTGTTTTAATCATTTTTAAAGTTATTTCTTATTTATTTATTTTTGTAAAATCATGTGTTGCCAGGGAGATTAGTTGAGTTCAAAGCACAGAAGAGTTTATTATTTTTACATCTAATACAAGAATCTGGTCAACTAACCATCAAAACTAAATTGATCGTAAATAAGGGTCAACAGAATTCATGGGGGTAAGCTGGATTTAGATATCTTGTAGCACGCAATGATTTCAAACCAATGGCATGTTTAACCCTTCCTTCCAGCTTAGTTTGCTCTCCTTCTACAAGTTCATTTACTTTACGAGTAATGACAAATAGTGGTGACAATATAAATATTAATGTTTAGAGTTTTGTAGTGATTTTCGGTTATTTCTTAAGATCAGTGCAGCAGTATATATTCAATTAATTATTTAATCAATGAAATAATGAATTTAAAATGTTATGTCAACTATACATTTTATTTATTGATATTTTCTTTTTCATTCCCAATTAGCTTTTTCACTTTCTTATTTTTTCTTTTAGACATTCATTTCTTTTCCCAAAAAGCAGGAGGGGGAATATACTAAATAGTGGAGAGTTTAGACCAGCTTTCACAAAAGGGGGGGAAAAAAGTATACAAAAAATTTCCTCCTACTATTTTTCTCCACAATAACAACTCTGTAACAAAATTGGGCTGAAAGAAAGTGACTGGCCAAAGTGGCACAGTCCAACATCTTAAACCAGTATACAATATTAATGCTCATTAGCATCTAGATTCAACTGGAAAATATCACTATTCTAATTCAGGATGATTGGCAATAAAACTGCTGAGCTGTTATAGTATTACAGTAATTTTATGCCCAAGAGCTTAATTGAAATGAGTGGCTTAGGCGATTGAGTCTAATGCCTGCTTGAATCAAGGTTTATAATTTTTTTAAAAGTGGTTGTCCAGCTTTTTTTTTTTTTTTAATTTGATTTATATGCCACCCTTCTCCGGAGACTCAGGGCGGCTTACAATGCGTTAAGCAATAGCCTTCATACTTTTGTATATTTATACAAAGTCAGTTTATTGCCCCCACAAACTGGGTCCTCATTTTACCTACCTTAGAAAGGATGGAAGGCTGGGTCAACCTTGAGCCTGGTGAGATTCGAACTTTCAGTAATTGCAGACAGCTGGTGTTAATCACAATGCTTTTAGTCTGCTGAGCCACCAGGCCCGTTCACCATTCTGGTGAATATACCCAGTGGACTTAATAGTAATTGGTTTTACTGTTAAACTTATGTATTGTTGATTTGTTTTTCCTAATATTCCCTGTCAATTATTTCATTAGCACTTAAGGCCACTATAATTAATTTCATTGTATTCTGGAATAATTTTTCCATCAGCATCAATATTTTGCTTATCTGGTAACCATCTGAGATGTAACTTAATCAGTTAAGCATTTCCATAAAGGAAATTTAAAACTTCAACAGAGTAGTAATTGTGGCCTGCTGATCAATTGACAACATGGCCATTTACCTATGCTATAAGACCTTGAATATCTTCAAATCTGCTCAATTTCAGTCACATAAAAGTACTTTAACGTAATAGTAGTCCTCCACTAATGACAAGTCACTTAGAAATTACAACAGATGCAAAAAAGGGAACATGACCTAGATCTTAATTTCCAACAGTCACACCTCCTGGTCACTTTGGGTGCTTGGCAACACACCCACATTTATGACCATCTGCATGGTCAGATAATCATGTTTTATGATGATTTTGCCAAAAACTAGCAGTTCTGGTTTTTGGCAAAACTGCATCATAGTGAATAATGACTTCACTAAATAACTGTAGAGTTCACTTGAGGACCACGACTTTTGTTTTATGACTGCCACATTAACTTAATGATCACCACAAAAAAAAAAAAAAAAAAAAAAATTGTAAAATCAGGATGGCCATGTGACCGACCTGTTTTGGTGTGACCATTATGACCCACAACCATAATCGGCAGGCTCCATTATAGTCAAAATGTGTGGTTTACCTGTATATCACAGTTGTAAATACTGTATAAAAATGCAATATTTCAACACTAAACAAATTGTTATAGTCAGGCAAGTATCAGGCAAAATATTTCCTCTTGTTGAGATGCTGAACCAATGTTGAACTGAGATCTCCTTGCTCAGATTTGCCCCTTGTTGAGATGTGAAGTTATTATTTTTGAATCACCTAAAGAACTCCCTATGTTTTTCTGATAACAATGCTTTCCTGAAGTTGTTTCTACTTTTATTGCTTTTCAGCTCTTCCTTTGGTATTCACTAGCTTCAAGCTTGGTAGAGATTCTTTCTGATTGTATTGTGAGTCTAACAATGTCAAATATAGCCTTAATTTTCTGGAAATTAAAGTGAAATCACTTCCCTTAACTTCCAAAAAGTATGACTGCTAAGACTGACCTGGTTAGACTAATGTACAGTAGGATTTTAGAGAGTATAATAAAAAGTTGGCTGAAACAAGGGTGAAAGATAGAAGTTGAGAAAAATCATACAATGATATCAAGGGAAGTGAGAAGACATGAAAAGGAGGGATTGTAAAACAGCCAATGAAGCAATAAAAGTATTTATGAGAAAAGATTCTCAGGACCAAATATACTCTAGCTCTGGCTATTATTAGGAGTGTTGTCTAGATATAAGATGAAATAGTGCTTCTCTTTCTATGTTCATACTGCTTACTTGGATGAACATGGAAACCTTTATGTTATTTCGTCTTCAACACAAAGTACTTTTTATATGCCCACAAGACAGATAATTGTTGAAAATAGGACAGTTTTGAAGTGGAATTTCACAATATTTCTATTATGTTCTGAACTCAGCAATAAAAGAGTTGCACACCCCACTTCAATATTACTGTTCTTTGATACAATAATACTTGGGGAAAAAAACATACGGGAGAAAATCTAGCAGAAAATAAATTGCTAGATTTAAACTAAAGTAATATTAATTCACAATGATTCTAAGTGATAGATTGAAAATAATTTTGTGAGAATTTATTCATGAGAACCAATGTGGGTTCTTACCTAAAAGGACAATATTACAATTGTGTTGGACATCTTAGAATATTTGGAATAGTATAATGAAAAACAAGCTGCATTGACTTCTTTAGATGCAGAGAAGGCCTTTGATAATTTGAACTGGACTTTTCTGCTTAACGTTTTGGAAGATGTGAAAGGGAGAGGATGTTTTAAAATGGGTAAAATAATTTTAGCTTCAGACAAAGTATACCTTATTGTTAATAGAAATCTAACAAAACCATATGAGCTACAAAAAGGAATAAGGCATGGCTATTAACTGTCTCCTCTTGTGTTTATTTTGGTTGTTGAAATACTGAACAGTCATATAATAGGATGAGAGGATTGGGAGTAAAAATCTATGGAGATTCTCAGTCATCCAGGTCATGGTTGTCCCAGAAGTGCTGTTCAAAAGGCAACTGGACTTCCTTGTTCTTTTTTTTTCCTTGAAAAAAAGTTTTGCTTGTTATCTGAGAAACTTCTTGGATGAGAAGTGAAACATTTTCAAGGGAAAAAAAAGAAAGAAACAAGAAAGTCCAGTTACATTTTGAACAGTACCTCTGGGACATATGGGAGTAAGAATTTTAAAAAAAGACTCATTAGTTAAGAGCTTTTGCAGATGACTTGATGCTGGTTATAGAAGATGTTTTAAGTGAGTTGAAATATTAATGGGTAAATTAAATTTTTGGCACATTAGCAGGCTTTAATCTTACTAATAAACAGAAGAGAAAGTTGTTAACAAAAACATGAAAATGCAAGATCAAACAGAATTGATGAATAAAATGGATTTTAAGATGGAGAAGAAGGTAAAATACTTGGATATCATTATGACAAATATGAATTGAACTATTTTGAAATAACTCACACATGGAATGAAGTTAAAAAAGATACAAGAAAATACAATTGTCATTGCTGGGGAGAATCTTTGTGATTAAGATGAATGTCTTACATAGAATGTTATTTTTGTTCCAGACAATATCTGTTTTGACAACTGATGTACCATTTAAACAATGGCAGAAGGATATATCTAAATTTGTGTGGCAGGGGGAAAAAAACCATGAGTTAAATATAAGATGTACAATACAAGAAAAAGGAGGATTTGCTTTACCTGATTTGAAATTATATTTTACAGCTTGCTGTATAGTTTGGATGAACAATTTGGATGTTGTTGAAAAATAGAAGTAAAAGGTTTTTAGAACTAAGAGACCATGACTTGAGATTCATGTGGCATGGATATTTATAATATGACAAAATTTTAAAAATCATTTTGTCAGCATGCCATACTGAAAATATGGAATAGATATAAACTCAGATTGTGCCCAAAACACTTTTGTGTTTCTCAGCCCAAGTGTGTTCTATAGATGAGAAATGATAAAGAAGCACAAATGGCTAGCTTATTATGAGATAGCAGAGTTTTGTCAAGGGAAATGTAAACTAGTACAAGAAAAGATCTTATGCCAGAAGGACATACTTGTCAACAATTTTCTTATATACAAAGATTAAAAAGATTTAAAGGAGACAAAATAACGTTTGGTTTTGAACAGTATAAGATACAGTTTGAAACATAACCATGTACAAATGTTGGATGTGTTATTGCTAAAATGTATAAACTTTTACTGAAATTTGAAACAGAACCTACAAATGAAACAATGAGAGAATATGTGGCTGAAAGGACTGAAAGTTACACTGTGTGTTATAATCTTAAAGAGAGTTTTTATAAATGATATATTATATATGCCACTGGAAAAATTGTCTATAATGTATAAAGGTACTGAAAATTTATGCTGTAAATATGAACAACAAAAAGAGACATTTTATCATGCTTGATGGATGTGTAAAAAAGCCAGAAAGTATTGGGTTCAAATACATACTCTAATTCAGAAGATGTTAAAGATTAATATACAATTGAAATCAGAGGCTTTTCTTTGGGTACTGATGGATAAACAAATTGCGGGGAAAGAATCATGATGCTTGCTTTTTATACATGATAACTGCAGGAAGATTTTTATATGGTTTAAAGATGTGACATTACCCACAATGAAGAGGTGGATGATAAACATGATGGAACTTGCTGAGATGGGCAAATTGACTTCTTCGATTAGAGAAAAGACATTATTTATGTTTATTACTGATAGATAAAAACCCCTTTAGTTTTTGCGTGAAACAGAAAAAAGGAACATGACTTATGGTTTGACGATTAGGAAAAAATTGATTATAGAAAAATTGAGAGTCATGTTGTAACCAGAGTAAGGGATAAATGTATTCTTATTTTTATAACTGTTATAAAGAAATCAGAAGCTATTTCTTTATATTTTCTTTTACTTCTTTATTCTGCACTTTTGGCTATTTCCTTCCTTCCTTCCTTCCTTCCTTCCTTCCTTCCTTCCTTCCTTCCTTCCTTCCCTTATTCTACACTGGTTTGCATTCACTTTTATCTTCCTTTTTGACAATTTCAATAAAATCATTTTTAAAACAACAACAACCCTGCAAATTAGGTTGGGCTGAGAGGCAGTGAGTGGTTCACAGTTACTCGTGGCTTTCCATGGCTCAGAGATAACTAGAAACCTTTCCAAGCTTCTAATGGACTACTTGAAACACTACAACACATTGCCTCTGTTAAGTGAAACAGAATATTACATGAATATGTGAAAAATATATGTGAAACAGATCATGTCTCATAAATACTGATGAATATTCTATGTATGTTAAGCATTGATAAGTAAACATTACCCACCACCATCACTCATGTACTAAGGCCATTGCAAGAGGATTTCTCTGGGTGCCTCTATTCTCTGAAGGCAGTCAGCTGACAATCAGTGGGGAAACCTTGTTGACTATATCTTCTCCTTTTGAAAGAGTCTCCCCAGGAGACTCACTTGCTATTCATTCTCGTGTCCTTTTTGATAAACAATTTTGAGTTTGTGAAAAAATTCCTAATCTCTCTCAGCTGATCCTCCTGACGTATTTTCCCCGCTTTCTCTTTTACATACACACACACACACACACACACACAAACACACACAGTTTAATGCCCTGTTTTAATTATGTGGTTGCTCTTCATCTTCTGCTTTTATTGTTATCTATTGGGTTTTGGATCTATTAGCAATGTAAATGCAAAGCTAGTAGAACATAGGAATATAAAAACAAAAGTAAATGGCATTCCAGCCACTCAGTTACATAATAAAGCTGTACCCCAACTTCTGCTTAAGTTGTAGATGAGAAACAATAGTTCAAAAAAAAATAATTTGTTAGAAGCAGAGTATAAAAAAAGAACAAAGCGGTCAATCAAAGACAGTAATGACAGCCGCATCAACCATCAACAAACAAGATATGCTTCTTAATAAAATCAATTCAGGACAGCAAGTGAAAATACAAATTACCGGTAGTTTACAAGCTAAAAATGACTCATACATTCAAAGTCCTTCTAAACAAACATAAATCATTAATTTGATTCACACCCAAACATCTTGTATTTCACTACAGCAAAAATATGAAGTAAAAATGCCAACGGACTTACATCAGATGGTGTAATTATAACAGTTTACGTTAGTAATTATCACATCTATTATTGTCTGTTCTAATAAGTACAGGATATTTTCTTCCACCATTAAAAGTGGTTCATGCTGCTTAATAGATAGATATATAAGGCCAATTTTTAACCCTGATCCAAAGATTATTATTCCAAGGTAAATATTATTAAGGACCATTTATCCTTATCTTTAACTCAATAATCAGTAGTATTTGGATACCTGTCATATAATTGAAATTTGTTGGCTAATAAAATTTGCAATTTGTAACATTTCCTACAGTAGAAGCCCCACTGAGTACAGTAGTTCATCTTCCAATTAAACTAGCATTGAGTTTGCATGTGGATAAAAAACTACTGCAGCAGCAATTTCCACTTTTATTTATTCCCCAAACAAAGAATATTCATAGAAAGATATTCCATCTCAGGAGATCCAGACCGCCGAGAGGTAAAATTTCCATCAGTTGATATTTAGATATAAATAGTTAAGGGCTGACTGAATGCAACACGCATCACTCGAACACAACTTGGTATTCTTTGATAAGCTTATAGCTCAGAGGAAAGAAAAATACAGAGCAATCTGTTGCCCTCTTAATGCAATTAGCAGATTAAAGCTGTATTTCACTTCATTAAGATACTGACTGCATGCAGCATTAACTGATTATATGACGTACGCAGTGTTCCCCCTACAGTCCTCTCAGCGACACAGTGGAAAACAACAAGGGTAAGCCAAGCAGTTTACAAGTGAGCATCTGGTATTGACATTAGGAGCCGAACACAAGATCTACGTTGTAGTGTGCCCAAGGGGTGCCCTGGAAAGACGCACTACCTACGAACGCGCAGGCTCATCTGAACAGCTCACTGCTGGCTGATGTCGATCCGTTTTGCAATTACAAAGAGCTGCGCTCCAGCTCCAGCAATACTAAAACAATACTCACCACCGCCACCATTTCAGCTCTCACATTTAAAGATCTGAGAGGAGATGCCAACATGCGCTCTAATCAAAGGGCAGTGCTCGGTCTTCCAGGTTTCCATCTGGGCTTTTTCCTGAATGTGTTTTTCCTTTCTCTCCCTCCCCCCTCGCCCGATAAAAGACAAGCGTGGGTATGTCTCTCTCGGTGTGTGTGTGTGTGTGTGTGTGTGTGTGTGTGTGTGTGTTAAGGTCCAGTGGACTATAGCATACACCCTAGTGATTATTTCAATTTTCTCCCCAGATTATTTTTTGTGGTCGTCCAATCAAGCCCATCATGCCTAGATTTCCTTGGGTTTTTTTTTTTTTATTCATTTCCCCAATGCAGGAAGAAAGTAAGCTAATAACGTCCCACCGAGAGGGCTGTCAGACTAAATCCCTCAACTACTGAAAGCACTGCCTGGATAAATCTCACTTCACTTTCCATTCTGCCAACCACTTAGGGCAGGGCCCAGGGGAACTCTTCAGTTTATCCCTCCTCGCGCATTGTCACAAGCGCAAGCCAGAATGGCCCAATCAGGGCCAAGAAAAGAACAAACTAAAAAAGATTAATTCACAGATGTTCATGCATTTCACATACACTGTGCCCTATGGCCCGTTGCTAGGGCAACAGGAGACCACCAGTGTGTGCTTTATTGGCTTTATGAAGTGCGTCTCAGGGACTATAGGCCAAGAAATGCTGCATGATAATAGCAAGGCTTTTCAGAGCCTTGTTTTGTGTTTATCCACATTTAACCCTCAGAGTATTATTAAGCACATTGCTATGCACAGCCATGGTGCGCGCGCGCACACACACACACACACACACACACCAGTCAACATATTCATAAATAGGGTGGGAAAGATAGTCAGTTGCCAAATCTAAGTTATATTGACATTATTTCCTAAAGATAAATTTAGATAAGTCCATGATAAAATAAATTTGTATGTGGGTTAATTGCTCCTAGTCCTATTTTTTTTTTAAAAAAAAAGAGGGGGGAGCCTTCATTCATTTAAATCACTTTTTAAATTAATCTAATCTGAGCTGTCCTCCTGCAAGTGATTTCAAACTCTCCAATTGCCAGAAACATTTGGTATCGATGATACTGAAGTTTAAACAGTTGTTTCAAAAGTGTACAGGGTCTCTCTTCCTGCACCAATACCCTAATGCAGTGGCTTTTATCTAGAATCTTCCCTCCCCCCCTCCACCTTAATTTGTTTTTTCACACTCAACAGACAAGCAAGGGTTTAGGACTAAAGAGGTTTTGTTAGGGTCTTTTCCCATCTTCCTTGAAGAGGCTAAGGGTTAAAATCACAAATGTCACAAATCTTGGAGCAGCAGCCCCTATCAAGTGTTAATCCCACCCCCCAAAGGAGAGGGAGGGGGAAAAGAGGGCTAGCAGAATGGATCAATAGATTCACAGGAGAAATAACATGCAAAGACAATCATTTCCTGGGAAAGCTAAAGCCTAATGAGAATTTACTCTGCCTCTTTTCAAACAACCAGCTCTTTTGTGGCCGGGGTTTCCTGACTGACAGGAACTCTGGGCCCCTTAATAGGATTTCCATATTATTTCCAACACCTGCCTAGAAGTTATTTGTTTACATTGAAGGAGGCAAGATTCTTAAATCAGACATCTGCTTCTAGTTCAGGCATATCTTAGGAAGCCATCTAGAAAGCAGCTTTGTTACCATGGTGACATTTTTATTTTCTTCCCTTTAGTTGGCTGGAAAAAAAAAATCCATTAGCATTTCCATTTTTATTTTGTTCTTCAAAAGGCCAAATGTTGCTTAGGAAAATATAGTACTTCAAAAATTGCCAGAAGCAATGGGTCACCCAAGATGTGTTTGTTTAGCCTAATTAAAAGAATTAGGCATGAAAAACTGAAGAGGAAATAATTTAATTCCTTCTTATCAGATTTTTCCAAATGGCGAACATTTAGAGCCCACTATTTTCCTCCACTATTTTTAAAGCACATTGAATTAATTAGGGATACATTGGTTTTCTGGAATTGCAAAAGTTAAAATGACTTTTCTGAATCTACCATTCACAAAACAAAGAATTCTACTTCTCTTGATCTTAACAGATATTTACATATATGGGGGAAAGCATTCATTACATTGGTGAAGAAGACATGGCCTTACTAAATGCAGCTGCCCCTGGTAGAATTCCCTGCAGGAATAATCAAAATAACTCGTGCTCTTTGAGCTTGGTGGTTTTCTTGCAGATGTTTCATTACCAAACTAGGAAACATCATCAGAACTGATGAAATCTCTGCAAGGAAACCACCAAGTTCAGAGAGCATCAAAGACCCCAAAGTTCAACCATGAGCTACAAATATTGTCTTCTAGCAGTACAAAATAGTAATGTTGATGGATAGCAGCCACAGGACCTCCTTTTAATAAAAATTCAATATTTTAATATCATGGATAGTGAGCAAAGTCCCTGTTCACTCTTAGAAATAAGATCAGCCTATCAGCCACCATAAATTTCTAGTTCCCCATAATATAGCACATTAGTGTGCTGAAAGTAAACAGCAGAGATCTTTAAAGGAAAAGGCCTTATGGTTCAATGGTAGCACATATGCTTTATATGTACAAGTTCCCAGACTCAAGTCCCTCCAGGAAAAGATGGGAAACATTCCTGTCTAAAACTCTGGAGAGATGTTTCGCATCACTGTCAATGATATTGAACTAGAACAATCAATATTCAGTTGTGATGTAAGTACAGTCCAAGCAACTGCCCAGGTTCCTTGAAGTCATAGCTCAGAAAAACACAATGGCAAACAACTCCTGAATATTTGCCAATAAATTTACTTTACATTTCCACAATATCATGAGTAATCAAGATTGACTCAAAAGAGACTTACAGATTAATTATAAAATTAATATATGAAAGAGAAAAAAGAAACCACTTTAAAATTTGCCAAACAATAACACCTACCGGTATTTCCTTGGGCCAGAGTAAAAAATATTTTTACTACATTTGCATTGGAATATAACTATTCTCTTTTCACAAACTTTTTTATGTGTGAAGAAGATGCAGCACTTTTCAATATTACAACATAAAAGCTAATTGTGATAGTAAAACTATATGACGGTTTGGGTAATCTCAAGACACAGTTCAGTAGTTTCTTTCCCCTTTTTTCTTAGAAATAAATATTCGGAGGTAGAAAACTTTGAAGTGGGCAACAGCTTACCCATTTTTAAAACAACTGTTTTACTCAATAAATCACATCTTATGCTCACCTTAATTCTGCTCAGTATATAGATGTGGATTCACATGATTAACCGATTCTTATGTTACACAAAAAGGATTTCCCACAAATGGAAAGTTATGTCAGTCACAGTAGACCTACTGTCCTCTTCACTACATTTCTGTGGAGAGGATCATTCAGTAATGAGAACCCACATTCAGACTGGGTTCATACATCAACATAAGCTATAGTTTGCTTAATCATAGTGTATGAATGAGCCAAAAATAGGCAGATTCATGCATAAACCTAGGCCACAAACTATGGCAAAGAAAATAAAGTGGGCTAGATTCACACAACATACAAATCCAAACCAAAACATTGTACTGTGGTTTACCATGATGTATGAAAAAAAAAAAAAAAAAAACCCAGTTGGAAGTACTGGAAGCCCAGCAACAAATTTACTCACATTTCAGTCCCTCACAGCCAATATCACATTCTGTTCCTAGTGAACGTATTTGACGGATCTATTCAATATTGGAAGTTAAGGTCTTTTAAGATGTTTGCCTTCTGGGTAACTAGAACATCTGTACTCTGGGCTCCAAGGTCCCTATTCTAAATAATTAATTGAGTAAGTATATAGTAAAATAAGTCATTCTAATTATATGTTGTTAGCCTTAAATAAACATTCCATGCTTACTTAATATGCATAAAACAGCATCAATATACAACAAACACCATAAGAAACATATGTAAAAAAACACAAAGCAGGTGGGGGTAGAAAGGTCAATTTACCAGACTGTAAATTAAATTGCAATTTAAATACATACATACGTGTCTCTGTATGAATACATATGCATAGAATATTAAGTCAACAGGAAAATACATTTTGAAGAAAAATGCAGTGTTAGTCATTTACGACAAACTAATATAAAAATTAAAGCTTTGCTAATTAATATTTGTTACACTTCGGTGCTTAGTAGATGTGATGCTGAACAAGCAAGCTTGTCTCACCCAATCACATCATCAGTCCACTCAAGTTTCATCATCAGAGAATTGGCTGAGCCCCATAGATATTCATTCATCTGGTTCACAAACAATTACATTACAGATATTAGAGCACCTGTAACATTCCCCACAGTCTATATGCCCCAAGGCAGGTATCAATTAATGCCAAACAACATGTTGTACTGCAAGATCAGAATAAATTGAAATAAAAACAAACCCTAATTATTTTGCAGGAAAGGACCAGCCCCTCCTTTTCCAATATTAGAACTAATACTTCCTTCTAAATGAAAGGGTAATTCACCCTGGGTTTCTTTGCAAAATACTCTCCTAAATTCATGTCATCCTTTGAGTTGGAGTAAATAGTAGCCTGCCTGATAAATTGTGGGGTTCTTCGTTGTGGTTTCTGACCATCTGCCATATTTCTAAACAGAGAGCAAGACAATCACCAGACTCCTGGGCTCTTAAAATAATCTCTTCTAATTACACAGCACAATTTTTCCAGCACTCTTGTTTTTCTGATCTAATCATCAGAACTACTACTTCAAGAGATTCAGCTATGTTGAGCAGGGGACCAACGGAGCTAATCCCTACAAGTCCTGTGAGACCAGATTCAATTCCCACTATTTCTCCATACAAAGAAAAATATCAGAGTTTGGGCCATTTTAGCTTTTTTTGATTAAAAACAAATACATCTGTATTTCAAATTGTTAAATGGTATTTCGCCTCTGCTCTGCTATGGAAACTAGTGCATCTCTACAGAATTCAAGGCACTATTTTTATTCAGCTGCATCATAAGAAATAGGTTAGATTTATAGTAGGCCCAGACTATTTTATGTCACCTTGTTCAGTCTCTCAACAGCATCACAAGTCCTCACAAAATATATGGTTATAGTTTCTTATTTCTGTTTGAAAGACAAATAAGACAAAAGGCATTCGTAGATGAATGGATTTCAGTTGCTCTATCCCCAAATGCCTTGCTACAAAATCTCCCATAATATTTTACACTATCAGGAATTTCTTGGGCTGTGAGACAACCTTTGCAAATCTTCCCTTCACCCATCAAGGTTGCTGCAGTTCATTGGAGCATAGATAGATTTGATCCCCACAATTTTTCTCCATCCGAGTAGCCTCTTGTTCTTGCAACCATGGTGTATTGTTACTCACATGGATGGTCATTCTCTCTACATACACATTGATATCTGCTACAACTGTAGACTCCCATTGCCCAATTATGCATGCAACAATTTCACCACTAACTGATACAATAGGCCTGACAGCAGTGTATTTCTTCTACTGCCAACAGCTAAGTTCATTGGTGGCCAAATCCTCATAATTTGACCAGAGTCACACTGTAACTTGTTTAGAAAATGCAAATTTAACTGGCGCCTCTTCCATTAATACTGTTGAATATTTTACAAAAACCTCCACCATATAAAATAACCATTGACTTTTCAAAGACAGGATGGGATCTAATGAGAAGTTCCATCTAATGGTCAATGGTTATAGCATGGCATGGAATAAAAAAATCTTGTCTAGCAAAATATTTGCAGCTTATTATTGTAGAAAAGGCCTTTCTGATATTCAAAACCATTCTGAGTTTTGAGGTTAGAAATGTATTATTATTATTCCAGACAATACCAGGCGGAGCCCAAGGGCAAAGACAAACGCATCATCAGTCTGGACTCCTTGAGCCCTTGAAAGAGACATGTCCTGCCCCCCCTCCCCCTGAAGTCCATTGACTCTTATCTAGCACCAATTTGCTTTGACTGTTGGTAGATTAGTGTATGTTTGCATGGAATAAATTCGCAGTGCTTTTAAACTCTATCCTGGCTCCTAGTTTCTTGTGCCTGGTATGATGACTGATGTAGTATTTAAGCAATGGCAAAAATATATTTACAAAGTTATTTGGCAAGGCAATCTGATAGCCTTAGCGCCCCTATTTCTTTAGCATCTTGCAGCAGTTAGTAGTTGACTTCCTTAAAAAGTTTCACAGTAGCTGTAGGGTCATGGAAAAAATATGTATTTGAACTAAGATGGCTTTAAGGAAGCAGAAACTGAGTGCAGCAAATGTGTTGCATCCTGCTGGTGGCCTTCTTGACACAAATATGTTTCCCCAACCCCGAGAAGAGCTTTTGATAGTTTAGTGACCATACACACACCTCCCTAATTTCCTCCAAATCTCTCATCACCAACATTCTTTATCCCCTGTATAGATCTCTCTCAAGTTCCACATTCATCACTGCATAATGGCTTAACAGCACTTAATCAGTAGAATGGCTTGCCTCCAGAAGTTATAGGTGTTCCATCACTGGAGGTTTTTATGGAGAGATTGGATAACCATTTGTCTAGGATGATACAGGGTCTCTTGCTTGCGCAGGGACTGGACTAGAAGACTGCCAAGGTCCCTTCCAACTCTGTTATTCTGTATAAATTAATCCACATGAGAGGGGATCTATATAATCAAGGACTGCATAGATAGGAAAGTGCCAGTATTTAGATCACATTGCTTTTTCAAGAATAAAAAACACCAGAGGTTTAAGTGTATGGACAGGCAAGGGTATTGTTTCTCATGGCTTTCCTGGACCTCAGAAACTGAGTGTTTCTCCATTGGTAGTCAATTCACAAGTGCTGAGGACAGAGTAAGGAGCCACAAGGTTTCCAAAACAGTCTAGCAATACATGCTTAATGCATGAAGAACAAGCATAGACAAGAACCATGAGCAGTGCTATTCTCTGCATATTCATTTGGAAGTAAATTTCACTATGTCCCATTACTGTCTAAAACTCATATTACTCATTTCATTAGTTAACTTACTGGTAGAAACTCAGATTTACAGATTTACAGTGAATAAAAAAAAAAAAAAGGATCATTCTAGTTTATCTGAACTATGCTATAGATATCAATTTAAGATTTAGGACATCTTTAACCCTTCTTTTCAAAACAGTCAGAAAAAATTCTGTATCCATTTTTTAGGATGAATAATTAACATCCTATTTTTCTTTAAGAGTTTGCATTCTAGCTTAAGGATACCTCTTCATGAATTTTATTGCATACATTGCCTAAATAGTTTCAGTTACACAGCAACTCATAAATAAAATATGTAATAATAAACATTTAGTTCTTTTGCTATTTCACAAATCCTTTATTTTGGGGAGAATTTGAGGGGGGGCGTAGGACTTACCATAGTAATAGTGTAATAATAACATAAAAGGGAAGGAATGAATGACAAAGTTGACAACCATGTGATGAGGGCAATAGCACTCTTCCAAAATATTAGAACATAAATATAATTGGACAGGTTTCTCTCCTTTGCATACCAGTGAGTCGCTTACCTTAATTATTTCACTCTTACAGCAACACCTAAATTTACATTTTATGAGCTGTTCTAAAATCTGCCCTGCTTAATAATCTGTATCTTCAAGAAAACACTTGAAAGCGTCTCTCACAATTAAACCCAGCCACAACCTTGTATAAATCAAACTTTTGCTACCATATCAAAATGTTACACTGGGGCTGCATAATGTTGCCCACATCCTCATTACATGGTACACTAATTACTACCAGCAGATTCAGAATTTTCTGCACATTAGAGGCTTTTAGAGAAGCTATAAAAAATTTCAGGCACCATTAATTTAAATTTGTATTGAAATTTCCTTTTGACAGATGGCCAAAAATTACTTATTATTTAGAGCACCAAAGCTGCCTGTTTGCACATTAGAAGAGGAAAGGGAAAATTAAAAGCAAGCAGGAAATTTATGTCACGTTCATTACCTGTTAAATGTTAAGGAGCATTATCTTGCATGAATAAATTATTTCATACAAGCACACAGTCTCCAGCTGCTGGCAACTGGCACGTTCTGGCCAATAAAAACCATCTCAAGTCACATAGCAGACAATCATAAAAAGCCTTTCTTAACCAGGAGCCACTTAAGAGAGAACAGATCAATAGAACAAGCAACTAACTGCTACTCTGGGTATTATGGATAACATTTAAAGAAATTAGCAAACTACTTCACCTTGCAAAGCTGGCAACAAGCCCGAGATGCAGAGACAATCCAACTTTGCTACTTGATGGCTGTACAAGACAAACATTTATTTATAGCTCTCATTGTCTAATAAATCAGTGGAAAAAGAGTTGTACTTTGTATGCTGTCACACTGGATGCCCACCTAATGGTTTAGAAAGGAGGAACCCAAATAATGACAGGTGAATTAGTCTCATCTACCAAACAATGACACACCTCATTGGTTCATTTCCATTGCCCTTTCTTGACTTTTTGAGCATTGCTGGCCAGCAAGCAAGAGAATTTATACACACTCACAACTCACTCAGCAATTTATTAATATGCCTCTTTTAGGTTTAATTTCAAAAGCATATTTAACCATAAATTCTCAGTGTTCCTACACTGGAAAAAAATGAAACAAATAACCCGCCAAGCATAGTAGTTCATAATATTTAGCTTTTAAAGAATTTACTATATAAAGTTTGCTATTTTAATCAAAGAGCCTTGCACATCCTACTATGGAAAAACGCATGGAAATAGCTACAGTCACTTGTGATCCAATAGCAGTAATCCTTGACTTACAACCATTCATTTAGTGACCACACAGTTATAATGGTACTGAAAAAAAGTGCATTTTTTTTCAAAAAAAATGACCACTGCAGCAACGTTGTTGTCACATGATCAAAATATGGACACTTGGTAACTGGCAGTTATTTATGACGGTTGCAGTGTCTCAGAGTCATGTGATCACCTTCTGCGACCTTCTGACAAGCAATGGGGAAGCCAGATTCACTTAACAACCATGCTATTATTCTGTCCCCCTTCCTCACACAGGCAAACGTAATACCAAGGACGCCTGCCAATATTTTATTAGGTAAACAGATTAGAATTCTTGGCAGACCAAGATTTTGGCAGCAAACCGCCAAATGCCTGCCAAGACCGTTGTCACTCCCATAAAGCAGAAGAGGACTTCTCTTCAGTTCGTTCCAGGAGCAACAAATTATCCACGAGACAAGAGTTTAGTCAATATTCAGTCCAAAATATATCCAAGCTGAATTTCAGAGATCACAATGTGACTTTCAGGGTTTAACTTTGTCCATCACAAAGCCTGAAGAGCAATCCCACCCACTTTTATTCCTGGTGGGGCGTGGCTCCGTGACTCAGCTCAATCTCTGGCCCTCCCACACCTCTTCTGTTGCTGCGCACGCTTCTCCCTCCGACGCTGCCTGGGATCAAGCCAGGATTCATCATCCTCGCTCCCTATCAATTGGTGCTCCGATATGCCTTCCTCCTGGCACATCCCAGGCTGTTCCTCCTGGCCTTCGGATGGAACCTGAGGCATTGCCAGAAAGGAGGATCCTGGAGAGGGAGGCCTTGTCAGTTCCTCCCCATCACCTCCTGAGTCCTCTTCCTCTGTTAGGACAGGCTCAGGAGTCGGGGTCACAACAGCTATGAACTTAACAACTGCAATGATTCACTTAACAACTGTGGCAAGAATGGTCATAAAATGGGGCAAAATTTACTTAACAACTGTCTTGCTTAGCAACAGAAAATTTGGGCTTAATTATGGTTATAAATTGAGGACTACCCTTTAAAAGTACAATAAAAGCAGTTGTTCAGTTGTATATGATTAGCCGCCTGGTAGTTGCCTGACAACTACTGGTTTGGCATTTCTGGGTAACCAGAAAAAAATGGAAGAGACACTAAGAATGGCTGAAAGATGCAGTTTCTTGATTAATCACAAGATGTCTTATTGGGGAAAGAAGGGGGTGTCAATGTTTATATTGAAAGCATAATATTAATTGGAATTAGAAGGTTGCACATTCAAAGAAAACTGAAAAGTGTATTCAGCATTCATTAGGCAATTCATTAAGTATTTATACACCCCCATCCGAAGCAATTGAAAAAATAGCAGACTTTAATCTTCTAATACATAGTAAAATAAATTTGGCACACAACAATATGAAAAATGAACAAAAACATAGCAAAAGCAGTAATAGCACATTAGTTCATTAATCCAACGCCTTTCTAAAGATCAAAAAGCGGACAACCTGGCCATACATACTGGGGAGGAGTTCTAGAGTGAAACTTCACAACAATGAAAGTCTTCAGACTTGCTACCTCAATCCTACCTTCAGACCTCAAAGGAAAGTGAGGTCTTGCTGGATGCATTCAGCACATGTCACCACCGAAGGGGACAGTTGATAAGATTTATTCTTTACATCAGGGGTCTCCACCCCTGAGCCACAGCCTACTAAGGGGCTGCAGCCTATTCGGAACTGTGGCAAGAAAAGTCGTAAACTGTGACAAGAAAAGCCGAACGTAGCTGTGTCACAGGGACCTCTCTCTCCCTCTATCTCTCTCCTTCCCTCCCTCTCCTTCTCCCTCTCTCTCTCCCTCCCTCTTTTTAATCTGCCACAGCTACACATACTGAAAATTGTTGTGGATTGAAAACTGACAGTTCCTATCAATTTGTAGCTATTAGGAACCCTGAGGTTAACTGTGAAGTTGACAAGAACAAGGTCAATTCTACTCTGTTATAACATAACAAAATAGCCAACAAAACCAGCAAAGGATTGATTTGAGGATCAAGCTTCAGACCTCTGTCTTCATATTAAAAAAAAGAGACCAAGAACTGGTAAAAAATGAAACCATGAAGCCTCGACGGAACGGCTTTTAGGTATCTCATTTCTCTACCCTTCATCTGGTTAACGTAAACCTATTTCCCCCATCTGTAAAATACACTCATAATTCCATGATCAACTCAAAGTACAACATCAGTGGTTTATACTATGTACAGGTAGTCTTTGACTTACAACAGTTCCTTTAGTGACCATTCAGTTACAACAGCATTGAAAAAAATGACTTATGACAGTTTTTCACCCTTTATGACCATTGTAGCATCTCCATGGTCACATGATCAAAATTCAGATGCTTGACAACTGTTCATACGGTTGTAGTGTTCTGGGATCATGCAATCAGCTTTTGTGACCTTCTGACCAGTGAACTCAATGGGGAAGCCATGTTGCTAACTTAATAAATGCTATGATTCACTTAACAACTGTGTCAAGACAGGTTGTAAAATGGGCCAAAACTCACTTAACAAATGTCTCACTTAACAACAGAAATGTTGGGCTCCATTGTGGTCATAAGTTGAGGACTACCTGTATCAGGTATATACAATAAATATAGGTACCTGATTAATATCTGTTCTAATGTCCAGAACTGGCTTTTTTTAATGTAATATTTTAGGAGAAGAGCGGAGGGGGACAGAGTTAAATAAGCCATCAGTCTAGAGATGTTACAATCCCACAAATGGCCTAAATACAACCCCTCTTGAATTCCATTGACCTTTATCAAGTTGGTATTGAACTTTATTTGACTAGATTCCTGTATATAGGCTTGATAATAAACTGCAACTTAACGTAAGATTCTTTGTGCTTGACAAATACAGACTGAGAATATGAGATACAATATGACTAAAGAAAGCTTGCAGTATTTATGATGGAAACCAGAATTTTCTTCTTCCATCCTCCCCCCAACCCCCGATGCTTTTCCCCATACCTTTTCCTTGCTCAATCTAACCATCAATTATTTTTAGGCAACTAAAAACCTTTACTATCTAAGATTTGTTTGCCAACAATGTGTCTTCTTTGGAACATTGGCCTAGTCACTGCGATACATATCTTGATTATGTCCAAATTAAATAATAGCTGTCTTAGAAAAAAATGCTTGGAACTTCATTAACAGCCAAATAATTAACTCAAGAGAAGAGACATTACATCCACAGTTGAAGTATTGCTGTGACTTTCAGTTCTCTGCTCTTTGCCCTTATTGTTCTTATTTTTTAAAAAATTTCAGCCAGGCCCTGAGCTTTGCCCAGAATAGGCAGAATATAAATATTAAAACAATACTATAATGTTACCAATGGAGGCGAGATTGGCTTTTTCCCATCTATGGATCTCCTTCAAAAGAACCAAAATGAAACGTAGAATCCATTCTGGATGTGCAGTCTGCTCTCAAACGTTGATGGCATAAAATGTTGATGGCATGAAATTAATTCATTTTATGCTCTGCCAAAGCTTTTTCTGATGTCCTTATGCCACAGGAGTTGGCGGGTTCATTGGTTTTGTTTAGAAAATAAAGATTTTTAATTTATTTTCTGGCTTAAGTAATTTTACTGTGCTTTGGGCAGATTTTTATTTGTTGCAGCCTTTTTTGTTCTTTGATTAATGAAATTGTCTTAGTATTTATATTTTCATATTAGTCGCTATTGAAACTAGTTGGCAGAAACATTGTTTTAAAAACCCACAGACTTCAGAACGATTAAAAGGACTTTAATACTTTGCTTTACATCGTATACAATCTTAGATGTCCCTGCTTAGCAATAGATTAGTGCCAGATCTAGGATGCTTTTCTGACTAAAAATTCTGAAAGGCAGTGTTTTGTACAGGCCTGTTGAAATATAAATAATCTTCCAGATGCCAATGCTAACCCCACTGAAATATGCATTATAGGGTTCATAGTATGGGACTTAAGCCATTTAACAGATAAAAGTCATGCCCATGATGTATTTATTCTCTGCCATTTCAGCCCTTGTGGAGACATACGCTAGAAATAAGAACTCCTTGGAGATTGATAGGCAGGAAGACTCTGATATGAATCTTTCCTGCCATGGTACACAAAACATCTCCCTGAAGGATCTTCCTCTTCTGCTTTATTCCCCAGTAAGTTTCTGACAACAGTAGATTGCATTTTCAAGAATTAGCCAACAAACAAGAAGAGAGAGAGAGACATACATACATGTATATGTATATGTATATGTATATGTATATGTATATGTATATGTATATGTATATGTATATGTATATGTACATATATATGATGCAGAATGAGGCCACTTTTCTTCCCTGTTTGCACAAGACTTGACAATGTTTTTCTCAGTTGATAACAATTACATCTTCATAGAGGTTCTTCACAGTAGATGTGCTACAGCCCTTTCCCAGTGGAAGGGATTTCTGTATATCAGAACAAAAATAGAAGCATCTCCATGCCAACTGACAATGGAAAACCCTTCTGATGATATGGTACATAACAAGCTCACAGAGTCCAGCAGTGAATTTTAACGTGTATATAGTGCTTTAAAATTGTCTACCCAAGACTAATCAATATGGATATCACCATCTAGTTACCATAATAACTTTTCCTATGCTTTAGTTCAATTGTTATAAATGCACTGCAATTCTTTTAGCTCACTCCTTCCATCTGTGAAATAGAATCTTACCTTTATGGAGTCTCTGTCTTCAAGCAGAACAGCAGCAGCAACATGAGCAAATGAGAGAAGGAAAGAGACAGAAATATAAGATATTTGATACAAGACTGTGTATTTCTTCTATCTCCAAAAACATACCACAACCTTAGTCTCCATGAAAAGATAAATGGCAAAGATATTAACTTTTTTATAAAGTTAATTATTAAGCATGCACAACCAATGTTTAAAGTTGATTCCATTAACCACAACTGGTCGATCAAGAGCCTTTATAAGATGCTACAGCAGTAGCACAAAATTATATAGGGCTGAACATCTTTTCAAGAGAGAATTGTAAACCAGTTGCATGCTTACTGGTTGATCCTTATTTCTTAGCACATAGGCCTCCTCAATCTTTAATGTTTAATAACACTACCCTTCCAAATTGTCACCTATGTATTATAAAACACCAAAATGTCACAGTTATTTAATTACACACACTGAGATACATTGGTTTATTTATGATCACATTTTCCTGGCACCTTTCTCCTCCCCTGTTATTCCATTGTCATGGAACTAAAAATGGCTTCTTCTTTGTTTAGACAGTTCACAGTTTTTTCTAGCCATTATTATTGTATATTAACTAACCCTATTGCACACATAAACATAATAACCAGCAGTTATTGGCCACTTTCTCCTATGGAAGAAGAATAAGAATTGCTCAAGTAAGGCTGACCCAGATTGGTCCTTGCAAAATAAAGTCGGTTTCAAAAGATGCCATAGCAGCTTATAGAGACTTTGTATGAAGCTGAACAGGACATGGGACAGTCACTGGCTCATATGATTCTTTGGAGAACCCTGTATGAGGTTGGAAACATGGCTCTGATCTCAGAGATCAGATTGTCTCTCATTATTAAAACAAGCTGGACATTTGTAGAGAAGAATCCAAAGTCAGAGAGAATCCCCCTTCAATAGATAAGATCAGGGCTTTTCAATATCATGGAATCTTAAAGAATTATTAACTCTTTCCATTTTCTTTTATGGTCCTAAACACTGCAAACAAAAAGTGATTGAATTGATTGCCTCCCATTATTAAAACATGCTGGATGTTTGTAGAGAAGAATGCCACTTTCTCTTCAGTTCCATTCATAGACCAACCAAGCTTTAGAAGAATCAAGAATGAACCCTTAACTTTTCTTCATTAAATAGGCAGGGCTCTGCCCCAAAACCTAGAGTCTAAAATAGACAAATGGAGAACTACCGTGTTTCCCTGAAAATAAGACTGGGTCTTATATTAATTTGTCTTTTATGTACACTGAGAGCATATGCACCAAGACAAGTTTCTTGTGTGTCCAATCACACTTGGCGAATAAAAAATTCTATTCTATTCTATTCTATTTTTGCTCCAAAGGACACATTAGGGTGTATTTTCTGGTTAGGTCTTATTTTGGGGAAAATACGGCACTAAATGCACCCATTTGGCTGACAATCTTAACTGGGGATTATTTTGGGGGTAGGGCATATATTATGAGCATCCTGAAAAATCATGCTAGGACTTATTTTCTGGTTGGATCTTATTTTCGGGGAAACAGGGTAAAAGAATGCCCTTTCCAAATCTGGATTCTTTTGGCTAGCTTGAGCTATAGCTCCCATATTTGCCAACACAGATGGACAGCAGAACTGCACTAGAAGGTTACAGCAGAAGTAAAGACAATGGTAGGAAGTGAAAAAAAAAAAACTCAAGGAACTTGGCAAGGACTTTTAACATTCGAAGCAACTTTCTCTGAAAACTGAAACCTAGAAAATAAGTCTTACCTCTTTGGTGATCACTATCGTGATGCTTCTTTTCATCTTTGATTGGTAGGTGAGACTGCCCCCCAAGGGCACTTGACAAGGCTAGGAGGCCCGCACTGCTGCCAATGGGTGGAATGGTGGGTGGCTGCAATCCGGAAGGATGTGGAGTGAGAGGCACTGGAAGGCCATGTCCATGTGATAAATGTTGGGCCTGGAGTTGCTGCTGCTGTGAAAAATTAAACAGAGTTATTGCATTTGTTCCAAGGAAGAGAAACTTTCAGCGTAGCTAACAATGTGCAGGTCCTGGATTCATGTGTCTTCAAGGGCTGTCAACTAATCAATGATCCTGATTTGCTACAAATTATTCCAACCCTTGAAGAAACAAAAGGGCAGAAACATGGTATACATGAGAATAAAGAATGGCTGTGACCGATGCTTATAACCAAAGCTTAATGCAATGCATTACCTCTGAACGCCTGCCTTAAACAATAACTCTGGCTCAAGTCAAGATTAGGGGGAGAGGTTGCAACGTTATTCGCTCTATGATATTATTTTTCATGGACTATATTCAAAAGGAAAATAGCACCTTGACATTTGAAGTGAAACTCCTTCAGTCTTATTCTTCCAGGAGCAGTCTCGTAAGGACACCGAAAGTCTAATCAAAATGCACAAGTTGACTATCAAGGCAGCCATTAAGTTTTGCTTTTAATTTATTTATTTATTTATTGAAGGAAAAGAAAGCTGAAAATTGAGAAAGCAAGCATTAAAGCTGTTCTCCCCAAGCAGCCACCCAGCATGCAGCAAGAGTTAATTTGAAAAAAAGGAAACCTGAATTAACAATCCAGAAAAGGAAACTGGTTGCAGCCACCGTTTAAAGTCCTTTAAGTGTCCTCAGCGGTACTTGAGCAAATTACTAAAGAAAATCTAATGTAGCAAGGCTTGGGTCCTCCTGTAGGCTTGCTCAATAATGCTGAAATAATTGGGCACTCTGTGCACGTTTAGTGATGCTCGAATGAAAAGCTAGAGGCCTGCCCTTGTACTCTTCTCTAGCTGCTGACTCTGTGTTGTGACAGGTTTATTTGAGTGGGACTGCGATGCATGCACCAGTAGCTGCGCTGACAAGAGTTTAAAGTCATTTTTACCAGTACACTGGCAACACATAGAGAAAGCCCTTGAGAGGTTAGAATTGGAGTGCTTGACCTCAGCCCAAGCTGCTTCAAGCTCTCTGCTGTACTAACCATTGTGGCCTAGATGGTTTGTTGATGTCGCTGCTGAAGGAGAGGAGAGTGGGAGGAAGGGAAGGAAGGTGGGTGGAGGGCGGGAGGGAGGGTTTATGTCACACTCAATCTCCCCGAACAGGGAACTCTTTCACTTCACACTTGCACCTACAATAATTCGCAAGATGACTTTAAAAATCGGCTTTCGCTTTCCCAAACCATGCTATTTAAACAAATGAAGTCTCATTTTGCTGTCCCTTCTTCCTTCCTTCCTTCCTGTTTTAAGACTCTTTTCAAAGGAGGGAGGGCCAACAACTGTCTTGCTATACATTAAAAAAAAATACACCTACTCCTTTGCTTCAAAACTCTTCCAATTTTCTCCACGTATTTGTTTTTCTTCTGCCCTTCAAATTCATAACTGGAAAGAAGGGCATTTAATTGAACCCTTCTTTTAACTGGAGTTTTTTTTTTTTTAAACTCATAATTGGGTTTACAATCTATCAAGCCAATATTATTCTAAAGTTTGGAAAAGATTAATCAGTGCTTAGTTTTTATTTAAATGAAAACGTATGCTTTTGCCAAAAAAATAAATTCAAGCCAAATTTTCTAAAGTTAGCCAACAGTGGGCATCTGTTCAAATTAATATTAAATCTTAAAACACCAGCAGAATTACCAGGCCAATATTTCAAAGATACGAATTAAAGTATTTAATTTAAGCATTTCTGCTCCATTAAATCAGCCCGTCCTATTATCAATGCAAAACCATATATTCCACTCTCCTCTGCTCTAGTCAATAATGCATAAATATTATATTGGGTTTTTCCAAGCCTTCACCTAATTGCAGTCCAAGGGCAATTTTTCCACATTTACTGGCTAAAGAATTTCACCTTATTCTTCCCATAATTCATCACTGTTCCATTTTGATTGATCATAATCACCATCATGAGCAACCTTTTGATTGTTCCTCCCCCATCCCTCTTTTATTCTTGTAGAATAAGTGTATTCTACAAGATAATTAAACACTTTATAATTAAGGCAATCATTTATGGCTTTATTTTCTGGAATCAAATGTTTTAAGTAATATCTTTAAACCAAGGGGCACATTAAGCATGGGAGAGGTGTTACATGTGAGCGCCATGTCGCTCCCATAATCACCCGCACGGCTGCATGTAGAGAGCATTACAGTAGTCCAGTCGGGAAGTAGTCCAGTCGGGAAGAGCCTTGGTAGTACAGTGATCTAAAGCACCCTGTTATTAAGACCAGCTGCCTGCAATTACTGCAGGTTCGAATGTCGCCAGGCTCAAGGTTGACTCAGCTTTCCATCCTTTCTAAAGTAGGTAAAATGAGGATCCAGTTGTGGGGGCAATAAGCTGACTTTGTATAAATATACAAAAGGATGAAGGCTATTGCTTAGCGCATTGTAAGCCGCCCTGAGTCTCCGGAGAAGGGCGGCATATAAATCAAATTAAAAAAAAAAAAAAAGTGACGAGGGCATGAGTGACTGTGCATAAGGAGTCCCGATCTAGAAAGGGGCGCAACTGGCAAATCAGGCGAACCTGATAGAAAGCTCCCCTGGCCATGGCCGTCATATGCTCTTCTAAAGACAGCCGCATGTCCAGGAAGACACCCAAGTTGCGAGCCTTCTCTGTGGGGGCCAATGACTCGCCCCCAATAGTCAACGATGGTATCAGCTGGCTATATCGGGACGCCAGCAGCCACAGCCACTCGGTCTTGGAAGGATTGAGTCGGAGCCTATTTCTCCCCATCCAGATCCACATGGCTTTGAGGCAGCGGGACATCACTGCAAGGGCATCATTGGGGTGGTCTGGGGTGGCACATTTTATCTTTAAAAAAAATTGGCTGGCCATTCCAGTTTGGAGTACTGCGGTTTACATGGGGCTACCCTTGAAGACTACATGGGAGCTACAATGGCCCAGAATGAGGCAGTGTATGAAGTGATGGGTTTATCCATATGGCATCTCTATTGTGTGAGTTGCACTAGTTCCCAGTTTCCCTCTGGGTACAATTCAAGTTATTACCTAGTTATTACCTATAATGCCCTATGTGGCACAAGACCAGGGGCCACTTCTCCCTAAAGGCATCTATTTGTCCTACTGGACCAGATAGGGAGGGCATGTTCCTAGCCCCTTCCCTTAAACACTGCTACCTTATGGGATCCAGGAAGTGTATCTTTTCTGTGATAGACCCTGCTCTGTGAAATACCCCTTCCCTTAAAGTTTGGCAGTCCTCTACCCTCCTAGCTTTCCAGAAACCACTTAAGATCTGGCTTTACCTCCAAGTGATAGGATAGGGCGCGTTGGATGAGAGGCTTTAACAAGGATTTTGGAAGCTTAACTTTCGTGCCAGTTTTTTAATGCTTATGTTTTTAGTAGATATATGAATTATGTTGTTTTTTTATTGTTGATTGGGAGATGCCCAAAATTCAATATAAGATGAGCAGTTACACCATGTTTTCAATAAATAATAAATATTTTGAAGTATTTTACAAGAAATATGTCCAATTTTCCCTCCGTGCAACTTTCATATTTGACAAGGGAGTCTAAATGCATTCATAAATATCTAAGTATCAGCACATGGCATGCAATTCATTCCATCCCTAGGTACAAAAATCTAGAAATAATAAACCGGGCTGACATTTGGTATATTTGATGGAAAAGCATACGAAGCGGAAAAGAATCTTTAAAAGTTTTTAACATTGATTTCACTGTCATTTCCTAACGTGAAATCTGAAATAATGATAACAGAAGTTTGGAGGATGCCTTCTGCCCATATCTAAAAAGTTAACGAATTAAAAAAACAACAACAATGTACATGTATCCTATGGACAAATTAGTTGATAATGTCCTCTAGTTGGAGTCAGCACATTCAGAAGCCAATTTTCCTGGAAAGTATTCAGGTTTCTACTGGATATTTTCCAGCCAGCACAATGCCAGAGTAATCTAGTGCTTTTCCCCTTACAGACCCTGAAAGCTTATTGCCATTATCCAAACAGTCCTAACCTCCTCTTCCAACTCAAAGACACTTTAGTGTTAACTGACAAATTAATCTCGCAAAAACCTCACTTCATATCTCAACCCACATACATGCTGTATGGTACATCCTTTCCTCACTGCTGGGAAAAAGAGAAGCAACATCCAATTAAAAATATTCTCAACGGTATTGTGATTCAAATCACACTGCATATGAAAACAGCTACAAAGGGAGGGGAGGAGTATGAGTATTAGATGGGTGAGGCGGAATAATAAGGAAACCTGGAAAGTGTGTTATGGAAACAGCAAGGTAAAATAAGAGTAGAATGCTGGATGCACTTTAATCTGGAATACTGAATCAAAATCCTATCAGCAGAAATTATGCACTCTTACAATCACAAATTGAATGGAGATATTTAGACCAGCAAATCCCCACCCTCCCCCAAAGCTCAGTACAGAGAGGTTTCCATGTAAGGCATCCCTATCACATGACTGTCTAACCTCTGATGGCATATACAGGTCGTCCTCGATTTACAACAGTGACTGTTCAAAGTTACATCGGCACTGAAAAAAGTGACCTATGATCATTTTTCACATGGTCACATGATCAAGATTCAGATGCTTGGCAACTGACTGATATTTATGATGGCTGCAGTGTCCCGGGTCATGTGATTAACTTTTAAGTGACCTTCTGACAAGCAAAGTCAATGGGGAAGCCAGATTCACTTTACAATCGTAAACCATAACAACTGCTGTGATTCATTTAACAACTGTGGCAAGAAAGGTCGTAAAATGGAGCAAAATTCAGTTAATAGTCATATCACTTAGCAATAAAAATGTTGGGCTCAATTGGGGTCATAAATCGAGGGCTATCTGTATTGGATGAAATCTACTACCTTGTTAAGGAATTGGTTCCACTATCAATATGCTCTTATTACTAAAAAGACTTCTGAACATTCAATCAGAATTTGGTCTTTTGTAATCTGAAAAAATTATTCCATGTCTTGCTCTTTGACATGACAGAGAACAGGTCATGGCCTCCAATGCAATGCCCCCTTCAGCTATTAAAAGTAAATTATTACATCTTTCCCAAAATCATTCCTGGCAGAGCTCAGGAGCATTGAAAAAATATATCATCAAATGTCTATTGCTGGTAGTATTTCTAGATAAGAGCATATCCCAATCTCAAACACAATGCAACAGTCAAGTTGCACAACACAGACTTTATCTATGGAAAAACACAAACACAATTTCTGTGTATGACTTTCTCGTGGGGGAAAAAAAAACACTTAGCTAACAATACTTTAGTCTCCCTCCAGGCAATGTTTTAATATGTAGCTCCTACTGACATTGCAAGTCTAGGCTGCTTTTCACTTTTCAGATGGAAGTTACAACCCTAGCTTTCTACTTTTTAAATTATATGGGAAAATCTATATGAATGGGAAAGGTTCATCACTGCAGATACTCAACGTCAGCATATAGAAAATAAAGGAGCATGTAAATCTGTGTCTGACTGTTTTATCCTTTACTCACACGTTAATTATCTAAGAAATGCCTGATTGGGTTTTCTTCAACCAAGGTGATGTTGCATTGTTGGATGACTGATTTTTCTCTCATCCACGATACGGCTTTGCCTTGTTTGGGCCATCTGGCTCCTCCGTCCAATACTAACTTGATTAAAAGGTGTCAGAGATTTACATATAAGAGAACAAAGTTGTTCCAGTTCCCTTACCTTTGTCACAATCAATGTGGCTGTTGTTTTTAGAGAAGTACAGAAAAGCAACATAATCCGGCTAGTACTGCCTGGCTTTAGGACCCGTGAAACGTTTACTTTAGGAAGGGCATAATTTGATCACTAGTTTGATCAAAGAACCATGGTGGCACAGTGGTTAGAATGCAGTATTGCAGGCTAATTCTGTGGAATGTCAGCAGTTCAATTCTCACTGGCTCAAGGTTGACTCAGCCTTCCATCCATCTGAAGTCAGTAAAATGAGGAGCCAGATTGTTGGGGGCAATATGCCAACTTTGTAAATCTCTTAGAGAGGGCTGTAAAGCACTGTGAAGCAGTATATACCATGTTTCCCCGAAAATAAGACATGTCCAGATAATAAGCCCAATTGAGTTTTTCAGCCCATGTGATAATATAAGCAACCCCTGCAAAATAAGCCACTCCTCCCCACCAACTACTCACACACATGCACAGCCAGTCCTGCCATTTCCTCTGGTTGCTTGCCGCGCAACCAAAATGAGTTGAGGAGGCAAGGCCAGCCTTGTATTAATAAATCAAATCTTCAAAAAAAAAAAAAAAGGGGGGGGGAAGATTCACAGAGAACTATTAGGCTCCCTACAATTTCATGTGATGCTTATCCTACTAACCTTCTTCTCCATTCAAACTGGAATTATTATGCATTATTTAATAATTCATAATAATTATACTTAATTATTATAAATAATAATACTTCAGTCTGGAATAGGAGAAAATCATGATAAAGAAACACATGTTTCAGTTTTACAGCCAATAATCTCAAATACAAGATCATCATGGAACAAAAAACTTAAATATTGAGCATGCACGTGTGAAAGCTTGTATCTGGGAAGATACGATCTGAAAAAAAATATTCTGCTGAACCTTTCCATTTGGGTTTATTGAAGTAATTGAGCTAAACGGTTTGCCCCGATTGTTTGCTTTCCTTATGACTCTAAATGGGTCATTTTTAACTTTTATGTTACTTATTTTTTTCAGTAGGACCGAATTTTTGAGAAAAAAAATCCCCCAAAACAAATGGTTTTACTTCTATTTTTCTTTATACAATGGAGAAAAAAACTCACTGGCAAAGTTTGTTTAAAGTAAGCAAAGGCAAAGTGAAAACTCAATAAAAGCAGGCATATCTTTGTTTGTTTGGTTTTTAAATGTAACTACAGGCACTCCTTTCCATAACCAAGTTTCCACAATGGCTCACATGGAGAACAAAAGCAAGATAAAATATATAAATTAAATCAGATAAGGATTACAATACAAATCACCAGGAAAAATAAACCATATTCAAACAGTGGAAATATAGAAGAAACTTTACAGATGAAAAGTAATGGAAAACAAAATGGTATTTGGTGCCAAAATTACAATAAAGGAGACATCACATTTTTTTAAAAATGTACTAGATCAGGGATGTCCAACCTTGGTAATTTTAAGACTTGTAACAGACTTCAACTTCCAAAATTCTCCAGCCAGCATTTCACTCATTTGAAAAGCATGGATGGCTGGGGAATTCTGGGAGTTGAAGTCCACAGGTCTCAAAGTTACTAAGGTTGGACAACCCTGTTTTAGGTAATACACGCAATACTACAACACCAGGAACTAGATTACTGAGAACATGTATACTCTGTACACTGTATTAGTGTAACCACAAATGAAGCAGTTTCAGAAGGCTTCGTCGCCTAACAATCATTGCTTTCAAGTTAATAAGAATGAAACAGAGGATAAATAAAACTCACTGAAAAAAAATGGGATTCATCAAGAATGCATTAAGCCGATTTACGCTGCATACAACGAAACAGAAATAGGTACCAAATCACATAATAACCAATCTCAGGGCAAATCTGAGCCAAGTTATCATTCCTGTTCCATGCATAGTATTATGATTAAATAAGATATATTTTGGCATTGCTTACAATGTAAAACAACAACAACATGAAGTAGGTACCTCATTAAGCCAAGCCTCTTTTCTGTCTTGCCATCACAGCAATCTGTGTACAGTATACAACAGGTGGCCAGTTTATTGTACAGCTTTAAAGCTCCAAGCACAGTGTAATATAAGCAGAGTCTTTGATCAAACAATAAAAAGCTAGGAAAATAAGTAATCACTGCACAGAGGTCATAGTCTATTACTAATTTACCCTACACCACCTCTGATTCAGAGAAATGGCAGCTCTAAAAACACGCACATTTGGTGGGAATGACTTCACTAAATAGAGTCAGATTTAACCATCCATATTTGAAGGAGAGAGAAAAAATGTGGCTTTCCCTTCCACATTAAATCAAAATGTTCTGAATCAGCGGGCACAATCAAATTCTCTGCCCTAGTACAGATTCAGGAGCAGACACTCTCAACCGGGAGAAATCAAATGAAATCAATGGAGCTATGCCAAATTATGCCAACCGAAAGCCTAGCCTTTATTTCTTAACCTTTGTTTCAGACCAGAGACCCAAAGAGTAAACTCATTTGAAAAGCAAAAGGCAACCCGTTCACACACAGAGACAGAAATCCCTTCCTGTGTTAAGCACCGGTACAAAAATGCATTAGCATTTAGCAGCATGAGCCACGGACCAGTGGCACCGTGGGGATAATAGCATGCACTGATGCTAAGTTTTTATTAGAATGTCTATGCACTTATCTATCCCACATGACCATCCAAAGGTTTCTATTCCCTCCCAAAGCTCAAATTTATCAAGCTAAGATAATGTATTGTCCATTTGACTGTCACTCTTAGCCCAGCCTGGTGAAAGCTATGACCGATGGGCTACTTGTTAAAGAAGCAGAAAACCTTATAAAATAAGGTGGGGGGGGCATTGCTTTCTCTTCCATGAATCTGGTATGTTGACAACTAGTGAATCAGTGAGAAATACAAATTCCTTCAGCTAATCATTGTGCAATATGAAGGGAGAATTATTATAAAGTTTTTAGCAATTCTTAAACATATTCCAAATAATTATACTTTAAATTCATAAAGCAAAACACTGAAAAAAAATACTCCAGCCAGAATGATGTTTTTTTAAAATGATAAATTCATACATGGTGTGTGTGTGTGTGTGTGTGTGTGTGTGTGTGTGTGTGTTTCATATTCATATACGAATCAGAAATAGTACAGGCAAAATCATTTAAATCATTTCCTTAGTAATACAAGTAATATTTAAATAGATTTAATAGCACTGCTCCAAACCAGTGAATTATGAGTTTAAAACCTATTAAAATGTAATGTTTTTTTTTCCCTGAGCTTAGGGGAGAGAGATTTAAATCCACTGAATTTTAATATTTCAGCTTGAGCTGCAGGAGGTAGAGAAAGTCCAAATGAACTATTCCATCAGCACCATTCAAGCATGAACATTTTAATCAGTTTTACTTCCTTGGAGTTCTCTAACACAGTTTACGCTGTCATTCTGAAAGCACTTAATACAGAGAGTGTGAAAAACCACCAAGGCTTGTTATTGCCTTCACAATTGATAGCAAATAATTTTGCAGGCTTCCTATCATTAAAGTGTCACTGCTAAAAATTGAGGTTCAGCACTTCTGGTGCTAAATTGTATTTTTTGGAACATCACTGTATACCTGGTTCTTACATTTTAGCTATGTTTCTCTCAGTGATAAACAGGTACAGAAATACTTGTCTTCATTTGTGGGCCACAATATAAATAATAAAAACTGGAAGTGTCTATTTGTATATCAGACAATTATATATATATAATTACATATACATGTTACTGGTAGCATGCATACAGGAGGAAATTAAAATCAATAGATACCAAATGTGGTAAAGAATTATCAAGTTTTGTAAAGGTAGAAATATGTATATTGTATATTGTATGTGTGTGTATAATTTTAAAATACTGTATAATAAAAATTAAGAAAGAAAAAGGTAGAAAGAAAAAAATACAGAAAGAAATGAGAAAAAAAGAAAACAGAATTATGCCTTCCACTGTTTGTCCTGTCAAATAAGTATCATCATCATGGTTTTTTTCCCATCCACTTCATGCCTTTCTAGTCTCCAAATTCCAAAATAATAAATTCAATCTTTTCTTCTTTCAACCAAAAAATCCAGAGATCTTTCAAAACTATTTTTGTTATTTGTTTTTCTCACTAAACTGGTCAGTTTTGCCATTTCTGCAAGTTTAGTTAATTTTATAATCCACTTGTCAACCCTGACGCTGACTTGACCAAAGTTATTTTGAAGCTTCAGTGTTGCCACACCGAAACAGGGATAGGGAGGGGGGAATAGAAATAGCTGGGATTTAGTAGCCAAAACAAAATACTTTCGCCTAGGAACCAAGGACATTCCCACAGGTGGCCAGGGAGGAGTGAAGTTACCAGGCAACCGGACAGCACCTTGATTGGACCATGTGACTGATTGTATGGGAAAGGGGAAAAATTAGGTGAAAACCGCGGGAACATTCAGAGTCGGTTTTCACCAGCTTGTGCCAATATGATATGTCCAATAAAACTATTCTTTGAGGAACCTACCTGCCTGGGAGTCCTGTTTGCTATGGGCGCATTACTTGGAACCCTGACAACCCTCTTCTATTGTGGGTATTTCATTGCTTTTGTATACTTTCCATTGTGTTTTGTACATTACAGATCATTGTTTTGTTTTAAAATGTAAGCCACCCAGACTCTCTTTTGATGTTGTCAAATAAATAAATAAATTACTCTTCTAGTTAAGAAGTACATTTATGGCTGATTTAAGAGGTTTTGCTGCTTTTGAATGAATCTAGTGATAACTAGAATGTTCTGTCCCTGAATATATAACACAATATTTGTAGTCCCACCTAATCTGGGCAGTTACATGTTGTTGTTTTAACATATTGTTAAAACCATAAAAATACAAGAATAAAACTAATAAAAACAATTTACACCACAAAACTGGAAAAAAACCCTGTGAAATTAAACCACACGGAAGGGGGGAAAATCAGTCTTTGTTTGGTGAGGGTAAATATTGATGAGGAAAGGGCAGAGTGACAATCCCCAAAGATAAGAGTGTCACTTCCCAAAATCTTTTTCTCTTTCAACCATCTATTATAGAATTCTTATAGCTCATGTTGTAAACCACTTCCAAGAAAACTGCAGAGAGTTGTCTAAGCAATTGACAAGAGTCAAGAGTAACTGAAAGACACCCACATGCAAAAAAAAGTACCTTATTTCGTATTTCATTATTTGTTGTTAATTTTCTTTTTTTTAAACCTTTGAATAAATCACACATTCAAACAGCATTCAAGGTCACTGGGGTAATAAAGAAATAGCTGAAATTTAAAAAGATTGCCAATCTTATGAAATGTGACCATCTTTCTTTGAGATCCTGTAAAATTTCAATCGACCACACTGAAATTTTAAGATTTCAGGAGAGATGTTGGTATTCTTTCACACAAGACTCATAAAATCTCAACTCCTTTTCTATTTTCAGAAACCATCACAATAAATTTGACAAATGCTGTAAGAGTTAATTTTAACATTTAGAGCGGATATGAACTGCAGCTTCTTGCTTCCAGTTTAATTCTCTTGAGGAGAAACACAATTGTATCAGTTTGCTATAGTTTTTCATCAGGCAAACATTCTCCCTAATTTTAATTTTCTCAGAATCTTTCAACAATAGCTCAAACTGATTTAAGGGCAGTTTTGTTGTAGTGGGTAAGGCACCAAATTAGAATCCACTGTGTTGTGAATTCTGATCTTGCCCTAACAAGCAGACAATAGCAAACCACTTCTGAAATCTTTCCAAGAAAACTGCAGGGCAATCAATCCCCTAGAGCTGTGATGGCGAACCTATGGCACGCGTGCCACAGGTGGCACGGGGAGCCATATCGGTGAGCACACGAGCTCAGCTCCGGCACACATGCATGCACTGGCCAGCTGATTTTTGGGCCTTCTGGGCCCACTGGAAGTTGGCAAACAGGACATTTCCGGCCTCTGGAGGGCCTCCAGGGAAGTGGAGAAGGCCATTTTCACCCTCCCCAGGCTCCTAGAAAGGCTCTAGAGCCTGGGGAGGGCGAAAAACGGGCCTACCGGCCCGGTGCGCCAAAAGCGAGGGAAGCGCAGGGGGATAGGATCATGCACACATGCACGGGGACAGGGAGCATAGAATTATGGATGTGGGCACATACGTGTACAACCCCCCCTGCACTCCCCCTGCTTTTGGCACGTGATGGCAAAAAGGTTAGCCATCACTGCCCTAGAGTCAAGATCAATTAGATAATACACCCACATGGAAAAACCCCAAACCCACATCTCTTTAGTCATGATTTAATTAGTTGAATAAATAAATGGAATGATACAAAAAATTAATCAGGAAACTATTTCACCTCTATATTTGTTTTTTTTCCGAACGTTGTCCCTCATATTTAGGGAGAGATTTTAATCCCTTCCTCCTGGAGTCATTACGGCCTCAGAATTAAGAAAGCAAGATGGAAATGCCACTCTACCTTGCAACTTCAGTAAGGAAACACCTTTTACATATTTAAATTGCTCTCTCCAAGGAGAATAATCCCCATATTTACAGGTTGCTCTCGATTTAAAACCCCAATTGAGCCCATTTTTTTTGTTGCTGAGCAAGACAGTTGTTAAGTGAGTTTTGTCCCATTTTATGACCTCTCTCGCCACAGTTTTTAACTGAATCACTGTAGTTGTTAAGTTAGTCACATGGCTGTTAAGTGAATTTGGCTTGTCCATTGACTTTGCTTGTCAGAAGATTCCAGAAGGTGACTACGTGACCCCAGGATAGAGCAACCATGATAAATTCATGCCAGTTGCCAAGTGTCCAAATTTTGATCCCATGACCATGGGGATGCTGCAACGGTGCTAAATATGAAAACTGGTCATAAGTCACTTTTTTTCAGTGTCAGTTTAGCTTTGAACAATCACTAAAAGAATGGTTGTAAATTGAGGATTACCTATAAATATGGGGATTTTGAGGACCACATATATATGTGTGTGTGTGTGTAATGTACCATGTAAAAGTGTGTGTGTCTGTTTGTGTCTGTGTGTGTCTGTGTGTTTGTGTGTCTCTGTGTGCTATACTTTCCAGAAATTTGAAAAAAAGATACTTGAAAGCATTTGTTTCCTCCAACAACAAAGGGAATCCTATTCATCCTCATCAGTCTTCTGCTTACATTCTACCTTAGGTTGACAAACTGCACCTTTGGGCAGCCAGTTCCCAAACCAGATTTCTGTGGAAAACAATAAACACACATACACACTAGCCCAGCACATTTGAAATTTTAAAAAATCTGATTGAAAACCATATAATGTGTACTATTCCAATAGTGTGTGACCTTTCCATTCCTAAGCCATAATCATACAGATAAGGCTAGCTGATCTCATTGCTTTTAATAAGTGTAAAACTTTACTAATGTTTTACTGCAATCAATTAACATGCTATAATGGGATCTACAGCAATATTATAATTACAAGTCTAATTAATTTCCATAGTTCTCTTTTCAGACTGCCCCATAACCCCTAAAAATTTACTTTGGATTTATGGAACTCATCAGAAAAGAGGAAACGGTGGGCTTGGAATCAATTAAAAATAAAAATCTTTCCGAATGTATCCTGAGCAAGTGTCTTCTGCATGGTCAACTTGTTTTGTGAGCAGAAATAATCCTTCTATATCAAGAAAAAATCAAAACCAAGTAATTATATATAAGCTGTTCCGAAAATGTGAAGAAACAAAAGAGGAACGCTTAATATTACGCATCTAATCTGATCATGAAAACTGCCTCAAGTTGAGTTCTATTCCTGGTGACTCTACAGACAATAGAGCAAAATAGCTTCTGCAGTAATAACAACTGCTATGTTTTCACCAATAATTGTTGCCTTCATCTTAAAGCCAGCCTCCAATCATTTTTCTTCCCCCAAAATAAAAAAAAGAAAAAAGAAAGAACAGCTAATATTTAACTTGTGTCAATCTGTCAGTAATTTTCAACAGAACATAACCTGAGAAAGAAGTCATTATAAGTGTTTCATTCCATTAAACACAACTAGTTTACTGTCAAGTGAACAACCCATCTCTCCATATTTCAAGTTCACTTTGGCATTCTGCATTTAAATAGCATGGATCAGTGGTTTGCTTCATTTACCAATGAAGGGAGAATATTGTAAAGTTAACAAGGTGTTTCATTGAGTTTCATGAAATTTTAACATCAGACTATGAAGGATCAATAGTATGCACATTCAAACAGGATTGAATTCCTTTAAACAAATTCTTGATGAGTTCTGTATCTTTCTTTCATACATTTTTAACTATATAGAACTATACTTTTAAAAAACAAACTCACACTTCTAATTATTTATATCTTTTACGTCTTGTTTTCCCGGATAAAGAAAATACGCTCAAAGCAATGGGATAAATGAAATATCATTGGTTATAGATATTTAGGAAAATTCATAGCATAATTAGTTATCCTTTAGGGCTCTTTTTTTCTTGGTTTAAATATATGGGCCAAGTAGAAAGTCTTCTCCAATTCTGAGTCCAGTAGATATGCTAGATTTCAACTACCATGATTTTTCAAATAACAGTGAGGAGTTTGAAGGGCAACAGATTATGGAAGACCCCCTTAGTTAGAGAATCTAAAACCTATTTCTAAAATCAGTTTTGGAGATATCCGCTAGAATAGATAGATTCTATTACAGAAGATACTAACTGATTATAAAGTATAATTTCCATATGAAAACATAACAAACTGTATACATCCAAGATCATACACTACAATCTCCCAGATTAAAACAATGTCCAATTATTTTAATGCCTAAAAATTAGAGTGAAGCTAAGCTTGCACTTTCATAACTTATGCTGAAAAGAATTACATTACAAATGACATTTAGAAATTTATTTTATCTAAATAATATTTGGATAGGGGTAGTTTTTATTAGATAACGAAAACTAATTGGAAAATTATTCACCTTCTGGTCTTCCTATTGGAATGTAAAGACATACAGCAAAACTTGTTCATGACTTTTTATATACAATCTACTCTGTCTGATTCACCCCTTCTTTCTAAGGGGCACTTCAGAGGATATAAGAGTTATTTTCCCCCTCGTTTATATTTTTTAATTGACTGCTGATATTTTCTTGTGGTCAGAAGGATAGGAAAAAGCCCTCCAAACAGCTTATTAAAGAAAAACAAGTCTCGCTTTTACAGTACTGTTGGCCATGATTAGCGAGCACTCCTATTTTCTTGTTAAAAGTAAGAAGCATAAATGAAGGAATATCTTCACAACAGATTGATTATTCACCAACTCTTATCCACATCTTCACTCAACAATTTGAATTTTAATGAAAGTAAATGGAATAATTAGCATTTCAAAGTGTGTTTGATATGCTGCATTTTCTAAAAGAGCGACTTTTCTGTACATTCTGTACAGAAAAGGAAAAAGATAAAAACAAAGGCACAATGCTATGGTCTTCATTACGCTAACTTAAACAGCCAGCCCTAACTGAATAATTACAGACATCAATCATGGACTATTACTGATTTTTTTCCCACCTGTATTTTATAATTCTTCTGAATAAGGTTTTTTTTTTTAAAAAAAAAATGTTACTAGTGAGTCACACAATATAATGAAAATAAAAACCCTAAGAAACCATAAAGGCGTATTCAACGTTGCTTAACAACTCTAACTAGGACCAGCAACTCCATCCCAAAGCAAAGTGATCATGTGATCACCCTGTTGAACATATTACAGCAGGCCCAGTTATTAAGGGAATCACCCACAGTCATTAAGCAAGACATCATGTGATCATGACTTGTGACTTTCTGCTGGCTTCCTCACTGACTTTGTTGATCAGAAGCTGGCTGGGAAGACTGCAAATAGAAATCATATGACTGTGGGAAACATTATAAATGTGTGATGGTTGACAAGCATCCAAATCGCATTCATATGACCATGAGAATGCTGCAACAATCATAAATATAACAACCAGTCATAAG
The DNA here is from genome assembly GCF_029215685.1 of Pituophis catenifer annectens. Lineage (NCBI taxonomy): Eukaryota > Metazoa > Chordata > Lepidosauria > Squamata > Colubridae > Pituophis > Pituophis catenifer. Next base: position 230,855,166 of record NW_027256882.1, on the reverse strand, counting down.
TCATATTTTTCAGCGCCATCATAACTTCGAACAGTTGCTAAATGAATGGCCATTAAGCAAGGACTCTTCGTATTAGCTAAATACTATATTTCTCATGCTCCATATAGAGAAGGAAGCTTTTTTGGCCATATATGAATAATAACTTTTCACATTAAAGTTAATATATAAGGTTAAAAATCTCATCCCAGTTGATTCTAAAGTTAAACATGCCAGTTCTTAAACAATCAAAAGTCAATATAAACATAATGGCAAATGGACACTAAGAATTATAGTGCATGATATGTCAGTTCTTTTTTATTATTATTATATTTTTATTGTTAAAGAATAACAAAAAGGGGAAAAAAATCAATACAAAAAATCAATAGTAAGGAAAGAAAAATTTTTTTCCCCCAACGTGCTATACAAACGGAAAGGAAGTTTTAGGAACTTGAAGTCTTCAATTCTTCCAGAAATCTCTTTGATAAGGTACTGGTGCCAATTCATCCAATCTCCCAAGTGATGATATGTCAGTTCTGAAGACCACTTACTTCAGAGGAAAACTGATGATTTTCAATAAAATGCTCAAATACTACTCCATGGGGGTGAAAGTTCCAAGTTGTTGCTAAAGTTCTGCTTACAACTGAACAATGTCCTGTATAAACTGATTTCCCCCTGGGACCTATAGCTTTTTGTATTGAACATACTGTGTAAGTCTTCTCAACCTCTAGGACTGTGATGGCGAACCTATGGCATACGTGCCACAGGTGGCAGGTAGAGCCATATTGGTGGGCACGCGAGTGTTGCCCTACCTCAGCTGCAGTGCACATGCACGAACTGGCCAGTTAATTTTCAGGCCTTCTGGGCCCACTGGAAGTTGGGAAACAGTTTGTTTCCAGCCTCTGGAGGACCTCTGGGGGGGTGAAGAAGGCCATTTTTGCCCTCCCCAGGCTCCTAAAAAGCCTCTGGAGCCTGGGGAGTGTGAAAATCGTGTCATTGCGTGCCAAAAGCGGGGGTAGTGCGGGAGGGTCATGTGCGCATGCGCGGGGGGACAGGGCACATTTATGGGTATAGGCATGCGCGTGTGCGACCCACCCCCCGCGCTCCCCCCACTTTTGGCATGCGATGGCCATCACTGCTCTAGCACTTATACAGTCCTTCAAGATCCTCTCTAGGGACCCCTAGAATCCTTCCATAATGGGTAGGGCCCAAAGGTTTGGCCTTTTTAAAGGAACAAAATAGGTGCTTTAAGATTTTCAAATGTTTAAGACACCCTTTTTACTCTTTAAACGTCTCACTTCCCACAAAACAGGCACTTTTTTTGTCCATTTTAGGAGTGCAACTTTCAACCTGTTGCATAAAATTAGATGTGGCCCTTTCGCCAACAAACTGCATGCCGGTGATTTGGATGTAATTTTCAAATGCAAGTAGCTGAAATTGCAAGAAAGTGTGCGCTCTCTCTCTCTCTCTCTCTCTCTCTCTCTCTCTCTCTCTCTCTCTCACACACACACACACACACACACACACACACACACGGAGGGGGGGGAGAAGAGAGAGAGACATACACAGTCTCCAATCCAAAGCTCCCTAGATATGGCTAAGCAGTCCAAAATATAATTATTTTACCGCAATGTAACCCACTTATACAGAAAGACTGCTATCATGCCAAATTACAAGAGGCCATCAAGGCCTCATTATAATGGGGGATAAGTTAAAATACTTAATTGTATGATTCCAGATAAATAAAAGAATACAATTTGAAGTTGCAATATGCTTTCCTGCAACATCCTGATAAGGCAGCCCAACCATTTACAGACTAATGGGCTTAGAATCATTGCCCTAGGGTTTTTTGGCACATCAAACTCTTCCTGCTAAGGTCCATGTTCTAATTCTTCCTCTGTGTGTGTTTAATGCACCTTGTGAAAACTGTTAGACACACAGAATATGACATGTTTGGGGAACCTTGTCTGAAATGCATTAAAGATCCTCCACATATGTTATTTTTGGACTTTTTTCTTCATTCACCAAAGGCATCCACAACCATAAACAACTTGTGCGGGCGAAGAAAAAAATAGTCTGATCCGAAGGCCAAAATACACAGATGCATTTGCTGTAGCTGATAGTTTGTTCCTCTTAGGAGATGTGGTCTTGCATTAATGTTTTATCATGCTTTGACATGGAATTGTTACAGTTAGCCACCCTGAGAGTTTTGGCTTGAGCAATAGATTACAATTTGAAAAAATAAATGGATGATTAAATGCAGAACATGAGAGACACAAGGCTTCTGCAAATCCTCTTATCTTATACACGATTTTCCACTGTGGATGCTTCTCCATGTTCACATTGCTGCATTCCAGATTGCTATCACAACTGATGCTGTAAACTGCTCATGAACGTGGATACCTTGGGTAAATGAAGGTTATATATATATATATATATTCATATATAATATACATACATACATACATACATACATACATACATACATATATATATATATATATATATATGTAGGACTGCATAAAAATCTTGGTTTACATAGGAAACGTAGATGTATATCCTTAGATATACATCTAGCCAACAACCTCGGTGTTGTAGATCAATATCAAATTAATAATCATTTTCTGAATTTATACTCCTTTATAGTGTGCAGCTTGAGGAAATGAAAGTGAGTCATGGTCAATGGCAGACCTGATTGCAAAGTGGAAATTAGGAAGTCTCCACTGTCCAAGCTATATTTGAACAAAAGGCCAATTTGTTGCAAGTGCAGCAGTGCAATATAACCAAATTATAAAGTCCAATGGTTCCCAGTGTGTTATTATTATTACTACTATTATCTAGGAGGACTAACAACAAAAACATTATTTGGGGAAAAAAAAAAGGAATGTGAGCTAGTTTTTAAAAGACTAAAATGGAAAGACCACATACCCCAATGATTGCGTTCAGTTCTGCCATGGTCACTTGCTTGGCACGTTCCACAGCCTGCACCACTTGTTGCTGGTGCTATAAATGAAGATCAGAAACAGAATAAAATTATTTGCTTTCTAGTGAATTAAGCATAGATTTTTCCTATTTCCTTTTCCCTCCTCTAAAAATAAACTAAAAACTGCATGCAGGCTTGAAATAATATGTGCCTTAAACAGCAAGAATTCTAGATGGACTAATCAGTCAGTGATGGCTAACCTTCTTGCCATCGTGTGCCAGGAGGGGGGGAGGGGGGGTCGTGCGCATGCGTGCCCACACCCATAATTCTATGTGTCCCACCCCCGTGTGTGATCCCCCCCACTGAATTCCGCTCCTGGCACGTGATGGCACGGTGGGTGCGGTAGGCCCTTTTTTTGCTCTCTCCAGCCTCCAGAGCCTTTCTAGGAGCTTGGGGAGAGCAAAAACAGCCTCCCCCCGGAGGCCGGAAACGTCTCTTTGCCAACTTCCTGGAAGTTGGCAAACGGGCTGTTTCCAGCCTCCGGAGGGCCTCTGGGAGTAGGGAAGGCCGTTTTTGCCCTCCCCAAGCTCCTAGAAAGGCTCTGGAGCCTGAGGAGAGAGGAAAACAGACCTTCCCCAATCCCTCCCCCAGGCCCTCTGGAGGCAAGAAACAGCCTGTTTCCCTACTTCTGGTGGGGAAGATCCGAAAATCAGCTGGCCGGCATATGCATGCATGCCGGAGCTGAGCACGCATGCCCACCAATATGGCTATTCATGCCACTTGTGGCACGCGTGCCATAGGTTTGCCATCGCGGAGATAGGTCAAAGTGAGGGTTTATTTTATCTAAATTAAGGGATTATAACTGGAATTCAATATCCATTTTACTTCCCAGACAGAAAACTCAGCTAACTCAATAGAAGCAACAGCAATCAATCCTTTACGCCAGAAATAATTGTCTTGGGTTGCAAGAACAACTGTCTGGGCTGAAGACAACAGAATACTATGAACAAAACAATGTGTTTGGAAAGGAAGGAGTGTGTTAGACCTTCACCACCAGTTCATGATTAGGAAAATAAATTCCCCCAAACAAAATGTTAATTCTTATTCTCTATTATTCAGATATCCGCTTGCTTGTTTAGCTTTAATATTGTTCAATTTGTTCCAGCCTTGCTATTATTTATGCAACAAAGGAATTAATCAAGAGCTGAAGCAACTGAAAGGCAAGAAAAATAGAAAGAAGTGGAAGAGCAAGAGAGCATAGCTTAAACATCCTGACATTATTCTGAACGTAAAATTTACTATATTTAAGATTATTACAACTGTAAACCTAACTCAGAACACAGCTATTGGAGACTCAGCTCAGCTACAGGAATTTACATATTGAATCTTTGCTTATTTTTCAATTGTTTTGGTCTCTGTGAAGTTTAAGGTATCCATTTTAAACATGTTTCCCTGAAATGCATACACTTACTAACCAAATAAAATGCTCAGATGTTCAAAATGTTTTGAACACAAAATGCTCAAAATTCTCTCTCTCTCCATATAGGAATTAGCATAAAAAAGTGATAAGTAATCTAAAATTGAATTGATGTGGGATTATTAAATATTACGTTGCTTTAACTCTTATGAGTTCTCCTACCTTCAAAGAACTGCAGAAACTACAGTTTTTGTAAGGAGTCTGACAACTTTTGTGCTAAATAATTTTAGTTCCACAAAAGAACTACAGTTTCCTCTCAACTATGGTTAAGAGCCATAACAGACATATAGAGTTTGTTTCATAAAGATCAGTTAGAAAGACCATATGTTCAGTTAGAAAATGTGATTTGATGCTCAATATTCATCCAACAGCTAAGAAGATATTTCACAAAATAGATTCAAAGCTTTACAAGACCAGAACAACATAAGGATTTTCATCTAGGGAACGATGCTTCAAGAAGAACTAGGGTGCTAGCTAAACTTATAATTTTCCCATCAGCCAGATGCTAGGATAACTCCAGTTTTGCCTTACTATCAGAAAAGAAGGGTAAGTGCTTAAATCTTTTAAGAAAAGAAGCAATTGGGCATATGGCATCCTTATCAGACATTTTGAGAAGAAGAATGCTTTATATGTGAGGGATCTATCCATCAGACAACAGCACTGCAAAGATCTACAGCTCTACTACCTCCAAGATCTTGACAGAAATACTGAGCCTGTTGATTGCCTACTTTGCCAAAGAGGCCGAAGGAACCATTTCTCTTTCTCATGAGGTATTTCTGCGTCTTAGGTCCTGCTTCTATTCATTTCTTGTTCATTCCGCCTCTAATTTCCACACTATTGTATTGATTTTTACATATTCAGCTTTCTGAAGTTTCTAATTATAATTTATTCCTTGTTAGATCTCTTTACCTACTTCCCCCCCATCATCTACTTCAATTCTTGTACTATAAAATGTAAACCATAGATATTTTTTAATGTTTTCAGTAGTGTACATTAGTCAATGTTACATATTAGTCAATGTTACGTATAAACACAAATTGTTAAAAAGAATAATGCCTGCATTAAGAAAAAAACAAAAAAAGACTGACAAAATACTATGTAAAATCCTGCCAGGGTGACATGGCAGTCCTAGACACTGTTGCCATGAATTGTCGTTTTGTTCTGATGATAGTAGATTGGTTGGAAAACATTCTATTTTTTTTAAGACTGCCCCTTCGGTTTTTATTCTTTCTTGATCTCTTATTTTATTTACTCTCATTTTCTTCTTCTTCAAATCTTCTCTTTGTATTTGTATTCCTTTCTAATCTTGGCACTATTTTTGTCTCTAATTTCCACCTTTTAGTTTAGTAATTGTGTGTATTGTTTTTGTTATTATTTTTATCTTACTATGAGGAACAAATCTCCAATTACACATTAGTCAAAGTTGGGAAATTGGTTTAACAGTTGATTGTATGTCAATATAGGCCCATAAAAAGTCTCATCCTCAGCTAGAATGGAAGAAATGTAGACATGTCCTCAGAACCTAACAAGGAATCTGACTTCCAAACACCTACTGACAAATATTCTCTTCTGCTTTCTGTCCCCAGCTCCAAGCCAAGGAGATAGAAAGAAATAGAGATACAAAATATAGAAATAAAAATGAAGATATATAACTTGTCTCAAAAAATTTATAGGTGTTCCAAGAGAAAGCAATATTTGTCTATAAACTGTTTGAGACACAAAAGTAAGCAAATGTAATCCCAAATCTGATGGATGTTCCATGACCACCAGTACCTCCTAAAGCAGAGGTGGAGAACTATGGCCCCTTAAAATCTCTAGACTTCAACTCCATGCTGGTTCAGGAATTCTGGGAGTTGAAATCCACAGAACTTAAAGGGGCCATAGTTGCCCACCACTGTCCTAAGGCAATGTTTCTCATCCTTGGCAATTTCAAAATGCCTGTTGGCTCAGGAATTCTGGAAGTTGAAGACTATGCATCTTAAAGTTCCCAGTGTATTTCCCAGATACAGTGTCCTAAGATGCAGCGCATGGCAAGTCTATTTCTCTCCATCATATTTAAAAAGATGAAATAAGAATTTCTCCTCTCTATTTCCATATTCTAAACTGGAGAAAAGCTTTAGAAATTAAGGCATGGATGGATCAGAAAAAATGAGATTAATCTTGGTCAGCTAGAAAAACCAATGTACTGCATATGACATTGGTAAATGCTAAAAACATAGAAATATTTCTTTTCAGATAAGGAATAGTTAAACAAACAAAAGCAGGGACAAAAGAGTATTGTATGCAAATGCCAAAACAGCAAAACAGAGATTCTTCAGTAATATATCTGCTAATTCATTCACACAAATAAATGCCCTCAAGCAGTCTACTTGCATGAACAATAAGTAGACACACCATGTAGCAGTTATTTGTACAAATAAGCCGATGGATAGGGCTTATAAACCAATAATTATTGAGTGTCTGCAAATAAAATAATATAGATACAGCAGACAAATGAGAAATCTGGTAGAATAATGAAAAACAATGAAATGCTGTTATTCCAGAGTAGATTGTATTAGTAGAATAGATATATTGCAGGGGCATTGCACTGTATATCAAAAGTAACTATGTTACATTTATCAAAAGAATTCCTCAAGAAAAAAATTCATACATCTCCACCCCCTCAAAAAAAGCATATATTATTAGAGTTATACAATTATGCCTCATTAAGTATTGTTTATTTGTTTCCAAATAAGGTTAAAAAAGAAAGAAAAAGTAGGATGGTGGGCCTAAAGCTAAACTAAAGTTAGTCTAGGCCTAGTTCTATTTAGGCAGAATACTACCAGGGAATAATGGAAATGTAAATTAGACTGGGAAATTGGGGAGGGGGGGATAACATCCTGAAAAAGGCAATGAATATATTGCCATTTCTGTTGCCTAGAATATTACATGAATATATCCAAGAGATAACCAGGAATGTTCATAGTTATTATGAGTCATGTTGAGTTTAAAATATAATTAAAATACAAAACTTCCAGATACACATTAAGATCTATTTAATCACAAGCAATTTCAAAGAACTGACGTAAGACTACAAACACACAGAACATGTTTAAATAGAATGGAATTCCATAAAGCATGAAGAAATGCAACCAAATGCCACTGAAGGGTAAATAGTAAGAAGACAGGCACATTTAAGCTGGAGACATCTTGCCTTGATTCTAGAAATTCTAAGCTTACTAAAATTAGAGCAACCAGTTTAATACAAACAAAAACCTTCATATAAATCTTTGCTATTAACGATGTTGCATAAAATTTCTTTTTTTAAAAAAACCCATATTTACCAACATCGCTGGAAGATAAAAATAAAGGCAATAGAAATGTATTATTTCATTTTGCTATTGTGAGATGGTGGCCAGGCATTCCCTGTAATCATAGTGCCACTGTTTTCCAAAAATGATCCCTATTGTTATAAATACTGTAATTGGTGATTCCTTCATCTTGTGCTTTCATCTTGTCCTACCTAGCTTGTCCTCACCTACTACTGGTTACATCCACACCTAGAAAATAAGACAGTTTGGTCTAGTGTTTAAGGCCCCCTCCTAGAAACCAGGAGATTGTGAGTTCTAGTGCTGCCTTAGACATGAAATCTGGCTGGGTGCCCTTGAGTTAATATCTCTCTCTCAGCTCAACTCAACTCACTGGGTTATTGTTGCGGGGAAAATAGAAGGAAGAAGGAGTATTAAATAAATCTGCCATCTTTCTAAACTAATAAAGGTGGAATATAAATAAAAAATCAAAGCCTTCTTGTAGACGTCCATCAACACATGTTAACTCCCTACACAACTCAGAGCCCAGATTGAATGCTAGGTTCGAGTTTAGAGACAATATGAGGCACCAATCTCTGCAGAGAATTGTGAGAGAGGTTATGTGGAGATGAAGCCAAGGAGTACTTTCCTGCTCATAATAACATAGGAGTTCAAACAGGGCTTAATATGTTTAGGAAAGCTTAGCCTAATAAGATTACTTCTAATCAATGTTTGGTATATTAGACAACAGAAACTTCCATCTGACACAATTTATCAGCACCACTCAGGGCAACGCTAATAGGTTGGGACTACATTAATTCCCAGATAATCCAAAAGCTGAGAAGCATAAGGAAGCTTTAATCGCATCCTCTTTCCAAATCTGAGGTCTCCTTTCAGTATTCGGGCAAGAATAGAAAGGTACACAATTCTTATACTTTAAGCAATTATTGCTAGGCATTAATGTATGCATTTTTGAATACTCGTTTAGTCTTCAAGGCAATTTAGTCATTTTGGAATACCTTCTGACTTTGCATATATTTTGAAAATGATTTTAAATATTTAGAAAAATAGATGTAACCAAAAATATCACTAGTACTCCTACTCAAAGAGTTAGCCAATTTATTCATTTATTTATTTTTTTAAAAAATATCTTAATACTTCATAGTGGCAGAAAAAAAGAACTAAGGGATTTATTTTATGCTGATGGGAAGTGGGTGAGTTAGAGCATACGGGGAAATAAAGGTTGTAAATATAGTAAGAGACATGTCATCAATTATAAAGAACTGGACAAAGAAAAAATCAAAGACATTGTATTAATAAGCACATGGAATAAAGAACATCTATCACATGATAAAATATTCAGATAAATTTTATCTAGAAAAAGTGGGCCTGCATTAGTTCTGATTCTGAATTTAGAGACTAAGAGAAGGCATTATTTTTTTCTTGAGTTTGCAACCTGAAAATAAACTAATTTAATATGAGCCTGTTTCAAGATTCAATCTGAAAATAAGAAAGAAAAAAAAAAAACTACAAAATTTGCCATAGGCAACAGAAGGGGGAACCTCAAAACATTTCACAAAATTTTGATAGACTGGGCAGAGAGAGAAGGGATTATAAATCATTAGTAGGATATTAACCTTGACAAATTTCAATAAGGCATTTCATGAAGTTTATATATATATCCACTGTACCTCTTTTTCAGGGAAAAAGAACACAGTAGCCTCCAGGTTATCTAAAAAAAAAAATCATTTTGCTAAAAAAATTTAACTATGCTGAGAAAGTGAATGAAGCCCGTAGCAAAGTTAGTTTTTCTTTCCTAAGAGTAGGAAAGATGATAGTAAAATACAGGTAGTCCTTGACTTACAACCACAATTAAGCCCAAAATTTCTGTTGCTAAGTGAGACATTTGTTAATTGAATATCGCACCATTTTATGACACTTCTTGCCATAGTTGTTAAGTGAATCACTGCAGTTGTTGAGTTACTGACACGGTTAAGTGAATCTGGCTTTTCCATTGACTTTGCTTGTCAGAAGGTCACAAAAGGAGATCCCATGTCCCTAGGACACTGCAATAGTCATAAATACGGGTCAGTTGCCAAGTGCCTGAATTTTGTTCACATGACTGCGGGGAAGCTGCAATAGTCGTAATTGCCACCAATCACCAATTCTCTTTTATCATAAATGCAAATGATCCAAAAAAAATGATATCATAGTAAAGGCAGAGGGATAGGAATGAAAGCAAAATACTCATTACTTGTGGAGGGAATTTATTATCATCCATTCTACTTATATTGACCAACAGGAAATATTTCATTTGTATCTATTGGTAATGTTGCTATATTGCAAGTTATAGAGGCAAAGTGTATATACTCTCATTCATTTAGTCTCATAACAGTGATCTAACTCACTGTCTTATTAAATTCTCCTCAATTTTCCAATATATTTTAAATATATAAATAAGAATGCTTTGAATACCTTAATAGATAAAGTATAATTACTCAACATTAAATTGTTCTCCAAGTCTTCTTCCTTTAAAATAAATATGTAATGAGATTACAAGCTTTTGCAAGAAATCAGGCACAAACTGGACCACAATAAATCATGTAGAGTGCCACAATTATACCATAACCTACTTTCTGCCCAATGCTGTATTATAGCATGACTCTGGATAAATGCGCCACAAATAAGTTCTCATAAATATTTATGTCAAATCTGCACTTTATTAATGCTAATTTGTGGTGTATGCCCTTCTTACTCTGCATTATAACTCCTGGAAGACTAGAGTTCTCATACTATAATATTCACATCAATTCTATGACAAATATGCAGTATACCGTACTAACAACAGGATATGAAATTGTTGAGCTTTTCTTTTACCTTATAAAGCATTTCTCAGATTTCATGTTGAGTATTGGCCAAAGGCTAATGCCACACTATTCCCATCATGGGCCAACTAATCATAGTAAACTTACCATTAGGACACAGATGCAAAAATGTTTTTACAATTGGGGTAATTACTCAGAATAGAAACTGCAGCATCTCCAAGTGAAAAAGAACAATACAGAAAAGAGGACAATGCAACAACGTATACGGATATTTTGGTAGCAACATATTCATGTGCAAACTAAACATTAGTCTTTTTTTAAATCAGAATGCCTGTAACACTCATCTACTATTCTGGGCATCCTGAAGAGAATTGTGACAGTTATTTCTCAGTCACACATAAATTGACATCAAACATACTGGAAGCCATGTCTGCAAAGAAAACCAGGCCAGATATTCTGAAAATCTTCGAGATTTCCATATGCTGATAAATTTCTAAAACAACATTTCTGAAAAAGGAGATTTTACATTCCTGATTATTACTGTATTGATAAAAACGAAGTGGAAAATAGATAAAAGGAAGATGAAAAACTAAGAGACAATATCAGAAATTTTAGGAAATTTATACTCTATTAAAAAGGATGTCAGTTTGCTACTGCTTTGTATTGTGTGCCTCAAAGCTGAATTAAAAAGAGGTGGTAAAAGAGAAGGAAAATACATTTTCCTAACGAAGTGTGGTATATTCTTAATAGGGAATAACTATACTTTCCGCAACACAATCATATGGCTTTACAAAAAGTTGACAAACAGGGAAACAGTCTCTGGACTCTATTAAATAGTACATTCAACACTTTTCCAACATGCATTAAATAAATATATCCTGTATTATTGTGTTACATTTTATTTAATATTTTAAATCCAATCTCACATTGGTCTCTTGCAAATGTAAATATAGAAATTCCCTCTTTTCACCCAAAGATGCTTTTTCATGGTGTCCTATCATGGCTTCCTGTTGTTTCTTCATCATGCCTGCTTCTTGGATGAGAAGCAAAAACGTCTTCAAAGAAAAACAATGTCTAGTTGCCTTTTGAAAAAACACCTTTGGGACAACTCAGACCTGCATGACTGAGAATCTCCATAGACATCTATCTTTTCCCAATAAAGCTTTAACAGCAAAGCTGTCCTTTCTCCAGGCATGATGAAGAAACAACAGGAAACCATGACAGGTCACCATGCCAGTGGCCCTTAAACATGCTATTGTAACTATACACTAAACATTGGTTTGTTTCGACTTTAGAAACTCCTCACAAGCTAAAGAATGGGATGAATCAAACACACACACACACATCTATCTATCTATCATCTATCTATCTATCTATCTATCTATCTATCTATCTATCTATCTATGAATCATTTGTTTCACAAGATAAGTATACCTATATCTATAAATAATAATAATAATAATAATAATAATAATAATAATAATAATAATAATAATAATAATAATAATAATAATAAAAATAAAAATAAAAAAAAAATAGAAACAACTTGAAAAAGTCACCAGATATCAGGTCTTGAAAATCAAATTGCAGAGACCCTGGCATAAACCAGTGCAGGTGGTTCCAGTGGTACTCGGCACACTGGGTGCTGTGCCTAAAGACCTAGGCAAGCACTTAAAAACAATTGGCGCTGACAAGATCACCATTGGTCAGCTGCAGAAGGCCATCTTACTGGGATCTGCTCGCATAATCTGCCGATACATCACACAGTCCTAAACGCTTGGGAAGTGTTTGACTAGTGATTCGGGATACGAAATCCAGCATGGTCATCGCGTTTGCTGTGTATACTGTCATAACAATGCTATGGCTCAGAGATAACCCTTGGAATACAGTTCTTGGAAATGTCAGCAAGTATGGCACCTTGGCTAAGAATTTTGGGATTTATAGTATCAATACTTTGGAAGGCAGCATGTTGGGAATACCACTCTTGCTCTGTAGGGCAACCTGGAGGTCAGTAACTGAGGAGAGACCAGGTAAAGTCAAACAGGAATGTTTATTACTAACAGAACAGCTAGAGAGAAACAGAGCAAAGAGCTAGGCATTTGACAGCTATTTATACCATAGCTGTCAAACCAACAACCAATAAGGATTTAGTATTCTCCCGCCGGCTGGATGGTGCATCTTAGCCAATCAGGGCCTCGCGTCGTAAGTGCGAGGACTTCATCGTAAGTGTGAGGACCTCATCGTAAGTGCGAGGACCTAGTCGTAAGTGCGAGGACCTCATCGTAAGAGCAAGGACTCAACACCCCTTCCCCCTGGACGGAGCAGGCGTAGTCGGCCAGGTAGGCAGGGCGCCTGCGCGGCCGGGTAGATCTGCGCAGTTCGGGTTTGGCGGCGGCAGGAGCTGGAGGTGTCTCTGCTATCGGTGGAACTCCCTGTGACTCGTCTGGCACCCTGACGTCGACTTCTTCCATGGGCGGCTGGAATGGTAAGACTGGTTCCGGAGGCGGGTTTGAGTCAGGGAATATGGGTAAGTAGTCAGGGACTGGATTTGTTGCACTGTCTTCCAGGTCGGCTGGGTTTTCTGGCCTGGGCGTTAAGCGAGCTCTTAGTTGGTTAATATGGCGATGCCATAGCCGGCCATCGGGCAGCCGGACCTGGTACGAGTAGGGGCAGGTGACTTGTTCGATGGTCCCGGAGAGCCACCTTGGCTCCCCCCCTAAATTCTGGGCATAGACAGGGTCGCCCACAACGAAGCTGAGGTGCCTGCCAGTGGAGTCTGGGGGCTTTTCTGGGGCGTAGGAAGGGTGAAGGCGGTCGAGGTCAGTGCGGAGGCGTCGGCCCATCAAAAGTTCCGCGGGACTCCTGTTGGTCGAGGGGCATGGAGTTACATGTTGTGCCAACAGGTAGCGGGTCAGTTTCTCTTGCCATTCCCCATGGCCGTAACATGACAGGGTTTCTTTGGCGGACCTCCCAGCCCTCTCTGCCAGCCTGTTACTGGCAGGGCAAAAGGGTGCCACCCTGGCATGGCGAATCCCGTGGCTTGCCAAGTACACTTGGAAGGCTGCGGAGGATAGCTGGGGGCCATTGTCCGAGACAATGACGTCTGGCAGCCCATGGGTGGCAGAGTCTTTGTAGGGCTCTTATGAGTGCAGCAGACGTGGTAGATGCCATGGTGACTATCTCTACCCACTTAGAATAGGCCTCTACCACCACTAGAAACGTTTGCCCATGGAAGGGCCCAGCAAAATCCACATGGATCCTTGATCAGGGCAACTTGGGCATTTCCCATTCTTTAACAGAGACAGCGGGGGCCACTGGTCTAGAGAGTTGGCAGGGTTGGCATCCCGCAACCCATGGGCGGCTGCGTGGTCGAAGTTCGGCCACCAGACGTAGCTGCGTCCTAGGGACTTCATTCTCCTTATGCCCGGGTGTCCTTCGTGCAGGGCTTCTAGGATTGGCTGTTGTAGTTTGGCCGACACTACAACCCTATCGCCCCATAGCAGGCACCCTCGCAGCACAGATAGCTCGTGCTGCCTAATATGGTAGGGTTTGAACTCAGGTCCCACATTCCCAGGTGCCATCCCCTGCGCACCCAGTCTAAAACTCTGCAGACAGTGAGGTCCTTGGCAGAGTGGGCTGCGATGTCGGCAGCGGTGATTGGCAGGTGTAAAGAGTCAATTAGAAGGACAGGAGAGATAGGAGAGGGGTCATATACAGAGATGGGAAGGGAGCAGCGGCTGAGAGCATCAGCATGGGCAAGGTGCTTGCCAGGGCGGTGAATGAGGGTGTAAGAATAGGCAGCCAGGAATTCAACCCAGCGTGACATGCGGGGGGAGAGAACCTGGGGTGTTGTAATGTTGCCAGCTAATATGCCTAGGAGGGGCTTGTGATCTGTCACAAGAGTGAACGGATGGCCATATAAGTATTTGTGGAAGTGCTTGATGGCCGCCACGGTGGCCAGCGCTTCCTTGTCAATTTGCCCGTAATTGCGCTCCGTGGAGGAGAGCGTGCGTGAATAAAAAGCAATAGGGGTTTCAGTGCCATCAGGAAGGACGTGGCTGAGGACTGCCCCATTACCAAAGGGGGAGGCGTAGGCTACTAAGATTAAGGGGAGGCTGTCTGTGTACTGGACGAGGACTGCCTCAGATGTCAAAAGAGATTTGACTGCTGAGAAGGACGTGGCTTCTCGGGTGCCCCAACGCCAAGGGGTCTTCTTGTCTAAGAGGCGGTGAAGGGGTTTAGCTACAGTGGCCTTGTGAGGGAGGAAAGAGCTATAGAAATTTAAGAGGCCAAGGAAGGCTTGCAGGTCTGTTTTATTAGTGGGTGTGGGGGCCCTTCTGATGGCAGCTACCTTAGATGGTGTGGGGTGTATGCCGGAGGCATCAATTAGATAGCCTAGAAATTCTACCTGGGATACCCCAATCCTGCATTTCTCTTTCTTGAGCCTGAGGCCAGCCGTTTGGAAATGGCACAGGACAATCCTTAGTTCCCCTTAAGGTCTGCTGGGCTAGAAGCTGCGATGATGATGTCATCGAAGTATGGAATGACTCCAGGCAGCCCCTGCATGAGTCGCTCCATAAGGCCCTGAAAGATGCCCGGGGTAACGCTTATGCCAAACTGGAGACGATGGCAAAGGAATGCTCCCCTGTGTGTAACAATTGTTTGGGCTGCAGCCGTGGCCGAATCAACGGGGAGCTGTTGGTAAGCCTGTGCCATGTCGTTTGGCAAAAATGGAGCCCTTGCCCAGGGAGTGCAACAAGTGTTGCACCACGGGCACTGGATATGGGTTGGCCTGGAGCGCCTTATTGACGGAATTTTTGTAATCCGCGCAGATGCGGATTGACCTGTCAGGTTTGATGGGTATGACAATAGGGGTTTCCCAGGAGGCGTGGTCTGTGGGCTCTAGGATGCCCTGGGCTATGAGTTTGTCTAACTCCTTGTCAACTAGTGGCTTGAGTGCAAAAGGCACTCGTCGAGGCTTAAGCCTAATAGGGGCAATTTTAGGATCTAGATTGAGGGTGATGGGTGAACCCTTATATTTACCCAACTCTTCCTTAAAGACATCTGCGAATTCTGCCAGGATGTCTTCAAAATCATGCGGGGTGGTGGAATGGATGCCTGTAATGCCTAGCCCCAGAGCGCCAAACCAGTCAAGTCCAAGCAGGCTGAGCAGGGGTAGCTTGCCCGTGAAGGTTCTGTGTTCCACCAAGAGATTGGCGCCACCTAGAATGGGAATGTCATTGCCTTGGTAGTCTCTGAGGTGAACTTGGCTTGGCAGGAGAGCGCTTTTGCGCATCTTTGGGGCCAGCCGCTTCAGGGTATCCCAGAGATTAGAGATTTGGATGACCCTGTGTCCAGCTCCATCCGGCAAGGGGTTCCTTCAATGGTCACCGTGAGGTAGATTTTTTTGTTGGGACTGATTTTTGCTTGGCGGGCCGACCTCACAGGGGCGTTGTTGGCCCTGGAAATGGCAAAACAGTCACCGCCCGGCTTCGGCCCTTTCTGGAACGGTCTGCTAGTGGGCTTGGATGGTGTGCCAGGTAGAATGGCCCGGCAGACCCGTGCCAAGTGTCCTTTTTTACCACATCTGCGGCAGATGGTGGTCTTAAAGCGACAAGCCGCTCTAGGGTGCAATTCTCCGCACCTTTGACAGGGAGACCCCGTGAAGGCTTTGTTTGGGGGGTTTCCCTGTCCTTTGACAGTTCTGAGGCGGCTAACTTCGTCGTCCTCTTCTTCAGCTACCTCAGGGTCTAGTTCTTCTGAGAGGACAGTGCTGGGCTTGTGGATAGGGGCGCTGGTGTGCGATTTGCGAATCTCTAAAGTGGACTTGCTTGATAACGCAAGCCTGCGCCTCTTCAATGGCAGTTGTGAGGGTGATCTCCTTTCTCTTGAGCAAGTGATGTTGCACCCTCAGGTCCCTCACACCGCACACAAACTGCTCCAGTAGAGAGTCTTCTAGGTCAGCAAATTCGCAATTTAAAGCAGCAGTTCTGAGGGAGGCGATGTAATGGTTAATGGACTCTCCCTCTGCTTGCAAAATTTGCCTGAAAGTGTACCGGCGGGCGATGCGCGATGGGGTGGGCTCGTAGTGGTGCTTGAGCTTTTCCCTCAGGACCTCCCATGGCACCGACTGTACTGGAACTGGGGCTAGCAGGGCCATGGCGACAGAGAACATCTCAGGACCACAGGCATTTAAGAAGTGCGCCCTTTTCCGGCTGCTGGTCAGCCCCGTGTAGTCATTCGCATCCAAGAAACATTCGAACTGTGCCTCATACGATTTCCAGGTTTCTGTAGCCTGGTTGAAGGGGGTGAATGTTGGAGGTGCCATCCTTTAGACGGATGGGCTCTGTTTCTGAGGGAATTTTCCTCTAACACGACGTCTCGTCGTTTAGTGACTCAGCTGAGCGCTTTGGCTTAGCACTAGTGACTTCAGCTGTTGACAACCTGTCTCTGTCCTCAGGATCCCACCTTCGTCGCCAGTGCTCTGTAGGGCAACCCGGGGGGTCAGTAACTGAGGCGAGACCAGGTAAAGTCAAACAGGAACGTTTATTACTAACAGAACAGCTAGAGAGAAACAGAGCAAAGAGCTAGGCATTTGACAGCTATTTATACCATAGCTGTCTAACCAACAACCAATAAGGATTTAGTATTCTCCCGCTGGCTGGATGGTGTGTCTTAGCCAATCAGGGCCTCGCGTCGTATGTGCGAGGACTTCATCGTAAGTGTGAGGACCTTATCGTAAGTGCGAGGACTTAGTTGTAAATGCGAGGACCTCATCGTAAGAGCGAGGACTCAACAACTCTAGGTCCCTCCTCATAGGTATGGTCTAGACCAGGAGTAGGAAATGATAGCCCCTTTACAATCTGTGAACTTCAACTCCCAGAATTCCCCAGCCAGCATGAGGCCCACTCCTGGTCTAGACCTAGAAGATCTACTGCTAATAACATCATGATCTTTCTGTTCTTTTTCTTCACCCATATTGTGGCAAGGCAAATCATGAAAGTAATAGCAGCAGTATGAATAAAAAGTAACCGCCTCTACCAGTTTCTTTCCTGGCAAGCAATTAAATGGTAACATAGCAAATGAGGCTCCCCAGAGAGAAGAAAACCATCTTAAAGATGGTTCTGGTTGAAATGTAATCAACACTTACACTATATCATGCCGACTCAGGTGCAACAGCGAAATTATGATTCCTTCTGCATTATTTCTGGTATTACATGTTTTTTAATGTGACTTCACAAAGATGAGGTTTACAAAGTTTAATAAACCTGTTCTAACTATAGCAAAACTCCTAATAAAAATGGTAACAACAGCAGCATCTAAACGCAAACACTCCATCTCTAGAAGGTAAAATTGAACAAAGAAATACTATTTTCAATAACAGTCAGCCATTCAGTATGACAACCAAGTATTTGCTCTAACTTTTAGTTTGGTCCTAACGTGCAAAATTAAAATGACTTTAGAACAATAATGTAACATAGAAAAATATAATATAAAGTATTAAATAATAAAACATAAGAAGCTGGTCAAACTGTCCTCTGTCATAACTAATTTGTCTTCAACATCATTTATATTCTTGAAAAGTTCTACAGATTACTGGTTAAATTGCCCTGAAAATAGTTTGTACAATAGTGAGTTCAACCTTAGCAAGAAACCCCTGGTGAATTTGATGATGATCTCTTGCATCAAACAAGCCACTGATCTCTTACAAAGTTAACAAGCAGTGCAACGAGTTAACCTGGCACTATTATCAGTGCATGCAGTCCCAGCATTTTGTTCATTTTTCCCACAGGCACAATAAAGAAAGGAATGATAACATTTTCCAGCCTCTTTTAAATTCCTTTGCAATTATACTTTATACTTAAAAAAAAGAAAAGAAAAACCAAACCTCAGTGAGTGTTTTCACCAGAATGTAATGTCTCCATCTTCTGAACTACAGGTTTCAAACACAATTTCTTTAAGCTGCTTCTATTCTGATATTCACAAATAAAATAGCCCGTCAAAAAGATACACTACTTTTTTCAGACCTTTTGTCCATAAAGTGTTCGAGGAGAATATTAAGCCATTGTGGGTTCAGTTAGGCTCAATATGACATATGAACACACCCCTTTCTTCTGGTTTTTACTGTGAGTCAATCGGGTAGCTACAACTTCTCCAATGAGCCAGTGATGAACTCATGGTGTGTGAACAGAGGCTAGGCTAGGCTGGTAGAAACAATTAGTTTTGCCCTGGCTCTCCCTTCTCCTCCAGCTTGTCCAGAGGAAGGAACAGGCTTGCAGGCACTTTGATCTCTTCCAAAATAGTCCTTACAGGACAAAAGCATCAAAGAAACCTAAGATACCATCTCACAATTCTTCTGTACTTGTATTTCTGGAATGGCTTCTCCTTACTCCATTTGCCAAGAAAAGCTACACAGTGATTTGGATTCAAAACTCAAAAAGATGCTTCAGGGTGCAAAAGCCTGCCTTCAATTCTTCAAAACTGCTGCAGCTTCTCCAGGGATTGTGTCACTGGCAACCACAGGCTCTGCACAATGCTAGGCAAAGACAGAGTTACAGAGACAGCTAAGTGTGCGCTCTGGTGCACTTTTAAGCAGCTTATTGACTACCAATTAGAAGCAATGCAAAGCCCAATTTGCCATATATTGTATAACTCACAGGGACAAATTATCCAGTAGTGTACAGATAGTGCAAGCCTTAAAATTATCATCTGTGGATTGTTTATTGCTATGGCCTATCCTCTTTTTCTATTATTTATACTCAAATGAGTTAATTCTCTTCCATCAAGAGCCTTGGTGGCGCAGCGACTAAAGTGCTGTTAAGTAGCACCAACTGCCTGCAACTACTGCAAGTTCAAATCTCACCAGGCTCAAGGTTGACTCAGCCTTCCATCCTTTCAAGGTAGGTAAAATGAGGACCAGGATTGTGGGGGCAAGAAGCTGACTTTGTATAAAAAGAACACCGCTTGGGGGGGGGAGGGGGCGAAAGCCCTACTAAGCAGGTGTATATATAAAAGTATATTAAGCTATTGCTTAACGCAAAGTATATTAAGCTATTGCTTAACGCATTGTAAGCCGCCCTGAGTCTCCTGAGAAGGGCGGCATATAAATCGAACCAATAAATAAATAAATAAATAAATAAATAAATAAATAAATAAATAAATAAATAAAATCTTCATTCTTAAATATTCACTTAAAAACAACCACAACCCATTAAAATACTGTACCTGGGGAGAGTTCCACTGAACGTGGCTTTTGCATAGGGTTAACTTACAAAACCTTAGTGACCGAAGTGGAACCTTCAACTTTTAATTAAAAAATGCAAACAAGCTAGCAGAGAAATGATAGCATCAAATCTGTCAGAGTTAAATAGCAATTCCACCAAAGTAAAAGAAAAAAAAAAGAAACCAATATCTGCATGATTATTTTTCTTATTATTTAACTTTGAGAATAAATATTGTAACATATAAAAGACACAAGTTATGTCATTTACTTATTTGAACCAGCAAATGTTAGCATTGCTCTTCTATTGGTGGGAAAAAAAAAACTTTTCAGAGCTCTCTTCACCACAGAAAATCTATCAACAACCCAAGTAAAAACAGTAAGCAGTAAAATTCCATATCATAACATTCATTTTCTTGTTTGCTGTAGAATCTTTCATTTTTCAAAACCATACCACCTGCTGTTTTGTCCTTTTCAATTTCTTACAAAACCTTTTAAAAGGATTTCTAAGCATTGCATTCCTTTCTAAGATATCTAATATTTTCTATACTGGAACATCAATGCTTCTAAGATAGAGGGGGGAAAAAACACCCCGAGGAACTCTAATATTCCATTAAACTTGCTACTTCAACACTATCAAAACTAGCAGCACCAACACCAATGGAGCCAATGGACGTTGGGGCACAGTGACATCATTATACCAATCCTCCAACCGTGTCCTTGAATCCCGACGTTGTTGTATCTGCATGATAGCACTATACACATTTCATCATTTGCCTCTCTTCTTCCCCTCCCTACAGACCACTCCCAATCAAGACACCAATTCATTTAATTAAGAAACATGCAAACAAACCTGTAATTCATGATTATGATTAAGAAAATTTTGCCTTTTCTAACCTAATGTTCTCTGGTGTGTTTGTGGAATAGAAATACCTACAAGTCCCATTTAGTTGTTGGGGTTTGTGAGAGATTACAGTTTCAATATCATCATGGCAGATGGCAGCAAATTGATGACCTTGTTAAGAGGCTTTAAATCTGGCTAGTAAATACACAGGGGGGGGGGGGTCACCGAAAAATCCCAGCGCTACAAACTAGATGGGGGAAATCCAGGAAGAACATAACAGAAACCATTTTAGTTTAGAAAGCTACTTGCACATATCCACCCTATTCACCAGAAACTTAACTTGATGTAATCCTTAAAGCAATTAGGAAAAGCTGTGATTAATTCATCTCTATGATAGCTGCTTCTACTGGTAGTCCTCCCTTAACAATGACAGATCTCCCTAGAGCTGCTTATGACCTATTTTTGAAGTTCTGATGGTCTCCCCACATTTTGGGCACTGGTAACTGGCTTACATTTACAGACATTTGCAGCATCGTACCCAGTGGTGGGATTCAGCCAGTTCGCACCTATTCGGGAGAACCGGTTGTTAACTTTCTAAGCAGTTCAGAGAACCAGTTGTTAGAAGAAATATTATTTTGTTTTTTTCCACTTTACAGAGCTAATCCTGTAAGGAAGGCAGGAAGGAAAGATTCTGGTGGTGTTTCTAGCCTAATCTTTATTGCCCTGCTTACAGAAACTGCCTCTCTGGTTAACCCTTATTACATTGTAACAGCTAAGGCGAAGCGCCCATCGAAGTGAGTGACATTGAGTTGGCCACACTCACAGGGTCACATGACCACTGAGCCACACCTACCCAGCTGGTCATTAGGGCAGAGAACCGGTTGTTAAATTATTTGAATCCCACCACTGATCATACCATCACACAAAAATATCCATTGGGGAAAATGGATTCACTTAATGATCATAGTGTTTGCTTAACGACTGCTGCAAAAAAAGGTAATAAAATTGAGCATGGTTACATGGTGATCCACTTAACTATTCATTTTATGACCATAATTCCAGGCTC
This sequence comes from Pituophis catenifer annectens, assembly GCF_029215685.1. Classification (NCBI taxonomy): domain Eukaryota; kingdom Metazoa; phylum Chordata; class Lepidosauria; order Squamata; family Colubridae; genus Pituophis; species Pituophis catenifer. The sequence goes on along the minus strand of NW_027256882.1, from coordinate 230,833,548 downwards.
AATTATGGTAAAAGAGTCGAGGTCTACCTGTAATTTTCTGCACGGGATCCATTTTGAGCATGCACTGGGTAGTAACCTTTCTCAAAACCTGGAAGATAGCAGGTCTGGAATCTTCCGTGGAATGAGATTACAATTAGGATTTTTATTACAGGCAGTCCTCAATTTATGACCACAACAATTGAGCCCAAAATTTATGTTGCTAAGTGAGAAATTTGTGAAGTGAGTTTTGCCCCGTTTTACAACTTTGTCTTGCCATGTTTGTTAGGTGAATCACTGCAGTTGTTAAATTAGTAACATGGTTGTTAAGTGAATCTGGTGTCCCCATTGAGTTTGCTTGTCAGAAGGTGGTGATCACATGACCCTGGGACAATATGCATCGGTTGTCTAGCATCCAAATGTTAATCACATGACCATGGGGATGCTGCAACAGTTGTAAGTGTGAAAAATGGTCATAAGTCACTTTTTTCAACGCCACTGTAACTTCTAACAGTCACTAACTGAACTGTTGTACCTGTATTGATGCTGAAACTGACAATAGGAAGTAAGAGCTACCTAACATAATCTTTACAAGTGGCCCTTCCAAAAACATGTGGAAAAATCACTTCTGCGTTAAACTCTTTAGGGCAGCAGTCACCAACTGGTGGTCCGTGGACCACTGGTGGTCCACAATAAAATTTTGGTGGTCTGCAGAAAAACTTGTTTTTTTTTTATATTGCACTAAAGCAGGGGTCCTCAAACTACGGCCCCTGGGACAGATACGTGCAATGAACACTTGTGTTGCTGCAAAGACCTCCTTCGGGGTATTTTTGTGGGTTGGAGGGGGACAGAAATTCCAACTTGGGGTCTGCTTCGGCCTCCTGGTGCAGGGCTTTGGGTGAAGGCTGGAGGGAAGTGCCGCTGGTGGCAGAGAACCAGAGGGCCTTGTTCCAGTGGGACTGCATCATGGCCTGAAACTGGCTGACCATCTCAGCCTGCTGAGCCTCCAGGTGTTGGCACCTGGCCTTGCACTCATGCAGGTCTTCCCTCTGCTTAGAAAGCCTATGCTCCTAGTCCTCAGTGAGGTGCTTCTGCTGAGCCTCCTTCTCAGCCAGATCCAATTTGAACTGAGCCAGCTGTTTTGCCAACTCTTACTCATGGTGGCTGCTTAGCTCCAACAACTGCTTCCTGTAGGGGGCCTAAGGAGCTCAGGTGGGGAGGCGAGGAGTGGGGGGGAGGGGAGGGGCGAGTAGAGGCCAGCGAGGTGCCCCTCGACGAGAGTGACATCGAGCTGGCCACACCCACCCAGTCACACCCAGCCAGTCAATAAGCAGATCATATGAGTGGTCCACGGGATTTAAAATTATGAATTTAGTGGTCCCTGAGGTCCGAAAGGTTGGGGACCCCTGCTTTAGAGCACATATCCAGGATATCAATGGAACCATCTTTCTCCAGTGGAAAGCATGCCCCACTCATGCTGGCAGAAGGGGCCTATGCAGATCCCATCGACCAAGAAATAGCATCTGGTGGGATCCAGGAAAAGAGCCTTGGGTGCCACGGTCCCTGCCCTCTGGAACATCTGCCATGGAGATAAGATCCACCCCCTCTCATTAGCTTTCAGGAAAAGCTGGCTATGCCAGCTGGCATGAGGTCCTGAAGAAGAAGCTGTTGGCTGGAGATGGTTGCTGAATTAACAGAGAAGGTCCTTCACCTTTCCCCTCCAAACCCATGTTATTAGTTTGTTTTAATTAATGTAATTTTTAATTTGTTGTAATATTTATAATTGTTTTGATATTTGTACATTGTTTAGATATTGGATATAAGACGCTCGGAGTCACTTTGAACTATGAGATGAGTGGCAAATAAATTTGATACTAATAATTTAAAACTTAAGATACTGATTCTGTACTTTTGCTAAACTCTCAACTTTCCTTGAACACTCACTTTCTTCATTTTGGTCTGTCTTCTTACAGGACTATCAACTGATTTTTATAGCATACATCAGAATGAACATGTGGTATTATATAGAGTTATAGATAAGTAGATACATAGGCATACACACACATATACACAAAATTTATACAACCACCCATTTCACAAGAACTGACTCTGGGTGGCATACAACAAAGATATAAAACAATAAACATGTCAAAAAGTCATCATTAAAAATTTCAAAAGCACGAAGTACACAAGACATCATTTTATATTTTTATCTATATCAAATTTATATGGCCATCTATAATCTTTGGGGAGATTAGCTTGTCAAAGATAATGAAGAATCATTAAGAAATTTGGATTTTGGAACAAAGCAAAGAGTTTCTGACCCAAAAGTACATAAAAATTGTCTCTCAGCCATCTATTCCCCATTAAGAGCAAACCCCAAATATATAATTTAAGAAGAACACAGACTTAACATTTGGCTTCATAGAAATAAAAAAAACAAATATGGAGATTTCATGCAATATCACATTTCAACCCCCATTTTCCCCCTTTATAGGACTCCCATATCCCCTCATCCTATTCCATGAATGTGTCAACCAAAAAGCAGAGCCAAAATAATGACACCAGTGCCACTTTGCCACTAGCTAAACTCATTGTTTTAAAACAGCTCCTGCATCTTTTAGATTAAAAAAGCCCTGTCTTTATCTATCATGGTCAGATGCCACCTATCTCTTCACTCTTATGCATGGCAGTGTTGTGCCTGGTAGCATTCATTATTTGTTGGCTCTCTCTCCTTAATTCCAGCTTGTAACTAGATACTGCCCAAATGCTCTTCAAATGGACCATATGTTTGCATTCATTTACAACAAAATAACGCTAATATAGCCTAATAAAGAGAACACTTAACCTGGATGTGGCTGGCCTAGTTGTCAACTCCACCTCCAACTCAAATCTGATAAATTACTAAATAAATCATTACCCATGCAAGGTAGAGCTGTGAAGTAGTAGAGAAACTAATCAACTAAGAAATCAATGTTAGAGATTCAATATTCTTCATTTCTCAACTGTGTTCCACTCTAAATAGAGTTCATTTGTGGATATGGTTTTTAAAAACCTTTTTAGAAAGAGAAGTGGGAGAATTTGACACATTTCAGCAATGATTAGCACAATTCTAGGAAGACATTGCTTAAACAAAAACCTGTGGTTATTGCCATTTAAAAATATGTTTCCTGTGGACACCAGATGTTTGATGGTGAAAGGAGAGAGCAGGGTGGTAGCACTGAAAAGGAGAATATTCTAATTTAGTTTCTGGTATGAACTCCTTGTTCACAGTACAAGGAACATGCCTATGTGTAGAGCAAAGGGAGAGACTAATATAACCCTTAATGTTAATGTTAATGTTTTCCTTCTAGAATTCAACCTAAAATCTATTAGAAAATCTGATATGTGCCCTTTTCAGAGTCACATTATCCCAATTAGGCAAGTATATGACAGGATGTACGAAAATTGGAAGATGGGGGGTGGGGGGTGCGGGGGAAAGAGAAGCACAGCAATGCTTATATAATTAGCACCCAAGAGATTCCCAAGATGCAGAGAATTATCCTTAAATACCTGTTTAGGAAATCAATAAGATCAAGCAATACAAGAAGACACTTTGTATTGTTGATCAACCGCTGCAGGTGTATTTGTAATTTTAGTGGATAAATCAATAATTACTGCCCCCCCCCACACCATTTTCAAGTTTGCTCTGTTGATTATACGTGGAAGAAAAATTGATTTTGTAAATTGGGATACTACCTAAAAATGGGCAAAGAGATATAGCCTCAGAATTCCAGAGAGAAACATTCAAAAGCTGCAATCACCGATGTAAGTAAACAAACTACAAATCTAGAAGAGAATGTTTAGTATTCTTAACTACTAGCATGTTTCACATTACAGATTAGATACAAACTCATTCAGAGGACTATTAGCCTTTTTACTAGAAACTCAAGCTCTATTAATTGGAAACAGATAAAAAATACTGACTCAGGACAGACCTTATGAGTAAACTAAGTTCCAAGAAACGTAGACCAAGAAGTTCCGTTTAGCATCAAAAACTGAGTATTCAGCACTCCTTGCCCGAAAAATTACTCTTGCTTCTTTCCCCCTCCCCAAAGCAAAACTTTTTCTTGATATGAAGAATTGTGAGAGGGAGGGGAGGAGTGGGGGGGCTTTGGGGAAGAGGTGAATAGAGAAGGACACACCTGTATTAATCTGCTTATTGCCTAGAGCATCATATTTTCTGCCAAGAAGGCTACATAAATCACAGCTTTCTAGCAATTTTTCAATATCTCCTATTAGATACCAGCTTGACAGGCTCATATTTTTGAGCACCAATGTACTGGCATGACAGGCAAACATTTGTATAAAGTAGCCTGAACCTAACTGGCATTGCAGCAGGATGAAGCACTGTGGGATGCAGCTGTTTTCAACTGGTTTTACAAGTCAAAATTGGCCTTCTCATATTATGAAGTTAACAACTAAGGCAGATTTAAGGGAAAGAGAACAAAGGGTAGATCTATGCAAGGAGGGCAGCTTTGTCAGTGGCTTTTTCCTATATAGCTTGATAAAGTCTTCCTTATCAGTATAGCTCCACTTATTTCTTGTCAAGGGGGAAAATAAGGCAGACGGTATATTTTAAGATTACAACTCCTACTATCCCATTGGCATTGCTGACTAGAGCTGGTGGAAGTTGTAATCCAAAACATCTGAAGGGCACCAGGTCAACAACTCCTGTAAAAAGATTGCCTATAATTTTCTTATCCTGCCTGCAGCTTCCAGAGCCACCCAGCTGGCTGCTGTCACAAACTGAATCCCGAGTCCTGCTTGCTTTTGCTTTTGTGCTAAGTACTAAAGGCGGAGATGCTGCTGGCACAAATAAGGTAGATCACGATTTAAAATTGCTTCATGCGTCCACACAATGACCAAGTTAATATTAACCCAATGGGGCGGACAAAGAGTGAAACCCACAGGAAAGTGAAATATAAAGACTTTCAAGCTTTGTGTTGCCCCATAGCCCTTGACTCCTCTTTAGTTAAAGCAATTCCCTATAATTTGAGGTCAGCACACGTAAACAACCACCCTTACCTCCTGGGATAAGAACGGAATGACCTGGGCACATATGGCATTCAGCCTCTTGACAATTTCCGCCTATGGATGAGAAAGAAAAAGTTAGTGAGCAACAAGTTGCAAGCATATGATTGTGGTCACATATAAAAAGAAAGTGCATTTAAAGTGGTGATTTGGATAAAGACAGCTCAGCTCTTTGGACTGACTCCAGATGTTATAATGGCATACTTTTCAAGTTTGCACCATAGCAGCTTCAGTAGCTTGCATGCTTGAGAAAAAAGAACCGCCAGTGGTTTGAGGTATGTGGTATCTTCCACATTTGCAATAAAAATCCCCGTTGAGTTCAGAACGGGTGGGTAATCTGCAGTTTATGGGTCACATGCAAGCTCCTAATCCCCCAAACACCCACAGACTGTGTCATTAAATGCTGGTGGCAAAACCGCTGACTTCCAGCTGCAGAAATTTTAGTGATTTTTCACATGAGCATTTTAACCTTCAAAAGGGCTTAATAAATCCTTTCTCCCTTTGAAACCCCTAATCAAACAAAACTGACTGAAAACACTTGATCCCATCCCTGATCATATTACTCTGTTTCCAGACACATACTTGGAGTCTAAACAACTGGGGGGGGGAGGAGTGGGGGCGAGAAAAGTGTTTGTTTTCTCTAGCAAAAAAACCCTGTTACCTGCTACTGGTATACAGTAACAGCTGAGTTTTTTTCCAATATTTACAGTTCCCATAGGAGTCTAATTCTACTTGACCTCATACCTCTTGAAAAGTAGGAACAAGGCTAGCTTTAGGGAACTCTACTATCTCAGAATAGAAAGCTTGGCCTTACTGTTAGATCAAGAACATTCATTATCCAAACTGTGAGTTGCGCAGAGTTGCTCACGCAAGATGGGCAGCCATACAAATCAAATCAATAAATAAATGGCTAGGGTAAATAGCCAGAGACCCAAGGCCATCTATAAGCTCCACCACCTATTTTCCATAGACTCCAGAATTATTCTGATCATACTTTGTGGTATTATTTCTTGCTATTTTTAAAGGGGAAAATATACAGTATTTTTAAAAAGTTCTGGAAAAGAAAACTCCAGAAACTTCCAGCTCCAAGAAGTTTGCAATGTACCATCTCTCTCTCTCTCTCCCTCTCTCTCTCTCTCTCTCTCTCTCTCTCTTTATATATATATATATAAACAAAAAACAAAAACTCTGAGATTTCATCTATTCCAAGGCTGTTCATCTCTGCAATTGTTCAGCTTTCTCTCTCCATCTTCTACCCACCTAATTTTTGAATAATTTGTTGTTGTTGTTTTAAAGACATAATATTATCAACAGTTTATTCCTCAATATCAATGTTTGAAACCCTTCTTTCATATAATGTCTTCTGTGCAAATGTATGCCACTTTTTATATCCCTTTTATCTGGGTAAAATTTCTCTTCAAGTCCCCTTGAAAGTGTTTCTTTTTCCCTGTTACTTTCTTTCTTTATGTTATGAGACAGATCAGAGTTTCAACTCGGTGGTATATTTTCTGCTCTGTGGAATGTATTCTAGTTAAGTTTCTGCCACTAGGTTTCTAAGTGACTTCAAATATTCTGAAGAGATATGACTGTGTTCACTTCCCCTTTTCAATGTTCTTTTTTACAGACTCATCATCTTTCAACTGTCTTCTCTTTTGAAGTCAAATGTATGTAGGACTTTCCTTTGCTCTTTTCTTACATATTAAATATGGTGGGTATGAGACTTATTTCCAAAAGATTCAAAAACATTCTGACATTCCATACTGAATCCTGGACAAGGATAGCTCTGTGTAGCTTTTCTCAGAATCACAGACATTTCAGATACCGAGTAGTCCTCAATTTACCACCATTTGCTTAGTGACAATTCAAAGTTACAATGGTACTGAAAAAAGTGACTTATGACCATTTTTCATACTTGTGACCATTGCAGCATTCTCTGTGGTCACACAATCAAAATTCGGACAACTGGTTCATATATTTGACGCTAGCATTGTCTCAGAATCATGTGGCCTTCTGACAAGCGAAATCAGTGGAGAAGCCAGATTCACACATCAACCGTGTTATTAACTTAACAACTGCAGTGATTCACTTAACAACTCTGACAAGAAAGGTCACAATATGGGGCAAAGTTCACTCAACAGCTTAGCTGCCAAAATTTTGGCCTCATCTATGGTCATAGGTCAAATACTAATACTACCTGTATAGAATTTTCCTTCCTTTAATATAAGTGGAACATGTCTTTACCCTATTCTTTATTTCCTGAAACATTTTTTTCCAGAATTGGATGCAACCTACTGTAAGTCCTACTAATTTTATTTTAGACTTCATTTAAGGATCTTTCCTTCCAGCCTTTGCATTCTGTAGTGTCAGAAAAACTTCTTTTCTCTTCCCAACACATCTGAGATCTCTCAGCTGCACCTCTCTAGTGGAACTATCCATACAATAGGCCAATTTCTCACACACACACACACACACACACACACACACACACACACACACACACACGGTAGGAAGCCTACAACTGCCTATTGAACCTTTTTACTTCTAGGATAGCACAGTGACAATTTTTCCAGACCTACATGTGTAGAGTTCAAACTAGTAAAACTTCTGTAAATTTGACAACTGAAAGTTATAAAAATATACAATGATTACAATGGTATTAGGAATGACATATGATAGCAACGTACAAGATACCCACATAACAATCAGTCTCAGCTCCCCGCCCCCCCCCGCCCTCCCTCCCCCCTCCCCCCCCGCCTCTTAAAAAGGATACTAGATACCAAGATGGACATGTAAGTCCTGAATTGCTGCCAGGACCTGTAAGAAACCAAACTTCATTGAACCACTTGATACTTGATCCAGGCATGATAGACTGAGACACAGCTCAGGTGGTATTTCTAACTGTTCAGTCTGTAGTAGTATTCTCTTAAAAGGCCAGACATGCAATCTGGGTGGTCTGGAGTCAAAGACCTGTATTTTTGGAAGGTCAGGTCTGGAACATAGAGCTGGCCACAGTCATTGTATGCTTTAACTGCCTCATGTTTTGATAACTGTGCTATAATGTGTTCTACTGATGAAAGTAATTTTGGAAACTGTCCAAAAAAGTACAACGAATATAAAATATAAAGCAGGTGTTGTAATAACATTTTAAAAATTACAAAGCTAGAAGGAAAAACAAGAAAAAAATGTATCTGCAAAAGATATAGTTTGAAAATATGAGGAGACGGTCATGAGGTGGTCAGGATGGGAAACAAAAACTTAACTTAATGTTTCTCAGAGTAGAGGCATTGACATTACAAGGACAAAATAAGTTATGACCAAAACGTCACTAATTTCTTTGAGTCTATTTTTAGTGAAAGGCAATCTGTACTGAAGACAGTGAGAGGTAGTTCTAAAAATTCTGGACTGGCACTGTGGTGCCTCGGGTTCAAGTCAACTCTCTACCATAATATTTTATTGGATGATTTTGCACTAGGCAATCTTTCTCAGCTAACTTATATCACAATGTAGTGTTGTGGAATGAAAATGGGATGAAAGAAAACTATGAAGGCTGTCTTAAATTTTTTAAAACATGTGATATAAATTCAATAATAAAAACAAATAATCGATGAAAATTATATAATTGCATTCATTCCATTGGACAATAACATAAAAATCCCAAAATGCTAGATACACTATTTTAAGGAACCATCTACACACACACACACACACACACACATACACACATTCAGTTACAGTGACCTGAAAACATTTAAGAAAAGTAAAAGAGAAAACAACATGGACAAATATCATTAAAATCAATATACAGATATTGTGATGACCCAGGACCTGGCATAGAGATAACACAAAACAGCTGGCAGTTCAAACTGCCCCTTTATTGCTCCAAATCTCCCCAAACCCTCCCATGTTTCTGGCAAGTCCCAGACCAGAGAGATAACAAACTCCCCACACCACCTCAAGCAGCCTCTGGCTGCAATTAGTCCAGCCCAGCACTGTCTTCACCAAGGCTACATGGCAATAAATCCCAAATGTATTTGGCAAAACAAGAGCAGGAGTTCAAGGAGCAAAAGATCCAGATAATTAGTCCAAAATGCCAACAAGGAATGCAAGGACTCTTGGCAAGTTCAAACGTCAGCACACAACACTTCAGGAACTCAGTGTTTGTTCCTGACAAATGCCCCTCCCCATGGTGTCTCCTTAAGTCTCATTCCCCAGGTGTGCCTGGTGAAGCTGGGCGGGGCACTCTCCTCACAAGTGGCCTGCTCTGTCTGCACTGATCACGCCTTCTCTGCACTCTCGGAGCCCTTGCATCAGGAAGGGGTGGTTCTTGTTCCTTGTCTGAGCTCTGTCTCTCCTGTTCATCCTACCTCTATTCCTCCCTGCCTGAACACTTTACTAATTCCGAACAGCCTTGTCTGGACTGCCTCTGCCCTTCCCCAGTTTCCTCCAAGGCCAACGGAGCTGCCCTCTCACTCGCTATCAGTTCTTGTTCCAGCTCATTTTCCGCCACAAATTCAGACTCCAATGAAGGGGGCTTGACAGATATATAAATATAAATACAAGTAGCTGAGGATGGTAGAGAAAGAAAATTACCAACTACTTCAAAAAATTAATACCGAGCAAAAATAAAATAAAATATTCTGTTTATTTAGACAAATAAATTTACAGTGGTAAAATATAGTGTACAAATTTAACATAGAAACCAATTGGTAAAATAGTTGTATAAAAAAGAATTCAAATGGTGGAGGAAAAATGCTCAATTTAGAAACCACAGAACAGAAAACTAATGATGACAAACAAGAATCAGTTTTAAAATCAAAACTCAAAGCAGAACTAAATGAGATTTGGAATAGGAAAAAATGTTAGAACTCAGTGAAAATGCACAAATTCAAGACAGAAAAACGATCTGCTTAAAAGATATACCATATATATAAATATAAATATATAAAATCAAATTTAAGGCATAAGTAATCATTTTAGGAGGCAAAATAAAGAAATCATTCTAGGTAATTGGATAAAAAAAGGGAAGAACAAAGCTTTTGAGGATGGCAGAGATTATTTGGAAAACTAAGGAAAAGTAATAAAGACTCAAAATGACAGAAACAGCAAATGAAGAACAATATAGAGTTGTCATTCAGAAGAAATGAACAAAATTCAAAGGGGTACAAGTACAAAGAATCAACCAAATGAGAAGGCTTAACAATTGCAAAAGTAGCAAGAAAAGATTTTAAAAAATAAAATGGTCTATAGAAAGAACCTGAGAAAAGAAAGTAAGCCAAAATTGTACTAAAAAAGGTTGACGTAGGCTGAAGATTTTTACCAAAAACATTGTGGGTGAGGACCAACCACGAGGATGGTAAATCACTGCAGGAGCAATGAATTATAGATTCAAAAACAAGAGACAAATACGAGAAACAGGATTGCAAAAGAAAACTCCATTCAGCCCATTAAGGAAATAAGCATATATAGATAGTCCTCAGGTTACAACGGCATTTGGGATTGGGATGTCTGTCCCTAAGCGATGCAATCATAAAGTCACATGACCATATCGCTTAGTGAAAATCACAGTTTTGTTTGCCTTTGCAACCACAAGATGTGTAGGTTAATCAGGTAGTGGTGGGAGTCCCAGATAAGCAACACTGCAGTGTTGCGTGGGGCTCTGGAGTACTGGTGCAGGTAGTGCATGAGTCGGGGGATCCCAGAGAGGGCTTGTTAAGGTCACATGCAAGTGCAGGAAGGCCAGGGTACAGATGATGTGGCAGGACATGAGCACAAGAAGACTGGAAGAAAATACTACACTGAATTGTGGTTTTCTGTGCTGGCTTCTCCATTAACTTTACATGACAGAAACTGACAGGGAAGGTCACAAATAGTGATCATGTGACCATGGACACTGCAACCACTGTAAATGTAAGCACCTAAATTGCTACCATGTGGCCACCAAGATGGTGTGACCAAGAGAATTTTGAAGTCTGGTCATAGATACCTCACATTCTGTGCCATCACATGTTCAAACAGTCATCGAATGAGTGGTTGGTAAGCGAGGACTACTATTACACCTAAAGACTTATGACAAGAGAGGAGAAGAACGGTCAGAAATAAAAAACTAGTTTCAGATAATTATAAGAATGAAAAGATTTTTGAAGTTTTATTAGCAGATGAACTATTTTCAAATCTATTTTCTTTTCTTGCACTATAACCATTCCAAGAAACATCTGTTGCTACAGAGCTACAGACCCTCGGTAGAACCAAGAATCAGATTACCTTCATCTATTTAAAAGAATGGTCAAAATGGGCAAGAAAGTCAGGGCATGTATGGTGAAAAATATTCTCCAGAGCCCCTAGTGAATTGCTGCCATTGAGAAAAGTCTTTCAGGTTGGACTGAATGAAGAAGTAACCTGAAGTTCAACATGCGAGGCTGGGAACCGATACAGTATGATTCAAAATGCAAATTTCAAATTGCTTTCAGAAAGATATCCAGATACCATCTATTATATACTTGTCAAGAACTTCAGTTTCTTACTAGTACAGTATTATTTTTTTAATTGATTGGAAAGGATCTGAACTCTTTCCCTTTCATCAGATTGCATACCAAGAACAACAAGGGGTTGCAGCAAAAGGAGGAAATCAAAATTGCACAAGTATAAGTACATCTGTCATCTGGATCATGATTTTGCATGAAAGAGCATTCTGCCCCCAAAAGTAATTGCAAACTAACCAAAAGTAGAAAGCAAGTTGAAAACATACTTTTACAGGTAATTCCTCATGTTATTTCAGTCAAATACAGAGGGAAGTTTACAAAGCGAAAGGTTTTGGTCTTTATTTTATGTGAACTACCTTAAAGAGTTTGCTCTCATTTCTGACAGACTAAATAGGTCTTTTCAGCAATACTTTACACTCCACAAATATCTGGTGATTTTTTGAGAAAAATATATTAAAGGGTATGGGAATTCTGCTGAAGTAGGATGAGAGAGCAACTAGATTTTCTTCCTTCATGACTTTTAAAGGAATATTTACATAAATAGAATGATTCAGTTTCATAGCCTGCTTAAGAAAATTCTGAATCTTGAATAAGAAGTCTTTATTGGTATATAAAATTCATTCATTCATTCATTCATTCATTCATTCATTCATTCATTCCTCACATTTATCTGGATCCTCATCTCACAAAGGGACTAAGGTCAGCATACAATAAAAAAACAACCATAAGCAAACAAACAAACATGAAAACATTCCATAATAAAAAGCATCGTATTGTTAAAAAAAGATTAAAAGACAGAATCTTTGATGTTAAGATCAGTGCAGCTACTAGTATCTTAATAATTCTCCAGTTAAAAAACACATGGAACTGTGAAAAGTATAAAGTACAGAACAAAAAGTATAAAATGTAATGTGTACAGTAATGGAGAATATGCTTTCCCCCTTTTTTGAGAATTACAGATTATTTTATTGTTTTAACAAGATAGAAAGGGTCATTTATATATTGGCATATGAAAGTGTACTATTTGGCATTTTTTAAAATCTTTTTTTTTTAGGCAATGTTTTATAAGGTGTCCTATATAAAATAATCCGACTTGTTTTTAATTAGAATTAAGCCTCATTCCTACCATTATAACAGAGCTTATTTTCAGTAATTCCCAATGAAATGCCTACATTTCTATTCAAAAGTTTTGCTGAGTTCAGCCGGACTTCTCAGGTAAGCTGATTGTAGCTTTGGTTTTCTATTTCTTTAAGAAAGCATTAGTTTTGTAAAAGCAAAGCTAGGACGATACCTAATGCTAGAGAAAGAGAGGGAAAAAGTGGCATTTTATGTAATTTAAGCAGTTGTGTAATGTAAAAAATCCGAGGAAAAACATATAAAAAAATCAATGAGAAAGAGACATCCATATTGAGGCAATGAGTTATGACATCAGCTAAAGGTTTAATAAGATTTTAGCTATCTTGCTACAAAAATATTTTAGAAGTTGGTAATAAATCCCACCAATGATGCACTTGCCAAAAAGAAAACTGATTGCTCAAGCCAATTTTTTATTATATAGCACCATTAAAAACATATTAAACCCTAGCAGCATAGCTGCCTATTAGTTTAAAACTTGATAATGTATGGAATTATTTTCTAATGCTATACATGACTTCATCTTGCATATTTTCAAAGACTAATCTTAAAAAGGGGGCATTATAATGCAAAACTAAAAGCACTGGAGAGAGGGAACTTCATTCTTTAAAAAAAAAACCAAGGAAAGAAAAATTTGAATATATATATATATATATATATATATATATATATATATATATATATATGTTTCTTTTCTCGTGTTTATATTGTTGCCTGATTTTTCTCCTTAGGTCTTCTCTTCTTTAATCCTGGTTAACCCAGAAGAAACAATATTAAAATCATTATTCAATTATTCATTCTCCCCTTCAAATTGAGAATATTCTGGAGCAGAGTCGCTGTAAAATTGGCCTTCAACACCTTCTTTGTCAGCCCCTTTCTGCACTTTCTCACTCAACATTCTCCTTCATTGCTACTGCCATTTTCCCTTCCCCAATTTAAAAGGACTCCAGTTCTGCCTCTGACAACAGGGCTTTAGCTATTAAACCCAACACTTCCTGACAAACTATGCCACAACAGTGTGGCCTAGACTGACACTCTCACAAACTGGGGTCCAAAGCAGTGTAGAGCCAGTTTGGTCTAGTAGTTAAGCCACCAAAGTAGAAAATGGGACACCGTGAGTTCAAGTCCTACTGTTAGCCATGAAAGCCAGCTGGGTGGCCTTGAGCCAGTCAATCTCTCTCAGCCCAACTCACCTCACAGGGTTGCTGTTTTGGGGAAAATTGGAAGAAGGAGCATTATATATAAGTTCACCACCTTGAGGTATTTGTAAAAAAATAATAAAGGTGGGATATAAACAAACGAACAAACAAACCTTAGCAACTTCAACTCCTAAAATTCCCCATGCTGGCTGTGTGGCATTCTGGGAGCTGAAGTCTACGCTACTTAAAAGTTACTGAGGTTGAAAAACTGGTCTAAAGTATGGAATCTGGAACCTAAACTATAGATAATAATGGGATCTGGTAGCCTAAGAGAGTCAGTGAGGTTACTGGGTAACAATAAGACTTCTTATGGTTACTACTTTCAGATGAAAAGGCTGGAGAAAGCAAAGCAGTGATGGTCTCGCTGCGTAGGAAGGCATTTTATAAATATTTTAATAAGGCAATCAACTTGTGGATTCCGATGCAGTCTCCCTGCATGAATAGCATCTTTCACAATTTCTATCCAATGCTCTCTTTACAGTAGATGTAAAGAGGGTATTGTGGCCCCATTTTAACCATTTTAGTTAATCCTTTTTAGGAGTAGAGGATTGCAAAAGAGCACCCCACTGTGTGGATTTTGACTTACAAATCTCGGGATCTAATTCTAAGAAATGTTAAGAGGGTCTGCATTTACATATGAGAATATCTTTCATCAGCATGCATTGTTAACTGAAAAGAAAGCTTTTACCTAGGAAACCTTGGGAAACAAAATACTTTGTATTTATAATACAATAGACTAATGGAGCTACTGTTCTGGAATTTGGCTCTAAATTGGAAGCATGCTGCGGGAAGGCCTAAAATGATGGATGGTGTAGAAAAAGCAGGGGAAGATTTTTTTTTTTTTTTAAACACACACACTCTCTCCCTTTCTCTCATAATCCAATGAATGATAGGCAATCCAGAACAGTCTAAAGGTGAAAGTTGATGCCTGAAGATAAAGCAATCACCTTCATGTAGATGTGCTTTAACGTGAGCTAGGTCCATGGCGAATAAAATTACCAACTGCTGTTCTTCACAAGAACTGTAAGTAAGATGCACCAGAGGCATTTCGCTTTTGAATATAAGTTGCGGAGAAAATACATCTGTCAGCATTTTTATAAGATTTTCTCCTGCTGCTGATAGGTGTTTGATGAAGCACTGTAGAAACAGAATGATGGATTCACAGGCTTTCAGTATGATCCAACATTACTCTTTTTATTTTGCAGTTCCAATTTTGGACAGAACTTACTAATGATCAAAGTTCACATTTCCTACTGATTGGTGATGCTAAAATCAAGAGGCTACAGGTAGTTCTCAACTTAGGATCACAATTGAGCCCAACATTTCTGTTGCTAAGCAAGACAGTTGTTATGGAAGTTTTGCCCCATTTTATGACTTTTTTTTGCCACAGTCGTTAAGTGAATCGCTGCAGTTGTTAAGTGAATCATGGTTGTTAAGCGAATCTGCCTTCCCTCATTGACTTTGTCTGTCAGAATCTGTCTGGGAAGGTTACAAATGGTGATCACATGACCCTGGGACAGTTCAACTGTCATAAATACATGCCAGGGGATGCTGCAATGGTTACAAGAGTAAAAAATGGTCATTTGTCACATTTTTCAGTGCCATTGTAACTTTGACTGGTCATTAGACAAATATTTGTAAGTTGAACTACCTGTAAGTGTATCCGTGCCCTCAAGTTTTTAAAAGATAGATAATATTCAAAAGAAGAAATATGAAGGCAACTGAACAAAGAGTACATGTGAAAGAGAATCTGAGAGAAACTGAAAGAAATATAAACATTAAAATGTATAGATTTAATTGTATGACGGCTGAAGGGGAAGTCTGTAGGAAGAGGCCTTTGTCCCAATATAAACTGTTTATAAATCAGCAAGGAATGGCAGTTTACATGACCTCAGAGTGATATTAACTACTCCAAATGCCTGTGCATCCTGGCTCTCGGCCAATAGCCAACTGATTGTATGTAGCCAATATGTACACGTATGTTTACAATGGCATAAAGTTTTAATCCTGCATGAAAGGAAGCTGTGCTTGATGAGCCAACCAAAGCAGGAATGTCAAGCAAATATCACAACAATTGTCTGAAGTGACCCTGATACAAAGTTCATTGCAGAGCTATTTAATTTGGGACTTCAACATCCTTGTTTTTATTTACTCAAGTAGGTTAGGCCGGAGTCCTGTAGGCTAATGTACACCTGTTGGTCAAGGCTGTGGTTTATCAGCATGCAAGCTTATGTACACAATAGAGTCCAAATATTTTGACAGAATTCATTCCGGCATTTTAAAAAAAGCTCAATCCAGCACTAGTAAAACAAAAAGCAATCTGTGTAACTCTCTTCTGGATCTAATTTAAAAGGTCTTGCTCTAGTATATCATTCCCCCCCCCAATCCTTTCTTTCTGAAAGAGACCAAGATTTACTGCATACTTGGGCAATCTGGACTAAATCTACAATTTACCTCTTTGTAACACTGTGCCAGTTGTTGTAGTGAATTCATGCATATTCTGGGCCTTTCGCTCTATTCCCTAATTATTGTTTTAGGTTATTTTCAGATCATATCTTGTTCCCCAATTCTTACATCTGCCCGTTCTGCAATTATGCCTTTGTTTGCAGAGTCAAGATATTCCAAACTGAAGCAGAGGCACAAAATTGTTTGTCATTAATCATAATATTCTTTCCCCCTTCCGTTTCTAATACTCTACAGACTTTTATCCCTTGATCATATGCAGCATATTGAAAAGATGTTCAATCCTGTAAAAATCAGAATATATGAACATGTTAAAGAAGTCTTGGAACAATTTCCAGCTTGAGGAAATTTAGGTCACATATATATTAGTAGATCAAAAGAAGATGGAATATTATTTAATTAGAGTGTTATTCACTAAAAGGGGAGTAATGTAAATATGAAATATTATCTAGACCATCTTTTATTATTTGAAGAAAAATACATTTTTCACCCGTGACATGTATCTTAAAGAAATGATCTGGGTTTGGGGTTTTTTTTCTTTTAGAAAAAAAATGTTTTAAGAAAAAGGAAAGTATATGAACAATATAGCTTGTTAATGTGTCGTTAAGGTCTCAAGGAGTCTTTGTAGACAGATTGGTTCAGTGATGGAAATTAATTTATCTGCCCTGCACTGAATCTCAGGCACATGCTGTTTGCAAGGAACTCTCAGAGCAGCGAGTGATTATAGTTGACCATTATTCACTTCCTAATTGCTGATCTTGGTCTGCTGCTGTTCCTTGCATTTTATTTCCTGCTGAAGGGTGCATACAATCTAGACAATTGTAAAGTTCAAAGAAATCAAGGGTAACTTAGGTCTAAGCTTGTGCATGACAAAAGAGCCTCCTCCATACTTCACCATTAAGCTTGTGTAAATCGTGGAAGAGCACAGAATACTAGCAGCACAATTAAATAGCAGACATTGTTCCTGTGGTGGTCTCTCTCTCTCTCTCTCTCTCTCTCTCTCCCAGTTGCATCCCAAACAGCTTCTTGCTTAGCTGACTGAAAAGATGCTTGAAGAGAAGATAGTAGAAAAGCAGAAATGGACATGACTGAACACTGGCAAGAGTTCACATCTGAGCCTTTGGGGTAACATTAAGAGTGGCAAAACACTCACTCTTCCCTATGTATACTGCATCCACAAACTCCTATATAACAGTAGATGTCCAAGGCTCTTTGAGGCAAAGATGAATGCAACTAGGCAATTAGGCAGATACTGCTGTGGTGAGCAAGCATCTGATGTTGCAATATGGGGTTCTTCTGGTTTATGGACCTCAAAGGAAGTGGATGGTGAAGTTGTGTAATTTTGAATTGTGTCAGCTATGGATTAGAAGGCATAGTCCTGAAACCAAATATTGTCTGACTTTTTTAGTGTTAATTTTTTAAAAAAAATAAAATAAAATGGATTCCATTCAAACATTTCTGTATTGTGACCTTGAAAATTATCTGCTTCTTTTCCCTTGTCCATCAGCAGACTCATCAACAGATTTAATTTATTTCCTGATTCCAGTAATCGGTTTCAGTCCATCCCCTTCCAATCCATGATCGCTGTTCTCTATTGATCACTGTTCTCTGTAGATCACATGGCTCAATATACATTTCCAAGGTGAAGTTTGAAAAGAGTGTCGTCGGTGATTCTATATTGTCACCAGCATATATTCTTAAACATAAAGATTTGTGCAGAAATTATTGCAATTGAAAAATCTATCTTTCTGATGCTGGAAAAACATACTTCATATACAAGTAGGGTGTTTTTTGGGGGGAGGGGAGTTGCTAGTTTTTTCTGTAATTTTTATTGAGGACACCAAGAAAATTAAACAGGCTTCCTTTTCCTTCCATTTATATCCTTTTTAATTATCTATGTCCGCTTTTCAACACACTTTCCTCCTCCTATTTTTCCCATAACAACAACCCTATGAAGTTGGTTGGACTGAGAGAGAAGGGCTGGCCAAAGTTATCCAGTTGGCTCTCATGGCTAAGGTGGGACTAGAATTCACAGTCTCCCGGTTTCTAGCTGGGTGCCTTAACCACTAGACCAAGTTAGATAAACTTTGTTGGGATTTAGATGGTAGGAGTCTGCCCTTCTGGTTCTATCAGTCTTCTTGGTAGCATTTGATATCATGAATAGTGATGATAGTATATTTCTGGATTGTTTTTTTAAATTTTGAGTATTCCCTTTTATGGTGATTCCAATTCCGAGTGACAGGTTTCCAATCAATGGTCATGGGGGGAAAGGCCTTGAGGCAGTCAGTAGTCCCATATGGCATCTTAAGCCTTCCCCCATCCAGTTACTCAATAAGTACAGGAAGCTGCTGGGAAAGGCCAACCATCAGTTCAGGATGAGTATCATCAACATGTTGATGGCACCCAGTTCTACATAATTCCCCTGAGCCAAAATCTTTAACTAGTGTCTGGAAGCTATGAGGAACTGAATGGGCTGAAGCAAGCTGAAATAAACCTGATGAAGTTGCAGTTGCTGTTTGTGGGCAATGAATGGAGAAATGCTATAACATTGGCCTTAGCAGTGACTCAGGATGAGGTTATGTTGCCCCCCCCCACCCAAAAAAAGGTGATTCATGACCTCTTTCTTAAGTCCTGCTAATGCAGCAACTGGGAAACTGTGGAAAAGTCCGGGGGGGGGGAGGGTTGACATCCAGATTCAGCCAGTCTCCAAGTTATAACTCGGATGGTAACTCACAACTGATCATCATCTAGTTGATCTACTATATCAGCTTTTCGAGGAGGACCAAACTTGAAAACCAAAGCTATAAATACTAAAACTACATTTATTACCGTATTATAGTGCCAGACCAGCAATATCACTTAGACTTATATACCGCTTCACAGTGCTTTTACAGCCCTCTCTAAGCAGTTTACAGAGTCAGCATATTTCCCCGAACAATCTGGGTCCTCATTTTACTGACCTCAGAAGGATGGAAGGCTGAGTCAAGCTTGAGCCTGGTGAGATTCGATCTGCCAAATTGCAGGCAGCCAGCAGTCAGCAGAAGTCGCCTGCAGTGCTGCATTCTAACCACTGCGCCACAATCTTGCAGGTTTGAATATACCTCCCCCTTCCTTGCCTTTATCCTAAAGAGAACTATAGAGACAAGTCTAAACATTTCTCAAATTACATTCCCGGTTTGGCTATAGATTCCTTGACCATTGTCTTGGCTGCCTCTCTCTTCCCCCTCCCCCACGCCCACTTCCTCAAGGTTATTTACACCACCCACTACATACTATAATACACACTACACGTGGCTGGCCTTTGGAAACAACTCAGAAACTTCAGTTGGTACAAAATAATGTGGCTATACTGCTGGTGGAACAACTCTCTTAGTGTAAAATAAGATTAATTTTAAAGTTGCTGAATTGATGTAATCTTGATCTGGGGAAAGAGTAGGTGAATTATTAAAGGTAGTGGGGATTTCCAGAAGAAATTACACAGTCACGAGAAAGAGAGTAGTATTGTTGTTCATTGTTCGGGGTCCATTAGGACTGCAATGCACTATAATTATTTCCAAATAAATATAAAAAATCTTCAGATACACAGAAATCAAATTTAAGTAGAGCAATATATCTTATTTAAATTACAAATCTTTTTTTATAGTGCTAACCTGAGAATTAAAATCCTGAAAAATGAAAACTTTTCTAAACCTGAAGGCTCAAGAACTTGCTCAAACTGGAATGTTCCCAAGCTCCAGTGAAGCTGCTTATAGTGCCTTGGGTGAAAAGAATTTGATGTCCTTAAGCATATTTATGTATAAATAATTGTGAATTACGTTCTGCTTGAGGATAAGCAGGAGTTACAAAAATCCTTGATGTAGTTCTAATCACAATAGTACCACTCTCAAACTATCATCTCTCCCATGGTTTGAGGCTAAACATCAGGGGTTTTTTTTATAACTGATAAGAGAACAAACTATAATAGACTGAATAAAACAAAGATTTAAATCCTATTATCTATCTATCTATCTATCTATCTATCTATCTATCTATCTATCTATCTATCTATCTATCTATCTGATTTATGAGGCTGTCCATCTTGTAAATTTTAACTCTGGAAGGATAAAAACATGTTGAAACAATATTAGCAAAGAGTAAAAATTTACAATGTTCACCGAGGATAATCCGCAACAAAACAATTAACAAAACCTCTCAACAGGCCATCTAACCTTCTGACTCCCAAGCCCTGCAGCATATCCAGGTTTTCAACATTTTACAACATGCCAGCAGGGTTGGGGCCAAACTGATCTCCTGGGCTATGGTAGGCAGCCACTGCAACACAAAAGGTACACTTCCAAGGCCCCATAAGATGATATTTTTTTAACTGAAAGAATCTGGAATATGCCCCGTTTGTTGAACCTAGTGAGATGGGTAGAAACTATCAAGGAGAGATGATCCCACAGATAACCCAGCCCCATGCCATGAAGGGGTTTACAGAACTGGCATCTTGAATTGCACCTAGAAGCAAATTAGGAGCCAGTAAAGCCCATGAAACAGCGATGTGCCATAGACATGCCATAACTTTCAACATCACTGCATTCTGGACCAGCTACAACCTCTGAATGGTCTTACAACAGCAATCCTATACAGCACATTATAGGAGATATCTAAGATAAGAGTGACCATAAGCAGCAGTCTTACTCTTGGTCCTCAATCCTTCTTGAAAAACACTACTATTTCTTTTGACTTAAAAAGAAGAGCATGAAAGCATGTAAGCTGACACTAAGAAAGAAAAGATTTAAGAAAATAAGTAGTACATAGATGGAGCTCCTAAAATGTTTAGATCCACTAAATCTCTTCATCTTCTACTCCAATTGTAATAAAACCTCGAGGACGGATGGGCAGCGAAAAAATTTAAAAATAAGTAAATTGAATAAATAAAATGAGATATCCATTAAAATATTATTAGGCAATATGTGATTAGGAAGAATTTTGTTTGGATGATGGTTTTGAAATGGTACAAACATTTGCCCCATAAACAAAATTCAGTGTTGTACTACAGTTGTACTAGCTAGAATATTTTAAGAAGTAGTCTGTTTCCCCATGAAATTAAAATACTATATGCTGGAAGTGTGTGTGTGTGTGTGTGTGTGTGTGTCGCGCGCGCGCGCGCGTCTTTCAACTAGTACAACCTTCTTTGATTTCCAGTATAAGACATAAATCTTGCATAGAGCCAGAACTTAGTATCAATATCATTCAATTTTTGAAAATAAAATTCTCGGTATCTAGACAACTTAACACCCATTAGATAGAGATAGGGTTCCCCCATCAATAGCCAGCAATGTGCCTGCAAAAAGAAAACAAACGCAAGTATAAGATTAAAAAAAAATAATTGGAAAATCAGATGAAGAGAAGAAGTGGAAATAGCAGAATGGGATACTGAGCAGGTGGAATGAAGTGAAAATGTCAAGCCAAATGCAATGATGGTACCTACTAGGAGGTGAAATGAAAAGTAAAGTATTTCACTTGAAATGTGTCAGGGGAGGAAAGGCTGCTCTTGCCTGCCCTGTGCAATTTCTCTTAGTCTTTAGTGCCACATTTTGCATAGTAGAACACCATGTAATTTAAGAGCAACAACTAAGAAGGATCTTAAACAGGGGTGTCCAACCTTGGCAACTTTAAGACTTGTGGACTTCAACTCCCAGAATTCCCCAGCTAGACATGGGGAATCATGCTAGCTGGGGAATTCTGGGAGTTGAAGTCCACAAATCTTAAAGTTGCCAAAGTTCGACACCCCGATCTAAAACATTTGAAGGGCTATATGCAACTTCCAGTGATGAGGTGTGCACTTTTGCTGATCCTGTTCTTCTGCTGGATGAAGGCAAACAATAAAAGACCTAAAGAATGCTAGAAAATGAAGTGAGAACCAAGGTTTATTTTAACGTTCTCATGATTAAACGGTGATTAAACAGAATGGTTGACTCATTGTTTTTACAAGACTTGGGGCTGGCCACCCAGAAGTCGATCTAAATCTTTTCCTCAAAGCCAGAGATTTATCTTAACCATCAAATAAACATCTATTGCAAATAATTGGGTTGTTTGAGGTGTTCACCCACAGCTTGCTATAACCTGCCACCTGTTAAACCAGATAATTGTAAGAGGAGATTTGGACAAAAGGAGAATTCAAGATACCTCTCCCTTACTGCAAAGGAGAATTCATATTCTAAGAGGACACACACAGAGACACCTGAAATTAAAGCACCCGGATACTGTGGTATAAGTGCCCTACAAAAAAATAACAGTGGGATTATATAACATTCCAGGCACAAGAAAAACCATTTGTCCTATCTGCAGAACCTGTACAAAGATATTATTAGTGGTAGACTGATTATTCTGGTCACTGGGCTTCTTCAAACTGTTCTTCAGTCCTTTCTTTTATACAGAGGGTTCTCAACTTACAACCATTCATTTATTCACCGTTTAAAAATTATGACAGCGCTAAAAAGCAACTTACGACTGATTTTCGCATTTATGACCATCACAGCTTCCCCATGGTCAGATGGATCAAAATTTGGGCACTTGACAACCAGCATATATTTACTATGGTTGTGGTACCCCAGAGTCATGAAATTGCCATTTGCAACAGAGGGCTTCTGCCAAGCTAAGTCAATCAAGGAAACTGGATTCGCTTATGATCAACCAAAAAGGTCGTAAAATCAAGCATGACTCAGTTAATGACTGCATTGTTTAGTCATGGAGGTTCCGGTCTCAATTATGGTCATAAATCAAGGATTACCTGTATTCATTTCCTATTAAAGACAGTAACAGAAGAGCAACACAACTGCAGTTGGGCAATGAGGATGTTTCACTCCATTGTAATTTTCCATAATGACAATCTGACTTTGTAGCATGTTTATTTATTTGATTATTTATATCCCGCCTTTATTATTGTTACAAATAACTCAAAGTGGTAAACATATTCCACACACCTTCTTCCTTCTATTTCCCCCACAACAACAACCCTGTGAGGTGAATTGAGCTGAAAGAGATTGACTGGGCCCAAGTCACCCAGCTGGCTTTCATGGCTAAGGTGGCACTAGAACTCCCGGTCTCCCACTTTCCAGCCTGGTACCTTAACTAAACTTGCTCTCAAAAAAGACTAGCAGTCGGGATTTGAATCCCGGTCTACCACATCTAAGACAATGCTCTAAGCCCGTGGTGGCGAACCTGTGGCACACAGAGCCCTCTCTGTGGGCACGCGCTCCGCCAGCCAGCTGGTCTTCATGGGTGCTGGAGCACTGGAAAACACCCTGAAAATGGCTAAAGGCCGTTTCTGGGCCTTTGGGGGGCTGTTTTCAGGCCATTTTTCAGGCTGTTTTTAGGCCTAAAAACAGCCTGCAAAATGGCCTGAAAAACGGCCCAGAAAATGGCAAAAAAACAGGCATGTGAGCACTGGCCAGCTGGTCTTCAGATTTCCAATGCTCCAGCGGGCGCACATGCACAGACACTCAGTGCCGACAAGGTTCGCCATCACTGCTCTACTTAGCTGAAATTCCAGACAAATCCTTTTAAATGCCAGGAATATCCTCCATGGTTACTCTTTGCTTCAAGGCCCAAATATCAACCGCAGTTACCAATAAAGGCTTGGATTTTTACATAAATCATGCAGATTGTGTGTGTTTGCATGTGTCCCTGCTTTTTTTTTTTAAAAAAAGCCCAATCCTAGATTCGTGAAACATCTTGTTATTTTGATTTTAAAGGACTTAATAAAACATATAACGAGCCATTTAGGGCAGGCAATGCGTCTTGGAAAAGAGCCAAAGGGCGAAGGCCAGAGTGAATCCAAGGATGAAGTACTAGTGGTGGTTGGTAGCACAAGCCATCCATTCAGTTATGATGCACGAAGAGACAAAAGCAGCAATGGGGCGAGGAAAAAAGGCAACTTTACATCTTGCTTTGCTGGCAAATGGCCAGAAAGCAAAAAACAGAAACAAAAAACACACACACAAAAAAAAAAAACCACAAGCGGAAAAAGAAAAGACCCCTAGGCTGCCTGGTTGATTTGTTTTAGTTAGTTTGCAATCCCTCCTAGGAATCACTTGCTGTGAGTCTGTGTGTATGCACATGCACGGGTGTGCAACTACAGGCTTCTTCAACAACCACCCTCACACGTGCAATCTCCTGAGAGGCGTCAAAAGCACTGAGGTTCAGACCACAGGAAGCATAACAAACAGGCAGGGGGAAACCGAACATTTACAGTTGAAACAGGACTGTACATCTTTTAACCTGTGGTAGTCAAGATGCTCAGATGCCTTTCTATGAGACTTACATTTCTATTAAAAGCCCATGTAACTCTTCTTTACTCTCCTTTACTTTACTGCACTCTTCTAATTTCTAATTTTTCCTCTCCTGTCCCCACGCTGAAAAACATTGCCGCAAAGGAAATCCTGAACTGCTGATTTAGCAATGTTTCCTTAAGATCTGTTAAAACGACAACTCTTAGAATTTCCAGACAACATAGTTAGGCCTGCGGTACACAGGATGCAAACATCTGGGTGGCTACTAGACAACCTCTACAGCAGAGGTGTCCAACATTGGCAACTTTTAAGACTTGTGGACTTCAACTCTCATGGGGAATTATAGGAGTTGAAATCCACAAGTCTTAAAGTTGCCAAATTCGGACACCCCTGCTGTAGAGGTTGTTCAGAAGGGGGGGTCTAATTCAGTGGCCCCCAACCTTTTGGGCACCAGGGACCAGTTCTATGGAGAAAGGTTTTTCCATGGACCGGAGGGGGCATGGTTTTCTGTGCTGCCTGCATCCTGTGGATGGGGCTTCACTTTTTTGCGCGGACCGGTTGCTGACATGATATGGATCGGTGCCAGTATATGAGACCCTTGTCCTATATGATAACCCTAAATGTAAATTTTATTTGTGACTGCACATTCACTGTTTAGCATTAAAGTAGGGAAGGCTTAAGACTGTCAGATATTCTAATATGAATGGGGGAGTGTTTCTGTTTTTCTATCAGTACCAGTAGCTATTAAAGGCCGGAAACCATATTCTATAACACACAGTGGCGATGTGTGCTGTTTTTCAGGAGATACCATTAAAGCCTGATTCTTCAAACAGCTATAGAAGTATCCAGCATGATTTAATTTAATTTATTTTGCACAAAGAATTAAGAAAAAGAGGGAGAAAGGGAAAAACAAGTCTTCTTCGGGAGCTAAATATTTATAACAAGATTTCCTGAAGATAGAAGCTGGCATTTAATACTGCACACCAACTTATCTGCATTGATTTTCTTTTTCGAAGCTAGGGCAAAATGTTCTCCGATGTTCTGCACCCTGTTTCAAGGAAGCTGACTTTTGCTTAAGATGCTCTTTTTCTTCGTTCAAGTGCTTTGCCGACAGAGTTTTTATGATCCTTCCTAATTGGCAGGAGGAGGCATTGGTAGAGGGGGTGGAAAGGGCACAGCGAGGCAGAGATGGAGGGGGAGCAGGAGGGTTTCACAAAATTAAGTAGGCAATTCTTCACTTTGAAAGCTAAAGTTGCCTCGGAAACACTGCTGATTCCATGGTCATCTAATTTTTGCTCCTTTTGTCCCAGGGGGCCATGCTTTAGAGAGGCATTTATTTACAAGCCTTTCCAGTGGGCTTCAGTTATCGGCCAATAATACTGTGGACACACACTTCTAATGGCCTCTGTTTTGAAACCGAGTCTAATCTAATGGCACAGCGCCCAAACTCCTTTTTTCCAGCACAGCCATTAAAGGATGTAGGTTATTGCTGTTGTCACCATTGATATTTGTCATTGTAATGTAATTAGGGCTCTAAAATGATGCATTACAGCCCTTGGCAGAACTTCTATTAAAATCTTTTCTTCTGCTCACTGAACTGCGACCTGCTTTCTGATGAACAACAGACAGACAGCTTTAGGGCGAGGAGCAGATTCATCAAAGTTGTATTTTCAGCAATGGAAATGGAATGGGGGGGGTTGGGTTGGGAGGGGGATATAAAGACAATATCCCCTCTGAAGAAAAGGAAGAGGTTGGCAAGGGTAGAGGGGAAGAAGCTGCCTAGCCCATTTGAATTTCATCTGACCACTTGAAATTCTGATTGCATCTGATGAATCTTGTTTAGACAATATATTGCCAGCCTGAGAATCACATGGTTAATCAGAGTTCTAATCTGCTATCCATCAGCCTATGCCAGCACTGTAACTTCCAATCAAATTTATAGGTTATGTGGGTCACACACATCTCTGAACAACTAAATGCACAGATCTCCCATTTAGAAGCAGGCAGATTCTCAAAGGCTGATGTGAGGGCCACTGGATGTAAGGAGACTATTCAGTGCTTTATGAAAGCTTCTGATAAACAGCTGCTAAATTATGGCCTGTGGACATGGCACAATGTTCTGAAAGCGCATTAATGGCCCAATAAAAGGGTGATTGTTCATGCCAAACCCTAAAAAGGATAGCCGGGCTTGCCATATATTGTCGGAAACATTAACAAATACTGACATGTCTGTGACTTCTTTCTCTTAACAGTTAAAAGCATTTCCCAGGCGTTAAAACACTCTGGTGATGACCAGAGAACACAAACGGTTTCATTTTCTTAAAGTAGTCTTTACTGACAATCAAATGATGGGTGCATTTTAAAAAGGATCATTTCACAAAATCATTTTTGAAAAGCAGCATTAGCATACCCATGATACTATTTTTTTAAAAGTTTTCTAGAAAGATATACATATTCGGGTATGCGTGTGTGTGCATCTTGATTAAAGTAAGTTTCTCTTGTCCAGTCATGTCCAACTCTGTTGGGCGGTGTTTCTTAGTCAAGGGAGCCAGCGTAGTCCAAAGTCACTTTCAAGGTCATGTGGCCAGCATGACTATACACCAAGACGCATATAACGCTGTTACCTTCCCATCGTAGTGGTACCTATTTATCTATTTGCATTTGCATGCTTTCAATCAGGTAGGTTGGCGGGAGCTGGTACAAGTAATGGGAGCTCATTTTGCCTGGCGGTGCTCGGGTCTTGAACCCAGGCCATCAACTTTCCAGCTGACACAGCTCAGAGTCTAACCGCTGAGCCATTTCCCCCTGTATTTTGATTCCGTGCAAGTAAATACACTACCTTGATTCATATTGCATATACTTTTCTCACAAGAATTCAGAGTGAGGGGGTTTGGTTCCACCCACCATTACAAAGTAATCCTCTTTAGCCTCAATCACCTTTTTAAATATTCCTGTATGTACTGAGGTTTATGGTTCTTTTTTTTCCTGCCTTTTAATTCAGACTGGACTCCTGGGAACTGCATGGCAAGTCCATGAAACATTTTTGGAAATGGTTTCCTATTGCCTTCTTCCTATGTTTTCTACAGCCTGAGAGTAACCCGAAGTCAGCTAGCTTTTTATCTAAGGCAGAACTAGAACTCAGATCTTCCCATTCCTAGTCCAGCACCTTAACTACTACACCAAGCTGCCTATCATTGCATTTGTATTCCACTTTTTTCTCCCTCTGCAAGCTCCATCTGTGAACTGAAAAGTATATTGTCTATCCTCAGAATAACTACTTGTTTGGGAGAAAATGATTGAGTCACATTTTGATAAGATTCATAGTCAAACAGAAGCTTTGAATCTAGTTTTCCACAGTCCTAACCCAGTCCTATTCCAATATCCTAAATACTTCTCTAGACTAGAACAGAGCCAAATGTACTGTATTTTTGCTCCATAAGACACACTTTTCCCTCCAAAAAAGTGGGTGGAAATGTCTGTGTGTCTTATGGAGCAAATATGGGTGACAGGCAGCAGCAGCAAATGACGGCAGCGATCCGCAGCGAATGGTGGCAGCAATCCTCGCTTCCTGGAACAGCTGATCAGCACTATTCTGGGAGGCCAATCCAACCGCCGATCAGCTGCTCGCCGGTGAAAGCTCCAGCATTTCACAGCGGACGCAACAGACATGGAAGAGGCAGCAATGGTGGCATTTCCGGTCACCCAGTCTTCTGGGTGAGGCTTCTTGGCAAGGCTACAGGAGGCCGGGATCCAGCCATCGCTCAGCTGACCAGTGGTGGGTGCAACCGAGCAGAGCCCTGACAAACCACATGCTGGGGCTGCAATAACGTGCTGAAGCTGACCAGGCTGTCTGCTGTTTGCTGCAAGGATGCTATCCAGATGAATACCACATGAATGCTGGGAGGTAGAGGCAGATTTTTTTTTCTTGTTTTCCTTCTCTAAACCTAGGTGTGTTTTATGGCCAGGACCATCTTATGGAGCAAAAAATACGGTAATTGCACCTATAATTGAGGTGGCCTGTGCTCCACGCATTTTTCTATCAATTTTATGCATTCAGGATTGCCATTTGCACAACCAGGTAATTTATTCTGATCCAAAGATATGTATAGGAGTAGATAAACCACCTGGTAAGTAAGTGACTCTCCAGTTGCTAAATTTCAATCCCAGCCTTCCTGCACATTTCTTAGTTTGCCCAAGCCATTAAGTTTTACTAGTAACTCAACAACTTCTAGAAGACCGTAGGTTCTCTTTCTCCGAACAATACTCAGGGATGGCTCAGGCAAGAACAGATGCTTAAGTATTAGGCAGGGAGTTTTTCTGAACACACTGATTCACAGAAAGTGACTTTGTCTTTAACCCCTTATTTTAGGCCGAGGGAATGATGGCCTGTGGTATTCTGGAAGTTGAAGTCCACAGGTCTTAAAGTCGCCAAGTATAAAGAGACCCCTGCCTTAGGAAATAGCCCCCTGTAAGATGTGCTGCTCCAGGATTGGCCCTGAACCCCAATTTTTCCATTATATTGTCTCTTTTTGGCGGCTGAAGCATTTGATTTCCTGCTCAGCTAAGGTGCACTTGAAAGTTCTGTTAAACTGGTGGTTTATTTGTGATGAGATGGCGTGATTCTATCATTGCTGAGGCTGAACTGTTTCCCGAGTTGCACAGAGACCGTCCTCACCCCACCTCCTAGGCTTCAAATACTAGTTGCAGCTGTTCTTTTGAGATGGAAGGTGGCGGATGGGTTTTCAGCCCATCCCAACAGGATCCGCTGTGGGGCTCTTTCTGCAGACAGTCAGACAAATGAATGCAACATGAAGGAGGGAGGGTGCAAGTAATTTATTTCTTCCCTTTAGCATAGAGTGAGAGTGAGATGTTGTTGATAATGCTGTTGCTACAGGACCTGCAGCAACTAGAAAAGGGACAATGATTTCTTTCTATTTTTTCTCTCCTTTGTTCTCAGCATTGTGAGATTGACAGATTTAAGGACATGGACCTGCACTAAGACTTCACATATATCTCTCCACCCTCCCCTCCCAGCCCACTTCCATCTCTGGAATCACAGAAGGTTAGTTGACAGTCACATTACTCAGTGTGAAACTATTGTTTTTTTTAAAAAAAAAAACAGATTTAGTTAAGGCACCACATTATTGCAGGAGTTGAGCCAAATAGCTTCCAAAATCAAAACGCATCTCAAATTCACCAACAGATTTGTCTGGTTTCAATATTTTTTATTTATTTGTTTGTTTGTTTGTTTGTTTGTTTGTATCCTGCCTTTACTATTTTTACAAATAGCTCAAGGAGGCAACCATATCCAACAAAACTTTTTTCCTCCTATTATCCCCATAAAAACAATCCTGTGAGGTGGGTTGGGCTGAGAGTGAGTGTCTGGCCCAAGGTCATCTAGCCAGCTTTCATGGTTAACACAGGACTAGAACTCACGGTCTCCTGCTTTCTAGCCTGGTGTCTTAAGCACTAGACCAACTGGATATATCAATGTTTATACTGATGTTTGGTTACACTATTACAAAAAAAAACCTAAAGTATTTTATAACATTTTATTAGAATATAATTATTTATATTCTAATAAAATGGTATCTAATGATACCATATAGTATCAGCTACATAACTAGACAGAGGTCTTTGGGAAGCATTAATACCTCCTTGGAAATCATCTGCATGCAGTGTATTTCTCTTTGTTCCTACAATCTTCAGCTTTTTTTTTTTCCTAACTATTTGGGCAATTTTACCAAACCCCAATTATATTGGCTTACACAGACTTGAACCTAAGCGGCTTGTCCTCCCAAAGTATTGGTATTAGAGCTCTCTCTCCAAATATGCACAGTTGGTAAATTAACTAAGCACACTGGTGGGTCTGAATATGGGGATTATATTCCAAGTAAATGTGTCAAAATAATTGTCTTCAAAACAGTTTCCTGATGCCCTCCAGATGTTAACTGAGAATATTGGGAGTTGCAGATCTAACAATTTTGGAAGACAGCAGGTTAGGAAACTGGCATTTTTAAACAGTTTTTCTTTGGCACTATCTTTCCTGCTGTACTTTATTAATATAAATGTAGTTTATTTTACAAGTAAAATTGAAAGCAAGTTTTAATTACTTTTGAATTTCTAGATATGCTGATTAACATGCAGACTTGAGCCATCCATGAAAAAATGTGCTAGAGCTCAAGGAAATCTTTCCTTTTAGTCCCCAAATCTAAAATAATAATAATAATTTTAAAAATTTATTAAACAGCAAATCACTGCTAGTTAAATGCAAAAGCATGCCTCCTATAAATATATTTGTATGTTTACAGCTGTATGCACATCCAAAGCCAGATAAAAATAACCATGTTAGTAATAATATGAAATTCAGAAATTCATGAAATGAAGTTAGAATATGCAAAGCTTTAAACAAATATTATGCATATGCCCAGGTTGACTATAGTGTGAAAAACTGGTCTCCCTGTACAAGGTTGCTATTATGTTTTGTGCTTCAGTTTCAATTCAAGGCCTTTTTATGTGATCTCAATTTGAATTTGCAGTACATGGTTTTGTCAATGGCCAGATTCTATTCAAAGCGTTTAAACCTGCATCATACAGCACAGGGAATTACGAAAGCAAATGCTTTTGACTGAAACCGAGCAGCACAATATATCACAACACTTGCAGCAGCCAAATGATCTCAGATACTAATGATAAGGTTAGAGAATCAACAAGGCACTATGTTGCTTGTAAGTTGCTCTGCATGTCTAACCTGCCAGTGCGTTAAGTATAATTACCCAAGTATTATATCCCCTAGTCTACAGGTGTTATCCAACTGCAATTCAGAGAAAGTAATCTACTGAAGATATAATCCTCCAGTTATTCAGAAGGATACAACTGAAAAAAACTAGAATATGGCCATAATCCATTCATCTAAAGACAGACCACACAAACGCTTTCTTATACTTAACGCCTTTGAGGGGAAAATGTGCAAAAAAATTTAAAGAAAATACCACGTAATAATATCTCAATAAAGCCATCTTTGTAGACTGCTAAATATGTACCTTGGAAATTATCTGGAAATATATTCTAATTAGATTTTATTACAAGAAGAATTGGCAAATGCATACGTGTTCTTATGCACCCTGATCAGACTTGATAGAGTTAAATATACCCAACGCTGTTCATCTTCACCAAGGCAAATATCTGAACCTCCATCCTCTTAACAATTTGTTGAAGCCATATTGTGGGTGAGGCTGCTTTCAGCTATCTTTCAAACAGACTCATCAGAGCTAATTGCTGAGCCTAACATATATTGAATTTCTAAACAAAGAAAGCCAATCTCCAGTCATGGATCCAATGCTACTATCCAAAAAACTCACAATTGATTAATATATATAAACACATATACTGATAAACAGAGCATTTTTCAAATGTTATTGATGGTGACCTCAGTGACAGCCAACTGTAGTTTGTCTTGTAACAAAAGAGTGGAAAGAAATGAGCAAAGGTAGGAGGAGCCACTTTCTAATGGTATCCACTTGTTGCAGCCCTACTTACCAGTAGTAGGCCAAACCAAATGAATAAATCAATCCCAAAAAAACTAGAACTATACTTTCTTGAGATTGGCTCATAATATCATAAGCCTGCAAGCCTGATAGTAGTGCTGTACCTCCTCTTCTGATAGCCTAATGAATCAGGGATCTATCCAGTGGTGAAATTCAATTTTTTTTACTACCAGTTCTGTGGGCGTGGCTTGGTGGGCATGGTGTGGCATGGTGTGGCTTGGTGGGCATGGCAGGGGAAGGATACTGCAAAATCTCCATTTCCACCCCACTCCAGCAGAAGGATACTGCAAAATGCCCATTCCCTCCCTACTCCAGGGGAAGGATACTGCAAAATCTCCATTCCCACCCCACTCTGGGACCAGCCAGAGGTGGTATTTGCCAGTTCTCCGAACTACTCAAAATTTCCGCTAGCGGTTCTCCAAACGACTCAAAATTTCCACTACCAGTTCTCCAGAACCTGTCAGAACCTGCTGGATTTCACCCCTGGATCTGTCTGCCTGAGGCACTTGTTTCTCAAGGGCTACCTTGTTTGTTACCTTGTTTCTGAAGGCTTAAAGAATGTTCTACCTAGATAACAGTACTTGCTTTTTTCTTCACAATGTCATCTTCCTTACTCTTTGCAACCAGTATCATGGAAGAGCAGATCATCTGGATTTCGTAGCCCAGGTAAGATAGCAGTACTTTACTTCATCTGCTCAACCAGGAAAAGAATTGTCTGAGGATGTGAAGGGGGACCTCAAAGGAGCCAACCTTGCTGCTGTTTCAAATGCAGGGAAGAAGTGTCCATATGACCTTCCTCCTCCCTTTCTACCCTCAACTGTAGCCCTTGTGAGGACCATGACTTGGCACTTGAACTCTCTCACTCATCTGAAAGCTTTCCCCGGAGTACCAAAAAACTCTTTACCCTACTGTCAACACTAGAGTTGGGATAAGTTTTGTTCCCCTAATGGAGCCCCTCCCCTTCAACAGCTGTCCTTAGAACTCAAAATACAAATAATCATGATGCCAGGAAATAGCAACCAGACTCACTCATGATTAGTCCCAAACAGAAGCTTTATTTCTATTTGTTACAAGAATCTCACCAGACTGACTGCATTCCCTTGCATCAGATAAGGCTTCAGGGATTCTGGGGTAGGTCAGGCCTCGGCCGCTTGCTTCAATACAAAGACTCTAAACTTGGTCCCCTCTTAACACCTCCTCCAGTCTGTCTGGAGATTCTACCACACATCATCCATTTTTTTAAAAAAGGGGTTTTTGGGGGAGTAAGAAATTATAGGTGTGAGAAATTGTAGGTGTGAGAAATTTAATTCCACTTTCCAAACATCAACTAAGGTCTAAATCAAGACTGGGTTTTTTCCATTTAAGGCTCATAATATACAGAGAAAATAATACACAATTTGGATTGAAAGGGAGAAAATTACATTGAAAGACACAAAGTCAAGAGATGGAGAACTATGGCACAATTAGCCACAGGAAATCACGAGAACTATAAAATGTGTGTGTGTGTGTGTGTGTGTGTGTGTGTGTGTGTGTGTGTGTGTGTGTTACATAGTTATTGATGTAAAATATATTAAACTGCACTTCATTTCAAAGTCTTCAGCATTTGATTCATGAGATTTGGACATGAGATTTGTTTTTGTTTTTTTCCAAAGAGAGAAGATGGAAGAGAATCACACAACTTATAAGCCTGTGTAATCATTTTAGCAAAGTTTGTTCATTCAGCCACTAACTTCTTGCATTCTCAAAATGCATCCAGAACTTTCTTGAAAAAAAAGGCTGTCCAAGAATCAGGTACGTAAGAATCAGGTATGTAAGACCACCCAGCGAAGTTCACAGACAAAAGTGATTCGAGCAAACCTCTCATTTTCAAACACACTACCCATTCACCATAGCTACTAAAGCATTCTAAGTCTCTTGAGGCAGGAGATGACAGATTCCTTTAGTCGTTCGCTCAGGGCAAGTAGTGATATTCAGAGAACTGGTGACAAAGAACGTGCAAATCCTATCGTGTTTCCAGCTATCACTGAACAAGACAGACTGATATCTTTGTAGCAGCTACTTGTGGAGGAAACGTGTGAATCCCACTTTTACCAGTTACACCAAACAAACTCTCAAATAAGTTCCCCCCAAACGCCTTTTCATACAAAGGCGAAAAAACCTTTGTTTTCTATTTGTTCCTCCTCCAAATCCTATTTAAATTAAGAATTGTAATATTTCTGATCCCACGATCTTTTGTGTCCCACATCCAGTGTCTTCACAACAGAATCTTACCAGAAGACTTACGATTTGTAATGGGACAGAAGGGATAATTACATACTTGGGAAGGTAATATTAGCCATATTTAATAACATATAAAGAAAATAAAATATTCTTTATCCTGGCCCCATTCATTTCTTGGCGAGCAGGTCCTATCATGCCACTGAAAATCGATAATCTGGTAATGTAAGTATAAGTGATATAAAAATACTTTAAATAAATGAATAAGATATTCAGTCTCTGAATGGATGAATAACACTATACTAACTCATTCCCATTATTATTTAAAAGTGAATAGGAAAAAAAAAATTACAAGTACTTTTGACTGTAAAATAGATGGAACTATGTGAAGGAAGGAAAAAAAAAATAACACTGGTCAGATTTGTGAAAGCTAACCATAAGTCATCCGGTGACAAGACATACTGAGAGAAAACCACATCTTTTGCTTCCCTAATGTTCTTTAAAAAAAAAAAAAACCTTTGTGGTTTTGCTGCCACTGAGCAAAACTGAAGCCTTCTGTAGGCCTTTTGAGTCCTACAATTTCCATACGCTTGATTGGCAACATTGCTACTCTTTGAACTTCCTCCCATATTAATGTTGTCACCCAATTTTGTATGCTGCTAATGGAACAGCAACCCTATGTACTGCTGCAGTGGATGAGGGTGTAAAGCAGGGGTGGGCAACTGTGGCCCTTTTACAACCTGTGGACTTCAACTCCCAGAATTCCTGAGACAGCTGTCTCAGGAATTCTGGGAGTTGAAGTCCACAGGTTGTAAAAGGACCACAGTTGCCCACCCCTGGTGTAAAGGGATTCAAAGCAGTTATTCTCCAAATAAGCATTTCATCCAGATCTGAAGAATACCTCCTAATTTCAACAAATGAATAATTACAGAATCCTTAATGCTTTGGACTCAGCACACCAATATTAATACAGATTTATATCCTAACATGAGAACCAGTTTGATGTAGTGGTTAAAGGCACTACATTAGAACCAGGAGACCCCGTGTTCTAGTCCTATTTTAGGTGCAATGAATATCCTAGCGTATCTCTAAAGCTGGGAACAAATAATATTTTTTCTTTACTAGATTTGTCCTTAATCACTGCATACAGTACATGTGGTTTCAATGGGAGCTGGGGGTTTATCCCTGTTGGTCCTCTGCAGGGTCCATCTGAAGCCTTGGTTGCTACTTGGAATAAGGGGGCAGCTAAAGTCTTGGATCAAATCACACCCATGGGGCCTTTCTCCTCTCAAGGATTCTGTGGTTTCCCATAGTTTATGGAAGAATTGATGGAGATGAAACAGGAGAAGAGACATCTTGAGGACTGATGATGCTTAACAAAGAACAAACTTAATGAAACATGGGTTAGAGTTGCTATTAAGGCCTACCTTGTAGCAGTAAGGGCAGCCAAGTGTCAATACTTCTCTGCCCTAAGTGCACCCACCAACTGCTGTCCTGCAGCCCTGTTTTGGGTGACATGAGTTCTCCTGGGTAAGAGGGGTGAACAAATCTTCTTACAGGGATGTACAAAGGGATTTGCCTAACATCTGTTGGATAAAGTCATTTGGATTTGTTCCCAGTTGGACGCTGACTTTGTCACAGGGCCAGAGGAGATATTTAGAAAAGAGTCTTGCCTGGTTATCTGGGAACAGTTTGAACCTGTTGGACCTGAGAAAACAGAGAGGGTCTCAGACAGTGAATACAGTCACTGCTTTTTGGATCCATGCTCCTCCTGGCTTGTTAAAATGACATGGATGGTGTCATGTAAGTGGGCTCTGGAGATGATTAGATATGTACAATTGAGTATCATCTATAGCCGTGATGGAGAACTAATGTCACGCATGCCACCTGGGCACGCAAGCTCAGCTCCCCCAGCTGATTTTTGGGCCTTCTGGGCCCACCAGAAGTAGGGAAATAGGCTGTTTCCTGCCTCTGGAGGGCCTCGGGGGGTGATGGTGGGAAAGACCTGTTTTTTGCTGTCTGCAGGCTCCAGAGCCTTTCTAGGAGTCTGGGGAGGGCAAAAACGGCCTCCCCTCCCCCCTCGAGGCCCTCCGGAGGCCGGACGAGGCCCGTTTGCCAACTTCCTATGGGACCGGAAGGCCCGTTTTTTGCTGTCCCCAGGCTCCAGAGCCTTTCTAGGAGTGCAAAAATGGCCTTCCTCCTCCGGAGGCCAAAAACGGCCCATTTGCCAACTTCCGGTGGGACTAGAAAGCCCATTTTTTGCTGTCCCCAGGTTCAAGAGCCTTTCTAGGAGTCCCACTGGAAGTTGGCAAACGAGCCTCTTCTGGCCTCCAGAGGGCCTCTGGGGGGGGGGTGAAGCCATTTTCTCCCTCCCCCAACTCTTAGAAAGGCTCTGGAGCCTGGGCAGAGAGAAAAACGGGCCCACCGGGCCATCGAATGTTGTGAGTGGGGGGTGGGGGTCGCATACGCATGCGTGGGGGTGGAGCGCATAGAATTATGGGTGTGGGCATGTGCATGAGTAACCCCCCCATGTTCCCCCCACTCCTGGCACGCGATGGCAAAAAGGTTAGCCATCATTGATCTATAGCATCTTCTCCGTGTGACCACGTTGTTCCTTTGCTTCTCAAAAAGTCTGCAGTTCTCCCCTTTCTCAAGAAGCCATCACTGGACCCAATTATATGAACAATTTTTGTCCAGTATCTAATCTCCAAGATGGTAGAGAAGATGGTAGAACAACTTCAAAGGACCTTGGAGGAAGCAGATTATCTGAATCCTTTTGAGTCAGAATTTGGACAGGACAGAAGAGCATTGGCTGCACTTACGGATGACCTCTGGCATGGGAGGATGGGGTTACCACATCCATCCTTGCTCTACATCAGGGGTCCCCAAGCCCTGGGCTACAGCCAACTACTGGGCCATAACCTATTCAAAACTAGGCCAAGGGATGGTGCATGCACACAACTCAACTCACAGTAGCAGCAGGCTGGCACACACACTTGCAGCTCAGCTGCGCGTGCATACACATGTGCACCAGCAGGCTGCTCGTGCGAGTTAAGCTGTGCATGCACACCAGCCCGCTGCTCATGCTGCCCAGTTCCCCTCCCCCCAGCCGCAAAGGTTGAGGACCGCTACTCTACTTGACCTTTTAGTGGCTTTTGATATCGCTGACCATAGTATCCTTCTGCATGAACTCTGAAGTCGAGGCTGGGCAGCACATTATTGTGCTGGTTCATTTCCTTCCTTCAGCGCTGAATCAGGAGGAGAGGAGAGGTCCTACCCTCAGGCCCTGCTATGTGGGGTGCCACAGGATTCAGTGCTTTCTCTTCTCCTTTTTAACATCTACCTGAGACCGCTCGATCAACTCATCCATCATCATAGGGTGAGGTATCATTGATATGCTCATTGATGTTACTCAATTATACCTCTCTACCCCTGGCAAATTAAGCAATGGCATGATCATCTTATCCTGATGCTTGCAGGTATTGGATGAAGAACAGCAGGCCTCAGCTAAACACTGGCACGCTGAATGGCTTTGGGTTTTTAGGGCTGGTAAAGAGTGACTGACCCAGAGTCACCCTGCTGATTTCTTGTCTAATACAAGACCATTTTCTAACCGGATGCTTTAAGCGTTACATCAAACTGGCTCTTAACAGTTTCTAGATATATACATAATTAATCAGTTATTTAAAAGGCATACAATTAAGTTTACAACTTTAGAAATTGACCATAATAAATCACCCTAAAAGACATAATGTAAAGAGATATATCCTTTCACTTGTAGACTGGGGGGGAGGGAGGGAGGGAGGGAGGGAGGGAGGGAGGGAGGGAGGAAGGAAGGAAGGAAGGAAGGAAGGAAGGAAGGAAGGAAGGAAGGAAGGAAGGAAGCTCAGCTTCTTCTCTCAAGAACAGTTGTCTTTTTTGTAAGTGTCTGGCACACACTTTCTTTTAACCTCCTACCCTCTTTCAAGAACTGGAGACAGTGTTTATTGCTGTGGTGGATTCTCTCCCCTTTCCATCTAGTTGTCTTACATGCTAATACATTGCCATCTTTCAAAGAAAGTACTGTGAAATGGGAAGGCTGTCATACAGAGTGAATGGTACTGCAGGGAAATCAGAGACGTGTAGAGAAAACTAATTAAGTAATTTCTTCCCATTGTTCCTTTTCTCTGCAAGGTTTCCTCAGACTAAGGCTTTAATGTAGACTTTGATTGACTTGTGCCTGATGTGCGCAATACCTTTTGTGCCAGGATAACTACATTGTCCAGTTTTCCAAAACAACCCATAATAGGAGAGGAAAGGAAAGAAACAGAATTTCTCCTGCATCCATGCAGGAACAAGTCCATCCTATTCTCAGATACTCATTAACATAGAATTAGTCAAAGGGAAGCAAAGTTTACAGCAGAGTAATAGAAGAGATTCTAGCAATTTATTTCATATTATTCATGAAACAACGACAAGGGAAAGTTTGGATAGCCTCTAAACTACGGGTGTCCAACCTTGGCAAAATTCTGGCTAGGGAATTCTGGAAGTTGAAATCTACAAGTCTTAAATTTGCCAAAGTTGGAGATTATTGATCTAACTGCTTCCCTGAGAAGCATATGGAGAAGTCCAATGTCATTGGCTCAGACATTTTTGATCAACTGATTCCATGATAACTCCTAGGATTTCCAGTCAACATGGTTAGGTCTATGATATATGGGATGCAAACATCTGGAAATCTACTGTGGACTCTAGAGCAAGGGGATCCAACATTGGTAACTTTAAGACTGGTGGACATGGCTGGCTAGGGAATTCTAAGAGTTGAAGTCCACCAGTCTTAAAGTTGCCAAGGTTGGACATCCCTGCTTTAAACAATGTCTCCCCTCTCCCACTTCTTTTCCTTTTGCATATGTTTACAACCCTTTTTCTCTTCCCCTTTCTTTATTCTAATCAGGAATATCACCAAAGCATAAAAGCAGTGAATAATGACTACAATTGTCTTTCCCAAACAAGTAGCCTATCAGATGTACTTGCACTTCTGACTCCCATAATCCTCATCTACACATGGTCAATGCCCAAGAGAACTGAAATTTAACACATCTGTGAAGAGAGCAAATTGGAGAAAGCAGGAATACAGCATTCCCAAGAACGCTTACTGTC
Source organism: Pituophis catenifer annectens (assembly GCF_029215685.1). Taxonomy (NCBI): domain Eukaryota; kingdom Metazoa; phylum Chordata; class Lepidosauria; order Squamata; family Colubridae; genus Pituophis; species Pituophis catenifer. The sequence continues at coordinate 230,794,045 of NW_027256882.1, read as the reverse complement.
AGGCACCAAGGATCAAGACTGTACATCAAAAGTTGCAATTCAAAAAGGATTTATTGCTCAAGCTTACACATAAGAACCTAGTCAACTAAAGTTCAATACTAAGTTGGCACCAGATACTGTAAGGGTCAACGGAATTCAAGAGGGGTTGGACCTGAACTCTTTGTGGCACACAATGTTTCCAAATTGATGACATGCTTAACTCCACCCCCAGCTCTGCCCAATCTTCTCCTATGTTTACATAGTAAGTAGTCAGAGTTCTTCAATGTTCTAAAGGCATTTTTCCCTGTCAAAAGCTAGGATGCAGTTCCTCCAGAGACCTCCAAATGTTCCCACTGAACTGTAACCTTTAATATTACAGAGCAAAAAAAAGCATACTCTGGGGCAATAATGATGTTATTATAGTTACATGAATTAACTGCCATTAGACCTAAGTTTAAATTATGTTAAATATAATGTAGCTTATGTCCTTTCTCACTTATTAGTTGAGAGCATATCATGCCACTCAAAACATGTTCATCAGTTCAACTCACTTAGATTAAGGTTGCCGGTTGGGTGATCCCCTTGTCTAAAGAACATCATTTTCTAATTCTAGACCTCCCATCAAGTGCTCTCCAAATCAGTTCCCTAACTATCTGCATATTGGGTGATGTAGAAAATCTTGCAATGAGTGTTCAGTCTGTGAGAGCAACATTTGAAGCTGGACCAAAAAGACATTATTTTAATAAAATGTATACTTCATCCCAATCCTCACATATTCTGGCCAGCAAATAATGAAGGTAAAATTTGCAAATTGATGTGCTAAATTAAAACCTATCCTAGCTATGGCTTCTACCTGCTGCCTCAGCAGAGATCCAGTGTTCAGAAGGACCACCAATTCACCAAACACCTACTTTGGGATGGGGGGAGGGCAACATAAGCCAAGAATGGCCAATGGGACCAATGAAGTTGGGTTGTCATCTTTTTTTCCCTTGTAAATAAGAGTTCTGTCTTAATCTAATTTAATTTGAGCTTATGTTCCCAATTGATATCTTCTTATCTTCTATATCTTCTTATCTTCCCAGACTTCAGAAGTTCCACAGGATCTTCAGTTTAACCTGGTGTAGCTATATAACTGGGTTTCGTCTGCAGTCGAAGGTATTTTTTTCTGATTGGAGAGATGGCCTCTTCCAACAATTTCACAGTGCAAGAACTAAGTGATACATAAACTGTAATATTTAACAAAGCTTTTATCTGTTATCAGAGTATTTATGTCTAAGTATTTCGATATAAAAGATATATACAAATATGAAGTTATCTAAAGTAGCTCCGTGCAAGGGAACAGTCTGCTGCAGAGACTCACTTATGGCAGACAAGTTCCACACATGCTATTTTAATTGTAGGGATAAAGCAAACAGTGCTTTTCACTCAAGAGAGTCATAATATTCATTTACTTGAATAAAAACTCTAATTTATCAAAGATCTCTGCCAATGTTTGTTTCAAAGATCTTGTTTTAAGCTTGAGTGGTATCACTTAGCACTCCTACTTTTCACATCAGCCTAGACTCCCCCATCCTTGTTATTTCAATGATGGGTTATTTTTATCTTTTCATTCACAACCATCAAAGCTTCAATATTCTTCCCGATCACATCCTCTATTCTTGCCAAGCCATTCCCTCAAGTGCTTTTCTCCACACTTACTAAATCCAGTTGCAATTTCTATGTTTTTTGAACCATAACACAATAAAAACAAGCAAGCTTCACTGCTGCATTCTCTGGTGTTTTGCTGGTCTACCGAAGGAGTTCCTCAAAGGATTAATGCATTCAGTGGGGACAATAACTAGGAGCTGGAATTCTACTATGCATGCTAAATCTCTTTCCTGTTGTCAGCTGGAAAACAAGAAAGCCTAAAATGACAAAGGGTGACTTCCAACATAGCCTGGGTAGACAAGAGAGTTCCTTTTTTCTGCCTGCAGTCTCTCCTCTGGAGCAGAGCTCAAAGTGGCAGGAGGAATCCATTTTCCTCATAAATGATGCCATCAATGGATAGGCACAGATAAATCTCACCTGAAACCCCAAAGCACTATTCAAAAAGAAAGATTTGTTTACAAGCAGCGTACCCGATGCATTTTAATGTACTGTGCGCATTTGGATAAAATGAGGAGCCCGTTTCCATTCAACATTAAAACAAGTTTAAGACCACATAAGGTATTTTCTCTCACTGCTGGCGAAAGCTTATAGCTGCATTGCATATTTCAGTTTAATAACTACGAATGAGACTTTTGTCTGCATATTTAAGCTCCTCGCCTCTTTGCCTGAAAAACATGCAAAAGTCTCCGGTCAGCCATTATTTCCTATTTCTTCTGAGTCAGAAAAGTAGGATTTTCTACTTTGGAAGAAATTAATCAGCTAGAATTCTATATTAGAGGAACAGACTATGTAGTAAGAAAACATTTTCTGAATGAAGCTGTGGTGTTTGCCTGGATCGGAGAATCTTTTGTTTTGTTTTGTTTTACTTGCTTTTAAATTTTGGACAGAGTATGGTTTTAAGGGAAATATGAGATTTTACATATTTTTAGCTAGGGTTTGCTAAGCTGCTGTATTCCAAAAATCACAACATTAACTAACCTGATGATTAAAAGCACAACACATCAACGGTGTTAATTTCAATCTTACAAGGCAGTGAACTCCTGACCAAAAGAAGTACCATTTATAGCTGTGAGAAACTCAGCAAGTGCACCACTTATTCAATATTTATATTCTGCGCCAGGACACGGGAGTAATCACTACTGTGCAAGGCTAAGAAAAACTACACATGCTGGACTTCTACCCACCCCACTGTGAAGGAAAGAGCACCCAAGGTGTTGCAGAAGGTAAATTCATTAATCTGAACAACCTCGCAGCCTCCAGGCAGGATTGCCAAACTTCTATAGCCCGTTTTATCGGTATAACAGTACACACACAGAGAGAGAGAGACACACACACACACACACAACAAACAAACAAACAAACAAAAACCCCAAATCTGGCCCACTAGCCTTGGCTGAATCTTTCCTTCCTTCAATAGGTAGCAACTGTGGTTCACATTGCTTTCTCCAACTTCATTTCTATCTTCAGTACAGAGCTTCAGTGTAAAACTGGTGAATTGCTCAAATATGTACTACTGTTACTATCTCTCTCCCCCCTCCTTCCCCTTCCTTTTCATCCCCCCCCCCGTGTGTGTGTGTGTGTGTGTGTGTGTAAGAGAGAGAGGGAGGGAGACAGAGAGAGAGAGAGAGAGACACACACACAGAGAGAGAGAGAGAGGGGGGGGATTTCTATATATCTCTTGCCCTCTTTCCTGCTTTCTATTCCACAATCTCTCTACTACAAGAGTGTTACTGACACTGCCTCCAAGTAGCAAAATACTTTTATTAAGCTTTAGTAGAGGACACATGTTAGTCTTGTTGCACTGAGCTTGGTAGTTTTTAGAGCAGAAACATAGAAAAAGCAAAGTAAATTGCAAGTGAAATAGAGATAATGAATTAAGGGTTATGCCTGATGGTGCAGAGAGACTCTAGTAGGTTCTTAGAGGGCTGTTCCTCATTTTATAGTCATCCTCCTGCCCAATTCTAGGTTTGCCCCTGTTTGATGACTTCGCCCAGATTAAAGCAGAGGTAGTGTAGGTCCTGCACCCCCATATATCCAATGCAACTCTCAACCCTCCCTCCCCAATTGGCCTTACAGCCCACTGCAACACCCATAGCCAGTTTGGAGATAACTAGTAGTTTAACAATTCATCCCATCAAACCTCACCTAGCCATCAAGGCCAAAGGCCAACACAGATTTTGTCAGGCCTCTTTAATACTAGTCTGGAGTAAATATAGAATCTTAAAAACCATAATTGGAACTTCCCAGCCTCAGTTATACTTTAGTGAGTTAATTAAGTTGGAGACTCTTTGAAGTGCTTTTTCCCACCTCTCTCAGCAGCTGGACTGAGTTACCTTTTTTGAGATAGAGAGTCAACTGGCTTGCCTCCAGCGTTCCCACAACCCGTTTGGCTTCCTCACATCCTGCTTGCCCACAACTATTTGCACACATCCTCATGACTTTGCCTCCATCTCATCCCATCCACTGTTAAAGCGGCCTAGAATTATTCTTAGTTATTGCAGTTTGAAACTCCTTTAGCCTTCTACTTCCATCCCTATTTTCCCCATCTAAACCAGGTGCAGGCAACTACGGCAAATCTACAACCTATGAACTTCAATTCCCAGAATTCCTGAGCCAGGTAAAATTGCCATATTTGCCCACCCGTAGTCTAGACCAGGGGTGGGCAAATGTGGCTCTTTTACAACCTGTGGACTTCAACTCCCAGAATTCCTGAGCCAGGTTGGCTGTCTCAGGAATTCTGGGAGTTGAAGTCCACAGGTTGTAAAAGAGCCACATTTGCCCACCCCTGGTCTAGCCCATCTAAAGCACAGGTGTCAAACTCGCGGTGTCACGTTGCTGTCATGTGACTTTTGCAATGTTTTTCCCTTCGTGGAGCTGGGGTGACCATGGTCTGCAGAAACGCATCTGGCCCGCAGGCCGCCAGTTTGACACCCCTGATCTAAAAGAATGATACATTTGAAATAGTGACCAACTCAGAACCAATTTACATACACGTACATATATGGGTTAGGGCAGTGATGGCTAACCTTTTTGCCATGGTGTGCCAGGAGGGAGGGTCACACGTGCACGTGCCCACATCCATAATTCTATGTGCACCCGAACCCCCCCACACACATACCCGCTCCTGGAACAAGATGGCACAGTAGGCTCATTTTTTGCTCTCCCCAGCCTCCAGAGCCTTTCTAGGAGTCTGGGGAAGGTGAAAATGACCTTCCCCACCGCCCCGGAGACCCTCCAGAGGCTGGAAACAGCCTGTTTCTCTACTGGTGGGCCTAGAAGGCCTGAAAATCAGCTGGCCAGTGCGCGCATGCACGCCGGAGCTGAGCTCATGTGCCCACTGATATGGCTACGTGTGCCCCCTATGGCACGCGTGCCATAGGTTCGCCATCACGGAGTTAGGGATTTGGAGGAATTGACATAGGTATAGTGAACTAGCAGGGTTATCAGTTTCCCAGAAGATCAGTAATTCACTGAAATAAGTCACAGGTACAGAAATATAGAGGTTATCTGCAGGTTAGAATCAGAATTTTCTGATTCCCTGCACTCAAAGGTGCTTTTTCAAAAGGCAACTGGAATTTCTTTGTTTTTGCTTGAAGACAGTTCGCTTCTCATCCAAGAAGTTTCTTCCATTCTGAATGAATGGTGGAGAATAATAATAATAATAATAATAATAATTTTATTTCTATACCGCCCTTCTCCCGAAGGACTCAGGGCGGTGTACAGCCTATTTAAAAACACAAACAAAACAATGATATAAAATTTAAAATAATTAAATAAATGGCTCAAATTTAAAACCCCAATAAATTTAAATACCCCAATTTAAAACTATTGTATTGATAGTCCGGCCTGGCGGAACAACAGGGTCTTCAATGCGCAGCGAAACACCCGGAGGTCAGATATCTTACGAATTTCCGGGGGCAGTTCATTCCACAGGGCTGGGGCTCCCACAGAGAAGGCCCTCCCCCTGGGCGTCGCCAGCCGACATAACTTGGCTGACGGCACCCTGAGGAGACCCTCTCTGTGGGAACGAACTGGTCGGTGGGAGGCTATTGGTGGCAGAAGACGGTCTCGGAGGTACCCGGGTCCTATGCCATGGAGCGCTTTAAAGGTGGTAACCAACACCTTGAATCGCACCCGGAAGACCACCGGGAGCCAGTGCAGCTCGCGCAGGAGGGGTGTCACATGGGCATAACGGGTTGCGCCCATAACCACCCGCGCGGCCGCATTCTGGACCAGCTGGAGCCTCCGAGTGCTCTTCAAGGGGAGCCCCATGTAGAGAGCATTACAATAGTCCAACCGGGAAGTAACAAGGGCATGAGTGACCGTGCGCAGGGCGTCCCGATCCAGAAAGGGCTGCAACTGGCGAATCAGGCGAACCTGATAAAAGGCCCCCCTGGCCACGGCCGTCATATGCTCTTCTAAAGACAGCCGTGCATCCAGGAGGACACCCAGATTGCGAGCCCTCTCCGCGGGGGGCAAAGATTCACCCCCAATAGTCAGCGATGGCACCTGCTGACTATATCGGGGCGCCGGGAGCCACAGCCACTCGGTCTTGGAGGGGTTGAGTCTGAGCCTGTTCCTCCCCATCCAGGCCCGCACGGCCTCCAGGCAGCGGGACATCACATCAAGGGCATCGTTGGGGTGGTCTGGGGTGGAGATGTACAGCTGGGTATCGTCAGCGTACAGATGACACTTCACTCCAAAACCACGGATGATCTCACCCAGCGGCTTCACATAAATGTTGAACAGGAGGGGCGAGAGGACCGACCCTTGCGGCACTCCCCATGCGAGACGCCTCGAGGTCGACCTCTGCCCCCCTGCCAACACGAACTGCGAGCGGTCGGAGAGGAAGGAGGAGAACCACCGCAAAACGGTGCCCCCTATTCCTAACCCCCTCAACCGCTGCAGCATGATACCATGGTCGATGGTATCAAAAGCCGCTGAGAGATCTAATAGGACTAGGACAGAGGAACAACCCCTGTCCCGAGCCCTCCAGAGATCATCCACCAACGCGACCAATGCCGTTTCTGTGCTGTACCCCTGCCTGAAGCCCGACTGGTACGGGTCTAGATAGATAGCTTCATCCAGGTGCCGGGGAAGTTGTCGTGCCACCACGCTCTCAACAACCTTCGCCACAAAACGAAGGTTGGAGACTGGACGATAGTTGGCTAATTCAGCCGGGTCCAGGGAAGGCTTCTTGAGGAGGGGCCTCACTACCGCCTCTTTCAAGGCAGCAGGAAAGGCACCCTCACCCAAAGAAGCACCTATAATCCCCTGGAGCCAGCCTCGTGTAACCTCCCGGGAGGCCAGTACCAACCAGGAGGGACACGGGTCCAATAAACACGTGGCGGCACTAATCTTACCCAGAACCCTGTCCACATCCTCGGGAGTCACAGGATCAAACTCCTCCCAGATAACATTCTCAAGGCCTGCCCCGGTCTCCTCCCGTGGACTCATCCAATCGGAGTCCAAGCCATCCCGAATCCGAGAATGGAAGGATTTATATTCTGCAGATTGGAAATATACTTTATATTTCCAACCTGCAGTAATCAAGACGGTCTTTAGATGGCAGCATCAATGAAATTATTTCAGCTGATCTTTCCTATGGCAAAAGATGCCAGGGAAACTACTAACTGATGCCCTGAAACTACGCTAGGTTAAACTGTATGAGAGCAGCAACTCTATCTGGCTTCAGTGTTGAGGCATGTAAACAGAACCTGCAGGGACAGCGCAACTCAGATTGATCTCAAGAATTGACATGGCTGTAAGGAAAAGGCCTAAGTCTTCACTGTTACTAGAAAGGTATCTACTCAAGTTAATCCATAGCATTATATAAAAAGCCCCAAAGATAAATGTTTTCAATTTCTTTCCCTCCCTCCCTCCCTCCCTCCCTCTCTCTCTTTCTCTGTCTCTGTCTCAGGGATACAAATACTTGTGGGATCCTTGGTGCTCTCTGAGCTTGGTGGGATTTTTTTTTCTTTTTCTTTCTTTTTTTTTTTTTTTTTGCAGCACTGATGATGTTACTGCACTGCTCTCTTGCCACACTGATAATGTCACCTAGTTTGGTAATGAAATGTCTGCAGGAAAACCATCAAACTCAGAGAGCACAGTTCAACCTCTAAGCTACAAATATCCTCTTCAGTTACAAAGATATTTTAAAGACAACAAATTATCCTATTGAATTAAAATGTAAATAATATCTTATCTACCCATTAACAAAATTTTCACAGGTTGTGAGAGGAAGAGAAAGCTACACTGCAACCCATAAACTACTACCAAAGTTGGTCATTCTGCTTCAGTTTCACTCCATTGAAGCTGGCGAGTTCCAGCCTGCAGGTTTGGAAATGTGAAGAGGTGGGAGGAGACAGCATAATAAAATATCTGTTCAAAATCTATTATGTAAATTGTTTTAAGCTGAACCACACAGAGAACACATTTTCTTTTTCATGGTTAAGGGAGCACAATATATGAAACCTACCAAACAAAAATAACAGGCTTTTCCAAACATTACTTTTGTAGTCATGAATTTTACATTCCATTCCAATGTTGCACATCATTATACAACATATGTTGGGAAGGGAGTTTGCTTACTATCCGTTGCACAGGCCCATCATCAGTGTTACTCCAGACACATGAAGCCTTCTTCTAGTATCACTGAGATTGCAACATAAATAAGTGGGTCCCGTCCATGGACATGCCAGAAACCAGGCCACGCAAACAAGCAAAGCCCCACCCATGGGATGAGGTAAGCACACAAAACCACACCCCTTCCTGTCCTCTCTCCTTGGAACCGGTCCCTGGTGCCCAAAAGGTTGGGGGCTGCTGATTTACGCTATAACCAGAGGTAGGTATCAGCAGGTTGTGACCAGTTCTGGAGAACCAGTAGCGGAAATTTTGAGTACTTCGGAGAACCGGTAAATACCACCTCTGACTGGCCCCGCCCCCATCTATTTTCTGCCTCCCAAGTCGCAGCGGATCGGGAGGAAATGGGGATTTTGCAGTAACCTTCCCCTGGAGTGAGGAGGAAATGGAGATTTTACAGTATCCTTCCCCTGCCACGCCCACCAAGCCATGCCACGCCCACCAAGCCGCACCCACAGAATCGGTAGTAAAAAGATTTGAAACCCGCCACTGGCTATAACATACCGACAACTGGTCTTGTTGTGGCCCATCAGCAGCCTGTGCAGTTAGTAGCTGATTTTGACAGCGAGGAGGCTGGTGTGGTGCTGCGCCAGCAGCCTGTGCAGCTGGCACTCGAGTCAGACAATGAGGAGGCTGGAGAAGATGTGGTGCCAGAGGCGGGGATTCAGCCAGGGCCTTCAGAATCTCCAGAAGCTCCCATAAGTGAAGAGGAAGAAGAGGAGGAGCCTCTTCTCGATGCACGAGCACGCAGAGCTGTTAAAAGGCAGGAGTGGCTCCTCAGGAGGAGGTCTCCTCAAGAGTAAGGCTTGGGGTTAATTGGCCACTCCCCTAGCCTATTTAAGGAAGGACGACAACTGATGCAATTTGCAGGAAGCAACTTTGTTCAAATTCCTTCGCGACTTGACTCCAGAAACGTTTGATTCGGCTCTTGTTTCTCTCGTCAGTTTTCCTGCAAATTGCTTCTGGGCATTCTGCCAACCACAGTAATATTACGATTATCTGAAATACTGTACCTCAGAACTGAGTTATTATTCTTTGGATTCTTGTCGGCTGTTAATGAAGTTAAATTAACAGCCCTTGTTCAGAAAAGACTGGTTTAAACTGTACTTGTGTTCGAACAACTATTAAGAAAGCTCATTAGTAATCTTTAATTAGTAAACTAAGGTTTGTATGGACTTGTGTGTGCTGCGTTCTTTGGGGTCCGTAGCTGGGGCAGAACAGGTCTTTGGTTTACCCACTTCATTTAAGAATAATATTATTGGTTTGCCATCATAAGCTGAGGCATGTTTTCAAGTAGAAGCAGTCCAACTGATTCCGGTTCTGCTTAGCAGTCGGCAAGAAATTGCAAATACAATTGATCACGTGTTTGGGAAAACTAGTAGCCAAACTATCTCTGAACACTGTATAGCCAAATGATTATCTGCAACAGGCTGTGCATTTAGGGTCCATAAAATCGTACTCGGTTTCTAACAAACAAATTCATCCATGGCATTTATTTCATCTGGAAACGGAATGCTTAAATCATTCCATAAATGCAAACGCAAATCATCCCGAGTTATTTGATGGGAGTTAAGTGGAACTTTTAGCTAAAATTTAGGGAGAACTTATATGCTTACGAGCAGCCCATGCTGAATAAAACAACCACATTTGGCCAAAGTATATTGAAACTGCAACACTCTCTGTGCATAATCTTCTTTTTCTACTTGCAGTGTTTGCTATAGAAAAGGCCACTTTGGAATTACTCCCATGTAGTAATAACAAATAACAATTGCTATTGGCAAATAACAACTGCTATTGATGAATTAATACTGGTCCAATGTTGCCTCCCCCATTTTAATTGGTTGTCATGATGAAATAATAATAAATTTTCATATCGCTGCTTATGCATACCACGGTAGAACTGTAGCACCAATATTTAAAGACATTGGGTATGTCAACCATAGGTTGTGTCTGGTTTGAGAAACAAAGCAATCATGAGCGCTCAACAGATAATGCAGTGCCAACATTTGTATGCATTTAAAAAGCGGCAAGAAACCCATGCTAAGAAAAAAAAATATCATGGAGCCTATGATCAAACAGCATGTATGCATGCAGTACAGCCCATCCCCAATTATGCAAACTAGATGCCTTCTCCACTATGCATCCCTGTGGGACAATGTAACCTTATATAAACATTCTTCCCAATTAAAAGAAAATGTAATTATTCAAATGATTCTTCTCTCTAGAAGCAGGAAAATGAGGCTCATGCTAAAAAGGGAGAGACAGAGAGGCAGCAGTGAAATTAAAAGCCTCCTTCCCCATTAAAAAAAAAAAAGAAGAATTTGAATAATTTATATTTTAGAATGCGTATGCAGTAACTCTTTAACTCTATTGTTGAAATGTTATTCTCCTAAGTTATTACTCCATAGGGTTGGTTTTTACACTGTTTGGATGCTGAAGGCATACCTAAAAATTATTGATTAGCTTTAAAAATCTAATCTAAAATTCTACACCTTTGATTGGAAGTGACTGGGTGATCTAATCTCCAATAATATTTTCTTCCTCTCATATGTTGGTTTCTGCAAGTTTGCCTATGCCATTTCTCCACTAATCCTGTCATTAATATTTCCATTAAAAAAAAAAAAAAGCTGAATCAATAGGAGACCTGCATGAATCCAAAGTCAGATACAGTTTGACAGCACCAATTTTAAGGTGGTGGATAGATCTTCTTAAATGAAGAAATGCTGACTGTAATTTTTGCTCATCGGCTCTTGCTTTATATTTTGAAATTTGATAAGTAAGCTTTGTTATTGGTGTTTACCTTTGCATTTCTAATCTACTTTATTTTCGCTTTCCAGTCCTACAGTACGGGTCTCTGATTGTTCATATTTTAAACAAAATCTTCCTTAAGGTTTAAAAATGAAGAGCAAAATTTAACTATGTAATTTTAGCTGGTTTTCCAGCTTCTTCTCAAGTAGAAAGCAATACATCTCCAATCAGAAATCAATATCGCACATGTACATTTTGTAATTCTACTCACACATACAGTCCAATTTACAATCCAAAACTTCTGGCTAAATAGCCGGTCAAATAAACAGAACATTACAAAGTGATCTTGTTTTAATCTCCAGCGATCACTGAGATGTTTATGAGAATAGATACAGGAACAGAAACTTTCTGATACAATAGCTTCTTGAAAGCAAGAACACACTAATGCGTACAAAAGAGTGTCTGCTCTCTACAGCAGTATTTCTCAACCTCAGTAACTTTAAGAGGCATGGACTTCAGTTCCCAGAATTCCACAGCCAGCATGCTGGGAGTTGAAGTCCACACATCTTAAAGTTGCTGAAGAAGTTGAGAAACACTCCTCTAAGCCCATGAGTTACACCCAGTGGTGGGATTCAGCCAGTTCGCACCTATTCAGGAGAACCGGTTGTTAACTTTCTAAGCAGTTCGGAGATCCGGTTGCAAATGATCACATGACCCCAGGTCATGTGCAACCATCATAAATACATGCCAGTCGCCAAGCGCCTGAATTTTGATCACCTGATTGTGGGGAGGCAACAGTCATGTGAAAACGGGTCATAAGTCTTTTTTTTTTCAGTGCTGTTGTAATTTCAGACAGTTACTAAGCAAATGGCTGTAAGTCAAGGACCTGTATACCAGCTGCTCTCAATAACCAGCCTCCTATAGCTTCAGGGCTGAACAAGAGTGGTTGGTTGGTTCTAAATTAAATAAATGGATTCCCATCTAAGTCTTGGATGCAATAATTCACCCAAGCCCAAGCAGTAAGTGGACTCAAGGCTAGGTTGTCATACAAACCATATATTAACCGCCGTCAGCGATAAATCTCCTCTCCCCCCCCCGCAACCTCAACCCTCCACTGCTCTACTCCGCTCTTTTCTTAAATAGCTCCATATAAAAGCCCCCAACCTAATTAAAAACAGCTTCCTCTGCAGCAACAGCAGCCTTGATTTCACTTATTTACACATTAACTGCCGCCTCCGCTTGGCCAATCCTGCCTATTCCCTGTACTACGCCGAGGCCTTTTATCTGCCCTGGACAGCATTTTCTCCAGCAGATGAAGTAGATGCCGATTGATTTGCTGTCGAGCATGGTAAATTAATAGCAACAAATTGCTGAGGGCCCCATCTCACTGCACCGCCATGCTTTGGCAGTTTTGCTTTATTCGCTCCATGATGGGCAGCAGTCAGGCCTCTTCAAGTCTATTTCATCTTAACAACCCGCAATACTTTTCAATGGTGAAAATAGAGCTGTTCCTTGTAAGTCAGAAATCAATATCCTATTGCCCTTAGAAAATGCTAAACAAGCAGTATTGGCAATCCACTTGGTACCAGAGGGTATCAGATATAATGCAAATCCATACCACTTCCCTCTGTGTAGTTATTACAGTTTGCTAAAAGGTTCCTAATGCCATTTATCATCATTTACCATCAAATGCGGCAGCTACGATTATGATATCCTATCAGCCGGCCAGAGCCCTTTCATTTCAGCCTAATTAATATTTTAGTAGCACTCCAAAGATTGTTGCCTAAGACCTGGAAGAAAATTTACTTGGATTGGTGCAAAAAGGGGAAAAGGAGCAAAGAATGGATTGAATGAAATTTCCTTCGAAATGGTTTTTCAAAATATGCCCAGCTTCAAGTTCTGATTTCTTCAAAGACAAAATAAAGAGAGAGAGATTTGTTTGAGATTTCCTTCAAGTCTAATTAATTTAACTGACTTCCCACCAGTCCTATTTGCAAGTGTCTTATCTGTAGCCAAGTGCTGATTCTCATTATAAGGGAATAACCCACAAACTCTGATTTAGAATATTTTTATGCAGTATGACAATCTACTTAGCATAACAAAAATAACATTCAAATTTATGCAACAAAATCCTGATTTTTTTTTTTAAAGCTATAATATATGGCACACGTACCCGTATATGTATGCCCATCACACAGTATTCCCTTTTGGAATAAGCACCATTATGCAAAGCTCAGAAAATGGGGAAGGGGGGGGGAAGATGAGCCAAAGGAATTCAGACATGTGAGAAGAAAAAGGGAGGGAATTGTAGCAAAAATCTATAGCATATCCCAAACCATTTATTTTTTCATTCCTTTCTATCCTGGCAAACCACATTCACATATTGCTTTTTACATTCATAAGCCATAAAATATTGGGGAGGGGAGAGATCTAGAGAATTTTCAAGGTACTGTCAACAGAGATAAATATATTCATAGCTTTAACAGTATCCAGTCAGAAGGAGAAACAGTGGCATTCTATGCCCAATTCTGAAGCAAAAACATGCAATTTCCCCCTCCCCTGTGCCCCAATCTGAGACCCTTAAATGCCTCTAGGGCAACTTACTGGTGTCAGCAGACTTTGCCGAAAAGAAAAATTAAACACAAATTAAACACTTAAGTTTTTATACCACACACCAGGTTGTTAGTTTCTATTATTATTATTTTTTTTAAAAAAAAGACCAAAATAATTCAGAGAATTCATTTTATCAGTCTAATGCTATTTACCCAGTTACCAAAATCTAAATTAATTATGTTCTCAAACATAATTGTTAAAAATTGGCAACATTATGCAGGCTTAATTAAGATTAAATCCAATTTACTAAATGTACTTTAATTGGTACTAATTACATTAGCTTTCCTTTCAGAATGACAAATTCCCCATAGGTTTCACTTTAATAGTCTTCTATCAAAACCAACACGGGATGACTGATGATCAGCCTAGCAAAAGAGATGGGGAAGGCAAGCAACCACACCACATCCTTTTCACCCCACCCTGAAGTGCATGTGGAGAGAGAGAGGGAGAGGGAGGGAGGGGGAGAGAGAGAGAGAAAGAGAGGGAGGGAGAATGCTCTATGCATTTATCCTTTGATCAATCTGGTAAATCACAGAGGTTTGACACCAGCACAGCAATCATTTTCGGTTCCAATGAAAAATTTCTCTAAAAATAAATACTCTGTGGCCGGGAGCAGCCAAGAAGAACAGATGCCTCAACAGAAAAAAAAAAAAAATACACAAAGGTTTCAAATATCAGGGTCACCAATTACTAGGGTACTTTCAGGGACTCCAGGGAGCCCCACTTTTGAGACGCAAATCCAATAAGCGAATAAGCCTAACCTTATCTAGAGAACTAGACCCAATTATGCCGCAGGGCAACTCAGCCGCATTATTGCCTGCTTTCCATTACAAGGGCATCCAGCCACTACATCTGGAAAAGAAGCTAAAAGAAACCAAGGCTATCTGCCTAGGAAAACAAATAAAGATGGATAGGTCTTTCGGCTTTGTGTTGGGGCGTGGGGAGATGGAGGAGGGGCACGGAGAAAGAAAATATAATAAGTTGGTGGTTTGCTGAGCTGCAAGGATTCCATAATGTGATAAACTGCCCTCAGGATTTTTTTTTTTTATGTGATTGAATTGAAAAACAAAACCCACAAATAATCCCCAAAGCAGATCAGTCAGTCTGAACTGGGTTGTAGGAGGTGGAGGAGGAGGGGGGGGGGGGAGATCAAGAGAGGAAGAACAAGATGGAAGGATTTAAGGTGGAGGCTTGAAGGTTTTGAAAGGGCGGCCTTCAGTATTTCTGTAATATCAGATGAAAAGGGTCGGAAAAGAATGTTACAGCCACAGCCGAAGCTTGGATGGGGAAACATATTTGAATCCATATCACCAAACCCTCTTCTTGTACAGCAGGGAGAGGTGGACAAAGATTTTTTTTAAAAAAAAAATATCCTTCCATGAAGCATTTCATCTACAGCATGTGATGGAAAAGTATTAAGACTGTGTTTTGTGAAGATGCAGCATTTATATCACTAATCTTATAGAAAGGAGAGTAAGTAGAGGAAATGGTAGCCTCATTTAACCCACTCCATCAAAACCACCGTAGGTATAAAATGGAGAAGTTTCTCAATCCCGTAATACAGGTTGTTTACAAAGTAAGATTTTGGAAATAAAAGTTAAAAAGTGCCATTTTTTTCTCACCCTGCCTCAAGAATCCTCAGTGATTTTGCATCCAAACCTTTTATTTCTAACAGATATTTTAAAGAAAGTTTCAGTACACGCATTTAACTACTTAGTGTAAATATAACGTGGGACAACTGGCTGGTGGCTGATTTGGAAAACCTGTGGAAAACTCTATACATGGATGATACATATGGGTTTTGGCAATCATCCTATTTATACAAGTTATAGTCATTTATTCGAGTGCATTAAAAGGATAAAAGGCTGAACTTTGAATTAATTTCAGCAAAAAGTTTCCCTTTGTTAAGACAACATTCATAAAAGGTCATGCACCTGATGTCACTTACAGTACCCATTTGTTGACTTAAGTATTAATTTCAAAAGCTGTGCATATTTCCAACACTGAACTAGAGACAATTAAATATTGATAGTACACAGTTCATTATATCGCAAGACAGTGATTTGAAATAAAACATATTATGAAATACACTTTCTGGCCAGTGTAACAAGTTTCTAATTACACTATCCTCATAAATTGTGCAATTCTAGGATGAACTCACAAGTAGAATTTCAAGTTAAATGTTCTCAAGTTTAGAATTCGCTACTGATCAAATAAATCAGATGTTTCCCTTGCCACACTTCTTTGTTTTAGGAGGATTTTAAAAAGTAACTTTATTTAGGAATGTTTTTAAAATAAAATCATGGTAATAAAGAAACTGAATAATTTCTCATTGTAAAGCTAATCAAAATATTTGGGTCTATGTCAGGAAATTTTTCCATTTGTTATCAATGAGGCTATGCTCCTTAATCAGTTAACAACTTATTAAACTTAGCTAAACTGCTAGACTGCAATCCAGGACTAAACTTCAGCATGGAATCATTTACATGAACTATATCTGGTTCTAAAAGAGACAGATGCATGCACGATTGAGTAAATAAATTAATGAATGGAAGGAAGGAAGAAGCAACAATTCATTTTTGGCAACATTTTTAATCTACGTAGCCCGATCAGTTTATCTACTTACATATTGTTTCACTTAAAATAAAGACAACTACTCATTCACGCTAGATTTACTTTAGGGTGGGAGTTGGTATATGCATCAAAAAGCAACAATTGACAATAATCAACTTTAACCTACAATCCTGATTTTGCAAACAACAAATACTTGAAAGAAGACAGTATTTAGAGAGCTGTTAATATAACACAACAGTTTCTCTTAGGCATAGCTAGAAGGGTTTGTCTCATAAAATAATTAAGACTGGCTCCCTCAGTCTGCTGAAACAATCACATTTTGCAGAATTGAGTAAAATACAACAAACAGTTTTTAACCACAAGACAAGAGTCAAAATCTAGTTTGCCTACCTGTTTATGCATCTCTATATTCAACCCATACGACATTTCATAATACTAAGGGAAAAAAAATAACATTGATTTATTTTAGAATTGGCAAGGACACAATACCCACATGTAGACTTTTGAAGAATTGTGCTATGTAAAAGTTAAATGTTCCGTCTTTCATATTATAGCACATCTAATTGTTGTCTATTTTAATTCTACACTGATCAAATTTCCAAAAAAGGAAAGTTTCACTTAAATACGGGCAGGAGGGCAAATCCAATTATTAAATATTAGATATGCACATATATACATTTTCAGTATAAAAATGCTAAAATGTTGGAAATGCTAAAAAGCAGACATTAAAATTCTTTTCTTAGGCAATAACAGAAATTTATCCTATATTTTATATTTAAAAATAGAATAGCTGCATCTATATTATAATATATATATATTATAATATATATATATATATATATATATATAACACACACATATATATATATGTGTGTGTTCTGAAACCAACACACAGGCAAAGCTACCGAGTTACATCATTGTATTTTCTTGCACCAAATGGTTGCTCAATTTTGCCAGATAGCACCATATGTACCAATCACATTAGATAAGAGAAAGCCAGAATATAAACTTTGATGGATAGCTTTGCTTTGGCTAGAAGGCAGCATATCTCTCAAGGTTACTGTCCTCCTTAAAACGGAGTCACTCCATCACATAAAAAAGCAATTATTTTCCCATCTTAAATACAGAGGAACAGATAAAAAAACAGTTCTTTGGGTGTTACCAGGATCTATCAGAAAAATTAGGTATGGAGACACCATCATTTGCCAATTACCGATAAAGGGAATTTGGACAAGCCGGCAAATAAAAACAGTACCGAAATATTTTCCAACCTTCTGATAGCTGACATCCCCAATTAAACATGAAGCCTGCTCATAAGCAACAGGTTTAAGAATGAAAACCTGATTAAGATGTGAGCAAACTGTTCCCTCACGTCTATTAATGTACATTTCTTCCTTTGACACACAGATACAGGACTATTCCACATCTCAAGGGAAGGGAATAGCATAAACCTGTCAGCTTTCCCTTTGAAGCTGTATGAAAATGCAGACATTACCCGGATCGGTCAATAGATGAAGGGGTGCAAGGATTCTGTATACTTAAAATACAGAGTGCAATCTTAAAGGGCTCTCAGCCTTGCAGGACCCATGGAGGGCATCTATCACTTTCAAGAGAAGCTTGATCATAAAAAGGTCCAAGAGGACTCTGAGCAACCATAAAAGGTAAATTCACACCTGGGCTATCAACATTAAGCATTCAAAAAAGGGTTTCAAACCCAGCCTTTTATCCTGGCATCTTCATTCTTAATAGCATCCTTATGGCACACTAGCTAGCTGCCTGCAGCAACTGGAACGTTTGGATCTGTTCGAAGACCAAACTAACAAAACAGACACTCTGAACTGGTTATGCTGCTTACCATGACATAATGTCGCTGCATCTCCGTCTTTTCACTGGCCAGTTTTTCACATTCTAGCTTTAAACTGTTGGGAGGGGGAGGAAAGGGAGACAAAAGACAACCATCTCTGAATATATAACATAATCACTTTTTAAAATATCTTAATATATATGTAAGCATTCCCTGCAAGTCACTTATGTAACGTTGATGAAATTTATAAAAAAAAACTTTGAACATCCCTTTAGTGTCCTTTGTTGACAATTACACTGGTTTTTTCTCAGACAAGATATAAGGAAACTTTTTGAAGCAAATGGACAAGGTATTTTGGAGGAGAGTGGAAAAAGAGCAAAACAAATAATCTTCCTGGGGAAAAAAAAAGAGAGGGGAAAAAATATTGAAACACCAAAACTGAGAAAGCTGATTATGTCCAAAGCATAACATTGTATGCTACTGTAAAAATCTCTTTCAAAAAGACCACTAAACTGATTTTTCCGTGTGATCTTGCTTGCCCTCAAACAGACAATGTAACTCAGAGTAAACCACTCGGAGACAAAAAGAGTTGAAAGGTTTTCAGTTTTCAAAGAAAGCAGCACAACAGCATCCACAAGCGACATCTTGTGAGCAATAAACCCTTTCTTGCACTCTTCTCACTTAAGAAAAATAATAATAATAAACCAAACCACAAGGGGGGGGAACCTTTCTTGTCCAAAAACAAAAAATAGTATAAAGTCTCCCCCCCCCCCAAGGATAATGAGCAAACACTCCAGCTCCAGGTCTAATTAATCAGCACTTGGTATCGTCCCGCTGTCACCAATGAAGAAAATGAGCAATAACAAATGCACCACCCAAACAATATTTAAACCAAAATGCACCCAGGAGAAAAGAGAGGGAAAAGCAAAAAGCCCCCCCCCCTTTTTTTTCTTTCTTTCTTTCCCCCTTTGCAATCCCAACTTGAGGAGCAGGTGGTGGGAAATGTTAGCCTCCTCCTTTCCAAAGCTCCCATTTCTGAAACAGCTTCTCTGATCGTGCTTTGTTGAACTCATAAGAGCTCTTTTATTTATAGGTTGGTAACAGATCTGCCAAGGCTAAGCTTCAGGGGCAAAAAAAAAAAATCTTCTGTTTGGGTGAATTCAGGGAGAAATGTAAGTGCTCTGGATAAAGGGTTTTCAAATATATTCGGGACAATGTTTAAAAGCACACTTGTAATATTTGGGAACCTTGTTCTGCTAAGAGAGGTCGCAGTTTAAGTCAGTCTTTGACAACAAGATAAAACAGGTTGATAAAAGCTGAGATCTCAGAAAGTAGGGGAGGGTCTTTTCTTCTGGTGGGGCTGTTACCTTTTGAAAAGCACAATTTTAAAAGGAGAGAGAGAGGGGGAGATGCATCCCAAGCAAGACTGAAAAGAACAGCCTTCAAGGCTACAACCTGGAAGTGTTTAGACTGAGAAAGATACCTTCTTCTTCATACTGATAGGTGTATAATTTGTGTAAAGAAGGGGGTCACTCCCCATACATGTCCATGAATTTTAGGGGAAACAGGAGGCAAGAAAACCCAAACTAGAAACAAGTTGCAGGATCAGAGAAAGTAAACACAATTAATTTACCTGTGGTACTGAGCCTGTAAAAACTGAAACTCCTCCTTAATCCGATCACAGGATTCAGAAATGGTGAATTTGAAGGGTTGAGCAGGCTGATGCGGTGCCTAGAAGCGGTCATCAGAATATAAAATATTTTAATTACTCCTGTGTTAAGCCAGCCTGCTAGTGCACATAACACATATCAACACACCCAGTGAAGTCACCTCACCGCCACCGATGGAAAGAGCGATTAAAACTCACTTTGGGGAAGGTGTGTGCGCGCACATACAAACACGGGGTTTATTTGTTTTTTTTTTTCTTTCCTCATCACAAGAGCTCTCCTAGCCCTACACAAGCACAAAGTCTAAGTCTGGTCCACACCTCAAGTAAGCCTCTCTAATTGAGGGAGCGTCTTGCCTTTGATTGCTCATCTTTCCGTGCCAACAAAAGCACCCACAATCACAAAGCTGAGCAAGGTGAAAGTAGACAACAGTTGCCCCGGGGGGGGGGGTTGTTATTAATCAGGATAAAAGGAGGGGAGGAGGAGGAGTAAGCAAAGAGGGTGGGGAGGGGAGGGAGGTGAAATCACAAGGCAAAAATGGACAGCGCACCCAGAGAGAAACAGAAACCGAATTCAGCTTAAGCAAGCCCCGCGCTCCCAACTCCAAGATCGCCTTTGAAGCTTTCAAAGGCTAGCAAGACGGAAGTAGTGTAAACATTATTCCCTGACATCGCGAAGCCCGGAAAGCCAAAAGACAACAATAAGAAAATGGCTACAACTCAATTGTTTCACCCAACTCTCCCTCCCCGTCGCTTCCACCCCCCCCTCCCTCTTTCCTCTCGTTTGCGGTCTCAAAGCGGGAGGCAAACGGGGAGGCGGAGGGGGGGGGGATGGCGGGTGGAGGAAAGAGATTTGTTCTTTATTCTTGCGGATCGTCCCTAATCTGTTTTCTCTCGCCGGTCCCCCGCCGCCGTCGCCACCGCCGCCAGTTCCCGGTTCCGCCCCTCCCATTTCGTAAACAAGACTTTCGCGGGTGGGGAGGGGGGGTTGGGTGGGTGTCGTCTCCCCCCACGGGCGCCACCAAAATCGCCATCTCCCCCCCCCTCCTTCCACCCACCCTCCCTTTCGCCCTGCCTCTCCGCTACTCACCGGGTGTCTGCTTTGAGGGTACATCTTGCTCAGATCGCGAATCATCCAAACCGATTTAGTGGGTGCTCTGGGCCAGCCGGAAAACTCGGTTCATTGATTTGAACGGCAACAATGCAAAGGAGACGGAGGAAGGGGACGGAGCTGCCCGACGCTGGCGCTTGAAAGAGCGCCTCCGGCTCTGCCCGGGCTCTTCTTCCACCCCGCGGACACGAGTGAAGAAGAAGACACAAGAGGAGGAGGAGGTGGAGGAGGCGGCGGCGGCGGCGACGGTTCTCTCCCCGGCGAAAGGGAAGCCGAGCAACATTCCACAGAGGCTGTCACTGCCCGGCGTGCATGATCGCCGGCGAGGCCCCGGTCGATTCCCCCGGTTGCTGCGCTCCCACGCCCAGGGCCTCGGCGCTCCGAAGGTCCGTCTGCCTCTCGCCCCGCTCGTGGACCGGTTCCCCGGTGAGGTCTCGGCGTTGGGAAGGCTTCTCGCTCGCGGCTCCCGGCGGCGCCAGCTCCCTCGGCTCGCTTCTCGATTCCCCGAGTCGGCTCTGCTTTCACTGCGGCTGCCCCTCTCTCCGTCCCCCTAAACGGCAAGCAAAGGAAAAGCAAAGGACAACTCCGTTCATACCAGATCGGATTCTCTCGCCGAGATCCCTCTCGTAGCCGCCTCTTCCGTTTGAAAACTTTTATCGATCTTAGTTGCTTGGCCCTTCGCGACGAAGGAGAGGAGCGCGATAAGGGAGGAGAGGAAAAGAAGAAGAAAAAACAACCTCCTCTTTCAGAACTCCCGAAATGAAAAGAATCGCTTGTTATTCTCGTCTTTCTCCCTAGCAATTATGCGCGTCCTCAAATAGCTAAGTGCAATAACCTTTTGTTGTGGGTTTTTTTTTTCCTTCTTCCTTCCCCTTTAAATGGTTCTGGTTCTCCCTCCCCTTCTGTAAAAAAAAAAAAAAAAAAATTAAAAATGAAGAAACACGGTCTTGATCAAAGGAGTTTTTATTTTCCTTTTTTTAAAAAAAAAAAAATCCTCTCCTTTTCCTTTCCAACTCTGGCAAATCGCAACGCAAAACAATATAACACGAAACCGCAACAGCAGCCCAAACCCACCGCTCTGACCAGCTCTAACAACACGCTCTGGCGAGGTGACTCCTTTGACCAAATTTAGCAGCAGCGAATCATTAACATTCTGATACATATTCACAACAATCGGAAGACGAGGCTGCCGCAAAGCATCCTGGGACGCGTAGTCCTTCATCCAAGCATTCGTTCGAGCTGACACCGACGACATACGCCAATCAGAAACTACCATTCCCGTCAGGCAGCACGAAACCTTTTTAGCCTCCTGTCTAGTTCCCCCCAACCGCTCCTCCCACCGAGGGCGTCAACAACGACCAATCAGCGGCGGCCACTCATTAATCGCCGTTCTGTATTAATGCCCATCATTTCGCCTCTGACAAATGGGCTTACGGCTCGGCGGCGCGGGGGGAAGCGAGGGAGGAGGGAGAGGGAGGAGGAGAGACGAGTCTCGCCGACCTCCCCCACGTGGGGAAGTGACGCGTCCTGAGCGGTGGCCAATCCGAAGGATCCGTTGGAAGGGGACCTCCCCCAACCCTCCCTTCTTCCCTCTGCCCGAGGTGGAGCTTTGAGATTGCTGACGTTCGATTGCGCCGGCGTTCGAACAGGGGAAACATTTGTTCAGCTGTCAATCAAAGTAACGTGGGACGGCTGCTGCTGCTGCTGCTGCCGCCGCCGCCGCTGCCGCTTGTCTGCTGGGTGGTGGCGCGATGAGGGAGGTGTGCGGCTGGAGGAGGAGAGGAGGAGAAGGCCTCCATTGAACCTTGCTGCGTCCCACCCCCAGCCAGTGCCACTCACCGCCGCTGTATCACCCACACCGGGAGGAATGCGGACTAATTAGGGGCCAATGTCTCCTTAAAGAGACAAGCTCGGCCTTGTGCAACGTGCCGAACCCCCCGTTGAGACGAGAAAGAGGGAGAGAGAGAAGGGGGGGGGGGGGAGATCGCGCCGATCCCGCTTCTTCTTTCAGTTCACATCAATTTTACGCGCCACTGGAGCTGGCATAATTTTCATGTGAACGGGACTGAAGCGCTCCGCCGAGTGAGAGCCGGGGGGGGGGGCGGGAAGGTGGGGGGTTAGACTCTCGGGGAGAGCGGGAGGAGGAGTGAGGGGAGAAGGGAGAGAGAGAGTGTGTGGAGGGGGGGCTTAGACTCGGAGGGAGAGATTGGGATCTTTTCATTTTCTCCCATTTAGGGAGAAAGGCAGGATTTCCCGAGGTTATAAAAGAGCTGCTTGTTAATTGGGCACAAAGACGCCTGGCACTGAAAGGGAGAGCCGGCCGAAGGAGGGGGAAGAAAAAGAAAGAAAAAAAAAAAAAAAGAAAGGAAAGGAAAGGAAAGCCGGGCGAATTGAAGAATTTATCCGGAGCTAATTTATACTCAGCGCCGACGACCTCCGTCCATCGGGGCGGCAAGCTAACATGTGGGGATGGAGAGAGAGAGAAAGAAAGAAAGAAAGAGAGACGCTACCGCGGGCTCCACAAAACGGGGGTGGGGGGAAACGGCTGGGCTTCCCTCCGGGATGGGGAGGGATGGATCCGGATCGGGAAGCCTTTGCTTTCCTTTCGGCCGCCAACGTGGAGAAGCTGTGGGGCTGCTTCTTTACTCGGAGATGTCCGAACGGGCCGAGTTGAGTCCGAGATGCCTTTGGCGGCGTCCCTCGGCTTGTCAAAGGGGAAGTGAAAAAGACAGATAAAGACCGAGGCTCTTCGGTTATTAAGCCTCCCGGGTTTCTGCGAATAGCCGCCGCCACCACCCCCCTCTCCCCCGCGGGAAAGCTGGCACTTTTGCTTCGTATATACATCAACCAGATGGAAAGGAAGCTGCCTTGCGCGGGGGGGAGGAAAAAAAAAACGCGTTTGGAATCATTGCAGCGTTATAAAGGGACCTTGACAGCTAACTAAGGCTTGCTAGGACGCAAACAAACGTGGATGTGAATCCGGTTTGAGCATCCTTGGAAGGGGGCTGTTTTGCTTATTTATTTTTTTTCTTTCTTGCTGGCTCGCTCTCCCTTTTTCTTCCTATCTTTTGAGTTGTAGAACAGGCAGAAGCCCCTCTTTCAAAGCCTGAAATTCGTGGATCTGAGGAAGAAAATCACTTGTGCACTGAGAGGTTTATTTTGTGTTGGGTCAAGCCATCACTGTACTTGTGTTGCCCAAATTATGTGGCATGTAAGCATGGTGTGGTTGAGCACTGATATCCGGAGGGGAGTGGTGGATGCGGAAGCTTGAGGTTAAACATGAAAATTTCCCATATTGTGTCCACTAAAGGCTGTGCAAAGACAGAAATCAAACTCATCCACCCAGAAATTTAATAAATATAAGCCAGAACACTTTGTAGTCCATTCCTCGCACAAGAATCCTGCTGTTTTAATCAGCATGTCCCCTAAATCTCATTATTTTGCTTATAACCAGAAATTGTTACTTTCAAAGAGAAAATCAATATCGTGAATCAGGATACCAGTCACAACTTTTCCCAATTTAGCATCTTCCGCATATGTTGGACTGCAAGTCCCAGATTTTCTAGCCAAGATGACTGCTGAAACTCATCACACTGTATGACTAAATAAGCTACATTAATGTTGTTTTCCAGTTTGGGGCCAAGATGTGTCATGCCAATCACTGGGAAGCCAGCTTTTCTAATGGTGATTGCTTAATATCTCCTTGTGATCAAGTAACCATTCCCACTTTCATCTGAAAAACATTTCATGCTGTTCAATAGGCACTCTTCTTTTCAAAAATAACCTGAGCTTTGTATGCTGCCTGGTAAACAGATCTATATGCTGCCCAGATTGCTGCTTCAGTGTCCTCGTGCAGGTTGACAATACAGGAAAAAGGGTAGTGGAAAAATAAAATGTATTGCAAGCTGTGGGCAGTAACCCAGGTCAGCTAGCAAATGCTACTTCTAAAGTCTGTCTCTCGGTTTGTGCCTCAAAAATCAATACAGCCCAAAAAGAGTGTCTCCAGCTCATTGTTGAGGTACTTCTGTTGTCTGAATCAGTGTGCTTGCAGCCTCACAACAGAATCTGAACAAAGAGAACATTGTAACCCCGTACAGCTCATGTAGTGCACATACAAGCCAGCGCCAGAGCCACACGCTCTGGGTAGAAAACAAGGACTGTATTAGTACTTCATGGGAAGTTGTACAAACGATTAAATAGCATTGTTGATCTACTTTCTCACCAAATCAACACTTCCTGGTAATTATTTTATACTTTTTTTATGAACCCTAGTAAGCAGTCCAGAATTACAAGAAACTAAATGTTGCCTTTAGAATAAAAACAAATATGATTAGGCTTTTTGCCCTGGTGACATTATTTTAAAACTTAGGGTTATCTAAGCATTTTTATCAGGGTAAGACTAATGTACCACAGCTTTTGACCCTAATAAGCATCATGAAAATAGTCTAAAATTTCTTGTTCAGCAGATGTAAATAACGTGGTTTCTGCTGGGTATAATTTCAGTCCCAAGTAACTTGTAGAGAATCAAGTCTCAACCACTGGAAGGATGATTCCAAGGCCCTGAAATTCACGTTCACCTGAAAAACAGCTTGCTAAATGACTGGGGGGACAAACTAGATAGGGCAGAGTCATTTGCTTAAACTTTTGTTTATTCCACTAATCTAATGTATAACATCAGTGGCCAATCTTTCCTCTATTGAAGGTTGAATTCCAATCTTGTTGTAGTCATATGAAATGAAGGCAGGTCTGAGCTAAAGATGCGGGGAACTACCGGTACACAAATCCTTCCTATTTTTTCTGACATCTCCCTCTTTCATTCCCTTTTCTCTCTTTCTCTGCAAGCAATTAGAACATATAACTTTTTGCCAGGGCTTTGAAATGATTGCTTGTTGAAGGCTTGAAATTAATCTGATTTCTAGTAAGTGGCCAGAAGGAAGGAAAGGGTCAAAAAACTCTACATGTAGATGATCCTGGCTGCACAATCAAAGCCCCAGTCTTTCTAAAACACACCACACATGCAATGCTTGTAGGGGGAAAAAAAGGGGGGACTATCAAGCACAACTGTTGTGGCTGCCCTTTTGAATTTTCTGACTCTGTGGATGCCTCCTTTTGAGATCAACAGTTCATTCACACACACACACACACACACACACACACACACACACACACAGTTAGGTAAAGACTAAAAGATCAGCCACATGCAACTCTATTCCAATTGGGTAAATTTGGCAGGCTAGTTTCAGTAAGATTTCGTAGCCATTGGTTTCTGCCCATTGAGTGCCACAGTGACTTCAGTGACATGCAAAAGACTGCACTTTAACATAATAGATGGGGCCAAAATAAAAAGAAAACTTATCATTTGACTGACTTTTAATGACTGTCGATTGCTGAAATCTCATTAATAGATGGGAATAAAAATTTTAAAAATACTTTGACAATTCTACCTATAATTTAACTTGCCGTCAAGCAAATGGTTTTGAAAAGCTGGGAGTAGGAAGAACTGAGTTATCAAAAGACGTCTGAATTTTTCCTAAAAGTCCTCCTTTTTTTATAAGGGAAAAAAATGGTGATTGATTAATTTTCTTGTACTCACCATGCAATCTCAGGAGTTTTGGGGCTGGTTACCATCAATTGAAACTGATGAAACGGAATAGGATTGGAGAAAAGCCTCCACCTATAAGAAAGAAATGCTTAGTCTCCTCAAATGAAGACCACATTGTAGTGGATCTTGATATAGCTAGAAATTGGGATAAGCACCCTGGAAGCCCAGTGACCCAATCCGGCATTTAATCTTTTCTTTCTTTATGGGTAAAGTAGGTTTACTTGGCAGACTCTCTGTCTGTGTCTTGATTTGCATGGAATGAATCACTGGGCAGAGATATTGCTGATACCTCTTCAATTCAGATGGGTTCCAAACAATATTTGCAATCTAGAGGTTAGGCTAACCAAGAAATTTACTTATTTTATTTATTGAAAAGATTGGAGGACCTGCTTCTCTCACACAAGTGAGTTTGGACAATGTAAAAGAATTACAAATACAGAACCCACGACCACTGCCACCATTGCAACCTATAACTGGACATCCAAGAATAAACTGTGATGTCGCTCTCAGGAGGGGACAAAAGCACACCCACAACTGCAGAGCTCATTTAGCCATGTCCCACCTGCCTAGACAGAGACAGTCAGATCTTCAGTGCCTTGAGAAAGGCTAACAAGGTTAGGGCCATCCAAATGGTTGAGAAATGCTATTCCGTACAGCAAGCACTGCTCCTGAGAAGGCACAACTCTGGGATCCAAAAAGATGAATGTTGTTTGAATTTGGCAACGGAATGAGGATGGTCACATGCCTTCTGTGATCTCAGATTATTAATAACATCTACATCAGGGATGTCCAACCTTGGTAACTTTAGGACTGGTGGACTTCAACTCCTAGAACTCTCCAGCCAGCCATGCTGGCTGGAGAGTTCTAGAAGTTGAAGTCCACCAGTCTTAAAAGTTACCAAGGTTGGACACC
Source organism: Pituophis catenifer annectens (assembly GCF_029215685.1). NCBI lineage: Eukaryota > Metazoa > Chordata > Lepidosauria > Squamata > Colubridae > Pituophis > Pituophis catenifer. Next base: position 230,766,747 of record NW_027256882.1, on the reverse strand, counting down.
CCTGATCTAAATGCTCCCCCGAAAAGCATATGGAGAATTTCAGAGTCACTGGCTCAGACCTTTCTGATCAATTCATTCCAAATTTGAAATGGCTGTGGCAAAAAAAATTAAAAAAAAAATTAAAAAAAACTCAACCTAGGGATTTCTAATGTACACCTAGCCCATGCTAGCCTTTCTGGAGCCTTGAAATGGCAGCTCTGGAACTGAAACTGAAACAGAAGCATAAAATAGTTTAGAGCTTAAATGTGAGTTGAACTGGGATTCTTGTTCTCTCCCTAGCCACCCTATAAAATTCAACTTCTGTCGTTTTAGTGCTCAGCCGAGGATTTGGTGGAAGATCTCTCAAGGTGTCAAAGTCTCATTTTCAGCCAGCTGCCATAGACTTTTAATGTAAGTCATTAACCTGAGAACTGTTGGGAAGGCATGAAACAAGCAAGCCTGGAAGCAGCAAAGCCCTGTCTTGCTGAAAGCTTCCTGCATTGTTATTTGCCAACCGATCCTAATTACAGTGTCCCACAACTGGGCTTTGGCAAGTCGAGACACACAAAGTAAGCAGTTACTTCATGCAATACAATAATTGAGGGTGTGGATTCCTAACTCTTGTATATCTGAGTAATTAGTACTTTTGGCAACAGCAGTAATACTCCCACAGCAAAGCCTCTTTTTTTTTTTTCCATTAATGCAAACCCTACCAATGTTCAAATGCTGCCTGTGAGGAGACAACTCCCTTCATCGCCTAACTATCAGAGGAGTGTTTGCCTCCAGGACTTCATTACACATTCCAAAGGGTTACTTATTTCATGCAGAGGCAACCTAAAGTATAGGAAACGAAGGAGAGGCTTCTCATTCCTTGAACGACTTGACGATTCCTGCCCACCGTGTCTGTCCTGTTTTCTTAACAGTCCCTTGCTCATCTAATACTTGGGTAACCTTAGAAGTTTATTTTGACAGACCAAAGTCCCAATTAGGGATAGATCAGAGGAGGCTCATTTCGAAGAAACTAGTGAGTTGGGAGAAAGAACCTTTTGGTTTCATTAACCCCTAGGCTACTATTAGACACAGAAGCGAGCCAGTTTGGCATAGTGGTTAAGGTACTAGGCTAGAATCTGGGAAACTGGGAATTTAATTCCGCATTAGGCACAAAGCCAGCTGGGTGACCTCGGGCCTGCCTTCTCAGATTTAGGAAGTAGGCAATGGCAAACCACTTCTGAAATCCTGCCAAGAAAACTGCATGGACCAGTTCAGAGAGTTGCCAGGAGTGAAGACTGACTCAAAGCATTCTCTCTCCCCGGCCCCCCAACACACACCAAGGGGTACCAATTCTGGGCAACAGAAATCCAGATGGCCACTAGCTGGCAGCAAAGAGTAATCTAAAATAGTTTCTCATCCTCGCTTAGTGGTTATCCATAGTTTTCCAACCTGGATTTAGTAGTTCAAAATACCTTCTCTCCAGTGGTGAAATTCAGCTGGTTCTATCAGGCTCGGGCAAACCAGTAGTGCCGGTGATGGGAGGCTCCGCCCACCCACCCGGACATCATCACGTCCCCTTTATGACCTTCTGTGCATGCGTGGAGGAGGCGCATGTGCTATCTCATTTGCGAACCGGTAGCAAAGGTAAGTGGATTTCACCCCTGCTTCTCTCCTCTCTCTCTCTCTCTCTCTCTCTCTCTCTCTCTCTCTCTCTCTCTCTCTCTCTCTCTCTCTGTGTGTGTGTGTGTGTGTGTGTGTGTTTGCATCCAAACAAGGGAAATGCAGGAACTCTTGAGATCTTTTGGACTTTGGCTCCAAAAGTCTAGAACAGCTAGAAGGCACTAGGTTGCCTGCCTCTGATATGAATATAATCACACCCTTTAAGCAGTCTCATTGTACCATGACTTAACATTAATTTGTAAGTCATTTGTTTTTTCAGAGTTGAAGAAAGTTGCTGAGAAATGTTTGTGGGTGGGGTGCAGCATCCTGGCATTCACCTTAGTTATGAGTTGGCTGAGAGATGTGTTTGAGTGTCATGTCTTCTATCACACAAACATCTCCTTGTTGGTCTGCAGCCATCCTGCCTTTGATTCGGTTCCATTCCAGTCATTTCCAAGAGTGAATCATGAGAAAAGTCCTTTGCTTGGCTTTGTCATACCAGAAAGTATAAGCAACCAGGGAGTGGGCATAATCTACTACCTGATAAGATTAAAATCAAGTCAGAAACTTCATCCAAAGAAACTCCAAATTCAGAAATGTCCCATCCTGAGGTTTTACCCAAGCTTTGCAAGTAGAGAGATGTGTGAGAAATTGCAGGTCAAATTAGAATTACTGTATAGGGAGACAAAGTTTGTAATGCAGTAACTGAATGGAGCAGTCCTAACGGTTCCTTATTCCTGCAGATATTGTAACTTGGCACATTTTCTTTTAATATTCTGTACTGAGCAGATGCACTTAGTACATCCATAACTATTTAAACATAGTGCCCATTTTATCTCATCATTCAATCGTACTATAAGAGGAATAAAACAGCACTCAGGGCCACATTACTACTGGTGAGTCATGAAGTCATACTTTAATAATTTAATTGACATTTTGTAGTTCATGACCAGCTATGTATCACATATTAGATAGCAATTTATTTCAGTATTTCAAATCCACACCGCAAAGGTTAATTTGCTAATTAATAAGCCACCACATCACAATTTTTGAAGTACAAATTATGAAGTCAAGAACTGCAAACTGAGAAGCCATAAATTAATTAATGGGGAATTAAAAGACTGCAAAACGAAAAGTCAGAAACTGCAATCACAAATACTAGGCACGCTATTCCAGATGCTACTTAACTTAACACAAATAAGTCTTAAGAACAAGTCCACATAGGCACAGGGAAAATAATGGTGATTTCGCTCAATCATCTCTTTCTATCCCTCCCTCCCTCTCTCTCTCTCCCCCCCCCTTTGTTCCCACGATCCTCATTCATGGATCCCATCAGCTTCAGTGGGAGACAGTAAGATGTTCTTTGTAGGGATGAAGAACTGCAGGCCTAAAATGGTCCATTGAAATCTTCCATCTTGTCCACAAGAAATTTGAAGAATATCTTCCCTCTACTGAAGGACAGATCCTTTCCCCCAAGTTTCCAAACCCACCAACTTCATTTTTCCAAGTCTTTAGCCCTTTCCTACGCAATTCTACCCTCCCCTGTTCATACAGGAAAGAGAAAAATTTATATCCCAGTTAGCAGCTGAAGATAATAAGAACTTCTTCCTGCCTCTACAAAGCTACAAAATAGTCTCCATTGTGCTCAGTGGAGGCTATTTCAAAAGCCTATCGCTGCCTAGAGGCATTTTTTGAATGGTACAGCTACTGGAAAAACAAGAACTTACTTTTCAACTTCAACATTGTTAATTCTTCCTTGAAAAATCACTCATCATGTTCCCTCAAATATGCAGCCAGTGATACTGATGGAGGCTTTTTGAAATGGAGGGTCAGCTTGAAATGATGGAAGAATTTCAAGCTGACCCTCTCCTTCCCAGTTCTCAGAGCCCATCAAAAACCAGCCCATTTTGCAATCCGCCGCCACCATTTATACCAATGGATTTTAGCCTAAAGCAGGGGTTGGCATCCATGGCCCTTTATGACCTATGGATTTCAACTCCCATAATTTCTAAGTCAGTTGAAGTCCACAGGCCGTTAAAGAGCTATAGTTGCCCACCCCTGCCCTAAAGCGTCATCAACAGAAAAGCACAGAATATGAGATGCAAGTGTGCTGAGAGGGCATTATTGAAGTGGTATTTATTTATTTACTCATATTTGTATGCTTTCAAACTTCTAGGTGAGCAGAATCTGGGGCAAGAGCAGGAGCTCGCCCAGGGGTGAAATTCACTTACCTTCCCTACCGGTTCACAAATGTGCACACGCCGCCTTGTGCGCATGCGCAGAGGCTGAAAATCATCACAAAAAAGGGATGTCATGACGTCTGTGCAGGTGGGTGGAGCGTCCTGCAGCTGCCACTACCAGTTCTCCCAAACCGGGTAGAACCAGCTGAATTTCACCCCTGAGCTCGCCCCTGTTACATGGCACTTGGGTCCCAAACTCAGGATATCAGCTTTCCAATTGACAATCTCAGCATCCTTACCTGCTGAGCCCTTGCAGCCCCTTTGTTGGTCTATATAAGAGCCACGGTGGTGCAGTGGTTAGAATGCAGTATTGCAGGCTACTTCTGCTGACTGCCAGCTGCCTATAATTTGGCAGATCAAATCTCACCAGGTTCAAGGTTGTCTCTGCCTTCCATCCTTCTGAGGTGGGTAAAATGAGAAGCCAGAATGTTGGGGGCAACATGCTGACTCTGTAAAGAGGGCTTAAAGAGCCCACTTAAAGAGGGCTGTAAAAGCACTGCGAAGTGGTATATAAGTCTAAGTGCTATTGCTATTGCTATATCTATATGTTTTCCAGGAATTCTTTGCTAAGCCACAGAGTTGCTAAACTATGTCTATTGATTGGTAGAAGAAATTTTAACAGCAGAGAGTAAAAAGTTATGTTTCGTAAAACAGTGTTATAAAAAGAGCTAAACTCCCTGAGATGTCTGTTTCTTGAAAAGATGCTGTAAATGAGGTTGATCTACAGTATTTCTTCATCTGTTCCTCCAAATGCCTATGTGGGTTAGCAAGACATCTCCAGATCTCTAACTATGACCTCTCAAGTCATCTTCACAGGAGACGCCTGGAACAAAGTACTTTAACACAGCACATCTACTGAATGTACCTGATAATTAGAGGCATTTGATTTAGGGAGGAGTGAGTCTTTAATAGGGAGCAGAGTTAGAGATGCATGTCTGCAAGATTCCAACATGTGGATGCCTAGAAACATGTCTAAACATATATGCACCCTGTTCATAGCAGAAACAATGCCAGCAAAATTAAACTTTTCTAACTGGGCACTGACTCACCAATATCATTAGGCAAGGTTATTTATTTATTTCTTTGTCTCAATATGACACCTTATGAATGATGCTCTCCAAATTAAAGCATTGTGTCATCCCAATGGCAAATTGCACATGCGCAGAGGGCTCAGGGTATTTGTTAAGGCTGCTGTTATGTAATTGTTTTCTCATTTGTCAATGCAGGGACATCAATAATGAAATAAATGTCAGCACCCTAAGAACATTGTGATATCAATCAATAAGAGTAACAGGTTCTAAGGATTGCAAATGGCTGCCTCTGTATGGAGTTTGAAAACTTCAGTTTATACAAAATTCAGTGGAGAAGTTGGTCTCCAGTACCACCTAAAGAACAGTCAAATGCAAAGTTGCTTACTATATTTCAACTTTTATATATAAAACATATAGTCTTGATAGATTGTCTTTAGGATTTAGAATACTGCCTATTATGTTAGCATCTTTAGCAACAAAGGGGAGAAAGGAAAAAGGTCAGAGCACATCAGTATCTTCCAACAAGAGGCGCTCACTTCCTGCAATCAAAAAACACTATATTATTTTCCAAAAAAAAAAAAAATACTGGATTGGAGTCAATGAATAATAGATGCGTGCATGTTTGTGTTTGTGTGTGTTTATGGGCTGCATATCTATCAAATGTGTCATGCCACTATGGCACTGAATTTTTGCCAAAATCTTTACCTTGAAATGTGTGCATTTTTTACAGAGTCAGAAAGGGTTCACATGTTAGTTTGTAATGATTCCCAGGTTATTTTATGAAATCCCCCATCTTGTTTGCTTTTATTGATTTATTTGTCTGTTTATTAAAAATATCCAGATGTTTCTACTGTCTCTAAACAGAGCATCTCTGTTGCCCTATTATCTGCTTGTATTCTTCTTGGATCTGGATACGCTCCCTTCAGGTGCCTTTCTCTGTCTTCAGCACCATGCCCTCGTAAGCAAAGCTTCCTTAAAATAGGCTATAACAAACAGATTTGTGGGCCTTTCTCTGGGCTGCATCTTATTAACTGATCTGTGGGAAATGCTCTTTAGGCTATTGAAGTACATGAGCGATTGCAACAATAAATTAGAGTTAACTGGAGACAACTCTGTGGCTCCTAACACAATCATCCATTACAAGTAGCCTTTGCAGGGGAAAAATTGTTCTTTAACTTATAGTGGTTGCTTGCTTTCAGATGGCATTTCAGCTTTGATTATACTTCATCTCCCTTATCTTTGAACCAGCCTAAAAGGTATATATGTCTTAAACTCCAGTTGCAAGTAATAATGAATGTTTCCCAGATAACATCTAGCCATGCATGTAGTAAAATCTGGAAAGTGTTCTTTAGCATCATCCTTTGCATTTCTCCCCTTTCTCCCTCTCTTCCATGAAACAGTATTAATCTACCTATCAAAAGGTGTAGATGTTTTACACTAAATGATTGAATTACAAATCTCAAACCTATGAAGCTGCAAATAGCATATGTGGACATTAAATCTAATGTTCTTGAAGTACTTTAAGGAAGATGTACCTATATAAGCTATTGTTTCTGCTTTAATTGTGCATTCTAATCCATTCAGTAAAATTGACTGAAAACATTTTTCCATGTGAAAACATCACTAGGAGTGTGAAGTTAGAACTGATGTGTTCTGTGTTTTCCCTGGAAATAAATGTTATTTTAAACAGTTATTTATGTAGGCATGGAACATATTAATTGTATCCTTCCTTCCTATCCTTAAATTACTCAAGATGGCTGACAATAAAAAAAAATGAAAACATGAACACTCAAACTTCCATAAAAACAACTGCAGTTATTGTTAAAATAAGCTCAAAAGAAAAAGCTTTGCTAAAGAGCCTTTCTTGGAAACAGAAAGAATGAAGACTAAGCATAATGTCTATAGATTCCATAGTTTCCAATCAGCATAAGAGAACTACTGCATGCCCCCAAAACTTTAACAAGATCTCTCCATCTGACCCTAATGTTCAGAGTGGTTTGTACTGAGATAAATTATCTGTCACAAAGAAATAATTCATAGCATCAGCATAGGCATGAAATAATATCAAATATTGTGGGTTGCAACCACCAAAATATATATACTTTCTTGGATAGGGTTACAGCTGTTAGCTGCAGTCATGACATAGATCAAAGCAGCTGTCTTGGACTTCTGGGATGAAGAAGGCTCCATGAAAGCAAAGCTGATGGCCATGGGGGGGGGAAGGAGTCAATGAATGGATCAATTCCTTGGAACTCTTCTCCAGATCAAGAAGAAGACTGGGATTACCCACAGATTTGCTCCACACAGAGACTCCCTGCAAAGAGATCTGAAATAGTGATCTCCAGCAGGTTTGAGAGCTGTGGGAGCCAGGGGAATATCAACTTGCCTAACTGTGATTTTGGTGTCTTCAAACAGACACTGGATTTGTCAACTTCCTCTCTTAATTTAGGAAGTTGTTGGTTAATGATTTTCTGGTTGCTAATAATTTTCAGTAGGGCAAGTTTTATCACACTGAGAGAGTTTACTTCTACCCTATTGAAAAATTAAATGTAAGTTTAAAGTTTGCTGTAGATTTAAGAATTAAAGGGAAAAATATTAACTTTTAAAGATTGCCACAGTGGATTTACACTTGAAACCAACTGATATCTTAATAACTAAAGGGGGTATACAAATATGAATCAGAAAAATGATTTGAAAAGCTTTCTTAATTTGAGTTTGGAAAAAGGGACATGTTAAACTATTAAAGCTGTCCCCAAAAGGAGGCAAAGAAGAAATGATAAATCAACTTGTGGAACATTATTTGATGGGATTAAAGATCAAGCTTTGTAAAACAGAAAGAATATAAAGTGAATTCATATAACCAGGCTTAAAGTACATATGTTTTTGTTCCTGGTATCTATTAATAGAATTTGCTCAGGACTGTATAATAAGGCTTTCATGAACTTTGTATAAATAAGAAGAGTTTTCTTTTGATTTATTTTTTAGAGAAAGTGATAAATTGGAATACAAAATGGATTTATATGATTAAGGTCAAAACATTTGCTTCTATTTCCTATAGGTCTTAATCAGTGGTGGTATTCACATTTTTTTACTACTGGTTCTGTGGGCGTGGCTTGGTGGGCATGGTGTGGCTTGGTAGGCGTCGCTTGGTGGGCATGGCAGGGGAAGGATACTGCAAAATCTCCATTCCCACCCCACTCCAGGGGAAGGATACTGCAAAATCCCCATTCCCTCCCCACTCCTGGGGGAAGGATATTGCAAAATCTCCATTTCCACCCCACTCTGGGGCCAGCCAGAGGTGGTATTTGCCGGTTCTCTGAACTACTCAAAATTTCCACTACCGATTCTCCAGAACCTGTCAGAACCTGATGAATAGCATCCCTGGCCTTAATAGACTTGCTGTTTAGGACTGAATGATGAGTTTTTATAATTTGATTATTGATAAAGGATGAGATTTGGGAAGAAGTTTTTTTTAATGAAGTATTAGAGAAAGTGCTAAGTGACTGAAGTTGTTTATACTTGCCTGGAGGAAGGGGGAAATCACTTTTTATATCTTTTAATGTTATTTTTGATTTTTTTAAAATGTTAGTTTTTCCATCCCATCACACTTCTCTTTTTCTTCACTTTTTATACTTTCTTATTTTACATTAGTTTTTTTTATTTTTGTATTGTACACTTTAATAAAATTATTATTTTAAAAAATAACACAGACCAAAACAGATGACTCAAGTACCAAATGTTAATGAGTAAAGAATACAAGCTATGGGGCTTGTTCTCTAACTCTGTCCTAGAGAGCAGTAGAGAACTATAATCACAGGGAAAGTAAGAGTAAATTGCAAATGTAGATATTTTCTGTATTTTAGTTGTGACAAGACTGTCACCTTGTTCTTTGTTTCAAACAGCCAGATTTCTTTGGGCAGCTGTGGGCGGTGCAGGGCTCATCTAATCTGCAAGAGAAGATTATAAACATGTTTCTGTTTGCCTTGTTACATCTATATTATATTGGTTTTAGATACCTAACAATCAGTGTAAAATAGTATGAGTTTACATTATACAGTGTAATATATATAATACCATAAAATACAAATAATATTTTCTGGTTAGCTGTAAATGCTAAGGTTTATATTTCAGGCCAATTCAATATTTTTTAAAATTATTTTTAAATAATATGCACTTGTTTATGTCAAGTAAGGTAAAGGTAAAGGTTCCCCTCGCACATATGTGTTAGTCATTCCCGACTCTCGAGGGCAGTGCTCATCTCCATTTCAAAGTCAATGAGCCAGCGCTGTCCGAAGACATCTCCGTGGTCATGTGGCCGGCATGACTAAATGCCAAAGGCTCACAGAATGCTATTACCTTCCCACCAAAGGTGGTCCTATTTTTCTACTTGCATTTTTTACGTGCTTTCGAACTGCTAGGTTAGTAGAAGCTGGGACAAGTAACGGGAGCTCACCCTATTATGCGGCACTAGGGATTTGAACCGCTGAACTGCTGATCTTTCAACTGACAAGCTCAGAGTCTTAGTCACTGAGCCACCGTGTCCCTTTTATGTCAAGTAGGTTTGCAAAAAGTTTGTACATATAGGAGAAGGATTGACAAAACCTGGGGGCAGAGTTAAAAGAGGGATCGGCCTAGAATCTCTAAATAGTCACAGGCAAACTAAATCCAATCTCCCTTAAATTCCATTGACCCTTATCTAACTCCAAGCAGGTGCTAACTAGTAGTTGAGAAGATTCCTATGCATAGGCATGATTAGCAATAAATCAGTTTAATTGGACCTTCACATAGAGCTGATATTTCACTCCTGACAGTATACTATAAGACAATGGATATCAAATTCAGCCTAGATTTTGGGGAAGGCCATTTGTATTACAGTTACTTTCAGAACAAAAAAAAATGGTTTCATACTAAACAAAAAAAATAGGCTTCTCTTCCCAACAGCAAGTTCATTCAAATGTTTTGATTTACCAGAGCATTTTGTGCTTACTTAAATAACACATTTTCTTATCCCTGGAGAAGTTCATAATGTGTTCAGCGAAAACGGAGTGTCAAGCAAATGATGTAATCAAGAGCTCAAATAAAAATTCAAGAGAGACAGCTCAAGCTTTCCTCCTAATGATATTTATGATGCTACAATAATTGCTATGGCACTGTACATAGCTCTAGAGAGGAAATATAAAGGAGGAACTGCTTTACTGCTTTATTTGGCAGTATGATGTCCATGAGTTAAAAGACAGGGATGGAAACCATAATGTTTTCAGACATTTCCCAAGCATATTAGCTCCAGATTCTCATAACAACCCAGTGTCTTTCTCATTTTAAAGGACTTAATATTATGAGTAATAGAAGCCATAAACATCCTGCCATCCAGGAAACATGATAGGGACTCCTGCTCTTGTTCCCCATCTTTAGCTTGTTGGACATTGAAAGCAAAATCCATTCTTGCATGAAAAATTATATTTGTCTATATATCTGCCAACCATTAAATAAAAAAGATGTTTTCACCTGTGTTTTTTTCCCTCTAAAATAAGCCAACATCATCAGTAAAATTAGTGCTGGCACATGGTTCTCACTGTATTGGAGGAGAGGCAGAAATGGAGCAACTAATTTTAAAGAAAGTGCCATTCTCATTTGTTTCTTGAATGCTAATAAGACAAGAACTAAATAAATCTAGGAATTATTTATATCTGTTATTGAGGCAAAAGGGAGCAGCTGCTGAATAGTGCCCAGTTAATTCTCTTTAACAGCCCTGGCTAGGAAATGACTAATATTATGTCCAACTGAAATAATGAACAGAAGCTAGAAAGGCATGAATTAATGGTCAATGTTTGAGATTGGTCAGATAAATTGATTCAACATCCTTTCCATGCTGAAAAAGATGTTTGGATTGTATTACATGTTTTAGCAACCTATGATTATAGATTTTTTTTTCCTCCCAAGCAGACTGTTTAATTTCTCTAACCAACATAAAGCTGTTTTGCAGCATTTCAAATTCTGGTCCATAAAAATGAGTTTACTGGGGAAAAAATACAGGTTTGTTAATACACTTCTAGTTTAGAAGTTCACCCTGATTATATGCAAGCTCTTCTCTGCAAAAAAAAAAAAAAAAAAAAAAAAATGAAAAAAAGTGGATGGTATCAAATGCAGCTAGAATAGAACCATCTTAAGTGTAGGAAGAAAAAGCTGGCAAAGAATGAATATGAAAGAATCTAGCAGATAATAGAAAAACAGGCACTTTCACTGAGATTTTCAAAAGGTCAAGGTGAGTCAGACTGATTTAATAGTCTGGCTTGGCTATACTAAAGTACTTGGAGGATGCATGCTCCTTCTATTCCCCTTCCTTATCACATATTCCAATTCCATTCTCCATTTTCTGTTGGTAGGAACTTCAACTGAAAAACTAGAATATTGCAGACTATTATCTACTTTCCAGCTAGAATGAAAATCAAGATACTTTGTGCCATGCAATAACCATAGTTTATATGACTCTAAAGCTTCGCTAGCTGCTGAATATTATGTTGTTGATTCACAAAATGTATCTCCTGCATTCATCGCCATGAACGAAAGGAGAAAGAAGGAACAGCAGCTAGTGTGCAAGCTGCAAATTAATTCAACAACTGGCACAGAAAGTATTTATTATCTCTAAATTAGTAGAGGTTGCTGGTTGGGCAATGTCATTTGGCTTCAGATTTTTAAAGCAGAGGAGTCCTAAATCTGCCATGCTGAAGGACAGTCTGCCATTTCTGGAGGCCTGATAGGTCATTGCAATCTGGGTTAAAAGCAGGGGTGAAATCCAGCAGGTTCTGACAGGTTCTGGAGAACCAGTAGCGGAAATTTTGAGCAGTTTGGAGAACCGGCAAATACCACCTCTGGCTGGCCCCAGAGTGGGGTGGGAATGGAGATTTTGCAATATCCTTCCCCCTGGAGTGGGGTGGGAATAGAGATTTTGCAATATCCTTCCCCTGCCGTGCCCATCAAGCCACGCCCACCAAGACACACCACACCCACAGAACCGGTAGTAAAAAAAATTGGATTTCACTACTGGTTAAAAGTGGTTTTAATTTTTTTTTTTTGATCTTTGTTTTTTTGCTGTAGATTTTTTTTTTATCCCTTGCATTAAAATTAATTGCAAGAACAGTTAATGCATTAGCTCAGGCTTTTCAATTCAAGTCACTGTTGAGGGCACAAGGGACTTTAGATCCCAAAGCATGGATCTCTATTGTGTGTCCTGCCCTTCCTGTAGTTCTGCTGGTGGAACTGCTACTTGTATAGGTCTATATCCACAGAGATTTTCACAGGTTTATCTGTGGTTCCTAGGATGGATTTGCTCTCGCGTAAGCAGAGGACAACGTCTGCTTCATCCCAACTCACTTTAACCAGCCTTTAATGGGGAATTGCTATTAGTTTGCTTGATGTATTTCTCTTTCATGTGAGGTCCCAAATATTTTAGGTCTAGTTTTGTAGTTTTAGTCTTTTGAGATTCTGTTAATGTAGCCTTAGAATAATGTAGATGTAATTTACCTAGTCGTGTTACTGGGAGGGCTGACATCAATCTTGCAAGTCTGAAAATACAAGACTTCCCACTGCTACTTTTAACTGCTTGATATGATCATTAGGGCGAGTCCTTCCTAAGTTTATTTCTCTGACCATTATCCACTGGGGGCTCTTGACTCCATTATCTGATTGTCTCCTAGGCAACTTTGCTTCCCTTCATTTCCCAAAAACTATCCATACATTCAATTACAAGGAAAGTCTTGATTCTGCCCCCAGGACTGAGGCCAGGATGTTAGGGGTGCTCTAACATGAGTTTATGTGCATAGAACATGAGCTCAGATTTTTAGTGAAGGAACCTTGTCTTGTTTTGAGTTTTTGTTTGTTTGTTTGTTTCTTGGGGAGGGTTATGGATTGATTGTGTTTTCATTCTGTTCACTGTGCAATTTCCTTGGCTACATGGGTGGCCATATAAATTTGATTAGTAAATAAATTCCAAGACTTTTAGTGACTCTTGCTTCCTTATCCACCTCAAGAACCTGTAATTCCTGAGGTATGAGGTGCCTCGAAAGCAGCTAAAATCATCTTATTCTGATGGTCTATTCATGCAAGTGATGGGCCTGGGTTTGATTTTTATGGGTTTTGATTATATTTAATATTCTCATTGTTCTTAACATTGTCTTAGTTTGACATAATGTAAACCCACCTTGAGTCTTCTAAAGGAGGGCAGTATATAAATATTTGTAAATACACCTATCCGTTCTCAAAACGTGGAACTCCTCTTTTATTTCATTTTTCTAGTTAAATATTAATGATACGAAACATGATTGTTATTCTTATTTAGTACTCCTACTTTAGGAGAAGTAATGTTCTATATTATAATTCAACATATTCTAATTGGTCAACCAATGTCTTTCCTGTAAGTGTCACAGCTATACATTTGTCCTCATAAATAACAATAAAAGTTTCGCTCCTTTTAAACAGAACATAGAGCATTAAAAGGCATGCTTCCAGATGTCAACATGTATCTAGATCAGGGGACTCCAAACTTGGCAACTTTAAGACTTATGGACTTCAACTTCCAGAATTCCCCAGCAGCATGGCTGGCTGAGGAATTCTGGGAGTTGAAGTCCAGAAACTTTAAAGTGGCCAAGTTTGGACACCCTTAGTCAAGATCTAAAGAAATGTGGAAGCAACAATTATGTTCTATCTGAAAGTATAGTAAACCTATCTTTAAACAAATAGATCTATTATACAGGACTTTCTTTTAATCCACATCTGAGTGGAGTTTCAACTAGATTCTTATCCTGCATTAGAGACACTTCGGCAATTAAGAGGAAAAAAAGCTGGTATTGTATAGCTGCAGGTTATTCTGTCCACTCTGGAACATCAGTCTCAATGAAATGTATATTTTGCCTTGGGGCACAAGAAGCCTAAGATTTTATGAAATAGCTTTCATTTCAAAAGAATAGTCTGAACTGCCTGAACACAAATTCAGTCAGTAAAATACAGACAGCCAACTGCCACAAAATATCCAAGGATGGTTTTCAATGCTGAACCATGGTTTATTACCTGGATCACTACTTGTGTTTTCATTTGCACGGAGGTGAACCCACAATAAACACATATAAATTAAGCATAGCAGTGTGCAGAGACATGGCAAATGCACGGTGATTATGCACCGGGTAAATTAGCTCTAGACAAAGATTTGCTTTGCAAGTTTTATGTTTTCTCCAGCTACTTGCAGAAAGGAAGAATGATTGACAAATATTGAACTAGGAGAACCTAATGATGACAGAGCAAGAAAGGACAGTGGTAGGGAGTGACAAGTTACTACATAAGGAGGAGGAAGAGGGTGGGAAATAAAGGGTGAGAGCTTCAGTTTTTTTTTTTTTTTTTTAGAGTTTCAGTTCCACAAAAATCATATGAGGTCCAACAGAGCAAGCTGCACCATGGAAGCCAGAGAACATAAAGACATGAGGAGCTAGAAGAAGAAATGAAACCAGTATGGATATATTTCCCCTTTTTAGAGAAAAAAAGCAAAGGATTTCCATTGATCATTGCATATTTGAGATTTCACAATGGTCATATGCCACCTTGATCTTATTCATTTCTCAGTTGTAGGTCTTGATCTGATTGAGGCAATCACTTCTGTCTCAATTGTGTGTACTTTCTAGTCCCATGGAAACCATAGCAGATACAAGTGATAATGGGAAGTGTAGATGTTAGAAATCTTTAAGCTCTACCCCCTGAGAAATATAGGGTAATAAGAGGCCCTGCAGATTGTCTTGTGGGTGACCTAGGAGAAGGTGCTGCTAAATTAAAATGTGGCATACAAGTGCTAAATTTGTGATTCATATACATTCCAGAGCAGTGGAGAGACTGAATCTGACACATTGCCCAATGCTAATCAAAAACAGACTTTAGAGCACTAAAGTCAAGCTTTCATTGGATTGATGGTTGCTCCAAAGAAAAATAATAAATATGGAAATGGACAAGCGACATGAAAAGTAAGTGAGGAACATTAAATTATGAATTGTACCTACTTTTAGAAAACCTCAGCAAATTACTTAAAGCTCTTTGCTTGTCTACCAGGAGACAAATCATTGAGTTTAAAGACTGAAAAATGCGGATTACCCTAAAAGTTGGACAGCAGGCCCAATGTTTAGAGCTGCCCAAGTATAACAATGCTGGACTTCCGGTTTGCTTGCCTTCGGCGACGACGGTGCCTTTTGAAGGACCGCCAGCCCCGCCACCTGTAGAGCCGCTTCGTGATCGAGAAGCAGCTCGAAAACTTCAAAATCCTAAGGATTGTTGGAGGAGAGATAGCAGGGCACAGGTCGAGCCCCTGTAACCCCCCAGGGAATTGATTCTGGGGAAGAAACAGGCGCGGCTCCCTCCCAACCTGCTGAGACTCCGGGCGGCGTGGGACGATTCTGCCTTTGCAGAACAAGCCGGCAGCAGTAAACATTTAAAGCGAAAGGAACCAACTTTAACAAGCAGCGAATATACTTGAACCCTGAAACTCGGAATCGCAAGTATTAGCGCTTTGTTGATTCTTTAAGAAAAAATGTGAATGAGTGAAAGTGACTTGAAAAAATATGGTGCTCAGCATTAGAGTTAACGAGTCAGCGAATGTGGATTGGTGAAGTCATCTTGCTTTGTTACAAAGTTACCAAGTTGCTACAAAGTTGCTTCGCTTGTAACAAGAGAAACAAGAGAAAAATTTCTCCCTTTTTAATACTTGACTTTGTTTTACTCCAGTTCCTATTTGATTAAATCTGGAGGTGGCACGTGCGCTCCCATTTGCGAACCGGTAGCAAAGGTAAGTGAATACCACCCCTGGTCAGAAGCAAAAGATGATGAGTTCCATGAATCCTGGATGAATCTTAGAACTATGCAGTGCTATGCAGGAATAACTGTCCACTGAGTCCCACCATCAGACTTTAAGCATTTGGCCTTGAAAGAGTTTCAAAAAACCACACAAAATGGCTACTAGATGTGGATAGATTCAGAATAAGGATAAACAAAGGAATCAATCATCCAGCACTGTGGAATAAGTACAAATCTTCTAGAAGTTCCTGCCTAGGAAAGACAAGGAAATGATCAGCAACCAGTCTAAGAAAAAGTAAGGTACCCTTTCTCAATTCCTTCCTGGCCATCTAACTGAGTATCCTCATAATGCCCGAGCATCAATGAATATTTTACTATCCTGACTTATAAAGTTTTTGTGTTGTTAAAACAAGAGATTTATGGAATGGAGGGGAGGTATTGTAATTTATAGTCCATCCAGTAGCTTTTTTTCATCCTAGAAAAGCAACAAACAGCCAAAGCATGTGCCATCCCTATCCACTCCCAAGGGAATATCTGGGCAGTAATTCTGTAGCCTCATCAGTATAGCCAAAGCCCTTTAGCTCTTTATAATAAAGGTCCAAAGACTGGTTCTTCTAAATGGCTAGGTTTCAAGAGGAGTCAAGCTCAGGGCTATAACAAACCATATCTGAGCTGCCAAAATCCAAAAGACCAGTAGATGGCAACAAGTATCTGTTAACCATTTAGTAGATATCCCATTTCTGCAATCCAAAATTCTGGGATAGGTCACACATGGTTACTTTGTGTGTGTGTGTGTGTGTGCAAAGATAAGGGTAGCCTTCAGTTAAAAATGACTCCTGCTAATTATGCCATAGAAAACCTCCAATGCCAAGGGCCTTATAATGGTGA
Organism: Pituophis catenifer annectens; assembly: GCF_029215685.1. Lineage (NCBI taxonomy): Eukaryota > Metazoa > Chordata > Lepidosauria > Squamata > Colubridae > Pituophis > Pituophis catenifer. The sequence goes on along the minus strand of NW_027256882.1, from coordinate 230,750,135 downwards.
CCATTTTTTTTTTTCATGAAAGTCTATCATGTTCCATTATCATTATTCATTGAAATATGTTCCACAGAAGTGCCTTGCCCTGGTCTCCTCCAGGAATTGTTTTCACTTTCCACTACAACCTGAAATTCTGATAATCTTTGGCAGTCTCCAGTCAAAGGTTAACCAAACCCTATTGTACTAAGTTTCCAGACCCAAATACATTGCTGCCATCTGCTGAGACCAAATATACTATATGTATTGCTCTTTCTTCTTGTGAAGTTCCCAGATGCTTGGGTATCTTAGAAATAAATAAATACATTGCCTGGGAGTAAGATCTGTTGGGAAGCTCTGTTAGTTGCATACCTCATTTCTTTTTCCCTACAAATGTGTGAACATTGAAACATCTGCTTCCAGATGGTGACTTGATTCAGTTAACTGCTTAATATCACTAATCACCGCAATGCTATTTGAGTGTCAAGGAGAAGATTAGGGGGAAAAAAAGTTAATTTTTTTAGACCAAGAGCATGGGATCCAGACCTTCATGAATTTCATGAATCCCACTTTTTATGGTTATTAGAGTCTGCTCTAAGGGGCAAAACTAATGGCAGTTCCCTGATATGCTGCCCAATTGAATAAGTGTAGCATAAGCTGGTTAAATGTCTATGGAGATTCTCAGTCCATGGTTGTCCCAGAGGTGCTTTTTCAAAAAGCAACTGGACAAAATCCAGTTGCCTTTTGAAAAAGCACCTTTGAGATATAAACTGGTTAAATGGGTTTAACATGACTAAAAGTGAGATAATATAGGTAGTCCTGGACTTATGACCACAGCTGATCCCAAAATTTATGTTGCTAAGTGAGACATTTGTTAAGTGACTTTTGTCCCATGATCTTTCTTGCCACAGTTGTTAAGCGAATCATTGCAGTTATTAAGTTAGTAATCCAGTTGTTCAGTGAATCTGGCTTTTCCATTGACTTTACTTGTCAGAAGGTTGCAAAAGGCGATCACATGACCCCGGGACACTGCAACGTCATAGATCTGAACCAGTTGCCAAACATCCTAATTTTGATCAAGCGTCTCTAAATGAACTGTTGTAAATTGAAGACTACCTGTTTCGTCATCCCAGTCAAGGCCTTCCTTCCAAATTCTGACCTATATGCGACAATAAGGGCCATTATTCTGTCCTGGTAGTGGATAGTGTAGTATGAAAAGGGCTGTTTATGGAGTTCATTCAGTTCAGCTCTTTTCAGTGGTTTCATAATCCAAGATTTTTTCATCCTCACATAACACACTGGATCCTTACCCTTGGCCTTCAGGCTCATAGATTAAATATGTCACTTTCTGATACTCAATGCTTCACAGTAATGACAACTTTGCTATAGGAGTCCATTAAGTTGCCATAGTAATCATAAATTTATTTATCAAATTTATATAGCTGCCCAATTTTTTTTTTCCGCAATGAAACATAGCACATCAATAGATTTATTAAAGGTCAGTGAAAACGATAACTTCTTCTCCCCCATTTTAGAGACAGAAAATTTATTGTGACTTATCCAAAATCACAGCATAAGTGAAAGTGAGAGAAAGAGAGTTGAGAAATTGAGAATTAAGGTATGTGTGTTTGTGCATTGTCATGTAATTTCTAGGCTTTGTAAATTATATTTTCACTGGTATAGATTAGCTGAGTTGTGTATATTATATTTGTATAAATTCCTTAATGGTTAGAATGAAACCCCTCATTTGCTGAAGGCCTGTCTATGTGGATGCCTGTAGCAGCCTGATCCTGACCTACTCTCTGGTATGATAGAAGAGGACACATCTGGAATTTTACAATTAATAATTTTTCATTAAAAATAAGAAATTTTTAATTTCTCTTCATGGGGGGGAATTAAGGCTAAATATCACAGAGAATTATATTTCAGAGAAAGGGGGGAAATGCTGAGATGGGCTTACTTAATTTGTTTGTTTGTTTTATTTACATCCCACTTTTTTTTTTTTTTACAAATAACTCAAATGGTGAACTTGCTCAATACTGCTTCCTCCTCCCATTTCCCTCATAGTAGCCATTCTCTGAGGTAAGTTGGGCTGAAAGAAAATGACTGGCCCAAAGTCACCCAGCTGACTTTCATGCCTAAAACAGGACTAGAACTCATGGTCTACTGGTCCCTTAATCACTAGACCAAACTGACTCTCTAATGACATTCAGAAGCAATTGGCAATCAGTACAGCTCTTGAAGCAGAATTACTATATTTTCTTGTTTGCTCACTTATCCACATTGGGCTAATGCTTGTAAACTTTCATCAAAGACAATTGCTTCCAATCTTGTGAGGTAATCCTCAATTTACAACCATAACTGAGTCCAAAATTTCTGTTACTGAGACATCTGTTAAGTGAGTTTTGCCCGATTTTATGACAGTTGTTAAATGAATCACTGCAGGTGTTAAGTTAGCAACATGGTTGTTAGATGAATCTGATCTCGCCATTGACTTTGTCAGAAAATTTCAAAAGGGGATCACCTGAGCCCAGGGCATCGTAACCAGTGGTGGTTCTATCCGGTTCGGGCAAACTGGTAACGGCGGCTACGGGAGGCTCTGCATCACATCCCGTTTTTGATGCTTTGTGCATGCACAGAGCATTTGCAAACTGATAGTGAAGATAAGTGAATACCATCCCTGATCATAACCGTCAAAAATACAAATCAATTGTCAAGAGTTTGAAGTTTGATCACATGGCCATGGGGATGTTGCAATGGCCATAAGTGTGAAAAATGGTCATAAGTCGCTTTTTTCAGAGCTATTGTAACTTCAAACGGTCCCTAAACGAATTGTTATTAGTCGAGCACTAGCTGTGTACTTGTTTGCAAGGAAGCCTAGTTTTTCATACAGGCATAAATAAATGCTAAAATCAGAGAGGCTTGCTTTGGGCCATGAGGGTGTGGGTGTCATGCTCAAGGCAGCTAATTCTCAATGTACAAAGTCGTATCTTGTTTAAAATAAACAAATGCAAGGCAGAGATTCACTTGACATAATGAAAGCAAAATGGGACTTTTTATATGTTCTCAATTAAGCCTTCTGCAATAACAAGAGTGATGGGAGAAGGGAGGGGCAGAACAGATGTTCTCTTTTAGCTCTCAAAAAGGCTTCAAAATAGACATTTCTCCTGCCACCTAACTAGGAAGAGGAAAAAAACCTGTCATAGCCCAGGCCTTTGGGGGCATTTTTTCTCCCCTTCTGATGGAGGTCTATCAATGATCATTTCAAGAAATGTTCACCATAAATTTTTGGTGAGTGTGAGAGAGAAATAAAGAAAGAGAATATGTCCTTAAATATGTCAATGGCTGAGGACTACAATGTAAAAATGTTTACAGGTAGTCCTCAACTTACAACAGTTCATTTAGTAACCGTTCAAAGTTACAACGGCACTGAAAAAAATAACTTACGATCAGTGGTGGGATTCAAGTAATTTAACAACCGGTTCTCTGCCCTAATGATTTCTTCCAATAACCAGTTTGCCAAACTGCTCAGAAAGTTAACAACCGGTTCTCCCAAAGTGGTGCAAACTGGCTGAATCCCATCACTGTTTACAATGATTTGTCACAGCTATGACCTTTGTAGCATCCCCATGATCATGTGATCAAAATTCAGCTACTTGGCAACTGTGGTCATACTTATGACCGCTGTTGTGTCCCAAGGTCATATGATCACCTTTTGCAACCTTTTGACAAGCCAAGTCAATGGGGAAGCCAGATTCATTTAACAACCAGGTTACTAACTTATCTACTGCAGTGATTCACTTAACAACTATGGCAAGAAAGGTCGTAAAATGGGGCAAAGGTCACTCAACAAATGTCTCACTTAGCAACATAAATTTTGGGCTCAGTTGTGGTCATAAATCGAGGACTACCTGTATTATCTCACTTTTAGTCATGTTAAATCCATTTAACCAGTTTATATCTCAAAGGTGCTTTTTCAGAAGGCAACTGGATTTTGTCCAGTTGCTTTTTGAAGAAGCACCTCTGGGGCAACCATGGCCTGGAAGACTGAGAATCTCCATAGACATTTAACCAGCTTATACTACACTTATTCAATTGGGCAGCATATCAGGGAACTGCCACTAATTTTGGCCCTTAGAGCAGACAAATGTCTCACTTAAGAACAGAAATGTTGGGCCCAGTTGTAGTTATAAATCAAGGGCTACTTGTATATTTAAAAAAAAAATGTTTCCAGATTTCTTTCCTTCTTATTCAGGCTTCCTTATCCCTTCATCACACAGCCTAAGTTAAAAAAAAAAGTGTATATATTTGCTTGTTTTGTCTAGTGCAAATTGGAGGGGGCACATGCCAAATGCCAGGGGATGTCTACTTCAAAGATATCCTTGCTGCATTTTTCTATCTGCCTGCTGAAATTCACTGGCTGAATTTAGCTATCATTCCCTACCACAATGTGGTTTATTTGATTTTGGCTTAGCATGACATGCAAACAAAGCGGTGGTGAAATATGAACTGGTTTGCTATCGGTTCGCTGGCTGTGCATGCACGCTGAGTGCCAAAAGGAGGCTTGGGAAGGTAAGTAAAACAGTGAAGGGGAGATCAGCTGTACCGCGCGGTTTAGCTTTGCTAGAAAGCAGGAAATCCTGCTTTCTAGTAAAGCTAAACCGCGCGGCACAGGTGATTGTCAGATCGTAGCTTTTTTAAATTACTGGTTTGACTGAACTGGTAGCTTTTTTTTTTTCTACCGGTTCACCCGAACTGGTAGTTTTTATCACTACCGGTTCTCTCGAACCGGAGCAAACAGGTAGCATTTCACCCCTGGAACAAAGTCATCACTTGGTGGGAAGAAAAGAGAAATGGCCATGGTAGTTTGATAGAAGGATATCAGAAAACTGAGTGTGGAGTAACCTTGGTTGTGGATCTGTTATCAGTACAGAGCATGTCCCTGGGCAGGCACCATGATCCAGATCCTTTTATTAGAGTGAGTCACAAAATACAGGTTGTCCTCAGCTTATGACCACAACTGAGCCCAACATTTATGTTGCTAAGTAAAACAATTTATTTAAGTTGCATCCCATTAATGAGTTGTGACCCATTTAATGAACTTTTTTTTTTTTTGCTGCAGTTGTTAAGTGGATCATGCAGTTAAGAGAATCTGGCTTCCTCCGTTGACTTTGCTTGTTAAAAGCCAACTGGGAAGGTTATAAATGGTGACCACATGACCCTGGGACAGTGCAACTCTCGGAAATACATCCCAGTTACCAAGTGCCTGAATTTGGATCATATGACCATAGGGATGCTGCAATGGTCGTAAGTGTGAAAATGGCTCTTTTATCACTTTTTCATTGTAACTTTAAATGGTCAATAAATGAATGGCTGTAAGTCAAGAACTACCTGTAGAAGATCTCCTCCTTCTCCCCTTCTCATGGATATGCTCAGGAGCAATAAGTGATAGGAACAATGTGAATGATGACATTCACGATACATGTAATATTATGGCAGCTTCTCCTGGCCCTATGTGCCTCTTTCATAGACTCAGTGCCATTCCTTTTCAACAAAAGCATTCATAATAGCAATAGCTATTTAGGGTTATATACCTCCTGATAGCCCTTTACAATACTCTCTGGGCAGTTTACAATAGAGAAGTATTATTTACATATGGCCCCCAACAATCTGGGTCCTCATTTTACCGACCTCGGAAGGATGAAAGGCTGAGTCAACCGTGATCCCCTATCAGGATCAAACTCCATGCTGTGGGCAGAGTTAGCTTGCAATACTGCACTTTAACCATTGCACCACCAGGGCTCCCTTAAGTATATTGAGTCCAAATCAGTGATGGGATTCAGCCAGTTTGCACCACTTCGGGAGAACCGGTTGTTAACTTTCTGAGCACTTTGGCAAACTGGTTGTTGAAAGAAATCATTAGGGCAGAGAACCGGTTGTTAAATTACTTGAATCCCACCACTGGTCCAAATGTATGTCCATGAAGCACAGTTTGGTTCAAGCTGACCAATTTGCAACTACCCAAGATCTTGGGAGGGCTTCCTGCAAAGATGCCTCCTTATCATCCATGTCAATGAATATGTGAGAATTGAGACTACTGTACTGGTCTTTCTATGGGCAATTGATGTGCTCTGTCACCAAGCTGCTGGCGCCTTTCTGAAAAGCCAACTTGTCTTTTCATATCCCCAACTTCAACTTAGGCTGCAGCGATGAAAGTATCCGCTCTTGACCCCTTACACCACAAAGGGACAGAGCAATTGCAAATGTCCCAATATCTCTCTCCAATTGTTGGAAGTTGGTCTCTTCACTTTAGTACAACTGCAGCCTTCATACGGTGAAACGTAACAGCTGTTGCTGTGTCTCCATCGATGCATTTATGCCTAATAACAACAGCAGAAATAACAGCTTGCTAGAGCAAACGTAGACAAAATGTTGAAACTAACAGCACAATTGGATGCGGGTTTACTTCCAAATAAAGCCACTGTGTTTAAGTTATGCTTGCAACGCTAGTAAGTATGCTTAAGATTGCAGCCAAAGAAACCGAACGACGGAATTATCACGATCAAACCACTAAGTATTGAAATTTCTCATTATCAATAATTCATTGGATCTCATGACCTCCAAAAAAACCTAGACCGCAGTGTGGGTGAGAAACCTTCTCAAACATGATCTAGGAGTTTGCATAAATCCCCCTTTATTTCCCAGTGAAGTATTTCCTTCCCCCCCTCCTTCTTTCTTTTCCCCTTGCTAGGAGTCTTATGAAACTGAAATGTCAAGTGAGGGTTGCTTTATATCGTGTTCTGTCAATCAAACAAACGGAGGCTTTATGCATCTGTTGCCAGTTATATTGGCACTTTTTTGAAGAGTGTTTCGGTGGGAGCGAGAATAAATAAAGATCCTTCAGGCACTTTCTCATTTATGGATGAGGAATCAAAGCAGGCTGAAACTTCATTTCCAGCCTGATACCCTGAAGATTGTTGGCTGATAATTCTGGATGGAACAGCTTATCTGGGAGGATTAGGAAGAACATGAGCTTCCTATTACTGCCGGCTTCAGTCTATTCAGCCGCACAGACTTTGTCACACAGTATCTGTGCCTTTACATATGTCACTAATCTTATCTATATCTTCTCAGCTCTTTCTGTTGAAGCTGTGCTTCCTTGCACCTAACCCTCCCCGCCCATTTCTTCATTACACTGGCTGTGTAGGCATTAGCCTCCCCTTAGCAGCCTTTGCTGTACCCTGTCATTCAGAAAGGGCTAGTAAAGCGAAGGCTGTAGCCTTCAAGTGAAGGTAATGGTTGGGCTTTATCTCAGGTCCGCCGGGTCACACACTGGTATATTAAATGTCAATTCCCGCTTCATCGCTCTCTCTTTCGGTCCTCCAAAATCATACCTAAAAAAATAAAAACCCACCCACATAGAGTATACCCCAACCTCTGATCCAGTGAGTTAATGAGCCTTAAAGAGAAGCAGAATTAATCTAGTTGACCTCAAGACCTCTAGCAGGTCTTCATGTATTGTTAAATCCTGGTTGGAAGGAGGGCTAAGGCATCTCCATCCTTGCAGGTATTTTAAAAAAAGAAGATCTAACAAATCTCTGTTAGAATTCTCCAGAATTGCAGGAATTAATTATGTCTAGACTGATAAAAAAAGAAGGTCAGGGGTGACTTGAAGCACTGTTCTAATATTTGCAGGGCTACGACCAAGAAGAGGGTGTGTGTGTGTGTGTGTGTGTTTGTGTGTGTGTGTGTGTGTGTGTCAACCTACTCTCCAAAGCACCTGAAGGCAGGACAAGAAGCAATGGATGGCAAATAATCAAGGAGAGATCCAACCTAGAAGTAAGGAGAAATTTCCTGACAGTTAGAACAATTAATCAGTGGAACAACTTGCCTCCAGAAATTGTGGGTGATCCAACACTAGGAGTTTTAAAGAAGAGATTGGATAACCATTTGTCTGAAATGGTATGGGGTTTCCTGCTTCAGCAGGGAGTTGGTCTAGACCAGGGGTCTCCAACCTTGGCAACTTTAAGCCTGGTGGACTTCAACTCCCAGAATTCCCCAGCCAGCTTTACTCCAAGGTCATTTCCAACCAGGGGTGGATTTCAAATATTTTTACAACTGGTTCTGTGGGCATGGCTTGGTGGGCGTGGCATGGCTTGATTGGCGTGGCTTGGTTGGCATGGCAGGGGAAGGATACTGTCTGCAAAATTCCCATTTCCCCATTTCCTCCCGATCAGCTGGGTCTTGGGAGGCAGAGAATAGATGGGGGCGGCACCAGTCAGAATTTTTACTACCAGTTCTCCGAACTACTCAAAATTTCCGCTACCGGTTCTCCAGAACTGGTCAGAACCTGCTGAAATCCACCTCTGCTTCCAACTCTGTTATTCTGTTACTGTTGTGAAGAACAGTTCTGGTGCACTTTTCCCCCTTCCAGCTCTTATTCAACTTCATGAAAGGAAATTTACTTTATGAATAATTCCAAATGAATTATTGAGGTGGTTTGCAGCGTTATTTGATTCTATTCATGTACTGTCCCAATTCATAGACAAACAGTTCTCATTTAACAATAACGATTGGGACCAGCAACGTAGTCATTAAATGAAACAGTCACTGAGTGAAACTGCAACAATGCTTATGATCCTACTTCAGCTTTCTATTGTTTTACACACCGGCAAAGATCGTAAATGACAAGATTGATCTTAAAAGTTATGTTTTCACCACTGGTGTAACTGTGAATGGTCACTAAACGAGGACTACCTGTATGATTCTCTGGAGATGGCCAAGGGGAGTGTGCACGAAAAGCCTTTCTTTTATTCTGCAGCATCTGTTCCACAGTTGGTGGCCTCCCATGCTTTACTTAAAGCCCAAGAGAAAGCATCATGGGGAAATTACCTCCACCTTATCTCTGAATGGAAAAATGCTTAATGAAAAAAACAAGAACAGCACCACTGGCAACCACACGCTCCATAATCTCCCACAATAACGTAACCTCAAAAACACTATCAAGGTAAAGTCAAAACATTTCAAGCACCTTGAGGTTCGAAGAGAAACAAACATGATTTTCAAGAAAAGAAAGCAGTGGAATAACTGCAGAACAGATTTTAAGTATAACGTTGGCTAAACTGTTGCCCTATGATTATCTTAATTGTTTAGTCCTGTGGGAGAGTCTTCACTTTTGTTGTTTTTCAATGTCTGGTTTGTGCTCTTTTCTATCTATTGTAGTGTTACTTTGATGTTTGTCTCCTACAGATACTGTAGGTAGAGTTTTAGATTTTAATTTTGTGTTAGCTTTTAATTGCTTGGAGACTCTTTCTGTCAGAGTGACAAGTCAAAGTTGTTAAACAAAATTTCAGAAAAATCCTAACATAATTTTTTTTTCATAACTAGCAAATACTCTAAATCAGGCGTGTCAAACTCAAGGCCCGAGGGCCACATCTGGCCTGTGGGGTGCTTAGATCTGGCCCGCGGTGCCACCCTGGAAACAGTAAAGGACCAGCCCGTGGTGCCTCTGCTAGCAAAAACAGAACTGGGGGGCAGCATGCAGGCCTCCCAGGCTCCTTTTTTTATCTGCAACGGCCTCCTGCAGCCCTCTGCCAGGGAAAACAGAGCTCGGGGGGGTGCACGTGGTCCCCTGGCCTCCATTTTCGCTAGCAGAGGGCTGCAGGAGGCCGTTGCAGATGAAAAAGGAGCTCGGGATCCTGTTTTCACTGGCACAGCTCCTGAGCCCTGACACAAGTGACATCAAGCTGGCCATGCCCACCTTAGCCACACTCACTCCCTCTAGTCCCCCCCTCCCGAGGTCAAACACAACCTTGATGCACCCCTCAATGAAATTGAGTTTGACACCCCTGCTCTAAATGATTCAGTTTGTTATGCAGTTGTCCATTTCTCCTGTTCAAATTTAAATGCAGAAAGATTTCCCTCTACTTCTTTAGGTTTCATATTGGCTTTAGGGACAATTTTACTTTCAACACTCTTTCAGACATTGCTGTCCAGTGGCAGGATGGTTCAAAGCGATTTAAGATGGACTTCCTCAATTTCCTATCTCTAGAGACATATTGGCCTTCAACTCATTATTTGGGAAGGATGGCTATCCAAGATCATCTGGTTGGAAAATGCTGGTGTAAACACTCCTACATTTCATTAATAATATAGGAGTACAGGTCAGCATTAATTAACTAGAGATCTTTGAAGATGTCATAGTTCTTGAAGTTCTTATGGTCCTCATTTTAGGAAGGAAAGCAGACAGAGTTAGCCTGGAACTTTTAAAAGACATTACTAAGCACTTTCTCTGTAGCAATAGTTGAACCTACCAGATCAAGAACTACAGTCTACAACAACAATCCCATAGATTCATGTGTGCCACTGACAACACCTAATTTCTTTGACATTAACACATGATCGCAATGGAAATGCGCAAATGAAGTTTTCATCCTCAGCTTTATTGCATAGCCCTATAACCCTATAGAATATATGGAAATATGTTCCTCAGCTTTATCACGTAACCCTATAACACATGGAAATATGAAGAGCATTTCCTAAAAAATCTCTCAGGGCAATATACTGTAAGCCATTAATGTGAACTGCCCGGGAATGATGAGAAACTCCTACATATAAGGTATTCATTATGAATACCGTACATACTCCTTATTAGTGTAACATGAATGGCATGCCGCTTATCTGAATATTATGTACAGCACACAGACAAACACACACATATTTTCATTTTACTACCATAGGGTTTTTCCCCCTTATTGTTATTCTGCAGAGTTAGTAGGGATCTGTATCATGACTGCTACCTCAAGGTTGAAACAATAAGCTTTATCTGAAGCTGACAAATGTAATTTTTCTTTTTCCTATATGAATCCCACAGATGTCATGGTGTGCTCATCTTGCAATAATCACCCCAGCCAGGACTGTGTCATTTACCACAGGCCCATCTTTTATTCTGTGACAAACAGAAGCAATAAGGAGGACAACTTCTGTCTCAAAGCCATTTGCATGTTGCTAAATGATGTCATGGGGACAGACACTAAATGCCAGATTTAGCCACGCTTGCCTAAAGGATCTTGTGCCTGAAAACTTTGGAAAACTATTTGGTCCAGTACAGGGGTGGGTTCTAAATTTTTTTACTACCAGTTCTGTGGGCATGGCTTATTTTGTGGGTGTGGCTTGGAGGTCATGTGACTAGGTGGGCGTGGCTAGCTGGTCAGAGTCATTTCTGGAAGGTCCTCGCACTTACGACCCGACTCATTTGTTTGCTTTTAACACTGATCAGCTGTAGGATGGCCCTTTGAAGCCCCGCGGCAAGAGTTTAAACGGTTCTTTTTCCTCTAGTCATCAGCTGGGACTCAGGAGGCAGCAATAGATTGGGGGTGGGACCAAATAAAAGGTAAGAATAACGTGGGGGGGGGAAGAACCGGTTTGGTGACGTCATATCGTCACCGCTACCGGCTCAGCCGAATGGGACCGAACCGGGAGGAACTCACCACTGGTCCTTTAATGGAAATGTTTCTTCCCTCTTTAAAGGACTTAAAACAGTGTTTCTCAACCTGGGCAAATTGAAGATGTGTGGACTTCAACTTCCAGAATTCCACAGCCAGGTTTGTTGGCTGGAGAATTCTGGGAGTTGAAGTCCACATAACTTCAAGTTGCCAAGGTTGAGAAATACTGACTTAAAGCATCCCAAAAGCACCTGAACAGAGAGTCAGCAGGGATCTGTATCTGGGATAGTCACGGTCACTTTCAAGGTCTGTAAGAAAATAAATTACAGACTATCCTAGGGAATACTTTTTTCAGGATGCCAATCAAGTTCAATTGTTTTGTCATTCAAAATGCTTGCATGTAGCAATTTACCAGTCATTCAATTTCAAGGAGTGAAAATAAATGTTCTGCTGTATGGGGTGAGAAGTGATCTAATGGTTCCAGTAATATTTCTTTATGATGAAATTCAATCTCATGCGATGGGCTCTTCTCCTCAATTCCCAATCATTTCCCCCAAACCATTAGACCCAAAAGCCATAATTCTAGAAAATTATCAGAGTGCTTTTACTCTCAGGTGTATCCCTCCTACCTTTTAATTCTTCTTTCCTATATGTATTCCTTTTCAGAAAATATTTGTATATATTTCTCTACTCCCAACAGTTACTCTCTTTTCCTATGTAGCCTCTCTGCTTAATATTACATTCTGGAAGACAGACAATACACGGAGAAATCATTCAGGGAAGAAAATACCTAGAACAATATATGAGATTTCATCAGATCATAGATTGGAAGGGATCATTTATGCCATTAAATTCAACCCTATGTTCAGTTTAGGAATCCATTTACAGCATTTCCATCACATAGTGTATCCACTGTCTGCTTAAATTCAGGGAGGTTCCCCCAATTTTTTGGGCCACTGTTGAGCTATCTCACTATTAGGAATGGGTTCCCCCCCACTTTACATTGAATAGAAATCTGCCTTCTTGTAACTCTTATTTCATAACCTACATCTAGGTGCAGAATAAGTATTAATCCACTTCCATGTCATTTGGTCTACTGGTTAAGTCACCAGGCTAGAATTCAGAAGACTATACATTCTAGACCAGTGTCTCTTAACCTTTCTGATGCTGTGACTCCTTAATACAGTTCCTCATGTTGTGGTGACCCCCAACAATAAAATTATTCCTAAAACCATTGAAAATATGTGTTTTCCTATGGTCTTAGGTGACCCTTGTGAAAGGGTCATTCGACCCCCAAAGGGGTCCCGACCAACAGGTTGAGAACCACTGTTCTAGACCCACCTTAGGGATGAAAGTGAACTGGGTGACTTTGGGCCAGTCGGTCTCTCTCTTTCAGCCCAACCCAACCCACCTCACAGAGTTGTTGTTGTTGTGGAGAAAATAGGAGAAGGAAGGGGTCCGCCACCTTGAGTTATTTATAAAAATAATAAAGGCAGGAAAAAATATCTAATAAATATGAATAAACCCTTTCAGATACTTGAAGAGTATTGCTTTCTTAAGCATTTCTCAAAAAAAAATATATCTAACCACTTCCAAATTCTTTATTCAATTTGGAAAGAGAACTATATGACTTAAGAATTGATTGGACAGCTAGCCAAGGTATAGGAGTTCTGAGTGTGATGTGACTGATGATTGTATACATCTGTGTTTTGCTGCCTATGCAATGATTTTATACAATTTCATCTACTTGGCACACTTCAGTGGTGCGTTGCCCCCGGTTTGCACCGGTTCTATAGAACCGGTAGTAAAACTGGCGGGTCTAGGATGAAGTTAATAAAGTGAGCCACAAGAACTACTAACCAGAAGGGCTGAAGGTGAGGATCTACTCTGTATAACATCATCCATCTCTGGCCAAAAACACTACTTTCAGTGGTGAAATTCAAATTCTTTTACTAAAATCCCCATTCCCTCCCCACTCCTGGGGGAAGGATACTGCAAAATCCCCATTCCCACCCCACTCCAGGGGAAGGATATTGCAAAATCCCCATTCCCACCCCACTCTGGGGGCAGCCAGAGGTGGTATTTGCCGGTTCTCTGAACTACTCAAAATTTCCACTACCGGTTCTCCAAACTACTCAAAATTTCCACTACAGGTTCTCCAGAACATGTCAGAACCTGCTGGATTTCATCCCTGACTACTTTGCAAGAAACCTGGCACCCCAAAGTGTAAATTTGCTACTTTAGTAAAGAAAAGTGGATTATAATAAAAAAGCAACTAACAATACAAGCAAAATAAATCATAAAACACAAAGAAAAAAAAACAAAATCTAAGCAGAACAAATATAAAACAACAAAACTAAAGAATTGAATGGAAGATTCAGATTCAGGACATTCTCCCTGAGCAAGAGATCACAGTAAAACAAAAATAGGACAGATATTGGCTAAACCTAGGAGGAAATTTGACCTCAATCCAAATAAAAAAATGCTAAATATTGACCAACAGCCTAAAAAAAAAAGATTTAGGCTTGATGACCCAGGAGATGTTTTTCTAAATTGAGACCATGGGACAGAAGGTCCAGATGCCTTCTGAGCTTCATTTACTAGTCGATGAAGACTTACGACACCAACACAGCAGAATATCTGAGGCTCTGCGATTCCCATAATCACTTTGGTATCAATTTTATGGACTGAAATAAATAACTGGGAGACGGTTGGTATCTTCCTCTCTTGCTGCCTTGACCTTTATCACTCCCAACAAATTAGGATCGAGTTTTGACACGCAAGGAGGCTTTCATCTCTGCTCATTGGAGCACTGGCCGGAGAAATTTTATTGTACTCTGACACGGAAGCATCAGCAAGCTGTTCATGTACAACTGCATTACAGCGCTCATTTTAACACGAGCAACTGATCAAGGTTGTGGCTCTGCTTTGAGAGTAATGTAGAGCTGGGTCTTTGTGAAGAGCTGACACATAGTTCAGCTGTGCCTGTGGAAGTTAGCACTTCAAAGCAAAGGAGCCCTGATTCATTTCAAACACATCTGGAATTAATGCATTTTTCCCCCCTTCCCAGGCACATTTCTATTCTTTCATGTTACACCCGCTGTACAAAAATGGAAATACCAATTACTCCTGCTCCCTTCTGCAAGGACCCAGGTAACGGATAAGAAAGTTGATGTATTTTTTTTTTAAAGTTCTTGGATAAAAATAACTCGCAAGTGTACAAGGTGCACGTCATTTCAGGCATATATCACATTATCTTTTGTAAGCCCTATAAACTTGAAATTATGTATTTCAAATAACATGCTTTCAGCATTTTAAATATTAGTAATTCAAATGCTGCTTGTATCTGAAAGGAAGATATTTTCCCATTCCCAAATAATTTAACTTTAAAATGGAAGAATTATCTTAAGGCCTAAGCATATAATAATGGAACAGCTGAGGTTGTTTCTTGTTAATCTTTATTTTATGGTGGAGGAAAGTGTAATTTTAAATTCAATTTTTTTTTACAAAATAATGTTCTGTTGTTTTTCAGTTTTCATCCTGAAATCTGATGAAAAAGATCAAAAAGAAAGTGTTGTCGGAGGTCAGACAAGTCAAGATGGCGTCATGATTGGCCAATTGCAACCACCACTTTCACTTTATTTATTTATCAGATTTAGAAATTATTCCCCAACAGATGCTCCTGCTAACATGAGAGATGCTATGACAAAAAGGTGTTTCTTCAACTCTGTTTTAAAAAATAGCGTATACTTTTACAAGAATAAAATGAATATTTAATATAATCATTTTTCAAAGTAATTTGCATAATTTTCTATTTTTTTCCTATTGAAATACCTTCACACCATTCGTCCTTCCCAGGTCCTGCTATGCTGCCTCAAAATAGAATGTAGGGGGAAAGGATGAGCAAAGAATGCTTGGATTGTATCCCAAAATTATATGTATATTCCTAACAGAATCATCCAAGGTAGGAAGGTCATGCAGCTGCTCAGCTTTATTGGGTCATAATGAGATGAAATGGTGTTGGAAGCAGATGATTTCTTTATGAGAACTGCAAAAGCCTCATTCCATACTGTATAAGAGAAAGCAATGATAAGCCTCACAAATAGAAAATATAAAAATTTTAACGTTATAGTGTGAGATGATAATGGCATAGTGGCATAAAGGTAAAGACACTTGCCTCCCACTCAGAAGGTTGAGTGTTCAATCCTAGGCAGTGGCAGATGTTTCTCTATCAGGGCGCAAAGAGAAAATATCTGCTGTGAACTCCACGTAGGTGTCAGGAAGGGCAACCAGCCAGTAAATGCTCAGCTCCGTTCAGTTGTCCCAACTCCAGCCTGAAACAAGGGATTAAAGGATCATAAAAAGAAAAAAATAGTGACTGATGATAGCCCCTCGGATTGGAAGGCATTCAACATGCTATTGAGGAAAAGTTGAGGATCTTTCAGAGTGCTAATAGAATTTTTAACTTGGCTAGATTCAAACTTTGGGAATGTCTAGTTGCAGATGTTGCCATGCAGGAAAAGAAAGCTGCAAAGACAAAGTTAAATTGGGAACATGGAATGTAAGGAACATGAACATGAGAAAACTCAGCACAAGGAACGGCAAAATGAATTGACTCTATATTGACATCTTAGACAGCAGAGAATTTAGATAGATTGAACTGAACACTTTCAGTTAGAAAAATCATAATGTTTCCTACTTAGGACCTGACAAATAAAGAAGGAACAGCATTCCATCGTTAGGAAAAGTATAGCAAGAACTTGGCTACAGTGCAATCAGTCACCAAATAATATTTAGAATTGAAGATACTTATGGTGGATAGCTCAGAATCATTCAGATAATGGTTTGCCCAATAATACTCTATGGAAGCAAAAGTTGGATTTTGAAGAAGCAGCATAGAAAAGGCATAGATGCTTTTGAAATTTGATGTCAAGAGAACATTAGCATGAATAGCCAAGAAAACAAACAAATGGATCATCAGACAAATCAATCAGGCTCATAGTATCATACTTTGGACACATTGTTAGAAGGCCTAGATCTCTGGAAAAGTTTATAATCTATGGAAAGATGGAACAAAGGAGGGGAAAAAAAGATAATCATTAGCAAGGGGGATGAACTTAATTACAGCAATGAGGGGTGCACCTGAAATATCTTCCTG
Source organism: Pituophis catenifer annectens (assembly GCF_029215685.1). NCBI lineage: Eukaryota > Metazoa > Chordata > Lepidosauria > Squamata > Colubridae > Pituophis > Pituophis catenifer. The sequence goes on along the minus strand of NW_027256882.1, from coordinate 230,733,563 downwards.
GATAAAATGTGATTGCTAAATGATAACACCAATTTGATGATATGTGATCAGTCATTCAATCAATCAATTAATCAAGATCATTCATTGTTCAAAGGGGTTTTGAATGTTATTTCAAGTTTAGTGTAACTTTTATGAACATCAAAATTCCTAAGTATATTAATATGTACATATTTTATGTCATAAACATTTGTTTTAGAATGATTAACATTTTTTAAAAAGTGTGGCAAAATATTAATGAAATGCAGAGAGTAGAGGTAGGTTGAATATCAGTCATCCATATTTTTAAAAGAGGTATAGTACATTCCTCCTTAAAGGATTCCAAATCAAAAATAAAACATCAGCCATAACAAAAAGACGATAATACATTCTAAAAATTAATTTCAAATAGCTTCTTGATAGAAAGTGAAAATAGTGAGGTATTATATTTTCTTTTTTTCTTGGTGTTATCTCTGCAGCTAAATGCTTGCAGTTATCCTTTCATTCATGTGGAAAATAGTTCTTAGGAAGTTACTGGATAGATCCACTCCAGCGGCGATAAATAAATAGAGATTGTCCAGAAAGATTAGTCCGTATTTTGCTCTCAAGCTTCAGCTGGCTAGAGAAGGATTTGGCTTGATATGAAATTTGGTTTGTCAGATTCAGTCATCTGCGAGTTATAGAATTAAATGTCCTTATGATGTAGCAAGACAAGAACCTTTATTTTTGCTTTTCTCATGAAGTTATAGAAAGCTTTCAGTTCTATTCACTAGTTAAAAGGCAAAGGTTCCTCTCGCACATATGTGCTAGTCGTTTCCGACTCTAGGGGGCGGTGCTCATCTCTGTTTCAAAGCTGAAGAACCAGCACTGTCCAAAGACGTTTCCATGGTCATGTGGCTGGCATGACTAAATGCCAAAGGTGCACGAAACACTGTTACCTTCCCACCAAAGATGGTCCCTATTTTTCTACTTGCATTTTTTAACATGCTTTCGAACTTCTAGGTTGGCAGAAGCTGGGACAAGGAGCTCACCCCATTACGCAGCACTAGGGATTCGAACTGCTGAACTGCCAACCTTTCGATCGACAAGCTCAGCGTCTTAGCCACTGAGCCACCGCCTCCCTGGCATTCACTAGTTACGGTTTATCTTATTCAGTTCTTCTTTTCAGATGTAGTGATTTTCAAAAGCTGGGACTTGATTAAAATGATGCCCCAATGCAAACTCCACCCCTGGCATACTTGCATGTAACATGACACTGCAAGGTGAAGGTTATGCCACAAGGTGCTTTTTTTTTAAAAAAAAAATTGTCTTCATCTTCCCATAAATGACCCTGGACATCACCCTTTATTTCCTTTGTTTCTGAGCCTTTTCCTTCCATAGCTTCAGTAGAATATGATTGTTAATTTATACTGGAATTTTCTTGTTCTTCAGCAACATGACTCCAATAAACATTCTTTCCATTTTGAGAATAAGAAGACACACTGGTCTAGAAGGGCATTTAGAAAAACAAAATGTCAGAAGTAGAGATGATACAAACTTGAAATGCTCATTTGACTTTTAAGCATGCTGATACCAACCATTAACTAGATGCTAATAGTTAAAGCATTTAGAATAAAAATACATTTAAAAAAACCCCAGCCTATTAACTAGATGAAGTCAAAATATTTAATTGTTTACCAAATATTTATGAAACACCTCACCTATATTTCACAGCTGGAGGTACTTTATTTCAATATTTTATATGTGGTGGCATTTAATAATTGTGATACTGATTAATAATTGACAAGCGATGGTACTGAATATCTGAAAGCTGACAAGCGCTTGTATTTTATAGACCACATTTGATATTTAGCATGTGGCAGCTGACAGCTTATGAAATTTATCATTTGATTCTTCCAAAATTCAAGAAGTGTCAATACATTTTTTCAATTTAGCATGAAAATATTACATTCAAAATGTAAGGGCAAAATTAGAAAAATAAATTGTTTACAATTCAATCTGGACAGTAACCTAAACCAGTAAATCCAATGCACCTGGAAGAACTATTGTATCATGAAAGGCATCATACTAGGTGTAGGGAGTGACCCTCCAAAAACCATAGAGCAATAACAAGATGGAAAAATTATACTGATTTACTTTTTTTTCCCCTCCCCTTTTTTTTCAACCTTTTACATGGCATGGAGGCAAAGTAAGAAAGGCTGCTGGAAAAAGAACTCCAGAAGGATGCCACACTAAAATACAGAAAGGATTTCCTTCCTTCCTTCCTTCCTTCCTTCCTCCCTCCCTCCCTCCCTCCCTCCCTCCCTCCCTCCCTCCCTTTTACTTTCACTGTGCCCTGCATCAGTAAAGGTTCTACTTACTTTTACTACCGGTTTGCAATGGGGCCATGCGTACATGCTTGCTTCGCTCGCACACATGCTCTTCTGCACATGCACAGAAGCGTTCTGATGACGTCGGGGTCGATGGGCGGAGCCTCCCGCCGGTTTTACTAATGATTCTATAGAACCGGTGAACCGGGGGCAACCCACCACTGCCCTGCACTTTATTGTACCACTTGTACATGCTTACATTCGCATTTCCTCGGTGACCAGGTGCTCAGTGGGCATTCCAGCTAGACCCATCATTTAAAGCCATTTGCCTAATACCACTGAATGACCATTTTAGAGGTTAGACCTTTTTTAGAGGTAAGGGTACCCCTGCAAAAGAGGGGGGGGAGAGTTAAAAAAAATAAACAAGATGACTAGATTAGAACGGAAAATGAGGCCCAAACGCAGCTGACAGAATTTTTAATTGAAAGTTTCATTCTTGCCTGAGAGGAGATGTTATTTGTTGTTCTGCTTCAAAGAGCAAATTATTTTGGGATGGTCCAATATAAGGCGATTTAAAAAAAATGGAATCTTCCAGCTTGCCACACCTAGGTGCACATTCCAGTATACCTTCTTCCTGCTTACTGAAGCAGACAATGGGAGGATTATGCTGCATAGATAATTTGTCAGAAACCCAATAAAGGTTGCTAAAGACCATTCTCTCCCCCCCCCAATTCATTCTGCAGGCATCATTAGACAGAGGAACCTTGGGTTAGGTCCGAAGCAAAAGCTGTCTGACTTTTTTTGTTTGTTTCTTAAAGGTTTTGCAGACCACACACAGCAGAAGCATTTTACGGAGGCATTAGAGTTCAGGCTGTTAAAGAAATCAGTACGCTGGTGATAACGTGTATATTCGTTCAGCGTAAATGGCTAAGTTAAGGGAGGAAGAAAAAAAACATGCAATGAATCATGGTCACAAGGCCAGACTTGCTTTGATTAACTACACTGGTATAATGAAATCCAACAGAGCAATCACTGAAACATTTAGCTCCAAATGTAAATCTTCTTGAATTCGGGGAGGGCTGCTGGTGGAAAGCATGTCAGGCAACGAGAGGTCGCATATAAAAAAGCCATATTTCACATAATGAAAGCAGAGGCAACGTTAAAGCAGGGGGAATGCATAAAGGTTGGGCGACATTTGGCATGTCTGGAAAAAAACACACACACACACCCAACAACAATCTTATTTTAAAACTGTCAATCAAGGTAATCCAACATATTTTTAATCTAAAGGTCAATAGAAGCACATTCTACAGCGGTTACAGAAGTGACGCCAAAACATGAAAGGCATCTTTTAGGAGATGATTTGCAGTATTAACATATCAACACACTGTTTCTTGGAGAATTAATCTCCGTATGACATCGAAGAGCACATTTTTGTTATTATTAAAATTGTACCATTATGGTAACGTTCTCATTTCAGCAAAAGGCCTGTAGAAGAATATGCCACATGGCAAGCAGGTCTGCATGGAGGAAGAATGACCTACATTTCAACCGAGAGGTAGGAGTTACTCGAGTAACTCTGTCTCACTAAATCAAGGAGCTACTTGCTTCAAATCCTGGACAGGGATGGTTTCTTGAAATAGCTACTATTATAAATATGAGTGTTTTTCCCATGGGGAAGCGGAACAGACCTGCTTTTCACTTTAAACACGTGTTGCAGAGACAATTGCCATTAGTATTGGAAAGAGGGTATTACGGTAAGGTGGTTCCTCCCCACCCTTCTTCCATGCCCTGTTATTTTTATGACAAGAAAAATGGATTTTTAAAGCAATAAAATTAATTACAATTAGATCATGTCTAATGAAGAATGAATGAATTTAATTTGGGGTAATTGATCTCAGAAATGTTTGAGCAATTCATGAGGACACAAATAGAAACAAATGAACTTTTAGTCATGGGCTTTAGAATTCACGTGGTGCTAAAGACTTTCATTTATGCCTAATGAAACACATCATGCGTTGGGAGAAACTAGCGTTGACCAGGAAAGCTTGTGAAACAAATATGCTACCTCTTACAGGCAGGCATCCGTGGGGAGGCTTAAAAAGATAAGATGGGGGACATAGCTTTATGGCTGAAGTGCTGCCCCTCAAAATGCTTTGCATGCATATAAAAAAGCAGTGGGGTTTTGATCACAGCCACACCTGCCATCTTGAATTTTTGACCCTCTTGCGCATTGCTGCAACATAATTGCATCATTAAGTATTCAACTAAAACCAATAGCTGTATCATTTGATTCTTTTACACTAGTTTTGTTGCATACACAGACCCCCTAAATCTGTGATGGTGAACTTATGGCATGTGTGCCACAGGTGGCACACAGTGCCCCTCTGTGGACACGTGAGCCATTGCCCCAGTTGAGCTCTGTCACATATGCGTGTGTGCCTCACACCGGCCAGCTGGTTGTCAGGTCTCTGCCACACATGCACGGGGTGTGGAGTGGCATGCACGCATGCCTGGGGGGCTGGGGTACGTGCAGGGGGCCATGCACGTATGCATGGAGTGAAGGATGTGTGGGGGTGCGCGCCAGTGGTGGGTTTCAAAATTTTTTACTACCAGTTCTGTGGGTGTGGCCTGGTAGGCGTGGCATGGTTTGGTGGGCGTGGTTTGGTGGGCCTGGCAGGGGAAGGATACTGTAAAATCTCCATTCCCACCCCACTCCAGGAGAAAGATACTGCAAAATCCTCATTTCCTCCCGATCAGCTGGGACTTGGGAGGCAGAGAATAGATGGGGGCGGGGCCAGTCAGAATTTTTACTGCTACTAGGTTCTCCGAACTACTCAAAATTTCCGCTACAGGTTCTCCAGAACTGGTCAGAACCTGCTGAAACCCACCCCTGGTGCGCGCATTGGATTTTGGGGGTTCGGGCGCACGCATGCTTTGGGCACACGGTCTGGAAAAGGTTAGCCATCACTGCTCTAAATTACTGTTTTTCTGGGGTTGGTCAGCCCAGATGACCAGCTGTTCCAAACTACTGGACACTTCAAAGGTTATGAAGCAGTTGCTGTCAGTTGTAAACAGTGATGACAATGATTGTAAGCTTAAACATTAAGTGTCAGCTTACATCAACCTGATGCCCAAGGCAATTCATCTATTGGTGCAGCTCTAATAGCAAACATATTTTTGGTTAGTTGTGAACTCCATCCTGTGACCAGACCAGAAATCACCCTGTGTTTCTGAGCACATTGGATTGATTTAGAAATATTTTCAAAGTCTATCTGGAAGTGGATCTGTGATTAATATATCAACTGGTGATCTCATATTTAAGATACCCTTTTAACAATGGATTCCAGACAATCTTGAAACAGAACCTCATGAACAATGCACTATGAACAACAAAAGGAAATATGAACAGTACTTGGATTTTTGGGTTTTTAGGAGTACTGTTGGAAAGAAAGTTTTGGCTGAGATACTGTGTGCAGATAGATGTTCCTTTGACATTATGCCAAGTTGGAACAAGTAATATTCTTCACACAAAATTATTGACATTCTGAAATGCACTGGACTGAAGTTTTGCCAAATCACAGTAATTTTTTTTCTAAAAAAATATTAGAAGCAAACATCTTTTGCTAGTAACTCAAAGACAGATGGACTCTTGGTTGGAATTCTGGAAGACTGAAATAGCATTGAGACTACTAATTATTGTTGTTGTTGTTGATATATTTAATGATTCTGAATTTTTGCAATGTATTGTGTAGTTTTTATTGCATATTTTGCTGTAATCCACTTACAGTCACATAATTGAAACATCAGAACAAAAGCCTGCATAGAACTTTCCTCTCTTTTGAGTGCGAAAAGGTTAAAACAACGAAGAGCATCCTACCATCAGCCACATCCACTGTTTTCCATGTTATCCCACTAAACTCCAAGAGTCAAAGGTTAATGTCTCCTACAGGAAGCCAGGCCTCCAAATTTCTTGGAAAACCTACATTGGGGTCCTGTTCCCATGACACTCGTGACCCAGTTAATCACTAACCCAGCCAGCTGTCCTTACCAGAAACAGTACCCAGGGATTCTCAGGGCAAGAAGCTGTATTTTCCCTCACTATTCTCCCAGAGAGCATCTACCATATCATCCTACAGAGACAGGTCATCTCCTGACATTACACATTGGTTCCTTGGGTTGTGGTTGCTTGGAGTACTTCACAGGCACCCTTAAATGGGAGGTAATTGCCTAACTGGCCAATGGTTCCCTAAGAGAGACCTGTTGTTTTTGAGAAGATGTGGCTCCTGACCATAGTTGAAAGCCTCTTTGCAAATAGCTAAGTCAAAGGATTTCTGCGGAACAGAAAAGATAGGCTGTTTGCAGGTCTGATGTGCATATGTACTATCCACAGTACATAAAATTATCTGCCACGATGTCCTTCCTGTCAATGACTACTTCAGCTTCAATCACAACAATACAGAAGCAAATAATAGATACAAACTCAAGGTAAACTGTTCCAAACTCGATTGCAGAAAATATGATTTCAGTAACAAAGTGGTCAATGTCTGGAATGCACTACCTGACTCTGTAGTTATTTCCCCAAAGCTTTAACCTTAAACTGTCTACTGTTGACCTCACTCCATTTCTAAGAGGTCTGTAAGGGGCATACATAAGTGCACCAGCGTGCCTACCGTCCCTGTCCTAATATTCCTTTTTACTTACTCTTTTCATGTATTCAAATTATGTTTATTTTATTTATTTATTTATTTTTCAGATTTCTATACCGCCCTTCTCCTCCCGGACTCAGGGCGGTGAACAGCCAAATATAAAACATTCATACACAAAAGTTAAAATAGATTTAAAATAATTAAATAAAATTTGGCCCATAATTTAAAACATTTCAATTAAAATCAATATCAAATTTTAAAACCAACCATAAAATCAGGACAGCCCGGCTAACTGAAAAAAGTAGGTTTTAAGGGCCCGACGAAAAGTCCGGAGGTCTGGGATCACTTGTATCTCTGTGGGTAGATTGTTCCAGAGGGTAGGTGCCACCACAGAGAAGGCTCTCCCCCTGGGGGTCGCCAGCTGACATTGTCTGGCCGATGGCACCCTGAGGAGGCCCTCTCTGTGGGAGCGAACTGGCCGGTGGGAGGCAATTGGTGGCAGAAGGCGGTCCCGTAAGTACCCCGGCCCTAAGCCATGGAGCGTTTTAAAGGTGATCACCAACACCTTGAAGTGCACCCGGAAGTCCACCGGAAGCCAATGCAGCTTGCGCAGGAGAGGAGTCACATGGGAGCGCCCCGTCGCTCCCATAATCCCCCGCGCGGCTGCATTCTGCACCAGCTGGAGCCTCCGGATCCACCCCAAGGGGAGCCCCATGTAGAGAGCGTTACAATAGTCCAGACGGGAAGTGACGAGTGCTTGAGTGACCGTGCGTAGGGAGTCCTGATCCAGAAAGGGGCGCAACTGGCGTATCACTTTTACCTGTTATCTTATATATGTTTGACAAAATAAATTTACGACTTATGACTTATATATGCCACATATAAATCACAAAATGGACTATTTATGACTAACTGATCATGGAAGGGTTTCTGCTGTGACTTTTCTTCCTTGGCTATGAATTGTAACATCTTTGAATTTTTGTTGTTGTTTGTTTTTGCTATCACCTGGTTTAATGTTGGTAGGATCAATGAAAGCCCTTCTCATGTCAGTTTTTGTAATCGAGGTGATGACAGCTTCTTTCATAACAGATTCTGATTTTCTCCTTTTTGCTACTTATAAGTGATTTCCACAATGTCCCATGGCTTCCCTAATATCCTTTGTCTCAGATACTGTATATATAGATCTCAGTGTGTCTGTTCTTCATGGTTAATCCGCTTTCTGTGTACTGGATTTGGGCCTTCCTACTTGCTTCAGGCACTGGCTGGAAATTGATGTTCTAGTGTCGATATTTCTTGTTTTTGAAAGTCACTGATGCTTTGATCTAGGAGAGACTGACCCAAACATGGAAGAGGAGAATGGTGCTGGACTGGGTGGCTTCCAAATAATACTACTGCTGTGAAGTAAGATTAGGAAGGTTGGTTTTTTTTTCAACAATGTCCCAAGGGAATAACTGGCAATTTGCTTCAATCATTTGTTGACTCCAAGGGTAGCTGTACCTGCATCACAAGATGGGGACAATCTTTCCAGGTGAGGTTTCCTTCAGCTGCACCTAGGGATATTTAGATTCTTGGGCGTCACAGTTGTATTTTTGAGTCCAGCTGCTTGTTCACCTTTGAAACAATCTAGAAGTATAGAAGAGGCTTGCAATTGTTTAGATAAAAGAGGGGCCTTTTTCTGTATTTGTTAGAGTTGTTGGATGCAAGACAAGTGTTTGTAAACGTATCCCTGCCAGCATCCTGACAAGGAAGAAAATGTCTTCATTCCCCTGCAGCCAATAGGAAAGGGGGGGGCATGTTCAGTGGCTCCCAAAATCCATCCTGTTTTTCAAAATGTCATTATTTTCTCTTTTTTTCCCAACTGCTCTTTCTCTCCAGTTTTTTTTTTTTTTAAGATTAAATATGCAAACTGGGTCACTTGAGTGGGTTTAGGTGTTCCCTCATGACTGACAGGGTGGAATTAGTTTAATCCTGGGCATGACTCAGTCTGTTTGGGGTCAAGTTTAGCCCTGCTGGGATTAGCTCCCTGGTTCAATTATCCAATTTGTATCTTTCTGTGTGTGTTCCTACGTTAAACCAATTAAGCATACTGTAGAAAAAGAGCAAATAGAAGGATGAATGTATGTATTTCAGCTAATATCGCCCTGATTCATGTAGAGTGACAAGTGGTAGAGGAACCAATAAGGTCACCTTAGCTTTCTGGTTTCAGTATTAATGGTATTCAGAAGAAAAACCAGTGAATAAAGCTTTTTACTGCTTAGAGAGATTAAAATGGACTTTTCTTTGCTTATTTTGTTGCAGCAATGGCAAATCCACAACCAACAAGCCATAAACCTTCTTTTGGAGCCCCAAAGCATCCCCTTTATTTTGTAGAAAAAATGCTAAATAGAGCTGAGTATAGGTAGTCCTTGATTTATGACCACAATTGAATGGCCAACATTTCTGTTGTTAAGTGAGACATTTGTTAAGTGAAGTTTGCCCCACTTTACTAGTTTTTTTCCACCATTGTTAAGTGAATCACTGCAATTGGTAAATTAGTAACCTGGTTGTTAAGTGAATCTGGCTTCCCCATTGAGTTGGCTTGTCAAAAGGTTGCGAGAGGTAATCCCATGACCCTGGGACACAGCAACGGTCATAAGTATGAACCAGTTACCAAGCATCTGAATCATTCACATGATCATGGGGCTGCCACAAAAGTCAGAAGTGTGAAATATGGTCATAAGTCACTTTTTTCAGTGCCATTGTAACTTTGTTCACTAAATGAACTGTTGTAAGTTGAGGTCTACCTGTATTTTCATGAAAAAGAAATCTTGGAAAAAACTGCCCACCCTGGAAATTCAAGCACTGCCCATTTTGGTAACTTATTGCATCATGGTCATACTGCTTATAATACCCACCCGCATGCAGTTCTCCCTTCCATAAAATTGCTTTATAACACCTCCCTGACATTTATTTGCAGCATTTTATCTCCTACGGTATTTCAGGCCCTTTCATCGCAAGGTGGCACTGTGGTGAATGATGGGGTAACATCTTGTTTTTTAAAAAAATGTTGTCAAGCTCCACAGTCCACAGACTAGATCAGAAAAATAGCTGTGTTTTCACCGCTGAATCTCAGAGATGCAACTGAGGATTTCTGAGACTGCAACAGGACTTCTAAAAGGATCACGGGAGGACTTCCAGTTACCCAAATTAGGCCATATAATTTGCTTGCAATTTTTTGAGAGATTCAGTGAAATGTGTCAGGATTTTTTTTCTCTCTCTCTCTGAAATAATGAGTTTGAAACAGTTTGAAAAATGTTTCTAAAGGTATTTATGGAACCTGGAGAGTTTCTGTTCAAAAATCATGCCCTTTTGCAGAATTTCATAGCTATAAAACCTGGTATGTTCACTGGGCTTCCTCCTCGTTGCTTGTCCCACTCCTTTGCTATTGTTTTTTCTTGTTGCAGTTATCAACTTATGGAGTGAAACTATTGCTATCACCCTCTTGGCTGTGAGTGTTACTGTTTTTGTTCCATGAGGATCCATTCCAGACCCAAAAAATGACTTTAGTGTTAGGTAACCTCACAATAAGACATAGCTGGAATGGAAGGGTGCATTAGTTACCACAAAAAAATAGAATGAGGTACCGAGTCTTAGAGTGACCTCTATCGGCCGAGCTTTAAAAATCCACCTTAATCCGATGTTCATCTAAATAGCTCCTACCTTCCTCTGGGCTGCAGTTGGCTGACTATAACTTTGGCTTTTTAAGGGAAGGCTTAACTAGACTCCTTTTATGGCTGGAAGCCCCTTTTCTTCAGCTAGATACAAGACTATTTCTTCCCCATCAGGATAAGTCACTTTAGTTATGATTGAAGTTGTTGATAATGGACTCTGCTAGGACTCAGATTTCCATAAATCACCCCTTTTACCCTGAAAGCTGGGGGAATTGCAGCTATTATGCATTTTTTTGACATGCAGCTTGACCAGCTAATGGTGAAAATGTGTCAGCTTTCTAAAATTAAAAGAAATATAGCAAGGAGTTTCGATCAGGAGGGTTGAAGCAGCAAAGATAGAGCGGTAGGCAAAATGAGTTACAGCTTGCCTTTCCTATCATGACAGCAGATTACGACAGGGAAGGGGGGAAAAATACAAATCCCCATAGAATAACATATCTGAGATAAACTTCCTTAGAGGCCAGAGGGTGGAACAATCTCAGATCTGGCCCCTTATTTATGCAGCAAATTTAAGAGGGCCCAGCCTCCATAATGGAAAAACAAATCTGCACACAGAGAGGAAAATACTAGCCATCCATATTGTTTTCTGCCTCTCTGTCAATACAGACATATCTCTTGGGATATTCAGAGTGATTATGCCAGTATCTGTCTGATTAGGATCGGATCCTTATTAATCCAAAGGAACAAATCTTGAACTTTTTCCAATTAAAATGGAGAAGGAGAAGGAGGAAAAAAAAGTAAGTGCAATGACTAAATGACTAAATAGGGGCCAGAGAGCGAGAGAGAAAGACCAATAACTTTATCCATAAAGCAGAGTGGCATAAGCAAGTATAAATCCCACTTGAGTTATCATAATGGCTGCCAAGCTAATTGAGAACACATTCGCTTCTTTAACTAAATAAATTATGGTTGCAATTATATGACCTCAAGGTCACCTCCTCTAGGAGATGCCCAGCACTTGAATTAGCTATTCAGCTCTTCACAGTAAGTGGCCTTACCCAATCACTGCCAGATAAACACTGTTGAAATATGCATTTAATTATCTGAGCCTTTTAACTTTTAAAATCTTTTCATTGCCAGCAGTTATTGGCTAATTTATTTGGGAGTGGCAGAGAAATCCAGTGTCTAGTTAGGATGTGGTCTGTGGGTAGATTCTTGCAGCCTGGGCATTTTTCCTCATGAAAGAAAGTGAGGTGTTGAAAAACATCTTCCCTGAATTAATTTAGGTGTTTTTTTTTTAACCACACTGTACAAGCTTGTTCACAAGTCAAATATAACCAAATGAAGAATTCCAGAAAAAGCCAGATCCTCATTTTAAATCTAACCTCTTTGATAAGACTGGCACAAGGTTGATCATCATGAGTTCATGGATAAATAAGCAGCCGTTTTCTCTGATTGATTCATTGTTCTATATAGAAATGTCTGTCAAAACATCAACTTATTTAAATTTAATCGATTCCTAATGTTTTCAAAGGAAAAACGCCCAATCAAATTGAGTTTGCTTTTCTATGTATGTGAATAATGTTTATAGTCTGAGGATCATTGGTGCTTTGTTTTCTGAATTCAAATAACATTCTTCATATTAATTCCAAATCAAAATAACCAGCTTGGATCCAGATTGCCGTTCTTCCGTGGAACAATTCCTCTCCATAAGAGTAAAGAGAGAGATTCTTTTTGGATTTATGGTATTTTTGACGCTGAGATGGGATTGATGAACTAGTTATGAGCTTCGTATTTTAAGCCATCTTCCACATTGCCCAGAGAGATCTCCCAATCTATATATATAAAAGCCAAATACCACTCATTCATCACAAAATCTCCAAAACGGTAAAGCCTACAAACTTGAAATTTGGCACGTATGTTCCTCTTGGCTTCAAGATTCTTGATAAGAAAGGATTTTTTGAAATGACCATCAGATCATTAGTATTTCATATACAGTATTATATTAACATGCTCTGATGCTAAGGAGTTAGATGTTCTACTCCCCCTCCCCACCTGAAAGGAACTCTGTCCCAACTGCCAGTTGCCTTATATTAACATGCTTTGATGCTACTCCTTCGCTAAATCAGGCGTGGGCATGGCCAGCACGTGACTCATCTGGCCTGCGGGCTAGAACATTCTATTCCTCCTCCCCCTCTGTTCCAACTGTCAGTTCCCTTATATTAACATGCCCTGTTGCTACAGAGTTACACATTCTACATTAAGGTTCAGGCTTTAATCAATTTATCATCCCCAATCACATAGTTTCATAGTGAAGCACAGGCATCCAGCTAGTATTCCATATGGAAGGATACAGTGGCCTGAAGGAGGACCCCATATCTGGTATGGAATTATGTTCTGTTCTCACTGATGGAAAAGTAAAGGAGTCCAAGAAAAGCCACCTTTGCCAATTCTACCCTTCTTTTTATTTTTGCAAGTACCTGATGCCACCTCATACATTGTCCTCCCAAGCTACTTATGGGGAGATGCTGGTAAAGATAATCTCTTTTCTTTTACCAGGCGGAGCTACTTATATAAGAAGTCCCAATGGCATGTTTAATGGATCCGAGGCAAAGTCTTCATTCTTCTAATCCGGTTAATGGCACAGCTTTTTTTCCATTTAATAAGAACTACCATTATTGAGGACGGTCAGTGTTCTTTCCACCATATTAACTTTTCATCTCTTTAACTTTTAATGTGTTTTAACCCTAACATTTTTAATTCTGTTTTTAACGTTGTTCTCTTTTACGCTCTTATATTTACAATATTTTTTTTAAAATTGTAAAATACCCATGGAACTTAAGTGAAATGGGTGGGGTCAAAATGTGAAAATAATAAAATAAAATAAAATAAAATAAAATAAAATAAAATAAAATAAAATAATAAAATAAAATAAAATAAAATAAAATAAAATAAAATAAAATAAAATAAAATAAAATAATAAAATAAAATAAAATAAAATAAAATAAAATAAAATAAAATAAAATGGTTTATATTATATCCTGTTCCTAGAATCAAGACAAATAATGGGAAGAGTGAACAGAAGATCTTCCTTCTCTAGCAAGAGAAGTATCCATCCATAAAGATGGTACAAAATAGGGGCAAGAAATTGAGGGAGGTTAGCAATTGCAAGGGGCTTTCCTTCAAATGGATCTATTTATCAAGAAGACAGATGGCTGCTGGGCAGTGATGGGTTGCCCCCGGTTTGGACTGGTTCTATAGAACCGGTAGTAAAACCAGAGGGAGACCCCGCCCACCGACCCCGACGTCATCAGAACACTTCTGCGCATGCGCAGAAGAGCCTGCGCGCAGCCCCATTGCAAACCGGTAGTAAAGGTAAGTAGAACCTACCTCTGCTGCTGGGGGAGCAGAAATAACCAGTAAAGATTAAAGAAGGAAGAAAACTGATTCATTTGCTCTTCTTTTTCCTCTTTAGATACGGAGCACTTCCCTTCTATAACAGTTTTCAGGACTTTCATACTTGTTAGAAGACACTGAACCTATCCAGCCAATGGTTCCATGGGACTTCCTTCTGTTTCTATGACTCTATAAAATCTCTCCTGCAATTTGCATAGAACACAGAGATATATTTAGCTGAAGAGTAAAACATGATCAGTGCCAAAAAAGAATTATGATTAAAATCAGATTATGAAGTGATCTAATGCAGAAGTATTATTTTACCCAGTGAAACATCATAGAAAAGAATCCAGTGCAGGTCATGATAACAAATATTGTTCCTTTACTGTTCATTTTCATACATTCAACAGAAATAAAATAAAAAAAAATGAATTGAAATCACGGGTTTATATTTTCTCCCTGGAGGATGAGTAGTGCCGTACTTTGCACTTTTACTGTGGCTGCTAATTTTAGTTTTGGATCACTATAATTTCAAAAGACTGGCATCATAATAAAGAACTGAGGCTTGGAAGAAGGGGAAAAAGCAAAAAAAGAAAAACATCACTGTTTCTATTAGAGACAACTTGATTCTAAAATTAACACAATTTCAGAAAAGCTGCACATTCCTTTTCTTCCCTTGCTTTCCTCCTTTTAATTTCTTGTCATTTTGCATGTAAACAAACAAAATCCATAACGCATACATAAATTTAAATGGGGAGGGGGAAGTGCCACTGTTCCAAATTCATTTATTTACATTCTAATTTCTATTAATATTAATCCCTCTAATTGGAATATCTATCTATCTATCTATCTATCTATCTATCTATCTATCTATCTATCTCCTCAGAAAACAAACATATATATATATATATATATACACATACATACATACATACATACATACATACATACACACACACATATATACATACATACAAATAAGGCTCACTGCAGAAAGTAGAGGCTTTGTACCTTTAGGGGAAAAGTGGTTCATTGCCTTTTAAACAAGAGACATTCATTACTTTGCTTTCTGTGACAGAATTTGATTTCTTTTGTAAATGATGACCATAATTAAGCTTCTCATCATGAATATTGCTCTAGTGCTAAGCAGTACAATTTATATCATGTCTCTTCTCTCAAAGGCTCAGATTTTAGTGAAAAGTTAATAAATAAAAGCTACAGTTGAGTTTAGGTAAGGCAGCTGTCCAGGGAGTAAGTAACACCCATATGCTTAAGTACTAAAGTACTTAAAGTACTGAAGATTCCTTTAGTATCTTCAAATACTAAAGGAAAGTCAACTATTGTAGGAGTTAAGAGCTCCAACTGCTTGGATATGTTCAGAGGCCAGATAGCTTTAATTTAGATTCCTCCCTAAGTCGAATGTTCGATTTGATGGACTAATGGGCCCTTTCTGATTTCTTACTTCATGTGACTAACTTGGTTTAATTCCAATCCCTTCTCATGACTAATTTAGTCTAGATTCAAATGTTCAGCATTTTCACAATGTCTTGAGTCAACACCATATGGTGAGAATTGATAATGAATACGACTACTATAGCAGCTGAATAAGTCTACTGTTCAGTGAATATCCCAGACATATGTTAGCATAATTAAGTTTTCCAGCTTGTCTGAAGTGTATTAACAATGGAATCTACTGTGTACTGTGCTAATTTAACCAGGTTCCATGTTTTTTTTCTTCTTTTTTATCACTAGGATCAATTCTATCTTTAGGCAGAGTGGAGCAATGATGGGGCAGATGCTGGGTGAGAGGGTGGATAAGCCATACCACTTTTCCTGGTCACTAAAATGAGACTTCAGATTCTTACGTGTTGCAATAAATTATCCTAATACCTATATTTTATTAAGATTCACCTGCCAGTCCTCTTGGCTTCTGAACCAGGAATGGAAAGGTGAGCTATGGTTTGTTTAAAGCAGTGTTTCTCAACCTTGGCAACTTTAAGATGAAGATGGACTTCAATTCCCAGAATTCACCAGCCAACATGTTAAGCCAAAATCAAATAAGTGACAAAGTTTACTTACCTTTTTCTCCTATTACTGAGGAGGCAATGAGATTCAAAATGTGAGTGCATGAAGTTAACTTTACTACTTACATAATTATTCAAATGAGTTTAAATGAATTATGCTTTAATATATAACATTAAAAACAATATCCCTGACATTGGGAGTTTTGCTGCTCAGCTTCATTAATGACCTCATGAATCTTAAATTTTCTTTTTGCATGTTGCTTTATAGCAATAGCAATAGCACTTAGACTTATATACCGCTTCACAGTGCTTTACAGCCCTCTCTAAGCAGTTTACAGAATCAGCATATTGCCTCAACAATCTGGGTCCTCATTTTACCGACCTCGGAAGAATGGAAGGCTAAATCAACCTTGAACCTGGTGAGATTCGATCTGCCAAATTTCAGGCAGCCGGCAATCAGCAGAAGTAGCCTGCAATACTGCATTCTAACCACTGCGCCACCGCAACTCATTGTCTATGGAATTGTCACTAGCTTCACTCATCAAATAGTGGCTTGTTTAACTATAGTTTGTTGATGGCAATTAGGTACTGCTAATGTTACTCAGTTTGCTAATGAAACATTTGCAACATTTGCAAGCTCAGGGAGCATCAAGGACCCCACACTTCAACCCTGAGCTACAAATATTCTCTTCTACTATTTTTTGAATTAAATCACAGCTGGCTCAGTTCACATAGCATGTTAAACCTGACCCAAGCAACAGAGGTTTTCCTAGTGTCCTCAGAGGAATTCTCATTCCAACCCAACGCTCTCCATGACACTGTTGCTTTTGGACAACGGTATCCACAAGATCCAGGGTTTGGATCAGAATTGTGAAATCAGGTCCCTCCAATGCAAACTTCATGTCTTTCTATATGTATGTCCAGTGTTGTAACACATGTACAAAAGGTGGGGAGGGGGCTTGCATTGAATTGGTATGGTACTACTTCCCCTGCTTTTCTGGTCCTAAGTGGGCATACAGCAGTTTTGGTTAATAAATAGTCTCTGTTCCTATTATCAAGTAAATCAACCCCGGCTGTTTCTGGTCCTACTATTAAAAGAGGCAGATTTTCTAACACATGATTCAAAGCAGGGGTAAAATAATAATAATAATAATAATAATAATAATAATAATAATAATAATAATAATAATAATAATAATAATAATAATTATTATTATTATTATTATTATTATTATTATTATTATTATTATTATTTTATTTCTATACCGCCCTTCTCCCAAAGGACTCAGGGCGGTGTACAGCCAATTTAAAAACACAAGACACAACAATAATTAAAAATTAAAATAATTAAATAGATTTGGCCGATTTAAAACCCCAAAAATTAAAATACCCCAATTTAAAATTATTATATTGACAGCCCTGCCTGGCGGAACAACAGGGTCTTCAGTGCGCAGTGGAACACCCGGAGGTCGGAGATCTTATGTATTTCCGGGGGCAGTTCATTCCACAGGGTTGGGGCTCCCACAGAGAAGGCCCTCCCCCTGGGTGTCGCCAGCCGACATAACTTGGCTGATGGCACCCTGAGGAGACCCTCTCTGTGGGAACGGACTGGTCGGTGGGAGGCTATTGGTGGCAGAAGACGGTCTCGAAGGTACCCGGGTCCTGTGCCATGGAGCGCTTTAAAGGTGGTAACCAACACCTTGAATCGCACCCGGAAGACCACTGGGAGCCAGTGCAGCTCGCGCAGGAGGGGTGTCACGCGGGCACAACGAGGTGCGCTCATAACCACCCGCGCAGCCGCATTCTGGACCAGCTGGAGCCTCCGAGTGCTCTTCAAGGGGAGCCCCATGTAGAGAGCATTACAATAGTCCAGCCGGGAGGTGACAAGGGCATGAGTGACCGTGCGCAAGGTGTCCCGGTCCAGAAAGGGCTGCAACTGGCGGATCAGGTGAACCTGATAAAAGGCCCCCCTGGCCACGGCCGTCATATGCTCTTCTAAAGACAGCCGTGCGTCCAGGAGGACACCCAGATTGCGAGCCCTCTCTGTGGGGGGCAAAGATTCACCCCCAATAGTCAGCGATGGCACCTGCTGACTATATCGGGACGCCGGTAGCCACAGCCACTCGGTCTTGGAAGGGTTGAGTCTGAGCCTGTTCCTCCCCATCCAGACCCATACGGCCTCCAGGCAGCGAGACATCACATCGTTGGGGTGGTCTGGGGTGGAGATGTACAGCAGGTTTTGACAGGTTCTGGAGAACCGGTAGCGGAAATTTTGAGTAATTCGGAGAACCGAATTATTGCCGGAGAACCGGCAAATACCACCTCTGGCTGGCCCCAGAGTGGGGTGGGAATGGAGATTTTGCAATATCCTTCCCCTGGAGTGGGATGGGAATGGAGATTTTGCAGTATCCTTTCCCTGCCATGCCCACCAAGCCACACCACGCAATGCCCACCAAGCGACGCCCACAGAATCAATAGTAAAAAAAAAAATTGAATTTCACCACTGATTCAATGTCTCCAAATCTCTTCGAGAACTGTGGAGGTAGCCCCAGGCAAAGCATTACACCATGTCTGTTGGTTCTGCTTGTATTTAGGGGCAGCCGTGCTAATTTTGAATTGGATGGATAACAGCATCGCTCACTGCTGCTCTTCAGCTAACTTCTCTGCATTTATTTTATAGCATCTTCCTTCTTAAATGCTGATTTTGCAAACATCTGCCTCACAGTTGCAAAGCCATTACTTTTATGAGCCATACATATTTTAGATGGATTTACTGTTGACCTTTGTTAGGAAATTGGATGTTTTTGTTGTTGCTAACATTTCTATAATTGATAATGTTGTTACTGTCACTAGGGTACTTTTTTTTTTTACAAATGAAATACTGCAACTTCGTCAATCTTTGTTCTAAATATAGTTAATCAGATAAATATTATTTAACTTCTTCTGGCTTTGAAACAACAAGTGTGATTAATCCTTTTAGAGTTAAATATATATATTTCCTCCACCATTCAGAGGAAATGAGTAGCTAATCTTTATTTTAGTTAATTTAGCACTTGTCATTTGGTAATAGGTTTTAAATAGATAATATAAACAATCCAGAATAAATTACAAGCATTTAAGATTAATTTGAATCAATAAGATAAATAGGCTGATCTGCTGCTTGACGGAGACAGAGTTAAAATTTAGGATATCTAACTCACATAAGATTGAGAATTTAATCTGCTTAATTTTTTTTTTCACACTTAGTTCCATTCTATTACTCAATGTACAAATTGAGATGAATGAATTACCAGCATTTTAAACACTTTTTAAATGTTATACTAACCTATTTAGGACCATACTCAATCTGCTACTAGCACATCTATGCACTAAGACATTGTGGTTCAAAGATTAAAATGTTAACAGAAAAACAAGAGTTGGAAGAACCTTGGAGATCTTTTAATGCAACCCCTTGCTCAAGCTGGAGACCCTATACCATTCTGGACAAATGACTGGCCAATCTTCTTTAAAAAACCTTCAGTGATGGAGTATCCACAAATTTTGGAGTCAAGCCATTCCACTGATTAATTGTTTTCACAGTCAGAATTTTTTTTCTTAGTTCTAGGTTGGTTCTTTCCTTTATTAGTTTCTATCCATTGCTTCTTGTCCTGCCTGTTAGGTGCTTTGGAGAAGATGTTGACCCCTCTTGCTTGGCAGCCCACTTGTGTTTACAATCACAACATGACGATTTCAATTCCCCCCATCTGATTTCTAGGCCAGTACCTTAATTACTATACTAAACTGGCTCTCATTTGTATATGTCTTTTTCAGCGGTGAAATCCAGCTGAATCTCTCCGGTGTGCACGAACCGGTAGTACTGGTGGTGGGAGGCTCCGCCCACCTGCTGGGACGTCATTACGTCCCATTTTTTACCCCCTGCGCATGCGCAGAAGAGGTACACATGCGCATAGTATGTGCACACGCCTGCCTGCTCCCGTTCCTGAACCGGTAGCGAAGACAAGAAGATTTCACCGCTGGTCTGTATCTATATGTACATATATAATATGTGTAGAAGGACTGGAAAGGCCATATCTCTTGCCTAAGACACTTTCAATTTGAAAATTATTTGGGATTCTTTCACTTGCATCAATTGTAGAGTGGAAATTTCTGAACGTGCTTAGTGTAGGCATCACAACTGCAAAAGCCTCAGAGTGGATTCCTATGGCGAATCTTCTCTGTTCTTATACAAGTAGTCCTTGATGTAATACCACAACAAATTTCTGTTGCTAAGTGAGACAGTTGTTAAGTGAGTTTTACCCCCATTTTGTGACCTTTCTTGCCACAGCTGTTAAGTGAATCACTGCAGTTGTTAAGTTAGTTACATGGTGGTAAAATGAATCTGGCTTCCCCATTGACTTTGCTTGTCAAGGGGGTCACAAAAGGAGATCACATTAACCCAGAGACACTGCAATCATCATAAATATGAGCCAGTTGCCAATGTTTCAATTTTGATCACATGACCACAGGGATGCTGCAACATTCGTAAGTGTGAAAAAGTGATCATAATACATTTTTTTTTCAGTTTTGTTGTAACTTTGAATGATCATTAAATAAATGGTGGTAAGTCGAGAACTATGTGTACTGGTTCTGTCATATTTCTCCATGCCTCGCTTTCAATTTATTCTAGATATGGTGGAAAAGTCTCATTAGTGCTTTACTCAGCTTCAAATGGAATCTTTAGTACATGAACTAGTATAAATATATGTCTTATGCAAAGCAAGTGAATGATCATCCCCCTTAGTCATATTGTAAAGCAATTCAGAAAAACAGCCCTTATGGCCTTCTATTAATAGCGATTTTCTCAATCTCTGACTCTTCTCTATTAATAGAAGAAGAAGCATACAAGCCAGTGGTGGAATGCTGCTGGTTTAACAACCGGTTCGGGGAGCACGCACTTTGCGCATGCACCAGTGGTGAATGTAAAATTTGTTACTACTGCTTCTGTGAGCATGGCTTGGTGGTGGTGGGATAATGTGACTGGGTGGGCGTGGCCAACTTTTTTTTTTTTTACTTTTAAAAGCATTTTAAGCATAAAAGTAAAAAAAATGCTTTTAAAAGCCTCTGACAATCCCAGCTGAGTTGCCTGATCATCAGAGGGTTTTTTTTTTTTACTTTTAAAAGCATTTTTTTTGGCCGAAGAGGTTGTAGAAAAAATGCTTTTAAAAGTAAAAAAAAACAGCCTCTGATGATCACGCAGCTCAGCTGGGCTTGGGGGGGGGGGGAAACGCAGGGATTTTTGCTATCGGTTCTCCGAACCACCCACCTCCATCATTACCAGATCAGGCGATCTGGTCTGAACTGGGAGCATTTCACCCCTGGCATGCACATGCCTAAGGCGCTTGCATGCAGCGCTGAAAATGGAGCATTTAGAAGCTCAGCTGCTTACGTTCCAAGTCAGCAACGGTGAGTAGAACAGCGAGGGGGGGGCAATCAGCTGTGCCACGTGATTGAGATGAGCTACAAAGCAGGAAATAAAGGACAGGATAGAATGGGGGCAGATGGGCGGGGCCAACTGATCGTTGGAGCTACCGGTTCACCCGAACTGATCCGAACCGGCTGAATACCACCTGTGAGACAAGCAAAAATGTGAAAACTTTTCTTGGAATGTACAGTGTTGTCGCATCATAAATTGTACTGTAGTTGTAAGAATCATTCAAATCTGTTAAAGAAATCTTATCCACGTCAAGTAATCTTGAAAAGGTGCTCTCAGGAACACAAAACCCATGAAAAAGTACTTTCCCAAACTCTTCGTCTCACCCTTGGATATCAGCTAAAGTATGCTTGCTTTAGAAATAAAATGGTAGTTGTAGTAGCTTGCCTACTGTTGTTATAAATAGGTTTAAGGAAATTTTAAAGAATTTTAAGTGGGCATATTGGATGGGAACAGCAGTTTTGGTTAATAAATAGTCTCTGTTCCTATTATCAAGTAAATCAACCCCGGCTGTTTCTGGATTTTGCTTACATCACTAACTAATGATTATTTCATCTCACGCCTGGGAAAAGTGACAAAAAAGTATGTGACAATTTATGTTTATTCTTTTTTTTTTGTTTTTGGTAAATACATGAGCTTATAACATATGCTCCTATGTTGAAAGATAATGAATAATAATTTAATTAGCTAAGAACCTGTTTAGCAATGATTTAACATGATATACAGCAAGGTGTGTTTTCGATCATCTGATTGCATATTTACTGAAAATACACTGCAGCGTTTTATCTTTGCTACAAAGATCTTTGCTATCTTTGCGCCTCTCTGAAAAATTCATTGTTGATTTATTATCAAGAAGACTGAAAAACTTTAGGTGCGCTTGAGCTGGGGTTAGACTAGAAGACCTCCAAGGTCCCTTCCAACTCTGTTATTCTAAGGAGAAATATAAACAATAAATCGTAAAAGAATAGTTTGGAAATATTTGAGAAGTGTTTTAAAAGGTCAGGGTAAATCTCAAGTCATTATTATTTATGATAATACAATTATAACACGATTTACCTTTTACAAAAATACAGGCAGATGCTGTAACAATACTAGATAAATCCCAAAAACAAACAAGCAAACAATACCATCACATAATTTTCTTTTAAGGTTAAATAACATGCAAAGTACAGAAAGGGAATTAGAAGCAGCAAAAGAAATTAAAGTTAAGGACACAAGGGAAATGAAAGGAAGTGTAGCTAAATCTAGTTTATACTAGTGCCATGAAGTATATTTTATTATCCTTGCAAACCATCTCTGTTTTTACATATCCATATTACTCCATAGATTCTCTTGTTCTTTAAAATTCTCACCTTTCCTTATGAGAGTCTTGTCACCTCATTCATCCATAACAATTTCAGTTTTCAACTTCTTCATCACCCATTACATATTCCATTACATCTATTTTTTTTCAGTTTGAACTTCATTCTCTCTATCTGACCAAATTATCTCAACATAATTATTTTGGACTGATAACTCACTTTTCTATTCAATCTATATTCATTCAGCACCCATTCATTTTTTACTCTACCTGTTCTTATTGTATCTCACATTAATTAAGTGTCCCATTTTCACTATATTAAACATACTTTTATGTTTCTCCTGACATACCCACCTCTCAGCTGTGCATAACGGTATAGGCAGAAGTTCACTCATAGATATGTAACTATTATAACTTCTTTTGGAAGCATTCACTCCTTGCAAAAGACCAGATACTACCCTCTATCTTTCTGCAAATATTTGTACATCTTAAGATTTGTCAATTACTTTTCCCATTTTTAATAAACTTCCCATTGAGGTATACAAATTCTTCTATGTGCTTTAGTTTATTTATCAGTTTCATATCTACTTTGCAATCATCCATTTCATCAGATGAACATAATATTGGTTTTTGAAACGTTATTTCCAAATCTATTCCTCTCATTGCATAACACAGTCTATCTAATAGTCACTGCAAATCATCTGAGTACTCAGCCAACAATCTGATACAATCTGCATATAATGCATTCATATCTATAATTATAGATCTGAAATCTCACTACAAGCATGCCCTAAAATTGCTAAGGAATACATTAAACAACTAAAGGAACATGATGTAGCTTTGTTTTACTAACTGTTGAGAGTTTTTCTAAGCCTTCTATTTATTCTCATGCATGCTATCCTTCCTTCCTTCTTTTAATTTTCTAAGGTCACCAATGACATTGGGCAGCTTATAGAAGGTTAAAACAATACAGCCATTGTTTTAACAGCCATGGAAAAACAGCCATGTTAGCAGTGGTGGGATTCAAGTAATTTAACAACCGGTTCTCTGCCCTAATTATTTCTTCCAAAAATCAGTTTGCCAAACTGCTCAGAAAGTTAACAACCGGTTCTCCCGAAGTGGTGCGAACTGGCTGAATCCCACCACTGCATGTTAGGCTAGGGGGAACTTTTATTACTTTCAACAACCAATACTCAGTTCTATATTCCTGCAAAATCTTCCATCAAAATAATCTTTATTGTAGTGATAGATCACCACAGTATAATTAAAACTTAGTCCCTTTATCACCCAACAGATGTACAGTAAGCTTTCTGCTTCACATTCATATATTTCTCAATGATCTGCTGAAGAACAAAAGTATCTTCTAGACATTCTCTGCTTATTATAAAGCCACACTTAACTTTCCAAATTGTGCTCTTTGTCACCTTTCATACAACTCCCTACATACAGGTCTCATCACTTCTGTTCCCGCAGTCATGGTATTTCCGGTTTTCTTTCTTCAATTTTTTTTCTTTTTCTTCCATGTGCCATTTTGACATTGCCAAATAAAAATTTGTGAAACCTCTATCCTTTCACTCTCGTATTCTTCACTGTCCTTGCAGTTTTTCCCCAAACTATAACAAAACACTCCTATTTTTTGATTAATGGTGGCACAGTGGTTAGAATGCAGCATTGCAGGCTAATTCTGCCGACTGCCAGCAGTTCGATCCTGATCAGCTCCAGCTTGACTCAGCCTTCCATCCTTCCAAGATTGGTAAAATGGGGACCCAGATTGTTCATTTCAATGAAGGCCATGCAAAGCTTTTCTGAGAATCACTAAAGATCATGTAATTCAATGAAAATGATCAAATAATATGTGAACTGGCCTGTTCACGTAGTGATTACATAGAATGTAGTGAATGTTAACTCACTGCCCACTGCCAGGAGTTTGATCCTTATTGGCCCAAGGGTGACTCAGCCTTCCATCCTTCCAAGATTGGTAAAATGGGGACCCAGATTGTTGGGGACAATATGCTGACTACTTAGAGAGGGCTGGAAAGCACTATGAAGTAGTATAAGTGCTATTCTAAGTCTAAGTACTATTGCTATTGCTATATGCATGTATATGCATGAATACATTTACATGTAAAGATTTATGTTTTACCAGACTTAAAGCATAGTTTATAAACCGCAATGCCTGCATTCATACTATACTTGGTCAGTCTTGGTGCCAAAATCAAACAAATTATTATTTGGCTTAAGTTCATATTTAAACTTTCCCTCAATCTACAAGGCTGCTAAGGGAAATAATGGCATCTTCTGCTCTAGAATAAAGACATCCCTTCCTGTATAAACAAAAGAAAAAATGATACTTCTGTGGACATCTTTTTCTGAATTTAAATTAGCAGTTTATATTTTCTGAAAAGGGAAAAGTTGTTTAGCAATTCTGCCACTTGATCATCTGGCACATTTTAAAAGCAAAAGAGAACATCAGGGTATCTCACAAATGTTTATTTGGGCTTGCGGTATTTCTTTAACTTCAAGAATTTGTTTAGAAATGAATTTTACCAAGGTCATCAGTAAAGTGAACAAATGAGCACAGGAGCATATATATATTATATAGAATGATAACAACAGCCCCCCTCTATCTCTCTTTCTCTCTCTCTCTCCCTCTCTCTCTCTCTCTCTCTCTCTCTCTCTATCTATCTATCTTTATCTCTATCTCTATCTCTATTTGTCTCTCTCTCTCTCTCTTCCTCTCTCTCCCTCTCTCTCTCTCTCTCTCTCTCTCTCTATCTATCTATCTTTATCTCTATCTCTATCTCTATTTGTCTCTCTCACTCTCTCTCTCTCTCTCACTCTCTCTCTCTCTCTATCTATCTATCTATCTATCTATCTTTATCTCTCTCTCTATCTCTATTTGTCTCTCTCTCTCTCTCTCTCTCTCTCTATCTTTATCTCTATCTCTATCTCTATTTGTCTCTCTCCCTCTCTCTCTCTCTCTCCCTCTCTCTCCCTCTCTCTCTCTCTCTCTCTCTCTCTATCTATCTATCTTTATCTCTATCTCTATCTCTATCTCTATTTGTCTCTCTCACTCTCTCTCTCTCTCTCTCTCTAGAGAGAGGGGGGAGAGAGAGGGGGCTGTTGTTATCATTCTCCACCTTACAGTCAAATGCAAACCCATGAAATGAAGGATAAAGTTAAATTCTGAAGTTGTAGAGACTTGCAGGTGCTTGGCCAATTATATATTTGGTTTTAGGAACTTCTTTAATTAGTTCACTCCAGACTAGTCTGGGATTCCATGTGCTTCTTCTACAGTATTGTAAAAAAAAAAAAAAAAAAAAACATAAGAGAGGCAGCTGCACATCACATAATAAATATAACATATGTCTTTGTTTCTTTGGCTGGCCCATAACACTTCAAATTCAAAAGCAGGGCTATGAGATCTTGCCTGTAAAGAATCAGGTTGCCACTAAGGAATAGCAATGTGACACAGAAAGCTCTTTGCTGCGTCTACTACTTATCCAGATTTTTATAAATCATATCTGGTAGCCCACTCAGGAGGGACTCTCGTGTTTAAACATCTCTACATATAAAGTAAAAAGGGATATAACTATATAAAAGTAATAAATCAAACACATTTTGATGCCATCCCTTTTCTGTAAGAGGCAGGAAATTAACAAGTTCACTGGAGAATGGATCATGGATCAATTGCAAAGATAAAGGACTGATTATCCACAAATGCATCTTCACCCATTAATGCCTGCTTGAATATGCACATGAAAGACTATCACTCAGATTAAAATTTTCATACCACCTAGTATCCTATACAAGTCTGAAGACATTTACTGGGACTGTTCAAAAATAACCAGAAATAAATAATGGT
Organism: Pituophis catenifer annectens; assembly: GCF_029215685.1. NCBI lineage: Eukaryota > Metazoa > Chordata > Lepidosauria > Squamata > Colubridae > Pituophis > Pituophis catenifer. Next base: position 230,706,924 of record NW_027256882.1, on the reverse strand, counting down.
CAATTGGAAGGTGCATGAAACAACCATATTAGATGGCATTTCAGTAGTAGTGTTTATAACTTATCCTGTTTCCAGAGATCACAACTATGGTGACTTTTACTTCAGTTCATAAAGGCCTTAGGGCAGGAGAGGGAAACTATGATTGTTTTATGATCTGTGAACTTCAACTCCCAGAATTCCTGAGCTAGCATGGCTCAGGAATTCTGGGAATTGAAGTTCACAGATGGTAAAAGGACCATAGTTCCCCACCCCCGCCTTAGGACATCATCTGACAAGCTGTCAGTTCACTGAGTGGACTACATTTATTATATTTACTACCTAATAGATACAAACCTAAGCAGTACTAAGCTAGCAGCCGTACTTACGTGTGTATTAGTTGTACTGTTAGAAACCCATTCCTAAGACCATCACTTTATAGTTGTGCCTCTCACAAGCTGCCTTTGCTAATATTAGTTAATTGCATTTCAATGAAGGCCATGCAAAGCTTTTCTGAGAATCACTGAAGGTCATGTAATTCAATGAAAATAATCAAATAATATGTGAACTGGCCTAGGAGCTGTGGTGGCGTAGTGGTTACATAGAATGTAGTGAATGTTAACTCACTGCCCACTGCCAGGAGTTTGATCCTTATTGGCCCAAAGGTGACTCAGCCTTCCATCCTTCCAAGGTTGGTAAAATGAGGACCCAGATTGTTGGGGGCAATATGTTGATTCTGTAAACTGCTTAGAGGGTGCTATAAAGCACTATAAAGTGGTATATAACTCTAAGTGCTATTGGTATTGCTAAAGACAGGAAATGATTCTAGTCATGATATCAGAACAGAGAAAGAGGATGGATGGATGGATGAACAGCAGCAATTCATGGAAGTGAATAAAGTACAGGGAGAATGATGAAAGAGGTCGAGTCCAGTTTGGATGGTGTTTCAATTATCAAAGGCAGCTTTGGTCAAAAATGGCAATTTCATTAGTGGATCATGCTTTAGATTAATGGGAATACTTCCATCATTATTTCATAACTCATACTACTGGCAAAGAAAAAAAGTATATATCTATTTTTAAAGAAGGTATTGCTGAATTTTTTTTGGCCTACACAGGTCTGGCTAACACTGAGCTCCTTTGTCCTTGAAAACAGTTAATGACTCTTATAACATAAAATCCTAGAGCGAGAAGCAATCTTCACTTGTCTAGGCAAATGAATTTCTCACCAGACTCCATATCACCGCTACTGTTGAAAACCTGACAGTCTTAGCAAAATAACCCATTGGTTGTTAATTAATTATGCTCCTAATGAGTCTCTATGAATACAACTGGGAAGGTATGATCTTACAGCTAGTGCTTCAAGACCTATAGGTAGAAAGCCATTTCTAATTTGGGGGCATTGATACTATTAAAACACACACACACACACACACACACACACACAATCTGCAATTGGGCAAGAGATTTCTTAGACTAACCAATGTTAACTGTTGCCACTACTGCTACCAAAAAATCAAAAGGATGGACATTGTTGAGATCTCCAAAGCTTTTTGTGGGTCAAGTGATGCAACAGGTAAGAGAAACAGAGAAAGATTTAGAAAAATCCCCCAAAACGAGTCAGTTGTTTCAGGCCTTGAGGTTTGCAAATTAGAATCAGTTACAATAAGGAAATTTGCAGATGGAATGTGACTACAGATAGGGCTCTACTTACAACAGGGGTGGGTTCTACTTGCCTTTACTAATGGTTTGCAATGGGATCTCGCACACACGCAAGCGAAACGAGCGTACACGCCTTGCTTCCACGCATACGCCTTGCTTCTGCACATGTGCATATTGCCGATGATGACATCCGGGGCGGTGGGCCTCCCGCCGGTTTTACTACTGGTTATTACGAACTGGTCCGAACCGGGAGCAACCCACAACTGACTTACAACCATTCATTTAGTGACTATCTGAAGTTACAACCGCACTGAAAAAAGTGACTTTTGACTATTTTTTTCACACTTTATGACCGTTGCAGCATTCCCACGGTCACGTGATCAAATTTTGGATGCTTGGCAATTGCCTCATATTTAAGATGGTTGCAGTGTCTCTGGTCAATGTGATCTTCTTTTACGGCCTTCTGACAAGCAAAGTCAATGGGGAAGTCAGATTCACTTAATAACAATATTATTAACTTATCATCTGCAGTGATTCACTTAACAACCGTGGCAAGAAAGGTCGTAAAAAGGGGAAAAGTCACTTGCCAACTGTCTCACTTAGTAACTAAAATTTTGGACTCAATTGTGGTTGTCAGTTGAGGACTATCTATAGTTGTTGCAAGGCAGGGATCAGCTTATATCTAATATGTAAAGAGGAGCCATGATGGCCCTGTGGTTACAATGCAGCATTGCAGGCTGACTCTGGTCACTGCCAGGAGTTCGATTCTCACTGGCTCAAAGTTGATTCAGTCTTCCATCCTTCCGTGGATGATAAAATGAGGACCCAGATTTTGGGGGGAAATATGCCGGCTCTGTAAACCACTCAGACAGGGCTGTAAAACACTATGAAGCGGTACATGAGTCGAAGTGCTATTGTTAAGTGCTATATTTAGAGCAGTAAATGCTGAGTGACTCTGCCTGCTCTTGTGAAAACAGGAGTCTTAGAGGCAGGTCCTGCCCTGAGTGAAGCCCCCGGGCTCTTGGCCAAGCCCAAAGCAGACAAATCCCTGTAAGCAATAACGCTTGCATGTTTCCCATGATTCATCCCCCACCCACCACCCACCCCCGAAACACAAGCCTGCCTTTTAATAAAGCCCCAATAACAATCCGCGCTTCAAAGGACAAGGGCTAATCACTTCCTGCTTAGCATTCTAGCCACATTAGCGGAGAGAGGATAAATCATGGAAAGCAGCAAGATACGGTGCAACTAATTTTCATGTTTAAAAAAAAAAAAGAAGAAGGGTGATTACCTTTAAAAAGGAGGGAGAGGGGAAAAAAAATCACACGGCTTCCCCCTCCCTCCCCAAAACCATTAAAGCTCCAAACATTCTTGTCTATCAATGTTTGAATTATTAATATATATATATATATATATATATTTAAAAAGGAAAAACTAGAAAGGAAGCTGCTTCTCCTTCTCCAAAGGAGGGTGGGGGGAGAGAGAGGGGAGAGGAAAGCTCATCTGGTAAGCCACCACAGAGTGAAGTGCCTCATACTGATTCCTGATTTACATAGTCCCAGTTGGAAGCTAATGAAGACTGCTGAGGCACCTTTCAACGTACAGCTAAACCTTCATGTATTTAAAAGCCGGGAAGGCGCGCTTGTTGCTGGCAAATTATTCATCTCAGATCTGAAGTTTCTGACACTGCCTGCGTCAGATAAACTGTCACCCAAATTGCAAACTAATTAGTGATTCAAACATTTTCGAGCTGATTGATGACAGAATAATTTACGCTTGTTTCTCAGTTTCCAGCTGGCAGAGGCTGCTGACTGGAGCCCTAATTAGCGTGAGTACATCAGTCATTTTCTTGCAAGGCAGCACATACAATTAAAAGGCCGTTTAAATGGAATATCACATTAAAAAGGCTGGTAGATGCAAATGTGAGGAAACAGCACTTTAGGAAGAAATGACAACAGAACCCCATAAACCAAAACAGAATAGAACAGCGCTTTTTTTAAAGAAAAAAGAAAAAAAAAAACAGAAGGAACTTTTATTTTGCATGGATTATTTAACTAAACAAAACAAGCCAGGAGGCAAATCGTATGTGCTAAATATTTCTTAACAGGAGAAGCTGTTTCTCATATGAAGATTCTGGGCAAATAACTGCTTTTTTTTTTTTTTTTTTTAAGATGTTGTCCCAGTGGCTTCTAGAATAAAGGGCAAGTTTGCAAGAGGATGCCCTTCTGCAAACACTTTCCAATTTGTTTGAGTTAGCTTCTTTGTCTTCTCTTTCTATATTTAAATTCCCATCCCATCAGACTATTTACTTGATGCTTTTAGATTAATAAATCCAATATGTACTTAGCTTATTGAAACTGAACTAGCATTGGAATCCCAAATATTGTGCCCAGGGACTCTGGTGTGTCCACAGTGGCTCTCCTTGGCATCCACCCTACTTCCTCACCCACCTACTTTGTAACACATACACACACACACACACTAGGTATACTGTAAAGCAGGGCTGTCAAACTCGTGGCCGTGGGCCAGATGCATCGCACGCCCGCCACGCCCACATCCGGTTTAGCAAAGGGGGGGAAAGTCCTTATACATCATGTGACGACACGAGTTTGACACCCCTGCTGTAAAGCATGGGTATTCAAACTTTTTGGCTTTCCTGGGTTGCATTAGTGAAGAGTAATTCTCTTGGGCCACATATAAAATATATATTATAGTTAATATATCTTCCTTCCTTCCTTCCTTCCTTCCTTTCTTCCTTCTTTACTTCCTTCCTTCCTTCTTTCGCTCGCTTACTTACTTACTAGTTATTTATTTTATGATCTTGTGGGGTCACATTACTGGCTGTTACTATTACTAGGAATAAATGAAGCCCGCTGAACATACCTGCTGTAAAGCAATCTGTTGGTTTCCAGCATCACATTTGTTTTGAAGAATATCCCAATGATTGGTGGTTGCAACCAAGCACTTCGTTTGGAAATATGTTCATTTGCCTGGAAAGACAGCAAAAAATTCAAGCTAGAATAATAGGGAATGACTTGTAGGAGAAGATAACCCCTACTGGAGCTCTTTGTAAATAGGCAGGCCCCTACCTCCAGGAATTATTTTGAAAGACTCACTCTGGGCAAGGGGCCTTGTTTTCCTGAGTACTTAACAAACTACTGTTGCTTCTCCCAGCTTGATGTTCTCCAAGGCATTGGCCTACAATTCCCATCAGTCTTAACTAGAGTGGGCGCTGGCTGGCTGGCTGGCTGGCTGGCAGGCAGGCAGATTTTTTAATTTATTTGCCACCCATCTCGCCACAAGGCGACTCTAGTATCTCAGTGTATTGGAAAAGCATCAGGATGGAGAAAGGTCTGCAGCTTGGGTTAGCTAAACCTTTATTTAAATTCATTGTCCAAAGGAATATATAACAAATAATGTATAAAAGAATCCTGGGAGACTGGGAAAGAAAAGAGAGATTTACAAAACACAACAGATGAGAAGCAATATCTTTCTAGGGAGGTATCTTCTAGGGAGGTTGTAAGAAAGAAGATCATAGATCGTCCTTTAATGTACAGTAATCACTAAAATATGAAAATTGGGGTCTCCTTTTCTACTTTCCAACTTTCTGTAATCTAACTACTTTTTCCTGAGTTTAAACCAAAATCTTGGTTTCCTACCTGTGTGACTGATATTAAAAGATATGCTGTAACTGGCAGACCGCTAAGTTGTACTGTACCAGTGGATGTTAATGGTCACAAAATATATGAAGGGAATGCCTTGTCTCCCAGTTCTTTCTTCCTCCACTGGAAAATACTGAGTATCTTCACTGTGTGCTCCCGTTTTAACTCTGAGTGGGATTGCAATAGCCTGAAGGAGTAGATCCTCAACTTGGAAGTTTCCCTGGAGTTACAACTGCTGCTGAATTTGGAAGATGGTGTATCAATTATAGCCATATTTGGAGCAGTGGTGGATTGCCCCCAGTTCGCACCGGTTCTATAGAAACGGTAGTAAAACCGGTGGGAGGCTCCGCCCACTGACCCTGACATCATCAAAATGCTTCTGCGCATGCCCCATTACAAACCGGTAGTAAAGGTAAGTAGAACCCACCCCGATTTGGAGTGGAAAATGCTGGTGATCTGAATTCATGTCCTTATCATCATCATCATCAGAAGATATTATTGTATGAGCTCTTCACAGGGCTGTCTTTGAAGACCATTCAGAACTCAGAAACTAAAATTGATATAGGATGCAATAGTCTGCATGATGATGGATATAGCCACAATAGCAACCTGTTTCCAGTGTTGTTGATACTGTACTGACTCCCAATAGGCTTCCAGGTGGAATTCAAAGTACAGATAGTCCTTGACTTACGACCCTTTGTTTAGTGACCGTTTAGTGCAGTTACGATGGCACTTATGACTGTTTTTCATCCTTATGACCATTACAGCATCCCCGTTGTTATGTGATCAAAATTTAGACATTTGGCAACTGACAGGTATTTATGATGGTTGCAGTGTCCCAGAATCATGCGATCACTTTTGTGACCTTCTGACAAGCAAAGTCAATGGCGAAGCCAGATTCACCTAACAATGGTGTCATTAATTTAACAGCTGCAGTGATTCACTTAACAACTGTGCCAAGAAAAGTCCTAAAATGGGGCAAAAAATCACTTAACATTGTCTCACTTAGCAACATAAATTTTGGGCACAATTATGGTCGCAAGTAAAACCTGTACTGGTTTTAACTTTACAAGCTTTACTTTAAAGCTTTTCCTTTGACTCTTCCTAAGAATCATTAGATTTTTAGAATACTCCACAATTGTGGATGAGAGGAATGGAAGGTCAAAGAGTGTTTTTATAGTAGCCACCAACCTGTGGAACAGCCTTCCATTCCCCCTAAAGTTCATTTTTAGAAAGGCTATGAATGAAAAAAATGCATCCCTAAAACATTACAAACCCAATTACTTTTTATGAATAATTGGGCTGGTGCCATGGTTCTAACAGCTGCATATTTATCATTGTTTTATTGCTTTTGTTCATTTTATGTGACAATATTTGTAAAGTGCTAAGCACTGATTGATGCTGATAGTGTATCAATTTAATAAACAGATATCTGGAAATGCAGTTAATTTTTTTGGCAACGCTGGAAAGGAAAAGCATTGGAGTGGACAATTTATTGTAAGGCAGGGAATTTGGAGAGGAAGGGAAGGGGGATCATACAAAATATTTTTTTGATATTTGCAATTCTGGCTCATTAATTCCCATAATCATAAAAGGCTTTCCCCTTTCCTATAGTCTGACTTTCTCTACATACCCCTCTCTCTTCTTAATCTATTGATCCAACAGACAAAAAAGGAGGCAAAATGATAATGATATTGCATGATATGAGTAAAAAGTGCTGGAGAAGGCGCTTAAGTGAACGTTTTGCATCCAGTAAAAAGTTAGAGACCAATTCACCATTAAAATTCATGAGGGAGCAGTTATTCTGTTCATCTAAAGCAGGGGTGTCCAACTCGCAGCCTGCGGGCTGGATGCGTCATGCACTGGCCATGCCCACGGACAGTTTAGTGAAGGGAGAAAAGTCACGATACGTCATGTGACAATGCTGTGACAACACAAGTTTGACACCCCTGATCTAAAGCAGAGATTTCCAGACTTGGCAACTTTAAGACTTGTGGACTTTAACTCCCAGAATTCCGCAGGGGAGTTCTGTGAATTGAAGTCCACAAGACTCAAAGTTGCCAGTTTTGGAGACCCCAGAATATTAACGTTTGCAGAAGTATAAATGCAACAGCTATGCAACCGAATGACAGACACATAGGTCCCCTGTGGTGCAGTGACGCAGAAGTCAAATCACAACTTCAGAGTGAATGGAGGGTTGAATTGAGAAAGCACCCTTCATGAGCTAAAAGAAGAAATTGTGATCAACAGAGAAATGACTTCCACAAAAATAAGGCTTCTCCAGTTCTGTGTTGTGCATCTGTTACTGAATCAAATCACTCATGGCTACCATGTGACTTGAGCTGGCATTTCCATTGTTATCTTTTGGGGATAAGCACGTTGCAAAACATTTCTTATGGGGGTGGAGCATCTTTATTTAACAAGCCCCATGTTTTATTACTGAAGCGTTTATGTCTCTTTAGCACACAGGTATGTGCCTCTAGTGGCTAATTAAGTTGTGCCACTTCAGTAAAAAAAAGAATGATGATAGCTCTAATCTCATATTTGTATTTACACTTGAAGTCTACAAAAAAAAAATGCAATCTTTTCCCATCGCCTTTTCTTCAGGTCCTTCCTGGCAATACGCAATAAAACAAAAGACAAAAGAAACACTTTCCAGGCTGAATAGCCTAGGTGTTAAAAACTACAACACCAGGCCCTTGTAGTAATGTACATGGAATATTTGATTATATGAGTTCCTCTTACTCCTCCGTGACCTCTATATGGAGGAGGTTTTCATGAATATAAACTGCCTGGAGGTTCAAACCTTGTTTGCTAAGGTGTTTTTGAGATTATCTATAGAACATGACAGATGAGCTCTTGACTCTTACAACACTCTACTTTGGAACAAAGAGGAACCACGATGCTAAACACAAAGAGAATGCACAGAGGAAGATGTGCTAAAGCACTTCAATTTGCTTGGAAGAGTGGTGAAGGCTGAAAGCTCATGCTATTCACACTCTCGCAAAATGACATATGAGCCTGTGAGACGCAAAGTAGGTTAGGTGGGAACTGTCTTTGCAAAGAATTTGTTTAATAATTTATATCAGCAAATATACACAGACACATACAACACCAGCATTCATTTCCAGACTCTAATCTTTGGGTTGCAAAAACCGAAGTGACAGGTTTATATAACTTCCTATTAGGAGGAGCTGTGCTACTTGCAAAGAAGTTTGCCAACCTAGGAAGATAAGTAAAAGACCCACCCCCACCTCATCCCTTATTGCAAGCATGTGATGATTGTAAATCCAAGCAGCTGTTTGACTATTGCTGTCTATGTGCTTCTTGTAAGAGAAACCTTTTGGCTATTTCCCACAATTCTGTTCCAATTCCGATGACTGAAACAAGTTTGAGGGCTTGCATGTGTGAATGGGCTGTCACAGAAAAACACTTGAGTTCTTTCTCACTTCCTTTAAAATTCAGTATGAGGTGATTAACTTACACACTGCGCTTCCAGCCACAAAGTGTAAACTAGTTAAGAGGGAGAAACAGAACTCAGCTGCAAAATTCAGGCTTTATTTTATTTATTTATTGAACATAATGTGACAGGTAACTCCAAGTGGCTTTCAACCAGTGGTGAAATCCAAATTTTTTTGCTACCAGTTCTGTGGGCGTGGCTTGGTGGGTGTGGTGTGGCTTGGTGGGTGTGGCAGAGGAAGGATACTGCAAAATCTGTGGTAAATAAAGCCCCCCTCATTCATGATCTTATTTCAGAGGGGGGTGCTGACCTGGCAGGGATTACGGAGACCTGGTTAGGCCAGGAGGGAGGAGTTCCCCTTGTGGAAATGTGCCCGCCAGGTTTCCGTGCATTCCATCAGCCAAGGGCTCAGGGAAGGGGTGGGGGAGTGGCAGCAATCTTTAGAGAAAGTCTTTGCCCGAGGGAGGCCACTGTTCCTCAGATAGCCGGATGTGAGTCCCTCCTTGTGAAGTGGGGTCAGGGGATTCAGATGGGCCTACTGATTGCGTACCTGGCTCCCTGCCACGTAACAGCGGTCCTGCCTGAGCTGCTCGACATTATAGCTGGGGTGGCGGTGGAAACCCCCAGACTTATTGTTATGGGGGATTTTAACCTGCCATCTGCTGGTGAGATGTCGGAGACGGCTCGGGAGTTCATGGCTTCCATGATGGCCATGGGCCTGACCCAGGTAGTTCAAGGCCCCACCCACTTGGGGAATCACACTCTGGACTTGATTTTTATCTCTGATCAGTGGCTGAATGATCTAAGAATAGGGGATATAGACATCAAGCCCTTGTCATGGTCTGATCATTCTCTCCTTCACATGGACTTTCAAGTCACTTCCACCCACCGCAGGGAGACGGAACCAACCAAATGGTTCCGTCCCAGGCGCCTGATGGACCCCGAAAGGTTCCTGATGGAGCTTGGGCCATTTCCTGAGACTCTGGCTCACGACTCGACTGAGGACCTGGTGGTCGCCTGGGACAGGGCGGCTACTGGGGCCTTGGACCGCGTCGTGCCTTTGCGGCCTCTGACCCGATGCCGATCTCGTCTAGCTCCTTGGTTTTCCGAGGAGCTGAGAGAGATGAAGCGTCGGAAAAGACGCCTGGAGAGTGATTGGAGGACAAGCCGATCTGAATCTGACCGAACACAGGTGAGATCTTATATTAAGATCTACCTAGTGGCGATAAGAGCGGCGAAGTCTAGCTACTTCTCCGCTCTTATTGCATCTGCAGAGAACCGCCCAGCTGCGCTGTTTAGGGTGACCCGCTCCCTACTTCAGGTGGGGGTACGGGAAGATCCCTTAAAGGGTCGAGCTGAGGATTTTGTACAATTCCTGCATGATAAAGTCGCTCAGATTCGGGAAGGCCTGGACTCCGATTGGGTAGATCCAGGGGAGGAGACGGGGGCAGGTCTTGAGAGCGTTATCTGGGAAGAGTTTGACTCTGTGGCTCCTGAGGACGTGGACAGGATTCTGGGCAAGCTTAACGCTGCCACATGTTTATTGGACCCGTGTCCCTCCTGGTTGGTACTGGCCTCCCGGGAGGTTACACGAGGCTGGCTCCAGGGGATTATAAATGCTTCTCTGAGTGAGGGTGTCTTTCCCGCCGCCTTGAAAGAGGCGGTTGTGAAGCCCCTCCTCAAGAAGCCTTCCCTGGACCCGGCTATATTATCAAATTATCGTCCAGTCTCCAATCTTCGCTTTGTTGCGAAGGTTGTTGAGAGTGTGGTGGCGCGACAACTACCCCGATACCTGGATGAAGTTGTCTATCTGGATCCATTCCAGTCGGGCTTCAGGTCACGATACAGCACAGAAACGGCATTGGTCGCATTGGTGGATGATCTCTGGAGGGCTCGGGACAGAGGTTGCTCCTCTATCCTGGTCCTATTAGATCTCTCAGCGGCTTTTGATACCATCGACCATGGTATCTTACTGCACCGGCTGGAGGGGTTAGGAATAGGGGGCACTGTTCTTCGGTGGTTTTCCTCCTTCCTCTCTGACCGTTCGCAGTTTGTGTTGGCAGGGGGGCAGAGGTCGACCTCGAGGCACCTTATTTGTGGGGTGCCGCAAGGGTCAGTCCTCTCACCCCTTCTGTTCAACATTTATGTAAAACCGCTAGGTGAGATCATCCGTGGTTTTGGGGTGAGTGTTCATCAGTATGCTGATGACACACAGCTATACATCTCCACCCCAGACCACCCCAATGATGCCCTTGCTGTGATGTCCCGTTGCCTGGAGGCCGTGCGGATCTGGATGGGGAGAAACAAGCTCAGACTCAACCCCTCCAAGACCGAGTGGCTGTGGCTTCCGGCGTCCCGGTATAGTCAGCTGGTACCATCACTGACAATAGGGGATGAGATCTTGCTCCCCACAGAGAGGGCCCGCAACTTGGGTGTCCTCCTGGATTCACGGTTATCTTTAGAAGATCATTTGACGGCCGTGGCCAGGGGTGCCTTTTATCAGGTTCGCCTGATCCGCCAGTTGCGTCCCTTTCTGGATCGGGACGCCTTGCGCACGGTCACTCATGCCCTAGTTACCTCCCGTATGGACTACTGTAATGCTCTCTACATGGGGCTCCCCTTGAAAAGCACCCGGAGGCTCCAACTGGTCCAGAACGTAGCCGCGCGGGTGATTATGGGCGCAGCTCATTACGCCCATGTAACACCTCTCCTACGCGAGCTGCACTGGCTCCCGGTGGTCTTCCGGGTGCGATTCAAGGTGTTAGTTATCACCTTTAAAGCGCTCCATGGCTTAGGACCTGGGTACCTACGAGACCGTCTTTTGCCACCAATAGCCTCCCACCGACCAGTTCGTTCTCACAGGGAGGGACTACTCAGGGTACCGTCAGTCAAATTATGTCGACTGGCGACTCCCAGGGGGAGGGCCTTCTCTGTGGGGGCTCCAACCCTTTGGAATGAACTACCCCCGGAGATACGGAATATCCCTGATCTCCGTGCTTTCCGCCGTGCCCTCAAGACCCTGATGTTCCAACAGGCAGGGCTAAACATACAAACATGCAAATGATTTTTTAAATGTTATCTAATTCTGGGTTTTATTTAATTGACCAAACTAAGTAACAATTTTAATTAGCAATTTTATGATGTTTGTGTGTCTATATTTTTCTTGACTGTACACCGCCTTGAGTCCTACGGGAGAAAGGCGGTATAGAAATATAATAAATAAATAAATAAATAAATAAAATCGCCATTCCCACCCCACTCCAGGGGAAGGGTACTGCAAAATCCCCATTCCCTCTCCACTCCTGGGGGAAGGATATTGCAAAATCTCCATTCCCTCCCCACTCTGGGGCCAGCCAAAGGTGGTATTTGCCGGTTCTCCGAACTGCTCAAAATTTCCGCTACTGGTTCTCCAGAACCTGTCAGAACCTGCTGGATTTCATCCCTGCTTTTAACATTAAGAAAGGGCCAATGTTTAGCCCTGAGAACTTACAGAAAATGTTGGAAATACTCTAGTTAAAAACATAGGCGGTGCTAAGAATGATTACAGACCAGGAGTGTGCAGCCTTTTCTAGACCAAGGGGAGCATTTGACTTTGGAGTGAAAGTCATGCTCCAGAAAATAGGGATTGTAAGCAGGCATAAACTACATCTGAGTTCATGTCATTTCCGTTTAAGGAAAATGAATTCTAGTTCAGCTATTGTGCATCTTAGTATCAGTTGTGTATGAATTGTACCATTGTATAGTCATGTATTAACTATAACAATTTGATAACCATTTTTCAGCCTTCCCTGGGCTGCACTAAAGCCTTCTGAGGTCCATGTACAAAAATATGCAGCCTCTCATTATACACCCGAGCATAAGACAGTATTAAGCTTGTGGACCAATTTTTTGATTTAGAGAAAGAAATTCTGATGCTCTGAAAAGCTAATAAAATCAAGTGTTGTGGATACATTTCCTTTGTCATCCTTAGAATCTCAGTAGCGAATTGATTAACATGGCAGCATTAGGGCAAACTGGAACTGAAATGATGATGATGATGATGATGATGATGATGATGTCTGGATAATGGATGTGGCAGTACCTGGACACAGCAGAATAGCAATAGCAATAGCACTTAGACTTATATACCGCTTCACATTGCTTTCCAGCCCTCTCTAAGCAGTTTACAGAGTCAGCATATTTCCCCCAACAACTTGGGCCCTCATTTTACTGACCTCAGAAGGATGGAAGGCTGAGTCAACCTTGAGCCACTCAGAATTGAACTCCTGGAGTGGGCAGTGAGTTAGGCTGCAATACTACATTCTAACCACTGTGCAATCGCAGCTCAGAAGAGAAGAGAAAGAACCAGAGAAGATCACAAAATACAATGATCTGCAAATAGAAATAGAATGATTATGGCAAAAGAAAGCAAAGGTAGTACCAAAAGTAATAGGCACCTTGGGTGCAGTCCCAAAACAACTGACGCATCACTTGAACACCATCGCATTTGACAAATTCACCATTAGTCAATTGCAAAAGGCAGCTTTACTTAAAACATCTTACATCCTGTGACGCAGAGGTGGTATTCAGTTGGTTTGGACTGGTGCGGGCAACGATCAGTTGGCCCCGCCCACCCACCCCCGCTCTATCCTGTCCTTTATTTCCTGCTTTGTAGCTCATCTTAATTGTGCGGCACAGCTGATTTCCCCCCCCCCCGCTGTTCTACTTACCGTTGCTGACTTGGAAGGTAAACAGCTGCGCTTCTAAATGCTCCATTTTCAGCACTGCGCACAAGCACCTTAGGCATGTGAAGCGCATGTGCGCGGCCGAAGTGCACACTCACCAAACCAGTTGTTAAACCGGCAGCATTCCACCACTGCTGCAACAGTACCTGTAATACCATCAAATGCCAAATTTAGTCTGAACATCTGACTGACTATACAATAAACTATAGTAATAATAATAACCAAACAACAATATCTGCCTACCCCAAGTCGTTGGGAAGGACTTGATAAGAGGATAAAACTCCTGAATCCAGTTTAAACATCAGGCTGACTATGAGACAAACCATAACAATAACAAGAAAAACATGATCATTACATCTAAATATTGATATGTAATTTTAATTTAAATTTGAAATATTTACATTTTAAAAGTTACATTTAAAATATTTTAACGTACAATATTTTTATATATAACCAAAACATTTATGTGGTAGATGAGGCCATGATGATGCTTCTAAACTTCCGAAATATGGGTTTTTGATTGGCGGGTGAAACTTTCAGAATTTTTAGAACGATTTTGTATTTATTCTCAAATAACAAACTTCCAAAGCACATTCTTAAACACAAGCCATAAAGATTGCACCTGATAATTGTATAATATGCTATAGGAAACTTGGATTTTAAATCTGTGTTTCCTTAGTCAACATTGGCCAGGGAATTTGCAGCCTGATTTGCTGGCAAAATTTACTCCTACTGATATTTGATTACTTCAACAATTTTTGGTGAGAGGTGGAACAGCAGCCCTGGCCTACTTCATCTGCCTATGCTGGTAGATCCAGATATTCTGAATTTCTTTCAGATCCTTCTAATAATTCAGTGAAAACACTACAGTCAATCATAGTATATGAACCAGGTTTAAAAAAAAAGCCCTGGAAATACCAACAAATTAGTTTTTAGCATTAAAGCTTCTGAACTAAGTTCAGCGATATTCTTCCCCAATTTAGTGGGTAGGCAAAGCAAAGGTTCAACGAAAACAACTTTTACAACATAATGATGTGATGTGATCACTTTTATCCTGTTTTAATCATACCTCCATAAAATTCTACTACCACTTTTACACATACTTGCCTTCCTGCCAGAGGTCAGAACTGCTGCATTCCCTGGGGAAACATGTTTTTTTTTTTTAAAGCCTACTGCACTTCACAAACACAAGCTGAATTGACTCTCCTCAGTTAATTTAGCCTGCCTTGATTGCAAAAGAATCTGCATTTAATTAGGTCAATTGTATCTACCCTCCTGCTACCAGCCCCTGTGTTTCAGTTGAAGTTTATTAATTCTACCACTTGGGAACAAAATTGGCTAAAGTGACAGTAGGCTGTTCTTGTAAACATTCTATGTTGGTGTCAGGAAATTCACAGTAGGAATATTATTATTTGTCTGTAGCATTAAGATGTCACGTGCAGCAGATGTATTTTCCTTATCTATGTTGCACAGTATAAAACAGCTGGATCATGAGCTGGGATGAGTCAACCACTTTCTTTAGTGGGCCTGCAAAACCCCAAGCTACCACTAGATGGAGACTAAGAAAGAAAGATTTCTTATTTTTCTGCAGCCCTCTAGTGGCACTTATTTGCAGCCCACACAGAGTAGCCCAACCTCCAGCCAAAGATTCTGAGGGACAGCAGTGACAGCCTTCGGATTGGTGGCAGCACTAGGAAAACTGACAGTACTGGGTTTCACTCTTGAGGCCCACAACTAAGAGGCCCAAACGTGTTGCCGTGGGTCTATGCCTTTCACTGTTCCCATCCCCAGCTTAATTTCCTTTCAGGCATCAGATTTACAGTATAGGTGGGAAGAATTCAGAAGAAATGTATTTATTTATCTATTTATTTGATTGACTGATTTCTATAGTTATCCATCACAGCGAGTAATTCTGGGCAGCTTACATCACAAAAACATAAAACAAAAATACAAATAAATGTATATGTTTGCTGAATAAAACTATTGCCATAGATGTTAACATAGCAAGAAACAGAGTCCTTAATTACTTGGGGCTCAAGGCCTGGGCACATAACTGTAGGTGACCACCAGGCTGAGCCTGAGGGTGGGGTCAAATGCATCATCAGTTTGGGGTCTCTATGCCCCTATATGAAACCTAAGTTCAGCCCCACTTGAAGTCCGTTGACTCTTAACTGGTGCCAATTTGCCTTGAAGTTAGTAGTTCAGATTCTCACGTATAGGTAGCATGAATTAAACTTGCAGTTCTTTGGAACTCTATCCTGGCTCCTGACTTCTTGCACCTGATATTAACCAGGTCTTCAAGGCCTTATAAGAGGCCAACAGGTTCAGGACAATATTCCAGAGGGCAGGAGCTATGACAGAGAAGGCACTTCTCCTAGTCCCTACCAGCCAACGTTCTTTGGCTGATGGGACCTGTAACATGTCCAACCTGCTGGACCAAATTGGACAGGTAAAAATGACTGGGAAAGAATGTTGGTGGGGAGACACTTTTAGAGGTTATTATTATTTTTATCCAGGATTTTAGTTTGACTGGGTATGGTTTGCTTTTATCTAATGGACTCCTGCTAATCCTTCTCTAGATTTCCATTATCTTAAAAGTTTAGATTTGGCCACAAAACAGCTCTGACTATTCCTTTTTCTTCCTTTTACTTACTATTTACAATTTATTTATTAGATTTCTACCCCATCTTTCATACACAAGCTCAAGATGGTGTTCCTAGCTCTGCTTACTCCCATTTTTCTGCACAACAACCGCTGTGAGGTAAAATAGACTCAGAATCAATGACCCAAAGTCACCCACTGAGCTTGAACCAGGATTTCTTCGTTTCTGTAAAGGAATCAAACACATTTATTGCTCATAAAGGTTTCATCAAAAATAATCAAGGTAAAGAACTGTCTAACCCACAAGAAATCAAGAATAGATGGCAAGGATAAATAGAGGAGCTGTAGCCAGCAGCAAAGAGGCCTAGCTTCCCCTGGATGATTAAAAAAAATAAAAATAAAACAGGAAGAGAACCAGCCATTTTTTAGGAAGACATTTTGTGGGCAATAAGCAAATTGCTAACAAGCCCCCAGATGTTGATACCAGCCACATGAAACTGCTAAGGCCTATACCACTCATATCCATCACAGTGGTGTGCCTCAAATTTGGGCATTGAACACATGGCCACAAAATTAGGAAGGATCAGTGTTCATTCCATGGCCAAAATGGTAGCAGTGCTGCTAGCAAGATTGTTCTTAAGATCACATAGTGTCTGGCGCCTACCATTGAAAGTGAATTACCAGATGTTCAAGCTGGCTTCAGAATAGGTTATGACCAGATTGCAAATCTATGCTGGATGGAAAAGTTTCATGAATATCAAAATAATATTTGCTTCTTCTTTATTGACTACAAGAAAAACTTTATTGAGTCAATCATGACAAGCTGTGAAGAGCCCCAGAAGACCTTGGAGTGCTAACTCATCTGGTCAGGGTTGTGCAGTCGCTGTACACAAATCACAAAGCCACTGTTTGGGGACATTACTTGGTCCAAGTTAGGGAAAGGAGTGTAGCCTTTCTTATTCAACCTGTATGCTGAAATGATCATGAGGAAGCTGAAACTTGATGGATCAAAAATCCGAGTAAAGATTGGAAAAGTCTTCAATATTCTAACAACCCAACTCTCCTCTTAGAAACCAAAATAGGCCTGGAACATCTGATCAAAAGAATTTAAAAAAAAAGAAAGTGAAAAAAAATTGGCCTTTTCCTGAACATCAAAGCTCATGACTACCGTGAAGAATGGAAATTTCATAATAACAGTTGACAGTGAAAAGGCTGAATGTGTGCAAGAATTCATCTTCCTGGGATCACAGATTGATCAAAGCAGTGAATGTAGACTAGAAGTGTTGAATAACACTGGTCACACAGCAATGACGAGTATGAATTAAATATGAAAAAGCAAGACTGGCAACTAAATGCAGATTGGTCCGCATTATTCTGCTTCTCATAACTACCTAAAAGTTGGATCATGAAAAAAACATAGACAGGAGAAAAATTAACTTGTTTGAGCTGTGGTGTTAGAGAAGCTCCTGTGCACTCCTTGGACAGCAAGTACTGAAGCGTACAAAACCAGACATATCACTGGAAGTCATAATCAATTTTTTTTTGCTTTACTTACTTCAGTCACATCATTACAATAAAACTCACTGGAGAAGGCAGTTATGCCTGGAATGGTCAATGGTAAAAGGATATGAGGCCACCAGAAAACATGGTAGCTGGACATCATCAATGCCAACATCCAACCAGAAGCATAAAACAACTGAAAGACTATACAAGATTAGAAAATGTGGAGAGAGCCAGTCCATAGAATCACCAACAATCAGACATGATTGAATGGGTAGCATCAAATTTTGGGAAGTCGTAAACTGTGGAAATGTTGCCTTAAAAAACGATGGCTAAAAGACCTACTAGGGCCAAGCACCATGGAAATCAGAAAATCCAGGTAGTTCAAATGAGTATAAAAATTTATCGCAAGCTTAAGCTGTCTACAAGTATCTGAACTACTAACAGTCAAAGCAAATTGGCGGTAGATAAGAGTGAAAGGAATTCACGGTGGGCTGGACTTGGATCTCTTGTGGGCGCAAAGGGATTCATGACTGAAGACGCGTTTGACGCAGGAGTGGGTTCTACTTACCTTTACTACTGGTTTGCAACAGGGCTGCACGCGCGTTCTTCTGTGTATGCGCAGAAGCGTTTTGGTGATGTCGGGGTGGGCGGGTGGAGCCTCCCTCCAGTTTTACTACTGGTTCTATAGAACTGGTCTGAACCGGGGGCAACCCACCACTGTTTTGACCCCTCCCTCAGGCTCAGCCTGGTGATCTACCAACTTGTGTTGCTTAACTGCAAAGGTTAATTCACTTTTTTAAAACCTCATATCAGAAAAGTGTTGTAATTTGTAGATAAACCCAATTTGACTACATGACTGATTTACTCCACACTGGAAGTTGTTTGCTTTTATTCTATGAGACATAAAGAATTACTTATGTTGCTTCTTTTTGTCCCAAGTGGATGATCAACACATTCGGTAGCTTCTTACATTTCCACAAAAAGTAACAGTTCAGTAAAAACAGGAGCACTGAATTCCCAACGGTAGTTGAAATATCTAAGGTGTAATGTAAATACAACAGGTGTTGGGAAGCTTGCTTTACAATAGAATAGTTTGCGCAACTCGGTTTCTCTGGTGGGAAATCTACAAAAGTTTAATTGCTCAAAATCGAAGCATTTTGGGTATATTCGGAATAAGAAAAGAAAACGCAAACCTAATTTGTCCAACAATGCACCAACCTGTCTCACCTTCTAAAAGTTTGAAGCTTTTCTCTGTTGGCAAAAAGGGTGTTCTGAAAATCCCACAGGACCAATACTAGAAAAGAACTACTGTAGCAGTCTCTGTCTAGGGACTTCTTCATTTGAAGTATAACATTAAAAAATGGCTGTGGCAACAAACATTGTCTGGGAAGAAACAACTGAATTGCACTCGGAGAAAGCACTTTTATTTCAGTTCACAGTTTTAAAGACAGAAGTGTTTTCTCTTACAGGAATTTAAAGACAAGAAGGAAGGAAGGAAGGAAGGAAGGAAGGAAGGAAGGAAGGAAGGAAGGAAGGAAGGAAGGAAGGAAGGAAGGAAGGAATCTACCCTTCTAAATATGAACTTTTTA
Source organism: Pituophis catenifer annectens (assembly GCF_029215685.1). Taxonomy (NCBI): domain Eukaryota; kingdom Metazoa; phylum Chordata; class Lepidosauria; order Squamata; family Colubridae; genus Pituophis; species Pituophis catenifer. The sequence goes on along the minus strand of NW_027256882.1, from coordinate 230,687,748 downwards.
TGGCTGAGAGGCAGCCATAATAGTCCCGGGTACCTTCGAGACCGTCTTCTGCCACCAATAGCCTCCCACCGGCCAGTCTGCTCCCACAGAGAGGGTCTCCTCAGGGTGCCATCGGCCAAGTCATGTCGGCTGGTGACACCCAGGGGGAGGGCCTTCTCTGTGGGAGCCCCAGCCCTGTGGAATGAACTGCCCCCGGAAATTCATAAGATTTCTGACCTCCGGGTATTTCGCTGCGCACTCAAGACCCTATTGTTCCGCCAGGCTGGGTTAGCAATATAATTTTAAATTGGATGTTTTAAATTTTTGGGGTTTTAAATTAAGCCAAATTTATTTAATATTTTTAAATTATTTTAAATTGATGTTTATTCTGTTTTTAATTAGGCTGTACACCGCCCTGAGTCCTTCGGGAGAAGGGCGGTATAGAAATAAAATTATTATTATTATTATTATTCCTCTTGTCATTTAAGAATCCATAATATAATTGCTGAAGTGTATAACAAAGTCCAATTTCAAACCGATCAGATATATATTATTTTAGGGAGAGTAACTTTAAAAAATGTTGAAAAATGACATCTTGCATTTTAACTATATCCATCCTTCACGTTTTGGTGAACACCATCAATGTACTTTTTCATGCTAACCAATGAAGAAAATCTGTCTTGGTTTGTGAGGTTCTGAGTGGCAGTTAGAAAGTTATTAAGGTTTTTCTGCCTCATTAAAGCCAATCACGCTGGTGAACCGCTGGTGAAGTACAAGCTGTGTTGCAATGTTTTCAAGGGGAGCCACCTAGTGGACTTGTGCGCAATTACTTTTTCTTTAGTTAGGGGATGTGACCTCTCAAAGGCCAAAGTACTTAAGAATATTGGGAGGAACAGTTGCCCTTTTCCATATTAATAATTCACAAGCAGCAGGAAGGGATCTGATACAGATGGCAATTGGGGAGGAGAAATTTAAAACTTGGTTCTTGGTGGCTCTGCTCTTTCTATTCAACCCCATTGTGAGACTCTTAAACCTGGGAGTTGGATTTACTTTGGTACCGAGAGAGATTTGAAAACTCTCCCCCAGATTATGTGCATGCCAAGCTTTTTGGCAGCTGCCTAAACTGGAAAGGGATCATTTTCCAAACATGATTATCACAGAATTCACTCTAGCAGGATTTACTGAGAGGAATCTGACTAATAGGCAGGTCTCTTCACTGATAACAGGAAAGCTGGCAAGAGAGCAGTTTATACAAAGGTCTCTGGAATGTTGATCAATCTTGGGATCCTTGTCTTTACTCTAGAAGCCTACCAGATCTGGGCTGCAGAGATCCAGAGAGATTCAGGACTGCATCTGCCCTGTTTCTATCATTCCCAGGTTTTTTTTTTTTTTTGGATCAACTCAGTCCATCCCTCTTTGAGAATTGAGTTGGCATATTTCTGGCTTTGCACCCATTTATTTGGGTGAACAAAGTGAAACTTTGTTTTGTAATGTTGGGGCTCGCAGGCAGCCTGCTTTTCAATTGGCTTTTATTTTTTTCCATCACCATCCTTCCCAGGCTCTGCCGCATCTTAACTATGCCAAGGATGGAATAATAATGAGAGACAGGTTGATTTTTCACTCTATCTCAAGCTGGTCCCAGTGTAATACTCAAAGCTCTTTAGTACATTTGGCTGGCAATCCTATCAGTGAAGCTGATTTTAAGCTTCCTGCCCGGTTGAATTTCCATGCTTAAATATGTATTGGAGATCAACAAATCCAATTTTAATGCTTCTAGTCAGTTTCACAATCCCTTTTAAAAGCTGCTGGCTTGATTTTCCCTGCGTATAGTAGCAACACGTGCTGAATTTTTGCCTCATCCTGGCTCAAGTGAATCATTACTCTCTGTCTCCCCCCCTCCCTTTCTGCCAACACATAGTCTCTCCAGGCCAACCATGGTTTGAGTGACCGTGAAAAGCATCTGGTTGCAAAAATGCCACAAAGGGCTGCGCAGCAAGCAACTAGCAGAGACTTTTTAAGAGAAACAGACAGATTGGTACCTTCCTGCCAGGGAAGATTCAGCTTGTAACAATTGTTCATTTTCCACCTGAATAGCTAGACAAATGCCTACAAGATGTACTGTTGGAAGGAGGGGGGAAAGAGAGGGAAAATAATGTTTTCTTTTCTTTTTTTCCCCTTTTCTTTCATGTGGAATGGATTTTTGTTATGGCAGGAGGTAGGTTTATTCAGCAACAGGGCACTCTTTACATCCTAGTTTCTTCGAGTCTTTGGTCAATATTCTGACAACGGAGAGCCATAGGAAATAACTAGGCAACTCATTTGGGTCATCCTTTCAGAGATATTTCCTTACCTAAACAGAGAAACAGAATGTCCACAGGCAGACTGCTCTTCTTTTGCTTTTAAAAATTAAAGACGAAAGCGTCATTTTGTTAAAGAAGAAAGATGCACAGCAAGACAGATTTACAGTTCATTTAGCGACCGTACAAAGTTACAACGGCACTGAACAAAAGTGACTCGTGAGCATTTTTCACACTCATGACCATTGAAGCATCCTGATGGATCAAAATTCACACGCTTGTCAACTGAGTCATATTTATGATGGTTGCAGGGTCCTGGGGTTATGTGATCACCTTTTGCAACCTTCTGAGAATACCAAGAGGAGGGGATGATCTACACTCAGTTTCAGAGTAGGAAGCAGTTGAAAAATGCAACAGGCTGAGCAAGGATTAAGACAGAGTGGCTAATGTATTCGGCTTATACAGACAGATCCAGTTTCTACTCCATTTGCAGCCACAGCAGCTTATTTGGTGACTTTCAGTCCAACCTATCTCACAGGGTTGTTGTGAAGGAGGATCCATAGGAAGATGGAGCCCTATGTATGTGCCTTGAGTTCCTGAACAAAGATGGGATATAGATGCATATGCACGGGTACCAGAGAAGGGGCACATAAAGCAATGAAAATATCCAACCTTTCTTCATGCACCTTAAAAGTGTTGTGGCCCGCCATTGGCCTGCGCGGATCGTGGCTGATCCTGACGAAGAGGAGGCTGGTGTGGTGTCGCACCAGCAGCCTGCGCAGCCAGCGCTCGCATCGGACAGCGAGGAGGCTGAAGAGGATGTGGTGCCAGAGGCAGAGACTCAGCCAGGGCCTTCAGAACCTCCAGAGGTTCCTTCAAGTGGAGAGAGCGAAGTGGAGGAGCCTCTCCTCAATGCTCGAGCACGCAGGGCTGCCAAAAGGCAGGAGTGGCTACTCAGGAGGAGGAGGTCTACTCGAGAGTAGGGCTTAAGGATAATTGGCCACTCCCTTAGCCTATTTAAGTCGCACGCAGCTAGTGCTTTCTTGCTGGAAACAACTCGTATTTATTATCAGAGTATTTTGGTTTATCGTATCTTGTTTTCTGGACTGGTTGCCAACCTTTGCTGGTCTTGTTTATTCTTGCCACTTAATAAATTTGATAAGGACCATTGGTATGTGTCAATATCCTTGGAAATTTGGAGCTGGGGCAGAACAAAAAGTTGTTTCTTTTAGAGATACATGATGAGTCAATTTCTTGCTGTTGGATGGAGGAAGGAGCAAGGGGTTGTGAGACTGACTGGGAAACAGTCATGGAAGATTGGAAATGATTGTGTAACCGCAGCAGCAGCCCAGCACAGTCAGTTGCATTGATGCAGCCACAACTGTCCTGAATTTCATTCCCTTTGGGAATGAAATCTTTTGGATGCATTCTTAAGTTAGTCCACTGAGGTACCTTGGTTCAAAAATTGTTGCCCTATGGACACTATTTTGTCCAGGTAAAGGCCATGACAAGAGAGTTTAGTAGTATAGATTGTAACTACTACATCCAGAAGATGATTTTTAAGGTTGAGGGATTCACTCTATCTAGTGGATAGCAAAAGAAATGCTATTTTTCTCCTATATATTTACATAGCATAATCATGAGATGTAATCAGAATTTTCCAGTCTGATTTTATATAGGGATTGGAGAGCTTTTCTGCCTCGCAGCTTTCATCTGCTAGTCTCCATATTTCTATATGTGAACTGGTAGGGAATGAAGCTGACTTTAAAAGAACCCTTTTGGACAAATGAAAGGGAATGATGATGGAACCTTTTTGAATTTCAACTGTACTTTGACCATATGATGGCCCGATTTTCTTGTTGGATAGTGTTTGCCCCAATTGATAAATTCCCTGCTTCTTTACTACCCTGCCCCCTGCCTAAATGCCAGGAAAAAAAAGACCCATTTCCAAAAACATTGAATTTATTTGTCTTCGTCCATTGTTTTGTAGACCTTCAGATTTGTATATCTGGGGTCACTGTTTTGCTACATAACCCACTGTGTTTTACTTTCAACTAATGTACAGCAAACTGCAGCATACTTGGATGCAAAGCAGAATTCAAGCTTCCTTTGGTGATGGCAAATTGTCCAGGTCCTGAGGCAGCAAATCATCCCCAAATTATGATCCTATCACATCAGGGCTTGACAGTGTGAGACTCTTAATATAAAATGGAGCATTTGGTTTCCATCAGAAACAGCCAAGCCACGCAGTGCAGAAAGTTCCACTTTTGATTCATCTGTCCATAGATCATTCTCCCAGACAACTAGAGGTATTCTGCTATTTTTTTTTCCTCAAACTTGAGATGAGATCAGTGTTCTTGCTGTGAAAATTAGTACTCACAAAAAAGAAAACAATCTGATATCAGATTGGTCCATTACCAAAAACAACAGACAGAGGTAAACTGAGCTTCCTGCCCCAAAGAGGCAGAATCCAGGAATAATATTGACCTACCAAGTGGAATTTTCACATCCTGTCGCTCGCAAAATCTGTCTTCAGCTATAAGTTAGTTACATCCAAAAGTGTTTAAAAAATGAGTTCTTGCAAACTTTTTGTCCATAAGGACACTCATATGGCTATGAGTTTTAGTGAATTCCCTCAACTCTCAGCAGTTCAACTCACAAAAACCTCAGTTCTTGTTCTCTACTCACAAGGAACAGCTTTCTGGGTGGCAAGTGGGCAATCCCATGATGTCTTCTTTGTCTTGAAAGACAGTGCCAGCCAGAACCATCTGGCTACCACACAATGCTATTTCTGCTCATTCAAGAAAAACTAGTTCTCCATGACTCCTCCCAGAAGCTCCCAACCAAGACTTTTTCTTCAAATTACAAATTGCCAGGCTCAAATTATATTTTGGACTGATTATGTGAAGACTGCCTTCTTTGAGAAGCCCATAAAGCTTCTACTCAAAGAGTAGAGGAAAAGAGCCTGATCAGCAGCAAGATTACAAAGGCCTGGCTGAGAACAAATCAACCTGGAGAAGGTATATCCATTACTTCTAGTGCAAGTACAGTGTTACACTGAATAGTGTGGCTCACTATTGCAGACAAGATGTTGAGATATTGAGGGAGGCCTGTAATCATTTTAGGGAACAATTGATGAAAATGACACAGTGTGAGTTTTCCATAGGATCAAAGAGGAATATTTTTCATAAGACTGAGATTCAGTATATTTATCCCTTCCAGTATATTACAGTGGCATCAGTCTGCCTGGTTCAGTACTATTTCGTATATTTGCATAGAAATACAAATGTATTCATATTTTCAGATAGCTACCACTGGTCCAAGAAAAAGGTATTTCATACAATGGCTGATGCATATAACAAGAACTTAAATATTTACAGTAGCATGAATTGCAGGGGGATGAAAGCAAGTTGATAATTCTTTTCTTCTTTCCTCCTTTCCTCCTTTCTTTCTTTCTTTCTTTCTTTCTTTCTTTCTTTCTTTCTTTCTTTCTTTCTTTCTTTCTTTCTTTCTTTTTTGGCTTTGCTGCCATCAATGGCACTTCTAAGGCCATTCTATTTAACAGCTTTTTTCATGGTTGCCCCTTTTGCTCCATAGAAAGGACTTCAACTGTGTGCTCATTATGCTTATAGTGTGGTCCAACCACTATATAATTAGCAGTGCCTCAAAAGTCAAAGTAGAAACCCAAATTGGATATTCACTTGAGCATGTCTGCAGTCAAAAAGCAACTCCTGACCCTCTTTTGGTGGGCAAAATGAATGCTACATGTTGTATTACAAGCCAAAATATTATTACAAAAAATATTATATTCAAATGTTATCCATTTGTGGAGGTGGGAATGAAAAAGGACTACCCATGTGGTCACCCTCAAATAATCTATCAAAATATTGGGGTCTGCACCAGAAGTTTGGATTTCCTAAAATGACATAATATTGTAAGCTGGGTCTATGACAATTTGTCACGGCCAACTCACTGCAGCCAACTTGCCACAGCCAACTTGCCATGGCCAACTCACTGCAGAACAATTTGCCGTGGCCATCTCACCACAGGACAACTCGCTGCGGGACAAGAGTTACTGTATACTAATATCAAAGAAATGATGGAATGGAAGCATTAAAGAAAGAATGCAAAAGGAGGGACAGAATGAAATGGCAAAAATTAAAATAATTTTTATTCATTGTAAATAATTAAATAGAATTGTTAAATTGTCCTGTCCTGTGGGAGTTGGCCATGGTGAGTTGGCCGCAACAAGTGGGCTGTGGTGAGTTGTCCCATTCCCTTGTAAGCTGCCCAGAGTTGTTTCACAGAGAAATGGGTGGCATATAAGATAGAGACAGACAGACAGACAGACAGACAGACAGACATAGACTTGTTGTACTGTGATGACAATGTAGTTTTGCCCTTGCAAAGGCATACAGCTCTGTAATCCCTTTCAACACCCCCCCCCCCCCGATCTGATGCTCAGCAGTGTCTATAAACATAACATGTACTAAACAATCTATGACCTGTTAGGTCATCCTTCTTTCCACATATAATATAGGCTGGCACCATTTCAACCCCCCGTCCCCTCAGGATACTCAGCTAAGGCCTAGTGAAGCCTCATCCTCCATCTTCTCCTCCATCTCCTCCTCCTCCTTGGCTGACCCTTGTAACTGCCTCACTGTGCTGGGGAGAGGGGAAACAAAGGGAACTGCAGACCACAAGGAAAGTTGCACTCCCATTATCCATTTAGTATGTCAGCCACCGCTGCTCCCCCACCCTCTACCCCCCAGTCAGCTTGATCTCATCAGCAAGCATCTGAGTCACTCTTTTGTCCTTCCTTCCCCAGCCATCACCATTAAGAGATTCCAGATTTTGGCCTTGGTTCCAAAGCAGCCAATCACCATTCTCCCCTTCTTTTGTTCTTTCAATTTGTATTATTTTTTTCTCTGTAAAAAAAAAAAAGTCTTCAATAAAAATTAATTTTAAAGACTGCTCACTTCCTCGGTGGCATTAATTCTAGATAGAAAGAAAATATCCTTCAGAGTGATGTCCAGTATTACATAGCAAGAAAAATAAACCAATTACTTACTCACCAGGGGTTCTCTAAAGGAAGGGGTGGGGTTATTCCCTATTTCACAGGCTGCCTAGTGGTAAGTATTACATAATATGGCCTCTGTTTTCCTCTGGTGTTCATCAGCATTTTCAGAATTGCAACACCATGTGTGACAGCCAAACAAGATCAGCCCAAAGAAATAATTTTCTCCATCAAAACTCTGACACGAAATTTTGTGGCGTTTTGTTAGGAGCATGCCTGCCTTTTTTTATAGTGGCTGTACCTTAGTAGACTCTTAAATACGTGACCTTACATTGCTTGGGGTACTGGAAGGATCGGCAACAAGATAAAAAGATTTGAAGAATCTTTAAGCTCCTCTTTGGTACCTGAATTATCCATATCCAAAATTACAGGTAGTCCTTGATTTACGATCACATTTGAGCCCCAAGTTTCTGCTGCTAAGCAAGGTAGTTAAGTGAGTTTTGCCCCAAGTTACGGCCTTTTTGCCACAGATGTTAAGTGAATCACTGCAGTCGTTAAGTTAGTAACCAGGTTGTTAAGTGAATCTGGTTTCCCCTTCGACTTTGCTTGTCAGAAGGTCACAAAAGGGTATCACATGTCCCCGGGACACTGCAACCGTCATAAATACATGCCAGTTGCCAACCATTCAAAATTTGATCACATGACCATGGGGATGAGTATGAAAGTATGAAAAATGATCATGTTGCTGTTTTCAGTGCTGTTATAACTTCGAACAGTCACTAAATGAACGGTTATAAGCAGTGGTGGGATTCAAGTAATTTAACAACTGGTTCTCTGCCCTAATGATTTCTTCCAACAACCAGTTTGCCAAACTGCTCAGAAAGTTAACAACCGGTTCTCCCAAAGTGGTGAGAACTGGCTGAATCCCACCACTGGTTATAAGTCAAGGACTACCTGTATAAGGTTTTATTTTTTTCAAAAGTTAAAATCAAAGTCAAACACATCAAAACACTTAACCAGTACCCCTTTAGTAAGTGACAGATGTTGACTCTTGCAGAGTGTGCTCTATGCGTGGACTAGAAGATTTACTCTGAGTTTACTCAGATGCCTAATAAACCTCCTCTTGCAAGCCAAGTGACCACTTATGGCTGTTCCGGTTGCACAAGGGCACCACATCTGGCAGGAGGGGAGGTGGCTCATCAGGATTTCCCTTTCTGAATAAAGGAAGAAAAAGTGAGCAATCCACGGATGGAAGGCAGGACATTTGGACAGCTCAGCAAACAGGCAACGGAGAACTTGCCCCCAAGAGCGCTTGCTTGACAAGTGGTACTGCAGACCAATAGCGTGCATATAATCTCTCCCCATTTTCTTCATTCTTGAGGCATCATTTTTCTAATGCACATCAAGGCACCGTATGGACTAGTGATGCTCCTATGCAGAACATGCCCAAAATACTTGCTGTAGACATCTCTGAACACATAATAACAATAGCAATAGCACTTAGACTTATCTACTGCTCCGTAGTGCTTTATAACCCTCTCTAAGCAGTTTAAAGAGTCAGCATATTGCTCCCAACAATCTGGGTCCTCATTTTACCAATCTCGGAAGGATGGAAGGCTGAGTTAACCTTGAGCCACTCAGAATCAAACTGCTGGCAGTGGGCAGAAGTAGCCTGCAATATTGCATTCCAACCACTGCGCCATCATGGCTATTGATCATCTCCTCTTTAAGAATATTCTTTGCACATGTCTCCAGTCATTGTGAAGGTGTGTATCTACAAACTGTACTTAAAACTTTTGCACATGGGAATTTAATTATATTTTTATTTTTTGCTCCGTTTTTATTTTCCTTCAAAAAGGCTCAAAATAGGGTTTGCTCTCTATGTGATGCCTCTAGGAAGTCTATGCAAGGTCATCATCTTGCGGTTGCTTTTTAACAGCTGATGCTCATAGAGTGTCATAAATGCTTCGGACATTCATCATTGGCAAGATTTATTTTTGCAATCTTATGTCCTTCACGTGCACACTTTTCTGTATTATTTGACTAATACATAGCACTATTCATTCTCTCTTTTTCCCTTTTATAATTGCTGTGCAAATCATATTAGGAGATCTGTTGAATTAAGTCAAAGACCTATTTAGCTGAACATTTCCTTCCCTGTACTGGCCAAGCATAGGACCTAATTAACTAAAGAACTATGGGTCTTCTTATAATTTCTGCCTGGCTGTTATCAAGTAGATAACTAGATCTACTAGATCAAGTAGATAGTTGGGCAAGTTCTAGGTTCTTCACCATTGTCATCCAGCAGGACTTAGGAGGCAAGCCTTATCTGTCAAAGTACCTGTTGTTTCGAATACCACTTCTCCTTCTCTAGTCCCAATCTTGATTGGGTTTAAAAGGCCCTTGAAAACTTGGGTCTCCCACCAGGTCTTCAGCTGAACAAGAAGCTGGTTCTCTCCCCCCCCTCTCTCCCTCCCTCCCTCCCTCTCTTTAGAATGGGTGTTTTTTCTGGTTTTTTGGAATCTTCCATTTGTATTTTATCTGTAGTTTACGAATGTTTTTATTGTACCCTCCCCAATCTATATATATAAAAATGGCTGTGTGTGTGTGTGTGTGTGTGTGTGTGTGTGTGTGTGTGTGTGTTCCAGCATAATTCTGGAATGCGTTGAGCAATTTCAACCAAACTTGGTACACAGATGACTTACTCTCTGGAAAGAAATACTGTGGGGGGTAAGACACCCCTAACACCCCTCGGGGTGTGTGTTCTGTTAAGATACAGCCTGTTGTGCCTTAAAATGACTTCTACTGGTCTGCCTTAAAATGGCTTCTACTGTACAGCACAGTGGAGTTGCCATGGTAATAGCTTCACAGTACTCCACAAGGGGGCTCCCTCTAGTAAGGCGGAAAATCCAACATTAGAAATTACATTTCGTCTGGCCATTTTCAACAAGGCTTTGATTATTCTTGAGGATAAGTGTATGGTCATGATCAATAAAATATTACTGCAACTTGGCCTGCCTGCACCACTATGAGACCAACATGACGTACTTCACGCAGATTACATATGAGAAAAGAGAACTACAACTTCGAACAGCTTAGTGCATACAGTATATCATGGATAAGAAGCCACTGCTAAATCAAGATCAGAAAAAAGCATACCAAATGATAATGGATCAGCTAGCAAAACAACAAGGTGGTATCATTTTACTTAACACTTCTGGGGGCACAGGGGAAACATTTTTAACTAATTTAAATCTCACCGAAATCAGGGCTCAGGGTGAAGTTGCTCTTCCTGTCTAATACAGAATTGGGATAAATAAATACCGGGGCAACACTAGGTTATCAGCTACTGTAGTATCGCTATAAAGTTTAGTGTATAACATATTTTATTACACATGTAACAAAATAAATAATAAAGCAATTAATATAAGATATTTATTTATTTATTTATTTATTTATTTATTTATTTATTTATTTATTTGCCAGATTTATATGCCACCCTTCTCCTGTAGGACTCGGGGCGGCTCACAACAATAAAACAACCCAACAACAGATAAAAATTAAATAATATTAACCAATTAAAATCCCCAAATCCCCAAGTTAAAATCCACGGCAGATCAGGGAAGTTGCTGAAAGAGCCGTGTCTTTAGGTCGGCGCAGAAGGTGCAGAGGTCGGGGGCCGCCCAGAGCCCGGTGGGCAACCCATTCCAGAGGGTTATAATATAAGGCAGCCTGAAACAATGGCCTTTCCCACTGTAATTGCCCACTTCACAAACTCTTTTAAGAGAAATACTCCCTTTGATTCGCAAGATTGCATGACCCTCACAACACTTACACCCTTACGGACACTGGAGTCCCTCTTGTCTAAAGGTTTATTTATGCCCAGCTGGGTCAAATGTTCTATCCCTTTGCTCTTCTTTCTGTTATGTATTTCCCAACATAAATGCTTGATTTAACATGTTACAGTTTATTTTTCTGCTAAGGCTAAAATGTCAATATACTATTTTAGTCAATGACCAGGTAATGCCTGTACATACACAAAATGGAAAAAAATAACAAGGCTGTGCAGTGACCCAGAGACAGGAGATTCTGCAGGTCCCGGAACAAGCCTGTCTCAAAGATTAGCACCCCCATAAATCAAACATAACTTTTCCTGGGACCACATGGTTGCTTCTGCATGAATCTAGCCAAAGAGGCACTTCTTTAAGGAGCTGCTGACAGGTGCAACATGAGTGACCTGTGGGCTCTGAATCACCTTTTCCGTTTGAATCAATGCATTGCCCTATAAATAAACATTAAATATCCCCAAACCTAAATATCACAAAGCAAATGTATCTCATCTTGATAAGTAAAAGGGAGTAAGGAAGCTGTCTCCTGACAATCAAGGATGGCAGTATGTTGTCGTTCTCTAACCCAATGTTTCTCAACCACGACAATTGTAAGATGTGTGGACTTCAACTTCCAGAATTCCCCAGCAAACATGAGTGTTAAAAACCAAACATCTTAAGGTTGCTGAGGTTCAGGAACATGCTCCAACCATACAGATCTCTACACAAAATTTGGTGTACTGCTAAACCTTTCTGCCACAGATATGTACCATATTTTTTGGACTATAAAACGTACCGGTGTATAAGACACACCAAGATTTCGAAGAGGAAAACAAGAAAAAAAATATTTTTTTCCCTCCCTGGCCCCCAGGAACACTCTGCAGGCCTCCCAAAGCCTCTGCGCGTCCCATTTTTGTGAAAAACGGGCCTGTTTTTCACAAAAATGGGATGTGCGGAGGGTTTGGGAGGTCTGCAAAGTGCTCCTGGGGGCTGGGGAGGGCAAAAACATGATGGGGGAGTGGGTTGGGAGGCCAAAAATGGGCCCAAGCCCTCTGTGCATCCCATTTTTGTGAAAAGCGGGCCCATTTTTAGCAAAAACGGGATGCACAGGGCGGGGTTTCGGGAGGTCAAAGATGTATAAGATGAATCAACATTTCCACCAGGAGTGAAATGCTCCCAGTTCAGACCGGATCGCCCGATCCAGCAGTGATGGCAGTGGGTGGTTCGGAGAACCGGTAGCAAAAATCCTTGCGCCTCCCCCCCACCCCACCATGCCCAGCTGAGCTGCACGATTATCAGAGGCTTTTTTTTTTTACTTTTAAAAGCATTTTTTCTACAACCTCTTCCAACGAAAAAATGCTTTTAAAAGTAAAAAAAAAAAGCCTCTGATGATCGCGCGGCTCAGCTGGGATCGTCAGAGGCTTTTCAAAGCATTTTTTTTCTGCAACCTCTTGGCCGAAGAGGTGGTAAAAAAAAAGCTTTGAAAAGTCTCTGACGATCCCAGCTGAGTTGCCTGATCGGCAGAGAGGCATTTTTTAAAAAGCCTCTCTGATGATCCCAGCTGAGTTGCCTGATCGGCAGAGGCTTTTCAAAGCATTAGAAAAAATGCTTTGAAAAGTTAAAAAAAAAAAAGTTGGCCACGCTCATCCAGTCACATTTCACCCCCCTCCACCAAGCCACACCCACAGAACCGGTAGTAACAAATTTTACATTTCACCCCTGATTTCCACCCACCTTAAGGGGTGGGGAGAGTGAATCTTATACTCCAAAAAGTATGGGTATATGGCTCATACCTTTCTGAACACCTCCAAACACAAGCCATAAATTTATAACTCAAGGAAGATGAGAGGCACTTCACTGAGAGATGATAATCCATCTGTCAGAAGAAATGCGTCTTGTTTTCTATGCAGAAACTACATAATGGAGGTCAGGATTAAATTTTTCTATGTTCTATAGGAAGTGGATACATGTAAAGCCCCACATATCCAGTCTATTGTTTTAATTAAAAAAAAAAAAAGCTTTTCAATTTCCAATTAGCGTGACCTTTCAATTGTGTTTTTGCCCAGCTCAGCCTTGTGTTGCCAACCTCTGTGATTGTTTTGTTTTGAAGTAAGACATTTTTCTCAGTTCTTTGTTACCAAACACTTTCCTTGCCTCTGGTTCGCTAAGCAAACAGAAACAAATAAAAATGCATCATAATTAAAACAAGATGATAGTATGTATTACCTTTGCAGCTCAATTGGCTCTAATGCTTGGCATCGTTTAATTTTCCTATTAGCAGGCGTCTCATTTTCAGTTTTTTTTGTTTGTTTGTTTAAATTATTAACATCCGCTCTTAACTAGGCGTATTTAGACTCATAATGAAGTGCAGAGCTAATGGATTACTAGCAACTACCTTACATAGGAATGAGGAAAACTTCATCAGAATCTGCAATGAACTGGACATAGGTTTTACACACACATGTATATATGAATAATGTGGCAATGTAAGAAGCAACTAATTAGCTTTTTTTCCACTAAGAAAATGTAAATAAATAAATAAAAATAAACATCAAAACAAGAATCATTCGTGGATCCTGGCATAGGAATATGGCAATTCACAGTAAAGCTAGGCAACCACCAAGCCACGCATCTTTAAAAATAACTACACTGACCATTTATTTATTTATTTATTTTTATAAATTATATATAATCCACAAACAATGAAATTAAAGAAAGACAGTTCAGACTGCAGCATTTTAGATTATGATCACAAGTTCTTGATGCTATACTGCCAACCTCCTTATGAAGATTCTTTAAAAAAAAAAACTTGAAAAATGAAGAATAAATAGAGCATGCATTGGATTCAAATAAATCAGGGGTGAAATGCTCCCGGTTCGGACCGGATCACCCGATCCGGTAGCGATGGAGGCGGGTGGTTCGGGAACCGGTAGCAAAAATCTCTGCCTGCTCCCCCCCCCATTGCCCAGCTGAGCCGCGCAATCATCAGAGGCTTTTTTTTTATTTTTAAAAGCATTTTTTCTACAACCTCTTTGGCTGAAAAAATACTTTTAAAAGTAAAAAAAAAGCCTCTGATGATCATGCGGCTCAGCTGGGATCATCAGAGGCTTTAAAAAAAAAAAAAGAAAGCTTCTGTCAATCAGGCAAGTCAGCTGGGATAGTCAGAGGCTTTAAAAAAAAAAGAAAGCCTCTGCCGATCAGGCAAATCAGCTTTTTTTACAACCTCTTCAGCCAAAGAGGTTGTAGAAAAAATGGTTTAAAAGTAAAAAAAAAAAAAAAAGTTGGCCACGCCCACTCAGTCATATTAAACCCCCCCCCCACCAAGCCATGCCCACAGAATCAGTACTAACAAATTTTACATTTCACCACTGAATTAAATCCCAAATCCAATCAAGCGTTCCTATTGCAAACCCACCCCTGGAGTATAGGAAGCATATTCTATTAAATTTTGGAAATCCATTATTTGCATTCCCTACAAGTGGCAGCACCATTCCTGATAGCTCTCAACTTAGTGATCACATCTCAGCCCAAAATTTTTGTTGCTAAGCAAGACATATGTTAAGTGAGTTTTTCCCTATTTTACGACTTTTCTTGCTACAGTTGTTAAGTGAATCGTGGCAATTGTTAAGTTAGCCACATGTTTGTTAAATGAATCTGGTTGACCCATTGACTTTGCTTGTCAGAAGGTCGCAGAAGGTGATCGCATGATCCCGGGATACTGCAACCGTCATAAATGTGAGTCAGTTGCCAACTGTCTGAATTTTGATCAGGTGACCATGGGGATGCTGCAATGGTCGTAAGTATGAAAAATGGTCATAAGCCACTTTTTTCAGTGATGTTGTAACTTTGAATGATCACTAAATGAACTGTTGTAAGTCGAGGACCTACCTGTACTTATATAGATGATATGAACCTCACACTCAGGATTCCTACTGCGTTTCCCCAAAAATATGACCTACCCTGAAAATAAGTCCTAGTTTTTTACATGTGCACCCAATATAAATTCTCTCCCAAAAATAAGCCCTAATTAAAACTCCATCCACTCCAGAGTAAAAATTAAGCTAGGGTGGAGATAGGGGGGTGGAGCTGCCCTGCTACTTACCTTCGGACAGTTGCAGCCAGGCCTTGCACATCTCAAAACTTGCCTTGGCCGCCCATTTCTTCTGCAGCCAGCAAGACTTTCCTGAAGGCCTCTGCAGCCAATAACAGAGCTCTGGATCGATCCGGAGCTCTGTTATCAGCTTCAGAGGCCTTCAGGAAAACCTTGCCAGTCACAGAAGAAGTCCCTGAAGGCCTCTGATAGCGAAAAGGAGGCTGGGGGACGATGCACGCAAGTGAGGTGAGTTAATGGACGACATCCCCCCCCCAAATAAGACCTGATGGCTTTTTTGGTGGCAAAAAATTTATAAGACAGGGTCTTATTTTTGGGAAAGCACAGTATTTCTTTCGATTCACCATGCCACAGGGTCCATTTAACAGATCGAGCATCTTTTGACTTCAGTTGTATCTTTGCCCAGAGTCCAGACACTAGTCTTTTATTACCTGATGAAAGGGGTGTGGGGAAAACTTCAGACAAGATGACAATTTGCAGTTCCATCAAGTTCTTTCTCCCATAAACCACTTCTATCTTCAAGCTGTTTTATTTACTACGGTGCTGCAATACATCTTCCAATTTCTTAAAAGGTTTTTGACCCATGAAAATAGGGTTGCCAGGTCTGCTTCCAAAAAATAGCGGACAAGTGGGGGGGGGTGTTAAGTAGTAAAAAAAAAACATTTACAATTAAATTATATATTTTCTTACAAACATTTTAACACGTATTAAAATAATCACTTCAAAACTTTATTTAAAATTCAAAACATCAAATATATTATAATAATATGTAAAATATTAAATTACATTTTACTTTGCTGTCGTGTGTATTTTTTATTTGACTGCGCAGCTTTGATCAATTCTTTGTGTTTAAGGAATAATTCTTTAATTTCAGTACAACATTGAGAAATATTAAAAAATATACAAAGTTCACTTCAAACTGATGGTACAACCAGTCGGTTACGTTCGTCAGTCTACAAATTTCCCATGATGCTGAAAATTCGTTCAACGTTTGCATTTGATACCGGAATTGATGCACAATACTGGAACAGTTTCAGTAAACTCGGAGCTGACTCTTTCTTGAAAAAGTACGTCCACTTATCAAGGGATGAATCGCCCTGCAGATGAACATAAACTTTGGTGTATTTGCACACTCCTCTCTTTCATTTTAAATTATTCGAAATCTCGCCGCTGTCACTCTCATCACTCGACGCCATTTTAGGTCAGTCGACACAAGCTGTAATACATTTTAAAAATGTGAACTGCACATAATTTTATAATATATATATATATATATATATATATATATATATATATATATTAAAATTTTTAAACTTTTATTAATTTAAGAAACCACATGATACATTTATAAATGCAAGTAAAACAATTTACAACAAGCATCATCTTAATGACATCTACCTATAATATCTGAATTGTTACAAAATACTATATTATACTATACTATACTATACTATACTATACTATACTATACTATACTATATTTTTATTTTAATCTCATCATTAATTTTTTCGGAGAATCGAGTTCAATGGATATTCAATCTTTGTCTCATTCTAACTTATGAAAAAAAAGACAAAACGCGATTCTCCTATCCTTATTCTCTTAGACTGTACAGCTTTAGATTACATACCATTTCATCATAAAGCTTTTGAATAAAAAAAAGTCCACTATTTTGTGAAAAAAAATAGTGAACAGAATGTGAAAAAAAGCGGACTGTCCGCTCAAATAGTGGACACCTGGCAAGCCTACATGATGAAAAAAGCTTCTATTTCCCTCCCCCCCCCCCCCCCCCCCGTATCCTTCTCATACCACGGAACATCTTTCTTTGAATTCTTGGCTATGTTTCTGCTTGATCCATGAAAAAAAAAATTGGTCATTGTGGTTGTGTCTATTAAGTAGTCCCCAGATAGACGTGCATGACAATCCTGACAAAACCTATTGGAGAAATCACTTACATCATCCCGCAGATTTTGAAATACTCCTTCAATCATATCTTTTACCTCAAATCTATTGAGTCTATACAATTTTTTTAAAAAAAATTAGTAAAAGAAAGAAACTAAGAAAGAGGCAGAGGGGAAAGAAAAAGAGGGAAAGAGAGATGACAAAGATAGCAAAATTCACATTTGAATGGAGGCCAATACCATCTAAATATAATTACAGAAATGAGCAATTAACAATTCTTAAGACTGTTACATTGGTTTACTAATTGGCAGGTCAGTACAAATAAAGCATGAATTCTTTAACTGACATCTTGAAGCTTCCAGTGACATTAGTAATACACACTATGTGTGTACATTAATTATTACAAATATATCTTTGATTTCAGCTGTCAGAGATTTTTTAAAAAATGGAGTATTGGAAAGTGACATAAGAAACACATCATTTCACTCCAAGGATGAATGGAAACATTTGCCTCTAAGGAGGCCTTTTTAAAAATGATCCTTTCTTCTTTCTGAATTTCTGTAGAGATGCTTGTATTTAAATGCCAAAGCAAGGCAGGGAAGGAGAATATTAATTTTAAATCATCCAGAGATACCTATTTGTACTGGCGAAGCATAAACCAAGCAAGAGAGAAGACCAGCTTGCTTATGCTCACGGCTACCAGCAGCCATGGTCTAGCTTTGTCGTCCAAAATTTCATCTGCGGCAGCTAAATGAGTATAATGAAGCTTCACAGCTCAGCACATTTCTTTTGTTGACACTGATGAAAAGTCATTTCATAGTTTTGTGTAGGGTGCACTGACAGCAGAACTTGTATGAAAACCTCTGAAGAAGAGGAAGGGTATAAGCACCGTGAGGCTGTCTTTAGCTTTACATTGCAGCTTAGTTTCAGTCAGTGGTGGAATTAAAATAATTTAACAACTGGTTCACCCAGGGTCAGGTTGGCTATTATGGGAGATTGGCCCATCCCCGTCCTTCAGCTCTGCCTGTTCTGATTTAGGCTCCCTTAAAAAGCAGGGAGCATAGTCTTGGTACCGACCAAACCTCTTTTATTTACACGACTGCGAATTACTTTCATTCACAGTCAGCAAGGCTTGTCCAAACTGTTTTTCAAAGGAATATTTATCACATACCTTATCTCGCTTGGCAAGCTGCCATGTAACTTGTTTACAAACACAGTGTAAGGCAAAACTTGGCACAGAGTCTCTAAGAAAGTTCTTAGAACAGAACGTTCACTCTTGAAATGAGCGACTGAACGAATTGTTTCCTGCAAAAGCCCCCTCCCCGTTTGCTCCTCTTTTGTTTTCTATGGGAGGGGCCAATCATCTCCAAGGTGTGGCTTTACTCCCAAGTCAACCCTGCTTTCTAAGTTGTTCTTGTCTTCAGGCAGCTCTGCGCATGCGCACTCTGGGCATGGGCTCCAGCTGTTCCTCTGCCTCACTGCTGTCTAGCTCCCTCTCTGCCTCTGATGCAGAGCCCTCGTCCGAGCTTTCCCCAGCCCCCAGGACTGGCCCATGTTCTTCCCCAACCTCCTCACTGTCGACTCTGCTGGTCACCGGCGGGCCACAACACCACCGCACATGCGGGCTGAGCTTCCTGCAACAGCAAACCTGGCCCTGGGTGAACCAGCTGTTAAATTACACCCCCCTGCTATCAAAGTGGATCCTGGTTGTTGCACTGCAATGGAGAAAAGGGCAATGGAGTGGCTGCCCCGATGGAAGAAGGAAGAACAGGGAGTAGAAAGAGGGAAAGCGGCCTTCTCCTTCCCTATGTCAACTTGCAAAGCTTTCAAGTTGCCATGAGCAGGAGGGAGGGAGAACTGAAGTGAATTCCATACACTTTTTCTGACCGCAATCAGAAGGAGGGTGTTAGGTTTCACAGCCAGCCAAAGTGGGTAATTGGAGAATGTGATTTATGACATGGCCAGAGAGGAGGGGAGAGACAGGGTCATAGGGGAACGTAAATCTACGTGGGATCAGTCCTAACTGCATCCCAGTATTGCCGGAATGTTGCTCCTAATAAATGATTATATTTCCTTTGAAGTTTGGATCATGGCTCATGAATTAATTAGGGCATCTTTCGGAAACTTGACACCCTGGATGTTTCAATTATTATTATGTATGGTTATTGTACTGTAGCTAACAACTTAAAGGCCTTGGAGATTACATCAGCATACAAATTTAATTTAAAAATAAATTAATCAAATCACTCTTGCACACGTCTTATTTTCAAAGATAACAAATGAACCCCTTTGTGTGACTACCCAAAATGCTTTAGATTAAAGGAAATAAATTCAGATGTAATCTTTGAGAAGTTCAGTACTTTGCAAGTTCCACTGGGAGAGATGAAAAATGGGAGCCACTGACACTCAGCGTTTGAGAAAAATGACATATTATTAACACAATGAGGGAAGAAAGCCTTTGGCTACAGCTCTGCTTGTCATTCTGACTTGAAATAACATAATGAACCCACTGAGCACTTCCCTTATCAAGATGCTGAGTGACATCTGCTGAACACAATTTCCAGAATCAAAATCTGCAACTGTCTTTGGCTACAATAGGGCAATTATACTTCTGTCCCCTGCCTTTCCACCTAGCGTTCTTCCATATTGTTTGCTATGGCAGCAAACAGTGACAACGTCAAGCTGTGATCAGGCAATGCAAAAAGATAAACCTCAGGCACTTTTCTGATCCTTTTTTAAATAACATGCAATTAATAAGCGACTTGTTTCTAACAAATATCAGGGCTCTGATAGAAGAGAATATCTGTAGCTCAGGGTTGAAGTATGGAGTCCTTGGTGGTCTCTGAACTTGGTTGTTTGCTCGCAGACATTTCATTACCCAACTAGGACACTTATTCAGTGCTTGTGAGTGTGAGGTTTGCTCTTTTTTTTTTTTAAGTCAGTAGCTTGCTCTGCCAAGTGTTGGTGGAAATGTGATTTTTCTCCCTGGTAGTTCCTTGATTAGGATATTTATTTTTCCTTGGTAGTTCCTAATTAAGGAATTGCAAAGGAGAAAACCAGTGGTAGATTGCCCCCGGTTCACAACGGTTCTATAGAACCGGTAGTAAAACCGGCAGGAGGTTCCGCCCACTGACCCTGACATCATCAAAACACTTCTGCGCATGCGTAGAAGCTTCTGTGCAAGCGAAGTGAGCGCGCGCATGCAGCCCCATTGCAAACTGGTAGTAAAGGTAAGTATAACCCACCCCTGGAGAAAACCACGCCATCACCAACACTGGCAGGGCAAGCTAATACACACAAACACACATACACACACACACATTATTTAATTGGTTAATGAAATATCTGCAAGCAAACAACCAAATTCAGAGACTACCAAGGCCTTCACAAATATCAGGGCCTCACAAATTCTATAAATGTTCATTGCTCACCAATCTCACTGGGCTGATAATTCAGTTCTTGGTGAGGTTCACCTAGAGATCATCTTCTTGCTCTTGTGGTCTTTTCAGTGGACACCTAAATAAATATCCGAACTCAAATACATATATCTATCTAGACCTTTTATTGTTAATTTTGTCATCCCAGTCACTACTTAAAGCTGACGTTCAAAGGTCTGTGAATATTTGCAGGTCGGATTCTTCAAACATTCGCTGTGCAAAACTGTGACAGCTGGTAGAAGGCCTACATGCTCTTTCCTTGTTTGGTTTTCTGATAGAACCTGTCAAGTACTGCTTGACTGTAACTGAATTTGTCACTCTCTCAGCGAGGTTATATCTCTTTGTACAATAAAGCAAAAACAATACAAAAAGAAAATGACACACAATCCTGGGCTTGATTATAAGGCAGCTATGAATGTGAACAACAGGATTTATCCAATTGCTACAAGACCATACAAAATACAGCATGGTGCTCACTTTATGATTATTTTCACTGGCTTCGTAAAGCCCCCAAAGCTCAGCTGCACACAGAAAACCTTATTCCTATATTCAGAAGGAAGAGGCATGTTCCTAAATCTACCTGGGAAAAGAATGATTTGCTTCTTTTCATTGACATCAGATGGTTTGGTCTCATTTATACAATGCAACCATCTTATCTTGGCTGCAATTATTTTTATAAGAAGCAATTAATATAAGTAGTAAGTCCAGTATGATCCTAAATTCACTAAATCTTGGCTAATTCTTGCATAATGGGATACGTATACTAAGGTGACCAGATTTTAACATTGGTAAAGAGGGACATTGTGGGCGTGGCTTATTTTGTGGGCGTGGCTAGCTGGTCATGTGACTGGGTGGGCGTGGCTAGCTGGTCATGTGACCGGGTGGCCATGGCTATGTCTATAGGGTAAGGTGAACAGATTTTAACATTGGTAAGAAGGACACCATTGTGGGCGTGGCTTATTGTGTGGGCGTGGCTTGGAGGCCATGTGACTGGGTGGGCGTGGCTACCTGGTCATGTGACCGGGTGGCCATGGCTATGTGTATAGGGACTACTCAGAGGGCTGAAAAGTCATTTCTGGCAGGTCCTCACACTTTTTTTTTTTTTTTTATTGCAAAAGTTTTACAATTAGATTTTCACCCCTTTTTTCACCCCCCCCACCTCCCTCCCCAAACCCTCCCTAGCCCTCCCTAACCCTCCCCCCCCCAGACTTCCCTATTATATACTCATAACTAATAACACTAGTAAACAAGCTTAAACCCATCCCTCCCCCTGTATAATTTTTCCTCTTTATCTCTTTACATTAAAATATTTCTAATACATTAAAATATTTCTAATACATTATTTTCAAATAAAAGCTATTTGATACTTTCTAGTTTGGTATTTGTTCTGAACATATTCTATCCACCTTTTCCATTCCCATAAGTCTCTTGTGAACAGTCTTTTAAATATGCTGAAATCTTCGCCATCTCAGCAAAACTGGCCATCTTCAAAGTCCATTCCTCGATAGTGGGTAAAGCTTCATTCTTCCAATATTTACCTATCAACAATCTTGCTGCTGTTATCATATACAATATCAGTTTTATCTCACCCCGTGTAAAACCCTTAACTATACCCAATAAAAACAACTGTGGAGAAAATTGAATTTTTTTCCTCAAAACATTCTGCATGACCCACCAAATTTTTATCCAAAAAGCCTTAACTTTCCTACAGGTCCACCAAACATGATAATACGTAGCATCCAAACATTCGCATCTCCAACATTTTGGCTGAACATTAGGGTACATACATGACAACTTTTTAGGATCTAAATGCCATCTATAAAACATTTTATAAAAATTTTCTCTCAGGTTTTGCGACTGTGTAAATTTAACATTCTGAACCCAAATTTTTTCCCATGTTTCCAGCATCACTGGTTCTTCAAAATTCTGTGCCCACTTAATCATACAGTCTTTAACTAATTCAGTTTCTGAATCTCTTTCTAGCAAAACATTATAAAGCCTTTTAATATGCATCACTTCCCCGCCGCCTTGAAAGAAGCGGTGGTGAGGCCTCTCCTCAAGAAGCCGTCCCTGGATCCGGCAATATTGGCCAACTATCGTCCTGTCTCCAACCTTCGCTTCCTGGCGAAGGTTGTTGAGAGTGTGGTCACGCGACAGTTTCCACAATTCTTGGAGGAAACATCCTATCTAGATCCGTTCCAGTCGGGTTTCAGGCCTGGACACAGCACGGAAACGGCATTGGTCGCGTTGGTTGATGATCTCTGGAGGGCTCGGGACAGGGGTTGTTCCTCTGTTCTGGTCCTGTTAGACCTCTCAGCGGCTTTTGATACCATCGACCATGGTATCATGCTGCACCGGCTGGAAGAGTTGGGGATGGGGGGCACCGTATTACGGTGGTTCTCCTCCTTTCTCTCCGACCGGTCGCAGTTCGTGTTGGCAGGTGGGCAGAGGTCGACCTCAAGGCCTCTTATATGTGGAGTGCCTCAGGGGTCGGTCCTCTCGCCCCTCCTGTTCAACATTTATGTGAAGCCGCTGGGCGAGATCATCCGTGGCTTTGGGGTGAGATACCACCAGTACGCTGATGACACCCAGCTGTACATCTCCACCCCAGGCCACCCCAACGATGCCCTTGAAGTGATGTCCCAGTGCCTGGAGGCTGTGCGGATCTTGATGGGGAGGAACAGGCTCAGGCTCAACCCTTCCAAGACTGAGTGGCTGTGGCTCCCGGCATCCCGATATAGTCAGTTGACTCCATCACTGACTATTGGGGGCGAGTCGTTGGCCCCCACAGAGAGGGCTCGCAATCTGGGAGTCCTCCTGGATAGGCAGCTGTCCTTGGAGGAACATCTGACGGCTGTAACCAGGGGGACCTTTTGTCAGGTTCGCCTGATCCGCCAGTTGCGGCCCTTTCTTGATCGGGATTCCCTGTGCACAGTCACTCATGCCCTCGTCACCTCTCGCCTTGACTACTGCAACGCTCTCTACATGGGGCTCCCCTTGAGGAGCACCCGGAGGCTCCAACTGGTCCAGAATGCAGCAGCGCGGGTAGTGACGGGAGCAGCCTGGCGCTCCCATGTAACACTGCTCCTGCGCGAGCTGCACTGGCTCCCGGTGGTCTTCCGGGTGCGCTTCAAGGTGTTGGTTATCACCTTTAAAGCGCTCCATGGCATAGGGCCTAGCTATCTTCGAGACCGCCTGCTGCCACCGACAATCTCCCATCGACCCGTGCGCTCCCACAGAGAGGGCCTCCTCGGGGTGCCATCAGCCAAACAGTGCAGGCTGGTGACCCCCAGGGGGAGGGCCTTCTCTGTGGGGGCACCTACCCTCTGGAATCAATTGCCTCCAGAGATAAGGAGAATCCAAGACCTCGATGCCTTCCGCCGTGCCCTTAAAACCTTCCTTTTTCAGCAAGCCGGGCTGGCCTAATTTTTTAAGTGTTTTTAAGTGTTTTGTTTATTGTTTTTAATTAATGGGGCCAAATTTATATATGTATATTTTAACTGTATTTTAATATTTGTACTTGATGTTTTTACTTGGCTGTTCACCGCCCTGAGTCCTCAGGGAGAAGGGCGGTATACAAATTCAAAATAAAATAAAATAAAAATAAAATAAAATTGGACCTTTCTCTCTTATATGTCTAACCAATTCTTCCTCATGCAACATAATACCAGTTTTTTGGTCCTCTTTCCATCTCAGTTGTAATTGATTATATTGTAACCAAGTTAGATTAAGCCCTTCATCCAACAGTGTCTGTAATGTCTTCAGCTGCCATCTGCCCGCATCTGTAAAAAGAACCTCTTTATATAAAAACTTTATATATTTTTGACTGGTCCTCACACTTATGACCATCCTCACATTTATGCCCGTGCAGCATTCTTAACAACCATGTCACTCATTTCACAACTGCTTCTCTTCAACAAGGTGACAAGATAGGGCAAAAATGTAAAATGTGAGGACAGTCGTAAGTTCGAGGACTGGTCAAAAGTGTGAGGACCAGTCAAAAATAACTTTTTCAGCCCTCTGAGTAGTCCATATGCACAAAAGGACTAACCAGAGGGCTGAAAAAAGTCATTTCTGACAGGTCCTCGCACTTTTGACTGGTCCTCACACTTATGACCATCCTCACATTTATGCCCGTGCAGCATTCTTAACAACCATGTCACTCATTTCACAACTGCTTCTCTTCACCATGGTGACAAGATAGGGCAAAAATGTAAAATGTGAGGACAGTCGTAAGTTCGAGGACTGGTCAAAAGTGTGAGGACCAGTCAAAAATAACTTTTTCAGCCCTCTGAGTAGTCCATATGCATTAAAGGATTACAGCAATAGAGAGGGATGAAGGAATGGAAATTAGAGTAGGAGTGAGGGTAAGAGAGGGAGGAAGAGAGGAGGAGAAGGAGAAAGAAAGAGGAAGTAGGGAGGAGAAAAAGAGGGTGGGGGGAAGAGAAAGTAAGAAGGAAAGAAAAGAGAGAGGTGGTAGGTTTGAGGAGAAAGATTGCTGTACAATAAAAAAGATGAAAGGGAAGAAAGCCAACCCCAAGCAAATATAAAGATATTAAGATAAAGAATGAATTGTTAAACTTTAAAGAATAAAAGAGAACAAATATGAATAAATAGCAATAATTAGAAACACACATACAAACATACAATGTATTTTCTTTGAACAGAATATTTGGCTGGTTCACAAATTTAAACAGCGTTTAGTCATTTCAATTAAATTTACAATTTCTATATTTCCTTTTTGCCATATTTATTCCTCATCTATTTTTTAAAAAAACCAATATTACCCTTCATCCTCATCTCTAATCTTAATCAAATTCAATTTTTCCCTTCTATTCTATATTATACCCCTTCCCATTGTCATCTATTTTTATATCCATCCTCACATTGTTTAATTATGTAATTATGTAATACAGTTGTTTAATACAAATTCAACATTTTAATATAAATCAATTAGTTATAAAACTATCTTTTTTGTATATTAATCAATATGAACATGAATATTCCAATTATTTCCATGCAATCCAATTTCTTACAAATCAATTAATTATATTTACCAATAATAATAAACCAAATAATTTCTCCCATATATTCCTCCGAACCACAACTTAACCATTTCTGCTTTCAACACAATATACAATTAATAGTATCTCAATTATTACAATTCCCTAGTTAAATACAGCTTTTTTTCCTTTGTGTTTTAAAATCTTGAACTCTCCTCCTAAATTTCCCATTGTTTGCAGTTTTTCACCTACCTTTTTTGGGGAGGAAAAATAAAAATAAAAATAAATCTCTCTCTGCCTCATTTTGTCACGCTGCACCAAAGACCCTGGTTTCGGTTTCGTTTCTGAAGCTTAGCTAGGGGAAAAAAAAACTGCTTTACACTGATTGCCTGTAGGGCGGCCCTTTGAAGCCCCGGGCAAGAGTTTAAACAGTTTTTTTTTCTTCTAGCCATCAGCTGGGGCTCAAGAAAAATTGGGACTTTTTTGAAACGCCACGGGACGCGGGACAAATTGCTCAAAAGCAGGACTGTCCCGCCAAAAGCGGGACGTCTGGTCACCTTAACGTATACGTATATACATAAGGGATTATTTGGACAATTATTGCATTTCAATGAGAGTACTTTTCAGCATTTATTTCTGCAAAATAAAAAATAATACAGGACTATCTCAGTGGTTCAGGGGAAGCTGTGGCTCAGTGGCTAAGATGCTGAGCTTGTCGATCAAAAGGTTCAGCAGTTCGAATCTCTACTGCCGCATAATGGGGTGAGCTCCCGTTACTTGTCCCAGCTTCTGCCAACCTAGCAGTTCGAAAGCATGCAAAAAATGCAAGTAGAAAAATAGGGACCACCTTTGGTGGAAAGGTAACAGCGTTCCATGCACCTTTGGCATTTAGTCATGCCAGCCACATGACCACGGAGACGTCTTTGGATAGCACTGCCTCTTCGGCTTTGAAACAGAGATGAACACCGCCCCCTAGAGTCGGGAATGACTAGCACATATGTGTGATACCTTTACCTTTATCTCACTGAAACTCTAACAGGGATTCTAAATCTTGTATAAATTTTAGTTATATACTCAATTGAAATAAATATTTAAAATGATGTAAAAAGTAATATAAGAGCAAATATGTGATTAGAGAATATGCAAGAATATTACATGTTATGGAATACAAGGTTAAAAAGCAAGTTAATATTTGATTCAGGCTCAACATAATTGTCAAATGGAAAAAAAACCAAGCAAATGCTAATTTTCATACTATTATTTCCTACTTCCACCATTAAACTGCTTCACAAAAAATCAAAATTTTAAACTATTATCCAAGTTTTTTTTATTTTAGGTTGTGCATTCTGTAGAAACAGGCATAATTTGAGACCTGTTCCAAATAGAACATTTGATAACTTTGCCGACTCCTGATTCGCCCTGTACAATCTTCATTCCAGATATTTTTTTTCAAAGGTGGAACAGCTTTTGTGTCTTGGAGAACTGAAAAGAGGGAGAAAGAGAGCAAGAAGAAAGAAATAAAAACAATGTGTAGTAATTAGATACAGTGTAAACCTAATAAATTGGTTGTGATTTTTCTACTGATCAAAAGATACTAGAAGGGCTGAAATTTTAGAAGATTTTTTCCCAGTAATTACCACACATTCAGGCAGCCCAAGATAATAAAGCAACGATCTAAGATCATGGTGTTATTCAGTCAAGAATAACAATCCAATATGCTACAAAAAAAAGTTGTTTATTACTCGGTCAGCCATAGAAGCTGTGTTTTTCAAGCTGGAGAGAACAGTAAGAGAAATGAACATATAAAAGAGAGGGAGATTGCTATGCAGCCAGAATATCACTGTAGCATCGCTGAAGACTGTGTCAAAAGCCAAAAGTAATTCTCATACTGCCAACCTGCAGAATTCCAATTACAGGATCAGATTTAAATACAGTCTGTTGAGTCTATTGCCAAGAATGTATCTTCCACATTGGAGAAGTCAATGATGACTTGAATACTATTGTAATACGTGCCGTAATCATTGCTTCCCCCTCTGCCTTACACTGTATGCAAAGAAATGGATCTGTTCACATTTGATCAAATTAGGAAACAATTTTGGTCCGTGTAGAGAAAAGGAAAGAATTTCATCTCGTCTAACTGAGATGTAAAAGCAAAACGGGTCGGTTTTCACAAGGTCTGGCCTGCATTTTATTTCCCACAGTCAGATGGTGATAAGAGCTGGCTGCGCCACGACAGCATTTTCATGACCTAGAAATTATCTTGGGTTTTAAGAGTTGGAATTGCCTCCTTGGGGAGGGATTCAGAAGAGGATGTCTGTCTACAAGAGACACCCAGGCATTTTTTTTTTTTATCAACTCTTTAGGCTTCTGGTGTCTCGTGGTATCATATGTGAACAATCAAATCAGTTCTGATTTGAACGCTGTCACTTGGATTAGGGCTTATCTATCGCATGGTAGCACTGAGTTAGCAGGCCGGGGGAGATGAATAGAAGTTCTGATTGCCGAACTGACAGCCTTGAAGATGAGTAGTGTTATTTTATCACATCCTTCTTTGCAGCATGTGCCACTGGGTTTCGGCTGTCATCTTTTTGAAAATTATCCAGCTTCAGAGTTAAGCCACAGTGCTTGGATCCACGGCACACAGCCCAGGAGTCTCTCTCTTGCTGCAATCAGTACATTTTCTTCTTCTTCTTCTTCTCCTTCTTTTTTTTTAAAAAAATGTGGTTAGCTGCAGATTAATTGAACTCCAGGATCATCTTTTCTCGGTACATAATGCAAAGCTATTAACCTGGTATGCTAAAACTAGGACTTCATTTCTTTAACTCAACCCCTGCCACCTGTTTGGCAAGCTTGACACTGGCATTTTTAGAGACCCTTGGAGAACATTTGAGGATGATTTAAATTTGCCTCATTAGCAGAATAATCCTCGGTACGAGGAAAGTAGCTACTGAGTTGTTTGGGGGGAGAGGGGGAGTAAGGGAGAAACGAATTCCACATGAAAGCTGCTTATAAAATAATAGGCCTGCTGCAAACTCTCTTTGCTCTTGTGTGTTTTTTTCATAACAATGTTCACTCTTATCCTGGCTCTGTTTTAATTTTCTGGATAATAGACACCTGTCCTGATCTAGGATGCAGTATGGATTTGTAGGAGTTGCTTGCGATCTTAAGGCATCATGACACCAGATAAAAAGGCTTTGACCTCAGAGGTTTCCTCTCCTGAATGGACTCAAAAATGGAATGTGTCTTTACTTCCCTGGCTTGGATTCTCTGCTCTTTACCTGGTGGTTCCTCCATAGATTCTGACTTGGGCAGATTTCTGAAAAACAGCCAGATTTGGATCTGGCTTTTACTGAATGAGGGGCCCTTGGGCTGTAGGCTAGATTGGAAAGTTGAAAAAAACTTCCAGATAGAACAGGGGTCTCCAACCTTGGCAACTTTAAGCCTGGAGGACTTCCACTCCCAGAATTCCCCAGCCAGCACTTGCCACTTATAAAATGGGCAACTAAGTAGCTGACTAACCATCTGTCCCACCCCACATTAGGGGCAGTGACTGGTGGTTGTTTTTTTGTCTCACCAAGTGATGCTTATGTGTAGGCTAAACAAAGGCAAGAACATTTACTAACCCCTTTCCTTAAGTTGGTTCACAAGAAATAAACAAGGACAGCACCATTGGCTGGCGTTGTTATGATGGAATAGGGATTAAAATAAGAGCTGTGGTGGCACAGTGGTTAGAAGGCAATATTGCAGGTTGATCTGCTCACTGCCATGAGTTCAATCCTGACCGGCTCAAGGTTGACTCAGCCTTCTATCCTTCTGAGGCTGATTAAATGAGGACCCAGATTGTTGAGGGAGATATGATGACTCTGTAAACCACTTGGAGAGTGCCGTAAAGCACTATCAAGCAGTATATACGTCTAAGTGCTATTGTTATTGTTAGATCGGCGCTGGAAAGAAACGCGACTCAGCTCTGGTCTGCTCAGCACTTTATTAGAATGGTAAAAACAGACTGCGGTGGCTCCCGAGCCTCCTTATATACTGCTCGGGCCAGCCAGCCGGCCAATGACAGTTGTTCAAATTTCCCGCTGGTAGAAGTAACCAATCCCCCGGCAGATGTCCTTATAAGGACATAACAGTTATTAGCAGTGATATTTACATATTTTACATCAATGTAGTTGTTTTTTTTCTGGCTCAAGGACTGGTGGCTAGCATTTTCACCCAGCCTTCTGAAATAATCCACTATTTTACTGACATAACCACTCCACCAAACAGCTTTCTGTCATACATTTTTCATACACCCAGGAAGCCTCTTTGAAAGGCATAAACATTATCAAGTCCACACTTTCAAACTTTCTCACTATATGGGTGAGGAGTGTATCAGTCTCCCTGCTAAGACGGAGAAGGGGGAGGGGGGAGGGGTTATAAGTTTTTGTGCTGCAGAACCAAAGTTTTGATCAAGAGTCAAAACAATGACCCATCATGAGTACAAGTGTCTGGGTAATGTGTGTTTGTGTGTGTGTTGGGGGGGCACCTGCCCTTTTTACTATGTAAGTGTTTCTTAACCTTAGCAACTTAAAATTTCTCAACTTTGGCAAATTCCAGAATTACTCAACCAACATCAGTCAAATTCAGGGAGGTGAAGTCCACATAGCTTAAAGTTGCCAAGGTTGAGAAATATTTCATTATACTTTATCAAATTGTTATGGACTCCCTTGGTCAAAGTATAGTTAGTTATGGGTTCCCTCAGTTTCTCATAAACCTCATCATGTTTGTGAAACTCTGTCCTGACTTCTCCAGTTTCCTGCTTGTACATAATAAAAGGGAATATGAACATGGAGTTCCATCACAGGCATCTAGAGAATTTTCATGGAAGCAGCCTTGTGTTGCAAGCTCCATCCCTTTTTATGCATGCCTCATCATAGTGCATATTCCAAAAAGGTGTGGCTTGTGTCAAAAGTGCCTGGCACTGTTTTCTGAGATTGATCTATTTGACCTGACTTTCACAGGCTGTGACCTCCATTCTCTGTAAATTTCTCTGTAAAGAGATTTTGTGAACAATATTTTGGGTAAACTATTACTGTTCTAGTTGCATTCCTATGTATGTATGTATGTATGTGTGTATGTACTGTATGTATGTATGTTATATATGTGTTTGTTTGTTTGTTTGTTTGTTTGTTTGAAGAAAGTTCTTGAAAACAAAGTTACAGGAGATAGTAGCTATTAACAAACAAACAAAACCTTTATAGCAGTGTTTTTCAAACTTGAGAACATTAAGATGTGTGAACTTCAACTCCACACATACATGTTGGCTGGGGAATCCTGAGAGTTAAAGTCCACATATCTTAAAGTTGTCAGATTGGGGGGGGGGGGGGGCACTGCTTAATAGATATGCAGTCTTCATTTTGCTACTGCCCAAGAAAGAAGCCTGAATCACAACACTAATTCTGATATATGGAGGCTGACCCAAATATTTTCTTCTTCCATTGGTCTATGGAGATTCTCAACCATCCAGGTCATGGTTGTCCCAAAGGGGCCTTTTCAAAAGTCAACTGGACTTTGTTTTTCCTTGAAGATGTTTCGCTTCTCATCCAAGAAGCTTCTTCAAGTTCAGGTTTACTTTATTGATTAGCCCTTGGGCCATATCAAAGAAGAAGCTTCTTCAGTTCTTCACTTCAAGACTTCCTCAAGTCTTAAGATCTTCTACAGAGGTTAGGCTGTGAGTCAGGATGAAACCAAGTCCAGATTCTGTTTCAAAAGGTGTTCTGATGTTCCTATCCCTTTAAGGTGCAAGTTGAAACAGATTTTGCTTACCTTTGTTTGGAGATAGAATGCAAAATCTTCCAGGATTTATCTTCACATTATTTATTTGACACAGTCCTTTTGTCAATTCCATTTTACTGTTTCAATATATATGTTGGCAACTCAGTAACTAAAAAGTAAGTAATAATGTGAGCAACTATAAACCTGCCTGGGGCTCATTATCTAAATTTCAGTGCAGTCTTGAAGTCGTTCAGATTTTTCATGCAAATGTCACTGATTATACAAAAGTAATGTGTAAAGTCGATAATAATTGGCCAGCAAAGCTTCTGGGGCCAATGGGGCATGTATTTTATCTCAATTCTGAATCCTACATTAAATATATGTTTGTAGTCTTATGCTAAAGGATGCACCAATTCATACATAAATATGAATTACTTGGAGTTTTGTTTGTCTGCTCAAAAAAATACCACTAGTGTGTCCCAAAATTAAGGCCAACACAGTTTAGAGGTTGGGGAAGATTTTTTTTCCCTTTCCACCCCTTTTGCCAGTCAACCATAGAGCTTCATATCAAATTTGCACAGTCTACCGAAAAATTCAGCCATGCCGTTACTTCCACCTCACAAGATATAAATGCCCAGAGGCTAATGACTCCATCTGTCTTGATTTCCTCTTTTGTAGATAGCAATTAAATTTCCCTCATAGGAAAAGAGGTTATTTCAGTCTCCCCTCCCCACCCCATTATTTGAAATAGGTCTCACAGATGCATCTGTGACAGTGGATCAAATGTCATGATATTTCCCACTCAAAAAGGGCAGAGCGGCCCAGGATCTCAAAATGGCACTGAAATGCAAGCAAAACTCTCTCTTTTTTGGGGGTGGGGGGGGAATACAAAAGCAATTAATCTTTTTCTGCCAACTCGTTTGACATGTTCAAGTTTAAAATTGGAAGTCATAGATCATAAACACTTCTGGGAGAAAAATAAAATTATATAGCAAAAACAATGCTGCATTCTTCTTCTTTGGTCTTTTCCATATGACTGTGTTGAAATGCTAGCCATCATCCTGTGATGATGATAGCATTAATCTATTGTCCCAAAAGATTGTTACCAGTATATCATTCTTATGGTATACTAAGAATGATATACTGGTAACAATCTTTTGGGACAATAGATTAATGCTCTTCCAGCACTAATCCTTTTGGACATGGTTTTAGGGCTTTTTAAGAAGCTGAGCAGAGTTTAGAACTTTTCTAGGAGAATGCAAAACCTGCCATGTTCAAAAGGAACTGAAGGGCAGCCTACAGTGTCAGGGAATTGCGCAGCTGGTGTTCAAATGAAGTCAGAGACGCTGACATGAACTTGTAGTTTCATATAAATAAATATATTTAACATCTATATTTGCAGCAGAGAAGATAATCAGGAACACACTAACATCATGAGATAAATCACAGAACATACAGAACACACGGAAGGAAAAATAAATGCTACATCCATAGCAACCAATCATAGTTTAGATTGCTTCATGCAGGTGCCAGCAGTCACCAACCAATCAACTACAACTGTTCTGGCCCATTATAGACTCTACTACTCCAGCTACTAAATTTAAATATCCTAATATACTGCTTCTCTAGAAGGGCAGTAAAGCTGTATTCAAAAGTAGCTCAAGGAATGCTTGACAGACACAAGAAAGTGTGTATCCCAAAATAAACAAGAAAAATCTAGCTCCTTCTCTTATGTATGTAATACAGTATCTATCTATCTGTCTGTCTGTCTGTCTGTCTGTCTGTCTGTCTGTCTGTCTGTCTATCTATCTATCTATCATCTATCAAATTTATTGCCACCCATCTTAGCACAGGATAACACAGGATAATTTACACACACTTCATGACACTGACCTCCCCCATCACTACACTAATGGTTTGGAGAACTGATGAGTATCTTTGCAATGGTAATGGTATATGAAAATAACCTTGGGAGACAGGAAGAAGAGCTGTAGACTGGACAACTGGCATGTAAAAGATACCTCAGCCAACAGGAGGAGAGGAAACATGGGACCTCCCTAATTTTATGGAAAAGAAAAAGAAAACAGAACCAGTCTGATGCAGTGGTTAAGGTTAGAAACCCAGTTTCTAAGTCTAGAAAGTAGGAGACTGTGAGTTCTAGTTCTGCTGTAGGCACAAAGGCCAGTTGCATGACTTTGGACTAGTCTCTCTTTCTCTCTCTGTTTTTCTGTCTCTCTATTTCTCCCCTATAAAGGAAGCAATGGCAAATCACTTCTGATATCTTGCCAAGAAAATTACAGGGACTTGACCAGATGGTCACCAGGAGGCAAACCTGACTTGAAAGCACCAAAAATCCCAAAAAAAGTGATAAGAAATACTTTCAGTCTTGCAAGATTGATGTTAGCCCATCAATGGAACCTACACAAGAAGCAAAAATATGAGTCTATCATACCATTACAGGAGACCCCAGACTTTTCTGCTCCTAAAACCAGAGTGTCCTTGAAGGATAGTCCTCAGGGACCAGAGTGGAAGGATTTACAGTGTCCAATAGAACATGGGATAAAGCCACTCGACTACATCAGTCACTGAAAAAAAGTGAAACATTCTGGATTGTATCTTTGGCAAAACTGGAAGACTAATTGCAACTGAAGCACGCATTTAGTGTGGGTTAAAGAGCAGAGGTCATGAAGACATGGCACAAAAATGATTGTTGAAGTCTATGGAGATTCTCAGTCATCCAGTTAATGGTTGTCCCAAAGGTGCTTTTTTTTTTCAAGAGGCAACTGGATTTTCTGGTTTTTTTCTTTGAAGATGTTTTGCTTCTCATCGAAGAAGCTTCTTCAGCTCTGAAGAAGAGCTCAGAGATGAAGAAGCTTCTTGGATTAGAAGCGAAACGTCTTAAAAAAAAAATAGAAAGTCCAGTTTCCTAATGTTGAAGTATGTTTCAGTTGCTAAGTACTTAGGCGACGAAAGGTTGAAATCTGTTGTTGCATAGGTGGAATTATATCGGGGTAAGGCAATACAGCAAAGAATGTTTACCAATGAAAAGAATCCCTCATTTGCAGAAAATCAAAATGTACCTGAATTGTGAGTTCAAACTGATAATTGATAATTACAGTCTATGATATGGGTGCAATCCTAAACATTCTAGGAAATAAGTGAATACAATACTCTTCTGAATTTGTTCTTCTGAATATTTTTTTTAAAAAAGGATAAATTTATATTCACAGGGAGTTAAAGTGGCATACAAAACAATCCCTTTATAATTTTTCCATACCACAACTACCCTGTGAGGTATGCTGCTTTGTAAGAGTGTGATTGGCTCAAAGTTATCCAATGAAACTCCTTGACTGATGTTTCAGCCTAGCGTCTGTACCCCAATATGTCTGCAGGAGGCCCATAAGCATCACTCAGCTCTAAAACTGATTGTAGGGGAGATTTCATATAGTCAGTTACACCTGCCTACCAAATGTGTTGGGAGGGGAATAGTAGGAGATTAAGAAAACAACAGGATCCACAGGGATTTCAGAACTGTAATGTATCTCAGCAACTGTTCATAACCCCTAAATGTATAGAAGATAATTGATTTCCTTAAAAAGGGAAAATATCTACACAAAACAAAAATAAAAAATGTGTTCTTGGTAACAGATTTCTGAATAATTAATTTAGGACATTGGGCTGATGAATTTTCAACGTTATTTTGTATCAATTGGGTTTAAAATTATTATTTAGTAAATTCTATCTTGAGGACTGTGTGGTTATAACAAACATGAAAGCCCTGTGTGTATATGTAGTATATATATGCCTAAGCTATAAATTCTAGAAAATATTACAGCAGAAACTAGGTTGACCTTTAACTATAGGATTGCAAGTAGTAATCCTATAATAACTATTCTTTTATTTTTGCTCTCCTTTTCCACCCAGGCAGAAAAAGGAAAATTATGGCCTTTAGCAATCTTTTAAATTGAAGGGATAAGGATGCTGAACATTCATTCCCTGTTAGATATAACCACATTGTATTATTTATACCTTGCTATCATCTGTTACAAACCAGATGATCCTAGGGTGGATATCTTTTGAAATAAAATATTGGACATTTGTCCAATGTATAAAATGTATAAAAAAGGACAATAAGGCTAAAATACCAGAGATTTCCCTACCCTGATAGGGTCCAGATATATTACTCAACTAGGTGTCAGGCACAAACTACCAAGCCCACATGTGAAGGTTCAATTAAACTGATTTATTGCTAAAATGCCTATGCATAGGAATCTTCTCAACTATTGATTAACGCCTGCTTGGAATTAGATAAGTGCCCATAGAATTCAAAGGGGGATGGATTTAGTCCACTTGTGACTATGTAGGGATTCTAGATTGATACCTCTTTTAACTCCGCCCCCAAGTTCTGCCACTCTTTCTTCATCAATATGGCATTTGGTTATGGGAGTCATACTCTCACAACATCTGGAGAGCAAATTCAGATTAGAGAAGACTGTACTAGAAATTCCCATTGAACATAAGCACATGTACAGGCATGTCCGTATGATTATGAAGAAGCCATATGTAGATATTCCTGCTAAGTTTTATATGTGCAACAAAAGGCTGTGGAGGATTTATCACACTGCAGATTCCTTATTCTGTGTCTCATCTGTTAAGACACTTTTAGGGTTTATATATCATTGCTAAACCAGAATTATATAAACAGAT
Source organism: Pituophis catenifer annectens (assembly GCF_029215685.1). Taxonomy (NCBI): domain Eukaryota; kingdom Metazoa; phylum Chordata; class Lepidosauria; order Squamata; family Colubridae; genus Pituophis; species Pituophis catenifer. The sequence continues at coordinate 230,651,713 of NW_027256882.1, read as the reverse complement.
CCTATGATGGTTGATTAATTAAATTATGATTAAATAAATCATGGTTTACTTCAGGCATATACCTGTTGAGCCAAAGATCACCCTCTTTGAGTGTTTCACCTGGTCTGTGCTCCCAAAAGAAAAGGTGGATCCCAATCAAAAATGTTATTTCATTTCATTTGCCCTTAAATGTAATTAAATAGAATTAATACAATTACTCCACAATCTTTTATTTAATCGCTTTTCTGTCAAAACTTTAAAATGATAAGAATCTAATAAAGCGGCTTATGGTTTAAAATTGGTGAATCCAGACAACTGTGATAATTCAACCAACTATTATTAGCCCAGTGTGTGAATTCATTCTTATTATGGCACTGGTATCTGGATAAAAAAATCACTTGCTCAATTCGTTACTGCCTTTGAACTTCTCTGTTTCTAGGTTTCTACCTAGAAAAGCTTTGAAGCTTGCAAGGAAGCACAAGTTTGCTTCTCTTCTGTTTGGGTATGAAAGTACATCTGAATGCTCTGCTGGGCAATTTATAAGGGGTGCAATATCCCATCAGCTGAAGCCCAGCAAGAGCTGGCTTATTTCTGGGTCTGCAGCTGTGAAATAGGAGGAGCAGAGATGGTAACACTTTCCTTGTGTTTCCACCTCCTCTTTTTCTTATGGCATGTAAAGAGGTGATTAAACAGATGCTGTCCTCCCTGTAAGGAGTCTGGATTAACCATTAAGCAAACTAAGAAGTGTTTAGGTTCCCTCTAGCTATTATCCCCTTAACTTTTTCACTGCCATACTTGACATTAGTTTTCAGCATTTATCGAGTCTTAATATCAGTTAAGCAACGGAAGGATTGAGGGACACCACTGTTGAGCTGTGCTTAGGACATCAATTGGCCTTACTCCATCTCTGGCTGTAAGGATATTCAGCTTTTGGATAGTACTCCTAGGGTTTTTTTTCTCTCTATGCAGGTAGTTGTTAAGTTATGACCACAATTAAGTCCAAAATTTATGTTGATAAGTGAAACATTTATTAAGTGAGTATTGCCCCATTTTACAACTTTACAGTTATTAAGTGAATCGTTATAGCTGTTAAATTAGTCAAACTATTGTTAAGTGAATCTGGCCTCCTCATTGAAACTGCTGGTCAGAAGCTCACAAAGGGGATCACCTGTTCCCAGGAAACTGCAACCATCATTAATATGAGTTACTTGCCTAACACTCAAATTTTGATCATATGACAGTTGTACGTGTGAAAAACGGTTGTAAGTCACTGCCGTTTTACTGCCATTGTAACTTTGAACAGTCACTAAATGACTTGTTGTACCTGGATGAGAACTAGGACCATCAAGAACTAAGACATGTAGACCTCAAGTATTCTACCTTTCACTTGCAAGACCCCCCTCCCCCAAACAATAGATTCTTAAATTCATATCCTTTTAAATCCAGATCATTACTTTGCATCTTGATTTCACATGGCCTGGAGAGGCAATTTCCAGTCACCTGTAGAGCAGACAGTCCAAGCACTTACACTATGCACTTGCTTAAGATTTCATGCTAGCCGACAAAGGGACATGCGACTTTGTGCGCAGGGGACGAGAAACACAGAGTCCATTTGCATATATATATATATTGTGTACGTGTAACAAAAAAAGCTGGTAGGCGGAGGGACACAGTTCCCTTCTAGCGATTAACATAGTGAAGCATCATGCGCAATACCATCAGGCCAACAATCGAATTACCACCCTGCCAGCAATTATGAGGGGGCCTCTCCTTTTTGATGCTAAATTCTTATTGTGCTCAGGCTGATGAGAAAGACAATCCTCTGGCTGCTTCTGTCTCACTCCTTCACCTCCTCCAAGAGGCAGCGCCACTCTAACCTTGTTCTTTATGCAGGGGCAAGATTAACTCACACATATAAAATAAAACGATTGAGCTATTTTAATACTTTTCCTGTCATGCATTCAGGACCCTCTAAAGTTGTCACCAGCTACTGTTTCATTTAATTTCCTGGCCTTCGGGGTAATGTAAGAAAATTGAAGAGATTAGGAGCTCTCTTTCCTGTTCAATGCATTTGTGTTGCGGTAAATTGGTACCAACCTTCAATCTCATGGTCAGGGCTCTCCAGGGTCCTTCCACTGATATGACAACCCAGTCAGCTTGATAAACGATCCCCAGCCCCTGCAGTGGAAGAGGGGGGCGGGAAAATGCTCGACTCCCTGAATTCACAATTGTCTCACCCGGCTTAATAAGGAAGGAACGCCGCCCTGTCTTCTGACACTCAGTGACTGTTGTATTATGCAGAACTCGATTGCGCTAATTTAAATATATAATTGTCCTAATTGATTAATTTATGTACCGTGACAAACATCAAACATGATCCGGGGTGAATGGGAGGGAAGGAGAAGAACCTGACCATCTGGAGAACTATCATTTAAATGTGGTGGTTTTGCTCCTCTTCTCTCTTTTGGCCATTTAATGAGAGCTGCAGAAACATCAAAGGATGATCTAATGCAGGGATGCGTAAATTGAGACACGGGATTATATGGAATCGTTAAAAAGGCTCAGATCTGGCTGCCAGGGTTCCTCCAAAGAGTACCACAAACCTTTAATTTGATCTTATAGAAGGGGAAAAAATATGAAATATATGGGGACTTCACCACATTTGCTGCATTTAATTAACTCAATTTAAATTAAATCAACCATTGGTTTTTGTTCTGTACATACAACTTTGCCTCAAGATGCCTAAAATTGCAGAAGAAAAATTGCCAGTTTTCCACTCACAGGAAAAGTTTGGATTCGCCCCTTTGAATTTTTATATCCTTGATTTAGTGCATCTTGGACATTAAAGGGCTTAGGTTAGAACCTAGCAAACTAGAATCAAAACACTGTTATAATTTTAATTATGGAACTGTTTCTACAAGGGAGTGTCTGAAGAAGTTTATGACATTGGGTAAAGACTTGCCACGCAATAAGTGGTACCTTTCTTTTCTTGGGCCTGTAACCATTTTTGAGATGGTGAAAAGTCCAGTGCCATTTTTCAACACAGTCTGATTTCTGTGAAAGAAGAGTTTGATTTATTATTATATCAACGTATGCAGTCACCATCTCACAATGGCAACTCTGATGGTGAATTTAGGATTAAAAACAACAAAATTATGCAACATTGGACAGAATGCAACTGGATTAATCAAAGAAGGTATGTATGATGCAACCTTGATTCCTCTGAAAAATAACAGGAGCTGGAGGGCATTTATGGTAAATACTTGGTATCTCTGATGGGTGTGCATTAACTATTTAGAAGCAACATTTGATGACCAACCACAACAATCTGCTATCTTCCTTTTTCCTCAGGAATGAGACATCAGAGCAGCGGTGAAATCCCCCCAGTTCTATCCAGCTCACTGAACCAGTAGGCGGTGGGAGGTTCCACCCACCAGCTGGGACATCATTATGTCCCGGCTTTTTACCATCTGTGCATGCAGAGAAGGTTCTGCGCATGCGCAGAAGAAGCACGTGCATGCATAGTGCACATGTGCTCCCACGAGGTTTCATTCCTGAACCTGTAGCAAAGGCAGCGGTGAAATCCCCCCAGTTCTATCCGGCTCACCAAACTGGTAGCACCGGTGGCGGAAAGCTCTACCCACCCGCTGGGACATCATTACATCTCAGTTTTTCACCATCTGTGCATGTGCAGAAGAGGCACGCATGTGCTTCCGCACCTGAATTGGTAGCAAAGGTAAGTGGATTTCACCACTGAGCAAAGGTATGTGGACTTCACCACGAGCAAAGGTAAGTGATTTCACCGCTGCATCAGAGGTTGTGGAACATAGAAGACAGATGCCTTTCCATTCTTTGGAAATAGCACAACAAGAAGAGCGTACATAGGCAAAGATCAGGGGTGAATATAACTGAAGTGGACATTAGCTGATTCCCCTTGATCAGGCTGAGCAATAGGAATATTTTTTTTAACTGTGATGGCACAGTGGTTAGAATGTAGTACTGCAGGCAAACTCTGCCCACAGCCTAGAGTTCAATCCTGACGGGCCTCAAGGTTGACTCAGCCTTCCATCCTTCCAAGGTTGGTAAAATGAGGGCCCTGATTATAGGGGGAATAGGAAAATAATGCTTCTACATTGTAAAATGCCCAGAGAGTGCTATAAACCACTATGGAGCAATATGTAAGCCTACATGCTATTGCTATTGCTCTATTTTGGAAAGACTGACCCAGTAAAAATGACCCTTTTCTCTCCCTCACCATATGTCAGGTGCTAGGAATCAGAACCATACTTTACGTCCCAATTCAGAAGATTTATTGCACAAGCCTATACACAGGAATCTAGTCAACTAATGGTCAGAGTATATTGCCCCTAGATATGAATCAACAGAATTCAAGAGGGAACTGTACTTGGAGTATTTGTGGACATGTGATCAGGGGAGGAATTCAAAAATTTTAGCAACCGGTTCTCTGCCCGGTTGCTGGGTGGGCATGGCCATGGTGGTTGTGGCCTACTCGGCCTCCTGCACCATTGTAGCAGGGCATTTTCACTCTCCTCATGGTCCTGAGCTTTCCTTGAACTTCCAGGAGGGTGAAAATAGCTTCCCCAGGCTCCGGAGGCCCTCCAGAGGCCAGTAACAGGCCCATTTCCAGACTTCTGGTACTCCTGGTAGGTCAATTTTTCACCCTTCCCAGGCTCCGGAGACTTTTCTTGAGCCTCTGGGAAGGCAAAAATGGCCTCCCCTGGGCTCCAGATGCCCTCAGGAGGCCAGAAACAGGCCCATTTCTGGACTTCCAGAACTTCCGACAGGCCTATTTATCACCCTCCCAGAGCCTCCATGTGGGCTCTGCACTTACCTGGCATCCAAAACAGGCCGTGTGGAGACTCCTGAGAGGGGAAGGGTGGGCAGATAGTCCTTGCAACTACCAGTTTGGTGAACCTGATGTAAAATTAGCATCCGGTTCTCACGAACCAGTCCTAACCGGCTGAATTCCACCCCTGCATGTGATGCTTCTAAGATGAGTTTTCTCTTAACTCAGCCCCCAGGCTCTACAACAAAAGAAAACCTTGATAGGAGTATACATTTCTCAATTATTTCAGGGATAGAACTGCTTTTTACATTGATCATTTTGCCATACCAAAAGCAAGCTCAGAGAATCTTTTTATTGTGATTTTTACTTAATATGGGACAACCATTCCTCGTTAAAGTTAATAATGATTTCATGCAGCAGCAGGAAAGCAAACGGATTATGTCCTTAACCTTCCCTCATCTGTTAAGTAGGCAACCCATGCCTTCCAATAATTAATTTCCATGTAAGATTAATAGAATGTCTGGAGACAGCTGGATGAAGAGAATTGCTTGAAATAATTATGCCATTGATTCCTGGGAAAAGGAATGTCTCTCTAGTCTAGTGTCTTTTAAGAGAAATTCCAAACTTAGTAATCTTTCAATGCAGAGGCAAAAATATATATATATACACAATATGGGTTGGTCAAAAATGCCCAAGAGCAGATATTTCATGGAACAGCATCTAGTGAAATTGCATTTCTTATTTTTAAATTCATCTCCTTGTGCTTCTGACATGGCACAGGTCCGAGTGCAAGACGCAGCCCCAAACTTCACTCATCCCACTGGCAAATCCAGTGGGGTGAATTAAGGATGAATCAAGCAATCTAATTCTCCATTTAAAAAAAGATGTTAAAAGCAAGTAATTCAAGGTACTACATGTTTGTCACTTGCCTGAAACCACTACTAGAATTGCAATCGTCTAGATTTCTAGACGATTATGCAAGGTTCCCCGAACAATTTTTAAAGGAAGGTAAGAAAAGAGGAGAAGACTAGGGAACAATTAATTGGGATGCAATTAGAAGTTATCTCCCTAAACCAAGGCAAAGACCGTCCTGGTGAATTTAAACGATAAAAATACACCAATGAGATGCACTGCTGGCAGAGAATAATTTATTAGAATTTACCTTTTGTGGGCTGATTGTCAGGCAATTACACTTTCTCTCTGAAATTACAACAAAGAGATGCTGAGGTATCTTCACCTTTTCCATTGTGATGGAATGTAGTGGGCTGGATTCCCAGGAGGGAGAAGGTACATTCCAGAGGAGCAAGAAATAATTCAGTTCATAGATTTTGTGTGAAAGAAAGAGGGTAAAGACAGTCCCTCCCTAATAGTTCCCAGAATATATGCTTCACATAGGTAGTTGTCTGCTTTAGTTTGACAAGATTCTGTCTATTGGTGTGGAACAATAACGAAATCTGCTTGGAAGACTCATTACATGTCTTCTTCTTTTTCTGAGCCTGATATCCACTTTATTATTTTCAGACTCACTTTTCAGTAGCTGATTTTGTCATTCCCCAGTCTTCTCCCATTCTTCTGTTCTTCTTTTCCTGTCATCAACTCTTCCTTTCATGAGAAATTGTACAATGCAGATGATACAATGGCTCATGAATTTCATGCAAAAATTCTTTCCTTCCAACCTTTCTCTACTGGTCACCAATAGGACACTAGGCTGCACCTGAGTGATATCTCTCCTTAAGACAATTGTACATTTCATTTATATGCATATTTCAAATGGCCCCACCTGAAGACAATCATTTTAAATTAAAAAAAATCAAAACAAATATATACTTTGTTAGTATCTCAGTTTTCCTTGGTGAATAGTGTAAGAGAAAATAGATGGCGGGGTGGAAAAGTGAAGAGTGGAAGAATGGACTGGTAGTGGCAACCAGGACATCATGGAGATCACAGAAGATGGAAGTTGAAAGGGGGAAAATTGAAGAAGAAGAAGTTATTAGGAGAATGGAATGTGAAGAAAAGCAATAAAGAGTATTTGGACTGGTGGAGAAGAAGGATTATTGTAAAATAAGGGAGATGGAATGGTAGAAGGGCAACTCCGAGTATACTCAAACTTATTAGGATGAAGAATTAATTAATATGAAAGTTAAAAGAGAATATGTATGATTAACAATGGATAAGATAAGATAATTAATTGAAATAATGTTAAGAAATTAGGATTGGAACGGCGGATGGTGATACTGTTTATATAATAAATATAGAAGATATTAAGACAAGATAAAAAAGTAGGGAAAAAGAATACGTTGGCAGAAATTGAAATATGTAAATTGTATTTTGATGTGACAAGTTGTATAAGACATGATTCGGTCAATACTCTGTTCATAAAATATGTATGTGAAAGAAAAAGAAAAAAACAATAAAACTTATTTTTTTTAAAAAAGAGTATTTGGACTGGGACTGAGGTATAAGAAAATGGATGAAAGGGAGAAGAAAGGAAGTTAGGCTGTGGGAAGAATTAACTAAGGTATTGCTATTATGGAAAAGATTTGCATTGCCAGTAGATGCTATCTATAAAGGCTGTCCCATAGAGGATAAAGAAAACTACATTGTGTAGAAGATCCTGCTAGGTTGGTGGGGGTGCTGGTAGGGAGAGTGGGAAACTATGATTGAGAAAGTACGGGAAAAGCAGACAGCTTAAATGAATACTCCTCCTTCTGAAGATGCTATAGTGAAAGCTATAGCAGTTCAACCCAATGAGGGTGAGAGAATATGGAACCAAGGGAGGCAAGAGGCAACTAGAGAGGACCAATCCCAAGTGTGAGATGGGGTTTAGCCTATGGAGATTATTAAAGAATTCGCAGAGCAACACTTGAGTAACAAGCGATTGAAAGCAATTGAGAGTAGTTAGGAATAACACAGCCAACACAGAGATACACTGAGTTGTGTTTACTTTCAGGAAATAGTAATAAGGCACAGTCCAATAAACAGTCCAGGTCATACACAGATAAAGCAGTCGATAGTAATATAATAGTTCAGGGATAATCCAATAACAAAGTCTTCTTACCAGTCATCGTAGTCATACACATTAACAGTTGCAAACAGTAGCAAACACAGCAAAGAGCAGTAAATAGCACACAGCAAACAGCAAAGAGCAGTAAAGAGAGACAAACCAGGTTTCTAGCTCCCTCTTAAGGACATTGGCTATAGAGCTAACCAATCAGGACACATATGATGCAATACAGCAGTCTTAAAGCTATATTCATGGTTTACATATTGCCAACCCAACAAGTTAGGTAAAATCATTTCCTAACAGGGATAGAGATAGGGAGAGGCTAGCCAAGACTCCAAACTGCTGGAGTAGCCCCACTACTCAGTGTCTCGTTCTGAAATCATCATGACAGGTTTATAGATGGAAGTTGGAAGTAACCAAGAATGAAATGGAGCAAGACTGTCAGAGAGCTGGAGAGTGAGAAATGGATTGTAGTAAAGAAAGGCAGAAGGAGGGAAAGGACAAGCAGGTTCCATTCTCTAGCTCCATCCAGCATGGCTGGCTGGGGAATTCTGGGAGTTAAAAGAATACAGGTCTTAAATGTGACAATGCTGCATGCCCTTTCCTTTAGTGTATTCAGCTCAAATACTCAGTCCTTAAAAATTAATGATGTTGGGACCCAGGATTTGACTGTGAAAGTGGCACCTCCCTCACCATGAAATGGTTACCTCCTTTTAACCCCACTTTTTTATCCTTCAGAGAAAACAATCAGATACAAAGAGGCTAATGGGGGAGGGGTTGGCATATTTTTGTATATCAATTGATAGAATTTTCATTTTACATTTGGCAATATGGTGTATAAATTGACTCAGGTGTGAGGAGTAGGCAGCATACAAACTTCTGTTCTATAATAAAATAAAAATAGAACGGGTGGGAAAGGTAAGGACAGAAATAAGTAACAAAACAAAATCTGATAGATCCAGACTTCTGTTGTATTACATTTTAGGAGATCGAAAGTCACAATGAATAGCTCAACATGTTTATATGCATAGGTTTATTATTCTAAAGATGATAAAAAGCCAACTTATTGACTCAATAGGATCTTGCGATCATAGAAAAGTTTTCTGTGCTATACATTTCATTGATTTATTTGTTATATTTATTTGCCTCCTATCTCACCATGGGGCTGCTCTAGGCGGCTTGCAATAATAAAAAGGAAGAAAAATGAAACAGAACAAAAGCAAAATAATAGGACAATAAAAAACAAAAGAACACAGTGAAAATAATGCATCAATATTATAAGCCAAAAATGGATGGGATGGAGAGCAAACAGCGAAGAAGGGGAGCATTGAAGTTTGCCGTCATTCTAACAGCCACTTCCAGTATGGAATTCATGCCTCCAACAGTCTGGGGGTTTTTTTTGTTTTTTTTTTTTGGTTGTTGTTCAATTACAACCGGCATGGCAAAACTTTTTTGGCCTAGAGACCATGTCTTGTTATTTTTTCCTTTCCTGGGTACTACAGGTGTCAGGTGCAAGAAACCAGGAGCCAGGGTAGAGTTCAGAAAGCACTATGAATTAATTCCATGCTACCTAGACAAAGGAATCTGATCTACTAAGAGTAAAGGCAAATTGATGCCAGATAAGAGTCAGTGGTCTTCGAGGGGGGGAGGGGGGGCTGGATCTCTTTTGGGTTGTAGGAACTCCAGACTGATGATGTGTTTGACTCCAGAACAGGAAAATGATTTCACAAGAGTAAGTCGGATAGAATTTTTAATTTTTTTTATTTGCATTTTTGGAAGGTGCAAACACCCTAAAAGTAGAAACACCGTCCCACATTGGGATGGGTGTTAAGAGATAAATCAGATGTTTTATGTCTCTGCAAGGGTTATGATTTAGCAAGTTCAGTTCTGTCTATTCCAAAGAGGTTCTAAAAGCTAGAATTTATGTGCTTGGGGTCATAGGTTGCCCATCCCTGAACTGGGACTAAACAAACTTGGCAATCACTAAAATTCAGCCTAATATACCTCATTGTGTTGTTGCAAAGAACTACATATGCCGTTCTGAGGTCCTTGGAGAAAAGGCAGGCTGGATAAAAATGAAATAAAATTAGAACTCAGACATGAAAAAAGACAGCTGCACAAATAATTGAAATCAACTCTACTCTCAAAATACAACCTGCCATTCTTTCACACATAGACATTCCAGCTGTTAAACCGGATACGAAATTTAAAACCAATACAAAAATGATCACCTACATTTTTATCTCCCAAATTGTTCTTTTGTTTTCCTTGCCAGGCTGCTAAACAAAACAAGGAAACCATATATTACGCTAATTACACATTCCTTATTGGTCAGGAAGCAAATAAGTCATTTGGAGACAAATCTCAACAGTTATTCATGAGACTGTTTGAGATGACAAAGACGGAGTAAATTGAGCAATCTCTCATTATATTTATTACACAGTCTTTGTGCTAATGAACAACAAGAGGCTTTGCATAAACAATGGCTCTAGTCGGGAAGGATGAACCACACTGTAATTATCAGGCCAATGAATCACATTTGTTTTCATCTCTGCCTATTTGTCCATTTCAAGAAGACCCTGGACAGGTCAACAGGGGCACTAAGAGCGCTAATATTTTTTGCAATGGCTCTCTAGGACAGTCCTGAATTGTAACTGCAACAATTGCTTTTGCCAAAGACGGCTGTGATGTTAGAGGGGATGCATTCACCATGTTTCTGTCCTGATGGAAGGAAAAAAAGGAGGACAATGAAGCTAGTCCTTAACTCATAACCATTCGTTTAGTGGCCATTTGAAGTTAGAACAGCACACTGGAAAAATGCGCTGAAAGATTTATAACTGCTTTGCACACTTATGACCCATAAGTGTGGTTCTGTGGGCATGACTTGGTGGGCGTGGCTTGGTGGGTGTGGCAGGGGAAGGATACTGCAAAATCTCCATTCCCATCCCACTCCAGGGGAAGGATACTACAAAATCTCCATTCCCACCCCACTCTGGGACCAGCCAGAGGTGATATTTGCCAGTTCTTAGAACTACTCAAAATTTCCGCTACCGGTTCTCCAGAACCTGTCAGAACTGCTGGATTTGATCCCTGTTATGACCATTGCAGCATCCCCATGGTCATGTGATCAAAATTCAGACCCTTTGAGAGCTTTATGCAACAAAATTTCATTTTAATGTATGCCGATTAGTTTACATTCAAAGTGACAATAAAGTTATTCTAAGTCTAAGTCTAAAAGACATGTATTTATGATAGTTGCAGTATCCTGGGGTCATGTGATAACCTTTTGTGACCTTCTCAGCCGGTTCTCAACAGGCAAAGTCAATTGGGGAAGCCAGTTTCTCTTAAAGACTGCATGATTCTGTAAAATTGGGTGAAACTCACTTAACAACTGCCCTACTTAGCCATGGAAATTTTGGGCTCAACTGTGGTCATAAGTCAAGGACTATTTACTTGCCCAATCCTCACATTCTTTTTGTCAGGAACGTAATTTTGGCTTGACTCCCAATGGTGGAGAGTTCCTGAGCTTTTCCCCCAATGTACTCCCCTTTTCTTGCCTATCAGTAAAGATATTGCTCAAGTAGGATAGAAAAGAGGAACAATCTACTTTCCCCAACAATGTGTGTTCTAAGCAATGAATGGATGTGGATAGAAAGTGCCTGGGACAGATCTATTGTTCTGGCAGCGATGAGAAATTGGTCTCAACCTCAGAAAGAGGTACTTTACAAATTGTAAAATCCATGGGGCCAGATCATTTCAGAGACTACATCAGCTGTTTTATTCTGGTTTCTGAGGGCCAAATAAGGAAGGGGCTCTCCATTCTGTGCAAGAACCCCAGTCCTTAAAGCATTCTCCTTCAACAATATATGGTCTTCCCTAGTATAAAATAATCTAAGGCTGGAGCCTGACTTTAGAATTCCCATAAGAAAGCTGGGTTGTTCTAAATCGCCATCTCCTTTTCTTCATTTGCACCGCCAGTGGCAATATTTTCTCTGCGTCATGAGCAAAACTGAGCAAATCAAATTAACAGATGACACTAATTCCTTGTATCTTTCATTTATTTGGGAAGGCATGCTCATTTTCATAATTGACTTTCTGGGTTCACTTTCAGTTAGAATACAGGAAAAGAAGAGGAAACAGAACAAGAAAAAAGAATGCTGAGCAGTTTTGATGAGGGGAATGATAACATTTGCATGAGATTTGCCACACGGATGCTGGTTTTGACTTTTGAGTGTCAAAAGGTTATGGTAAAATCTCATGGGTAGTGGTTCAGCTAGCTCAAGGGACCCAAAACTGTACATTTTGGTGTAAACATTCACGGGACTGAGTTATTTGACTAAGACTATTGAAAACAAGGACAAGAATAAATTAAGACTCTAAGCCAATTTTTCCTGGAATAAAAGATATAAGGTGAAGACCTGCAAACATAACTGTCTTCAGTCTTTGGTTGAAGAACCACTGGATTTATCAAAGGCCAATGTACATTTGAAGTTAGGTCTTAAAGAAGAGATGCAGGGAAGAATAAGCCATTTTCCTTTGGGGGTTTTATCTCTATCTTTATCTCTACTTCTGGAGAATGGACCAGAACAGACAACCAGGCTGAAATTGACAAAGACTAAATGGAATTTTATTCAGATTTCCACTTCGATGTATTTAAGTGTGAATTAATTCATTAATTGTAACTACATATTGCCTAACTTCTTTCTTCTGAAACATAGCCAAGTGTTTAGAGAAAACATACCATGCTAAGACTTTTGCTTGAATAACCATGGTTTTGCTAGGTGCCAAAGGTTTTGTTTCTGTTCCAGGCTGATTCTGTTTTAAATGACTTGAGAGCCAACCTTCCCATTTATTTTGATCTCCTTTCTTCACTCTATGTTTGCAAATATTAATAGAGTAGTACTAAACCACTGGGTAGAAGAAAATGAATTTATTCAAAAACCACCTTTTCACCCCACTCTGTTAAATAGAAAATGAGAGTGGGAGTGTGAGTGTGAGTGGGAGGGTGAGTGTGAGTGTGAGGGTCTGCAGAGCCACAGTTTTCTCTGACTTCCTTTCAGAAAAATCTCATGTTGGGTGTTATGTATTGAATATATATAGTTGTGTTAAGCCCTAGATGACCCTAACTGTTAACTCCAGCTGTTTTGGAGGGAAACTTAGAACATTCATATTTGGGCGGGCTTTTTCAAGGATTATGGTTGGTTAAGGCCCTGTGGGCCTAGAGTATAAATTACAGGCATTTGCCTGCTGTTCCTCAGTTCCAGTTTTGAGTCAATAAATGCTGTTGTAGCTATGCTGGTCTGCTTCTTGCCTACTGAAGCCCACTACACAATATTGGGTTCATTCTCTGAAGAATCCTGAAAAAAAATATCTAGAGTACTACATCATCAGGGGAGTCTTTTACAGATATTCCTGTCTCTCTGCAAGACCATTCCTTCATATTCTAGGAAGCATAACATTTCTTGCTGGTATTACTAAAATCTTATTTAATACATCACTGATAGATGTTGCTCTCCCATTTCCAGACTGTATCATTATCCAGAGTGGAACAGAAAATAATAATAAATGTACCATCAGTTCTAAATTCTGGACTTTATCCTTTTACAAGACTGTTTTTACCAGTGTATGCTTTAAATGAATGTTTTAAAGTATATTTTGTTCCATTTATTTAGTACTTGTATTTGTTCTTTGCCTGTCTCCCATTATGCTTTCTTCAGTTTGAAAGCGGAGGCTTCCAGATTCCTTCAATTTCTTTTTTCATATGAAAAAGATGGATCATCTTGAGGAAAGCCTTACAGCATTAAGACAAGACTCATTCTGCTTTTAGCTAGCAGAATGGGAGAATCTCCAAGTTAAGGAGAAGATAATTGGCCAAATATAATATACTTTACTCTTTGATCAACAAGGACCACAAAGAAGGCACTCCAGAATTCATATGCTCCATGCATATATGCTATGTGAATTTGTATGCAAACCGATATGGCTATGTTTGAGCTGGGGGAAAATTAACAGAATCAAAATGTTAAATGCAAACTGGTAGGAATTTACATGATAAAGTAGTAATGTTTGAGATTGGCTGCAAAGGTTTTAAGTAGAAGATTAAAAAAATAGGAATCCATTTGATAATAGATCAACTAGACAGAGATCCAGGATGAGATAAGAAACAGCTAGTAAACAGGATTTAGAGCTAGAATTATCTCTGGGGAGAGAGGGGATATCCCAAGGAATAAAGAGGAAAAATTAGAAACATGGACTAAAGGTCCCTATATGGAAGAGAGAAGAGAATCCAGAAGAAGGAATTCAGCCAGGGTTAACAACAATGGTTAGAAAAAAGGTGGAATAGAAGAAAGGAAGCTGAAGAGAGGAAGTCTAACATGGTAAGAACCAGACTGGAAGTTCATCTTTCTCTTAATATCAAGGGATATTGTGAATAAGGTGGATATGTGAATAAGGAAAGGGAGAAAGAAAAATGCATCCGATTTTTTCATTGCAAGACCTCTTTTCTGCATCAATCCGAGAGATGGGACAATCTTGAAGCAATCTTAGTTGTCAATTTTTTGGCCAATGGAAGACGACAGAAGCAAGATGGTTCACCAGTGTTTAATAGCGCCCAGTAGATCAGTTGTAGGATTGTGGGCCAAAAGGAGAAGGGATGGGATCAGATTGATCTGGAGGAGTGGGGATCATGCAAAGAGGGTAGAATTGCAAAGTAAGAAAAACTGCTAGAAGAGCCTTTTGCAGGGTTGTTGTTATGGGGAAAATAGGAGGAGGAAGGTGTGTTGGGTATGTTCATCACCTCGAGTTATTTGTAAAAATAAGGGTGGGATATAAATAAAATAAACAAATGAAATAAATAAATATCAAGTGGTGATTTTTGGATAAAGTTAAGGTATTAATACCTTATTGAAGGTATTAATGCTATATTAGCCTCTATCCAACCGCCTAGTATCTCTCCAGGCTGTAAAATAGATTTTATCATTTTGTAACAGTTGTAATAATTCCTCTTCAGAATATTTATAATAGGAGGCTAATAAACCATCTTGTCCAGGCATTTTCCGTATTTTTACTTTCTTTATGTCTTCAGAAACTTTCCTTATTGTTATAGGTCCATTCATGAATTGTTTCTTATTTTTCTGTAATTTCTGGTGTTATTTTTTTTAAGAATTCATCAGCCTTATCCAGGGAAGCGTCTTCTGTTTTATATAATTTAGAATAATATTGATGACATTTTTTTCTTGAATTACCTATTATTATGGTGTTTTCATCTTGTAATTTTATCATCATTTCCCCTCCTTTTATTTATATAATTTATATGGCAGCCATTTCCCTGACTTGTTTGTAAATTCAATTTTTTTTTTTTTTTTTTTGCTGTTTTGCATGGTTCATTTTTAATTCTGTTTCTCTTAACTTATAATAAAGAAAACTGTAACGGTAGGTTACAGTAAGATTTCAGTATTGTTTTAATATGTCTAAGATGCCATGCAACCCTATATGAAATTGTATTTTAAAATCCATAGAGAAATTTAAACAAGAATACTTCTGGAGCATTCTTGGAAGTATCTGCCTAAAGCATCTAAAAGATGCAGCCTCCAATAGTTATACAAGTGAGAAATATAGATTTCTCTTCAGATTTGAACCTAATTACAATATGACTTCTTTATATGTTCCCAAAGGACTCAGGAAAATCCAAGTTTGCTGTAATACGGTAGTAAAATTTGTTCATATTGTTTATAAATGGCATATGAAAGAGCGGGGATAAAAGAGAATAATATTAATTTTACCAAATTTAGGTTGGCCATCATGAATTCAAGGATCATCACAGTGAAAGAGAGAGAAAAAACCGAATACACCCAGGAAAAAAGGAAAACCCACTGTGGCATGCAAATACTCCAGCATGTTCACACTCTGTGAATATAGATGAAAGACCAGTCAGAGAAAGATCGGATTGAATTCCTGAAATAGCCACTTCAGTTTAACCTTCTTCTGATAGAGAAAAGGGGCAGGGATTCAAAGTTCTTGCCTTGGCAGTAGAGGCCATCTGTCATTGATTGTGACTGTGGTCTGTTTACTATTCTGTAGGGGAGGTTTGCTCAAGCCCCCATTCTCCCCCATGTCTCTTTCCCACTTACCCATGATCAGTCAAGGGGAGAGTGGAAAGAAAGCTTTTGAATTTTGAGCACAGAGTATTAAAAGAAAGGAGACAGGAGAAAAATGCAGCAGAGGTTCAGAATGGGGGTCTTTAAAACACAGAGGCCTGCTTTTTTCGCTATTGAAAAGCAAGCCTTTCAGAAGAGGAAAGCAAAGGAGGGGCCCCACCATTCCTTTCAATACGGGTTTCCCCCTCCTTTTCAGCACTGGTGATGGAGGAAATGTATTAGCCCAAGAATATTTGTTATCAGGAATGGTGAATAAAAGAACAACCTTGAGCCAGTGAGAGGGAGCAAGAGGGCATCTGTGATTTCCCCAACAAAAGGCATACAAGTAGCAGTTGTACTGAATCAAAGGGAGGATTCTTACAGCAGGCAGGTGGCTGAACTAACTGGAGTAAATCATCTACTCCTTATCATAAGTGAACACAATGTCCTTCATCCATGGAGGTCCTAGATCATTTGGCAGAGCTGCATGAAGGAGGGCAGCTATTATAATTTATGGGTTTGAATTTTCGCCCACGAGTTTGTGTTTTTGACAAGGCAGGAACACTGTGTTCAATCAGTAGGTGGGATGTGCATTTTCTCCTCTAATGACATTTTCACTCAGGAGCTACGTAGTGCTTGAGACACTCTTGAAAAGACTTCAGTCTTGGGTAGTCAAAACCCAGGCAAACCTGAATGTAGATTTGCACCAAGTGTCTTGCACAAGGAAAACAGTAAGCACATAGTAGTATGCGTGTGGGTTTCAGGCTATCAAAAATTAAAATCCGGACCATGGTAACCATTGTTAAGCAAGCTCTTATTTGGACTGGTTTTGTGAAAAGGTTTCTTCCCCTGACCCAGGTTTTTGTTTATCAGGAAGGTTTGTCACTTAAACTACTTTGATCAACTAATCAATCAGCATCGGATTAAATTAAGCTGAGTATATTTACCTCAATAATCTCCAGCCTTGAGTCAACATCTTCTGTCCCCCATAGATAGAATGGTCATTGGTTATCTAGGCCACAGTTGTCAAACTCAGGGTGTCACGTTGCTGTCACATGATGTTTCGCGACATTTTTCCCCTTTGCAGAGGTGGGGTGGGTGTGGCCTGTGCATGAGCCGCAGTGGCACAATTGTTTAATACCTGTAGTACTGCAGGCTACTTCTGCTGATAACTGGCTGCCAGCAGTTTGGCAGATTGAATCTCACCAGACTCAAGGTTGACTCAGCCTTCCATCCTTCCGGGTTAGGTAAAATGAGGACCCAGATTGTTGGGGACAATAGGCTGACTCTGTAAACCATTTACAGAGGGCTATAAAGCACTGTGAAGTATATAAGTCTAAGCGCTGTTGCTATTGCTATTGCTATGACACATCCGGCCTGCAGGCTGCCAGTTTGACACCCCTGAAATCTAGCCTAAGCTTAGGCCAAGACAATTGGAGGGCACCTAGTTTCAGAAAGCTGATTTTTATCAATGGGCAATCTTTCCTCCTGTCCTTGAGAGAAGGTAAAATTCATCCTCTAAAATTACATCTGTTCTAGCATGCTTGCTTCATCTCACCTGCAAATTTATACAAATTCAATTACTTTAAATTGATATGATTAGTCAGCTAGTTAACAGCTGTACTTTGTGGTTTATTCCGAATCATTCTAGCAAGATTTTATTTTCAGTGATGCATTTGGTTCAGATAACGTGGTTAGTCTTTAGGAAAATGATGTGCAATTTTTTTTTCTGGGCAGCAGCTGTACTTTGGCTTGGAGTGGTGTATCATGATTACATTACCAAAAACAATGGTGGATGCCAAGACAAAAACCAGGATTTCCATTTAATTTGCATTTATGTGCAGTTAAAATTAAACATAATTTACATCTTCCCTTTCTTACTAAAGAGCATTATATAAATGCCTTGATTAATCAAAGCCTTTAGGGCAATACCTATGAGCCTCTCTGGTGACCACTGTAGCATAGAGAAGCTTGTGGCTTGGAATTTAAGAGTAGTAAATGGTAAAGAGCATGAATGAACAAATAAAATGAATGAAAGAAAAACAGATATGTTGTATGCTCAGTAACCCCAAAGAAAAGAGATAGTTGAGTTTGAAAGTGACAGTACAGTGAATGATTGAAAGTTAAACATTAGAAAATGGATGAAATGTATGTGTTTTGGTAAACAGTATTTTTTTTACTTAGAAAAAAATGACAGTATGCAGATGCCTGTAAAACAGTCACTGGTAACATGGTCTATTGCAAATAGTCAATATTTGTTCAAAGAAGCAAAATGGTTGAATGTTACCTCTTTTGAGAATTGGGTATGTTAAAAGAAACATAAATTAAATGAAATTGAAGGAGCATGGGTTATTTAAGAAGTGGCTGTGGTAAAACAAGGAAAAGATAGAATTAATGGTGAATGAATATAAACTGAATAAAAAAATTAATGATCAGGTGAATGTACTCTCCTATGGTGAGAATGAATGAGGATTAAACTGAAAAATCAGAGTGATGGAAGAGTAACAAGGTCAAGAGGAAGTGGAAGAGTGAGTAGTTATCACTGGTTCAAATAGATGAGATCATGACAAAGAGAGAAATGAGAAGCTGAAAGAAGAAAAGTCAGCCTCACGAAGCAGTAATTGAACATGGTAGAAACAATGAAGGTTTTAAGGGAAACTGAAGTATGGAAAAGCATAAGTGTTATTAGTGAAAATTAGATTTAGTGAAGTTTCCTTTTCTTCATCTATCTTCTTGGGCAATTTCTTCCACCTTGCTACATAATGCAGTTTGACTCAAAAGGAGATAATGTGATAGGTCTGCATGTAGGTAGGTATATAGCTAGTTATAATTAGATGATGGCACTCCAGTCATATAGTTAATAATTTCCCCATTTTCCAACACATAAAAAGTAGCAATGCCTTTACAACAGATCTGTAATAATTTGACATGACTTGCAGCTCAGATTGTGAATACCTCATTAAGAGCTAACCCCAAAGTACCGTATCCTTTTAGACAGTGATTTATCTCAAGACACTTCTGGGATTTCTCACAATTATATGTTCATATTCCCGTGCCTTCTGCCAAACATCATGTGAATTTGCTGTGTTCTCAGCTTTCTATGCTTTTGGTGGGAGGCCATTCCTCCCCCTGCCCATTTTTTTCTTTCCTAAAAGACTCCAATGCAAGCAGGCATGATTCTTAGGTCCATAGCAAATGTTTCACAAGAATGGGTCACTGCAGGCCATCCATATATTGTTTCCTTCTTCCTGTCAAGATGAATCTTGAAGAACTGTTTGAACATTGGTGCAGCAGCCTGTTTGATAGCTTCCCTTGACAGAGCTTTAGTAGAGTTATAACTAGAGGCCACCCATCTTGTTTCTCTTGAATAAAGGTTTGAGCTTCAGCAAATTCATTCAGTATTATAATTTGCCCTCTTTTTCTTTGAAGAGCAGTGAAGAAGGGAACAAATGCTCCTTCGCTTATTCTGTGGGAGTTTTTTAATGCCCTTTCCTATAGACACAAAAGAAGCACACATTTGTCTCAATGGTAGCCTATCTTTGAACCTTGAATCACTCTTGCTAACTATAGAAGTTCAGAAAGTAATATCAAAGTGACTGTCAAAGTAAATCACCCTTCTGGGTAATGAAACAAAATGCTATCAGTCTTCGAATATCTTTAACTGGTTTATATTCATGAAGACTAGTTAAGAGTAAGAGATAATGTTCATCAGATTGAGAGATGCTGAATCAAATAAATCTCAGTTGAAGAGGATCAACTTCTATTCTTTCTTCTTTGAAAGAATAGAAATACAATGGACATGCCCTAAGGCAAAAAAATATTGGTCCAAAATACATAGAAAAAAAATAATAAAGCAACGTATTGACTTTAGACCAGAATTATTCCTGTTGGGTATTTTACCAGAACTGTATAATTAAGGGAATACATATATAATTTTACATGTGTTAACAGCAGCAAGAATTGCTTTTGCACCACAGTGGAAAAATGAAGAAATCCCTTCAGATGGAAGTGTTATATAAAAAATATTAGAATGCACAGAGGTGAATAGATTAACATTAAAAATAAAGGAGAAGGAAGAAACAGAATATTCCTTAACATGGGATTTGTTTCACCAATGGCTAACAAACAGAAACAGAGGTTAGATTAAGAGAATGATTAATCATATAACAAAAGTTTTTTTGTATGGATAAGCTAATGCCAATAATGTTATGTGACCATTATTAATGATATGCATATTGTGACTACTACTATGTTTATTGTCTTTTTGTTATTCAAAATGAATTGTACTCAGGCAACAATCTGTTTACATAGATACTTAGTTTTCTATGTTTATTAAAGAAAAATAAATCAATAAAACATATATTAAAAAATAAAAAAAGAAATACAATGTTTAATCATTCATGAAATTTTAGTATAATTTTAAAAAATAATAATAAAGATGCACTAAGTTTGGAGAGCTGGATGGAGTCACTGAAGCAGTTGGTGTGAGCTTAAATGGACTACGGGAGATGGTAGAGGACAGGAAGGCCTGGGGGAACTTTGTCCATGGGATTGTGATAGGTCGGACACGACTTCGCGACTAACAACAACAAGAAGTTTGGAGAAATCCGCCTAATCCGATATTAACTTTCAGTAGCTCTCCAGGGTTTCACACAAAAGTAGAAAGATGTGCATTTTGCTTTATTACAGATAATAGAGTTCTTTATGAAGTTTCTTGACTGTTCAGCCTGAAGTGGACCCCTCTGACTTGAGGATGAAATTCTAGGAGAAGAAAAGTTTTGCCATCCATACACCTGAAGAAAAGGCTTTCTAATTTTGCTTTGAATGTTATTTTAGGCTGCAGTTCTGTCCTGACTTAATTTTGAAAAAGACATGGCCAAGTGAACTTGCGTTGCTAAGTGAAATTTCCAATTCTGTGAGGGTTTGAGTTTGCCTGTGTGTCTGGTGCTGTTTGGAAGAATTCTTCATTAAATTTTATCTTGAATCTTTAGGTAAATGTGATAACTCTACAGAATATATTAATTACACAGTGCCTAGAATTAAAATTAGCTGCAACTCTGGACCTTCATCTCACTGGACTATCTCATACAAAGTTATATTAGCTTCAGGTCTTTTATGTGTTATGGTTTCTTACCATAACGGTGCAGCATCAAATAGGTCAAACTTTGCTTCAGAAGTAACCGGATACTGCTTTCTCTTTGTGTCTCATTTCTGTTTTCTGTTATTACCAAATAATAATTGATAGCTTCTTTAAAAAAAAAACACACACATCAACTACCAAAAGAGTTAAGGTCTCCAACAGCCAGAATTTTGATATATATCCAGTTCTGGAAACTATTTGAAAAATCATTGGAACACTAATCCTTGTTAAGCAATATTTTATGAAACATTCCTTTTCATAATTCTTAATATTGTTTCTACACACATATTTTTCTTCATTAAATGATTTTCCCCCTCCCCATAAAATATGTCTCTGTTCAGTGTCTGGGAGACTTAGATAAGAAATTCTAAGAGTCATGACATTATACTTTTGATTTTTGAGTCACTAGCCTTGCAAATAAATGTTTCTCTGTTAAGATTTTAGGATGATACATAGGGTGGAAAGAAATTATTAAACACTTCATTGAAGAACTAGAATTGAATTGGGTCCTGGTGTGAAGCTGGCAAATGGTACAGTTCTATTAGCCAGCTAATATTTATATCAGCCCTAGTATATTGCATCCAGGTTTGATGTTGTAAGGTCCATGTTGAAACCCATGGCACTTTGGA
This sequence comes from Pituophis catenifer annectens, assembly GCF_029215685.1. Lineage (NCBI taxonomy): Eukaryota > Metazoa > Chordata > Lepidosauria > Squamata > Colubridae > Pituophis > Pituophis catenifer. Next base: position 230,630,019 of record NW_027256882.1, on the reverse strand, counting down.
AATCCATTGCTGATGTATACCCTCATGCAGTGGTGGGATTCAAGTAATTTAACAACTGGTTCTCTGCCCTAATAATTTCTTCCAACAACCAGTTTGCCAAACTGCTCAGAAAGTTAACAACCGGTTCTCCCGAAGTGGTGTGAACTGGCTGAATCCCACCACTGCTCTCATGGAGGAGTTTTGATGATTCTTCCTGCTGAACCTACATCTTATTTTTAGGGATTAAGGAATAGAAGTACTGTAGTAAAAAGGAAAAAGGACTCATTTTTGCATTATCATTTGGTCAATCAGTATAAGTATGAAAGAGAAGCAAGAAACATGGAGGTAGATAGATGATAAATACATCCAAACTCTTATAAATCTTGAAGTTGGAGCTGGTGAATCTGGACCCTCCATAATGTTTCACAATGGATCTCCAGAAATAGTCCAGGAAGACCCATAACTAGAAAGAAAACATGGAACTACCACAGAGCTGTTAAACAATCCAAACAGCCATTGGGTAGAGCCTTGATAGTACAGGGGTTTAGTGCACCCTGTTATTAACACAGCTGCCTGCAATTTCTGCTGGTTCGAATCTCTCCAAGGCTCAAGGTTGACTCAGCCTTCCATCCTTTCTAAGGTAGGTGAAATGAGGACCCAGTTTGTGGGGGCAATAAGCTGACTTTGTATAAAATATACAAAAGAATGAAGGCTATTGCTTAACGCATTGTAAGCCGCCCTGAGTCTCCGGAGAAGGGCGGCATATAAATCAAATTAAAATTAAAAAAAAAAAATCACAAGATACAGAAAACTCTGTTGATACTAATTAGTAACGCTCTGAGTTTTTGAAGTCCAGATCTGGTAGCCTGAAGGAGGAAGACACACCACTTGATGCAGGAGGAAGATTTGCCATTTTTAGTGCTGCTGTTTCTATCAGTACCTCAACCATTCATTATATCCCATACCACTTCTTACCCCTTATTCAACAGCAATCTATTTATTTTGGAGAAGTCATTCAGAGATGAGGAGAACTAGGAATTGCCTACAAAAGCTACCTCTATTGTGGGAACCCATCCTGTGTGTTCACCAAGAAAGCCACAGATCTTAGCTGCAATTAATTTTATTAGATGTTGTTTATCTTGTCTTTATTGTTTTTATAAGTAACCCAAGGCAGTGAACATACCTAATACTACTTCCTTCTCCTGTTTTCCCATAACACCACTATGAGGTGAGTTGGGCTGAGAGTGACTGTCCTAAAGTCACCCAGCTGACTTTCATGTTTAAGGTAGAACTAGAACTCACAGTCTCCTGGTTTCCAGACAAGCACTTTAACCACTACACCTTTGTGACCCTCACAATGCTCTAGGCCAGGGGTCCACAACCTTAAACACTTAAAGAGCCATTTGGACCCATTTCTCACAGAAAACACCGGGAGCCACAAAACCCTTCCCATGCTGACTATTTCTTGAGCGGCCACAAAACCAGCATATGTAGTTGAATTAAACGTTCTGTTTTCTTCTGAAACTTTTCTTTTCGCCTCAATAAATTGCGTGCCGGCAGGTGTCACACATTGACAGTTGTGGTGCATATTTTGAGTGACAGAGAGCCGCAGTAGAGGGGTGAAAGAGCCACATGCGGCTCCAGAGCCGCAGATTGCTGACCCCTGCCCTAGGCATTGAGTTGGAGGGCAGTGACAAAGGGCTTGTTCTTAGTTTGCTATCTCTTCTTTTACAGTGCTTGAATCAGATATTATATTATATGGTAGGGCTGGTGCTTTATATGCCTATATTTCTTCTCCAAAGCTCATGCTGAAGGCTGCAGTGCCCAAAGCAATTACTTTAAAATATGTACTTATGGTAAATATTTAAGATAAATATGTACTTAAGTACTCAAACATATCTACTATAACACAGAACACTTTTTGGGTGCACTGTTGGCCCTTATTGAGGCCCAAATCTTCGTTATTTTCCAAAATATTAGAACCTTGTTTGATACGCATTCTAACTGTTGATTACTAAACTAAGTCTTGCACCTTAGACCGGTTGAATTTCTTGCTCAGTTTCTTCTTTGTTTTTTCAGCATTCAGTTGGTTCCATTTTATTTAGGCATTAGACTTTAAATACCAATAAAATGAATGTACTTTTTCTTACAAAAACCTTCATCCCATGTCATGCAGCCTTGTTCATATTTCTCCCTAAACTATGCATTTTCTGTACATTTTTTAAAAAGTGTATGCATTTGCACACATATGTTCTTGGGGCAAATTATGCCTGAATTCATACTAGGTAAATTCGCATTATAAATTGATTTGAACAAATTTCTCTTCCATTTCTACTGACAATCATTTGGGCAAATACAGTGTCTGAGCTTATATGGTTTAAATAATAGCCAGTGTCTCATCATGCTTAACCTGCAAGATCTTGTGAAGTTAAGAAGCCATAAGATACAGCTGTAAGCCACTGTCAGGTTCAGTTGACTCATACAACAGAATGTCTGACAATTTAACTCCAATCAAAGGAATTAGAAGACAGATGGATTTTATTCTTTCTTTCTGGCTTCCGTTCCTGGAGAAGATGAGATGGAAATTGCTGAGATCATGGATGCTTCCTCCTAATCATTACATTTTATTCATATGCCAGGCCTCTGAATCAAATATAAGATTTTCTTTTCTTTTCTAAATGGCAGTAGTTGTGCCTATCCATTTATAGAAATCCAAAAGTCTAGTAGGGTAATGCTACTATTAGACCAAGAGAAGAATCTCAACATAACAAGATAGCTTTCAGGTTCTTCTAATTCTTCTTCATGCTGGAACTTTAGCTAAACAAGAAAGTATGTGGAAGAGAGAAAATCAAAACCTAGGCAAGATATTACATACCTTGACAAGTTTTCTTCTGGTAACATTTTTACAGCAGGGGGGATAATGCAGTTGAATGTAGTCTTTTACATTTTCAAAAATCACATTTTCAAACCAGTGGATTTATAAAACGTAAAGTCTCACCACATTTTGATAGCTTAAGGTGTTGTTATTTAATTTTTTTTGCACCTGGAAACAGGTGCAGGAATGCAAGCCATCTTAACTTAATGATGCTGTATCAAACTGATTTCTTCACTTCAAACAAAAAGGAATTCAAAATTTTGAGCAGGTGTTTGAATGCCGGCCAACTGAAAGGAACACATCAAACAATTTGCCTTGAGGGGATTTAACACTTGATTCATTCCCATGTAAGTGCAGGAGAGGACATGAGTGAGAATGAGTCTGTCCTTCACTTATGGAAAGTTCATTCTTCAAATTTATATGGTGAGTACACTGCAGATGTATCCATTTTCATATTCTTTGGGGGTTGTAAAACTGATCATATGCAGTTTCTTTTGACATTGGCATTACTTTCTTTGAGGAAGTTTTCTCTTACCAGCCTAGCCTATGCCCTGGGATTTTCTGAACGTCCTCCATCTACTGCTACATATGAATCAGATCTGATCTGCTTCACCTTCAAACCCAGACAAGATCTTCAGAGTGATTTGCAATTCTGTATGGTCTCAATAATGGTATCCAAAAGGAAGGTTGGATTCTTAGGGACATATGTTCTTCTATATGTTATTTGGTAAACATATCTGACCCCAAACAAAAGATCTTCCATAATGAACTTCCCACTGAAGTCTCTTCCCAAGGAAACTTACTACGTAAAAAAGTTGGAAGGCCAATTCTCTCCCTCCCCCCTCCCTCCCTCCCCCCCTCTCTATCTTGCAGGCATTTGGGGAACTCTTGAATTATATGATTCCAATGCATTGCATTGTGTGATATTGAAGAATGGCCCACCCTCCCCATGCCAACTATTACTAAACATTGCCTTAAAAGTCAGATAGTCCTAATCACAAAAATAATCTGGTCAACCCATGATGGCTATCTGGCCTTTAGATGTTATCTCTCAAATGTGCTCAGGAGTGCTCAGCAGCACAAATTTATGTATTTATTTCTTTGTTTGTATCCCACCTTTATTATTTTTACAGTAGAATTAGGATTGGGTTACATTTTTCATGTCCAACACATCTTTCTCCTCTGATTTTCCCCACTGCAACAACCTTGTGAATCGAGTTGGGCTGCCAAGGTCACCCAGCTGGCTTTCATGACTAAGGCAACACTTGAACTCATGGTCTCCTGTTTGCTAGCCTGGTGTCTTAACCACTAAACCAAACTCCAATACCCCAAAGTAACAATGTGATCCTGGGAAAAGATGCATTTACTTTAAATGTTCAGATTGGTTCTTGTTCATATTCCTTTATGCCCAAAGGCACTTGGAGATTGAATCTGAAGTCCTGCAAATTTCTACGGCATTTTACTTGGATTCAGCCATATAGCCCAGTAGGAGATTTTGCCCTCTCACTGCTTCTCAATTTAACTTACCTCCATTTCTTGTGAGGACAAAATGAAAAGATGGAACATCAGAAATTCAGCTTTTGGCTCCTGGAGAAAAAGAGGATAAATGGGAGATCAAAAAACTTAGGAAACAAATTATGCAAGCAAGCATCAAACACACTCTAAGGATTCTTAATGTTATTACTAAATTATCAAACAGGAAGCAGCTTGTCAACTTTATTGAAAATAGAGGTGACTTTCTCCTGGTTCAACTTGATTGATTGTCTTTATATGCAAGTTACTTTGACATGATTCAGAAACCCAGAGGAAATGTAACAAGTCAGGACAACAGGAGGAGTAAACAGCCAAAGTTAAATCCTCAAGAATAACCTAGATCTGTCTATAATTTTTAGGTACACAGCCATGTAGGAACTCAATCCATAATTGTAAAAAACAAAGTCTTGCACACCCTGTCTTCCAGACACACCTAGAATGCAGTATGTTTTATGGTTTATGTTGATAATTTCATATGACTTGATTTAGTCAGAATGCATCCTATTGATTTTGATGAGTAACTTCAGGTGCTCAAAATATCTTCTCTTTTCAAAGATCATCTGTTGCTTGGCCAGAGACAATTTCATTTGAATTTCACTATATGTGACTTTCTGGTGCACAAATTCCTTGCCTGATATGCCAATTCCTTTTAAGTGCTACTTCTCTGTGGTTATGTATACGATTATCTTGTGGAGATTTACTCAAAAGTAAGTCCAACTATGTTCAGTAAACCTTACTCCCTAACATGTTTAGGTAGTTCAGGCTCAACAATGGAAGGATAGTAATATAATCACCACCATTGGAACAGATTATTTATATTTTAACTTTGAGCGGAGAGGGACCATTGTCAATAAATAGTGAGATTTCCTAAACTTCTTCCCCAAGTCTAGGAAATCTGAATATTCTGCTGGCTGTCCTTAAATTACTTGTCTTTGAGACAATTTGTATCATTGTTCCAGGGTGAAGATGCTGTTTGATGGCAAGGAGAGCTTCATTATAGCTGTAATAACAAGGGCAGAATTTCTCCTTCTTCCATCTGCTGCTCTTATCTTTCAACACACGCTCTCCTCCGCTGCCATTCTACAATTGCAGGAAGAGATATATCATCTGAAGAAGCAGAGACAAATATTTGATTTGGATGATTATCCTGCAGGTGTCTCATCATCACCGTGGTGCAGAGATTACTAATTATTTCCCTTCAATTTGTGTACATTCTACAGTAAATAACATATATAGGATGACATCAGTCATTAAGATTTGGATATGTATGGCCAAATTCATCAATGCAGATCTCTTCATTCAAGGTGAACTCCAAAGGGACACCCAAAATCCCTTTCAGGATTGCTTCAAATGGGTTTAAAATAAAATCAAGGTAAATACTAGTGGTAACTGTGGAAAGAACAGAGATTTAGTGATGTCCACTTAGAAGATTTGGAATACTGTCCATTATCAGTTGAAAGTGGTGTCCAAGATACCATTAATTTGAGACTTTTTGTCTAGGTATAAGTAGCCTTGAGATGGTTTGGAGTTGCTTTTGAAATGTTCTTCCTTTGTTGGAAGGGTTACAACCAATTGAGAGACTCATACTTTGTAATGTTTTTCACATATTTAGTTTATTTTGTAATTTCTATAATACTTCATTATTGTCCTCAGAGTGACGCACATATAACAAAAGCTAAAGCGATGATTTGCCTAAAGCCACTTAATGAGAACATGCTGGAAGTGAGATTGTCTAATATCATCTCCTGATTCAAAATTCCAGATTGTATCAGTTATTCTGGATCATGTGCTCTAAACAGACCATTGAGAGAATGAGGGAGTTATATCTTAGGATCGGCAAGGAAAGGATAAGAAGAAATGGAATTAATTTAAATGAATTTGTTTCCTGGGCCAGATGGATTGCATTCAACAGCACTGAAGCAATTAGTGAAGGAGATGGCAGAACTGCCTTTGATAATGTTCAAGAACTCCAGAGAAGGAGGTCCTAGAAGAACTGAAGGAGAACAAATTATTATTATGATTTGTTGCATAGTCAACCAGGTGCTTAGACTGAATTTGGTATTTTTATCTACCTATTGAGTCCCCTCCCAAGAAACTGGGATGGCAGATATTGATGTTTGATGATATTAAAGCTATTGTCACAGAACGAAGCTACTCCAAATAAAGTAAACTTTTGCAATTGACTGATGGTGAATTTGTCAATACAAGTGGTGTTCAAGTGGTGCTCCAATTGTTTTGGGATTGCACCCAAGGTGCCTATTACTAGTGATACTATCTTTGCCACAGTCATTGTATTTGCAGGTCTTTGTATTTTGGGCCTTTCTCCAGTTCTTTCTCTTCTATTCTCCTATCTCCAGGTACTTCTATGTCCACTACCCAAACTTTTTAAAAATCTTTCTTATTGATAATTATTAAATATGGGGCTTCTTCATTTTCTATTATTTTGACTTTTGTCTATTATTTTGTCTAAATTGATTGCAGATAAATGATACTTTTTGCAGATACTCCAATGCACTACTGTTGCTATTTTCTTGTGCCATTGTTTGTAGTCAGTTTGTGCAATCTTCTTGCAGCAGCTAATTATGTGATCCACTGTTTTCTTTAGCTTCTTTGCACAGGCGGCATTCTCTGTCTGTTGCTATATCTCCGTGATGGTGAACCTATGGCACACGTACCACAGTTGGCACACGTAGCCGTATTGGTGGGCACGCAAGCTCAGCTCCGGCACATGCCAGCTTTTTTTGGGGCCTTCTAGGCCCACCAGAACTAGGGAAATGGGCTGTTTCCTGTCTCCAAGGGCCTTGGATGGTGGTGGGGAAGGCCCATTTTTTTGCTGTCCCCAGCCTCCAGAGCCTTTCTAGGAGTCTGGGGAGGGCAAAAATGGCCTTCCCCACCTCCCAGACGTGAGAAATGGCCCGTTTCCCAACTTTTGGTGGGACTTTTCCAGTGTCACTGGAGCGCCGGAAAACTGCCTCAAAAACAGCCAAAACCCAGGCTGTTTTCTGGGCTGTTTTCAGGCTGTTTTTTGGGCTGTTTTCTGGGCCATTTTTGGTTTCCGGTGCTACAGCGGGCACACATGCATGTGTATTCCAGTTTGGGCACTCAGTGCCGAAAAGGTTCGCCATCACTGCTATATCCCCTTTTATAAAATTACTAGCTTAGAGAAATGTCATAGACATACTGTTTGTAGACCACAGCAAAACCTTTGACAAAATGCCTTCTTAATCAAAAATGATAAAATATGGGCTAGGTAATACTGCTATTGGATGGAATTTACAATGGACAGAATGGCTTCATCAACAATTCCCCATTAATATTGTAGCTCTACTTCCTATTGAAGAAAGTTTGGAATGGAATGTCACAGGACTCTCTTCTGCCTCTGTCTATTCAACGTTTTCATAAATGTCTTTGATGTGAGAGTTGAGGTGACATTTATAAAGTCTGCAAATAGCCCTAACTTGGGAGGGGTGGCTAATATTTAAATGGAAAAATAGAGATTTTAGAAAATCTACACAGGGGGATTGAATAATCGAATGGAATTTAACTGGAAGAAATATAAAGTGCTGCATATGGGTAGGAAAACTGTAAGGTATAAGAGCAACATTGTAAGGCTTCGGGGAGGCCTGACTTGACAGGAGCATATGTGAAAGGGATCTTGGAATCCTAGTTGGCCACAAGTTAAACATAAGGTAACAGTGAGATATAGCTGCTAAAAGGGTAATTGCTAACTTGGGGGAAGTTAATATGAACATACAGTCCCAATCACAGAGAATAATTGTTTTATCCTACTCTGCCCTGTTCAGACCCCATTTAGCATGCGCTATCCAGCTCTGTGCACCACAGTTCAAAAACAACAATGAAGTATCCAAGCAAATACAATGAAAGACTATCAAAATGATAGTTTTGAAACCAACCATTATAACCAAGGGGAGAAATGATAGTGGTTTTCAAATACAATAAGACTTATGTGGATTTCCTATTGCTCCAGAAGGCAGGGCCAAAACCAAAGGATTAAAAGTACAAAGAAAAAGATATAGACGGTACAGATGGTACCTGTAAAAACTGTCAACCAACAACAGAGGTTGTCACATAAAATAGTGAGTCCTCCTAATAGACTATTTTTTAACAGAAGTTGGATGGTCAACTTCAAAGATATTCTAGTCTAGTGGATTTTAGATTGAGCAGGGTAGGTACCTCAAACTCAAAAGAGGATTAATATCAGATTTTCCATTTGCTAGAAGAGAAGAACCACATAATATATGGCTCAGTCTAGAACATGGATCTCCAGACTTGGCAACTTTAAGACTTGTGGACTTCAATTCTCAGAATTCCCCATCCATTCATCCATCCATCCATCCATCCATCCATCCATCCATTCATCCATTCATCCATCCAAGTCCATCGATCTTTAAATTGCCAAGTTTGGAGACCCCTTATCCAGAAGCATGAATCATAATCTTGACCAGAATTTGGAGAAGTACCATGCATTTTGCTGCACCAGTAATCTGACCTTTTCTACTTAGTGTCACAATTCCCAATCTAATAAATATGATGCTAATCTGGCATATACTTAACCAGATGGATAGGTGTTTCAGTATCACATAGTTGACAGAAGACGAAGCTTCTAAACTTTTTGGCTAAGATTAAGGATAGAAAAATGTTAGAGTTTGCAGCAATTCAATCAGCACACAAGTAAAGAATTCAGCAGGATTCATATTTATATAAGAAACTTCTTTATATACAATACCATGCAGCAGAAACCAGAACTCAGAATCCAGAAGCACAGAATCAATGATCACAGAATCTATATAATACAGAGGCACTCATATACATATACATATACATATACATATACATATACATATACATATACATATACATATACATATACATATACATACATACATACATACATACATATATATATATATACACACACACACACACACACACACACACACACACACACACACACACAGATCAGTGAACATAAGCCGTGCCCAGGCTCCAACCCATCTGGGTCACCAAACAGTCCCATTGGCTGACCTGTTACCATGTCTATCCCAATTCATGAACTCTCACACACTGACAAAAAGTTTAAGCGGAGCTCCAATTCTACCTATCAACTTTTTGAAATGATCTAAAATATAAAGATCTTTTCAACAACACCCAGTTGGAAGAGCTAGATCTGAAGTCTTCAGCATCCTTTAGAGTTCTCCGTAAATTGTTATATTATCCCATCTCTGTGTGAACTTTTGATGGATTATGAACCATCAAGGCAACTCTTAGTGATCACATCAATATCCTTGATATTTTGTTCCCCACCTAATCCTTCAGGTCTTCCAACAATTCATCCATTGCAACTGGATCTGAATCCATCCACCTTGCTGCTGATTATTATCTTCTTCCTTTTCCTTCTAATGCTTTTTTCCCACCATTAGAGCCTTGTATAAGAGCTACAGAGGGATATATCAATGTGTTTTGATTTTTCTTACCTTTTTAAAAAGATACTTTTATTGTTTCTAAAATAATGACAACAAAGGAAAAGCAAAAATACAAAGACAGTTACGATAAAAATACATTGTCAAAGAAAAGAAAAAAATTATCCTCCTTTAAATGTATCGTAAATTTAGCTTAGTCTATTACAATATAATTTTGAGGATTTTTTTAAAAAAAGCAACTAAAATCGGTAAGGCAATTTCTGTAGTATGTACATTTTTCTTTAGTATTTGTACCTAATAAACACAATCATATATTCAGATTCTCCAATTCATTTGACTACATTCTTTTCACCATGATAAATATTATGTGATTATTACCTTCGTCAGTGGTGGTATTCAGCCGGTTCGGACTGGTTCAGGTGAACCAGTAGCAGAAATTGCGGGTGGGACTGCCCACCCACCAGGCTCTATGCTGTCCTATTTAGGCATGTATTTGAGGCATGCGTGATCAAAGCATATGCATGGAAGGCCAGGCGTGCACATTCACATCTTCAGTGCTGGGAGAACCGGTAGGTAATTTATGTGAATCCCACCTCTGACTCTAGTGCAGAGATGGCTAACCTTTTGGCCATCGTGTGCCAGGAGGGGGGCAGGGGAGGTTCACATGTCCCATGCCCATAATTCTATGCACCCCGCCCTGTGCATGCACGTGCAACCCCCCTCCCCCCCGCTCCTGGCACGCAATGGCCTGGTAGGCCATTTTTCTTTCTCACCTGGCTCCAGATCCTCTCTATGCATCTGGGGAGGGCAAAAACAGCCTTCCCCACTCCCTCAGAGGCCCTCAGGAGGCCCGAAATGGCCCGTTTCCCAATTTCCAGTTGGACAGGAAGTGACATTTTTTGCTGTCCCCAGCCTCCAGAGCCTCTCTAGGCCCGAAAATTAGCTGGCTGCTGCACGCATGTGTGCCAGAGCTAAGTTGGCATGCCCACTGATATGGCTACATGTGCCACAGCATAGGTTCACCATCACAGCCCTAGTGTATATATTTAGAGGGAGGGAAGTTTAGCAGGATTTGGAGAAGCATATATTATTTTTACACAATAAAACTATATAAATGTGCATGAAAATGTGAACCACAACCATTTTTCTACTATCCCTAGTTAAATGTGTCACTTAAGCATGTAACGTTTGCCTAGCAAAGGCTGCAAAATCAGTGTGTGTGTGTGTGTGTGTGTGTGTGTGTGTGTTTGTCTCTGTAATCAAACTTTGAACAAAATCAGGTAAGTCTGGGTGATATTTGAATGTTATTTATTTATTTGGATGCATATTCCACTTTTCGATCAAAATTGTAATCGGGATAGCTCTATTTCCTCATCAGTGTCTCATTCAACTCTGCTAGACGCTCACTTTCATTCAAAAGCAGTCACTACAACGAAAGAAAAAGTGTTCTGCATCTTCAAAAGCTCACCTGAATATGTTCATTTATTGCAATGAGGGGGGTTCAGGGGAGGAGTAAGAACAGAGAGAAAGGGAAAAAAAGGGAGAAAGAGGAAGAAAGAGAGAATAGAAAAAGAGAAAAAGAAAAAGAAAAAGAAAAAGAGAGAAGAGAGAGAGAGAGAGAGAGAGGGAGAGGGAGAGAGAAAGAGAGAAAGCAAGCAAGAAGGCAATAGAGAAAGAGAGAAAAGAAAGAGAGAAAGAGAGATAGTTTTGGAGAACTGGGCTCCAGCAATCAAACCCATTGCAATTTTGGTCATGCAGCTTGCCTAATTTGGGAGGAAAACACATCCTCTCCCATCCACTCACTGTGTCCAATAGCTCTTCTGCAGTCAATTAACTAAGGACAACTGATTATTCTGAAACTGTATCTGCTTCTTTTCATAAGCAGAGGCTGTTGATGGCTGACATGACTGTACACACTGCTGCTGGCTGAAGCTCTGGGCTGTCATCAAAGCTAGGCAGCTGCCAGGAGGGGGAGGCCAGGATACCTCTTACTGCTCTGCCCCCACTTCCCTTTATTTGTCACTATACCTTCCACAGACTGCCTTTTGTCATTGCCACTGCTGGGAACATTCAACACCAGGAGCCACCTGGCATTGGTCGGCCGGGGTTCTTCAAATGTCTACAATTGATTTGATGTTTGGACATCAGGCAACTGTTTGCTTTCCCCAAGATAGACATAAGACTAGATTTAAAGCAGAGGTGAAATGCTACCAGTTCGGACTGGTTTGGGCAAACTGGTAGCGGATATTGGGGCTGGTTCACTGAACCAGTAGCAACTGCTGGCTGGCCACACCCCCAAACTGGTCCGCGGCCCTGCAGTCCTGCCATGTTTTCCTGCCTTCTACGCGGTCTTCTTGGAATCCCTGTGGCCAGCTTGCAAGGGTAGGCTAGCAGAAGGCCACATGGAAGGCAGGAAAGCATGGCAGGGCTGTGGGGAAGGGAGCTAGCAACCTACTCCATTTCCCGCAACCCTGCCATGCTTGTCTGCCTTCCCAGTGGTCCCCCATGCCCAGTGGTGGGATTCAGCCAGTTCACACCACTTCGGGAGAACTGGTTGTTAACTTTCTGAGCAGTTTGGCAAACTGGTTGTTGGAAGAAATCATTAGGGCAGAGAACCGGTTGTTAAATTACTTGAATCCCACCACTGTCCATGTACGCTTGCCTTCTGAGGTTGGCATCCAGCCCGGCCCAGCCAGTGGGTGGGTGGGTGGCCCTTGGTGGAAATGCAAAAGCTGAGCTGGGGCTGAGAGGGATGGTGGTGGTGCTCCGGGAGGGCAAGCGGACATCCCTAGGCTGCTGCACATGCGCCCACCCTGTTTCTGCAAAGGCAGAGCCGCCCCCTGCAGGGCAACCCAAAAAGGAGAGGGGGATGCTGCAGAAAAGGCCGCCTTCCACCCGTGCCTCCCATGCTGGCTCCGCGGGGCTTGAGGCTCTGAAGCATCCCACTCACTTCCTACCCGGCCACCTGCCTGCTCTCTTTGACCACTGGCGCCACTCCAGGAACCCAGTTCACAGAGTCCGGCACTCCAGGGGAAGGAGGCTCGGCCTCGGTGCCACTTCCTGCCAGCAAAGAACCAGAGCGAGAGGCGCAGAAACCTCCAGCGGCCAGCAGGGCAGCAGCCCCCCACATGGGTAGAGGGCCAGGCCCAGCTGCGCCAATGCGGAGCCCGTAGCACTTTTCCTTTAGCCTGGGCACTTAGCCTCCCAAGCCAGTGCAGGTAGCCCTTCATCTTGCTGAAGACCAGGTCACTGTACTTATAGTTGCGTGGCCAGCTGGAGTGGGACATGGCGTGGGCAGAGAGATCAATGCAGCCCCTGCCGAGGCCACCCTGGCTGAACTATCGCAGTGCCTCCACAGCAACAGGCACACCGCAACCGCCTTGCCTGCCTTCGCCTCCGTGCGCTGCACTTGGAAGGGGCTGCCGCCACCACTCTCCCTCTCTGCCTGGCTGCACAGTGTGCACATGTGCACCTGCCTTCCTGAAGCAACCCTGCCACCGTTCACTTTCATTTCGCGGCAGGAGAAGGAAGAAAGCGAAGAGTGCCGCCGCGGAATATGCACATGTGCATGTGCAGCAGCCCTAGGATGTCCACAGCCAGCCTGCCCTACTGCAGCACCACCGTGGTGCTGTCGTTCGCTTTCATCAGCCACAGCAGGCAATGGTGTGCATTTAAGAAGGGGAGCAACTTGCATGTGCCACAGCGCCACCGTTTGCTTTGTTCCTTCTTCCTCCATGAAATGAAAGCGAATGGTGGCAGGGTTGCTACAGGAGGGACATGTGCACACTGCAGCCAGGCAGGGAGGGAGAGTGGCGGTGGCGGTGTCCCCTTTCAAGCTCAGTGCCCGGAGGTGTAGGCAGGCAAGGCGGCTGCGGTATGCCTGTTGCAGTGGTGGCACTGTGATCGCTTAGCCAGGGCAGCCTCAGCAGGGGCTGCATTGGCTTCTCCTCCCACGCCATGTCCCACTCTGGCCAGCCGCGCAACTATAAGTGCAGCGACCTGGTCTTCAGCAAGATGAAGGGCTACCTGCACTGACCCTGCCAGGTAAGCACTGCCACCCAGGCCGAAGGGAAAGTGCCATGGTCTCTGCGGTGGCGCGGCTGTGCCTGTCCCTGTCCCCACATGTTTAAGAAGAGGAGCACAGCTCTGGTATGTTTTGCTACAAAAAGCCTGCAGCCTCTGCATCTTTCCACACAAGAAGTGCCTCCAGGCATGCCAAAAAAAGAGGCTTTGGCTGCAGGCATCTCGTGACAGGGGAAAATAGAGTTTTAGAATAGAGAATAGAAATTAAAAAAAAATTCCTGCCAGGTTCTGTGGGCGGGGCTTGGTGGGGATGGGGGTCATGTGACTGAGTGGGCATGGCTGTGAGTGATGTCAAGTTGGTCACACCCACTCAGTTACAGGAACCCCCCACCAAGCCACGCCCACAGAACTGGTAGGGAAAATTTTTAGATTTCACCACTGATTTAAAGAATGGGGATTGTACTAAAGAATGCTTCTTGGAGGACAGGTAGGTGGGGAAGAGCAGGAAAATTGCTGAAATAAATTAAAAATAAAGGAGTAATTTGTTCAAAATCCAAAGACATAAGCTGGGATGTTCAGCTAGTTGGGATATTGAGTTCATAGATGGAAAGAGATTAATTTACTAGCTATGGAGGGATTGGCATCACATCTTTTTTTTTTTAAAAAAGGAAAACTTTGTTCCTCAGCTATGAAACTGTGGCTCAGACATTTTTGTGGAAGTCACAATGTAGACCTTAACCCAGTCCTTAATGTTTCCACAGGTGTGGAGGCTATTGTGCCTAATCCTTCATTCTGTGAGGTGGTGTTCTTTTCCAGGGCTAAGTACTGTACTAACCCTGAGGATGAGAATCAGGAGGCAAGGGGAGTGTCTCCGGTTAATCCTTGATTGTGATTTGTCCCATTGTGGGCTCTTTTCAGCAGGTTAATTTAAGGCAGGAATACTCTCAGAGGAATAAAGCATGAGCTAATCTAATTATAGGCCTTTTTCATATACAGAAATCGCTTCAGATCAGGCAATGCCTTGGGAATTGCAGGATGTATTTCACTATTTTCTCTGGCTTGGATCTGATCTTATTTTAGCAGTGTTAATTTAGTAACAGAAAGGGCTTGATTCCCATTTTGTTCCCTTCTTCTTGGCTGCTCTGGGATTCTGCCAAAGGATCAAATCACTGATACAATCTTTCCTGTAACTCCTTGATCTACATTATGAACGCATTTTTGCCATTTTTGTGTTAGAGATTGGATCCCTCCCTCCCTCCCTCCCTCCCTCCCTCCCTGTCTGTCTGTCTGTCTGTCTGTCTATCTATCTATCTATCTATCTATCTATCTATCTATCTATCTATCATCTATCTATCTATCTATCTATCTATCTATCTATCTATCTATCTATCCATCCATCCATCCATCCATCCATCCATCCATCTATCTATCTATCTATCTATCTATCTATCTATCTATCTCTTCTATCTCTATCATCTAGCTAACTATCATCTAGCTAGCTATCATTTAGCTAGCTATCATCTAGCTAGTTATCTCTTCTATCTCTATCATGTAGTTATCTCTCTCATCTCTCTCACCTCTCTCTATCTCCATCTCCACTTCATTTTGGCCCTAGTTGTGACACTTGAAGCTGGTAAAATATGACTTGAGCAATGTCAACATAACAGAACCAGAACTGCTTATTATGTAGCCAATATTCAAAATTTCAATCCCCTGTTAACATAAATTGCTTTCTCCACCCACCCACCCCCAAACTAATTACAGCTAGACAGACCAATTTATCATTAACTTAATGAAATGTTGAGAGATGGTGATATTGGCAAAGCACTTGTAGAAAATGCCTCTATACTAGTCAGGCAGCTCTGGGAATATATCAGGGGTCACCTCAGGGTGCTCCGATGTGTCTTAAAGAAATGGTCAACAGAATCTCCCAGGCATGTATGGTATGTTGTGTAGCAAAAACATCCATTTATTCTTTCCCAAACTAATTGTCCCTTTGGTTGTTCACAGTGTGGTAGGAAAGTGTTACAAGAGCCCACATTTGCTCCAAGCAAAGAGGTTGGCCAATCATACAGACCCAGAAACACCAGAAGGAGAGTGGTTCTGGTTTTGCTCACATAAGAGCTTTGATTCAAGTTCACCTTGTGCAAAAGCAGAGGAACTGATTAGTCCCCTGAGGAAAACCGGGTGGGTGAGATGCAGAAAGCCAGAAGGAGATTTGAGTGCAAATCCAAATGTCGATTTGTAGACATAGCGAGGAGAGCCTGCTGCTGACAGGCTGATTTATTGGATTCTTCCATTTAATCACTGCCGGCCTATGGCCAAACGGATCTCCAGCAAAGCTGAAAGGCAGCTGAGGGAAACAGGCTTATAAGCATAAAGCCGCATAATGGTGTTCAATGAAGTGTGAGACTTTTAGTTCAGTCTCACTGAGCCGGCCGCACTGCCGGAATGTCAAAGAGGGATTGTGGGTGGAAAAATTATGGATTTAAACTGCTAGCTGTAAATGAGGTCAATATGTCTGGTTCATAAACAGTCCGAGCCTATTCCAAGAATGCAGTGAGGGGGAAAATTAGCGTGAAGCCAACGCTGTAGACAAACCTCATTGAGATATAATTGCAGCTATAAATACAAGCGAAAAGCTTACTGTGTGCAATAAAACACAGACAAGCTTTTTTAAAAAAAAAATCTCTCCCCCTTCCATTCCTCTCCTTTGATTCTATGAATTTGTTAAATGTTTTGCATCTATAATCAACTGCCCCCTGCCTTCCACCTACCCCCTCCTCCCATCATTCTCTTGTGACACCCAGTGTTGAAATTAATTGAGTGTTCTTGATCTCCCATTCCATTTTATTCAGTGGGGATTAGAAGAGGAGAAAAAAAAAATCAAAAGAGCACGTCTGAAGCATCGACTTCCTCTCCGGCTTTTCTGTTTGAATCAAGTTGAAATGTCCCCCACCCCCTTGCTGCTCCTTAATAATAATAAAAAAGGCACTGTGTCTTTTTTAAAATATAATTTTAAAAGAATAGAGAGGTCTTTTTTTTTTTTAAAGCATGTTAGATTATTTAAATCTCAATGCGTCTCAAGAGAATGCCGTGAAATCAAAGGCAAGATGTCCGCGGAAGATCTTTCTTGTGTGATATACCTCGTCTTTCCTCATGAAAGATTTATAGTAAAGCAAGATAGAAGGGGTGTTTCCTCTTTTTAATGAAACACCTCCTCCCGTTCTTCCCCAATCAAGTTAGGCCTCTCATTATTGCCTGCTCTATCTTAAGCTGAAAGGGGAAGGAATGGCGAACAGATGCTAGGAACTTGATTCATTCAGAAACCAATACAGTAATAAATTAATGATAATCACTGCAGTCAGGTGGTGTTTCCCCTCAAGTCAATTGATTTAAACAGCAGCAATTTGGCTAGTAAGGCTAGTCCTCTTTAAGTGAAAGCCATTAATATAATAGCATTGGTGTTGAAAGGAATCCATCTGGTACTAGAGCCATTCCCGGTCAGTGGTTTAATAACTGGATGGGGAAGCCCTCAATGTACAACATCCAAATAAGGAGGGATTGGTGATTGCAGTCAGGAGTGAAAAGAGAGGGGGGGGTGGAGGAACAAGATATTGATAGGAAAGTAATATCTCTCTTTGTTATGTAGACCAGGTGTGTCCAACCTGCAGCCCACAGCCTGGACAGTTAGTAATGTGTTCAAACAAGATCATCACACACACACACACACACACACACACACACACACACACTGATTGATTGATTGATTCATTTGTATCCCATCTGTCAGGTTTCGATGTCATCTCAAATAAATTGCACTCCCAAACAATTAATCTTTGCTGAAATATTCCATTTATTGAGTACGACAGATCTGGCCCCGACTTCGTCGTAGCCGATACTAACCCTCTGACCCCCAAACCCTTCCCTTTCCATTCCCCAATTCTCATCTTCTCATTGGCCATCTTCCAAGTCAGTCTCCCCAGCTTCTGACCTCACCCCACAGGAATGTTCCCCCCCCCATTCCATCTCCTAGGGGATATTATCTACAGAAAAAATAAGTAAGTGAAAAGTCAAGCCTCGTCTTTTTATGGCAGCATCAGAATGTTGACACCATCTTTATTATTTTTACAAATAACTCAAGACAGAGAACATGTCCAATACACCTTCCTCCTACTATTTTCCCCACAACCACCACCACCCTGTCAGGTGGGTTGGGCTGAGAGACAATGATTGGCCCAAAGTCACCCAGCTGCCTTACTTTCATGGCTAAGGCAGAAGCTGAAGTCATAATTTCCTGCTTTCTAGCCTGATGCTTTAACCACTAGACAAACTAGCTTATATTATATATTTTATGCAGTCCAAAACAATTCATCTTCACTCAACATGGCCTAGATGAGCCAAAAGGTTGGATACACCCAGTGGTGGTTTGCCCCTGGTTCGCACAGGTTCTATAGAACCAGTAGTAAAGGAGGCTCCACCCACTGACCCTGACATCATGAAAATGCTTCTGCGCATGTGCAGAAGCTTCTGCGCATGTGCAGAAGCTTCTGCACTTGTGCAGAAGAGCGTGTGCGCGCGCGGCCCCATTGCGAACTGGTAGTAAAGGTAAGTAGAACCCACCCCTGGATAGACCTGATGTAGATCATGCAATGCCTCTCTTGAAATCTCAATGTGAATTTCCCTTCTTTTTTCTACCTTTGACACCTTTGTGCCCTTCATCCAGAGGTGGGTTTCAGCAGGTTCTGACCAGTTCTGGAGAACCGGTAGCAGAAATTTTGAGTAGTTCGGAGAACCGGTAGTATAAATTCTGACTGGCCCTGCCCCCATCTATTCTCTGCCTCCCAAGTCCCAGCTGATTGGGAGGAAATGGGGATTTTACAGTATCCTTCCCCTGCCACACCCACCAAGCCATGCCCACAGAACCGGTAATAAAAAAAAAAAATGAAACTCACCACTGCCTTCATCCATGTCTTTTGAAGCTCTCCAAGTTGCTCCCTCCATCTTTTATTTCTGTCCTCACCTGCTTAGAGCCTTTACTACTTAGTTCAGTACAAAGGGCCTGTCAAAACTCTACACTAAATTTGTGGACAGAAAAAAAAAGTGAACAATGTCTTCAATTTAGACAATGTCTTCAAGAAAAATTTATTCAGCAGTCTGTCCCAAAGACAGAACCCATCCTCCACTTAGCAGTGAGAGTAGTATTCTTACTTGAAAAAGCCCAATCCAGAGAGTTTTCATAGGATGTTTTCCTCTGGTATGCAGTGAAAATGTGGGAAGCCAGAGCAGCTGCTGAATGCTATAGAAAAGACTGTACGATAAAAGAAAGCCTTTGCTACCTTTTAAACTAAAGGTTGCCATTACATTTTCCATTAAAGAATGTTGCACATTTGCATACATTTCATGGCAATCAGCAGTTTTGAGTTTTAGGGGCCAAAGTTGGTCTGTATTGGCTATCAGTTGATCATCCTTATTAGCCCGTCCACCTTATAGTTCCCTGTTCCATATACAAGTCAGTGAGATTTGGAACAAATTGTTGAAGAATGTCAATATGTTAGAGCATGATCAATGGAGCTGAACTCCTTCCTTCCTTCCTTCCTTCCTTCCTTCCTTCCTTCCTTCCTTCCTTCCTTCCTGCCTGCCTGCCTGCCTGCCTGCCTGCCTGCCTGCCTCCCTTCCCTTCCCTTCCCTTCCCTTCCCTTCCCTTCCCTTCCCTTCCCTTCCCTTCCATCCATCCATCCATCCATCCATCCATCCATCCATTCATCCTTTTCAGGAAGGCTGATCCTACTTAGGCTCCCTTTCCCCAACACAAGGAGACCTTCTCAATCTAGAACCTAACTTGCAAAGGAAGGGTTTTTTTAAAAAAACATAGCTGCATAGGGTAAGGTTGGTTAAATGTCTTTATCATGTCATTCTCCATCTAGCATCTCTAGTTAAGATATGATAGATAGTAGAGGGAATGACAGATCTGCTGAAGATCTTAAGAGCCATGAGAGTCAAACCCAAAAAACTGGTTTAGGTTGATAAATGACCTGAACTGGCATAATACAAGAAAACATTTCTTTCCATTTGCTTTCTAATGGATCTAGGAATCTGGCGACATGTCCCAAGTTTAGTCCATTACAACTTCTTCTTTTTTCCATATAATGTTCATTTTACGAACGGTTTTTTTTTTTTCCCATCAAGACCCAAAGTAGACATTATTGATTAGCATCTGTAACAAGAGGCAGGGGAAAAAATGGGCACAGTGGCATCTTGATGCAAACTCTGTGACTTACACATTTGTGTTTCGTGCTCAGAAACCAATACAAAAAGCTGGTGTTTGCATCATAATGCCATCATGCCAATTTCATTTTATTTTTAAAAAAATCTAGTTTGTATATATACCTATCATATCAGGAAACAAAAGGCACACTGAATTAATGTGAGTCACAACCTTTTTCTCAATATACTGTAGGTTGGCTAGAAAATGAGTTTAAAACAAAAGAAACAAAATAAATAACAGGCATCCCCTAACCTATTCTGCCTCAGTTTTCCACATGCTTTTCCTGCCACTCATTCATGCTGCCAAGGAGACCTTAGACCAGGGGTGGGCACCTATGGCCCCTTATGACCTATGGACCTCAACTCCCAGAGTTGAACTCCACAGGTCATAAAGGGGACATAGCTGCCCACCGCTATCTTAGACAAAGCTGATCCTTAGGTATCAAAGTAGCGCTTCTATTCACAAGAAAATAGTCAGCCATTTGTTTTGTGTGGAACTTCCTGCCCATACCACTTTGTTTGCCAAGTAATTGCTTAGCATTTGCTGAGGATCTCTTGAGCCCTGAAGCGGATTCTAAGATAGGCCTTTTTCTCATTTTTTCAAACTTGACCAGGTCAAGTTTGTTACACTTTGGCACACTCTCTATCAAATGAAGAGTGAGCCTTCTTCCGGTGAGCAGAACGGTGAGCTCTCCTGGCTCTGCATTGCATGAAATGCTAACTGAAGCTTTTTATTGTTCTGCCCTCAAAGATGTTTAGCTCTCATCATTGATTTTCTCATAAAAGGCCCCATAGCAAGCAGGCAAGGAGTTCTGATCTTTCTTAGAACTTGCCTAGAAAATCACAGTGTTTAGAGTTCAGATGAACAGCAAATGAGGATGTCAGACATTCTGTGGGCAAGCCAATGTAGGGTTAATCTAATAGTAGGACACAATTGTTGGTAGAGAAACAATAAACATGAGATAATGCTAACTTTTCACTTGCAGCTTTTTCACTGCTCATAAATCATGATAAGCAGAGATCAAATCAGTCAATTCTAAAGCAAATTAACCCTGTTTGATCTTTGGAAGGACAGATACTGAAGCTGAAGCTCAAATTATTTGGCCACCTAATGAGAAGAAAGGACTCATTGGAAAGGAACCTGATACTGAGAAAAATTGAGGGCAAAAGCAGAAGGGGACAGTAGAGGATGAGATGGTCAGATAGTATCATCTTCAAAGCAATGAACACAAATTTGGGCAAACTCTGGGAGACAGGGAAGGACAGGGGAGTCTAGCGTGCTATGGTCCGTACAAAGAGTCCAAT
This sequence comes from Pituophis catenifer annectens, assembly GCF_029215685.1. NCBI lineage: Eukaryota > Metazoa > Chordata > Lepidosauria > Squamata > Colubridae > Pituophis > Pituophis catenifer. The sequence goes on along the minus strand of NW_027256882.1, from coordinate 230,608,596 downwards.
ACAACTTAGTCTGACTCAGTGGTGGGATTCAATTTTTTTAACAACCGGTTCTGTGGATGTGGCTTAGTTGGGGGTGTGGCTTGGTGGTCATGTGACCAGGTGGGCATGCCTATGTGCATAGGGACTACTCAGAGGGCTGAAAAAAGTCATTTCTGACTGATCCTCGCACTTTTGACTGGTCCTCGCACTTATGACCATCCTCACATTTATACTCATTGCGGCATTCTTAACAACCGTGTCAATCATTTCACCACGGTGACAAGATAGGGTGCAAAACGTAAAATGTGAGGACAGTCGTAAGTTCAAGGACTGGTCAAAAGTGCGAGGACGGTCAAAAATAACTTTTTCAGCCCTCTAAGTAGTCCATATGCACATAGGGACTACTCAGAGGGCTGAAAAAAGTGATTTCTAACAGGTCCTCGCACTTTTGACTGGTCATCATTTATCTTCTAGTCCAGAGATCTCCAACCTTGGCAACTTTAAGCCTGGCAGACTTCAACTCCCAGAATTCCCCAGCCAGCTATGCTGGCTAGAGAATTCTGGGAGTTGAAGTCCACAAGTCTTAAAGCTGCCAAGTTTGAAGACCTCTGAGCTAGGGCTTTGGGGCCAGCCTTTTGGGGAGGGGGTCCCATTCGGAGAGACCCCCTGCCTCTCAGGAAGCATCAGGCCCAGGCAGAGAAAATTGCCAAGGTTGGAGATCTCTGGACTAGAAGACCTCCAAAGGTCCCTTCCAACTCTGTAATTCTGGTATTGGCAAGCAAGCACAATTAAGCTACTTAAATCCTCCAGAGCAGGGGTCCCCAACCTTTTGGACCTCAGGGACCACCAAGTTCATAATTTTAAATTTTGCGGACCACTAATACGAATCCAGCGCGTCGCTTGCTGAAGCACCTGGACTCCCAGTGATGGAATAGGGTCCTTCAGGCACTCTCCCCCCCCTCTTTCTCTCTCTCTCCCCCCCTCTCATTCTCTCTCTCCCCCCCTTTCTCTCTCTCCCCCTTTCTCTCCCACTCTTTCCCGCTCATTCTCTTTCTCTCTCCCCCTCTCTCTCTCCCACTCTTTCCCTCTCATTCTCTTTCTCTCCCCTTTCTCTCCCTCTCTCCCCCACTCTCTCTCTCATTCTCTCTCCCCCTTTCTCTCCCTCTCTCCCCCCACTCTCTCTCTCATTCTCTTTCTCTCCCCCCTTCACTGTCTCCCCCACTCTTTCTCTCTCCCCCTTTCTCTTTCCCCCTTTCTCTCATTCTCTTTCTCTCTCCCCCCTCTTTCTCTTTCTCTCTCTCTCCCCCACTCTCTCTCTCTCATTCTCTTGCAGGGGGCCGATCTGGTGTTTGCAATGGAGAGCAAAAAAAAACACCTCCGTATATTTGCGGCGCAAGGCAGCCCTCGTTTCCTGCTGACTCGGAGCGGTAAACAGTGTCTGGTTCGGGGAGCAGCCGGATTTTGCTCTCCATTACTCTTTCGGCTCCCTGCAAGCTCTCATCTCTCGAGAAGCCCAACCAAAGTTTCCCGCGCCACTTCAGGGAGCGCTCCTCGAGAGATGAGAGCTTGCAGGGGGCTGAGAGAGCAAAGGAGAGCAAAATCCGGCTGCTCCCTGAACCAGACACTGTTTACCGCTCCGAGTCCCAAGCGACAGGAGATGAGGGCTGCCTTGTCCTGCAAATATGCCGGATTTTGCTCTCCATTGCAGACACCAGATCGTAATGCACCACCTGCAAAAATGCGAAAATTTCCAAATGTAGCCCTGCCCTCTTACAGCTCTCCTGATGTTCAACTGTTGTCTTTCAAGGAGGATACTTGGCCAGCTTCATGCTTGATGTCTCCCACCTTGGCAGCTTTAAGACTTGTGGACTTCAACTCCCAGAATTTTCCACAATTCCCCAGAATGGGCTAGGCGGGAGTTGAAGTCCAAACGTTGTAAAAGAGCCACAACTGCCCAGCCTTGGGTTAGGGTAGGCTGACGCCGCGCGGATGGGAGGCGGGGCAGGGCAAGGGGCGGGCAAGCCAGCAATTTAACAAATGGTTCGGTGTGCTGCGGGGCCAATAAATTACAAAAAAACACCGAACCGTTTGTTAAATTGCTGGCTCGCCCGCCCCATTTATTGGCAATAAATAGTAGTGCGGAGGAGCGGGGCAAGGGGCGGGGCGAGCCAGCAATTTAACAAAGGGTTCGGTTGAACCCCCTAGAACCCCCAGAATCCCACCACTGGTCTGACTGAATAAAAACAAATCATGCTGAGTGAAGGAAGGTCACACATCACTTCCTCATATGCACTCAGTTTGGGATATTTTCCAGAGTGTATAAAAAGTAGTAAGTCCTCCCATCATATTATTTTGCCAAAACTGGACCCAGAGAAGAGAAGGGGCAGTCAGTCTGCCATGATTTCACCATGTCCAAACCGTAGTTCAAGCTAAAATCATGGCATTAAGGAATTTATCTTTTCTGTCAGGAAACAGGACAAATTGGTTAGGATGAAGGTGTTCGTGCATTTATTTGCCACAAGCATGTATCTCCCTCCTTTTCCAAGAGACATATTTACTTTTAAGTTTCACAACAATTTTTTTCACATATGTTAGAAGGAGAGAGAATAACTTATCTGGATTGAAATGAGTCCTAGCATTACATATAGTGAGGACATTGCTTAAGGAAACTAGTACCAGAATCATCTAACTGTTCCAAATATTTAATATAGTGCATGAAAATGGGCAATGCAGAACTTGGTCAGCCCTGAAAGGGACCATGCCAGGATTGGAGTGAGAGGTCCTTTGGAGCCAAAGGATCTTCAGCTTCCAATCCATTTCCCTATCTCCAATCTCAGAAGATATTTAGGCCAGTCATTGAGTTGAGTTCAACCATGTCCTCCCATCACTTGCAGTGCAGAGAAATGTTTTCAAAATATCCAAATATTTCCCTTCCCTCACTTCTTCCCTTCAGTTCTGGTCACAACACAGAGGTCCAAAGTCAAAGTGCTGTGTTAACTGATTGATTTATCTTGCCAGAAAGGAAAGAAAGGACTTCTGGTATTTCTTCCAAATATATGCCAAAATAACCAGATCCTTAGGTGTTCTGCACTTGGACCAAGGTGAAGAGAGTAGATTCCATTTTCTGATCTTCTCCAGACACTCAAATATCTTAGGCCATTCTATGAAATTGGTGGCATTCTTGCCAGAGAACATATGGTTCTCTGGCCCTAAGGAACAATCGGCCCTCACAAAATGCAGATATTTGCATGCTTTAGAAATATTTGCAAGAGAAAGGGCAGAAGGAGTTTCAAATAAACAATCTTGACACAAGATAAATTGTTAAGTTCAGTTGTTTTCATCCGGAAATCCCGAACCCTGGTAATATTAGTAACAGACCATCTTTGTCTAAATGGGAAGCAGAATAGGTTTTTTTCCCCCACATATCTCGGAACTGATTCAAGGTTGGCCACATATAATATTCCTCCACTTCATTTTCTTCGGCAAATTCTGTTCTTGCAACTCTGGAATATGGAAAGGTTCACAGAACTGAAAATTGAATCCTTCCGTGCATTTCATTTGCTTTGTATAAAATTAAATTCATGAATGTTGTTTCAAAGGAAAGCCATTTTTCTTTATTCGTGTACTTCTGAATTTCGGTTGACAAAAAGCAGTCTCTTGACATAGCCAATTAAAATGACTAGTTTCTTCACAATCTGCTATTCCTTTAGCAAGAAACATCTCTATTTTATTTAAACAAATTTTAAGATATATACATGACTAGCCATCCACACAGAAACAAACACAGTTTTTACATGTATATATGCATATGCACATATAAGCCGACAGACAAGCAAATAAATATTCCATATGCATTAATATATTCTGCATTGTGCCCTTTCATAAATATAAACTTGTGATGTAAGAAAGGGTGGCATATTTTATTTTCATGAGTAAAGAACGACTACATAACTCACAAGTGGCAAAGCACAGCTATGCCATTAATGGATTGTGTGCAGGCAGCCTTACTGAATGAAAATAAAAATCTATTATGCTGCCCATCATAACATATTATATATATATACCCTGCCAGAGGGTTATGTCTGCAGAGTAACCAAAATTTTTGTTAGAGCTAGCTGAAATAATTAATACAGTTGAAGAAACAAAAAGATTTAGAGGTAGTGTTTATTTCCCACTGGCAGGTTCTAAATATGTATTTCACAGCAGTCAACATGCATGCACATTTATAATGGGGTCTGTACTTTTTTTCTCCTGACCTGTTTCTGGGAATTACTTAGACAAAATTCAGCCATTCCTTTGATATGAAGAAATATTGAAATGTTGCTCACTTTCAACAGAATATCTTTACTTAATTTTTTTCTCCTTAATATTAAAAACATTGCTGCAAACTAGGAGCAACCCCAGAAATATGACACTTGGTTAAATCTGATGTGACCCAGGTATGTGTTTTGAATGTAGAACCTCAACATGAGGCAATCAATTGATTCAAACTCCAGATTTTACCACAGAAATTGGCTTCCCTGTAAAGTGTATCTATCAGGAACATAGTCATAAAGTGAGGCATCATTTGCTAGGACAATAGATTGTAGATTTTTCATCATTAGTTTCAGACTCCAATAAAGAATTGTGTGCCTTTAGAGGAGAAATTATTTGATGATTTACTTGTTGAATGTATTATGTATTTGAAACCTCAAGGAGCATAACTCAGTGGATGAGATTCACAAACAGAAGATAAAATTGGACGTTACTGTTCTTTTCTTCAACATACATTAAATTAAGATCTATTAAGGAATGGTCAGTACCTGTAGAATGTGCAATGTAGAAAAATTCACCCATAGAATTGAAACAAACTGAAGTACATAGATTGAAGCAGAGTTAAATGCAACTGATTACATTTAAATATAACACCCATATTTATTGCACATCTTATTTATTTATTGTTGTATCTTAAAATCACCTTCAGCACCAGAATCTACTTACCTTATGTTTTTATACCTCAGAAAATATACTTTCATCAGTGGTGAAATCCAAATTTTTTTACTACCGGTTCTGTAGCTTTGTGGGCATGGTGTGGCTTTGTGGGTGTGACTTGGTGGGCGTGGCAGGGGAAGGATACTGCAAAATGTCCATTCCCTCCCCACTCTGGGGCCAACCAGAGGTGGTATTTGCCAGTTCTCCGAACTACTCGAAATTTCCTCTACCAGTTCTCCAGAACCTGTCAGAACCTGCTGGATTTCACCCCTGACTTTCATGTAATATACAAATGTAATACAGGTAGTTCTCAATTTACAGCAATTACAACTGAAACTTCTGTCACTAAGTGATGTGGTCATTAAATGAGTATGCCCAATGTTATGACTCTTCTTGCTATGATCCTTAAGTGAATCTAGTTTTCCCTTTGACTTCCAGATAAGGAAGCATCCTAGGAAAGTTGCAAATGGTGGCTACATTACCTCAGAAAGCTGCAACATTATAAGTAAGTGCTGGCTGCCAAGCATCCGAATTCTGATCATGTGACCATAGGGATACTGTGATGGTCTTAACTGTAACAATCGTCCGTAATTCACTTTTTTCATTACCTCAAATGATCATTAAGTGAATAGGCGTAAGTCAAGGACTACCTGCATGTAATGAATGGGATTTGTTTGTGTGCTGTGATGTGATCATTTCCAGACACTTTCTAGTACCAAATGATCAAGTAACAGTGGTTACCAGTGGTGGGTTGCTACCGGTTCTCCCCGGTTCTTGTGAACCGGTAGTGGAAATTTTGAGTAGTTTGGAGAACTGGTAAATACCACCTCTGCCTGGCCCCCCAATCTATTCATTGCCTCTTGACTCCCAGCTGATCGGCTAGAAGGAAAAAATCAGGACTCACTTGACAAAGAAGAGGAAAAAAAAAAAAGATACCTTAGCTTTAAATTGAGAAGCCAAGAAGCCTCCCAACTGATCGGCTAGAACTGATCCACTCCTTGTAAACTGCTCGGTGGTGGTAAATTGGCAATTGAGGCCAAGCTGCCTAAAAGCAGTTTCTGATGCTCTCGGTGGTGGCAGAGCAGCAAAAAACTGTTTAAACTCTTGCCATGGCACTTCAAAGGGCTGCCCTACAGCTGATCAGCAGCAAAAGGCAGTGTGGTGGTAGACCAGTGCGCTCCAAAAACAAATCAGTAGACCGTAATGCTCCAAAAACAAATGGGTGGACCGGTACGGCTCTGCAAGCAGTTAAAAGCCTGGTAGACCAGTACCTCTGCTAAATCCTAAAGAATTGCTTGTCACATGACCATCAAACTACACCCTCAAAATAAGCCATGCCCACAGAACCAGTAGTAAAACCTTTTAGAACCCACCCCTGGCGGTTACCCTCATTTTTTATGAAGTAGCATTCTACAGCCTGAATAAATAGGCTACAGTACTTCTTTCCATATCACATGCAGACACAAGTAAGAGTAAATTTGCTTCCTATATTTGAAATCAAGAATTCAAAGGTTCTTCCAGCTCTATCTCTCAAAATATACTGGATAATAAATACATCGCTAGATGAGGCCACCATTTAATATAGTCCTTCTGCCATCGGAAACAGCGTAAACAACATACTATTCAATCTTGTTACATGTGATTGCTTTCAGATTTCTGCTGTGTGCTCCTTTGACCTCTGCCCAGTTTTCTTTATTTGATCTATAGAATGTGTTCCAGTTATGAGCTTTTTTTAAAAAAAAACAGTTAAATTGATTTTCCAAGGGAAAGCAATGACTCTAATTTTAAGTACAGTGGAATGTAGTTAAATTAAGAGGAATCAGGGTTGCTGTAATGATATTTCTGATCAGACATAAAGATCTATCTCTGTGATGTTGCAGAAGTTTTAATTAGAATGCTAGGAAAAATATACAGCAAAGCTCACGTAAAATTTGTGTAGTTGACTGAGGAGCACAAAATGCATATAACGGGGTTGTTTAGATATCACAATAGTCTATCACCAAAGGAACAGTCAAAATGGGAAATTAAATTTCCCTCCAGTGTAGATTCTGAATTCATTTGGGGATGTATGGGAACTGGAAAGAAGGAAGGGAAACCAAACAAAAGACCAATAACCTAACAGTGGATTAAGTAACAATTATACAATTATACACAGTGTTCCATGTGCCTTGGCATATAATCCTGCTGGCCACTTGACCACAGAAATGTCTTTATACAACGCTGGTGTTCTGACCTAGGCTTCCTTAGAAAGTAAACAGCAGAAACTTAGTCCCAGCAAACCTCTTTAATTCATACGGCTGTAAATTACTTTCATTTACAGTCCACAAGGCTTGATAAACAGTCTTTCAGAGGAAGGTTATCAGCACACACCTATCTCACATGGAACACTGCCAAAGAGCTAATTTCCAGATGCAGGGCAAGGCCAAACTTGGCACAGAGTCACAAACAGAATTTTCAACTCTTGAATTGGCCAGATGAACTAATTGCTTCCTGCAAAAGCTCATGTCCCGTTTGCTTTTCTTTTATTTCTTATGGGAGGCGCCAATCATCTCCAAGCCTTACTCCCAAGTTGACCCTGTTTCCTTAATTGTTCCTGTCTCCTGGCAGCTCTGTCCTTGTGCACACTGGGAACAGGCTCATGCTGTTCTTCTGCCTCATTGATGTCAGACTCCGGAGGCAGCAAAGAACTACCAGATGACCTTGGTCCCCTCTCTGCCTCCGACTCAGAGCCAGGGCTCAGACATTAATTTCTGAAGTGAAATTCAAGGTTTTGGGTCTAAACAAATTTTGGTCCTAAACAAGATTGATCACTGACATCATTGAGGGAGGTCTTGCTAATGACATCAATAAATACCATTTGGATGTTTCCTGTGGCGGTATCCTTGCTTTCGATAGGATAGGATAGGAATAGGTATAGGAATAGGAATAGGGATAGGGATAGGGATAGGGATAGGGATAGGATAGGATAGGATAGGATAGGATAGGATAGGATAGGATAGGATAGGATTGGATAAATATAATATTATAATAATATTATAATAATCTAATCTAATCTAATCTAATCTAATATGTCTTTGTTTTCTTGTTTTATAAAAAAAAAACAAAAATATGAAATTTTAAACTGTGGTAGACCCAATATAATTTTCATCCAACTTCTAAACAAGATTTATGCTCTCCTACCCTTTTTATTCCCCCACTTCTATTTTCCTTATTTTTGCCTGTAAAGTATTTGCTTTGCTGACATAAGGCTGGTTTAATAAAATTGGCCTTCTTCCTAAAAGTTTACCTGTGAGAACCCCGAACATAATAAAATCAGATTATGAAGGCAATCATATTTACTAGTAATAAATCAAATCTTGCAGACATCAGTTAAGTCTCCCTTACTGCACCGAGACAATATCAAGTATGCATACATCAATACCTGAGGTGCCAGAAATATATTTCATAAGTTTGGGAAGGTGGAAGCGGGAAAGCTACTTGCACTAGCTGCATAATTATGGAGAGAGAATTTGTAATGCGAACATTATGATGTACAAAGTGGCTTTGTCCTACATTTAATAAGCTCTGCATGTCAAGCCCACAAACATAATGGAATTTGGAGATGATTTCTTGCCATCAAATACAGATTATTGTTTTCAAGAAGAAAGCTTCCTGGAGCTTCATCAACAAATATCTAATTTTAAACCACTATCCTCTTCCTTACCAGTGTACTGTATTTCCTTTAAACTGATAATGCAACGCCATATTAAAAGAAAAGCAGTGTCAAATGAAACCAGGCCAGGCTTTTAAAAAGTGGATTTGCTTTTCAGTTAGTAAAATCATAAACCTTTAAAGTTGTGAACCTCATGAAGACTTTTTCTTTACTTGTAGAAATTGACTTCCGCAGGATTTGCGCCGAAAAACTCAACCAAAGTCTTTTTCTTGTTTTAAAATTCCACATAGTGGCTGTGCCTCATTTGCCAAGTATAAGTATGTTTTACCTGGACTACAGCCTTATTTTCTGTTAAAAAGAGGGACCAAGAAAAAGGGGGTTATGACATACACAAACATTTTCAGGATGTTTTTAATCTTGCGGAAAGAAGTAAATATGAGAAAGACCGAGACATTTATTTTGTTTCATAATAGCTAAAAAGTGAAAAATTACTTCCTTTGATTTACACATCTTTCCTGCCATTAAGTCATTTGCACTGGCTGAAGTATTTATTTGGCGATTGAATTTCAGGGATCAGGCAATGTCTAGAAGAACAGCCTTTGCAGATGAAAACAAACTGTAAAGGCACAGCAATAAATAAAGAAGAAAATAATCACAAAGTAGTTCAGAACTGTATAATCAGGTGTCAGAAATTGAATATATTAAGTCACAGTAAATTCTGAAAAAACTTGTTCAGAAATAGCAAACTGTGTTTCAAGAAGAGATTAGTTCAACTAGAAGTGGATCATTTTATAGGCAAACAAAGAAAAAAATGGCTTTAGAACTCGATGGCTTCTCTGATTATTCTGTTGTTAAAGTGTTCAGTTTTGGCGATAGTTCTGGTCTTTTTAAACTCAATATCATGTCCTGTGGCTTTAAGGTGTTGGACCAGGGAAGAAGTTGGTTCCTCTTTTCTGTCTGAGTTCTTGTGTTCTTCAATGCGTGCGCTTATTCTTCTGTTGGTTTGTCCGATGTATGTGGTGGGGCAGGCGGTGCATGGAATTTCATATACTCCTTGATTTTCTAACTCAATTTTGTCTTTGGGGTTTCATGGTGGGTGTCAGTCTGCTTCATGTATGGATTGGAGGGGTTTAAAGTGGCTAATGATGCAGCTGTGGTCTGGCTTCTGGTCCGTGGTCATGCCCCATCATCAGTGTGGGTTTGAGTCTGCTTTCCACGTGGATGTGTGGTGGTGACATCCTGTGTGGTCCTCGTGAGTGTGGGTCTGGTGTCATTCCTCGTGTTAGGGACTCGTTTGTCAATAAGGGCGGGTTTCCAAATTGCTGGTAGGTGGGAGGTATCATCTCGTTTATTCATGCTGTGTGGGCATTTTTCTATCTCGATGGCTTTTCTGATTATTCTGTTGTTAAAGTGTTCAGTTTTGGCAATAGTTCTGGTTTTTTTAAAGTCAATTTCATGTCCTGTGGCTTTAAGGTGTTGGACCAGGGAAGAAGTTGGTTCCTCTTTTCTGACTGAGTTATTGTGTTCTTCAATGCGTGCACTTATTCTACTGTTGGTTTGTCCGATGTATGTGGTGAGGCAGGCAGAGCACAGCCAAGCCCCCAACCAATCAGAACACACCTCCACCCAATCAGAACACAGCCAAGCTCCCACCCAATCAGTTCACACCCCTACTGGCAGTTAAAAGGAAGAAACAGCTGCGATCACACATTGCTCCTAGAAGCACGAAGCCGAAAACACCAGCCTGAAGATGACGAATGAGACTTCGTCGAAACGTCGCCAAGACACTTCCAATTTTACGCAGGAGAAAACCCGAATAACCAAAGACCTACATATGTGTGTGTGTGTGTGTGTATATATATATATATAAATTTATATGCCACCCATATTACTCTACAAGGTGACAAAAATTGTCCTCAGGTCCCTTGTGAGTTTTAGAAACAGATTTATTTTAATTCTTAGCCCATTAAAGTTTCCAGTGCTGACCAGACACCTGAGGCTTGATATATGGTCTAGTGATGCAAAATATAATCTAGATTATTGTCATTGTCATTAGCTCTGTGTTAGATCCACCCAAAGTTTCTTTCATCATGTATGACTAGACTTTCCTTTACGTAATGTTGCTGAAGCATCAAAAATATCGAACTGTCTTTCTATCAAAAGATACAGTAACACAACAATACTAATGAAACAAGAATAAAAAGGATCATATTTTTATAAAGAAATAAAAAACAGAAAATTAATTAAAATTTAATTAAAGAACCTCAGTAAGAATAAAACTGAAAAATCTTTCAGTCCCTGAGAACAGTCCCAGAAGACTTGTAATTGACAGTTCTCCTCTTTCCAGACTGGAAGGAGGAGATCTGTCAGTCACAGGCCTTCTGGGACTTCCCAGGCTGGAAGGAGAATTAATCGCAGAGGAGGCAATTCAATATTGGTTTTCCATGAACCTTCTGGAGGACAACAGCCTCCAAATACAAGGACAGAAGAACAAACTTGGATTAGGGAATTTTATGGAAGTTATAAATCTTGCCTCAATATGAAAATGTGAGGGTTCAGGAATAACAAACAAATTTATTTCAGAAACTAAGGTTCCATGTTGGCAAATCCATAATCCAGAAATCAGAGCCAAGAGCAATTTGGTACCAGTCCAAAGGTTAGTCAGGAAATCAGAAATAGCACAAGTTCAGGAGATAGTCCAAGGATGGAGAGTTAGCATTTCTCTTCCCTTGAGTCATGCTTTTTTTCTTTTAAGGAGTCTTATCCAATATCTCTGTTATACTTCTGTGATCTTTCTGCCTATAGAAAGGCAGAAGATCTATTCCCACTAAGGCTCTAGATCAGGGCTGATTACTTGATCACTGCAAAACAATATACTCATCCTCTGACAGATTCTGCTTTTACTGGACCTCATCTACAGATATTTGAGAGCCTTCTGACTCCTGAATAACAAGTCTAAATGTGTCAAGCCTTGAATCTCCAATTGAGAGTTTGACTCATCAGACAGGTTCATAAGAGATGTGAAGTGAACATCTAAAAAGATTACAATGAAGTCATTGATCAAGTGATAAATCAGAGCAAACTGTGGAATCTTTAGATTGTAAACCAGAGGCATCAGTGCAAGATCTGCCCCCTGTCACACAGGTGTTTGTGTCATGACAGTGCAGTGCTCTTTTTATTATTTTGAAATGTTTGAATATTTTCTGTTCTGCAGGCACCTCAGTCCAAAACTGATACAATCCTTTAAAATTCCCCAAACTACAGGTAGTCCTCAATTTGCAACCATTGAACCCAAAATTTCTGTTCCTAAGCAAGAGAGTTGTTAAATAACTACTGCCCCATTTTACGAGCTTCCTTCCCACAATTGTTAAAGCGAATCACTGCAGTTATTAAGTTAATAACACATTTCCTAAGTGAATCTGGCTTCCCCAGTGGCTTTGCTTGTCAGAAGGTTACAAAAGGTGATCGCATGAGCCTGGGACACTGCCACCATCATAAATAAATCATAAGACCGCCTTCTACCACATAGCTCCCAGCGACCGGTAAGATCCCACAGAGTTGGTCTCCTCCGGGTCCCGTCAGTTAAACAATGCTGGCTGGTGGGCCCACAGGGGAGGGCCTTCTCGGTGGCTGCCCCAGCTCTCTGAAACCAGTTATCTCCTGAGGTCCAGACCATCCCCATCCTACTGGCCTTCCAAAAAGCTGTGAAGACCTGAGGCCGTTGATCTCGCTTTGCGATCTGGCGAGATCCGGACATGAATGGTGTGAATACGTTCTAAGGTTTTTAATGTTTTTTAATCTTTTAAATGTTTTTAGAATGTTTTTTTTTAAATGTATTGTGAGCCGCCCTGAGTCTCTGGAGAGGGGCGGCATATAAATTTAATAAATAAATGCCAGATACCAAGCATCCAAATTTTAATCATGTGACCCATGAGGATGTTGTAAATGGTCATAAGTGTGAAAAACAGTCATAAATCACTTTTTTCAGTACTATCGTAATTTCAGACAGTCACTAAACAAATAGTTGTAAGTCAGACTATCTGTATCACGGAATTTCTAGCTTCCCATTGTTTGCAATGCAGAAGGTATTCTTGAGAGAGGAGCAATGGACCTTCAGGGAATGGAAACTGAATGATAAACACTGCCTCAAATTTTGCCTCACCAGCAATAAATTAGGAGAGTTTAGTTACCATCATGCTTCCAGTGCCAGAGGTCTCAGGCTGTAGTTAGGATAGCAATGGCAATGCTTTTACAAATGTAGAAAGGTAAATATGAATGTCTGTGTATAATCTCAATAGCCCACAGGTCCATTTCTATAGGCTACAATCTATAGACAGAGGGGTCCTTGGTTGTTTTCTCGCATACCTTTTATTACCCAAACTAGATAACATCATCATTGCTAGTCTGGAGTGGGGTTTGCTAACACTCATGATGTTACTTACTTTGAATAATGAAATGTCTGCAAGAAAACAACCAAGCTCAGAGAGCACCAAGGACCCCTCATTTCCTTGGTGGCGCAGCGGACTAAAGTGCTGTTAAAGTAGCACTTGGCTGCCAGCTGCCTGCAATTACTGCAAGTTCAAATCTCACCAGGCTCAAGGTTGACTCAGCCTTTCATCCTTCCTAGGTAGGTAAAATGAGGACCCGGATTGTGGGGGCAATAAGCTGACTTTGAATAAAAAAGAACACTGCTTGGGGGTGGGGGGCGAAAGCCCTACTAAGCAGGTATATACAAAAAAGTATGAAGGCTATTGCTTAATGCATTGTAAGCCGCCCTGAGTCTCTGGAGAAGGGCGGCATATAAATCAAATAAATAAATAAATAAATAAATAAATAAATAAATAAATAAATAAATAAATAAATAAATAAATAAATAAATAAATAAATAAATAAATAAATAAATAAATAAATAAATAAATAAATAAATTTCAGCCGTGAGCTACAGATATTTTCCTCTATCAGTCTATAAACTATACTGTAAGCTACATTAAAAGTGAAGTTTAAACCCAGGAGTATTTTTTCTCTCCCTTGTCAATGCCAAAAATAAACTGTGTCGCAAAATAACATTGCACCAGACAGAATTCAACAGTAACTTCTACAAACAACCAGAAGGGGGAAAAAAAATCAATTTTCCTTCTCTTTTACTTCCCCCTGACCAGAATTAAATTGCTCAGAGCCTATCAAAACACCAATGTGATATCTCATTGTCTGCCACCCGCTAACCTTTGACAAATATCCACACTGTTTACCAGGTGGAAAGCTACTTGTTTCTAATAATTTCCGGGCACTTCATTTTTTTTTCTTTTTTTGGAAGCTCTGAACCCATATATTTTATTTATTGATTAGGGTTAATTTTAGTTCTAAAGGTAAGAGGAAGATGACCATGGGAGCTTGCATCTGCTCATTTTACCAGACAACAGTATTTATATCTGCCCTTCAATTCCTAAATTATATTTGAATCTAAACCATTGTATTGGAGTGAAATATCTATAATGTGATATTATATATATACAGGCAGGAACACATATGTATAATCTGAGTAGCTCAAGTAGAATTTTACCAAAAATCTAATTTAGGTATGAATATTATATGGTGGAATCAGAGTAAGGAAGATCATTACAAAATGACGAGCATGATCAAGTCAAAACAAACTTTCAATAAAATTGAAATGAATCAATGAATCATAACAAAACTGTTCCAAACTGGGGGAAAGATAAAATTTAAATCAGTATTAGTGAATAGGATAATTTGTAATAAAAGGAACTTTTTTCTGTAATTAGAATCCAAAATGTGTTCCTAATTATTAAAGAGTAATACCTGATTAATGAAATTCAAGATAAATTTCAATTCCAGGAGCCGAGAAAGGCTTCTTATCAGACAGTTTGAGAAGAAAAAGGGATTTGTCATACCTATATATTGGATTCCGTTTTAACTGTGGACCTGCTATTAAACATTTCTCAGTTCACTGCAAAAATAGTTGGTTAAGCAAGGAATCTGATTTGCTACTTGGACAATTTGACTGATACATGTCTAGTTTTGCTGCAGCCACTATTATTTGACATTTATAATGCCCTAGGTTTCATACAATGTAGGAATTGTAATGTAGTGCACTTAATCAAGATAGAGTAGGGGGGGATTAACCCCTGAATCAGGCATGGGATAGGAAGATGTTCAGTAGGTGAAATGATCTTGACTCAAAAAATACTTTTCAGTAATTGAAAAGGTGAGAAGGAAAAGAAACATCCAACTAAGCAGAAAAGATGAATTAATTCTTGCCCAGAAAAAAATATATAAGAAAATAATAGACAGGCTTGTAGAAAAATGCTGTTTCAGAGAGAGGAATTGGAGGTGAAATTGATGAAGAGTTATAAGAAAACAGGGTAGAAATTATTTTGGAATCAATGTGATACTTCACAAAGGATTTAAGAAAAGCAATGATAGTATCATAAAGATTAAAGAAACAGTGGATTTTTGCACCAGTATAGGCACCGAAGCCAAAGGTCTGGCTTATGTCATAATGAGAATCCTACACGGGGCTAACAAAAACCCCAACACTGTCTACCCATGCCAACGGATGGATGATTTTATTTGAAGAGCAGTAGGTCAGCCTAAGGACTGTAAATTGATAATTAACTGAGAGGTTTCTCAGGCAAGCCTTCAGGTTGGCAGAATAAAATGGGAAAGGAATGGAAAGTCTCTTTCCCTCTGAAATTCCCTCTCCATTCATCACAAACTATACAAGCCACCACTTCAATATTAATGAACTGGAGAGGCAAGGTGATGCTCAAAATGGTTAGCCTACCTAAAATGATATCCCTGTGCATTAAAAAAAAAATTCTAATGTTCTCCTAAAGATTTTTTTAAAATTCCTTCTATAGCAGAGAATTAAACAGTGCTTTCCCTACTATTATAGGGGAAAAAATCCTATTGGATTAAAAAAAAAACCATCCACTTAGTACAATTATTGTGATATGAATTCATAAATTTGAGCGTGCTGCTTAATGGAGGCATAGAGGTGAGACGTGTTTTTTTCAAAGGTGAAAGTTATGTTAAAATGTCAGTTTGGCCAAATACATGAATTCACTGGACAGAAGGTAGAAACAACAGGAGTTTGACACTCCTGTTAGGACAGTTAAGAGTGTATGCCTACAAGCCATGCTATCTTTTCCTTAGAACAGGAAGAGACAACAAACTCGATATTGGACTTCATCTTTTTAAATAAAAACTCTTAAACAGAAGAATTACAATTAATGGGCATTGATCACAGCTAAATATAAACATATGGGGTTTTTGTTGAGGTTTGCTTGCTTGCTTGTTTGTTTTTTATGCTGCTCATTTCCCTTATAAGGTAACTCTGGGCACCTTACAGATTATAAACATATAAATAGAAAAAATAATTAAAATATGAAGACTACAAACTAAAGATTTAAAACTATGCAAAAGCCAAGACTAAGAGACAGATGGCATAGGATGAGGTCTTCATACTCAGTCAAACACCTCCAATAATGAGAAGACCCCTCAGGACCCCTAGTCAACCTGTAAAACCAAGGTTTAATAAATATCCTTCTCATCTTTTCTACTATCTTCTCCTGTTGATATTTTATGATTATATTCCTTTGTTGTTTGTATGTACACTGACAGCTTATACAATGGAGACAAATTCCTTGTGTGTCCAGTTACACTTGGCCAATAAAGAATTCTATTCTATTCTATTCTATTCTATTCTATTCTATTCTATTCTATTCTATTCTATTCTATTCTATTCTATTCTATTCTATTCTATTCTATTCCTTCCAGACACCCAAAAGGCCATAATGAATGGGAATTTCTAGTCAATACATCTCCAACTGTAACACTTTTAGCAATAGAAATAGCACTTAGACGTATACACTGCTTTACAGTGGTTTACAGCCCTCTCTAAGCGGTTTACAGAGTCAGCATATTGTCCCCAATAATTTGGGTCCTCATTTTACCAACCTCAGAAGGTGGAAGGCTGGGTCAACCTTGAGCCCATCAGGATCAAATTCCTGACAGTGGGCAGTTAGCCTGCAAATACTGCATTCTAACCACTGCACCACCAGTTTTAACAATTAAATAACCAGAAAATTAAATTCCACCAAGAGCTCTTTGAATTAGAAGGTCAAACTCCCTCATCAAGCATTTGGTTAACGTTCATTGTTTAGTTCAGGGGTGTGAAACTCAATTTCATCGAAGGCCTCATCGGGGCTGTGGCTGACCTCAGGGGGCTGGTTGGGCATGGCAGACTGGGTGGGTGTGGCAAACTGGATGGGTGTGGCCAGCTTGATGCCACTCCCCAAACTGTTAGCATGTTTCCTCTTCACATTGGGTAGACCAGGCCGAAGCTTCACTGGCTGATCTTTCGTTTTTACACTGCGTAGACCAGGACCGCTCAGTGGGCTGGGTCTGACCACATCACGGGCCAGATTAGGTCCGCGGGTCTTGAGTTTGACACCCCTGGTTTAGTTGAACCTAGCATATCTTTCTCAAAAGAAACTAAAATTGGCTACCTTTATTGTAGAAAAAAATAATAATAAAGCAATCAAATATACAGCCATGCAATGGGACACATTCATAAAATTGCTATCGTAAACCTAGACAGCAGTTTTCTCCGTCTTCTTGCCCTGCAGCTAATTAGGAATTGAACCAAAGTATAAAAATAGGAAAGAAAGAAAGAAAGAAGATAGTCAAAACTAAGGTGAGAGAAATTGATTGTTGCTTTCCATTTCTATTTTATTGCATCCTCATTAGTTAATATTGCTCCAATAAAACACTGACATGTAAATTAAAAAGAAATCCAACTGAAAATGCATCTAAATTCAAGTGAAAATATTATTAAATTGCTATTTATTTATTTATTTATTTATTTATTTATTTATTTTTATTCATTCTCTACTTTGAGCACAGCTACTATTTTAAATAATACACTTGATGTTCCTAATGAGATCAAGTCAAAATTATATCATCAGCATTACCACCACATTATTATTTACCTGAAAGAAAAATGTCCCTGACTTTAAGAAGATTTACCAATCTAATCAATCTAGAGTTGCTAACTTTAGCTGAAATCAATCCTAGAGTTTGTATCTTTAGATACTGTATTTGTATGTACATGTATATCCAACAAGAACTACAAAAGGGCAAGATCAAGATTTAAAACTACATTAATACTTATATAATTATTTACTGATTAAAATAAATAACAATGAACTAAGCCACCCCCTTTATTAATTAAATGACCTCCTACCTAAGTATTCCATAAATTCTTTATCACAAACTCCTCACATATAGAAGCCTACTGCAAGCCAATACATTTTGTGTCCATTAAACCAAGCTATCCCTTCACTTGCTAAAAATTGTACTCTCATTTTTCAAGCATAAAGTGTTATTCATGTTGGAAACTTGGTAGTATTTTTGGCTGCTTTCACATTTTTGTTTCTGCTTTCATCGAACTGAAAGAGTTTTAGTTTATCAGTTAGAACTACGGGAATGCTTAAGGAAGTGAAAGTGTCATGGAAATTCTATTTAGATTAGACTACTGTATTTTTCAGAGTATAAGACGCACCTTTTTCCCCTAAAAAAGAGGGTGAAAATCTGGGTGCGTCTTATACTCCGAATGTAGCCCCGCCCAGCCTCGCAAACAGAGATTCAGAGGCTGAAAGAAGCTTCACAAAAAAAGTCTCAGAAAGGCTTTTATCTAAAATAATATGGTAAGCAACAAAAGAAGAATCAGTAAAGATTCTAACCAAACTATGTTAACAAATCTGGAGAATGACACAATAACCAACAGATCGGAAGTGGTTAATCTACGTACTCTACATAATACTCTACATAATCTATATAGTCCTTCAGAAAAAAAATCTCTGAAAGAAGGTTAAAAAAAAAGCCTTTTTTTCTGAAGCTCTGTTTTGGAGGCTTTCAGAGGCAGAAAAAAAAGCAAGACACAGAGCTCTCAACCAACGAACCTGTTGCTAAAATTCACCTCTGGAAACAGCTGATTGGCGGTATTCCAGGAGGCCAATCCACCCACCAATCAGCTTTTTTCTTATTTTCCTCCCCAAAAACTAAGGTGTATCTTATACTTCAGTGCATCTTATACTCCAAAAAATATGGTAACTTCAACTATGATGGCTCAGCAGTTAAAGATGTTCAGCTGGTCAGCTGGAGAGCTGACAGCCCAGGTGAGATCTGAGCGCCTCACAATGGGGTGAGCTACTGTTACTTGCCTCAGCACCTGCCCACCTAGCACTTCTAAAGCATGCAAATGCACGTAGATTAATAGGTACAACTTCAGTGTGAAGGTAACAGCATTCTGTGTACCTTTGGCATATAGCCATGCTAGCCACATGACCACAGAAATGGTCTTCGGACAACGTTGGCTCCCTCAGTCGAAAAATAGAGATGAGCACTATGCCCTTGAGTCAGACATGACTGACAGAGATATCTTTACTTTAATTTCTATTTAGAATAGACACAGCAATGTACATGCAGAAATGCACAAAAGCAGAATAAAACCAAATGCATAGAATTGACACCTGTTCAGAGTTCTTTCAATTATAGAATGAAAACCAGTTCTATTAAATAAAACAAAGTCTTTAGTGTTTACATCAATTTCTGTTTGACATCTGGATGTTAAATTATTATTTACTACCTAACTAGGAGACCCCAAAATCTCAAGTTGTTTTCAACTCCAGAAGCATAATTTACTGGAATGCCAATTTTTTTCCTATTTGTCTAAGCTTTGCCTAATATGTCTTGACTTCACACAAGCAATTGAATCAGGCGATGATTCACCTTCTTCTTAGCAGAAGCATTAAAAAAACCCCAACATTTCTGATGAATGGGTTATTTTTATTTTCAGATTTTATTAAAATCTAATAATGATATATAATTGATCTGTTAAGTTGTATTCTCACATTTAAAACAAAACCACTCTTTTCTCTTATTAGAGAATGTGAAAGGAAGTATGTAACATTATCACAAAAGTGGGGAATTGAAATTTCAAGAATTACACAGTTTGAATCGTTTTTCATGATCACCACATCATGACGTCCCTATTTATTTGCTCACATAATAGGCAAAATCAGGTCGGATAATACAATGGAAGAAATGGAGAAAAAAGCAAATGAACATCAATTGTCCTGACCAAAGGTCTTGGCCTTTGGTCCAAATCTTCAAGGCCATTTGAAATATCATTATTTATTTTATTTTATTTATTTATTTTGTCGAGTACGTATTAGATAATATATATAAGTATAAGCATGAATTGAATACATAAAATGAATACAATTAAAGGAAACATTAGGACAGGGACGATGGGCACGCTGGTGCTCTTATGCACACCCCTTACAGACCTCTTAGGGAAGGGGTGAAGTAAACAGTAGACAGTCTAAGGTTAAATTTTTGGGAGTTTTGGGATGAAATCACAGAGTCAGATAGTTCATTCCAGGCATTGACCACTCTGTTGCTGAAGTCATATTTTCTGCAATTGAGTTTGGAGAGGTTCACTTTAAGTTTGTATCTATTGTGTGCTTGTGTATTGTTGTGGTTGAAGGTGAAGTAGTCATTGACAGGTAGGACATTGTAGCAGATGATTTTATGAGCTATGCTTAGGCCATAACGAAGGCAGCATAGTTCTAAATTTTCTAAGCCCAAAATTTCAAGTCTGGTGGCATAAGGTATTTTGTTGCGAGCGGAGGAGTGGAGGACTCTTCTTGTAAAATATTTCTGGGCACATTCAATTGTATTAATGTTCGATATGCAGTGCAGGTTCCAGACAGATGAGCTGTATTCAAGAATTGGTCTAGCAAATGTTTGTATGCTCTGGTTAGTAGTGTAATATTACCGGAGAAGAAGCTACTCAAGATTAGGTTTACAACCCTTAATGCCTTTTTGACGATGTTGTTACAGTGGGCTTTGGCACTTAGATCATTTGATAATAGTACTCCAAGGTCCTTGACAGAGTGAGGGTCATCTACAAGGTCGTGTCCACTCAGCTTGTATTTTGTGTTCTGATTCTTTTTGCCAATGTGTAAGACAGCATTTGTTGGTTGAGATTTGGAGTTGCCAATTTTTTGACCATTCCGACACAAAGTCAAGGTCTTTTTGAAGGGTAGCAGCATTGTTGGTAGTGTTAAATAGTTTTACATCATCGTCGAAGAGAATGCAGTTACTTATAATATGATCACAAAGGCCATTTATGTATAATATGAAGAGTAGTGGTCCTAGAACCCTGTTCAAATACAGGAGGGAACCTCATTCCAGAGGTTCCACTTTACGTGAATCTCCTAAAGTACTTCTGATTCCCATCCTACACTCAAGGTTTAGATCAGGGGTGTCAAACTCATGGCCCGCAGGCCAGATGCTGGCCATGCTCATGCCTGGTTTACCAAAGGGGAAAAAAGTTGTGATACATCATGTAATGACGCCGTGATGACGTGACTTTGACACCCCTGGTTTAGATAAACAACTACCCTCTTTTTCTTGATCATTATATCTATTTTACCTTTCGGAACACAAATTCCACCAAAGTGACGTATAAATAATACAAACGTTCATAAATAAAGAAACAGTTCTAAAGTTTAAACCATACAGTAACTGCCAATATTACAACTGCTAACAATATTTTTTTTTTCCGGAAACTTTTTTCAAGAAAAGAAAGTTCAGTTGCCTCTTGAAAAAGCATCTTTGGGACAATTATGACCTGGATGACTGAGAAGTCAAAGATAGGGCAGGGATCCAATACTTTAGGGATGGGCACCATCCTGATCTTTTGGCACTGCCTCATCTCCATAGATGCTTCTAGCTTTCTATATTATCACATTATAATAAGCATAACCAGGGTTGATGGACATGACTCCCCAAAAATAAGAATAACATTTTAATCAAATGGACTATTCTGCTTTGATTATTATGCATATTTGGATGTATCTTCATTATAAGTACACATTAGTTTATCTATATAGTGACAAATACATTTGAACTAAACTCTACCATCTCTTACATCAGAAATATTCCTGATTTTATTTCTTTTTCTTTGGGATGAAAAAAAAATCAATCCTTGTACATTTTGGTAATTTTTATACAAGATTCACAAAGCATGATTGAGTCTTGTCAGCCACTTTTAAGGATACCAATATCAAAAGCAGATCATCCAAACTCCTGTACTGTTTTTTTTTTCTCCAAAAAAAAAATGCTATTTTGCTGCAGAAATGTTTTAACTACTGTGTTTCCCTGGAAATAAGACCCTGTCTTATATTTTTTTTGAACCCTGAAATAAGCGCTTGGCCTTATTGCCATGCACTCAAAAGTCCGATTGGGCTTATTATCAGGGGATGTCTTATTTTGGGGGAAACAGGGCATTCTGTGGTTATTTTGTCTAATTTTGGACACTACATATTCTATGTATCTTAGAAGCAAAATATTTATGTGTTCTTGTCCAAAAATATTCCATTGTGACAGAGATAATATATACATTTCCCACATTTCTTACGCTTCTGAGGCCCTTTTCAATCTGACGTCTTATTTAGGGAAACCTATCTAGAAGTAAAGAGACAAGTTTTTTGGCTTCCTTCTTCCTTTTTTCCTCCAAAGTCCCTGTTTATTATTAAGAAGCCAGCAGAGACCCTGTTGCTTGATCCTACATATTGAAATCAAATCCTCGTAGTGCCATCCACCAGCCGCCTAATGTTGGAATCTAACCTTTATATTATAAAGCTAGAGATTACCAAATGAAATTTGACTGAGCTTCTTGGGAAGGAATCCTATGACATAAAACTGTCCTTTCCCTAATCAAAATATCACCTGAATGAAGTCATCATGTTTAGCCTGATTACATTTTTCCCCTCCATATATGTGCAGCTGCATTTGCCTCTCCCGAAATGTCATTTGATTATGAGAAAATAAACAGGAAGGGACTCAGAGGGAGTCGGTACAGGGCCTGCTTGTTTACCTGCCGCAGCTTTCTTTGCCGAAGAACAAATGTCATGTAAATGGTGCGCTGGCAATCAGCTGCCAATCACCCAGGCTTGGCATTCTTGATGATTTGCTAAATCATTTAAAGAGACATGCTTTACTAAATGAAAAAATATCAGCAGCAAGGGTCTGTGTTTAAACACAAGGCTGAGTTATTATCCCAGTAGGCCGAAATGAAATGAAGACATCTTCCAATTAAAGCTTGCAGATGAACCAAGACAGCCCCTTCTCTCTCCTCCTCCTCCTCCTCCTCCTTCACTCCCCCCCCATTTTTTTCATAAAGACAGGCAGATTATGATTGGAAGAGAACAGCGGCAAAGGCTTTCATTACAAGCTGATTATGGTGATATAATTCCCAGTGCTGTGTGTCTGCGGGCCCAACTTCACATTTGAAGGTTTTTAATATAATTTCCTTAGGGTGAAATGCTGAAGATTTATTAAACTTTATGAAGGGCTTACAGATCCAATTTAAGAGGACATATCATGGGGCAAAACTGACAGATGATAAAATACATTGCAAAGGCTTTTTAAAATATATATAGTTTTTTTTTTTAAAAAAAAAAGCAAGGAAGGAGATCTTTAAGTAGGAAAGTGTTTTTGAAATAATTGCTTATTCCCCCCCCCCCCCAAGTTTGGTGAACTCGGAGATTAACACATTCATCATTTGCCCCATGCATTTTCAAATGGTTTTGTTACATTGAGAAAAAGGTCTGCAGCTTATTGAAAACTATTTGATATCTTGAATTATCTTATTACAAGAGAGTTAAGAATAAGCCAGGCATAGTATGATGAAACCAGAATTGTTTCTGTTGGGCTTTATGGATATTGAAGTAGAAAAGAAATATGGGAAATTAATACTATATATGGTAACTGTGGCAAGATTAGTGTATGCACAAAGATGGAAGAGTATTAAACACTCACAGTGGAAGACTGGATTATAGAATTTATGGAACTTGCTGAAATGGTGAAACTGATCAGTTTGGTCAGGAAGAAATAGTAAAGACCTTTTTAAAGAAAATATTGGAAAACTTATATGGACTTTTGTTGCAAGAAAAAAAAGATTGAATAGATGATTTATGGATTTGGAGTCTAAAAATGGTTAAGGGAATTACAAAGTAAGAGAAAAAGAAAAGAGGAAGGGAAAAGAATAAGATGGTAACTCTTCATTGGAAAGAAGGACAAAAGTCATAATTCTGTATTTTCTTTCTTTATTCTTTTCCTTAGATTTGCTTTGAATCTTTATACTATTATTGTATTTAAAATTCTAATAAAAATAAGTGAAAATGAACTAAGAATAGGAGCCCTATTTCTCAGCTTTATTGGTGTCATAGAATAATTCTTCAGAGTGGCGTAGTGGCCTACTGGTGAAGACGCTTGCCTCCCACTTGGAATGTTGAGAGTTCGATCCTAGGTAGCAGCAGATGTTTCTTTTTCAGAGCACAAAGAGAAACCTGTGCTGTGAACTCCAGGTAGGCATCAGGAAGAGCATCTGGCCAGTAAATGCTTAGCTCACATCCCACCAACTAGGAGTGTAATGGCACACTCAAGATACAAATGTAAGGATATATAAGATCAATAGGAGCATATTTAAAAAGACAAAAAAACTAAAGCACCTTTATCAAATCCATGTTAGACACTTTCAGATGAACTAAAGGGGAGAATTTTCTAGCTCCTATCATAAGCAAAGTAATTTTGATTTTTGTTGGAACCATTTGGGAACTAATCATAGAAAAGTTCCTCAATTACTGCTGATGATCAAATCAAAATCAGATCCACAAATGAAGAGTTAATTAGCTGTTTTATTGTTTATTGTTTTATTGTTTATTGTTATTGACACAGGAATCTTCTCAGACTAGTAGTTCGCTAGTGTAGATAACAGTCTAGGTAAATCTAGATAAAACAGACTAGATAAGTTTAAAGGCATTCAAGGGAGAACTGGACTTTGCTCTCTTGTACCTATGTAGTGATTCCAGACTGATTCCTTGCTTGACTCTTCTTCCTGACTCAGCCAGTCTTTCTCTGACAAATAAATACTATAAGATCTATTCATGGATTTAACCAAATGTGTGGGAAGTTAAAACTTGTCCATTTTCCCCCTAGTTTTCATGTAATCAGTAGGAAGCCTGAACAAAAGGAAATGTTTTCTTGAATGGGATAATAATGCAGGAAATTGCTTTATTAGAGTACAGGCTTGCCAAGAATACTATGCTTACATTTTGCTCTCTTTTGGTATTTTTTACTTGACATTTGGGAAAATAAGAGACAGAATGGATCAGATACAAGGATAACAGTCATAGCCCAATCCTCTGCTCCAGTTCAAGTCACCAATACATGCAAACTAATGTCTGAACAGAGCTGAATTTTTGTTTTAAAGGAATTAGAAGGAAGATGAGATTTTACTTAGCATTTTTGAAACACCCAAGCTAGCACGGAATTCTTTTTATGGTTCCAATGGAAATTATCACAGGGAACCACAAATAAGTCTGGAATTCTATACATACCTTGCTGGAATTTAGAACTTGTACTAAATTAATATAGTACTATTTCTATATACTTCCCAAAATATTGGCAAAATATTCCCGTATTGACTACTGCAATGCTCTCTACTTGGGGCTGCCCTTGAGGACCACTTGGAGGCTTCAGCTGGTACAGAATTCGGCCGCGCAGGTTGTGATGGGAGGGTCCCAATACTCCCATATTACACCTCTCCTGTGCGACTTGCATTGGCTGTCGGTTGCCCTCTGGGTGAGATTCAAGGTGCTGATGATGACCTATAAAGCCCTACAGGGCTTAGGCCCAGGATATCTGTCAGACCATCTGCAACCAGCAACAGCTTCCCATCGCCCGGTATGTTCTCACAGGGAGGGCCTACTCAGGGTGCCGTCGGCTAGACAATGTCGGCTGGCGACCCCCAGAGGTAGACCTTTCTCTGTGGGTGCACCCACCCTTTGGAATCAACTCCCCCTGGGGCTCCGGATGGCCCCTGACCTTCGCACTTTCCGCCACGAACTAAAACCATGGCTGTTCAAATTACCCAGCCAGGACTGATGGGGTTTTGATTATTTTTAATGTGTTTTATGGATTTAATATGTATTTTTAACATGCTTTTATTGCATTGGGATTGTATTTCTTAATTGTTGTGAGCGGCCCTGAGTCCTATGGAGATAGGGCGGCATACAAATCAAATTAAATAAAATGATAGCTGCCTTTAAGTAAACCAGGATTTATCTTCCTCTTCCTTATATTTTGCAGTTACCCTTGCTCCTCATATGTTTACATAGTGCAAACTCCCCCCAAAGCTTCTTAAAATAATATTTAAAAATGCAATACTACAGCAACACTAACCTTGTAGGTGGTTACAATTAATGTAATAACACTATTAAGCTTACCTTAAAAAGAAATATTAGCTAACAACATAGGGATTTAACAAAATTGATTTGCCTGGAATGTACATGCATAAAACCCAAATATCTAGCTGTTAAAGTGAGTATTTAAAGAGTGGCAAATGATCATTATTGTAATCTTACTCCAGTTTGCTTGATGTACTTGTCAAGAAAATGGCAAATCAGAAACAATACAACTAATCTGACATAAATTTCTCAATTGATCCAAGTTTATATACAACTCTAGAAATACTTTGGCATCACATTATTAATCTGCAGGACTCATACATTTATTATGACTTCAGAAGCAGTATGTGATTAACAGCAGTATTGTTAAAATATCTGATTTTCTTTTCCCATGCATACAATTGAATGGAACATAGAAGTTTATTTAAAGAATGGAAAACCCTTAGGGAAAAAAAAGTCATATAGATTTTATACTACTATAAGATTTATGCTTCAATTGGCATAAGAAATGATCACAAAAAGCTTTCACATGAATATTATATTATTAATATGGTCTTTCCAGATTAATTTTAAAAAATACTGCATCAGAATTATGCAGATCCGTGAAATATATTATGTCCAGTAATTATGGGGGGGGGAGTAGGGGTTAAGACCTAAAAAAGAGCACAAAATATTGGACAGAATACAGTAATATATAATATCTGTAATACACATTCAGCCAGATTTAGTCTAATTCTCTGGGAAGAAGTGGCAGAACATGAGGTGGAGTGAAAAGAGGGATCAGCCTGGAGTCCCTACGTAGCCACAAGCAAACTATGTCCAGCCCTCCTTGAGTGCCCTTGACCTTATTTAATTCTAAGCAGGTGCTGACCATCAGTTGAGAAGATTCTTGTGCATAGGCTTTTTGCAATAAATCAATTTAATTGAACCTTCACATGTTGGCCTGGTCTTTCATGCCTAGTAAATTCCTAGTAATGAAACACCACCTTACTTTTTGAAGAAGAAAGGGGGGGGGGAGTAGATGATTCCAGGCCATTTAGAGTTATAATTTATTTATAATTAAATAACTATTTTTAACTGTAATTAAATTATTACAAGTAACTTAGTGATCTGTAGTAATAATAGAATTTTCCTTTTTTTTCCCCTTGCAGCCTGATAATGTTCCTCCCCCCACCCCCTGTTTTCAGTTCTAGTTGAACTGAGCTTGTGACAGTGAGGAAGAAGGTAGTAAATGCAGGGGGAGAGTCATAAATCTTAACAGTGCTATTAATCACATCTTTTTCTTTAAAATCATAGCAAGTACGGTTCATGATTGAAATGATTTGCTGGCTTAATATGTTTAACCTGAAACAATAAAATTAGCAAATTTAATTCCAAGGACATCCTGGTTTCTCCACATGTTCTGAAGAAAGTATTGATTTCAATGGCTTCTCCCCTAAAAAATACACTTTTTTAGAGGGAAGGGAGATTCTAATGAATATTGCACCTAAGATCGCTCAGAATGGGGCAGACCTCCATAATAGATCTCAATATACTGGCCTAGGTTTCATCTTGATATCTTCTTTTTTGGAATATGTTGATCAACATCCTGGGATCTTTAGTTCCATGGTTACACAGAAGCTTTGTTTTGTTTTCCTAGGGTCCTGCAGTCTCCCAAAAATTAGAAGCTGGATTGGATTATTCTTCACAGTGATACTTCTTTCATAACCAACTGATAGGACCAGACTGGTCTTGTATTTGCAAGCTTTTCAGGGGGTACAGCCATCCAAGAACCTCTAAGATGATGACATGAGTCATATCATCTGTTCCTCTAGCCAAGTGTGAAGAAATTGGATGCACATTTTAATGCAAACTTGTACAATGCGGAATGCAATTATCTACTAATAATGATTAACTGATTGTTTTACATCACAGTGATCCCTCTGATAGTTAACAGCTGAATTAAAACATCAACAATAAACCAACAAAGCAACTAATAATATCATCAAGATAAAAACTACATCAAAACAATAAAGCAAAGGAACCAATATCTGCACTATTCTGAATATTACAGCGGCTGTTGAAAACAGTGCCTACAAAAATCCGTACATTACAGAATATGTATATACATATACATACATACGCACACACATATATACAATTGCTATGTATAATATGTATGCATATCAATATGTATACAAAATTATGCAGATTAATCAAAACAGTAGAAAGCACAGTGTTATTTCCAGATTCTCATACATGTCTTCATTTCAAAACCACGAGAACAGCATTTATTCTGAATGAATTCAAATAACAGATATCCTATTTGAAGCTAGTGACTGCTTTCAGAAAACACATTACCATTATAATAATTTATACCTTAATATCTTTGCGCAATATGTGAACCCAGTCACTGTAGTTCACAAGACATGGTTTATGATTTAACTTCATGCATGAATCAATTTTGTTTTATTCAGTGACCATGATTAAACAATCCCCCCTGGATCCAGACCTCCAATTTTCATCTGCATCTTCATTTTTTTCAAAACCTATACAGATTGAGAGCTCACCTAACATCCTGTTTTTTTCTTTTCCTGCCTCTTTGGCTAAATTCTTAGCTCGGCACTATATCTGCTTCCTGACCTCTTAGCGTTTACAAGGTCTGTACACTGTAGGCTTAGACTGTTTTACAAGATCTATTTTATTGCCAAAGTGATCTTGTAAAGACCATTTATTTACACGTACCGAAGGACCTGAAAATGCAGCTGTGCAAAAACAAACAGAATCCTATTGCTTCAGGGCACCATCTGATTTCCAGTAAGAATCAAACAGAAATATATTTAAGGGCAGAGAGGGGACAGCTAAAGTATATATATTTTTTTAAAAACCATTTTCTTCATTTCTCTGAAAAGTATAGCACTGCAGTTCTCTCTCATCCCACTTGTGATGACCCAAGACAAGGCACAAAGGTCACACAGCCAGCTGAGAGTTCAAACTCCCCTTTAATGCTCCAAATTTCCCCCCAAATGCTCTCATGTTCTTGGCAAGTCCCAGAGCAAAGTGTGTGTGCGCACGCGCACGCGCACACTCACACACACACAGAGCATCCTCTGGCTGCGCCCAGTCCAGCAAAACAAAGGAACAGGGAAATGAGTCCATGAACCAAGGAACAAACAAGGAGTCCACAAAGTAAGGAATAAGTTACTGAGTCCACAAAGTCAGGAACAAGGCACTGAGTCCACAAAGGAAGGAAGAAGCAAGCAGTCCTGTAAACTCCAAATGTCTGTACCGGCACGCCAAAGTCTAACAATTCAGCATTTGTTCCCGACAAATGCCCCTCCCCACAGCATTTCCTTAAATTTCAGTCCCCAGATGTGCCTTGTGAAAAGGGGTGGGGTGCTCTCCTCCCGAGTCATCAGGTCGGCCTCAATGTTCCCACCTTCTCTCCATTCTCAGTGCTTGGGGATCAGGAGGGGGCTGTCCTTGCTCATCGCCTGAGTTCCATTGCTCCTCATTTCCACTGCTTGGTCATCCTGCCCCCATTCCTCCCTGCTAACAAACCGTCCCAATCCTGAGGGAGCCTGGGTTGCCTCAGCCTGTTCTCCCCACATTCCTCCGAAACCAAAGAAGCTGCCCCCTCAATCTTCGTAGGCTCCAGTTCCAGCTCGTCATCCTCCACAGATTCAGGCTCTGACAAGATTCAGGCTCTGACAAGTTTTCAAACAAGTTCTGGCTTCAGATAGGCTGGGGTCCTGCAGATGAACTTTGGAAGTTTATACACATTGACAAGTACTCCTGCCCAAGATAAAATAGCTTGTATTAAACAATAGCATCTTTGGAAGCAAGCTTACATTGATTGCTTTATTCTTTTTGGAAGCTGCTGGAATATGTTCTGAGTTCCAACTTTTATCCTTGACCACAGAGGAAGAAGGATCTAATCAAAGAAACTTTGCATAAAGCATGTACAGGGAGCAGGGTGCTTGTAGATGATAGCTGATGATGATTGCAGTGTGACTGAACCTAGCTATCAAATGAGAAGTAATTTACTTTTCACATTAGGAAGACTGGC
Source organism: Pituophis catenifer annectens (assembly GCF_029215685.1). Lineage (NCBI taxonomy): Eukaryota > Metazoa > Chordata > Lepidosauria > Squamata > Colubridae > Pituophis > Pituophis catenifer. Next base: position 230,578,604 of record NW_027256882.1, on the reverse strand, counting down.
AGCCAAGTGAGCTCCGAAGAACTGTTCACGAGCTCTTAGTCACAGGCAGCTGAGCTTCATCTTTCCCAATCTTTGACAAGTAAGAAAAATGATAAATCTACGTCCCTATGGCCTGATCTATAGATATAAACATATTGTCTAGGGAGGGGCAGGGAGATTTGAAATGGATTTCTGCTCCCAAGGTCATTAATTTTAAAGCTGCAATGTGAAGTTCAGGTCATGAAAAGCTTTGCTTTAAGGCGAAAGCTCTGATATGATGATTCTGAGTTATCTGTAAGACTAAATTATTAAGAACATGTTTTTGCCCTGGGCAAAGATAGCTGAAATGAATAAAACTATATACGTATCTCATATCAAACAAGGGCATGTTTGCCAATATATATATATGTGGCAGAAAGAGAAAGAATACCACTTTGCTGCTGTTGTTTTTTTGTATTTTCATTTTTAATCACAGTATATGATGTTCAATACAAACTGGTCTTTCCATATCTTTCATGGAAGCTAAATTACATTCTATCTACATATGGCTTTTGGTTCATTGTTTATAAGTTATGAACATTTAGTCCATAAATATCAAGTTCACCAGTACATAGGACATCTTTTCAATTTGCAATAAACATAATTTTACAGTCCTATCAAAGCTAAAAATTTCTTATTTCTGCAGAACTCAATGGTTCATCAGTGAATTTAAAAGGATTTAATTTTGACTAAATTATGCTCATAGAATAGAAGAAGGAATTATTCTGGATTGATAGCAATTCTGTCGAAAAAATCACGATCTGAAATCTGATAAATTATTGCGATCCAGGAAAAGGTTACTCCTTTTCTTCTAATTTTACAGGCCACGTTCTGATGTAAGATTTATGACTAATATTTGGTTTCCAGAATATTTTATTAGGGCTTTTTTTTTAAAAAAAAATGCTTCCAGTCTTTGAACTCTATTAAGTTTATATTATATTTTCCAAGGAGGGCAATTAATTACTAGGGAGCTAAGTACCTATGCAGTGGAAAAAGTTATAATTAAATTGACCCTACTCATTATTGGCACAATCATTTCATATTATCAAAAGAGAAGATGGAGTGCTGATTAAAGAACCAAGAATTAAAACCTTTTCATTCTTGTAAAAGATAACAAACTAAGAAGGGTGGAATAAGGTTAAGAATAATCCTGTTGAATCACCCCAATTGTCTATTGAAATTTTCTGTTCTCCAAGAAACCTAGCAAAGCAGGACATGAGCACATATGAACACAATAGCATTTTCCATCAGTTGATATGAATTGCACAGGGTCTGAAGTATAATCATTCTCATTAATAGTTATTAATGGTCTTATATTCCATCAATTGAGCAAACCCCTCCTATACCTCATCTTTGACTTCCTTAATTTAACTGTTATATGAAGAAATAGTATCCTTTATCCGTTTTAAATTTCGGACAATTTAGCTGCATTGTGACCATGGATTTTAGCATTTTGAGATAGGACTTTCTTTTTTCTATCAGATTCATCCTTTTTCCTCTCCCCCTATCTTAAATCAGTTATAAGGTTCTGGGTTCTGTAACTTTTCCTCACGTTTGGGTTGCACTTCTCTGCATCCTTTCCTAATCTCCAACATTATTTTACTAAAGCTGAATCAAGTAGTTGAAATGGAGTCGTAGGATATTGACATTTTTTTTTTTTTCATTTGCAAATTGTCTTTCCTACCTCCGCTATGCAGATATTTTGACTGAGTTACTTAACAAAATTCCAGAATTCTTTCCACGGTTAGCCAGTTCTCTAAATTTCCCACATCTACTTTATTGCATTTATAGACATTTTGTTGATATTAATAATTGTAATCTCCACCTATTTTTGTATTTGTACTTTAAACATCTACTGGGATATCTTTTATTCAAATCTGTCATCTTTTTGGAGAGGGAAGAAGTGGAGATGGAATTAGAAGCATTTTAACCCTAACTCTAATTTAATACACAGCAAAATATTACCAGTAATTTTAATATTTGTGACACTTAAATATGATATGTTGAAATATTCTTTCTCTTTCCTGTGTATATTCTTTGCTTACTGCGTATAAAATCCTTTTGCTTTTACAATTAGATATTAAATTAGATATTTCATAATTATGTAGCTTAATATATCTACTTGTAAGAGCACAACAATAGAGCCATCTTGGTGTAGACTAGAAACCAAAGATCATCCCACCATAGGCACAAAAAGCCAGCTGAATGACCCTCGCCCCATGATGACGAACCTATGGCACGCCTTCCCCACCCTCCTGTAAGCTCTCTGGAGGCTGGAAATGGCCCATTTGCCAACTTCCGGTGGGACCAGAAGGCCCGTTTTTTGCTCTTCCCAGGCTCCAGAGCCTTTCTAGGAGCCTGGAGAGAGTGAAAACGGCCTTCCCCACCCCCCGGAGACTCTCCAGAGGCCAGAAACAGGCCGTTTCTGTTCTATACTGAGAACAAGGGGCTAAGAATGGAGGCAAGATGGAAAACTAACAGGCTAACAGTAATGTTTATTTCTAACAAGATTGCTAACAAGGTTTCCGGAGAGGCAGCTAACACAGTTCCTGCTCAGCTGTCAGCAACAGCTGAGTTTGTGCCAGATAGCTATTTATACCCAGCTGTCAAACAGAACAGCCAATCAGCAAACAGTATAGTGCCCCCTAGGAGTTGGACTGGAGTGGGAACTGCAGACATAGCACTTTCTGGCCTCCGGAGGGCCTCCAGAGGGGGAAGGCTATTTTCGCCTCCCCGGGCTCCTAGAAAGGCTCTGGAGCCTGGAGAGAGTGAAAAACTGGCCTACTGGGCCCACGGTACCATCACGTGCCAAAAGTAGGTGGAGCACGGGAGGGTCGTGTGTGCATGCGCGAGGGATGGGGTGCATAGAATTATGGGTGTGGGCACGTTTTGTATCCCAAAATGAGAAAGCTCCCTTTTTGTTAACACTTTAAAACACTCCTGTTCTACAGAGCCTTTGGGGAAACAAATGTTCCTCTTACATTCTGAACTACAATTGTGTCATCTGGTGTTCACTATGGGAGTCTTCTTGTTGCAATGGTTTTCCCACTGAGGCTGATATTTAGCTATGCTTGAGATGAGAATTACTGAATTCTGCCTTATTTAGAGTTATGCTATTGACCTAGTTGCAAGCCACCTAGAATCTATGACCAAGGCAGCATACACATTTTGTAAAATAAATACATTAGATGATAATAACGTACTCAAAATTCCTCAGATGTTTCAACACTTAAGATAACTTTCCAATGTAACAGAATGCTATGTGTTCTCGGTGTGAATAGATAGCAAATAAGCTTCAGTCTCCCAAAAGGCAGAAATCAGACAAGAGGCAGACATCACAAAGATAGACTTCGCAGAATACCAAGAAGGTATTTGGTTGTGTTGTGCTGAGGCCCGAGAGTATAAATTGGATGTTTTATCTCCTCCTCCTTAACCCAGATAAAAAACAAATGACCAATGTAATTGACAATTTGGGATGGACAACTCTGCCTGTTTCCCTTCTGAATGGCAGAAGGTTCTTCTACTTATTGATAAGGTGATAACGTCCTTTAGGAACAAAAGTAAAGTTAGGAGTGAAGCAAAGATTCTGAGAGCTGGCTACAACTGACAGGCATTGAGTAAATAAAGAAGAAAACAAGGATATTGATGTCCATACTGAAGCTTCTAAGTGATTCATGAAAGAAGATTCCAAACCTTCATGGCAAAAGAAGGATGAGATGCTCGTAGGGTATACTAAGCTTTATTGTTCTTAAAACTAGAACCTGTGGGTTTAATATTGTTGGCTGTAATTTCTGTAATTGTTGGATCATCAGTGACAGTCCTTAAAACTATGAGCCAAAATAGTTAAACTTCCTGCCATTAGCCTGAAGACTGGTACCCATTTTGCAAAGAGTTTTTTATTCAAATTGTAGATAAATTGTATTTATAACATGTGGACCAGTCTTATTTATATTCTTTTATGTCTTCTTTTGATTGGAAGGAATTGAGTTACTTATCCCGCCTATGTTACTTCTAACCCAGTTGTATCATTATTAGGACATGACTCCAAGTGGTGTGTGCTGACATGAGAAAAAAAAAAAGAACAGGTGGGGGACTGTATGTTATATTTTATCTTCCATAGACTGAATTGAGAAGTCACTGTTTAATCTAGTCAAGCAATTCAACTTCCTAGTGTATTTAACTCTCATTTTATGGATTAACCTTCTATTCTGCATTGTATCAAAAAGCATTTTCTAAAATCCAAGTAAAATAGATCCTTAGCTTTTCTTCCTTCAAGCCTTCTAGATACTTACTCAAACAGTTCTTTCAGTTATGTTAAGCATGGCTGTGGTGCCTGCATTTTTGTGGATTTATGTTTAATTAAGTCAAACACTCCATGATATGCTCTCATAGTTTCCTTCCTGTTCTTAAAAGTCTTTTAAAAGTAGCCCCCAACTCATTTCTCCTTGAACGAGTAGTTTATTACTGAGCAAAATTTAGAGGAAATCTTCTCTGGCATTACTACATTAGCTAGTATTGTTGAAGTGTCCCCTGGATTTTTCATTATTTGTTTTTCTGTGGACTATAGGGGCTGAAAATTCTGGACAGAATTTTGCTACTTGAACATAGAATGAGAGAACATATCTGCTTCTGCTTCTGGCAGGCTTGACCCATGAATATTGTTTCCACGGAGGAAATGTGGCTGGGTTCTTGAGTGACCCAGAAAAAGGAACCACCAGATGCTCAGAAAGAATAACCAAAGAAGCCACCATCATATACGTTCCTACCATCCACTGTCAGTAGTACCCGTCCCCCTTCAACCAGTTATTGGGTATCTTCTGGTTCTGGAATAAAATATTATATGTATTGGGGTAGATCTGCTGAGATCTCCTTCTGACTTTTGTTTGATAATTAGGTTGTGAAATGTGGCAAGTCCTTGTTGAAATCTGCTAACTTTAATCCCTTTGCATCACTCTTGTACAAAACAGAGAGATTTGCTAACAAATTTTCAACACGGAAATAATGGAAAGCAAATGCCAGAGGCTTTATAATCATCACTATATATATTGGTCACTTAGAATGATAGGTTCAGCTTTTCTGAGACATAATCTGAGTAAGGCTTCTAGGCTGAAGGTCTTCCTTTTAAAGACAAATGTGGAGCAGTGGTGGAAGCTTCATTCAGGGATGATGTCCTGCATTTTATCAAGTCTCCACCTGACCCCAAATTTCACCAGCTTGTGCACTCGGTATGTGGTAGTCAAGGATATCGAGTATCTCCATGCATGATGGTATGTGACTTGAGAAAATCTGCCGGAAAGCCATAATTTTCTTTTACTCCACAATTTTGCCTTATATTTTCTTTCTAGCCATAAGGTTTAGAAATCACACATTGTTAATATTTCTTTTGTCAACTGCTATCCTAATTATGTTGCTGGCTATTACCTTTGTCATTGTTCTGACCCAAGCCACAAGGGCAAGGCAGAGGTTAAGGAGGATCTGTTTATTGCTCATTTATCACAGTGACAAACAACCCACCAATGGCGCCAGTGAAGCTCCACCCCAGCCCTCAGTTTTCCCTCAGTCTGGATACATAAACTAAGTTCCAGCCGACCAGTGGTGGGTTCCTCCCGGTTCGGCCCGATTCGGCTGAGCTGGTAGCAGTGACGATATGACGTCACCGAACCGGTTCTCTTTGTTCAGGAGCTGGGCCCTCTGCCCACCCCCCCCCCCCCGTGTTATTCTTACCTTTTATTTGGCCCCATCCCCAATCTATTTGCTGCTTCCCGAGTCCCAGCTGATCGGCTAGAAGGAAAAAAAACTGTTTAAACTCTTGCGGCGGGGCTTCAAAGGGCCGCCCTACAGCTGATCAGTGTTAAAAGGCAGTGTGGTGGTAGACCAGTGCGCTCAAAAAACAAATGGGTAGACTGGTGCCTCTAAAAACAAATTGGTAGACCGGAACGCTCCAAGAACAAATGGGTAGACCGGTACAGCTCTGCAAGCAGTTAAAAGCCTGGTAGACCAGTACCTCTGCTAAATCCTAAAGAATTGTCACATGACCATCAAACCACGCCCACAAAACAAGCCATGCCCACAGAACCGGTAGTAAAAAATTTTAGAACCCACCTCTGCAGCCGACCCACAAGGCAAGAGGGAAGTAATAATAGCAACAAGTCCAGAGTTTCAGCAACCAAAACAGAGTCCAAAAGTACAAAGTCTGAAAGCCAAGTCCACAAGAGTCCAAAAACATGTTCAAGGAACAGGATCCAGGGAAGTTGGGAAGGAGCACATTAAAAGGAGCAGGTGTTCCCAACAAATCACCCTTCCCCAGCTGTTCCTTGTCAGGATTGATGGGTTTCCTCTGTGCCTCTCTCTGCTCTGCTCTTCTTGCCCACGAATCGGGTTGGTGGTTCGGAGCCAGTCATCTCTGCTGGCTCCCTGCAGCTGCTCCACTCCTGCAGGCAGCTCTCCATCTGATTGCCCCCTCCCTACACACACACACACATTGCCAGACAGCCTGGGACTGTCTCATCCTCAACTACTGGACTCTTCACTTGTTTGGAGAGGACTGTGCCCTCCCCATCGAACGGCCCTGTTTCCAACTCAGTCCTCCTCCTCTGAACCAGGATCTGATGAAGCCATGACAGTTATGGTTTTCCACTGCTGTACTCTCAAGCCATACTTCTAGCTACTGTATTTTTTGGACTATAAGACACACCAGAGTATAAGAAGCACTAAGATTTCAAAGAGGAATAAAAGAAAAAAATAGTTTTTGGCCTCCGTATGTCTGTTTTTTGCCCTCCCCGGCCCCCAGGAGTACTCTGCAGGTCTCCCAAACCCTCTGTACATCCCTTATTTGCAAAAAAATGGGCCTATTTTTTATGGAAAATGAGCCCATTTTTGGCCTCCCGAACCCCCACACATCCTGTTTTTGCCCTCCACAGCTCCCAGGAGCACTCTGCAAGCCTCCCAAACCCTCTGCATGTCCCATTTTTTTTTAAAAAAATGGCCTGTTTTTGGCCTCCTGAACCCCCCACGTGTCCCATTTTTTCTCTTCCTAGCTCCCAGGAGCACTCTGAAGGCCTTCCAAACCCTCTGCACCTGGGCCCATTTTTAGCAAAAACAGGATGCACGGGGTGGGGTTTCTGGAGGCCAAAAATGGCCGTATTCGGTCTATAAGGTTCACCGACATTTTCACGTCTTTGGGGGGGGTCTTATACTCTGAAAAGTACAGTATATCCCCACCTATGGTCTCATTTGGCTGTATACTTGAAGAGGTTTTCTTCTGATAAACAGAGTTCTTGCCTCCTTTGTTTATTTTCTATTCAATATTCTATTGGACTGGGAAGAATAAGTATAGTGATTAGAAGTCAATAGATCAAAAGATATATCTCTATATATTGGTAAAACTCTTGTGGTCATGACCTTTAACTGGGTGAAGCAGTTCATCATAGAACAATAATTTTTGAATCAAGGTACCTCCAATGGGCTAACTTTTAGAATGTGTCCAAAATCTTAGACCCATGACACCTGAAGAAATGAAATTTGGGGAAAGTGTAGTTGTTTCAATGCTACTGACTGCTTGAACTTTCATGGCAGTTTCCAGCCAGTTTTGCAATCTTTTTCTCCCTCCCCGACCCTAGTACCTGCTAGAAAGGGTAGGTAAGGGAAAGGAAGTGAAGGGGTAGAAACAGGGAGAAACAGAAGGAAGGAAGATTTCTGATGTTCCCTTCCAGCTTCCTACAAGAAAATTCAAAGGGGAAACTGGCAGGAAGTTGGAGGTCATTCCCACTACCGCTGCTTTTTTGCGTACACGTTATCATTCTATATTTAGACAAGGAAACCTATAAGTTGCTAAGAAAACATCTCTGAAACAATGGCCCATAGGGGCACAAGCAGTGGTGAAATCCAAATTTTTTTACTACTGGTTCTGTGGGCGTGGCTTAGTGCACGTGGTGTAGCTTGTTGGGCATGGTTTGGTGGGCATGGCAGGGGAAGGATACTGCAAAATCTCCATTCCCACCCCACTCCAGGGGAAGGATATCACGAAATCTCCATTCACACCCCACTCTGGGGCCAGCCAGAGGTGGTATTTGTTGGTTCTCTGAACTACTCAAAATTTCTGCTATCAGTTCTCTGAATTGCTCAAAATTTCCACTACCGGTTCTCCAGAACCTGTCAGAACCTGCTGGATTTCACCCCTGGGCACAGGTTGTCTACTTTTAATTAAATACGCCATGTATGAATTGAAATCCCAGTTTAAAACAATGTTTTCAGAATTGTTAGTATACCTTTAGTACTGGGGGTGAGAGAGATTAAAACACTTTATAGATATTCATCAACTTCTTTTTATTCTTCCCACCCCAATGAGATTTCCCCCCCCACTTCTTATGGGAAAAGTAGTAAGGTAGTGGCTCAGAATGTTGATGACTGCTCCAATTCCTCTTCCTTCTTCCATGTCTGCAGTTCATCCTTTGCTTCCCCGATTGTACACACAGATACAAACAGACATAACACAAGGGGAAAGCAGTAAAACACTTGCAAACACATAGAGACCTTTTCTTATTTCATTACCCAAAGGAAAATATAGATGCTTCTTGAGCCCACTACTAGAAAGGGGTTGAGGGAATCCCAGAAGCTGCACTTTGCATGCTTTCTCTTCCTTGTTTTTCTGAAGAGCTACAGTAAGACTGAAATGGTCCATGGTCAGCCCCAAGCGTTTCCACTCAATATCCATTTAATTTTAGATTGTAAGGTTAATTGGGGTGAGGTAGATCTTTTTAGATCTGTATCTTTGGCTCCAAAACTAAGGATCTCTTTTATTTTATTGCCACATATTGAGTTGTTTTGAATGTAAAATCAGAATTACCCGTTATAATAATCCATTAAATGATTATCTTTTTGGGTCCATATACCATTTAACTTTCAAGATTTTTGAGCCTATGAATTATTTATTTATTTATTTATTTATTTATTTTGCTTAAATCTTTCCATTTCATCCTACCAATAGGCTGCCCTAGTATTATAGGCAGTTTAACTAGTATTATTTCCGCTATTGCATTTAACATGTTTGAAATAGCATACAGAGTCGATCCAGACTCGACATTCCTATGCATCAAAAGATGCTTGTCCTGCATTTGAGATTAGATATTCCATTTTATGAAACCTCTGAGTCACTTTCCTAATTGCTCTGCTAGTCAGCAAGCTGTATTCTTGCAAAAACAAATTAAGCACTTCCAAGTTGTCTTTGAGAATGGATATTCCTTTGATCTTTTTTTTTGTTTGTTTGTTTGTTTTTTTGATTGCATACATCTGGAGTGATCCCAAACCTGCTTCAGGATTGCGATGGCATATTGCTGAGACACTACAGCAGATGTTAGCTCTTTCGTTTACATTTAATTCCACCAAGTGCTTAACCACATTTGGAACTTTAATCACCTAAATTGTTCCAGTGAAACAGCGCAGGTAATTGTTTCCTATTTCTGGCTTTCTTTTGGAATGAAGACTGGCATTAAGATTAGCACCACCGCTAACTTCTGCCTGCTCTGATTTTTTTTTTTTCAAAGGCCAATTATGATCACTTCTACTGAGTCATGACTCCTTTCCTTTGGATGATTTTCCCGTGAACTGATTCATTTTTGGTTTATAATGGACAAATAAATCTAGCCATGGTAAATTCCCAGGCATCCCCCTTGCCTTATTTTGCTGTTTTGGGACTCTCAATTTAGTTTATATGTTTCTCTGGGTTGAAGTCTCTATTGCCTCCTGCAAATCATCCAGCAAACATCACCATCTTTGTGGCTTAATAGCAAAATCATTTAATAATACCTACAGAAAGAGTTATAAGTTAGTTATAAGAAACAATAAAGGTAATGTCTCCCTAGAGTCCAACTTAGTATTGAGTGACTATGTAGATGTGTCCATGTTTGCTTAGGAACATTATGGGAGAATTTGTTCCACCTGTGTAGAACAATTTCAGCAACCATTTCAGCTTCATATTGTGGACCAGGAACTGTATACACAAATACACTGGTATGTACACATGCAGGAAGCGTCTGCCCTCTCCACTGAATTCACAACAGCCAAGCTGGCTAGGTAAAAAACGTTGAAACTACCTAATCCTGCTCCTTCTTGGCATGATAATTTACAGCCACTGCTGATTCTCTGGAAGGCACATTTTCTTTCAATGGCCAATAATTACAATTTTATCAGTGCAAATAAGAATTCTGAATGTCCTAGCTTTAGTTTCCAGAAAGGTGGGTGGTAATGTTTCATGCTGCAACATGTTAGAGGTCCTAGAAGATCATAAACAGATCCTGAATTGTTGTTTAGCTGTATATATAGGATTACCAGTCCTGCGTAATCTATTGATCTAGAAATCTGTGCAGACTGGCTTCCTTTTGTATCAAGGTGAACTTGCTTTTTTTTAAAAAAACAACATGTGAATTTGCCTTTGTCTGAGCATTGCATAATGATGAGGAGCAAGAAAACAATTCTGGGAAAAGAAGAGACAAAAAAAAAATAGCTTATTTATTCCGGTCAATAATTGGAATGATTGATAACATGTAATGGTTCAAAGAGGAAACCAAAAGATAATTGATTTTAAATTCATTACTAGTTGTGATTCATTTAGGTCAGGCTTTTCTTAGCCAGGTTTCAAGACCATGATCTTTGTAGAGTTGCCTATAATATATAATAATGCTCTTCTGTAAAATAATGACTATATTCTACTTCCAGCATGTTTGCTGATCAATTCCTTAAGGAAGCATTCAGTATTTGGGGAGGGGAAGGGAGGGGGGCAGATGTTTCAGGTTTGTTGAACTGCTTCTTCTTTGATTGATATTCTTAATAATCATTTCCAGATCCATCACTTAAAAGGGACCTTCCTTCTTTCATGCCATTTGCAGCCTTACATTACCATAAATTGCTTAACCAGTCTGATGTTTGCTGTCACTGAAGTTAGGATTTCTTCAGAGTCCATTCCAGAAAGGTTCTAGGCATATTTTGGGGGGGGAATAAAATCCAAAGCACTACATTGCTTTAGTAAAAATAAATTTGTTCTTCACAATCTTGTCTATGCACAGCCTTATTCTTTATAATTAGTTTTCTAGTATGTTGCTTCCCTGCATCTACTCCTGATGTTGCATGAAACAAAATCATCCACTAAATGCATGTATTCACTGCCAATGGTAAGTTCACTCGGCATACTGATAGACATCATTTTTATCTTCTGAATATTAAAATTAACTGAGATTTTTTTTTTCATTTTCATTTTTTGCTTTCATTTACTTTTCCATCTCATTTACTTTTGTCTAATGAAGTGGTGTTGACTAGACATCTCAAATTATCAAGCATTTTGACAATTTTGGCTTGGACAGCTATTTAAGGTTATTATCTCTCTCAGTCCTGTTATTCCTATTGTATCGTTGAAGTGAGAGCTAGGGATTCTCAGACAGGATGCCGCACTCATGTTAACTGCCCTCAAGGTCACCAGGTACCAAGGCGGGAGTCCAATAATTAATAGGAAGGATGGGAGGAAACAATAATGAAACCACAGATGGCATAAAAGGCATTTGTACCTTCACTAGCTACAGGCAATCAGTGGTTCTATATGGCTTCATTCCTATTTGCAATACAGATTCTTACCTATTCATGGTGTGTCTGTGTGACTGTTGCGAACTCAAGAAGCTGAGCCAGGTCATGTAATGTCAGTCACTAATAAATTAAGCAGGTTTGAACGCAATATCCATCTCTGTCTTTCTTATTTACTTCCCTGTTCTGAATTACTCTGCTACTCAGTTCTTACAGTAACTCCTTTGTCACTGTAAAGAATAATAATCAGGTGAGGTCACATAGCCACTACCTTCATAAACTTTTCATTCTGGCATGATCTGTAATCAAAAGATTTGCCGTAATTAATAAAGCCAAAATAAAAGTTCTTCTTGTTCTTTCCAGTATCTGATATCATGTCCCTCTCCCTTTTCTGAAACCTGCCTATTTATTAGTCATTTCTGTTTCTCTGTTCTTCTTTATTAGAAGTTAAACAGAAATGTTTGCATTGAGAATTAGTGCAATGGTAAAACAATTTGTACATTCTTTGCATTTCCTTTAGTGTGTGTGCCAATCTTTTCTAATATCTCAGTCATACAGCTGTTCCATAAATTCCACATCCATAATCTTATTTTTATAGGATTTCAGTATTGATTTTCCATTTTCTTTTAACTTCATTTACCTCTATTAGATCTTTGCCATGATTATTCTTGAGTAGTTTTATCTTGGTTATACATTTTCCTGCAAAAGTTACTTAGTTACTTATATAATGCTGCATTCCAGAAGGAACCGTGGTGGTATATAATCAAAAATTAAAATTATAATCTTACAAAAACAGAATGATAGAGAAATAATCGGTCAAACCTTTCATAAATTACAGCCAAAAATAAAAGTAATAATATGTGCTCCAATGATAGATCTTAAATACACGTAGTCCTTGACTGACAACAGCAACACAGCCCAAAATTTATGTTGCTAAGCAAGTTAGTTGTTAAGTGTATTTAGCCCCATTTTACAACCTTTCTTGTCATGGTTGTTAAGTGGTTAAGTTAGTAACATGATTGGCTTCCCCTTTGACTTTGCTTGTCAGAAAGTTACCAAAATTGATCACATGACCCTGGGACATTGCAACCATCATAAACATCAGTCGTTTCCCAAGCATCTGAATTTTGATCACATGACCATGGGAATATTGCAATGATTGAAAGTCATTTTTTTTCAATGGCACTGTAACTTCAAATGGTCATTAAAGGAACTGTTAAGTCAAGGACCACCTATAACTGATTTTCTGTATAAGTCAAATTTTAGGGTTTTTCTAAATGCCAGGAGTAATGAAGCCAGACGTATTTCAGATGGCAGTGTGTTCCATCTGGATGGGGGCCATTACTGAGGAACAAGAAATTTTTGGTTTCAACTTTCTCTCAAATGCAGGAAGAACTTCAGCTTCCCAACCTGAGATGTGAACACTGAATGAGTAGGATCTACTTGAAGAATATGATCCTGTAAGTATAAGATGACACAGAAAGCTTTAAAAATCAAAAACAGAACTTTGAATTGTACCCAGAAGCCTGTTGTCACCAAATGCACAGCCTGCAGCATTAGTGTTATAAAAAGTATTATTTAGTAACAATAGCACTATACTGCTTCATAGTGCTTTACAATCCCCTCTAAGTGGTTTACAAATGTCAGCATATTGCCCCCAACAATCTGGGTCCTCATTTCACCAATCATGGAAGGATGGAAGGGTGAGTCTCCCTTGAGTCGATCAGGATCGAACTTCTGGCAGTCAGCAGAATTAGCCTGCAATACTGCATTCTAGCCATTGTGCCACTATGGCTCTTTTAAATAAAAGTAAATAGCAACCCACCAGCAAGCAGACTGCTATATTCTGGATCTACATAGGTTCCAAATAGATTTCAAAGTTTGTTCCATGCAGAACATATTGTAGTTATCTAACCAGGAAATGCCTAGGGATGATCAATGTTGCCAGGATCTCTTTGTCTGGGAAAGAGTATAGTCATGGCATCAACCTGCTAGCAGTGATCTCACTCTGCCTATCCAAGCAGAAGCCATAAATCAAGGAGGCTCTCCAGGTTTCAAACCTGATCTTTTGGGAAAGGCCTACACCCTCCAGAATTAACATTGGAACAAAGAACTGGAAGTAAATCATTTTTAGGCAAATGGTAATTCAGTCTTGTTAGGATTTACTTTCCATCTATTTTTTCCCCATCCAAATCTTTACAATATCCATGATATATATCTGGGTTTCATTAGCATAATTATATTACCCTATCATAATGAAAGAATATATGGCTTTTCCCAACAGTTTTAATATAAAAGTGAAATAGAGGGTAACAGCAATAATTTATCTGATCTTTTTAAAAGCTTATCTCATTTGTTGACATTCTTGATTGAAATGTTTTCTTTGACTTTTCTTGCTTGAAAAAGATTTTCTTGACTTTGTGTTCAGTCAGCATCTATTCTTCTTGGGGCTCAAAGCTTTCACCTTTGTATTTCAATAGCTATTGTGATAGCCTGTTCTAAAAGATCTTTTCTTCTTTCAAACTTTAGGGGTTTTATTTTTTTTTTCCTGCTTAGTTTTTCACAATATCTCTTTTATCTCCTACAGGTTCTTTTTCACATAGGTTAAGTGTGAATCTATTCTTTACACATACTCTTTATCAGTGGTGAAATCTAAAATTTGTTGCTACTGGTTCTGTGGGCGTGGCTTAGTGGGAGGGGTAATGTGACTGGGTGGACGTGGCCAATCTTTTTTTACTTTTAAAATCATTTTTTACATGTAAAACCATGTAAAAAAAATGCTTTCAAAAGGCTCTGACGATCCCAGCTGAGTTGCCTGATCATCAGGGTTTTTTAAAAACCGTCTGCCGATCAGGCAACTCAGCTGGGATTGTCAGAGCTTGAATCGTCAGAGCCATTTAAAAGAAAAAAACTTTTTTTTTTTAAATGGCTCTGACGATCCAAGCTGAGTTGCCTGATCAGCCGGCAACTCAGCTGGGATCATCAGAACTTGGCTTGTCAGAGCCATTTAAAAGAAAAAAAGCCTCTGATGATCACCCAGCTCAGCTGGGAATGGGGGGCGGGGGCAGGGATTTTTGCTACCGGTTCTCCGAACTGCCCGCCGCCATCACTACCTACTCGCCCGAGCCGGTCCGAACTGGGAGCATTTCACCCCTGCTCTTTATCTTATATCTAACTGTAGGCGCTCCAGGTAAAATTTTGCTGGCACACCAACTCTGTTTAGTTCTCCTAAGTTTAACCCATATGTTTGACACCAATAATTCATGATCCGTTCGACAATCTGTACCTAAAAATATCCTGATTGAGTAGATTGCACTTCTCCAACTTCTGCGTTTTCGATCCAGTGATATTAAGCGTTACATGATTAAGTGATGTAAAAGTTCACTTTTATGGTGTTGAGGCAATGAACAAAGAATTCTCTTCACAAAGCTTTGTTGCAATTGAACAGACACTGTGACAATTGAACAGACTAACACTGATGCTATTACCTAGTTTGGATAATGAAACATCTGCAAGAAAACAACCAAGTTCAGAGAGCACCACAGACCCCTCATGTCAACCCTATGCTACAAATATTCTCCTTTATTGGTAAAACTGTTACCTTATCCCTGTTCTGCCCCAGCTCCGGATTCCTGAGGATATTGACACACACCAACGGTCCTTATCAAATTTATTAAGTAGCAAGAATAAACCAAAGTCCGGCAAAGGTTGGCAACCAGCCCAGAAAACAAGTTACGATAAGACTTTTCCAAAAATGCTCTGATGAGAATTACAAGTTGTTTCTAGCAACCACCTGTGACTTAAATAGACTAAGGGAGTGGCCAATTATCATCAAGCCTTACTCTCGAGGAGACCTCCTCCTCCTGAGTAGCCACTCCTGCCTTTTGGCAGCCCTGCGTGCTCGAGCATTGAGAAGAGGCTCCTCCACTTCGCTCTCTCCACTTGAAGGAGCCTCTGGAGGTTCTGAAGGCCCTGGCTGAGTCTCTGCCTCTGGCACCACATCCTCTTCAGCCTCCTCGCTGTCCGACGTGAGCGCTGGCTGCGCAGGCTGCTGGTGCGACACCACACCAGCCTCCTTGTCGTCAGGATCAGCCATGATCCGCGCAGGCCACTGGTGGGCCACAACAATCCCCTACATTATTTCATTTACCCAAACCAAATCTTCCAGTAATTCTAGACTTTTCTGGTTTTTTTTTTTAACTTTTCTTTTCTCACAATGTATTAATAGACTACAGCCTTTCTAAGCCTTGAAGTTTCCAACTGGATTTTTCAGTATCTTTCAGTTTTACAACATGCCCTGCCATGCACTTGCATAACACTGGTTACCAAGTAGCCACTCATCATTGGCATCCTTCAGTCTCAAGAGACTATGTTATCATGTCTGGAAAGAGGGAAACAGCATCTAGTGTGACTAAAAAGGCCAATTCGAGTGTGGCAATCCCTTCCACACTGAGGGCAAATACATTCTGTCCCCTGTCCAGCCCACAGATTTCGCTGGTTCCGGGACTGCCTCTTTGCCTCAACAACTAAGTAGCCACTAATTGTAAAACTTATGGTCACATCATTCACTGAATTATAGCCCATCACAAACTTTGCATCTCCTTTTTTAGTGTCATCCCTGCTTCAGTTCTACAAAGATTGTCATGCCCTGAATTCAACCACTGGTAAAATAGTCAACTTATAGGTTTCATTTCTGCTTCCACAGTTTAGAGTTCTTATTCCATGTTCTCATAATGTTTCTTATATGTACGTGTCCTTATAAAATAAGGAAGTCTTCTTTTATATTTGGCACATCAGGGACCAGAGTTCCTTGAACTTTGGCCTAGCCATGCCTTCACCTCCATCTCCATTCATAAAAGTTCAGCATTCTTTTCCAGCAAAATCCTGGACTCATCATTTGGTACCCACAGCATACACAGGGAGGAGAGGGTTAAGGGTAAAGGTCAAATCAAAACAGGACCTGTTATAGTGCCTGTCCAATTGCAATGGAAGCTCTACCCCTTTGTTCATTTATACATGTTAAAAAGGAGGTGGCCTTTAATCACTGTGCCGCAACTGCCATCATAGTACAGATATTGCTCTCTGGCACTCAAAACCTATCTAAATAGAGCAGCCATTTCCATTCAGTTTTCTTTCCAAAAGGATAGAATTGTTTTGTCACAGCATTCTTGAGATTTTGATTCTGGAGTTCCTTCTCCTACATGGATTGATTTCCTTCCCAATCTCAATTTTGGACTACTCTTAATTCATCCATTCCCCTTTTGACTTAACTGGCAAGTATGACTCTACCAAATGCTCATTCTCTTACAAACAGTGTTCTATGAGTTCCTGAAGCTATTAAATCCAATTTAGATCTAGATTTGCTTGGAAAACATAATAGTGCAGTAGTTCAGTAATATAGGCTTTGTATCTATCTTCTTCTATTCTTCTTCTAGAGCAGTGATGGTTAACATTTTCGGCACTGAGTGCTGAAACTGGAGCACATGCGTTGGAATGCTGGAACCCGGACGAGAGCAGCATGCACACTGTGCCAGCTGCTTTTCTGGGTTCCGTCACACACATGCGCACCAGACAGCAGGTCTGGCACGCATGCGTGCGCAGGAACCCAGAAAAGCAGCTGGCAACGGCGTGTGTGCCCTTAGAGAGGGCTCTGCACATGTGCTATAGGATTGCCGTCACAGTTCTAGAGTAAGTATGTATGTTAGTCTTTTTTTATAGGCCATGCATTCTTATTTCATATGATATGCATTTGATTCATTCAATTTACAATTTACATTTTTATGCCAAAGGTTCATATCTGTTGGGCTTTTCTAATTTGGCTTCCTGCGTTGAAGAGGAGGCAATGGCTTTAACAGTCTTTCAAACTCTAAAATTCTAAGAAACGTAAGTATAAAAAGCCTGCACTTAGGAAACGTATGCAACACAGCTCATGATTTAGAAAATATAGATTTAAAAAATGATTGCTCAGGGAGCTTATATTAAAAATTATTCACAGGAGAAATGGTGTTCAACAGCTCCGTACATTAGGGAAAACTGAAAACCAACATGGATGTGGGGGTTTTTTTAATGGATTTTTAAAAAATGTGAAAATGGATTGGAATTGCCTGTCTCACAGAGATAATCAATGACTGAATTAATACCTTTCCGCAGACCCTTTATTTAATGCAAAAAGAGTTTCATATAAGATCAAAACAGAATATGTGAATTATCAAACACCCCAAAAACACCCTCTTTAGTCTAGGGGTGTCCAATCTTGACAATGTTAAGACTTGCAGACTTCAACTCCTAGAATTCATGGCTTGCTGGGGAATTCTGGGAAATTGAAGTCCACAGGTCTTAAAGTTGCCAAGGTTGAACAACCCAGCTTTAGTCCTTTGAGCTGACAGACATATATATTGTGCTGTGCAAAATTATTTAGGTAGACATAAGCTTCAGTCTGTTCAACAGTATTTACTCTCTTCAGTTTTGTAATGGGGGAGCAGATTATAAAGATGTTTGAAATTATTATTTCTTATCCCTAAAAATCTAATTATTGATAAGTTTATATTTTTAAACTTGCACATGCAGCACGAAACTTGCTCTTGTGGCAAAATTTGACTTTCTTCAAAATATTGACACTTTAATGAGAACCAGATCCAGAGAATACAATGCAGTGCAATAAATCATTCGATGCATTTTATTGTTTAGCTTGGAGAAGACAAAGGCAAGATTTGCCTGGAATCAAGTAAATAGGATTTAGCCAGTAAAAATTCACCTTGTCTCTATATTGTCCTAGGAGAGACAATCTCATTTACATTTATTAGAAGTAATGAGGTAGTGTCCTGTAGATAATTAACACAATAAAATGCTGCTAATTTCACAGTGTCATTATAAAATTTGCCAGTTTAAATTAGAAAGTGATTAACCCTCCGAGTGAGGCAATGACATTTCCATTTCCCAGCCTGTGAATTAAATTTGCTTGGAGTCTTTTCATCCCTCCTCCCTGAAAAAAAAAATATTCAGTTTTATAG
Source organism: Pituophis catenifer annectens (assembly GCF_029215685.1). NCBI lineage: Eukaryota > Metazoa > Chordata > Lepidosauria > Squamata > Colubridae > Pituophis > Pituophis catenifer. The sequence goes on along the minus strand of NW_027256882.1, from coordinate 230,560,008 downwards.
CCCCTGTCAATGTCCTTTCATTTTATATGGTCTCTGACAATAAGGGGCGGCGGGAAGGAAGACGGAATCCCAGCTGCAGGATCAAAATCCATGACTATTTCATATATTAAATCAGATTCTTATTAAGTATGTACACCTTGGTTATCAGAGGATAGAGGCATGCATTTAGAGGACAGAATAACGATTCAAGAGAGCTCAGGTTCACGAGACAATGAACTTTTTCTTGGTGCATTATCGGGCAGGAAGTTTTTCCTATTAATGTGGGTCTCCCAAGGTGAATATCCTTAAGGACAGCAAATCTCTAACCTTCCAAGTTGGTCACTGCTTTATTCATTTACTATATCCATCTCTCCCCTAGCCAATTTTAATTAACACCTTTAAAAATGGGAATAAACTCATTAAAAAGGTAGATTGATTGCATAGTAATTTAAAGACTCTAACTCAAGTAAAATCCTCTTCAAGAATGTTTAATGAGGGAATGATACCACAAAAGCTTAAGGTAATGATAGAATGGGACAAACTGTTAAACTAGCTATTAATTTAATACCACTAATGCATCGATTTACAATGCTGCTAAAACTATTCTTAATCACTCTTCTCCAGTCTCCTGTTTTGCAATTACAGGGTTGTTGGTGCACAAATTTGGCATTCCAGGATAATTACGGCAATGAATGACTCCATGCATAGCCGGTATTTAGTCTGTGGTACATTGATCATATTGTTTAATCCAGCCCTGAGTCTCAACACACAGAGAAGGAAAGGTCATTCTCTAAACAGAAAATAAAGTAGATTATAATTGTGTTCGCATGATGCGATTGGCTAATGCCACCATTCCCTTGATTAATTCATGCATCACTGTGCATAGTTGTGACCGAATCAACCTGGGACTAGCAAATTTCCCAGCCATCACAAAAGAAGCACGATGGCTGGCATATTCTGCCCATTTTTTTTTTCTCCCTTCTTGGACTCCAGAAAGAAAATGAAAAGCTGCAGTGGCCACAGAGTCAATACAGGTAAGTCTTCAACATACGGCCACAACTGAACCCAAAATTTATGTTGCTAAGTGACACATTTGTTGCTCCATTTTACAGTATGTCCTTTCTTAGCACAGTTGTTAATTGAATCATTGCAGTTGTTAAATTAGTAATACAGTTGTTAAGTGAATCTGGCTTCCCCCTTCACTTTGCTTGTCAAAAGGTCGCAAAAGATTGCCATGTGAACCAGGGTGAGTTCTACTTACCTTTACTACTGGTTCGCAACAGGATCGTGCAAAGCTCCATTTTTATAGGACACTAGCTGATAACCCGGCATTCCTGTATTAGACAGAAAGAGCAACTTCACCCTGAGCCCTGATATCGGCGAGAATTAAATTAGTTAAAAATGTTTTCCCTGTGCCCCCAGAAGCATCAAGTAAAATGATACCACCTTGTTGTTTTTCTGGCTGATCCATGATCATTTGGTATGCTTTTTTCTGATCTTGATTTAGAAGTGGCTTCTTGTCCGCAAGATATGCATTAAGCTGTTTGACATTGTAGTTGTTTTTTTGTATGTAATCTGTGTGAAGTATGTCATGTCGGTCTCGTGGTGGTGCAGGCAGGCCAAGTTGCAGGAATCAGTGATCATGGCCATACATTTGTCCTCAAGAATAATCAAAGCCTTGTTGAAAAAGTCTGGACCAAACATAATTTCTAATGTTGGATTTTCCCCCTTACCAGAGGGAGCCCCCTTGTGCTGCACGGTAAAAGCCATTTTAAGGCAGTACAGTAGAAGCCTTTTTAAGGCACAACAGGCTGTATCTTAACAGAACACACACCCCGAGGGGTGCTATGGGTGTCTTACCCCCACAGTATTTTTTCCCAGAGAGTAGGTCATCTGTGTACCAAGTTTGGTTGAAATTGTTTGAGGCATTCCACAGTTATGCTGGAACATATACACACAGAGAGAGCCATTTATATATAGACCTCTAGAACTTACAGTTTCAGAAGCTGAGCAAGAGGATTAAAGCTCCAATAACCTTCTCAGTCCAGGCTTAGGAGACCCAAGCTGTTCTCATGCCACTTTGGCCACTCTCTTAAAAAAACAGGTCATGGTGTGTGAAGTTATACATCAAGTACAATGTCCTTTGGCAGTATGTCAGGTAGCATATATAAACCATTAGGGCTCTAGCAAAAGCTATATCATCCTAATAGTGCATGTCAGCCAATAGAGTTCAAATTTTCATACTTGTAAAAATAAAATAACAAAGGGAAAATTCACAAATGTATTTATTTATCTTGCAGGGACCCCATGGTATGGGAAAGTAGACCCAAGGTCTGAAGGGACCTCAAGGGGTGGGAAGCAGAGTCTGGGGTGCCTCAGGGATGATGAAGGGCTTGGATGACTAGGCCAGGCAGGCATGGGCCTGCTCTAGGCATTCCAGCATCTCCTCAGCCCCTCTGATGCACTTCGTGTGTCACCTAATGACTGTTGTGGCCTGCCAATGGCCTGTGCGGATTGTGGCTGATCCCGACGACGAGGAGGCTGGTGTGGTGTCGCGCCAGCAGCCTGTGCAGCCGGCGCTCGAGTCGGACAGCGAGGAGGCTGAAGAAGATGTGGTGCCAGAGGCAGAGATTCAGCCAGGGCCTTCAGAACCTCCAGAGGCTCCTTCAAGTGAAGAGAGTGAAGTGGAGGAGCGTCTTCTCAATGCATAGGCACGCAGAGCGGCCAAAAGGCAGGAGTGGTTCCTCAGGAGGAGGTCTCCTCGAGAGTAAGGCTTGGAGCTAATTGGCCACTCCTTTAGCCTATTTAAGTTTGCACACAGCTGGCAAACATTGCAAGAAACAACACATGTTCGTCCGGTCGTTCGCTGAGTATTTGAGAGTGAAGTTTCCTTGCAAACCTGCAATGACCACATTGGGGAGAGCAAGGATGGGAGTCGGTAAGCGAGGCAATCTGATGGGGGACCTCAGTTAATGACTGTTACAATTTGCAGCTATAGTGGGCAGGCTCCATTACGGTTGTAAGCCAAGGACTACCTGCATTGAATATTGAACTACTAAATCTCAGCTGTTCCTCTTGTTTTGTTGTTTTATATTAACTTTATAATCACATCAAGAAAATCAGCATCACAAGTAGAGTCATTTATCTGGCTGGCAGAAATGCTTGCTAATCGACCAGTGCTACTTTACAGGATTCATCTTTTAATATGTGATACTTGGAACAAAGTTTCTAAAATACTTTTGACTTTTGTGTGATTTTTTTTTTATAAATGACAACTATTTCCTTTTTGGAGTATGTTAATCTGAATCTGCAGCCTTTTTGATATAGTCAGTATTTGTACTTGCATCTCATTTATTCAGCCTGTCACTCTGCATTTTTTCCCTCCTTCTCCCTGTTGCATCTTTCAGTTATTTCGGTTAGTAGAAAAATATGTGATAGCTAAATTTTCCCATTATGCGCGCTGCAATTTGTTTTTGCCTAACACCTACCATACCAGTGGGATTTTCTTTTCTTTTCCTTTAAATAAATAAACCCAGTGTAACATTTTAGCTGTATACAAAATGCCTTTCCTATATATTCTTCTGTAAAGAGGCAAGCCCACTAAGAATAATGTTAAATGTTCTGCCTTGAAGTTTTGAATGTAATACATTTACAGAATACCATTTTCTCAAGCTCACTCTATGTTAATTTCACAGGGAGAAAAAGCTGTCAGAGGATGATCTCATTAAGTTTTCTTCAGATTGGAAACAGACACATTGAGTGTTATTAAAAGTCAAAGAAATACCATTCCGTAAGACTTGCTTGCTCTTAACGGATAATTGGTTATACGTAGTTCAAATTAATGCTCTACCAATTTTTTTTCACTGATGGGATTTTTCAGGCATTTTCATACTTCGCAATAGAAACTTCTGTTTTTTCCATTTTATTCTCAGAATGGTTAATAATTTATTTTTAATTACTCTTTATTGGAAGTGATAAAACATGCTACTGTATGTTTGTTTATTAAACACTTATGCTGCCAAATACACACAGACCCATGTCAGTCTATAATCAAATGCAACAGCATCGGTGGTGGGTTTCAAAATTTTTTACTACCGGTTATGTGGGTGTGGCTTGGTGGGCATGGCGTGGCTTGGAAGGCGTGACTTGGTGGGCATGGCAGGGGAAGGATACTGTAAAATCTCTATTCCCTCCCCACTCCAGGGAAAGGATACTGCAAAATCCCCATTTCCTCCCCATCAGCTGGGACTCGGGAGGCAGAGAATAGATGGGGGCAGGGCCAGTTAGAATTTTTACTACCGGTTCTCCGAACTATTCAAAATTTCTGCTACCGGTTCTACAGAACTGGTCAGAACTTGCTGCAATCCACCTCTGAACAGCATACAGAAAACATCCATGGTAAACCAAACATATGCATAAAACACACACTAAACATTAAAGATTGCTAGAATACTTTCAACATTAAACAACAAAATATCCACAGTAGGGTCCAAAACATCCAGTCACTCAGAGAAATAACCATGGCTATCAAAAACCATCACAAAACATCCATACAACACCTCTATACACCATGACCATCCACAATCAAAAGCCCCCCAGAATAATTCTGTTTTCTCTGCTCTCTGGAAAGCTTGTACTTCAAGGGACAACCAAGCACATAGAAAAAGTCTACTCTACAGAATTAGCGCCATTATGGAGAAGTATCACCTCCTCATCTCAGTCCTTTTGAGTTTGTGAAAATGCTGGAGAAGCTAAAGCCATTCTCTGCTTAATTGTGTTAGAAAGATTGTGGCTGAAGGAGGTGGTTGTGGAGATATCTTGCTGCCAAGCCAGATAGGGCTTTGTAGGTCAAAACCAGCACTTGAGAATTGTATTTAGAAGCATATCAGCAGACTATGGAAACCCTTAATTATAGATATAATGCACTGCTGATTATTAATATTTGCCAATATTTTGCACTAACTGAAGCTATGGGTAGTTTTCAAAGGTGCGCCCTTATAATACACATTGTAATAGTTCAGGTGTGTCATAATAAGAGCATGAGTCACGTTAGCAAAGTCCTCATGCCACAGAAGGGCCAAAATTGGTATATCAGCCATACCTGACCCAAGATCCCACAGCATCTATCTCCCCTTTAACAGGAGCCATGAATGCTGGAGAACTCCACCTCATGAATTTGCTATATTAAGGACAATGCCTCTCCCTCAAATGATATTATTGGGATTAATCAAGTTCCTCAATGTACAGTTAGTAAGTCTGTCTTCCAACCTTTTTAATAGCATTCAGATCCTAAGGACTTCCAGACATTGGGATAAGTCTTCCATGGTATTATCAGTATGGCCAAGAGTGGTGAAGATTTAAAGCCAGATATCATTATATCATTGATGATATTGTACTGGCCAATGACTTCTCTTAGTGAGTTCAGATATATGTTACATAACAGGGAAGAGAGAGTCAGTGTCTGTGTTTTGAACTTCCAGTAGGATATCTCTCTAAGATAGTATTTTTCTTAAGTCCTTGGCTACGAAAGAAAAAAATGAAAAGGAAAAAAGGCCCTGATCATAGTAAAATTGTCAATGGTATAAAGCAGTGGTGTCAAACTCACGATACGTCAGGTGAAGTATCTGGACTTTCTCTCCCACCCTTCATTAAAATGGGGATGGGCATGGCCAGCGTGTGAACCATCCAGCCCATGGGCCAGGAGTTTGACAGTCCTGGTATAAAGAATAGCAGAAATAGACCTCTTCCATAAACAAATAAGACAATAAACAAAAAAATTCAAATGTAAACTCAAGTCATGCTAAAAGCAAAAGAATAGTTCAACATGTGTAGAGCACTTGTCAAAATCAAGAAATGTAGGAAGTAGCCAGTACTAAATACAGTTAGTACAATTAGTAATGCATAGGTACCTTTTATGATAACGTTATATGATATTTGAATGGGACACTGGATAACAGTGAGGTGTAGCTTCTAAATTCTCCTTAGGGCAGATCCACCACAAATTTAATATTGTAATCTACATAAAAGGTTACCAAAGCATGGATTATATAAACTAAGCCAGAAGAGGTAATTATCAATGCCAGTCTCCATTCAAGGGCATTTAAAAGAATAGAGCAACATATACAGGTAGTCTTTGACTTATGACCACAATTGAGCCCAAAATTTCTCTTGCTGGGACAAGTATTAAGTCGGCTTTGCCTCATTTTACGAGCTTTCTTGTCATGGTTGTTAAGTGAATTACAGCAGTTGTTGAGTTAGTAACACGATTATAAAGTGAATCTGGCTCCCCCATTGACTTTGCTAGTCAGGAGGTTGCAAAAGGGGATCACATGACCCCAGGACACTACAACCGTCATAAATATGAGTCAGTTGCCAAGCATCTGAATTTTGATACAAGACTACGGGGATGCTGCAATGGTCGTAAGTGTGAAAAACGGTCATAAGTCACTTTTTTCAGTGTTGTTGTAACTTTGAACAGTAACTAAATGAACTGTTGTAAGTCGAGGACTATCTGTATTTTAAAAAAAACATAAAGAATAACATTCAGTATATTACGAATCGTGTATGTTTCTATGCTATCAAAATAATGTAAGGTTAGTCACACTTTTAAAAGCTATTTACATATATTTCAGACAGATTTCATGTAGCTACTTTGATTACGGTGTTTTGGCTTCAGTACTAAAATGAATGCAATGGAGTTTTATCAGGTTTGCTGGTAGTGAACAGAAGAATAATCTCTTCTATGCGAACCCCTCACATTCTAGATAAATTCCAAACTATAACTTAGAATTTGTGCTTCAAATGGAGCAGAAACATATTGAAGCATTGCAGTTATCATGAGATAATTGAGAATTGGAAACTCCTCAAGACCGTTGCTATTACTGCCATTCCCCATAGTAATTGCAAGAGGAAACATTGTATTTAAATCTGGCAACCTTGAAATGAATGTAAAGTGCCTTTTTTTTCCCTTCATAAAATTTTATAACACTGGACCAAATTGTTTCATGCTACGAGAAAAAAAAAGCAAGTTTGTAAATCTAGCTTGCCAGCTTGCAAATCAGAAATTAGGACTCAATGTAGCATATGGAGATGGCTCCAAGGCCGAGGGGAAATACAGCTCAGTGTCTCGGCTAGAATGTGGCTTACTTCTCTAATCAATTTTCAGTTTTTTAACATATGTTTCCTTTGGGAGGAGAATGGTAGGAGAAGGTAGCAAAGGAGGTTGAGGAGCAAAAAAAGAACTGAACCGCTTAACTGTTCAGTTAAGTACCATTAGAAGAGAATATTTGTAGCTCAGGGTTGAAATGAGCTTGGTACTGTCTGAATTTGGTGGTTTTCTTGCAGACATTTCATTTGAAAATTACCAAATAATGTGTATAATAACAGGGGTATCAAACTGGTGGCCCATGGGCTGGATGAGTCACGCACAGGCTACGCCTACCTCAGCTCCATGAAGGGGAATAACATCCTAAAATGTCACATGACAGCAATGTGACGCAGTGAGTTTGACACCCATGTAGTAAGGAATGGGGTATATAGGAAGACCATTCCTTACTACCACTGATAAGGTTACCTAGTTTAGGTATGAACATCTACAAGAAAACAACCAAGCTCAGCACCAAGAACCCCTCCTTTCAACCCTGAGCTACAAATATTCTCCTTTATCAAAGAAGGCGAGATAATCAAGGTACTTTTTATGGAAATTTAAAAAAAAAATGTGTTTGAAAGTAAGTGAGAATAGCTAAATGAGATTTTAGCCACAGAATGTATCAGGGAATTGCGCAGCCAGAGTCCAAATAAAGTCAGAGACGCTGCTACAAACTTGCAATTTTATATAAATAAATATATTTTACAACTATATACACAGCAAACTAGATAGTCAGGCAAACAGGAGCATCATCAGGTAAATCAACACAGCAGGAACATCATGAGGTAAATTACAGAACACACACAAAAGAAGCGGGGAAAAAGTGGGAAACTCCCCCGCCACACCCATAGCAACCAATCACAGCACAGATTATCTCACACAGGAACCAGCAGTCTACAATCGATCAGTCACAACTGTATGTTCTGGCTCACCGCACAACCCCACTGTTCCAGCTACTAAATTCAAATATCTGAACAGAATGGAATTAAAAATAAAAGTTATTAAATTATCTGCAGCAAAACTGAAATGGGAAGGAATATTTTAGAAATCTGAATGATCTGAATGATATGTCATTGCATCAGTGGCGGGTTGCTACCGGTAGTGGCAGCGGCGGGAGGCTCCACCCACCCACCCGGACGCTTCTGTGCATACACAGAAGCGTTGCATGCGAGCAAGCGCATGCCCATGAGCGAACCAGTAGCAACGGGTTTTGAAACCCGCCCCTCTATTGCATGGAACTGTAATGAGTATTTTGTTAGTAAATTATACTTTTTATCAAGATATTTACAAATTGTAAATCTGAAAGTACAGGAAAATGTCTTTAACCAGATGAGTTGGAAATTGCAGTTGGTGCAGAATGGGATAGCCTAACTGCTGATATTAATAGACTATTTCAGCCGCATAGCATCTCTGCTGCGGTCATTTCACTGGTATAACAATAGGTTTATGGGTTTACTTCAAAGTGTCATTTTACCCTACTAAACTTGGCTCTCACTTTCCTTCAGGACTGATTCTACTGAAAGGATTCAGGGTATTCTGTGAGGATCTTCCCAAAAGCAGATGTTTAGAATCCCAAACCTATGCAAAGTTAAGCAGTAGGGACACTAACCCTTGGCAATTCTTCTCAATAGCGGATCAAATGGTATGGAATAAATTTCACTCTGACAGCGATTATCTCAGTAGAATTGAAATAAATGCTGTAAAAGTTAGAATTTTTAAAAAATGGAAAACAAGTAATAAATGCATTGTGAATGATGTAAAATCATTCACAATGCTATAAGCGTAGATGGTAACTCAAAAAATGATACTATAAGCTGCTTAACATGTTTAACAGGAATGTAAAACTACCGTGTTTTCCCAAAAATATGACCTATTCAAAAAGTAAGGCCTAGTCTGATTTTTGGGGGTAGGCCTAATATAAGCCCTACCCCAAAAATAAGCCTATTGAAGTGTCTGGGTGTGGCCAGCACAGGAGGCAGCCCTTCCCTTCTGCGATCACCTCAGGGCTGCTCAGCCCCTTAATCAGGGCCCGTGGATCAGTTGAACCGCTCCAATCACTGCCTCCAGTAAGCATGGCCGTTTTTGCAGCCAATTGCGGCTGTAAAAGAAGCTGGAAGCCAAGCGACACACCTCACATGCTTCGTGTCCTCCTTACCTAACAGTGATAGCCACAGCAGGCAATTCCGTCCATGAAACAGCTGCCTCATGGGTGTCACTCTGGCTGCTGCCTCCAGCAAGCATGGCCACTTTTTCCATCAATTGCAGCCACAAAAGCAGCAGGAGATGTTACTGTAGCTGTGGAGGAAAGGACAATGTGCAGAAAAATGTCCCCCTCACATACACACAGCAACAAATCATTCTTTCAAAGAGGAGCCCTGCATAGACACATATCCAAAAATACTCCCTCCATGGCTTCGGAGCCCCCAGACTTGCAATCCTGTGCAGGGAAGGCAGAGTTTGCTCCGAAGCTGTGGCGGCAGAGCATTGCACAAGGAGACATTCACAGCTACAGTAACATTTCTGAAATGTTAACTTTTAACACTGTACTGGGCTACGTGAGTTGGGATGAAATAACGGTAAAAATTTTTTGGATAGCTGCTGCTACAGTACCCTTTGGAAGGCCGGCGCAAAGTGCGTGGGGCACATCGCTTGGCCTCCTGCTGCTTTTGTGGCTGCAATCGATGAGAAAAGCGGCCATACTTGCTGAAGGCAGTGGCCAGAACAGCACCCATGAGGCAGCTGTTCCGTGAATGGAATTACCTGCTGTGACTGTCACCGTTAGGTAAGGAAGGCGCGAGGCATGTGGAGTGCGTTGCTTGGCCTCCAGCTTCTTTTGCAGCCGCAATTGGCTGCAAAGGTGGCCACGCTTGCTGGAAGAGGCAGCCTGAGCAGCACCCATGAATCAGCTGTTTTGTGAATGGTGGGATGGCCTGCTGCGACCCTTTGGGAAGCTGGCAAGAGGGACTGCTCGCCCCACCCCCCACCTCATACCAGTACATGGGGGGAAAATAAGACACCCCCCCCCCAGAAAAGAAGTCTTAGCTGGTTTTTGGGGGGTCAAAAGAAAATAAGACCCAGTCTTGTTTTCGGGGAAACATGGTAATTCTTTGTGTGATGAATAAAAAAAAAATCTTACATTGTTCCTCTATACAAAGGAAATATAACAAGCATGTATGTGACAAAAAAAAAAAAAAAACCCACAAAAGGCTTAGTGTATATTATTTTCTTGGCAAGGTATTTGGCTGAGTACTGATTGAAATGGTACGAGAGGTGACAATGAACAATATTTGTTGAATTGAATTGAACAGCTGCAGTGTGACTGTTTTCCAGGCAGTTAGCTCAGGTCATATTTGTTTGCTCTTCATCAAGGCATTGAGATAGGCATGAATGTGAGAAAAAATGTTTATTGTACTTTTGTTGATTTAAGGAAAGCATACACTAAAGTGAATAGGCTTAAATTGTGCTTTGAATGAATATGGAGTTGAAACTTGCTTGCTGAATGTGATAAGAATGGCACACGATGGAAGTAAAGCATGCATGCAAATAAGGGGAATATGTAGCAAATAATTGAAGAGCAGTAAGACAAAGATGTGCGATGTCTGCTTATTTGTTTAATGTATTTATGGATAAATGAAAGCGGGTGGTAACATTAGAGATGTGTTGGCTAGGGACATGAATATATGTATATGCAAATCATGCTGTGTTGTTTGCTTAGAACCTGAAGGATTTGCTTCGAATGGGAGATGGGCTATAACATGCAGTGAGGCGTGTGAATCTGAAAATTAATATCAAACATTGCAATTTGACAAGGAAAAAGGAGTAGTGGACAATTGCAAAGTATGCATAAATGGCAAAAATTAGAAAAAGTGAATGAATATCTATACCTTGGTAGATTGTTTAATTAAGATGGGAAACAAATGAAAACATTTCAATAAATGCCAATGCTGGTAAAAAGGTGATTGAAGGCAGGTGGTTTGTTGTGAAGTATCAAAAAGTGAAAATGGTTGTGTAAAAGAGTTTGCTTCTGTCTACTTTGGTATACAGAAATGAGTTTCGGTAAATAATGAAGTGAGACTGAGAAATGTGAGAGGTGAGTTTGATACAAGAAGAAGAGAGGTAGGGTCATGAATATATAGGTGCTGAATGAATAACCATTGAGTACCAAAGAAATTGATTAGTGTGAAAGGAATATATTAAGGTGGTTTGTTCATCTACAGGCAATGAATGAATGAGGATCAAATTGTAAAACAAATACATGAAGAGGATGAGCCGGAAGGGAGGCTGAGAAGGTTGTAGTTGGGTGGAGCCAATGGGATCCTCAAAAAGAGAAAAGTAAGAATTTTGAAGAATAAGGTAATAAATGAATTGGTAGAAGCAAGAATTGTCTGCGAGATTTAGAAAGTGTGGACAGATATAGTGAACAATGTTGACATAGTTCTAGCTATATTTCTTTTGTCTTTCTTATCCTGTGCCAATAAATAAAAAATAATACTAAAAAGAATAGCATGATAGATATTTACACATGTATGTTTCAAAAGAAAATGTCAAAGTAGCAAACTCATTGAATTTAATGAATTTATCCCTAAGGAAGCATGCATAAGACTGTGTTATTTAGACATTCAAAATCCATACCAAAATAAAAGCAGATCTTATTAATCCTTTCAGGTCTTTTATTTTGAATGGTAATATTAATGTTTTACAGAATTATTGATTGTCAGTTAGAACCAAATTAGGATTGTTAAATGATTTCAAAAAGCACACACATTGTTTTTTAGTAAGAACTATTAGAGCAGAGAAGGTAGAGGGAATTTTTTAAAACTCAGCAATTTACCATAAAATACAAATGAATCTTTCTTTTTTTCAGAAATTCAGGAGGACATGAACACTATATACTGTAAGATAGTATTGATGGTTAATTAAAACCAACACATCCCCTAGAAGACAAAAATCCATCCAGAACAATAAACATAAATAACATTTCTTGACTTCTTCTGCCACCAAATCAAATAACTTGTTAATTACAAAAGGATGAACAACTGCTGAGATAGTTTTAAACATGGACCATCAATAGAATGTGATAACATCCAATATAGTCAAGAAATGTTTTAGATAAGCCCAGGTTCACACACAAGAATACTGTGAGAGGATTATAAAACAAGACTTACTTACTGTATTTTTTGGAGTATAAGACGCAGCTTAGTTTTTTGGGAAGGAAAAAATCTGCCTACCAGGTATTCATCTGGCTAGTGTCCTTACTCTGGTCAGCTTCAGCACATTAGTTTGCTGGTTTTGAGCGCGCGTGCGCTTTCTATCCCCTGCTTGGAGATAAAAAACAGCTTCTAAAGCACAACTGATCTTTGGAGAGAGAAGCAATGAGAAAAGCAGGCAAAGCACGGAGATCACTTCACTTGCTAGTGCCTCATTAGGGCTGAAAAAAAGCTTCTAAAGCACAGCTGAGAGTCGGAGGGAGCAGGCAAAGCACAGAGATCGGTTCACTGAAAAAAAAGCTTCTAAAGCACAACTGAGAGTTGGAGGTAGCAGGCAAAACCCGGAAGATCGCGTCACTTGCTAGCGCCTTGTTAGGGCTGAAAAAAGCTTCAAAAAACCTACATTTGGAGTATAAGACACACCCAAATTTTCAGCCTCTTTTGGGGGGGGGAGTGTGTCTTATACTGCGAAAAATACAGTACTTACTTAGTGAAGAATTAAACTTATAATCAAAAACACCAGCGTTTTAGGATTACTTTCATATCAAGGTTTTCAGTCCAGATTGTGGTATCATTTCTAAAATAAGAGTGGTGGATCCATCACACATGGAAGGTGGCATTTGTTTTGGAAGCTTCTTTATTTGGCCAGTTTTGGTGGACCAATTGTCTTCATGAAGAAATATTTGGGTTACAAAGGTTTAGATTATAACATAGCAAGAACTATTAACTTTTGCTGGTTTTTAAATTAATGGATGCCAGGTGTTATCAGATGGGGAAGGGAGAGTGAGCAATAGAGTTTGGCCTAAGAACACACAAACAAAAAAAGTAACAAGCAGAGTGAGATATGGTCAGAGGCTATAGCATGACTATTACATGTAGACGAAGCTAGCTGTGATTGGCTTCCCTTCCTTTAAATTATAATCTAACCATGGAAATCTAGGTATCAATGAAGATGGCCCAGTCATCCTAAAGGTCCACTTTTTTAAATGTCATATTAATTGCAGGTACAAACTCTAGTATCCATGGTTCATTTCTGGATGAAATTATTGAGCTGGATGTATTGCAGAGATCTACATGAGAGAAGAGGGAAGAATTAATCAATGGAACTTTGTCCATTGTTGACCTGGCTGAAATTTCTGGAAAGTCTATCCCATAGACCAAAAAACAGGCCAACAGTCTGACAGTTTTGACTGATTCTTGCTGCATTTGGGTGACAGGGACAGTATATGAATAGTGCTAATCTACTCTATTGTCCAAAAAAGCCTTTTTGAGTTAGGGTAAATTCTGGCAAATCAGTGGACCAACCTAGACTTCTTGTCACAGAAAATGTCATTGTTCATGCTGAAGGTTCCTGGCAAGAAAAGATTCAATTTCTAATGTCTACCATGACAGCTATGGACCTTTTTTTTGTGTGTGTGTGCTTTAATTTATATGCCGCCCTTCTCCGGAGACTCAGGGCGGCTTACAATGCGTTAAGCAATAGCCTTCATACTTTTATATATTTATACAAAGTCAGCTTATTGCCCCCACAATCTGGGTCCTCATTTCACCTACCTTTGAAAGGATGGAAGGCTGAGTCAACCTTGAGCCTGGTGAGATTTGAACTTGCAGTAATTGCAAGCAGCAGATATTAATAACACTGCTGAGTCCACTGTACTACAGGCTCTTTTAATTTATTTTATTTGGTATCTGTCCCCAGATATACATGTGGTAGGGCAAATGTAGCGTTTGGTGTTAGCAATCTGGAAGTAGAGGAGATTTCTGTAAATTTGTTGCCATGGACAAACTTTCAAATTACAGTAGAACCTCTGGTCACGACCATAATTCGTTCCATAACTTTGGTCACAAACCAATTTGGTCATGACCCAACCTAATTTTTGGAAATTTGGCGCTTACAAAAAAAAATGGCGTGGAAGGGGAAATCAGCCACACAAAAAAAAAAAAATGTGAAATTTTTGTCGGAACCCAATTTGGTCATGGTCAGAAGCATTCATGACCAGAAGTTCTACTGTAGTTTTAACTGGCAGCTCCTATATCCTTTGCAAGGTGGAAGACTAATTAAAATCATCTCAAAGGATTCTCATGGTTTTTTGAATGCTCTTGGGAAATTACTGCCTACTCTGTCACTACCACTACCATGCTGGCCCAGGAATTCTGGGAGTTGAAATCCCCAGGTTGTAAAGTTGCAATAGTTGCCCATTCCTGGGTTAAGTCCTGGCTGATTAGTGAAAAATGAAAATGGCTCAGGTAATTGTGCTATTGTTCTTAAACACTTTATTCTCCCTGACAGAGCTAAGGTAAACCCAGGTTCTTGGTTTATCAGGTAACTGAGGGCTGTCAAGCGGTGAGGTAGAAGATTGAAGCATAAATGGAGGAATCTCCATGATGAACCAGACCAAACATGGAGGGTGGTCTCTTTTGTGTGCCCATTTAAATTTGAGTTCTGCCAGTGAGTGCCACAAAAAGAGCTTATTTTTCTCTCATTATATACACTGATATAATATAATATATTATATATCATATAATAAGTAATATAATACAATTAATGATATGATATGATATGATATGATAATAATGTAATACAATACAATACAATACAATACAATACAATACAATACAATACAATACAATACAATACAATACAATACAATACAATACAATATGTCTGATATAGTATCAGAACACGTCAATGATACCTTCCTATATTGTGCTGCATCGCTCTTGAGATGTTGCGTGAAGGTAGCTGGAATCATCAGAGGCTTGCTGTGAACAATTTTCATCATTCTCTGCATTCTGATTTAGATATCAGTGTTGGAGCAACTGCTTGTCAAATTCATATGGATGTTTTTTTCCATCTTGTGAATCTTTAGGTTGCAGATAGGGGATGCGTCAAAATGAGGGCTACCGTTTGGTTGCTCAATCTTTGCTCTTTCTGATTGATTAAATTGCCTAGTTTGTGAGTGTCCCATGGTTAATGGAGATATGATCAATAACTCCCTGAGTGCTGGATGTTTTCCTATCTGCTTAAAGGAGGTAGTTACAAGACCTTTATTGAAAAAATCTTTCCCTTGACTGGGAAGATATTTTAAATTATAGAGCAGTTTTAAATATTTCATTGTGGGATCAGTATATTGAGAATGTGCTTGATGTAACTGTCCAGTTAGATCTGGATGAACCTGATTTTCTGGATAAATTTTAATCAGGATTTTACCTGGAATGTGATATTGAGACTACTTCGGTCAAATTGGTAGAACATCTATATTGGCCACCAAATGACCCTGCTACCATAGTTTTCTTGGATTTTTCATGCTTTCACTATAAATGACCATAGTAGTAGGTCACCTGGATGAGGTAGGCCCTGGGAGCACTGTTGTGCAGTGGTTCTTATGAAGACTATGGCTAGAAACCGGAATTGGAACATCACTGATCAACAACTAGATAACTAGTGTCATTAATCTATGGTATTCTATAAAGTTACTTTTTTTTTTTTAGGCTGTTTACGTGAAATGTTGGAGAAGGTCATTTAGAATTTTGGAACAGAATCAGATTGCAGCAAGGAACTGAATGAGGAAGAACCAACTTGAAATTAAAGCCTGACAAGTTAGAACCACTATTGGTGAGGATAAAGCAGCACTCTGAAACTGAGATAAAATGTGTTCTGGTTTAACACGTGTTCCCCCAGAAAGAATTTATTCACTGCTTGAGAGTGGTCTTGACCAGTTACACATCACTGGATTTCCAGGTAGGAGTAATAAGAGAAAACTTACACAATCATGGCTACCTATGAGAAGTAGTAGGATTGATTAATACTATAAGCCCCTGATGGCGAAGCTATGGCACACAAGACACAGGTGGCACGTAGCGCCCTCTCTGTGGGCACATGAGCCATCGCCCCAGTTCAGCTCCGCCACGCATGCGTGCATGCCTCCCGCTGGCCAGCTGGTTGTTGAGTCTCTGCCGTGCATGCATGGGGCTCATGGGGAGGGTCTGTGCGTGGGAGGGCATGTGCATGGGGCATGTTTGCATGTGCGGGTCCCAGGCATGTATTGCATTTTGGGGGTTCGGCCAAGTGCACACATTCACATGCATACACACATGCTTTGGTCACTCAGTCCAGAAAAGGTTAGCTATCACTGCTATATCCTATCTATTTATCCATCCATCCATCCATCCATCCATCCATACATCCATACATACATCTTCTCTATCTATCCATATATCTTTCTAATCAATTCATCTGTCCGCGTAGCCATCATCTATTTTTCCTTCCTTCCTTCCTTCCTTCCTTCCTTCCTTCCTTCCTTCCTTCCTTCCTTCCTTCCTTCCTTCCTTCCTTCCTTCCTTCGCATCTATCTATCTATCTATCTATCTATCTATCTATCCAGCTATGTATCATCTGCTCCATTGACCATACTAACAAACTATTTCAATCCTTCTGCTGAATGCATGGACTTCAGAGCAGAACCAGCTGAGGGTATTCAGTCAATGCACAGAAAAATCTGAAGAGGGTTAGTTTATGGCAGCTTCACATTCATTTGTTTTATAGGCTCTTCACCCAGGTATGACTCATATTCTGAAATAAAGTAAAACATGTTTTTAAAAAGAAACAAATAAAATGGAACTCATTTTGAAGTGTGGATTACTTGAATCAATAGGCTGTATTTTATTGCTTTTTAAAGATGTTTATTTTGGATCTATCAATTCCTGAAACTCAAATAATTCAAAAATTCAATTTGATCATAAAACAATTTGTTCAGTTCGGCTTATATACTAGAAAAGCGTTATGAAATTACATGGGCTTCACTTGGAGGTAAAATAAGAAAAGATGTAATGACTTCTAAGGTCTTCATTTTTCAAACATCTGTTTTTCTATAGATTTGTTGATTCTTTGTAATTAGCAACATCAATGCATGTACAACAAATAGAGGAGGAAAAAGTCAAATAAGTAAACACCGGAGTATTGTGCTTTTGTGTAAAAGTCTTCAAGCGTGGAGGCTGGCTGGGTGACGAAGCCCAGGTGAGGTTACAGGTAAGAGAGGAAACCAAGGAAGGGACTCCAAACATGACTCATCATTTAAACTGATCAGATACTTTTACAATGTTTTTATCAAGGAGTTTATCAGGGCTTGCCAAATAAACATTCATACCTCATGAGAGATATTAGTTGTTAGTGGTGCAGTGCTGAAGAACAATATTTTAAAGCCTGCTATTACAAATGTTTTCCATCTCATTCATATCTCTTTGCTATCTCCTGCAATTTGTGATCACCCACAATAATAATTCCTGGTAGTCGCTTGAACTGGAAAAATTGTCTCAACTTTTTAATGCTTTTTTTTAAACTCAATTAAGCAATTGTGGTGAGTGCCGACATATCTTTTACCTCCTAAAAGATGCAGGTGGCTTTTTCATTTAAATGAAATCTAGCAGGAGGGAGAGAAGGACAGAAGGAAGGAAGGAATTGGCAAATTTAAAATTAAAAGATACTTGTCTGACAAGTTGTAAAGGCTTCTTGGGTGAACTTCAGGGGTGTACTGCTGGGGGTTTGCAGGGTTCGGGAGAACCTCTAGCTAAGATTCTGTGCAGTTCGGAGAACACCAAAATCCCACTTCTGGCTGGCCCTGCCCACCCCTCCCAGGAGTCCCCAGGCAATCCGTTTTGGATGCAGGTAAGTACAGGGCATGCACGGAGGTTCAGGGAGAGTGAAAAACAGGCCTACTGGAAGTTTGGGAAGGTAGGAATCGGGTCTGTTTCTGGCCTCCTGAGGGCCTCTAGAGCCTAGGGAGGCCATTTTTGCCCTCCTGGAGGCTCAAGGAAAGCTTCCGGAGCCCAGGGAGGGCAAAAATGCCCCCCCCATGGTGCAGGAGGCTGACTAGGCTACACCTATCTTGGCCATGCCCACCCAGCAAACAGGCAGAGAACCCCTTGCTAAAATGTTTGAAGCCCACCCTGGAGAACTTCCAGTCCTGGTCCGGAGCTTGATCAAAAGGAATAAAAAACAAACATGTGATGGCTTCATAAATCTTCTGTCCATTGTAGAGAACAGGAATAATATAGTCTTAAGAACAGCCATTTGGACTTGGTCAGGGAATCCAGTATCCAGGCTTATACTTTGTCCCTTAAAAACATCAGTGGCTGCTTCATGTGGTTAGGAAACATTGCAAAGCAATTTTGCATATGGCATTTTGTGGAATATTAAATGATTAGAAAAATGAGCATTGACCAGCTCGATGCAAGCTCTGGGGCATGGTTATTGGTGGAAACTATGATGATATCACTTGTATCATACTGACCAATGAAAATAACATAATTTGCATCATTTCCATAACGATGTCACGATGCCCATCATGTTATTTGACCCTTCCTGGCCCTTGTGCTGTGGATATCCATGATCTACAGCACAAATTGCAGCACTGCTTCCTTTGAAAGATGATTTCTGCTTTTCTTTCTGCATCAGTGATGTTAATTTGGGGATTATGAAAAATTGCCTAAAGCCAAATGTTAAGCAATCTGTATTTTCTCCCACTTTTTCTTTAAACACTATTTATTTATTTAGTCACAATATAAATAAATCATATCTACAGATTTATATCCCCCCCTCCTTTCTGCCTCTAGGGCACTGGAGGCAGCTAACAATAAAAACAAAACGTACATGCTTAAAATTCTATATGAAGAGTTAAAATCGCTCTCAGAACTCATTCAAACTACCTGAAGGGAAAAAAAGTTTTGACTTGCTTCTGAGAACGAAATCAATTGGGGGCTGAGTGCAATTAGTTTGTGAGTAACACAGGAGCAAGCCATCTTGTGTGTGCCGAACAAATTGGTCTCAGAAAGTGAGAGCAGTTTGAAGAGGCCTCTTCTGCTAAATTTAAAGTCTTGAAAGGTTCTTCTTGAGAGCGGCAGGCTCTCAGATACTCAGATCCTAAGCCATTTGTGCCTTGAAAGGTTAAAGCAATTCCTTCAATTGTACTAGGAAAACAATTGGCAACCGGTTTGCTCTTCAGCATGGGCACAGTATATTCTGACACTGAGCTCCTGTTATTAGTTTAGCTGCTACCTGTTACCCTGATGAGGTTTCTGGGCACTATCCATAGTCAAGTTGAGATACAATGTATACAAGGTATGAAGTCATCATGGTAATCTCTTGCTCAGGAAAACTCAATGGGTCAAACACGTTATGCAGCAAAAAATATACATACTATCAAGTATACAAAGGTACATCAACATTCATCATTACAACAATGACAAAATGCTTGAGGAAATATAAAATATACAATTACCCAAAACTTACTGTCTTAGTTGAAATTGTTCTTCCTTTTTCCCTTTGTAATTCTGATTTTAAAACATTGATGTCATTCAGCACCAAAAGGCTTATTAATAAGGAGGGAAATTTCTAGTGAAGGATTATCATCTTGATCAGTTTTATGAAAAATTTCATTAAATCTTATCCTGGATATCATCCAAAACTTTGCCAGCAAAACACTACATAAAACAGATTGCTTTCTAAGAGTGGACGACTAGAAAAATTCATTACCTCATAAAATACTTTGCCCCCAGCCCAAATTATGACAGAAATTAATCTGTGTGTGAGAAGTAAATAAATCCTTCCATAATTATATTTATATTTAAATATAATATTTATCTGTTCTTCTACTACCTGCTTTGATGTAAGGATTGCATTTGTGGTTAATTCATTTCTTAGGGTGGAGAATCTTTTAAAAATACTATTTTTGCTAGAATATTTCTCTTCCATGTTCCAACTTTTTCATGTCCAGTTTGAACAGCTGATCTGATTTCTCAAAACTCTTTCTTTTCCCTCCTGCTAATAGATATAAAATCTATCCCATTCCCAGAATATTAGGACCAGAGGTTCTAATGAAATTAAATCTCGGAAGAATCAGGATTGGCAAAAGGATTTTTTTTTTTTACACAATGTGTAATTAACTTTGGAATTTGCTGCCATGAGATGTAGTGCCAGCTACCAGCTTGGTTGAGTTCAAAAATGGATTGGATTAATTCATGACAGTCTTGAGGATCAAGGGCTCTTAGACTAGAAGGCCATCTGCTGGGAATCTAGTGGTCTTCCTTGTGTGATGGTTGGCCACTGTGACATCCAGCAGAGAAATGTACCTAATGCTCTTGCCTCCTATTTTTCCCATAACACCAACCCTGTGAGGTAGGTTGGGCTGAGAGAGAAAGTCACCCAACTGGCTTCTGTGGCTAAGGCAGGACTGGAACTCACAGTCTCTCATATTTTTAAGTCCTACTTCTTCAGCCCTGCACTCAACAGGATCTCCTCCTTTTGCTATATAGTCAGGTTTTTCAACTGCTCCAGTAAATGATAAAACTATGACTTAGATCCTAAATTGCTCCTAGATGTAAGAAAATGTGTTTTTATTAGTTGCTCCCTTCAAGCACAGCACAGCACAACTTTGCCAATTATTTCCCATCTCCAGAAGTAACATTTGCAAGGAGGACGAAGTAGAACATTCTTCTCGGAGCATGAATTCGGTTCTTTTCATGGAAAGAAGCTAGACTCCAAACCAGTCAAACTTATATCTGTTGGAAGAAGAAAAGGACAAAATGGCTTTTCCTCACAGTTGCTCCATACTATGCAGATCTCAATATCTAGAAATGGGAATAGGAGGCAGCCAGCCTCCATTTTGGTCTGAGGGGGGGAAAGGAAATCAAAGAATTTTTTTCACATTGATAATTGCAAGCAGCCTGGTTATGCCTCTAAAAGCAAGGACCTCTTTAATTTATTCTCACACAATACTTTTTCTTTATTGTAAAATATGGCTACTATATCCAGTAGTTGAGAGTTCATGGTGTGATAAATTACTAGGTTCTTAATAATATCTTTTCTTTTAACACAGAGAAATACTGTATCATTAACATTGTCATTGTTCAAATATCAGTGAGTCTATTTAGTTGGGAAGGCAAGGATCCCTCACAAATGCAATCTTACAGAAAACATTTTCCTGTAAGAGTAATCCACTTTTAACCTTAGCTATATGAGTCTGAAAAAAGTTTGCAAAACATGGTAAAAAATGATTTCTGAACTAACTATATCTTCCTATATTATATCTTTTTCAACATAGAGATACTGAAATAAAATAATTGATGGGCCACCTGCTTAATTTGCAGATTCAAAGTAGCTGGAATAGGTAAAATAGTCTAATAGTTATGCAGACTGGCTGTAACCATATACTCCCTTTGTGGGTTGGTTTTCTTGATTCCATTCTTGTGGTGCACAGTGGGTAGAATGCAGTATTGAAGGCCAATTCTGCTGACTGTCGGCTGCCAGCAGTTCGATTCTTATTGGCTCAAAGTTGACTCAGCCTTCCATCCTTCCAAAGTCTGTAAAATGAGGATCCAGATTGTTGGGGGCAATATGCTAACTCTGTAAACCACTTAGAGAGGGCTGTAAAGCACTGTGAAGCAGTATATAAGTCTAAGTGCTATTGTTATTTGTCCCCATGGACAATGGCAGGGGTGAAATCAGGAATCTTTGCATTTAGAAGGTCCTGTGTCAAAGATTCCAGTTTCGTGTATTTTTATAGATCTGGAAAGAGCTCATATATCAAAGGAGTGGCCTTTAGAACCAATTTTTCACACAATTTATACATAAAGAAACCTAATGTTTTCCAATCATTGTACAGATTATTGACTATAGGCACAGACAGACAGGTTATGAACCATATGGTGTGTGTTGTGTGTATGATACCATATACACACACAATACACCATATCATTCATATTCTGTTTTTACAATCATTCCATTATACAGTAGTTTATATGGATTTGCCCATAGTGGTTTGACTAGATTACTGTACATGTAGGTTCAAGAGCAACTGTTGTAAAGCAGGCAGAAACATTACCAAACAAATATTAAAAATGAATTGCTGGCAGGGATGATAAAATAATGAAGTCACCCTCTGGTATCTTTTAAACTTAGCACCTGTTGCAGTGGTGGGATTCAGCCAGTTTGCACCACTTCAGGAGAACCAGTTGTTAACTTTCTGATCAGTTTGGCAAACTGGTTGTTGGAAGAAATCATTAGGGCAGAGAACCGGTTTTTACATTACTTGAATCCCACCACTGACCTGTTGGATTGTTGATTGTTGACTGTGGCAGTCCCTATCGTGCTAATTTCCTCCTACACAGGAACTGGAATAACAGAGAGAGAGAATGTAGGTGTTTTCCCTGTATGCATTGCTGATAGTTCAGTGACAGACAATTCAGGACACATGTCAACTCTTCCTCCTCTAATTTGCTTTTTTTTTTTTTTTTGGTCAATTTTGCAAATAGAATTTTTTTAGGTCCCAGATCTCAAAGTGAAGTAGTCTGAATTTCATTGAAGACTAGAGGATATTGGAGGAGAATTTCTATCTGGGTACTTTTTAGATTTTTGTTTTTTAACTGCAGTTCTTAGCTCAAACCAAATGCACAGTGTATGTTTTGGCATATCATAGATTTAAAACTATGTTTTCAAAGTCCTTTTAGAGTTGCACATTTTTTTAAAAAAATTATTTTTATATGCCGCCCTTCTCCGGAGACTCAGGGTGGCTTACAATGCCTTCATACTTTTGTATATTTTATACAAAGTCAGCTTATTGCCCCCACAAACCGGGTCCTCATTTTACCCACCTTAGAAAGGATGGAAGGCTGAGTCAACCTTGAGCCTGGTAGAATTGAACTTGCAGTAATTGCAGGCAGCTGGATGTTAAATGCTGCCTTAGTAGGAGGCATTAGCCTCCTATGCCACTCAGGCTTAAATGTTATACATTTAATTTGTATAACATCTTTAAAATGGGTGAATGTATGTGTACAAATATAAAGAGACAGAGCAGACGTGGAATGGGCTCAGGATGATCACCTGCAAATTTGACAGACTGATTTCCTATTTTTGAGCCCTAGCCTGCAAGGAGAAATTCACATTTTATTCTCTTGCCTGGTGCATTAATGAAGGCTCTGTTCCACTGACAGTCTCCTTCTCTATCAAGACATTCCTCTTATCTCGAGCATAACTGATTCTTATCATCATGCAGCTATTACCCTGTAGCATTCCTGTTCTATAGGGTCCTGGAGATGTATGAATATCCAGGTGAATTGCAAAGTACTAATATAGAGATTAATTAAATTGGTATAGTCAAGCAGAAATAATCTTTCCTGCTCTCAAGGCATGTATGTATCCTGCAACACTGCACCTTCAATCTTCGAGCTGGAAGTTGCATTTCTCTCTAATGACAGGTTGAAAAGTAGTCAGCTATTCTTTGAATCATTTGTAGAAACCAGCAGGATAAGACATTAACAAGCTTAAAAGGCATTACCTGTCTAGTCCTACCAGGAGGTTTATGCTGACTGTAGGGGTTTCACATATCTCTTGTACTTTCATGAGGGAATTAGTTAAAATTGCCATAGTGGAAAGTATTTGATTTAGATTAATCTCACTTTCCCAAGCAGTGGAGACTCATTATTCTGATTGGCTGTTCTAACCATACTGCCCTTAATGCTTCATCTATACACTCAAGGAAAAAAAAAAAGCTTTCCATGCAAAGCTCTCACTGGATAAGTAAAACAGATCGTTATTAGCTTTGCAAGAAAAAAGCCTTTTAAAGCCTAAAATAAAATATAAAAACCTGGGGGAAAAAATATGTGTAATGTACCGAACATTCACAATTAGGGCAGAAGTCACTCCTTCCTCTTCTCTTCTAGACAGCTGTTAATTGGGCCTTTTAAATCTAAAAATCCCCAGTCGTGACCATGTGAGCTGCTTGTTAAGTGTACATCACCCTTTTGGAGAAGGTGAGACCAGCCAAAGGTATGTATGTGCAATTCTAGACAGTAGGCTTCTTTACTCTAATCTTTTTCAGCTGTGTTGGAATGCATTTCCCAAAATTCCAGTGTTGGGAATTGGGGAGTTGTAATCCCAAAGCATATCTGGGTGGTATTACGTTGAGGAAGGTTGCTAGAAGCATTTATTTCGGAATAAATCCCACTACATAGAGGAAAGCCATCTCAGATTTTAAACACTTGTTTTTGGCAGATGGATGGTTGTAATTAAATATACTTTCATGAAAATATTAACTGATATTATAAGATATTCCTCAGCTTACAACCAGTTAGCCACCATTATAAGTTCCAACCAACCGATTTGGAAGGGAATTACGACCCAGATTTGAAGTTCTGATGACCGTGTCTTCCCATGTAGTCACATCACCGTACTTCAGATGTTTGACAATAATGGCAGTGTTTGCAGTGTCCTGTGGTCACGTGATCACCATTTTATGACGGTTTGTCTAAAAACCAGCATTTACTTCCAGTTTTCAGCAAAACTGTGCCTTTAGAAAACTAGCGGTTTACTTAACGATTGCAGTGTTTGCTTTATGAAATTGATTCTCTTAACGACGAAGTCATGAAATCAGGTTGATCACAAGTTACGACTGTAATGGGTAGGCTCCATGACAGTCATAACTCAAGGATTACCTAGAGTGAATACCAACCTTAATATATTTTGGTGTCCACATTTCTGTTTTGATCTTAATTTCAAGCGGTGATACAGTAAAAAAAAATATTTAGAGACATTGCAGATCTTGTGTTTCCACTATATTTATTAACCTGACATTTCCCAGGTATGAATGGGAAAAGGCCACCAGAATTTTCTAGTTTGTTCATTAGAAACGAAAACTGATACTGAACTATAAACTCTGTACGACCAGCTAAATTGGTGTTCCTTGTGATTACACTCAAAGCAGAAGCTCAAAGAGCAAGAAAGCTGAAACAGGGATAACAGCCCATCCTGTCATTAACACTGATGTGAGCTCTATTTACATTAAAGGTGAGGAAATTGTACCCAAATTTTCATTTTGACTGAAGAAGTTACTTGGGTGAGTAACAAAATGCCTCAGTTTTAATAAACTTTGGCCCAGTTGCCATGATTTAACTTTTTAAGAAACTTTTGGCCTGGATGATCTTCATTGATTGTATATATTGCCAGGGAAGTCTAACACAGTTTTTATTTGACTTCAAAAGAAGAAACTTTTTTCAAACTTTTTGAAAATGGAAGTTAGAAGAGTCAAAACTCTCCAGAATATTTGTGGAAAAAATGAAATTTAGGTAGATGATTAAGAAAGCCAAAAAGGATCTGATAACATTGACTCACAACATTAAGATAATTAAACACACAGAACCTGGAAACCTGGAAATGAAGATTAAACGGGATTGTGCAGCAATGTAGAGAATCTAAATGATGTCTCTTCATCACAGAACATCTGGCACATGCCTGAAGGGATGTTTTTAAGGAAAAAAAGTCTAGAAACTGAAGCATGTAATGTGGACAAAATATGAAATTCTATACTAACTGGCACACTGAAAACAAACAAACCATCTATAGTTGTTGGTGTGGCATCTGAAGGAGAGGGAGGGAGGGGGGAGAGAGAGACAGACAGAGTATCCTGCTAAAAAATAATCAGGTGATCATCTGTAGGTACCATTAATCATACAGAGGTCTTTGACAGTATCAACCTATATGCGAATAACATATAATATGCAGACATAATAGCTCTATATGTTACCCACCCAGGTGTAAGGCCAAGGACAGGATGTTGTTAGAATGGAGAGAACCAAGAAAAGTAACCATTCTGTTCAGTGGTGGGTTTCAAATTTTTTTACTACTGGTTCTGTGGGTGTGGCTTGGTGGGTGCGGTGTGGTGGGCGTGGCTTGGTAGGCGTGACAGGGGAAGGATACTGTAAAAGCTCTATTCCCTCCCCAATCCAGGGAGAGGTTACTGCAAAATCCCCATTTCCTCCAATCAGCTGGGACTTGGGAGGCAGAGAATAGATGGGGGCAGGGCCAGTCAGAATTTTTACTACCAGTTCTCCGAACTATTCAAAATTTTCACTACCGGTTCGCCGAACTACTCAAAATTTTCACTACCGGTTCTCCACAACTGGTCAGAACTTGCTGAAATCCACCTCTGATTCTGTTCTTACCCAGTATTTTAAGATTATACACAATTCTCTCGTAATTAGCTTTACTGAAATTCTTTTTATTGTAAAAGCAGCCACCAAATAAAGTATAAGTATTTTATGACATTCTCCATCTTTTATGCCACCTTGCAAAATCCCCAACTAACATTAGAATATAATACAGAAGTACACGTTGAAAAGGTGGCTTCAAAAGCAGATTAAAAAAGCATCAGGTAATCAAAAATCTAACAAAAATAGTAGCTACAAAGGGATAAGTGATATAAATGATAATGAAATCATCCGATAAACATTTTGACTGAAATATAGCAAAGGTGGTACCAAGGGAAAGAGTCCAGGGATGAAATCATACTTTGAGATTCCACCACAAAATGGGTTTCTCTTTATAGTTACCACTAAAGGACCTCTGCTAAAGATAATTCATGTATGAGTTTGTAGGCTCAGATTTGATGTGAAGGTATCATCTTTAGCTACTCAGATACTATATAATCATAAGTTGTGTTCTGAATTTTCCAAGCATTTCAGATTTATTATATCACTATTCCTTAGCAGTACTTTGCATATTGTACACATATTGTACACATATGGATACAAAGATAAGAATGCAGTTTGTCTAAATCCACCACTAAATTCTAGACATTTGGGATTTTCTAGTTCACAGGACTTAGCTACTTACTTTTACATTTGCTGGACAATTCACTTTCGGATAAATTTTGGTGTTGTCACTTTTATAATGTTTTTGTAAGATAGCTCATTTGGCTAGTACTAAATGAATGGATGATTCTCCATTATGTTGGAATTAATGACCAATTGACCAATTCCTTCCTTTCCTTCCTTCCTTCCTTCCTTCCTTCCTTCCTTCCTTCCTTCCTTCCTTCCTTCCTTCCTTGTTTGCTTTCTTGCCTGCTTCCTCCCTTCCTTCCTCCCTCCCTCCCTCCCTTCCTTTTCTTTCTTTCTTTCTTTCTTTCTTTCTTTCTTTCTTTCTTTCTTTCTTTCTTTCTTTCTTCTCCCTCTCTCTGTTGCATGTATGTGTGTCTTTTGAAACATATAAATGGCACAAAATCTACAAGGAGATGAAAATCATCACCTATGCTTTAAATCAAAGCAATTGCACTGGGTGCTTTTGAAATCTCATATTCAGTTGTTTACACACATTGTAATTATCACTTTAAGTTTCTCAACAACTGAAGTAGCCCTGTGGTTTTATACAATACAGGCTTTCACTGAGCATCAGTTTTAGCACTGCATTGCCCTCTGCTGTTCTGGGGAGAAATCAGTCTACGCAATTCATCTCCAAGGCATCAGAATTGATAACTGGAATATGGCTAATGAGGGCTGAGTAGAAAATTGGGGGAACTAGTTAACCAGGAATATATAGAAAGGCAGAGAAGAAAGACACATGCAAAATTAATTTTAGAGTATACACATTAGGCAACTTGTCCTAATGCTAGATAATTTTCCCAGCTTCCAACTTATAATATTAGTGCATCACTCTTGAAATATCATTTAGTGCAATTACAGATGTTGTGGTGAGTTTGTAGATGGCATCAGAGAAAATAATGTAACACAAAGCAGCATCCATCAGCCAAAAGCACTATGACTACTCATGCCAGGCCTCACTCTTATGAAATCCAATTTCAGCTTTTTATCATAAGTTACCATTACAAATATTCTTTAGCTGCAAGAAGCAAAGCTCTGGCCTGCGAGTGAGTTGTACTTATTTGAATGACAATGTACTGCATATATCAAATTTCAAGGTTTTGCCCATGAGATGAAAGCCAATCAGCTGAGAAAGAAACTTGGCTTGTTTAAAATTTGGTGTTCTGTATTAAATAATTTTTGTGCGATGGTGTTGTAGTGTCTCTAAACTGTACAGTAATAGGCCAAAAATAAAATTTCCCTTACGATTGCTAAAAACAGATTGCAAATTTGTTAATCTGGGTTGAAATTCATACATTTTTCCTTGGTGGGCAAACTGGAATTAATGAATTCTATTTCTTGGATATGCATTCTAATCACACCAGGATAATTTTTCTTTTAAGAATGTGATGTACATAGCCAGGGAAGTCTACAATGCTTTTTAACCACAGAATAGTTCTGACAGCCTAAGACTGTTCCTTCGTTCATACATGCACATTGTCCATGGTGCCCCACAGGGGGGAAACTAGCTTTGCACCAGTTGGCTACCAGCATTTAAAAAATGTTGATTCTTCTGAATTGTCTTCCACCAACCACACCTCACATCCAGGCAGGTCCAGCACCACAACACTCAAAACACTGCTAGCTTTTCCAACTGGAGTGGTACATATTTATCCACTTGCTTTTTTACATGCTTTCAAACTGCTTATGTGCAGGAGCTAGGGGCAAAAGATGGGAAGTCACTCCACCACACAAAGCCATGAGCTCAAATCACCAGAGTGCCAACCATGCCAACAGATCCAATGTCTTTAACCTGCTGCACCACTGTGCCACCACCAGGTAGCCACCACCTTTGTAGCCTCCAAATGGGTAGGATGGAAGTGCTCATCATCCTTGAACTTCGGCCATGCTGACTAGGCTAACTGTTCTGACCCAGCCTTCACGAGCTCCACTCAACAGCCTACTGGTAAGAAGAAATACCTTTTTATTTAGAAAAGCAGGAATACACAACATTCACTGACAATGCTCCAGGTTCCACATCCTTAGGTGGGGTATGATGCAGGGGTGAAATTTAAAAATGTTCGCTACCGGTTCTGTGGGTGTGGCTTAATTAGTGGGCGGGACTTAGTGGTCAGGTGACTGGGTGGGTGTGGCTTGTTGGTCAGGTGGGTGTGGCCAAGTTGACATCACTTCTTTGCCCTTTTTTAACCTACAAAACACAACACAACACAACTGGCTCACCCACAATGTAAAAGCAGCTGTGCTAGACCCAAAATGGCCCCTGCAACAAGCAGGAACCTCACACAGGCACAAAAAGCCCCCAAAAAACCAACTTTCACACTTTACACACATACAACACAACACAACACCACACAACACAACTGGCTCACCCACAATGTAAAAGCAGCTGTGCTAGACCCAAAATGGCCCCTGCAACAAGCAGGAACCTCACACAGGCACAAAAAGCCCAAAAAACCAACTTTCACACTTTACACACATAAAATTCCACATACAGCTTTGTGAGATTTTGTGTGTTTGTGTAGTTAGAGTGAAACACTACAGAAACATACAAAATCTCAGAAAGCTGCACAAATTTTATTTTATTTTATTTTTATTTTTATATAAAAGCAGCTAAATTTAAAACTTCCTAAACTTTAAATGGCTAGGTCTAAAAAAAGAACAACTAAAAAAAACCCAATTAACTATTTTTTTAAAGCTCCCAAAGGAGAAAAAAACTTACAGGCAGGCAGGCAGGCAGGCAGAAAGAGCTGCTCACCAATGAGCTTGATTGCAGGCAGGGAGATTCAGTTGCTTGCTGATGCAATGGATTGCAGGGATTACAGCAAGCGAAGCAAGGCAGGCGTGCGAAGGTAAGCAAGATGGAGGCTGTGGGGGGAAGGGATTTTTGCTACCGGCTCTCTGAACTGCCTGCCACCATCGCTACCTACTCGCCCGAGCCGGTCCGAACCGGGAGCATTTCACCCCTGGTATGATGCTAGTTGCCTCTTCGTGGTGCATCCTGGATAGGATGGAAGTGTGAACCAAATGACTAGCAACAATTGGCAGTCAGACTACATTGAAGAATTGGCAGTTAGCAACAGTTAGCAGTCAGACATCTTTGTAGAACTCCTGGCTCTCTAAATACATGGCAATGGATAAACAAAAAGCCACATTGAACCACCAACTTTGCAGAGGCAGGAAGCCTTAGTGAAGCAGTAGAACAAAATTATGAGAAACCCACCTCTTCCTGTGCACGCTGATCTTCCTCTTTTATCAAGTGGCAGGCCTCAGAGCCTTCGCTGGCTCTGATTGTAATCCAGGCACCAGTGGTGAAATCCAGCCAGATCGATCCGGCTCTCGCCATCTGGTAGGGCCGGTGGTGGGAGGCTCCGCCCACCCACCTGGCTGTCATCATGTCCCATTTTTGACCCTCTGCGCATGTGCAGAAGACTCTGCACATGTGTGGAGAGGCACGTGCGAGCATAGCAAGCACGCATGTGCGCGCGCTCACATTTGCAATCCGGTAGCAAAGGTAAGTACATTTCACCCCTGCCAGGCACCCCCTCCATCTCCTCTGACTCATCTGACTTGACTGTCATCTCCGCTGGCAGTCAACGAGCCACAATACTTAACAGCTGTTCTGCAATAGGGTGTCTCCACTCTCCTGTCCCCACAAAGTTGCTAGTTGGAGGGGAGAAACAACATTGGTAGGAAAGGGGTTCAATCAAACATTACCATCCCAGAAATCAGAAGAGAAACTATTTTGTCCCTATTTTTTTCTTCTGTTTAATTGTACTGCTTTTCCTTCCATGCATATTTTGATTGATATGCATTGATATCATTGCCATTCCCCCTCCTTTCTCACACAGACTCAGCATGGGGCATCTTTCAAACTTTTAAATCTGCTTTTGAAGAAAGCATGCTTGGATTTTTGTAAGGCCTTTTGATTTCTTTCCCAGTTTTTCAGAAAATCCAGCAAATCAATATAATACTTTGATGTGAGTAAAATAGTTTCAAATGAAACCATGGCCCAGGGACAACCTCTTGTGGAGCAAGGCTACCACACAAGCTTGGCTTATCTGCCTTCCCACCTGCTACCAGGTACATAGGAAGATGCACATGGTAGCATTAGTTGCTTTGGACCATGGAAGGATCAGAGTATAAAAAGCACAAACATGACTGAATTCATAAAGACAGTTTTAAAAATGCCTTCCTCTACAGGGGAATGTGATGTAGAAGCATAAAAAGTTTTTCATAAACATAAAATTATTTATTGAAATAGCCCTTCTGTTTACTCTGATTGGCAGTAGTTTGCTAGATGAACAAAACTACATCTTCTGTTATATATTGTTTTAAACTGGATATGCCAACGATTGGATATACACACAAGACAATACCCATAGAAATTGTGATATACTCCAACTTTTGAATACATAGATATGAAGGTAAATATACATGTCCCAGGATAATGTTACAGGATCCAATCTGGGTTGGTCACTCATGCTGGAGCCCATCTTCAGGGACCGTCTCTCCAGACAGAGATTGAGAGAAGTTTCCTGAAGATGGGCTCCACCATGAGTCCGAAAACTCTGAAGACAAAAGCTCTGGTTCTGGTGACCAATCCAGATTGGATCCCACAATATGTAGATAGAGAGATAGCAGTTCCAGAATTCATCCTTTTCTGTTTTTCAATAAATTTATTAAAGTTCACAAATACAAAGTTAAGAATAGCAAAATTGGAATGGAACTTGGAGGTCTTCTAGTCCAAAACTTTGCTCCAGCAGGAAACCCTATACCCGGGATGGCGAACCTATGGCACGCTTGCCACAGGTGGCATGCGTAGCCATATCAGTGGGCATGTGAGCTCAGCTCCGGCGTGCATGCGCACGCCAGCCAGCTGACTTTCAGATCTTCTGGGCCCACCAGAAGTAGGGAAACAGGCTGTTTCCTGCCTCCGGAGGGCCTCGGGGGGTGGGGAAGGCCCGTTTTTCTTTCTCACCTGGCTCCAGGGCCTCTCTAGGAGTCTGGGGTGTGTGAAAATGTCCTTCCCCACCCCCCGGAGGTCCTCCAGAGGCCAAAAATGGCCTGATTGACAACTTCTGGAAGGGGAGTTCAAGCGCATATGCGCGGGGGCAGGGCACATAGCATTATGGGTGTGGGCATGTGAGTGCACGACCCCCCCCATTCCCCCCCTCCTGGCACGCGATGGCAAAAATGTTAGCCATCACTGCCCTATACTATCCTGGACAAATGGTTGTCCAATCTCTTCTTGAAAACCACCAGTGATGGAACACCAATGATAGAACACATAATTTTGGAAGAAAATTGAAGGAAAGCCAGTCACTGATGAATCGTTTTCACTGTCAGGAAATTTATCCTTACTTCTAAACTAAGTATAACAAGAAAGAAAAGAAGAAAGAAATAGAAAAGAAAGAAAAGGTATATAAAATATGGCTCCCCCTTCCTCCAAACAAGTAAATAATTTGGCTAATTTAATACCATCCCTAGTACATCAAATTCCTCTATCTCATCCCTTATCATTAGTCCAGTTACAGAAAATTGCATCTTTCAATCCTAATTGGCAAAAGTCTGTTAAGAAATATTAACACACATATTTTAATTGTAATCAAACATTTTAATTTTATAATCCAAATTTATCCTTTTTTCTAAGAAATAAAGCAGAAAAAATTTCTTTCCACTTACAGTATAGAGAAATCTTTAAAGCCTCATCATAAAAGCTGGGTCAAAAAGAAGTCCCACTAATATCTACCAGAAACTATAACATATATCTTTTAACCCTTATCCAACAGATTAATTTTATAAATCCTCTTTTCCTTTTTTTTAAACTTGATGTTTACCTCAATCAAGTAATCTCCCACAAGTTTATTTCTTATCACTTTCTTTCAGGGGTGAAATGCACTTACCTTCGCTACTGGATTGCAAATGTGAGTGCACGTGCCTCCTCCACGCATGCACAGAGCCTTCTGCGCATGTGCAGAGGGTCAAAAATGAAATGTGATTATGTCCAGGTGGGTGGGCGGAGCCTCCTGATGCCAGCCCTACCGGATCACACGAGCCAGATAGATCTGGTTGGATTTCACCATTGCTTTCTTTGTGTCTCCTTCTAGGAACAACTTGAGCAATTCCCCTTTGCCTCTTCTCAGCAAGAGTTTCCTTGGTCTCACACAATCCTTTGTGGAAATCCAAAATAAGAAGATTTCCCAAATCAATTTTCTGATTTATTACTTGTATATCTCCTTTGATTATTAAGACATCAACTGGTTTCATTTGTAAATCCATTTTGTCATCATTTTCCGTATCGCTTTTATAATCCAGCATTTTTAAAAGTCCAAATTTAAAGAGCCTTGGTAGTACAGTGGTCTAAGGCACCCTGTTATTAAGCTGGTTATTAAGACCAGCTGCCTGCAATTACTGCAGGTTCGAATCTCGCCAAGGCTCAAGGTTGACTCAGCCTTCCATCCTTTCTAAGGTAGGTAAATTGAGGACCCAGTTTGTGGGGGCAATAAGCTGACTTTGTATAAATATACAAAAGGATGAAGGCTATTGCTGAGCACATTGTAAGCCACCCTGAGTCTCCGGAGAAGGGCGGCATATAAATCAAATTAAAAAAAAAAATCAGTCTCTGTTTTATCCAATAAAACCTATTGATCTTCTACTATATTTTCTATGCCCATGATGGCGAACCTAGGGCACACATGCCGTAGATGGCCTCAGTTCAGTTCCTCTGTGCATGCATGCACGCTAGCTAGTCTTCGGGTCTCTGCAATGCATGTGCGAGGGGCAAGGATGCATGCGGGGTGTGTGCGCATATGCGTGGGAGGCACATGTGGGGGTGCGTGCATGTGCGGGGTGCATGCAGAGGGGGCACATACACAGGGCATATGCGCGGGGCCACGCACGCATTGCATTTTGGGGGTTTGGACATGCTCTTGCGCTTTGGGCACTCAGTCCAGAAAAGGTTAGCTATCACTGTTCTATGCTGTAGTGTCATCCAATTGTGTGCATAACTTCTAAATAAATTGTTCCCAAACAACCTTAATTTATTCTCTATTCAAATTGTGTTGTTCCATTGTATTGCAGAGACCCGAAGACTAGCTAGCGTGCATGCATGCGCAGAGGAACTGAACTGAGGCCATCTACGGCATGTGTGCCCTAGGTTCGCCATCATGGGCATAGAAAATATAGTAGAAGATCAATAGGTTTTATTGGATAAAACAGAGACTGATTTTTTTTTTTAATTTGATTTATATGCCGCCCTTCTCCGGAGACTCAGGGCGGCTGTCCTCCTTTAAAAGCATTCTTTGCTCTTTCTGGTTCCCTGGTAGCCAGCTTTCAAGTTGTGTCTTATCATCTGTTTATTTTCCAATCAATAAAATTTTCCTATGGGAGAATTTCTTACAATTAGTTTCAAAGGCCTCATCTACTTTTATAAATAATTTATAAATAAATTTTATAATTTTTTAAGCATCCCAAAGGAACTATTGTTTCAAGTCTATCTCGCCCCTTATCTTTCCAAAATCCACATTCTAGTCCCTGTTTTGCTGTTTTCCAAAAATTAAAGTTTCTCTTGTTAATCCTTAAATTTACTCAGTGCTTCTTTCATCCAAGATGGAAAGAAAATCTCCCAGTGTAGTACATGTACACTGTACATGTAGTACAGTGTAGTACAGTCCTTCAGAAAGTTCTTAGTGCCAAAGAAATCAGTTCTTGCTAAAGTAATCAACGGAGGAAGTAGGTGAACTCAGTGCCTGTTTGAAAAGCGCTGAGTATTGCTTAGGGAAGATGAATATTCCCCGAATATTCTCAATGAATATTGTTAGCAATCTCTTCTCAGATTGACTCTGTACTGAGTCAAACATGGCCAATTTTGGACTTCTCTTTAATCCAGAGAAATGTTCCGAGGAGCTGACCCTTGTAATAGCTCCTATTTCAGCAACATCGACTTTGGAAAAGGCAAAATAGTGCTCAGTCCATCATGTTGTCCAAAAGCCATTTGTTCATCCTTTTCTGGACAGCTAACCCAGTGTTCATAAATGGCGAGAAAGTAAACCCACATGGAAATTGCAGATAATCCAGATAATTGAATAGTGAATGTCAATTTTGCTAAAACCTATGGTTGTAAATAAATGTATACACAATAACAGCAATAGCGAATGTGTGATTGGGGAATGTCCTTTAGGTTTTAATCCCTCTCCTCCCAAATAGATTCAGAATACATTTTATATGGGTAGAAACTAGGAGGATCCTACAATAGTTAAGTTCTAAAACAAGTAGGTTCATGAAAGATATCTCGGCTCCTTAGAATTATTATCTATTGCAAAGCAAAACTCCAGGATAAGCAACTAAAGAAATATTCGGGAAAATAAAATTAATTTTTACCTATTTTAGTTTCAATATTCCATTTGATCTTTCTACTTGTCCTACTGCCAAATGCTGGGGTATTACACCCTAAATTGAAGCATAAGTACATACCAGGCACAATATTCAAAAATAATCATGATTACAGTAAAGAGAAAATGCTGCTGTGATAATACACCTTAACAGCCTTGAAAGTGGCATTTTACCTAGGTTTTAGACGTGTCTCTCTCATGGGTTTTAACCGGAGTTGCGCTCTCAAAAAAGCCAGAATTCCTGCCTTATCACAAAGTCTATCAAAAATGAATCAGAGAATAGTCCAGTTGATTGCAATGAAAGTTCCTTAAAGAAGCCACGGCAGTGTGTCTGTCATTTTCACATGGTCATTTCCCAGCCAGCATACTGTAAGGCTCCATTCCTGTTTTGATTGTGTGAATCTGTAGTTAGTATATCGGTATACAGTATATCTTGGTAGATATATGTAGCTTTCCCTTGAACTACAATCATTAGCAAGGACTAAGAGACCTTTGGTTGTTATTCAACTTGTAGGTTTTAGATTTGCTCATCCCATCACAGAAAGCAAACAGAGCAGTTGCTGAAATCACACTTGTGTTTGATTTTAATGAAATTTTACAACAAGGAACATGCCTGTTGGCTATGATTTATTCCCTACCTTCCTTCAGATTTTCAAGGAGGTTTTCAAACAAATTTAACATTAAACCATTAAAACAAAAGCTTAAAATGTGCTATAAAAATGACACAAAGCATCACTAGAATTAACTGATTACCGTATTTTTCAGAGTATAAGACACACCTTCCCCCCCCAAAAGGGGGTGAAAATTTAGGTGCAACTTATACACCAAATGTAGCCCTGGCCACCCACTGGCCCCCACACTTTGGACTCTGCCTCCCAGCAGTTACCTCCTTGTAGCAAGCAGCAAGAAGAAACGGCCCATTTCAGCTTCAGCACAGCCTAATTAGCACAAGTTGATTGGATTGGCCTCCCAACTCTCAGCTGTTTTGTGCAGGCCTCTGCTGCTTGCTACAAGGAGGTAAATTGCTGGAGCAGATTTTTTTTTCTTGTGCTAATAAAGTTGTGCTGAAAATGAAAATGAAAGTAAAGCAGGCTATTTGCTGTTTGCTGCAACAAGGTAAAATTGCTGGGAGGCAGAGGCAGATTTCTTTTCTTGTTTTCCTCACCAAAAAAGGTAGGTGCATCTTATAGTCCGGTGCGTCTTATACTCTGAAAAATACGGTATGTGCCCTCAAGTTAATGTTAGTTTTTAGTGACTACATGAAAAGTTTTTCTCTGTGATCATCTTTTTCTAACCTGGTCTTCTGGGTCTTCCAACAGTGCACTCATTGGCACTGTAACTGCATCCATCCAGCTTCCTGCTGGCCATCCTCTTCTTTTCTCCCACTTTCCCAACATTAAGAACCTTCTCCAGAGAGCCAGTAGAATTAAAGTGAAATGCAAAAAAGCATATCCAGTGGAACGAAAACCTTAGGAAAAGATTTAAAAGAACCTTGCCAGCTGCTGGAAGAACATTAAAGAAAGTGCCAAGGGAGCCTGCCATGATGAAAATCTTACATGCCATTTCTCCTGTAACCATCCTTCTATGGTAAATGGTGGAGGTACCCAGAGAAATATTTCTATTCAAGATAATTCAGCTGTGGAACTTGCTGCCATTGATTATGGCAATCAATTTAGATGGTTTGGCATGAATGGACTGGATTCATTCATATAGGATCAGGCTCTACGTGCCACTCATTTTGATGGCTGATTACTAACACTGGAAATATAAGTAGCATGTCTTGAATGCCAGTTCCTAGGACCAACAGCAATGGAGTGCTGTACCATCCTGTCCATATTTGTGAATTACCTTAATGCATCCTATTGGCTACTACTGTATATTAGAAAGCTGGATTGGATGGACTACTGTTCCAATGCAGGACTTTACTACTGATCTTAAGAAAAGACATATATGAGATCAAGTCGAAGACATGATGGGGTCATAGACATCCACTACTAACTACAAGCAAATAATAATGATGATGCTGGTCTTTAGTACATTACTTATGGCTTTTGAATCATCACTTCCCACACCCCATCCCATGCATGGAGGTAATGGCATCACGATAAATAAATACTGTATATCAGGGGTAGGTTCTAAATTTTTTTATTACTGGTTCTGTGGGCGTGGCTTATTTTGTGGGTGTGGTTTGATGGTCATGTGACAATTCTTTAGTATTTAACAGAGGTACTGGTCTACCAGGCTTGTAACTGCTTGCAGAACTGTACTGGTGTATCCATTTGTTTTTGGAGCATCCTGGTCTACCCATTTGTTTTTGGATCATCCCAGTCTACCCATTTGTTTTTCGAGCACCCTGGTCTACCACCACACTGCCTTTTAACACTGATCAGCTGTAGAGCGGCCCTTTGAAGCCCCCCGGCAAAAGTTTAAACAGTTTTTTTCCTTCCAGCTGATCAGCTGGGACTTGGAAGGCAGCGAAAAATTGGGGGCGTGGCCAAATAAAAGGTAAGAATAATGCGCGGGGGGGAGTGGGCGGGCCCAGCTCCTGAAACAAAGAGAACCAGTTCGGTGATGTCATATCGTCACCACTACCGGCTCGGCGAAACCGGGCAGAACCGGGAGGAACCCACCACTGCTGTATATTTAGAACTATAATTTGGGTGATCTTCAATTTACAAACTATCATCAAAGTCAACCCTTTACAGCAGTGGTGTCAAACCAGCAGCATCATGTCGTCATCATGTGATGTATCATGACTCTTTTCCCCTTCGCTAAACCAGAGGTGGGTGTGGCCAGTGCGTGATGCATGCGGGCCATAGGCACTCCTGCTTTACAGCAAAACTAAGCAAACCTTTTAAGGCTGGAGGCCATTCATAAAAAAAGAGGATGAAAGGTGGGCAGAACAGTAATAGCTATGTTACCGTTCTCAAAGGCTTAATACATCTTCATTCATTTTTTTAAAAAAAATCTCTTCCCTACAAAATCAACAAACCAAGAAGCATCATGTTTCTGAAAAGCAAAACACAGCAGTATCATCTTTTTTTCTAATGGACAATATGTGACCCACAGATTGTGATGCCCACCTCTGTTATAGGTAGTACCATATTGTTGCATAAAATAAAGGTTACAAGGACCTAGATTTGAGAGAAATGGGTTACTATTAAAATTGGAAATCAGTCTTAGTCATGATTTGTGGGAGCATTCTCACATTCCTAAGTGACACTTTTGGGGTCCTCCATGTCTACAAGCACCAAGTCAAAATCAACTTCATGTCAGAAACATACAAAGAGGAAAATTTAGCTAAGAGATTTGCAAAGTGATGTGATCTCATTCTGACTGACATATGATATACTGTAACTGTTCTCTTACACCCTGGAAAAAAGTGATTCATTTTACCCTCTCATGTGATTATATTTTAGCCATCTTTGACTGGGGCAGAGATTTGTCTGCTAATCTGGAATTCAATCAGTGTTAGTGATGGGTTGCCCCCCGGTTCAGATTGGTTCTCAACTGGTAGTAAAGGTAAATAGAACCCACCCCTGATCAGCATATAGGGTGTGCCTGCCCTATAGGGCAGGTCTATGAGGTCAAGACAAAAGGTACTACAGAAGTGTCTGAAAGCAAAGCAGACTAGATGAAAAGAAGGAAGAAAACTTTTTTTAAGATGAGGGACACATCTGCCCAGGGATAGAATTGCATAGAGATTATAGCTAGATATACAGTGGTGCCTGCCCTATAGAGGAGCCTCCCCATATATATACGGGACAGAAATATTACGGCATGGTTAGTTTTCTTTCTTTGTGTTTGGTTATTTTTGCATAATGCTGTGAGCCACTCAAAGTTATGTTATATAAGACTGGTTGCCATATAAATCTTACAAATAAATAAATGCCTGAAATTGCTAGGAATATCCTCTTTTTTCCCCCTTCAGATTCCCACTTTTTTCCTCTTTATGACTTGATGTCTATGGAGATTCTCAGTCATCCAGGTCATGGTTGTTGACCTTAACGACTTGCTAAAAGAATGCAAATGATCAGCTGTCTGCAAGGAGTATAAATCTTTCCATTTCCCACTATCTAGTCAGAGCCGAAGAAGCTTCTTGGATGAGAAGGAAACATCTTCAAAGAAAAACCAGAGTCCAGTTGCCTCTTGAAAAAGCACCTTTGGGACTCTTTATGGCTTTATGACTTTTCATTTTCTCCCATCTTCAGGTAAGGAAACTTCAGAGAGCTGTTTCTAACAATTTGAATGGCTCTTCTGTTAAGGCCACAGGGAAGAGATCCTTGAATGTAGACCTGCTGAACTGTATATCCTTGGAGCATAGCATTTCTCTGGTTGAATTATGTTTCATACTAGAATGAGATGTAACTGGATAGAACTGTACAGTACTTGGAGTTTTTTGTAAAAAGAATAATAAAAGTGGGATACAAATAAATAAATAATAGAATGGGTGACAAAACTGGAGAGAGGCAAAGTTCTCTCAGCCACGATCCATGTAAGTATTCATAGAGGATAACCAGCACCTTGAATTGCACCCAGAAGTTGACTGGTAGCCAGTATAGCTAGAGGAGTAGTATTGTCACATGGGCAAACCAAAGTGCACTATTTTCATGGCTAGATTCTGGATTCTATACTAATGTAGTGTGGACTTCAGAGTGATCTTCACTCTGCACCCATGCACAACACATTGTAATAATCCAAATGCAAGGTGAGACTAAGGCGCGAATCATTTTGAGAAGGAGCTACTGATCCAGGAAGGGGTGTAACTAGTGGACAAACTACAACCGTGCAATCTCATCATTTTAGCTGCCATTTACACCGGATTGTATCGGAGTGATTTCTTTGGTGTTATCAGCCCATGAATGCTAACTGACAAATTTATAATCTCCAAGTAGTGTACAATTCTATCCAGTTACATAAAATTTAAAGGACAGCAAAGTCCCAATCTGTTTTCATGTGTGAATGATGTTCAATAATGCATAAGATTACTAGTATCGTTAAAGGAGATTAGAATAACTATTAGAGTTAGAGAGAAATACTAACGTAACATAAAATAAATTACCTTTTTGGGAAAGATTGAAGAGAACAGAAGATAACAAAGCTCATTTCTGTCAAAAGTGTATCTATGATACACGTATTTGAGTATACATATACTCCTGAAGAGAGGTTAGAGTTCATTTTGCATTGAGTGGTTTTGTTTTGCTAGAATTTTGTGCAGAGCACCATTGGATTAGCCTAACAATTGGATATTTTTTTTGAAAATGAATACCATTTATGCTCATGAGGACTAAAAGACCATGAGTACAGCAAAGTGGAGGCCTCAATTTATCCAAAGGTCAAGGTTTATTATTAGCAGACAGTCTGGTAATGCTATCTCATGCCAACTAGATACTAGAAAAGGGGAGTATGGAAAAATGCAAATTTCTCCCAAAAGCTGACAAATGCAACCATTTCAATCCTTCTTTGGGAAGAAAGTGGACATAATATGTTGCATTTCTTTCAAAACCACACAGAGCACTTTTGAGGTAGAAGATTGCAACTTTGCCCATTACAAAGAGCTAACTAACAGCAAGTAGCAACAAATGGAATCTTCTTGTGTCCACACAACACTCACACTTAGAATAAATTGGAGAAATTTCCATTAAAAAGACATAACAAGAAACTTGTAAATGTATCAGTGATATTTACACTGAAATATAGATATTAAGATAATAAGAACTCTGTCAGAAATAATAAATGGATGTGGAATCTCTGGTGGATTTGTTTTATTTACAAAATCCATAATGTTATAGACTAGAAAATAACCATGTTGATATAATATCTTTGGCAGTCCTACTCATATGATAAAAGTTTCACCTACACAATGAATTCAAAGTCATTTCAATTTGATTTAGCTATAATGACATCTCAAAGAGTCCCAGGATTTTGATTTGTGAAGCTGCCAGTCATGCTTTGCTTCTCTTTTTAAAGGATTTTGTAATTAACATGTCTTAGTTCGTAACATAGTAAATATATAGGTTGGGGACAAATTTAAATTTGAGTGTAAATTACACTTTAATTTGGAACTGTTGAAATAATTTGGATTGTCGCCATGGAATAAAATGGTGCACACAAAAACACCCACAGAGTCACTTTGATCAGGATTCCCCCCCCCCCGAAATATCACTATTGGCATGAGCTGAATAGGTGGAGGCTTAAATCCCAATTGCTATTCAGTGTAATCATATAATGTTTGTTTACAAATAAACTTGGCAGATTGTCAATAAATCTCTTTACACTCATTTTTCACCCTCTTAATTCTGAAAACTATGCATTCATTATCCTTTTAAATTCTAAGTAAGTCAGGCTGAGAGTAGATATGGTAAAGGTAAAGATTCCCCTCGCACATATGTGCTAGTCGTTTCCGACTCTAAGGGACGGTGCTCATCTCCGTTTCAAAGCCGAAGAGCCAGTGCTGTCAGAAGATGTCTCCAGGGTCATGTGGCCAATATGACTAAATGCCAAAAGCACATAGAACGCTGTTACCTTCCAACCAAAAGTGGTTCCTATTTTTCTACTTGCATTTTTTATGTGCTTTCGAACTGCTAGGTTGGCAGAAGCTGGGACAAGTAACAGGAGCTCACCCCATTATGCAACACTAGGGATTTGAACCACTGAACTGCCGACCTTACGATTGACAAGCTCAGCGTCCTAGCCACTGAGCCACCACATCCCTTTGAGAGTAGATATCTGGGTTCAAAATCAAAATCAAGAAACTTATTAGATACACAATTGAAACAACTTGATGATTCTAGTGCTAGGGTCTCCAAACTTGGCAACTTTAAGACTTGTGGATTTCATGGCTGGCTGAGGAATTGTGGGAGTTGAAGTCCACAAATCCACAAGTCTTAAAGTTGCCAGATTTGGAGATTCTGTTCTAGTGATTGCCAATTAGTGCCACATTGTTGGGATATTCTATTGTAAACTGCATCTTGCTTGTGACAACTGTTCCATCATCTTTGTCTACAACTTTTGATTTCTAATGATGTACAACTTCTTCTGTACATACTGCAGATGTTCTCATGCTTCTAGTTCACTCATCCATTTCCCCATTTCCAGAAAATTCTTGCCTATCCCCATTTCCCTGATCCTGGGCTTCAACCACCCAAATCAGATTTTTCATTTATCCTTACCCATAAAGTGACAGAAAGGATGGGTACCAGTGATTTATTTTATTTACCTTTTGTGTGGTGTGGAGCCAGGGGATATTTGTTACTTCAGGATCTGTGGCAGTTCTACACAGCTGTACACAGAGCAGCAATTGAGTAAACATAGTTTGCCCTTTGTTTTCATCATTTTGAAGATGGTGCCAGAACTGCCACCTCACACCTGCACTCAACGATCGTCCAGTGCCACTTGCCATGAACCCTGGAGGAAGCTGAGAGGGAGGAATGGTGCTTGCAGGGAAAGTGAAAGTTAAGAAAGCGAAGGTGCCTCTCCAAGACAATGTTTCAAGGTTGATCCACTGTGACAAGAATGCAGCTGCAAGCTAGCCTGCCATCAGAGTGACCATTTCAAAAACATCTTCTTGGAAATTGATTGGACAATGGGAACACAGAAAGGGGAAGTGCCTGAGCGGGGAAAAGTTTTCACTTGGGGATTTGATGCACGAATTTCAGTTCTGGCTTTGCTTTACTGTATTTCACTTGACCTTTAGTAAACTATACCTTTCTCAACAAATGGAGTCAAGGATCATTCTTGCTTAAAGGTCCAAGTTGAGGCAGGACTGACAGATGATATAAACGTAATCATGGAGCAGTGATGTTTTTGGAACTCTTGGGGGAATGGAAATTGTGGAAGTGTCCACTTACAACAATGGTTCTCCCGAGCCGGTTCTCCCGAGCCGGTAGCAGTGACGATATGATGTCACCGAACCAATTCTGCCCTCCCCACCCCACTCACCCCCACCCCCCATGCCCCCCACCCCCGTGTTATTCTTACCTTTTATTTGGCCCCACCCCTAATCTATTGCTGCCTCCTGAGTCCCAGCTGATGGCTAGAGGGAAAAAAACTGTTTAAACTCTTGCCAGGGGGCTTCAAAGGGCCGCCCTACAGCTGATTAGTGTTAAAAGAAAACAAATGAGTAGACCAGTGCCTGCAAAAATACAGAGTAAATCAGTGCCTGCAAAAATAATGAGTAGATCGGTACAGCTCTGCAAGCAGTTAAAAGCCTGGTAGACCAGTACCTCTGCTAAATCCTAAATAATTGTCACATGACCATCAAGCCACGCCCACAAAATAAGCCATGCCCACAGAACCGGTAGTAAAAAAAATTAGAACCCACCCCTGACTTACAGGTATCATGAAATGTTAGATACCATTTATTATACCAGTCAGAGCCTTAGATACAAGCCTTGTTTCTAGATTTTTTTTTTGAAAAAAAGGATATAAAATTTTCATTATTCTTGGGTGTTTACTAATTCAGATTGGACTTTTTATTTCCATGAAAAATTCAAGTTATTTAATATTTTTCTCTTCAACTTGTTTATTTTAGGATTTTTTTTCTATATATATAAATACACACAGCTCAAAAGTGAAATTTGAGTGACTGATTGATTGATTATATGTTATCAAGTCAATGTTGACACTTAATGTCCATATACCATAGATAGATTTTATCCAGAAGAATTGATTCCCAGCCTGGTCCTTCAGGGCTTTCTATTTTCACTTTGTTGCTGGTCATTATCCTCTTCTATTTCCTTCCACCTTTTGCAGTATTATAGATTTTTTTTTTCAGATACCTCAGTCTTGATATGATGTGTACAAATGATGGTATTTTGATCCTGACCATTTATGCTTTGAGGAAGAACTCTAGATTGATTTGTTGTTTTCTTCACTGTCCATGGCATTTTCAGTAGTCTTCTCCAATGCCTAAATTCAAAAATGTCAATTCTCTTTCTGTCCTGCTTCTTCAAAGTCTAACTTTCATGGTGTCACAGAGAAAACCATTGTCTGAACAATTGTTTTTAGGTATACAGTACATATTTTCCTGCTTCTGATTATCTTTCCAAAGCATTTATGATTATTATACCAAGTGCTAGTCTGCAGCATATTTTTTGACAGTTGATCACTTTACTGTTGATAGTTAATCCTAAAAAGCAGAAATAATCCACCCCTTCAGTATATTCATTGTCAGTTCAAGGCCTAGTTGTTGTACCTTTATACTTAATTTTAGTTCCATTTTTTTTTAAAAA
The DNA here is from genome assembly GCF_029215685.1 of Pituophis catenifer annectens. Lineage (NCBI taxonomy): Eukaryota > Metazoa > Chordata > Lepidosauria > Squamata > Colubridae > Pituophis > Pituophis catenifer. Next base: position 230,515,406 of record NW_027256882.1, on the reverse strand, counting down.
AATATCTTTATTAAATATTTACAATAAAATTAACACACAATAATGATTGGAAAACAATATAAGAAGTGAAATGTAGGAACACATAAACACAAGACTAAAACGAAACAACAAACATGACTAACTGAGAGTTAAGCTCACTCTCCAATTAATATTAACTAATATCATCCTAACCAAACATTTCAATACAATCAAGTTCTTTTAACTATCTACAAAACAATTGGCCTGTTTTTTTCAAAATTATAAAGAATTATATAGCCTATTAAGTATCTATTTAATCTAATTAGATGATCTTATCATCTATCTCCTAGGTTTAACCTTCTTTTGATCCAGACAAAGCATCTGTCCCAACTTCTATTATATATTGAATCTTTCCTGTCTTTTAAGATCCATTTTTAAGATTCATTAGTTCCATTTTGTTCACTTAGTTCCATGTATTTCATTACTAGAGCTTCCAGACCATTTTTTTTTTGTTTTCAGCTATCAATAATGAAATTAAGGAATTTCAAATGCACAAAAAGCAACTAGCAATTTTTAGTAATTTCTTAAAGCGTAATTGTTTTTTACAAAGTTCCATGCACGTACTATATATGCAATATTTGTATGCATATAAAGTGTTGAACTGTATTTAATCTTTTTAAAGATTAGTGTAAAGAGTGTAAAGAAGTGAAAATGCATAGTTCCGTTTTGAACAGCTGTCTGAAAAGATTAAGATATCACAAAGAATGCTGGCTGATGGTTCAACATCAGCCAGCATTTTTTTTTTTTTTAATTTGATTTATATGCCGCCCTTCTCCGGAGACTCAGGGCGGCTTACAATGCATTAAGCAATAATGTTATCTATAATTTTAAATAGTGATGGACTGATGCGGTGGTTGTATTTTTGCCTATCTGCCAGAAAGTCTCAGCGAATTCTTGTACCTGTTTTATTTTTTCTCTCCTGCTCAATAAAAAGTGGAAGAGCACGGCTGTAGAAAGCAGTGGCTAGCATTTTTTTTATGGAAGAAATTTATGGAGTAATGTGTCTACTTTTAGCATGACTATTGTTAAACCTGGGGATCAAGCCAAGTGACACCAAGTATATTGCTTTATCAATTGGATTCGTTCAAGAGAAAAATGCTGATTATGCCATGTCTCTCCCCTGGGTGAAGAAACACTGCATTGCTACTTGAATGGTCGATACATAAAAGTCAAATTCATTATAATTTGTAGCTCTTTTTTTTTTTCTTGAAGAAGAACATAGTCCTCAGTACATCAATATCAACTCTTGAATCCACATAGAATAGAGAAGGTACAGCAGCGTAATTCAATCTCTTTACACTTAATGCGGTCAGGAAGGGAGAATGAAAACAGCCTCTTGTAAAATGATGGGGAAACCAGGATGCAATCATTCTGATGGAGCTGTGCAAAGGAGTCATTTTACACCATTTGTTACCAGGGCAACAAATATAGTGAATCCCATACATCTAACAGGTGACATTTTAGCTAAGAAATTGCTTCTTTGGATTTTTTTTTTTCTCCACCCGTCTATGAAAAACAATGTTACCAGCATTTTCACTTGTCATCTGCTATAGGGCAACACATTCCTGCTGACAGGCCTATAATGGAAAAATAGAGCACTTAAATAGGATTGCAGTCTAACTTTTGAGATACATGCTAATCTGGTTTTTAAAGAAAGACTTCAGACATTTTTGAACTCTCTGAAGCTTCAAGTGACTGGAACTTTGTGTGTGGTGTACTTGGATGAGCCGACAATGCATTTTGTTGTGAGATATCACACTCCGTTCTTTTTTATTTAGTTCCAACTGATTCCTGATCCCAGTCCACGCTTTGGTAATGGACATAGGTCAACAGTTATAACTGGTACTAGAACAAGTCATGCGTAGAGTTTAATTCAAATAAGATGATCACAGAAATACCTGGCTCTTTTTGGCAAGGATTTTATATATATTGTATTCCCGGAGTGACAGTGCTCCCGGAGGGGAGGGGAAAGGAAAGGAAAGGAAAGGAAAGGAAAGGAAAGGAAAGGAAAGGAAAGGAAAGGAAAGGAAAAGAAAGGAAAAGAAAGGGAATATGTGAATCAGCAGGCATGAAGTAACTTACATAACAGGCAGGAAATGAAAAGCAAATTACTTCAACTATAATACACACACCTATAATACACACACCAAAAATGTACCTGTAATATTGAGGCAGAAATGAGAGCCTTCTGTCTTAGCCAATATTGAGATCTATTAGGATTATTTACTGAACATGAGGTGTGAGCAATCCCATGAATGTGATATGGAGTATTAGAGAAAGGAGAGAAAAATACAGCTAGGAGACAAAAGAAGTTATCTACTTCAGTGGCAAGGTACATAAATGGAATTAAATTGAAGTACTCTACAACAAGAAATGTAGTTGAGAGTGAATTTAGTGCTCCAACCAAAGATTTAATTGGAAGGCATTGTAAAATGTGCCCTGGTGAAATTCCAGCTGATGATCTCTTTCTCTCCCTCTGTCCTTGATGATGTGTAAATGGGTAACCAACTCACCAGAAGTCATCCCTTTTGAATAAATGTCTATTCTGTGTTATTACACAAAGCTGCAGAAAAATGTCTTCTGCATTGTACTTAAGTCCAATTATGAGTTGATCTATTTGCTTGCCTCTTCATTTAGAGTATGTGTAATCCAATTTTTATTCCCAGATCAAGCTCCAAAATGAGAAAAGAATGGACACAGGCACACACAGAAAGTGTGTGTGTGTGTGTGTGTGTGTGTGTGTGTGTGTGTGTGTGTGTGTGTAAGAGAGAGAGAGAGAGAGAGAGAGAGAGAGAGAGAGAGAGAGAGAGAGAATAATTAAAAATGTATCACAAAATAGAAGTCTCAAATTAGAAAGTGCAGAAGCAGATTCTGGCAAATGTGGCAGCTCTGCTGGGCCTTAATTCCTTAGGAAATCCAAAATGCAGAAGAATTTTGGAGATCTCTATGGCCAAAACTGAAGGTGCTATCTATGACTTCATAAATACCTTGAACTGCTTACATATCCTTTTACCAAACTTAAGATATTATTGTTGCATGAAAAGGAAAGACAAATTACAAAAGGATATGTATCTTTTATACCAAAGGAAAAGTAACACGAGAAGACAATGTTATATAAGTAAGTTATTCATTGGGGGGGTGGGGGACAGTTTACTTAACAATAAAAAAATGAAAGTAAAATTACACCAAGGCAGCAGTTTATACGGCTCTTCAAAACAGCTCTCTAGCAACTCAGCTACTAACTATAGATTTCGAGGTAGCCCACATTGTAATATTACAGAACAATGTAGTATCAAACCACAAAAAGCAACAATTCCAGTCCATGAGAGCCTACACAATCTTGTTACATAACGGTAAAGGTCGTTTTGGCAATAAGTACAGAATTCAAAACAAAATGCTACAGAAATACAACCTGTTCTTTTTATCAGTCTGTTCCTTCAATCGGATAAGCATAAGCTACACATTTATCACAGATACGTTTTACATTTTTCAATAGTCTGCGTGAAAAATCTTTGTCATAAACACAGAATATCTATTGTCTAAACTATTCTGCATTCTGTTATAGATAAGTAGCTGAGATCCATTAGGTAAGCAGCTCGCACCAGTAGCATGTTTATTCATGGAACAAACAATTCAGGTTAACAATTCCCTCTTGCATGTTATAGAAATGGCTACGTTTATACTGTTATGTAAAAGTAAAAAGTTGAAGTTTGATGCTATTGTTTTATTCTACTGCATCAAAGGGAGTCAGAAGTCAACGTCTTTCTTTTTTCTCTTTTCCCTTTACTTTTCCCTTCCCTTCTCCCTCCCCTATGTTCCTACTATTTTCCTTTGTATTTTATATTATAAACTAATAAAAATTGATATATATTTTTTTAAAAAAACAATTCCCCCTTGCACATCTGTAGCTCCAACACCAAATCCAAATCCTGTATCCAGTACCATATCCAGCTTGACACTTAAGCTGATGTCTCTGATGACAGTTGACAGCATATTAGGAGTTCCTGGCAAGTATAAAATGTAGTAACATGTTAAAACATAATAATTTCATAAACCAAGAGACTGATTTTATGGATTCAGATATATGAGTGCAACAGAGAACAAAAAAGGATGTTGCTCAATGTTCCAGTCTTAAAACTAGAGCTTAAAATATTTTTTAAAGGCAGTATACAAAATATTAAAATGCATGAAATAACACAACAAAAATGAGGAGGATCTGAAAAGCTATCTAAAAGGGAATAAAATATGTAAAGAACATACCCCTAGTAGCTAAAGCCTTGGAATATTCTCAATTTCCCAGAGGAGCCTTGGTGGTGCAGTGGACTAAAGTGCTGTTAAGTAGCACTTAGCTGCCAGCTGCCTGCAATTATTGCGAGTTCAAATCTCACCAGGCTCAAGGTTGACTCAGCCTTCCATCCTTCCAAGGTAGGTAAAATGAGGGCCCGGATTGTGGGGGCAATAAGCTGACTTTGTATAAAAAAGAACACCACTTGTGGGGGGGGGGGCACGAAAGCCCTACTAAGCAGGTATACACAAAAGTATGAAGGCTATTGCTTAATGCATTGTAAGCCGCCCTGAGTCTCCAGAGAAAGGGCAGCATATAAATCGAACCAATAAATAAATAAATAAATAATTTTTTGCAACAATTTGTTGTAACAAGAGCTGAAATAGTTGCTTATGGAAATCCTAATGATAGCATAGGAGACAGTCTCCTGTTTCTGCAAAGCTAGTCATCTGCAAATACAGGCAGGCCTCGACTTAAAACAGTTCATTTAGTTCAAATTTACAATGTCACTGAAAAAAGTGGCTTATGATCATTTTTCACACTTATGACCACTGTAGTCTCCCCATGATCACATGATCAAAATACAGATGGTTGGACAGTTGCAGTATCCCAGGATCATGTCATCATTTTTTGCCATCTTCTGACGAGCAAAGTCAATGGGGAAACCAGTTTCACTTAACAACTGTGTTATTGATTTAACAACTGCAGTGATTCACTTAATAACTGTGACAAGATAGGTCATAAATTGGCGGGAAACTCACTTAACAAATGTCTCACTTAGCAACATAAATTTTGGGCTCAATTGTGCTCGTAAGTCAAGGACTAGAAGAATAGAGTGGAGTGGAGTGGAGTGGAGTGGAGTGGAGTGGAGTGGAGTGGAGTGGAACAGAACGGAACAACAGGAAAGGAAAGGAAAGGAAAGGAAAGGAAAGGAAAGGAAAGGAAAGAAAAGAAAAGAAAAGAAAAGAAAAGAAAAGAAAAGAAAAGAAAAGAAAAGAAAAGAAAAGAAAAGAATAGATGGAAGGGACCTTCGAAGCCTTCTAGTCCAACCCCCTGCTCAGGCAGGAAACTTGATACCATTTCAGACAAATGGTTGTCCAATCCCTTCTTAAAAACTTCCAGTGTTGGAGAATTCACAACTTCTGGTGGCAAGTTTTTCCATTGGTTAATTGTTCCAACTGTCAGGAAATTTCTTTTTAGTTCTAGGTTGCTTCTCTCCTTGATTAGTTTCCATCCATTGCTTCTTGTCCTGCCCTCAGGTGCTTTGGAGAATAGTTTGATTCCCTCTTCTTTGTGGCAAACCCTGACTACCTATAGAATGCAATTGTCTGAAGGGAGGAACTCTTAACTGGCAGACATAATGGGTTCCATAACAGCTTGCCTCAGAAGACAAGGATAACCAAAGAAATTATCAAGAACTTTAGCTGCAGAGCACAATCAAAGGAACAAGATTTATGTGTTTTTTCTTAAATCAGTTGCAATGACAAGGATCAGAGGTTAGAGGATTTGGGAAGAACCCTATTCTTGGGAATAGTGATGGAAACCAACCAGACCTTCTTTATTAGTGAAATCATTAAAGCTGTATCTTTTTACATTTTTGCATCTCTTTTGTCACTTGTTTGCATGACAGATCAAGAGTCCATTCATCTGTGAAACCTACAATGTGGTCTTCCATCTGCTGACTGTTTGTGTTTATACTCATTTTTCTTTCTTTCTCAGTCTCAGCTAATCTCTTACAGAAGTTCATTGCTCATATGGTAGTGTGGCTCAAAGTTATATTGTTTTAAATAGGATGATATCATCATCATCACCCTTCCTTCTCTTACATTTAAGCTGTGGTCAGAAAGTTATAAATAATTAGATATGCAAAGAAAACAATGGTGTGAAATATCACACAGGTGGGAAATAAATTGGCAGAAACAGCTGGATTCCTTTATCCCTTTTCTTGTCCAGCAGTGAAATCAAGTGAGATGTTACATTGCCTGAAACGACAAAATGTTGAATTTATATCTTGGACCAGTGGTGAAATTTAATTTTTTTTACTACCAGTTCTGTGGGCGTGGCTTAGTGGGCATGATGTGGCTTGGTGAACTTGGCAGGGGAAGGATACTGCAAAATCTCCATTCCTACCCCACTCCAGGGAAAGAATACTGCAAAATCCCCATTCCCTCCCCACTCCTGGGGGAAGGATATTGCAAAATCTCCATTCCCACCCTACTATGGGGCCAGCCAGAGGTGGCATTTGCCGGTTCTACGAACTACTCAAAATTTCTGCTACCGGTTCTCCAGAGCCTGTCAGAACCTGCTGGATTTCACCCCTGTCTTGGACCACACACAATCAAAGTAGAAATCTCCTTATCTTTTGATAATTTTATTGGTGTATAATTGGTTAAAAAAATCTTTTGGGGTTCTACATTACTGGTCAGTGCTGTCTTGCATTTGATTTTTCATGGATATGAGACAGAGAAAATTAATTTCTCCTCCTCCTGCTAATCAGTATGATCCAACAAGTTTTGCTGAATTTATCCCAGTTCCCAAACTAAATAAATAAAATTGAGTTTCTTCCTACTTTAAAAGCTCTTTGCCATTATATGTAAACCATTTTTGAAGTTAAACTCCTTAGTGAGTAATGTGAATTATAAGTCTGAAGAATTGAACCAAAGATTTAATACTTTAAATTTTAAAAAGTGGCAGAGAGAGCTTGTGATTGAATCACATGAAACAATAACCACTTAGCTGGAAAACTCAGATAATAACTTAAAACCGTATGTCATGAATATGTTGAAAGTAAATAAATATATTCAAGCTAAAGTGATGCCTACAAGATCTTTATCGCCCAAATAATTTCTATTCTGTTCTTATATTACTGAGATCAGCCTATAGCAACTTTCATTGGAAAATGTAAACATATGATGATATAATTGCAGCTGGAATATATTGAATATATTGAAGTGAAAGCTGCATACTTTGTGGGTTTCCTTTCACATTTCACTTAGCAATTTTAGACAATTGTGTGAGATTTCTGAAATCTACCATATTGGACCATCGGTGAGTAGAATTCCAATGCATTCACATGCAATGCCTTACAAGTGAGTGAATACTCTGGTGGAAGATAATTCTAGTCCTACCTTTTTTTCTTTGTACCCAAACCAAAATTAAGGGGGATGTTAAAGAACTTTCTTTCACAGGCCATCATAAAAAAATCTTGCTTTTCTTCCTTCCTCTGCCAATTCCTCCCGGCAGGCCAGTAAAAATATGTGCACACCAATTTTTATGGGCTTATTTCAAACTCTATTCTAACTCTGTATGAAGAGTGTGTCTCTTCCATTCCCTGTCCTCCTACATTATACCACATGATTCATTGTATTTGAAGAAGAATGGTAAATCCTACCAGCTGAAGCTCTTCCATTCTCCTGGATACTCTATTATTTCAAACTGCCTATGAGTTCCAGTTGAGTCCCTAATGGTTCTCCTATTTGCCTACATACTGTTATTACTTAACTCTGCGTGCTGAAAAATTACTTGAGCCACACCACCATGAATACAAAAGATGCTAGATAAAACTAAAATCCATTGTACAATGGAAGAACTTGCACAATAAAGTACTTTTGTTAAGAATAAGCCTCCCCCCCCTTTACAGATTCACAATAACTGAGGCCCACGTTACAATAAAATGATTTCTATTACATTCACACTGAGCATAGATTTATCTGTAAAAAGGCTGTGGCCACTTTTGTGCTACATCTGCTGATGTACAAATGCCGAAGGGATAAAAGCCGTCATCATGGCCAATTTAAAAGGGGTAAGTAAATGATGTCTGTGCATCAGGAAGTGCATCTTAAAACTTTTATTTTAGACAAGTCCTTGTCTCAGGCAGATGAAGGGATGGATTCACCTTTGCCTGATTTTTCACTAAAACGAGTGAAAATAATAAAGGAGGTGAAGAACAATCTGAGGATACCTGGCTGGAAAGGCAGCCATTTATATTCATCCCACATTATTCAATGAGACGTTCAACAAGTAGATAAACATGGAAAATGTTTGTGGAGCCAGTCCTGAATTTTTCAGTTTTCTTTTAATGCTGTATGCAGAAATTGTGTTTTGATTCTTTCAGTGATTTCAGGCAATGATGCCTATTGTACTTGACATTCTTTCTAAATAGCCCATTTATAGTAAATCAATCCATCTCTGTTGTTTTATGTGTTTCAAGTCAATCAACAGTTAATCTACTTACATATAAATCACCAACTACTCTATTAGAAGAAAACAGAGTACCAAAACTAGTAAACTGCCACATTGCTCCAATTTTGGATATTCTGTTTTGTAAAATAATCCTGTTAGCAACATAATCCCTATAATAGTGTTGTAGTTCTGGTGTCTATGTCTGAAGTAGAATGTGAAGATATTATTACTTTAACATGTGTATCAAGGCTGTGCGATGCTTCAGGTTTGAATGGGAAAAAAACCACTTCAGAGAATGCAAAGGACAGCAAGATGATTCCAGGAAAAGGTATATTTGTTTTAAGGAGTTGTCAACAAATCTGCCCAAGCAGCCCCATGCATTTCAAAGCACCTTTTCTCTTTTCTCTTCACATCTGAGCTGCTTTATAGCCCCAATAAATGTATTAATTCTTTAATTGTCTTATGATTGAAGGAGGAAACAATAGAAGAGGCATTATTGTCAGCTATGACGACAAAAGTTGAGGGCAGTTTCACAAGTCATAATACAGTATCATATCAAATCAGGGGTATCCAATGTTGGTAACTTTAAAACTTGTAGACTTCAACTCCCAGAATTCTCCAGTCAGCCATGCTGGCTGAGAATTCTGGGAATTGAAGTCCACAAGTCTTAAAATTGCTAAGGTTGGACACCCCTGTATTAAATGGTTGTTTCTATAGAAGAAAGTTATTAGATGTTCTCTCAATACATAACAGAAAGGTGCACTGATGACCAGATTAACTTCAGAAAAGATCCTGCTTTAATTTGGACTGTTTTCACTTTCCATACTGAAATTTGGCTCCTATTGACTAGTGAAAGGATAAGCAACCCATAGCACAAGGGTCACATATGATCTCAACATCCATTTTGCATCACTCGAAATTCCCAAGATTGTACCACTGAAACCTAAATTTTGCTAGATGGATTTCCCATTTTTAATGCACTGATTTAGCTGTCAGCCTCTGCTTTTTCATTGCTTGCTTGCTCGGCTGCCATTGTAACGGGGGGAGGGGGGAGCTGTTTGAATGTCTGGGAGGGAGGAAGTGAGCTGGTGGAGAAGAGAAGAGAAGAGAAAGTTTTCTTCAGCATTTTCTTTGAAGCTGATAACTAGTCAAGGTCAACCATCGTGGTATACCAGGAGGATGGCACCATTGGACGCTGCACCCCACATGACCCCTGCGGGGAATGTGGATTGGATAATCCTGGCTGGACGGTTGGGGGAAGGGTTTTAGGGATGCTTTCTATATGCAATTTTCACTCCAATTGCCTCAGACCTTGCTTTTCTTTGGTTGCATTCAGTTCTTACTCAGTAAAAGTGCCTTTCTCTATGAAAATGGAGTCGGGGTTTTTCTTTCTTGAGTACTGAAAGGAGGCACACCTGACATTAGCCTTTTTAAATGCTTACCACACTTCCCCAAATGGCCTTCCAAATTTTAGCTATTCCATTTTTCTTTCCATTCTAGACTTCCCAATTGAAATATTGTCTCATGATTCATGCTTTGGAGCTGCAAGTCCAGCTCCAAAAAGAGAAAGCTAATCAATTGATTGAAAGATAGGGTGCATCTTAGATGACATCAGTATCATAAACCAAGAGTCTAGTTTGGTTTTGTATTCTGGCTTGTAAGATAACAACCAGCTAGGAATCCAAATCGGTATATGCTGCTAAATAAGCACAGATAGAGATTCATTGGTTTGTTCAATCATTTCTATTAGCAAGAGGAACTTAAAAGGAGCAGTTGGGCATTAGGAATTCCTCTATTTGTTTATGATTACATCCAAACTGACCTAGTGAGTAGTGAAAAATGAAAGCAAAGTAAAGCATCTGCATAATTATTCACAATGGAGAAGTATACCTCAAGTTCTCCTCCTCCTCCTCTTCTTTGCCTTTAAATCACCAGCCTTTTTGCCAAGACAGATTGGAAATGGTTCACCATTGCCTTCTTCCTAGGACTGAGAGAAAATAATCGGCCCAAAGTCACCAGCGAGCTTCGCTTCTAAATCAGAATTTCTGATTTCTAATTCAGTGTATTTAACCACTACATCAAACAGGGTCTTAACTCCACCTGTGTTAGAGGGAAAACTTTACAGAAAACCTGAGTAGATGGGAATAAAATCTTCAGCTTTATGGAACAATATCAGGAGCAGTTAAAGAAGACCAGAATCTTTTCATGTCTGTCTTTAGTTACATCCATTTGAAGAAAAATACAACACAAGGTTATAATGAACTGAAGATCCACTTACACAAGGAGGCATGTTGACTTATTCAAAAGTTCTATACATGTATTGGAGCAGGGGTGCCAAACTCACATCGTCATGGCAGTATCACGTGACGTATTGGGACTTTTTCCCCATCACTAAACCAGGCGTGGATATGGCCAGCACATGATGCATCCAGCCCTATATTGGAGTATTAACAGTTCTGATCTATTGCACTAATACAGTAAATGGATGATACTCAAGAGGTAAAACAAGGAAGTGTGAGTTTGAAAAGGAAATACTAAGGAAGACATTATCAGCAACTTGTGTTCAGGGTCAAAAATAAAATACTGAACAAGATAGTTAGGGAGTTTGAGCAGAACATCTTAAAGGCATTAGGTATTTGTAGTTTCATAGACCACCAAAATACATATGGAAATTATTTCTGCAACATCTTCAGCGATGTTCACAAGGGAATCTGCCACTTCAGGCACCAGAGAAAATGAAAACATCAAGAGCTCAGAGAAAGAAGCTGCACACTTGCTGTAGCAAATCATATTTTCCGAGATCCCTCCTGGTATTTGGGGTGAAATATAGATGTAGAAAAAGAAATCACCATTCTGTATACAAAGCAAATATTACAGCACGATGTAAAGACTATAAAATATTATCTGAAGTTACTTGTCATCAGATGTTCTTTCTGAATGTAGTCTCCCAAAGGAAGTAAGCTCACACAGTCTATCCACAGCCACAATATTTCTGTATCATTAAATAAGAAAGGTATATATGATGTTCCACCTGAACATTGCTCCTAAAGCTCTTGTTCTCCTAATTCATGTTTTTCACCAAATACAGAGTTGATTGACATTCTGCCCTAGTGCTAAGAGGATGCATCTGCGGGTGGTTGAATTCATGTATACTCTGCTTCCAAAAGACATTATACAAGTAAAGGTAAATGGATTCTAAATGTGGTTTAGAAGGTTTGAATGTGATTTGCATAGACTTTTAAAATACATATATTATATCAAACAATAGGCACATATTTATTTAGGGTATGATGAGAACATGACAAAGAGAAGTAAACATATACATATATGCACAATTGGTGTCATGCCCTAGCATATAACATTTTATATATAGTGTTGTTGCTCTCTAACCCCATCTAGTGGCTGGAGGGACAAATACCAATTACATTGTTTTGAAGCTTTACCCATCAACCATACTCTCGAAACAAGTACATGCTGTGAAGCCAGACTCTATTTTCCTTTAGCATTTGAAGGACAGAGAAGAATCCATCCTAACCTGTGGCACATGTTCATCCAAAGACAAACCCACAGCCCACACACAGAGCATCGCTGGTGAGATTTAGATTACTTGTATTTATTAATTGTTATGTTTAGCAGTAACTCAATACTGCCTATCTTGTATTTGGTTCTCATTGTATGTATTCCTGTTTTCCAAGTTTCACCATAACCTGTTCTTTCAATAAAGCATCCAGATCTATGCACGCGGTCTGTTTTATTGGAGGACAGGTGGGTTTAGCTGCATGTCGAGCTGCATACAGACTAATATGTAGTCGGGACAGAACAATTGGGGAGCAATTAGCATCCCTTAAATTACATGAGCTCCCTGGGTGGTGCTAAATGGTTGATAGCAATCAGATGTGGCCATATTGCCCTCTTGAGTCTCACAGCCATGACAAACAGAAGAGTAGAATGGTCACTGTTTTGACTTTTTGACCCACCCTGATATTCCTAACATTACTGATAGCATCATAGATCCTATGAATAGAAGTCAATTTAAAGTCTCATTCCCACAACACAAGGGAACCAATTTGACTTCCTAAAATTCTGCAAATTGTAGCTCTTTTCAATAGAGATTATGAGACAATTTCTCTATAATTGGGTTTGGATGGATAAGACATTGCATGCATATATATATTGTTTAAAAATAATGGCATGAATAATGGCATCCATAATAGAGCAAATATATTGATCTTCTTCTCCTAAATAATGTTTTGCCTCATTTATACTCTGATGTGTGCTGTCAGCTTAGGCAATTACTTTGGTCTTAGATCCCAAACAAACAACTTAGTGTCTGTGTGTACAGACTGTGAATTAGAAGTTACAGATCTTTCTGATTCAAAAGCAGCCACTGCACCAAGACCTTCTATCAGAACATACCTGAGCCCAAATCTAGATAAATCAACATTTTTTGCAAGTCATCTTCATTTGATACTGTTCACAAGCCAGTAATATAGGACTGCTTAATTGCAGTTAGATCAGAGGTGTCAAACTGGCAGTCCAAACTGGCAGTCTGGATGCATTATGCACAGGCCACGCTCACCCCAACTCCGCAAATGGGAAAAAACATTGTGATATGTCACATGACATCAAAATGACCTGGCGAGTTTGACACCTGTGGGTTAGAACATTTTAGTCAATAGGTTAACAGTAATCTTTACCTCCCTCAAGTGGTGGAGACTTGTGGTCTTTCATCATGACCAATAATCTTGGTTCATAGGTATGGTACAATACTTGCCATACCAGTTCAGTAGGTTAACTGCAATAAGAATAACTAAGCCATTTGAGTTTAACAGCCATTCTTACTGGAATATTGATGCATAGTGCAAAACATAAGTTTAAAGTAAAACAAAATGATGCTAGGAATCAAATGGACAAGAGGGAAATAAAAGGTAGATATGGCTAGAGCAAATCTGGTGTAGTGATTAAGGAGTCATGCTAGAAACAGGGAGACCATAAATTCTAGCCTAAGTGACTTTAGGTCATTTACTTTTTCTCAGCCCTAAGAAAAAGACAATGTCAAACCAGTTTCAAAATCTTGTCAAGGAAGTCTCGAAGTCTATTCTAGGAAGTCAGTCCTAGCTTGAAGGGGTTCTAGAAGATAAAAAAATTAAGTTCTAGAGGAATAGGAAGCAACCTTTTATCTATTTTTCTCTTGTGTTCTATCCCTCTGGCCAACTCAGGTTCACCCTTAGAAGCAAGAATTGCAAAGAGTCAAAGAATAGAGTAGAAAATGATTGAGAAGCTTCCATAGTTATGCTATCTTAGCTAGTGTTACATGGAACATATAAAACAATGGTTTCCCATCCCCCACCTACACATATTGTCCATAATTATCCTGCCTGTAAACTACAGGACTTCAATGGAGCTTTAGCAAAAGATAAACAAAATCTATGATCAAAGCTTTACTTCCATTTAGCATTCAAGCTTGAGCAAAGAATGGGATGGGCCAGAGAAATGGGTAAACCAGATCCAAAGACAGACAGCCCACAGATTCAAGGATCAATCACAGGAATGGAAATAGCATGAGGTATTTCCAGGTAGCATGAACCTGGAATAATGATGGTGGAAAAGAGTGGAAGCTGGAATAATAAAAGCCAGTTCTAATGGCTCTCCTGCTCTTTTTTGATGAGGCACAAACTTACCTGCTGTTTGTGGAATGTTGCAATCTTCTTGTATATTGCTTTCAGCTTTCTAAGATAAAAACAGAATAGTCCTTATCTGCAACTGATAGAGCACTATGGAGGACATTGATAGTCAGAGTTGCTTTTCTTCGGTGGAGTTGATGTGTTTTAGCAAACCCTGCAGGTATAAAACAGGCCAAGACTAATCTTTATTTTGGTTCCAACCAAATTAGTATACCAAACAAAGTGATATGGCAAATACAGAAAATACAACCAAAATTATGCAAAATGCATAGATTTGCACAGTTAGCCAATTTACCCAGCTAGCAAAAAATTAGTAACAAACTCAATATTACTATTAAGTAGAAAAGTCCAATGTAAAAGTCCAATGAAAAGTTCATCTGTAAAATGTTCTTTCGGGGTTTTTGACTAATAAAGGAATAATTAATCTACACTTCACAACTCTACAAAATGATACGGATCAGAGATTATACAGGAAATTCTCCTCATGGACAAAAATGATTCCCCTTAAAATAGCCAGTCAGAAGTTTTGACAGAAGACAATTAAAGATAATGAACAAAAAGGCAAATCATAGAAAGAAGAGAGAAAATCTAAATATCTGGTAAAACCTTTTCTGATAATAGAAGACAAACCAAGAGAAATTGTATAGCATGCTTTACATGCCAAAGGCATAGCATATTGTATCCTTAATACAATACAATCAATTTCATTTGACTATTGTCCTAGATTGGGGGTGTCAAACTTGCGGCCCATGGGCCAGATGCATCATGTGCTGGCCCCACCCCCACCCAGTTTAGCGAAGGGGGGGAAAAGTCCTGATATGTCACATGTTGCCATCATGATGACATGAGTTTGACACCCCGTCCTAGATAGAAAAAGAGCACAAAGAAATGCCCATAAATAACAATTCTTCAGTAAAACATGTTGCCAAGACCTAGCAAGACACACACATAAAGAGATATATAAATTGAACTTACAAACTAATTTCATCTAGTAACTGAAAGTTCTATATAGATATATACATTGTTGAAATGCTTTAGAGTGTTCCAAAGAAAGATCTTGTTCCATTGGGAGCCAAATTCCAAATCCAGATAGGAAATGGGCTTCATTTGCAATGGCAGACATGACAGGGCTTTGGTTGCATACATACAGCTGCCATCTTGAATTTTGGACCTCTTCCCAAGACATCCCTTCTCCCAGTGATGATAGATGCTGGGAACTGAAGTTCTGAAACATTTGGAGGGCTGAGGGGCATCTTTATTCTATTACACACCTTGAATGTTTGCATATTCTCTTGATTCAATCTCATATTGCATATTTCAGAGCTGTGGCAGCACAGTGGTTAGCCTGTAATATTGCAGGCTAATTGTGCCGATTGCTAGCAATTCAATTCTCAACAGCTCAAGGTTGACTTAGCCTTCCATCCTTCCGAGGTCGGTAAAATGAGGACCCAGATTGTTGGGGTCAATATGCTGACTCTGTAAACCACTTAGAGGGCTGTAAAGCACTGTGAAATGGATATATAAGTCTAAATACTATTGCTACTGCTATTCTTATGTGGGGCCAGAATTTGAAAACAGCATTTAATATGGTACATTACTTGAGTAACTTCAGCTGAGATTGGCATATGTGGGACTGATTGGGGTAGATTGTAGGGTGATACTGAAATATAATTTTATTTTACTTATCTATATATTAAATTATTGGATTTTATTCCAGTTCCATTTTAAATTGTTTTTATAGGATTTTTATTAATAATTTGTGCTTGGAACTCTGCATTTTGATATGGCCTATGGGCTAATCAATAAATTAAACTAACTAGCTATTGCTATTCTTATCAGAATTCAACCAGATTATCTGTAGTCACATTAGAAAAGCAGGATCCCTTCATTCAAATTTAATTATCATTTAAATATCCTTAACTCAGACTTTAGAAACATTCTTTTATATTCCTTCTTTATTGCCACTTCCCGGTGACAAATATCTGGAAACAAGATTTCCAATTAGTCTTTTCTAAATTGATGCCTCTATAGATTTTGAGGTTATAATTCCTAGGATGAGCAGCTAGTATAAAAAAGTTAAGCCAAAGAATAATGATGGAGAAAGCTTTTTTCAAAATATGAATGCATTCCTAAAGCAAAAAACAACTTTTATGTCACAGGAATACATTAATCCCTCATTTTGTGATGAGTTATTTCCATTACCGTGCTGACTTCTCTTTGTTCTAAATTGAGGCAGTCAACCTTTTTGAAAATGGAAGAGTCAACATAACTTTTGTGAGGCATTATTTTTAGCAATTTGGATGATGAGACAGTGTCATGATGTCATAAAGTGGGCAGGATATATTTTTTTCAAGGGTTTATTTTTTTTTTCTGGGTTTCTGGATGACTTCTTTTTTCTTTCTGAAGCATTAACACAACTTCTTCACTCTATTTTTCATCTGTAAATGGCAGGAAATCATTGCTGCTGATTTTGACAATTTGCCACAAAATTTTGGTAGTGTATTGTTAGGGTCTTCTGGGATTGAAAGCAGCACAAAGATTAAGCTGTTCCAATACAGTTTTATACTGAAAAACAGTTCATACCTTTGTAAAATAAAGTGTCTGACAAAACGTGGTGCTTTATTTGTCAGTGAATTCCATGGCATATGAATTTCCACTTAAAAATGTTATGCAAGTAGGCACCCCCCACATACACACCTTGAAATGCCATATTTCAGTAGTTCTTAGAGCCTCATCAAGTTGAACATTCATATTTCTCTAACAATTTATAGGACAAAAAAGCCGGGGCAAAACTAGTTTACATTTTTCACAGCAGAAACCATGTAAGTTATTGCTCAATCACCCAGATAATATTGGTCTTGGGACCATACTTCTTATCCATCAGGTCACCAAGAGATAACAGATTGCCCAAGGCCACTTAGCAACTTTCCGAGCCGAAGATGGAGCTGCCCTATCCAAGACTAATACGCTTTCTACAGCAACCTGTCAAGCGGAAAAGAATGGTGAGCTGTTTACATAAATGTCGGAGAAATTCCAAGACCAGATCAGTTCTGATTTATCATGCCTCCATAAACATGTCAAAAAGATGGCTTGCACAATTGGATGTCGTGGCTGCGGTGGCGCCCTCTACAAACTTTTCTCCCCATTTTCACTTTCAATGCAAGCAAAATAGATGGCAGGAAAGTCACCTGGTGATCAGGTGAATCGCCTAAAGAAGAAATCATCCCAACTGTAAGATGACCAAGGCAGCAGAAAGGGTGGGATGGAAGGACAAAGTGCAATCAGACAGTAGAATTTATGGAGGGAAAAAGAGGAATCCAGCATTTCTAAAATACTTGAAGGGGGTTAACAGATGCTTTTCCAGACATGGTTTAGATATTGCCCAAATGTACAATGTGCTTTTCTATGCGCTGTCATAAGTCAGCTAAAACATATGTAAACATATGCTGTGTCACTCATTAAGGAGAAAGGTATAATTACACTTTTAAATGTGGCAAAGCATTCTGAGAGTAGCATATAATTTTCAGAGCAGGAGCCTTTATGAAACATATCTTTCCCTGAGTGTTTATACAGCCTGACATCTTCAGGTTTGTTCAGATCAAGAGCCCCACTGTGAATGAACAGGATTCAGACAAAAGGAGGCAATTTGTGCTGGAGGTGCCATTTCACAGAAGAGTGGCAAGGAGGGGAGGGGAGATTATAGGAGAGGCTAGAAGGAGACAATCAATATTATTGCTTCCAATTAAGATATTTGCCAAATTCCAAGTCATTACACAGGGTGGAATGGGGGTTTCCAAATTATTTACTTTAATCAAACAAGCTGCTTTCTTTTCAGAGACAATAGCACTGTAATTTATAAGATGGTGGAAGAGAAACCGGGGTGGCTGGTGGGAGGTAGGGGAACCAATAATGTAAATGTAAACTAAGGGCCTGGTGACCAGGCTCCTCCTTGACTGGGGGTGGGGGCATTCTCCAAAGAATGGAAGTGATGCTCCTCTGTTGTATTGAAGTGGTAAACAACCTTCAGGATACCTAATTACATTGACCACGAGGAGGCAGTACTTGAATGGTTTTATCCTCTTTGGGACTCTTCAGATGCATACAGCCAGATGTTATTCCAGATGTTGAAATAGTAATTAAATTGTCCAAACAAGCTCCTCAAGTGAGAAGTCCTTTGTGTGCCTTCTGTTGGAATAATTACATCCTCTATCGGACTGGAGCAAACTGGAATGATAAAATTTCTTAGACAAAACCCCTTTCTCTCTGGTATGTAAGAATGGCTGCATGTTATTAAGAGGTGAATTGGAGATTATTACCCATTATTCTTATTTGCTGTGGCCTATAGTCAACTGGAGTTAAACATAAAGGAGCTACTACTCAATGCTGGGTTTTCTGAGACATTCTCTCTAAAGACATTTGCACCATAGTAGATAAATCAGTTGTTTCTCTCCAATTTTCTCATTCATATGTCATCATCATATGGCTAAATTAAAATAGTTGTTATAAATAAATAATTATTACACACTACATCAGCTGGTCTTGTCTTCCCCCTTGACAAGAGAACAGGAAAAGCTGCAGACCAGATAACCAGCGTGTAAAGATAAGTGAGCCCACAGAAGGACAGACAGCATGGAAAGAGTGGACTATGGAAGAAGTGCTGCATGGATTGGGGAAGACATATGGGGGGCAGGGCAGGAGAGGTCAGGGAAGGTTTGTGGGAGTGAGCAAGAGATGACATGCGAATTGGAAAAGCTGTGTGTTGGGAGCACAGGTTAGAGAGGGAATGTGCGTGTGTGTAAGAAGTGCCAGATGAATCAGGGAAGTCACATGAGGTACAGGGGGCATGAGTCAAGTAAGATGCAGGAGACGTGGCTTGGTCAATGTGGGAGGTGGCTTCCTTCTTCCTTGTTCATCCCACCTTCCCTTCCCTTCCCTTCCTTCTCAGCGGGTAAATATGTAGCTGCTGATGGACGGGATAGGGAGTGAAAGATTGTGAGAGTGGCTGGGAAACTGTCACAAAATGTTCAACGTGAGCACCAAATGACTACAACAGCAGCCTGGCAGCACTGAAGCAGCCACAATTTCTTCGAATTTCATTTCCTTGGGAGTCATGGGCCATGGGACTTTGAGGCAGTTTGGAGGTAACCCAAAATGGATTGTTAACCCTCTTCAGTGTTTACAACACCCTTTTTGCTTCCTGAATTAAGTGCAAAGATTCAAGTTTCACCATCCCAGGGGCATCCTTTTAAAACTTTGCCCATTTCTAATGAGCCTATCTACCCGAATATATCAGTAAGTTAACATTCCTGTACTGTTAAGAATTTTGTTTATAGACAATATACTGCTTAAAGAAATGCATTGTTTATTAATGAACTGTTGGTTATGAAGACTAATCAAGAAAGTATTAATGCTATAATAAGGAATTGAAAGCTATGAAAGAATATGGATATCTGCTGTTGAGCAAAAAACAAAGTAAAAATCTTTAACTATATTAAGCTTACTATTTGCTTTTCAGGTCCTTTTTTATTTCCTAGGCTTCAAAAACTCAACATTGAGTCAGTTGTTTCTTTTTATCTTTATTCCACAGTTAATTTTATGCTTTATTGACTTGAACTGAAATACCTATACTGACGTAAAGCTTAACAGTATCCTAAGGAAAGGGGGGGAAAAACAGAGAGAGACCATCTTTAAAACTGACATTTAAATGGTTGAAGGTGAAAAAATATATTTAAACATACTTATTCATTAGAACGAAAGAGAGAGAAAAAATGATCCAGTAAGAACTACTAGCAAGGATGGATATAATTGATCTTCCCACTGGTTCATTGAAAATAGATAAAGCAGTGCCAGTTTATTGGTATTTACAGCATTCCTAAAATTACGGTGACTGGTTATAACATGCTGGTTTACATTATTTTGTATCATGGGTTGCTGTAGTTTCTTATTAATAATTATTTTTCTTGAATTGCCAACTTTCTTGCTAGTCCTTGCCATAGATAACAGTTCAAGAGGTATAGAATAATCACATAAATCACAGGTTAGATTAGACAGAATTCGCCATTAAATGACTATAATCTGAAACTATTATTTGCATTATGTTTACTAATCTTATTAAAATATACAATAAAAAAAATAAAATAAAATATAACAAATATTACAGAATGCAATGTGGCATTTCTTCTTCTTCTTCTTCTTCTTCTTCTTCTTCTTCTTCTTCTTCTTCTTCTTCTTCTTCTTCTTCTTCTTCTTCTTCTTCTTCATAGTAGTAGTAGTAGTAGTAATAGTAGTAGTAGTAGTAGTTAAGTGAAACATCTCATGACTGTGTCTGCAGGTTATTACAACTATGGTATATGCACACCAGTTGTCAAGCACCTGAGTCATGATCACATGACTATGGAGACACTGCAATGGCCATAAATTTGAGAAACAGTCATAAAGCTACTTTTTCAGTACTATTGTAAATGTGAATTGTCACTAAACAGGGCAGTTGTTAACCAAGGACTAACTTAGATTTACTTCCCTCTTTCAGTGAGACATAAGGGAAAGCACTTAGATTGGGAGAAGCAACCAGGGTTTTCTTTCCCTCCAGTTGTTTTCCTTTCATTGAATGGAAAAACAAAGGAATGCCAACTGGCTATTATGCAGGAGAAGCATTCACCCTTCAGAATAACCCTCCCACAAAGGTGAGCAGATGTAGTGAGTCACTGAGGCTAAATGCTGGCAGGAACACAATTACCCAGGCTGATTAATTAAACAGGACCCAAGGGAGATTCCTTACATGTCACATTTGTTTGCTGCATCTCTGCTCCTTCAGACTGAGTTGACTCTGTTCTATAGGTCCTAGTCATGCGTTCTACCAGCTCATTTCCAACTGTTTCCACATCTGGAGAAGAGCATACTTCCAATACTTCCCTGTGATTCCTTGTCTCATTTAAATTCTGATTCTGAAGAAGCATCAACTTCTGCTCATCATAGGACTCTTCAGAGACAGTCGTGACACTCCTCTGCCTTCAAGTGTCAATTTATTGAGGGATATAAATCAAATTTCCAAATGGAGGGTCAGTTTTTAACTTAAACTCCAAAATATACACCGGAACACAAGCAGGAACATACATCACTTTTCTATTCTTTAAACCTAATTTAATTCAAACAAAGAATTCTATACGTAAAGTCTTTGCATTAAATGGAGGCTACCATATACACAGCAAAGTCCAAGTTGAATTTCTTCTACTAAAAAATAAACTGAAAAGAACTTGAACTATGACTATATGAATGCTGTGTAAAAAAAGATGCAACAACATTTTTAAAAAACCCTGTTGATTGCCCAATCATATGGATGATGAAATGCAATTCACACAGGCTTGCCATGCAGAATTAACTAAAATGAATCTAAAAATCTCCAAATGGATTTAGGAAAACAAAACAATTTCATTCTTTATCCCTTGTGGTCCCCAGCATACCTCCCCCCTCCCCCCTCTCTCCCCCCCCCCTCTCTCTTTCACTTGTTCTCTTTGTGTATACAGAGGACTTACTTAAATTGTTCTTTCGACTTGGAAGTTATTATGAGTCTCAGTGGTATCCCTTAGTTTAAGTACAGAGAACATCTTTATAAGCAGGAGAGTATTTCAAAATGGAAGAGACTTTTAAAGTGTAACCCCTGCAGATTGCATTTTTCATGGTCTCAGTGAGGAAAAAAAGCCAACAATTTCCCTCTATCCAGTTCACTATGGGGCTCATACAAAATGTGTCATATTTTGCAGAGATACTGCACTAAATGGATGCCAAAAAAAATCCACACAACAATTTGGGAGAATCATTTAGGAAACTGTACGCTTCAGAAGATAAATTTGATCTCACTTTAGTACTTCAGCTCTAGCTGGCAATCTCATTTTTACTAATGGCCATATAGTTTATATAAGTATTTTAAATGTATGTAACTAAAAGTGTAATTATATAAATATATAATTTATATAATAGCAACTATATGATGCAATGTAAGACCATCTAGAGTTGCCTTGTGGCAGGAAGGATAGCAAACTAAATAAATAAACAAACAAATAAACAAAATAAATAAATAAATAAATAAATAAAATGTACAAGAATGTTACAATTTACAAGCATTCATTTAGTGACAATTTGAAGGTACAACAGCACTGAAAAAAAGTAATACAATAATATTTTATTATAATGCTTGGTTGCCATTTTTTGATATTTATTTATACAGGAGCCATGGTAGTGCAGTGGTTAGAATGCAATATTGCAAGCCCTCAGCCAGGAGTTTGATCCTGACAGCCTCAAGGTTGACTCAGCTTCATGCTTCCGAGGTCAGTAAAATGAGGACCCAGATTGTTGGGGGCAGTATCCTGACTCTGTAAACTGCTTAGAGAGTACTGTAAAGCATTATGAAGTACAGGGGCAGGTTTCAAAACCCGTTGCTACTGGTTTGCTCGTGGGCATGCACGCACTCACATGCACGCGCAAGCATCCAGGCCAGTGGGCGGAGCCTGCTGCCGCTGCCGCTACCAGTTCTCCCGATCCAGGGTGAACCGGTAGCTATCTACCACTGATGAAGTGGTATATAAGTCTAAGTGCTATTGCTATTGTTATTTTTTATTTTATATTTCTATATTGTTCATGTTTTAATATTGTATAGGTGTTTCTGGTTTAATGTTTGTTTTCACACTGTATGCTGTCCAAAGTCACATTGTTTGCTCTGACTGGTGAAAAGGAAAGAAAGAAGAGGAGAGGAGAGGAGAGGAGAGGAGAGGAGAGGAGAAGAGAAGAGAAGAGAAGAGAAGAGAAGAGAAGAGAAGAGAAGAGAAGAGAAGAGAAGAGAAGAGAAGAGAAGAGAAGAGAAGAGAAGAGATGGATGTCCATTGAAAAGAATAATTTCCATACTGCATAGCAGTGAAAATTATGCAGAAAATATATAAACTATGATATATAAACAATGCAAAGAATACAATTTACAGTATGCTATTTATTATCCAGTGTTAAATAATATATAAATATAAAACCCTGCATCTCACTTCAGAAAACATACTTTATTTTCTCCACAGAGAGACTATAAAATTTAGAGATAGGTAAGAGGCTAAGAAGAGAGATTAAAAATGGTAGGTGGCACAAATAGTATTTAATATTTTTCTATTGGGCTCACAAGGGAGAAATCTAGATGGATAAGAGCAAGAAGATGACATGATATATTTGATCTACTTTAAAACTGAACACCAAATTTAACAAGGAAAATATATGAAATAGGCGTGTGTGTGTGCAGGCATGCCCGTGGGACCAAAAAAAAAAAAAAGGCTATTTAAAAAAATACCTTAGCTATCTAGTCTGCCTCCCTTGGAGAACAATATTTTCACTCGTTATCACCTATCTGGAATTGATGACAAAGGGTTAACACCCAAGCCACAGATCAAAATTCAGCTGGGACCAGCTCTTCACCCAATATACAAAACCACCCAGAGACATGAGGAAAATAATGGAACACAATGCAGCCGAGTATCAAGAATCTTCACAATTGACTGCCTGAGAATGACATGCATTTCAGCCATAACAAAGGGAAAATGTGAAAGCACACTTATCGTGACATTCAGCATTCTCAATCAGAACACAAATTCTGTGGGATAAAAAAAAAATCTTTCGATCCTCCCCGTTTGTGCAACAAAAAGGCAGCTCGCGAATTATAGAAAGATGTTGTTTTTCCACGGCATTAAAAAGATGGACCATCTTTGTAATTAGAGATGTCCGGATTATACGGATAATCTGTAAACTAATCAGAATTCCCAGTTTAGATATACTTCAAGAATGTGATTACAGAAGATCTGAATATATTGTAAATTTATTTGGTTTGACTAACGTGTTATTTGGAACTTGGTTATCTACTAATATTCAAACGACTTGACTGCCACAATACCTCTCTTATGGTAGAAACATGTCAAATTATATTTTGAAATGTAATACATGTAAAATTTGTACTTACTGTACTTACATTGAAGATTTACTGATATTTTATCGCAATGTCTTGATTATCAAGGAAAACTTAAGCTTTAAAAATAGCAAAACGTAATAATGGATTATTAAAACAGTATAAATTTAAACAATTCAAAGGAAGGCAACTACAATAAAATGTGAAGACTATCTGAGGAATCCAAATATTTTTAGTCGTGGTCTTTTTACTGATTTATGTTTTCATACACAGCATATTATATTTTGTCTTTCTAAATTGACATAACTATCATAGCCTTCCTTTCTTCTGTCTTCCCAAAGTCCCTAGTATGAAAGAATAAAGTCAAGCAGAAAGCTAACTTTGAAAAAAGATAACAATAGCATTTTAACAGATGAGTTGGAAGGGACCTTTGAAGGTCATCTAGTCCAACCCCCTGCCCAAGCAGGAGACCCTCACATCTGCCTCTACCTAGGATCGAACTCACAACCTTCTGATTGTGAGGCAAGAGCTCCACCTCTAGGCCACAGCAGCATAGTATAGATAACAAGATCCAAAGAGAACAGGAAAGAAAGAGATCCATTGCTGAACTAGGTAAAGAAATAAGTTTACACCCGAATCCAGAGAATGAAGACGCTCATTCTTCTAGCTTTCATTGTTCTTCAACCAAAGGTGTGTAAACACTGTCTGCCAAAGGCCAAGCAAGTCATAAATGCAATTAATACAGGTAATCCTCAATTTACAATTGTTCATTAAGCGACCATTTGATGTTACAATGGCACTGAAAAAAGTGACTTACAACCAATCCTTGCACTTACAACCATCACAACATCCCAATGATCACATGATCAACATTGTGGCACTTGGCAACCGGTATATAATTACTACAGTTGCAGTGTCCAGGGTCATGTGACTGCCATTTGCTGGCTTCCAAGAAACAAAGTCAATGGAAGGTGGGGGGACTGGATTTGCTTAACAAGATCTGATTCACTTAACAACTGCAGTGGTTCATTTAACAACCATGTCAAAAAAAGCTCACAAAATTGTGTGCGATTCACTTAACAATTGTCTTGCTTAACAATGGAAGTTCTAGTCTCAGTTATGGTCTAAGTCAAGGACTATCTCTAAGTGATATACTGTATTTTGCTCACACAAAAAATGACTGCCTAAAGCTGCATCCATTGGAGTTTAGACTTTTTGGACTGAGAAGAGGTTTAACTCCCATTTCCTAATTACCTGAGGATGTTCTGCTAACAGAAGTCTTCTTCAAAAGTCTTTCCAGTGAAGCTGTTTAATGAAGTAATCAGAGAGTTAGAAAGAGGAGTCGCTGATCAGCTTAGAGTATACCATATTTGATTTATTTTAAAATTTCCAAAATATAACTGCACTTTTCTTTTTTTGATCCTGATTGTATTTCTTGTCTTTTATCTCTTTTTATTATTTAATGTTGCTGGTCACTGATCGAATAAATAAAGAAATTTCAAATGTCTCCTATCAACTATCCTAGCTAGAAATTCTACGAATTTTGTTCCAGTGTATCTGGATGCCAACAAGTTCTGGGACATAGCACTATAAATTCTTCTGCTGGCTTAATTTGACAAATACTGATGCTTTTAAAAAGTCTTACCTCTCCAACACAGGCATTACATGCATACAAATACCTATATTCAATTATTGTAATCAAAATAAATAGCCCCCTGCTTAATAAATTCATCCACAAAGGAATGAAATATGCATCCCATATATATTAATGAGACTAAGCTAAATTATAGAATGGCATCTTTCAGGCATCTTTATGCAGGGAAGATTTATGGAGGAGAAATTCATTGCACAATAAATGATTTTATTCCCCCAACCTATTTCATATCAGCATTCTCAACAACAACGGGTAGCACAACACAAAAATGACAGTAAAGGGTAGAAAATGGAACAGGAACAAAGTTCTCCACTTGAAAGATTCTGTTCCTAAACTAATAGAACTACTAGCTCTTGTAATGTCTGGCTTAATGTATTCTGGTTTCTTTCAGCCAGGCTCAATATACAGAAAATAATTTTATTCTAGCTTTATACAATAGTTTAGAGCTGGCTCTGCTCTCTCTTTCTAGTTTTTATAGTATACACCAAATCCTCAGGTCATTGTAGATAACTTCAAGGTTACTGTCTTTTTTTCCATCCTTTTTTTTTTTTCCTAAAGAAATGTGAGATGCATCATTCAGCATACAGCAGATATGAAAGGAGTTCAACAGTCTTGATAAGTGACAGCTGGACAATGTGCCACATCAGACAGTGGAGGTTTAAAAATAGAAGATTTTCAAAGAGAAAGCAAAAACTAACTAGCTAAGAACTGAGGAAAGAAAAGGCAGGAGGAATGCTAAAAAGAAATATAAAGCTGTTTCAAACCATATAGTTCTTTTAAATATTGAGCCCCATTTGATCTGTTCCAAACAGCAAACTGCTTCTAGTATAGATCTATATTGTTCTCCCCATCTGTAAGTTGAATGGGTTCTGTTCTGACTTGGGTATGCCAGGCAATGCATGGAAGTTCCTAGGGCAGGGGTCAGCAACCTGAGGCTCTGGAGCCGCATGTGGCTCTTTCACCCCTCTGCTGCGTCTCCCTGTCACTCAAAATATGCATCACAACTGCCAATGTGTGAAACCCGCTGGCACGTGATTTATTGAGTTTTTCAATCCCTGGTAGGCCAATCATGGTTAAATCCAAGAAAAGAAAATTTTTTGAAGAAAGCAGAACATTTAATTTAACTTCATATGCTAGTTTTGTGGCCGCTCAAGACATAGTCAAGTACGGGAAGGATTTTGTGGCTCCCGGTGTTTTCTTTTCTGTGGGAAACAGGTCCAAATGGCTCTTTGAGTGTTTAAGTTTGCAGATCCCTACCCTAGGGGTTGTAGGTACCTGGTGGTTACCAGATTAAAAGTCATGACAGGAATTCAGTGAATAAAAACTCAACTATTACTGCATAGTGTCAGCCTAGCCTAGTGTAAGTTGGAAGGCAATATGTGTTGAAACATAGCAAAATCTCCAAATAAAGAGTAACAATGCTCTTATGCACAAGACGAACACATAGGTAACACATTCCAGTGAACTATGAAACAAAAAGAGAGGAATAAACTCATTTTGCCTGCATTCAGAGTTCCCCTCATTTTGTATATGGTGTTCCCAGTGGTTGCTCATGGCTCTTTCTGATCCACAGGAGTGTATTTAGGGGAATTACAATTGCACCTCATGATAAGGCTCATTATCTACCTTTCACAGAGTCAATTCAAAGTTATTTGCATATGATTATCCCTCATTGTAGGATTGTGCTGTCTGTAAATCTGGACTACAAAAACATTAGACATCTGTTGTATTAAAGGAACAATCTCGCTCCATTTGCTTTTTTTGTGTCCAAAATTAAATGTGTCTCCCATGGACTGAGCATTGCTGAAATATTATCTAGGCCAACCCAGTAACAAATAACTGACAAATATTATCACCCCAGTCTGGTTTTTCTTCAGTGAAATTTGTGGCTTGTAGGATTCAGAATGTTATTCAAGGATTAGAAATAATCAGGGAGCAGCTAAAAACAATCTAAATGCAATCTAGCAATAGCATTTAGTTGCAATCTAAATGTTGAGCAAATAGCAACTCACTCAAAGAAAAATTGCAGAACCATTGTCAACCAAGAAATCATCAGGAGCAGGCAAAGTCCTATAGCTGTGGTAGGCAACCTCATACTCACAGGAATGACCTTGTCCTCCACACCTCATCGGATACTATTAGTCTCCCTGTCTCATCAAGCTAACATTTCTTAACAATAGTCTTGTAATTAAAAAGGGAGAAAATCTGGATGATCAAAACGTTTCCAGCATCACATCTATTTCCAAGAATGCTAAAGGCCAGGGGTGAAATCCAGCAGGTTCTGGAGAACAGGTAGCGGAAAATTTGAGTAGTTCGGAGAACCGGCAAATACTCTGGCTGGCCCCAGAGTGGGGTGGGAATGGGGATTTTGCAGTATCCTTCCCCTGGAGTG
Organism: Pituophis catenifer annectens; assembly: GCF_029215685.1. Lineage (NCBI taxonomy): Eukaryota > Metazoa > Chordata > Lepidosauria > Squamata > Colubridae > Pituophis > Pituophis catenifer. The sequence goes on along the minus strand of NW_027256882.1, from coordinate 230,487,260 downwards.
GGGTGGGAATGGAGATTTTGCAGTATCCTTCCCCTGCCATGCCCACCAAGCCACACCATGCCCACCAAGCCACGCCCACAGAACCGGTAGTAAAAAAATATGGATTTCACCACTGCTATAGGCCCATATTGATCCCCTTCATATATTTTAAATATGTAAAATAATTAGTGCTTTTACTTTTTTAGGGGGAGGGAAAATGGAATTGCCTGCCCAGAGGGCAGGTCACAGTAAATTTGAAGTAAAGAAATCGGTATGGAGATGCTATGATCTTATGTTAATGTGGGCAGCCTTTTGAGCTGTTCGTTTGGCGTTCTGAACTTACTAGAGAAAGCAATCAATCAACACCAGAAATAGCAATCAATCAACATCAAAGGCAATTTTCATCCAATCACTAGCCTTTCATGTACCTTTACAGCATCATTCTACCCTGACTTCTTGCTGAAGTGAATGGTTTTATTCACTATTATTTCTATATTTAGGAAACTCTTCCTAAATTCTTACATCTTGCTTATTGCCATTGCCAAATCTGACCTAATTTGACAGTGGCAATAGGCTAGATGTAAGGAGGAAGAATATCTAAGCACCCATGGATCCAGTGAATTTCTCTAGGCCGTAGGATAATTTTCCCATAATCTGACATGCTAATTCATTGATTGCCTGGTTAGCTACTGGCACCAAATAAAATCAGATCTCTCAATGAGATTGCCTTTGGATGGCCTCATTGCACATGGATCCCCATGTGACTGAACCTTACTGAGTAGGGTACAAGTTTATTTCTGAGGCTTCACTGTAGCAATAAGAGAGGTAAAGTTCTCCAATTTTATGTTTGCCCTTCTCTAATCTTCCGGCACTTCACAGGTTCTCCAAGAATTTTCAAGATTACAGTTAGTGTGTCTACAATGACTCCTGTCACCTTCTTCAGCCCTTTAAAGTGTAATTCATCTGGCCCGGAGACCTGCATTTGGTAGAAATATGGGATCCTACTATATCTTTATCCATTTTGAGCTGTATTTCCTCCCTTTCTTCAATGATGCTAGGAAGGGCTGTCTTCCCTCATCTAATACAAGAGAACTGCAGAGAAATGTTTAAGTAGTTCTGCCATCTTCTCATTTCCTGTGATTACTTCCCCACTTTTTCTGCGCAACAGAAAAGCCCTTCTTATTATATTTTGCATTCCTCACCAGCCATATTTCATTCTGAGCTTCAGTTTTCCTGACTCTATCCCCGCAGGCTTGAGCTACTGTGCAAATTTGTACTCTTCCTAAGCTATCAGTCAGTGTTTTCAATTCATAAACATCTCTTTTTTGCTTCTCAGTTTGTCAGTGAGCTTCTTGTTCATTTATATAGACCTCTTAAATCTTTCCTCATTTTTCCTGTTTTCTTGGATCATTTGTGCCTATGCTTTCAGTATCTCATTTTTCAGGATCACCTACTTTTTTCTGACTTATTCATTTGAGTCCATCTGTCTTCTGGAAATCCAAGGCATGTAACTGAATTTTCTCAGCTGTTTTTCCCCTAAATATTTTGAAACCCAAAGCCTTGCCATTTCTATCCCATAAGATGCTTGACCCTTTCAGCCCATCATCCAATCTTTCCATGTTGGTTAAAAATAGGTCAGAGGTAGGTTTATCACAGGTCTTCTGGTCCAACCCCCTTATGCCATCCCAGGCAAATGGTTGTCCAATCTATTCTTGAAAACTTCCAGTGATAGAGCACCCACAACTCCGAAGGCAAGCTATTCCATTTTTTCCAATTAAAGTATTTTATTAGTTTATCAAAATATAAAAGTACAAAGAAAAATGAAAATATTGGGGAAATAAGGGAGGAAAAGGGAACAGTAAAAAGTGTAGGGTAAGGGTGAAAAGAAAAAGAAAAGCATTGACTTCCAAGTGCTTTTGAGGGAGTAGAATAAGGTAGTAACAAAAAACCTCAACTTTTCACTTTTATATAATAAATATACTATTTCTATAACAACAAATTAATCAGCAAAACCACAGATCAAAGTTTTCATTTTTTGCACCTCAAGCACAAAGTCCACAAGCGGTTTCCAAGTAGAAGGAAAATTAATTGTGTTCTTTTCTTTAATCAAAGCAGTCAGTTTCGCCATCTCTGCTAACTCTATCAACTTTTACAGCTATTCGTCCATTGTGGGAATCAAGGTATCCTTCCATTTTTGTGCATAAAGTAACTTTGATGAATGATATTTTTAATTAGATTTATAAGGCCACCTGATTGCCAAATTACTCTGGGTAGTTAAAAAGGGGGAAATATTTTTTTTTTTAAAAAAATAGTATAAATGCTCAGATTTTTTAAAAAAATCATCCACTGCTTGACAATATTTCAGGGAACAAAGCCATGATTTTAAAGACTTATGGAACTCTTAGAGGACATTAGTCACATAAATCTCCAGCAAGATGCTCTTCTAGAGGGCAGGCATTGTGACAGAGAAAAATGCTTCCAGGTTCCAACTAGGTGACACCTTTTTTTTTTTTTTAATTTACAAGATCCAGAGCATTCTTATGCTGGAATGGGACAACTCACCCCAGCCAACTCGCTCCCGCCAACTCACTGTAATTATCTTTCCATGGGCAACTCCCTATGGGGCAACTCGCCACTGGACAATTCAATACACGATAACCCAAGAGAGGGACAAGCAGAATTGCAGCTCACCCCAGACTTGAGGACTTCTAACTTGAGAAGGTTCAAACCTAAAGCAAGACAAGGCCTTCTGCAATTCACTTGCCCCTCTCTTGAGTTATCTGGTGTTGAATTGTCCCATAGTGAGTTAGCCATGGTGAGTTGCCCCCTGGTGAGTTGGCCACAGTGAATTGGCCAAGGCAAGTCAGCCAGGACAAGTTGTCCTAGACCCTCCTCATTCTACTCAATCTTACTTGATGAGCAGAAGCCACTGGAGACAGTCTCTCGATTCTAACCTAGCCAAAAATATTGATACTTCTCCAATTTTTCCCAATAAATCTTAGTTTGCTATCAAAAAAGTTGAAACTGACCCAAGTCAATGGCAGCCACAATTCTTTATTCTATAGTCTACAGCGCAGGCATTTCGCTGTTGATGTACAACTTAATATTTATTTATTTATTTATTAATTTATTGGTTCAATTAATATGCCGCCCTTCTCCGGAGACTCAGGGCGGCTTACAATGCGTTAAGCAATAGCCTTCATACTTTTGTATATACCTGCTTAGTAGGGCTTTTGGTTCCCCCTAAGCGGTGTTCTTTTTTATACAAAGCCAGCTTATTACCCCCACAATCCGGGTCCTCATTTTACCTACCTCGGAAGGATGGAAGGCTGAGTCAATCTTGAGCCTGGTGAGATTTGAACTAGCAGTAATTGCAGGCAGCTGGCAGCTAAGTGCTACTAAACAGCACTTTAGTCTGCTGTGCCACCAAGGTTCCTATATAGTCTTGTGAATAATAAAACAAACAAAAATGGCATTTGGTGGATCCTCTATTTGAAGCACATTTATAGTTAATGTAGCTAAAGGTATTTTTTGTAAAATACATTAGACCTGAAGTTATCCACATATGACCCCATGCAGGTGGTGTTTATAATGGTACACACTATAAGCACAAAAAGGAAAAGAAATGCCCCCCTTCATTCCAAATCCCAGGAGTCATAACAACTATGGAGGAGCATTAGCCACAATCGCATGTGCCAGCTACTCCTGAATGGGGGGGACTCTAATTTTGTGGGTGGTGTGCATGTAAATCAGCCCTGGTTTAATTCAAATCGGAGGTTTGCACTTCAAAGAGGGCATGATTTGATTCGAGGTTGCAATTTAAGATTCAAGAGCAAAGCAATTCAATTCAAGATGCTTTGAGATTCGATTAAAAAAAGATTCATCATAAACTACAATGGTGAAGAATTGAATGCCTGTAGCTTCTTCTTTTTTCTTTTTTTTCTTTTTGGCAGAATGGGATGAAAATAGCAGGGATAATAGGCCCTTTAAAGTACATTAACCCTGTCAAGTTTCAGCTGAATATTTGTAAGGGTTTTACTGCAATCATTTTTTTTTCAAATTTCCCACACACACTTTGTTTAAGGCAAAGATAGCAGGCATGAAAATGGGAGTATAGCAGCCTCCAAATTGCCCAGCAGAGAGACTGTGTTGTAATGAACTAGTCCGGAAAGTATTTTAATACAACTTTAAAACTTTATTTCAAAAATGCTTTAAAAGTAAGTTCTTGCTTTTCTGAGGATCCAGGTTGTAATGACTGAAAATGGACCATATCTTAATTTTCTAGGATTATGTAGTTTACTTATTTTACTGCTTTTAATTACAGGGTTTGCTTGAGTGCCAAGAGAATTTGTATAGCTAGTAAGCAAGCTTGGCCCCTCCTGAAAGGATCCCTTCATAGCTGTCTGAAATATACAAGGGCCACTGGCATTATGTGGTGTCTTTAGGACAGTGTAGATGAGTAGGGAAGGACAGGAAGGACAGGAAGGAAGGACAGGAAGAAAAACTGCTACCAAGGCAATGGTCAGATAAACGGGGATTGAGCTTGGACCAAGAAAATAACTTCAGAAAAACAGCTCAGATAAGCTGTTGCTGTGGTAGCACAGTGGTTAGAATACAGTATTGCAGGCAATAAGTGTATTGCTATTGCTATTGCTCCATAATTCAAATGAAGATAATGAGAGAAGGGAAAGCACATTCAGATTTGTGAGATTACTACAGCTATTACAATAAAAGTAGTCCTGACGTACAAGGCATTGATTTCTTAATCTAGTCTATCTTGTTGGGCTGACAACAGAACTTGGAAGGTGAACAAAAGGCTTGTCCTACCATTAGGGTGGTACTGCTGCCTCTGTTGACAGGATTTTCTAATCTATCAAGAAGGTGGTAAAGTTGACACCACTTTTGTATTGAACTACTTTACCACTGGTCATATTGAGATTTGCTGGGAATAGTCTACATCAGGGGTGTGAAACTCAATTTCATTGAGGGTCACATAAGGGTTGTGTTTGATCTTGGGGGGGCAGGGGGTGTGACCAGGATGAGCATAGCCAGCTCGACGTCACTCATGTCGGGGGTGCCTGGGTGGCCCGAGTGCTCGGCCAGTGAAAATAGGCTTCCGAGCTCCATTTTCGGCTGCAACTGCTTCCTGCAACCCTCTGCCAGTGAAATGGAGCTCGGGAGGGTCCCCCACGGCTCTCCCAACCTCCATTTTTGCTGGCAGAGGCACCATGGCCAGTCCTTTGCTGTTTCCAGGGAAGCCCCATGGGCCAGATCTAAGCACCCTGTGGACCAGATCTGCCCCCTGAGCCTTGAGTTTGACACCCCTGGTCTACGTTATATAATTAGCAAAAAATACCAGAAGAAAGCTGACACCGAATGGTAAATAATGCCAGAGACAAGCAAATCACTAAGAGAGAAATTAGCATCCATTCACTGATTGTTGAGAAACTTAAACCTGTCCCAATCATGCCAAATTTAGAAGTCCCAAGAACCCATATATTCACAACAAACTATGAGGATGACAAAATGATCTAGCAGACACCATGGAAATGTCTCCGTTATGTACTTGCATCCCAACGATATCAAATTAATTTAATCATTTGCTTGTCCTGCATGGATGCCTTTGTCCAAGATATGTATAAAATAAGCATTCAGACTGCTGAAAGCTGAGCTGAACTGCCAGTTTTGTAGTTTTCCATTCATACAAGAAAAGGCAATTCACAGGGTTTTTTTTTTTTATCAAGCTTTATTAAGATGAAAGAATTCTGGTAAATGTCACAAGAAATAAAGCTTTGGAAAAAAAATAGATGAATAGAATTTAAACCTGACAAAAAGGCGGACAAGCTGAAGAGAGTGAAAAACCACCAGACCAACTCTGGATACCAGTTATCAGAGATAACAATGGCCATGAAACACATCACAGGAATACAATCTATCAAGATCATACAAGGATCAGAGGACAGCAACTAGAGATAAGAAACTTAACAGTTAACTGTCAGGAAGCAAGTCATGTTTGACCCAGCAATCTAACAGGGCAACAAAAGATCCTCAGTTCATGCACACAACTATCATCTATAGAGCTCTTCTGTCTTCTACAATCCCTGGACACTTTCTGCTAGAGTGTAGCAAGGCAAGTTATTATGTCTTACATTTAAGCTGTTGTATGTGTTTATGCGACACATACAACAGCTTAAGCTTATGATGCTGTAAATAATAAAGATTTTGTAGTCTAACAAAGACTTGGTGTGCAAATTAAATATTTTATTAGTGTATAAGATCCTGAAACTCTGTATTTCCGCAGAAGAATGGAGTGTATTTTCACAAATTAAAAAAACATTCTCATCCCACTAACCAAGGATATGTGCTACTGAGCCACACTCATCTAGTCTGTAAACTAAGTAAAATCCAAGGAAGCATAAGGCACTGAGGTATTTGAAGGAGAAAAGGAATGAATGAACAATCAGTTCTATCAGTGTGAATTTGCAACACAAGTGAACTAATTTTCAATATGGAACTGATAGATTTCAGTCTACATTAGAGTGGAGACTTTGAGTTTTTTCCTTAAAGTCTTACTGTGAACTGCAGGACAAATGAACTTCTTAATGGTAACAGGAAAGTCTGCTGCTGGCTGTTTCCATAATTATTACTTGAACTATATCAGACCAAGAATTAACTCTGACAAATGCAGTGGAGCAGGTAGGGTACCGTGCAGATGATAATGGCTAGAGGGTGATAAGTACAGCTTGTGAGGGTCTTCCACAGCCTCCACAAATGCTGTTGAAGGGGCTGTAGATTGATTTCATTCAGTTAAAGCTTCATCCAATCAACTGAATTTTGAATTAATACATACACTGGAGTTTACAATTTAACAATCTGAGGACCACAGATTTCATAAAGTAGAACACAGTGCTTTGTCTCTGCATATGTTTATGCCTGCAAATTGAATTTTTGCGGCACATTATTAGCTTAAGTCTTAGCACTACAAACGTGGAAGGAACTACAAGGAGTATCTAGTCCAACCTCTTCCAATATGGAGAGGGAAAATGAAACTATCACTGAGAAGTGACTGTCCAATAATATTGTTCTGAAAATATGTAGCTAGAGCAAATTAGGGATAGTGATTAAGCCACCAGGCTAGAAACTGGAAGACTATAAATTCTAATCCCACCTTAGGTACTAAGCTAATTGGGAGACTTTGGTCCAATGAGTGGGAGGAAGGGAGGGAGGAAGGGAAGAGAGAAAGGGAGAGGGAGAGGGAGAGGGAGAGGGAGAGGGAGGGAGGGAGGGAGGGAGGGAGAGAGAGAGAGAGAGAGAGAGAGAGAGAGAGAGAGAGAGAGAGAGAAGAGGGAGAGTCATACACAGTACTTCAGATTTCTTTGGACTAATAAAAAGAAGAGGAAATAAGGATTTCATCATATTTGGTACATCTTTCTTCCAAGACAACCCAAAGTTATCACTAAGCATAAACCCTAATATAGTATTTCCAAGTCATGAAATACTTGTTATGCGTGCTTTCTAGTTTTCCTCTGTAAATGTAATTTTATTTATTTCTCTATCATACTTAAAGTATATGCCATCTTTCTCACAAAATATGATTCTGGGCGGCATATAATAAAAACCTCACCTTTCTTGTTATTGGAGGGTACCTTGTATTTCTGAGTCAAGTCTTCTTGAGCCACCTTCTTGAGCCTGGTGGTGCAGCAGACTAAAGCACTGTTATTAACATCAAGCTGTCTGCAATTATTGCAAGTTCAAATCTCACCAGGCTTAAGGTTGACTCAGCCTTCCATCCTTTCTAAGGTAGGTAAAATGAGGACCCAGATTGTGAGGGCAATATGCTGACTTTGTATAAATATACAAAAGTATGAAGGCTATTGCTTAACACTTTGTAAGCCGTCCTGAGTCTCTGGAGAAGGGCGGCATATAAATCATTTTTTAAAAAAAAAAAAGGTTAGATTGAAATTAATTCTATAATTCTAGATGCCTTCTAGATCAGACAATGTTGAATAATCCACAAAATTGATCGTCATCCTATCATTCCCATTATCCAGGTCATTAATAAGAAGGTTGAACAATATTGTCCTAAGAACTGTGGGGATTCTACTAGATACTGTTTTCCAGTTGGAAAAAAGCCATTAAGGCTGACTCTGTGTACAGTTAGTTACTCACTTGTTGACCCACCTCATTGAAGTGCCATCCAAATTATTCTTTAACATCTTGTCACTAAGAAAGTAGCTTTTGTACTGACTGAAATACCTCTAGGATTAAGGTCATGGCAACTTTCCTTTTTGAACATCACACGTGACACATGAAAAAGGAAGTGTGAATCACACACACATCTTCTCTTACCACTTGTATATCTGACTCAAAATATGAATGTTTATAGTTGGGGAGGGGATAAATCAATTTCAGCATGACAAAAAGAGCTCTCTTGTTCAAAGTGCAGTTACCCAGCACTCAAATTCTAATGAATTCTTAAGGGCAATTAGACTACTCTAGAGAATTTAGAGTTTAGCCTGGATTCTATCCCTGGCTCATCAGGTGTCTTTCTGTTCAACATGTGTTCTGAATTCTCTGGAAGTAAATGTTACTTTTCTCCCCAGTGGCTCATTACATTCAAAGCAAACAATTAAGGCTCAAATCCTCCTATTTCTGCAGTGTCAAATCAGACCAATAATTTTACATAAACTAAACCCTATTGAAGGTTAAGGTCAGACAGTCAGTGGAATTGAAACCCCAAAGGGATTTTATTGGATGCATGCCAAAATGAACAATGTGAGATTCAAAGCATAGATTCCCACTAAATACAAGGCCAAATCTCAGCTCTGCTACTACTACTTCTCAGCATTTTGGTAACTTTCAAGAACTTCTTTCAAATGTCTTCTGAGACCAAATCAAACAATGAAAACATGTTTTCTCATCTTAGAAAAGTATTTAGAAAAGAAGATTCTGTACAGACTAGGTGACCATTCTTTCCAGTTTTAGAAAGCTGTACACAACGTATAATTTCTTTTTATGTTTTCCAAAATCATCAAAAGCAAGTTTCTTGGGGGGGGGGGGGAAACCAAGCATAGCTGTCAGTTGCAGAACTACTAGATCTGAGTTACAAACATCCCAATAATGACAAATGGCAGCAATAAATACAGACAACTCTTATTCTCATCTAGAGCCATTTAACGGTGATCAGAATTTCTGCAGCCCAGATATTGTAGCCCTAAGCAGTACAAAATGAATACTAGGTATGATGAGTAAAGTGTATTTTAACAGTAGTTTTAATGCTTTTTTTAGAGATGTTAATAAAGACCAGATGTTCACAATTCAAAATGAATGGGTTATACATCTATTAGTTCTATACACCTGAGTACATTTAGCACTACAGTTGCTGGTAGCCAATGGCAAAATACATTAATGAACACAAAATCAACAAAATAACTAAATATAAAGAACCCTAATTCTGAAAGTATGATAGTAAGCAGTTATTGTCATCATTGGCCAGGAATGTCAAACTGGCGGCCAACAAGCCAGATGTCTCACACATAGGCCACATCCACCCCGGCTCTTTGAATGGGAAAAACATCACAAAATGTCACTGCCCAGCAATGTGACACAGCAAGTTTGATACCTGTGTCATTGGCCATCCTTAATCTGTAGCTCAGGCTTTCCCAATATGGTGTCCTTAAGAAGCAATGGGACTAATACTTCTAGAATTTGCAGTCATCATGTCAAAATTGAGGGAGCTATATTCCTGACGAAGTAAGAACCTTACTTCAATTAGTTCAATCTTTTTTAAAGACTCAAAGTATTAGTAATTTTTGATATTCTGAGAATACCATCTATTTATGCACTGTTAACACATAATATATTTATGAAGGTGCTTCTGCTTTACAGAGTCATTACAGCGGAGTAAGGAATTTTTGAAAACCTTGTAATTGAAGCAAACCAATTTATCCAAAAGGTTAGTCATATAGAGCAGCCTTCCTCAACTTGGTTTCCTAAAAATAATTTAAACTACAACTTCTATCATCACCAGAATTCTCTGGATATTAGCCACATAGCCTCTTGACAAACAACTTTTTTTCTATGTACTGTAGAAGGGAGGGAGGGAGGGAGGGAGGGAGGGAGGAAGGAAGGAAGGAAGGAAGGAAGGAAGGAAGGAAGGAAGGAAGGAAGGAAGGAAGGAAGGAAGGATATAAGACATTTCAATAAGTATTTTGTCCTTTTGTGTAGATCATTCTACACTTGAGCTACATTTGATTCTCTTTGACACTTGACACCTCTACACTTGATTGTACTGTTTACTCTGGCTTAGTTGTCAGTGATCTACTAATAGTTAAGACAACTGTCTTGTTGTTGCTGGATTTGTCTGTGGCATTTGACATCCTTGATACTTCACTAATTATTATCTTCTATGAGTTAAGTGGTGGCAATATGCTTTCCCATCCCATGGCTTCCATCCCATATTTTCCATCACACCTTTTTCATTATATGGAAGGGTCTTTGCTCTCAACCTTTCCCTTTATCTGTGGGTATAGTTCAGGTCCACCTTTGTTCATCTTGCATATTTTACTTTGGAATTTTCTGATTTCTTCTTTTCAGTTCAACTATCATATTGCTACATTTGGTTTGTTTAGTTTAGATTTCATCTCATGTTATGGATGAGGGTAGGGCTGTCATAAAATATGTTAGTAAACCAAAAGCTGTAGTGAACTGAGGGATTATTTAGCCAAGTCACTAAACAACTCAAGGTCTTATCATCAGGCAAATGTTCTCCATGTCACTCATCTGTAGTTTTAATTTCACATATTATTCAAGTCAAATACAAATTGGAATAATAAAAAAGAAATATTTTAATAAAAAATAGCATAAATTAATTCAATTGTGAATAAAATTATAAATGTTATTGAGTTATATGCTTTCTATTGGGTTACAAAAGTTATTTTTATTTATTTCCAGCTGAAGTCAACTAAGAATCATAAGCTTCTTGAAATGTGCTTGTATGGGAAAAATATTTTGAAATAAATGATAATAAGTATAGTTATTTCTTATCTTGAAAAGCTATGATTATATTATTCAAACAAATAAAAATTTATAACCTGAAAATAGTGCCTTCATCCAAAGGAATTTCTGACGACTGTCATATCAGTTGTTGAACAGCTGCCAAAAATAAATTTATAACTATTTCAATAAAAAGAATTTCCTTAGTTATAACTAGCATACTGAAATTTACACAGAGTCAGCTAGTTTAATGTGGATTAAAGAATGGATAACATTGAAAAACACTAGACTATTGAATTTGGAGGGACATGATTTGTTGATGGGGTGGCATGCCTTTTTATGGTATAAAGGAACCAAAAAACAGGGGTATTTTAGAAGACATCAGATACGTGAAGCACTGTTTTTGAATTGGGAGAGGATTAAAAAATATCATTATATGAAGATCCCAGTCTGGGTATCTACAATCGAAGCTTTTTCATATTCAGTGATATTCAAAAGGGAACAAATTGTTAGATATAATGATATATTGGATGAAAAGGATGAACTTAAACTAAAACAAGACCTGGAAGACCAGGGATTTAAGATGGATTGATTTTCCTATATGCAAATATTTTCTAGATATCAAGAAGATTTCAAACAAGAAGGTATTTATAATGTTCTGACTGTTTTGGAAAAGACACTAATGGGTTCTGATGACCACATAATTAAAAAGTTATATGGGTACTTGCTAGAGGTAAAATTGGAAGAAGAACAAGTTAAAGAATCAATGATAGCATGGGGGAAAAACTTTGGTTATAGTATTGACTTAGAGAAATGGCAAAAATTGTGGTCGCATAATTATAAAATGACAATGTCTACAGCCTATAAGGAAAATTTGTATAAGATGTTTTACAGGTGGCATCTGCCCCCGACGAGGATAGCTAGAATGTTCAAGAACAAATAGGAGAAGTGTTGGAAGTGCCATCAGACCCCAGGATCTTATTACCATATGCGGTGGACATGCGTAGGCGCAAGGAGATTTTGGACTAAGATACACACGTGGTTGGAAAAAATGACAAAGAGACATACTGACCTTAAACCAGAGATATTTTTATTAGGAATCTTACCAGAGACATTCAATAAAGAACTGCAATATTTAATTGTGAATATTTTAACAGTGGCTAGAATTGTATTTGCAAAAAATTGGAAAGGAGAGAAGCGAATCACTGATGAAGAAATTATTAAGAAAATGTTGGACTGTGCTGAAATGAGTAGATTGACACTTGAAAGAAGAGAACAGGAAGATAAACAATATTATTTGATATGGGAGCTATTTTACCAATGGGTAGATAATAAAGCATGGGGATGAAATATTATACATGAAATGAAATCTGGATAAAATGTCTAAATATCTGTTTTTTGCTAGAGGAAAGAACATTTGTCATATAATGAGACTTTGAAAATTCTTTAAGAACACGAAATTATCTTAACCGATCGAAGCACTGTTTATGATTGTTTGGAAGGATGATGTTTTTATGTTGTTTTTGTTCAAAAAATAAAAAAACTTTTTGGGAAAAAAAGAGAAATTTACACAGAGTCTAAGAGATATTGTGGAAGAGACCACTGTGTAGATCATTCTAGATCAGGGGTGTCAAACTTGCATCGTCACATCATCACGTCGACACATCGTCATGTTGTCACATTGTCACATTGTCACATCGTCATGTGATGTATTGGGACATTTTTCCCCTTCACTAAACCAGCATGGGCATGGCCAGCACATGACACATCCGGCCCACAGGCCGCAAGTTTGACACCCCTATTCTAGATTCATAGTGATTATATTTATTTATTTTATTTATTTATTTTATTTTATTTTTATACCGCCCTTCTCCTGCGGGACTCAGGGCGGTGTACAGCCAAGATAAAACATAGCATATAAAATTTAAAAACAGTTTAAAAAACAATTAAATAATTTCAGCCCAAAATTTAAAGCAACACAATTAAAACCGAATTCAATTAAAACTGAGAGGATGCGATCAAGCCAGCCCGGCTAGATGGAATAAGTGTGTTTTCAGGACCCGACGAAAAGTCCGGAGGTCTGATATCGTGCATATCTCAGGGGGTAGGTCTTTCCAGAGGGCAGGTGCTGCCACAGAGAAGGCTCTCCCCCTGGGGGTCGCCAGCTGGCACTGTCTGGCTGACGGCACCTTGAGGAAGCCCTCTTGTGCGAGTGAACCGGTTGGTGGGAGGCTATTGGTGGCAGAAGGCGGTCTCGCAGATGCCCCGGTCCTAAGCCATGGAGCACTTTAAAGGTGGTCACCAACACCTTGAAGCGCACCCGGAAGACCACAGGAAGCCAGTGCAGCTCGCGCAGGAGAGGTGTCATATGTGAGCGCCCCGTCCATAGCCCAAGATACTAAAAACAACTTAAAATATTTCAAACTACTTTGCTGAGTTTACAAAAATGAGAACAAGATTACTGTGACTCACTGTTAGCTGATATAAGTGCTTATTTTATGGATGGATTTTGATTGTTTCTATTGCAGATCCTTTTGAGTCACATGTGGCATACCTAAGTTTAATGTACAGCTTTGATTATTTAGTAATTGATAGAAACTTACAGATTGTGAGCTCCTAATACTACCACCCAAAAGCATTGAGTATTTATTCTGTCTCTTCAACTCTATTAGATTCTTCTCTGGGAAAAAAATAATTTAAAATGTGGTAGTAAGAAACAGGGAAATTACAAATTAAAAGGATGACAACATGAATGGCACAATAAAAATCTGATAAGCATATGATGACTCAGATCTAAATATGTGAAATCTACTGAAAGAGATTATGAGATGAGATTCAGGATCTGATATATGATGTATAATGCAGTAAGACACAAAGAAATTTACATGTTCAAATTACTGCATAATTGTGGATATCTTTTCAGTGATGTTTCTCATTTGCATATACAGTTGGAAAAGGCCTTTGCAAATATTTGTGATTTGCAGAAATGTCCAGATATCTTGCACCAAGAGCCTTGGTGGTGCAGCAGACTAAAGCACTGTTAAGTAACACCAGCTGGCTGCAATTACTGCAAGTTCAAATCTCACCAGGCTCAAGGTTGACTCAGCCTTCCATCTTTTCGAGGTAGGTAAAATGAGGACCCGGTTTGTGGGGGCAATAAGCTGACTTTGTATAAAAAAGAACACCACTTTGGGGGGTGGGGGCGAAAGCCCTACTAAGCAGGTATATACAAAAGTATGAAGGCTATTGCTTAACGCATTGTAAGCCGCCCTGAGTCTCCGGAAAAGGGCGGCATATAAATCAAAGCAATAAATAAATAAATTCAGAGTTTAGAAGCTGAAATAAAAGTTTTGAAGCTATTTGTATCTGCATTTTGAATAGGAGGAAAAGCACATTAGTTTATGCTAAAAGTCAGAAGTCTGGGAGCACTTTTTTAGATTAGCAAATTTTATCAATAACATAAGCTTTCGTGAACTAGAATTCAAAAAAAATATGATTTAATAAATATGTTCAATTGAAAGGTGTTACCATATTCCTTTTGATTTCTGCATTTTCAATATGTTTCTTGTTCACCAAATTTGAAAATGGATACAACTGATCTTGTAAGTATTTATTTTTTTATATACAAAATAGACCTAATAACTTGTCAATGCTCAAATATTAACTATCATTCAACATTATATATTAAATGATACCATTATGATGGTAATTATCATAACATACCAATCATAACTATATTGTAATATTATTGATTGCTATACAAATGTATATACTGCCTACTTCAATGTTTCTGGCTTGGTTAAAAAATATTTTTTTTCCTTCCTACATAATTTGACTCAGTCAACCCTGATATGGAATACCACTGGCTTTCAGAATATTTTCTAATACACCCAAATTTATTTGGGTATTACACGAATAGGTAATTCTGATAATCTTGCATGATTATCCAATTTGCCCCTAAGTTCCATATCAGCATAATTTTTCAGCTACATTGTGGATGCAGTTGAAACTCTTTGGCAACAATTCTTTGTCCCAAAATAATGAAATTTAAGTGTTCAAGCACATTGTATGTTCAGATTCAGTCCCCAAAATGTTCCTGATCTATGGGTAAAAACTGATGCTTTTTCATTCCCTTAGATAGGAATGAATGAAAACACAACATAAAGCATTCAACCAATATCCATTGTAAGAAGTATTAATGAAAGAACCCAATGCCTTGATTTATTTATTTATCATGAAAGAGTATGCTTTTATTTCTTTTTTTTAGCTGCACTTGTAGAGTTCCAAGGTAGATATCTAATGTGCTAACCTTGTTTCTGAAAAACACAATTGAAATACACTATTGGTGCTCTGAGCCTTGAAAAAATATCACCAGACAAGAATTATTACCCAGTGGTATTAAATGATACCACATTTTTTTATGTATTGTGTGATTTTTGTATTAACTTGCTATGTAAGACAATAGTTATCTAATTGGATTTTAATTTACAACTTCTTTACTGTTATTAAACAAGAAATGCAAGGCTTCTTTTTAAAAATTAATGTTTATAACACACATATACATATCTGAGGCTGCTGATTTGATGCAGTTAAAACTAGTTTGTGGCTAATTCTTAAAAATTTCTTTAAACGTTCGATCTTAACCTTTTCCATTATTGATACATTAGCAATTGCTGATGTTTTATTTATTTATTTATTTATTTATTTATTTATTTATTTATTTATTTATTTATGTAGTTAGTTAGTTAGTTAGTTAGTTAGTTAGTTAGTTAGTTAGTTAGTTTGTCAAACATGTACGAGATAACAGATATAAGTATAAACATGGACATGAGCACATGAAATGAATACAAATAAATGGGGACAGTAGGACAGGGATGGTAGGCACACTGGCGCACTTATGCACGCCCCCTTACAGACCTCTTAGGAATGGTGTGAGGTCCACGGTAGTCAGTTTAAGGTTGAAGCTATGGGGGTTTGAAGAAGTAACAATGGAGTCATGTAGAGCATTTCAGGCATTGATCACTCTATTGCTGAAGTCGTATTTTCTGCAATTGACTTTGGAGTGGTTTACCATGAGTTTGTATCTATTATTTGCCCATGTATTATTGCGGTTGAAACTGAAGTAGTCATTGACAGGTAGAACATTATAGCAGACAATTTTGTGTACTATGCTTAGATCAGACCGTAGGCGGCATAGTTCAAGCTTGTCCAAGCCCAAAATTTCAAGCCTGGTGGTATAAGGGATTCTATTGTGAACAGAGAAGTGGAGTACTCTTCTCATGAAATATCTTTGGACTCGCTCAATTGTATTAATGTCTGATATACAGTGTAGATTCAAGGCAGACGAGCTGTATTCGAGGATTGGTCTGGCAAAGATTTTGTATGCCCTACTTAGCAATACAGTGTTACCAGAGAAGAAGCTTTGCAAAATTAGGTTAACAACTCTTAATGCCATTTTGGCAATGTTTGCTAACTAAGAACTTTATATTTACAGCGGTAGTAAAGAAGAATTACTTGTTAAACCATTGCCCCGCAAACATTAAATCTGCAATCCTTAAAAAAGGCCGCATAGATGCTATAGAGAGCTCCAATGTCCCAACATCAAGTTGTCTCTATTGTCCTTTTAGAACACTTCTGCAGTCTTTCTTCCCCAAATTCAGACATCAAATATAAGAAGGGGAAGGAGGAAGAAGAAAGATCAGTAATTGGCATAGCTGGGTAGTGATTAGAACAAGTCCCCACAATCTGCTGCTATGACTCCAACCTGAGACAAATTCAGATTTTTATAAAGAGCATGGGAGAGGCAGAATTAGGAGGTAATATATTTTCAGAAGAATCCACCAGATGCTTCTAAGCAATCTACTAACTAGGCTTTCTTTCTCTGCCAGATTTCAAGACTGTTTATATATGTGCACAAATATGTTTGAAGCCACAGCAAGTAGCTATACCCTGCTGGTTTTGGCTGATCTTAAAAATCTGAGCAGAGGGAGAGCTGTTTAGTCCCTGGATCACCAGACAACTCCAAGGTTATATACCAGACTGAGAAATCAGGAAAAAAAAAAAAAAGACAGGAGTGGCAGATCATATATTTGTCATTGTTATTAAAACTTTATGAATACATCAATATCATGCTCAGAAGTCAAGCCTGACTCTAAATAGGCTCAGCTTTCATGCGTGAATTCTATTGGCTGGAGATATATTGAAGCTATAATCTGATAGGTTAGTGCAGTGTACACTATTTGTGAAAATTTAAGGTTTGGATTGGTTTGATTTTTTTTTTTTTTGTTTATTGACATGTTACAATCAAATATTAAAGAAATTTGTTACCAGCCTAAGACTCATTAGACATAGATGCCCAATGTTAAACACATATGTTTTGAAAGTAAAAAGTGAGTATTTAATTTGTGTAAAGGATCTGGATAAATAGAAAGCTCTTTCTGGTCATTTTCGTCCAGATTTCATTCAGCAGAAACGCCCAACAAAGAATCTGAAAAAGATGTTAAATTTCAAAAGAAGTTTTAGTTCCAAGTTGTATAAAGCATGAAAAGTTAAAACCCACAGGTTTGTTCAAAACATATGAAAGGCTGTTTTCAAAAGTTCATTAGCGCTTACCATGAAATGTTAAGGCTGTCAGGTGCTCCAAAAAGCACAGTGGAACTGCTACAAAGGTTTCCTCAGGTGTTCTGCATGTGTGCGTACATGCCCAATCATTTCATTCCACTTAGAACCAGAATTCTTATCTTTATGTATAACGACACACACTTGTGGGTACAACCTGGGAAAGCCTTTAAAGCAGACATGGTGAACCCAACCGGCCAGAGTTACCCTGTGGTAAGATGGGTGGCCAATAAATTTGATACATAAAATAAAAATAAACCATCCAGAGGCAGCAGTTGGCTCAGCACTTCGTTTGTACCAACACACTTTGTGAAATATTTGGCACCACGTTGAAACTCAATAAGGCAAGTTAGCTGAGAGTCAGTTCATGCAATAGAGCCAGACATAAAACTGATAGTTTCACCAACTACGTTGCTTGAACTATTTTTATAGTCAGCATTGCATACAGGCAGCCTTGAACAGTAAGCCAAACAGGGGATGGACAATAATGGTATCCAGTTGTCCAATCCATGCCATGTCCTTCTGACATATAATTTCTGTCCAGGGATTCCAGTAACTACATTAACCTGAATATTTTTCAAAATGATTTAAAAAAAAAAAAGTTGGTTTGAATTCTGAGTGGTTTCAACAACCTATTAAGAAAAGCAGAAAACCCTATAGCCTCTGGATGCTCCTCCTACTTCATGTCCTTGACTTACAGCAGTTCATTTAGTGACCGTTGAAACTTACAACAGCACTGAAAAAAGTGAATTATGACTGTTTTTCACATTTACAACCATTGCAGCATCCCCATGGTCACATGATCAAAATTCAGATCCTTGGCAACTGGCATGTATCTATGACGGTTGCAATGTCCCAGGGTCGTGTGATCACCTTTTGCGACCTTCTCACATGGAAAGTCAACTGGGAAGCCAGTTTCACTTAACAACCGTGTCACTAACTTAATGACTGCAGTGATTCATTTATCAACAATGGCAAGAAAAGTCCTAAAATAAGTGTAAAAATTGGAACTGAATTTTTTAAAAAAAACCTTTTGAGAAGTCGTTTTTGTTTCAAAACAAAACCAAGCAGACAATATTCAAGCACTTGTTGTGACAATGGCTAAGTAGGAATTTTGACAGTATAATTCAAAGACTGTCTCCAAAATAGCTCAAAGATTACCAAATAGATAAAAAATATACCAAAAAAGCTTTGGTCACTGCACTCCACAGCAAAAACAGCTCAACTAAAATAACAAACATGTAAGCAGGCTTCTTTATCAGGCTGAAAGCCTTTTTTTAGTAACAACCAAACATTTATTCTGTCTCCAGTTACTCATCTTGGGACTTCCTAGCCCCATAAGGAAAGTGCTACTCTCTTTATGCTGCTTCTTTTCATATTCTACTAAACTGGTAATTGCCTGCTTGCATTATACATTTCCCTATGTATTTCACTCCAGAAGTGCACTTAATATTTTCATTAAAATCAATAAAGCCAAGAAATGACAAGGATTCAGGTGAATACAAACAATTAAATTCTTCCTGGGTGTACTGTTAACTGTTAGTGGGGGAGAAAATAGGGAAGGTCTAATCCACACCTGTCTGTCCCCTTCTTTTTCAATAGCAGCTAACCGAAATCCACTTAGCTGGCTTTTGTCTGCTTATGTCCCTGACAGATAATGTGTAGAAATCAGACGTTCTAGGGCCAGTAATTCAGAATTAATTTTCCTTTCAGTGGAGTGATGTGGACAACTGAGTATAGTAATGGTACCTGATCAGAATTCAGGGGATAAACAAGGCAATTTGAGATAATGACATAGAAATAAGGGCTCTTTAAAAGGTTTGTTCGCTGCGTGACTCTGGATGGTGTTATCACTGGTGCTTTTCATCTGCCTGAAATGAAAGTCAAAAGAGTTAATCATTAATGCATTAGCCTGATGTATTTGTGTGAGTGTGTGTGTGTGTCTGTGTCTGTGTGGGCTGGAGTGAGTGTGTGTATTGTGTTGTGTTGTGCTTTGGAGTTGAAAGGAGAACTGTATATCTCATCCTTTCCCTTTATATTAAAATATATAAATAAAGAGTCCACAAAAGAAGCCATTAAGCTACCCAGTAATTATTTATTAAGAGTTTGCTTCAGAAAAGATTCCCTTCTATGGAATAGAAATTATTTTGGTTTTGGTATGTAGCAGTAGCAGTAATTTTTTAATTTATTTCCTGCCTTCGTTGCTTTTAACTCAAAGCAGCCAGCACACAAAGCAGCCAGCTATTTTCCCCACAACAACCACCTTGTGAGATGAGTTGACTGTGAAAGAAAGTGATAGCCCAAAGGCACTCAGTTGGCTATCATGCCAAAGGTGGGACTAGAACTCATAGTCTCCTGGTTTCTAGCCTGGTACCTTAATCACTCGATCAGACTGGCTCTCAAGTAATTTAATGTAGCAAATCTGAAGTAGAAACATAAACACTTTTCAGTTTGAACAAAACCTATGTTCCACTCCTTTGGCCCACTGATCCCTAAAAAGTTACTTTGTCTTGGGTTGTGAAGTCTTTGTCAGGGTTGCAGTCTTTACCAGCAACAGCCCTGTGGAGTAGGATCAGAAAAGACAAGATGGTGGTTGTGACCATCCAATTGAAACTCCACCCCTTTTCTAGATTCATCACACAAAACATTGGGGTGGAGCTTTGCTCAAGCAGTCATAACTGCCATCTTGATTTTTCTGACCACACTTGAAGACACTACTATTCTGTATTTCTGAATGATTTCTGAATAATGTAAATACATTATTCTGCAATTCATTTGTGAGCAATAAATCTCAACACAAAAAGCCATTTATATTCATGTTGGTTTATATCTGTGGGTGGCTGGGTGCCCTTACATGTGACCATATGTATCTCTTTCCACATTTTTGAATGGTATTCCTCAATTTACAAATTTTCATTTAGTAACTATTCGATGTTACAACAGCACTAAAAGAGTGACTTATGGCCATTTTTCACACTTACAACCATTCCAGCATCTCCATAGCCACATGATTAAAATTCAGTTGCTTGGCAACTGGATCATATTTATAACAATTGTAATATCCCAAGGTCACATGATCACTTTGTGACCTGACAAGCAAAGTCAATGGGGAAGCCAGATTCACCTTATGTCCGTGTAACTAACTTAACAACTGTAGTGATTCACTTAAGAACTGTGGCAAGGAAGGTCTTAAAATGGGGCAAAACTCACTCAACAACTATCTCACTCAGCAGCAGAAATTTTGGACTCAGTTGTGGTCATAAATTGAGGACTACCTCGAGTAAATGCCTCTGTCCAAAAAAAGATAATTATAAGCTAGGATGATAGGTACAGTGATCACATTTGCTTGTAAAAGAATAAAGGACAAACCTAAATCTAAACTTAAAAAGGGCTAAATTGGAAAGAGATTCACCAAGATTTAAAAAAAAAAGTGAATGAAAGCAAAAGGAAGTGTTTATGTTTATCACTTTGCCTTTCAAAAGAAAATTCAAGAACCAAACCAAGAAATAGGTTAATTAAACAAATTTAAAGGACATGTTTCTGAAATGAAGGACTGTTCTTTATATTAAAAGGCATATGAGTACTGTAATGACAGGTGGCATCTCCCGGAAAGAGGCATGGAGCCACTTTATCAGCATGCCTTCTGTAATTGAAGGTTTTGTGACAGGCCATATTTAACAGGGGTGCCATTTTGGGAACAGATGATCCTCTTGCTTGTGATAGTACCCACAACCTGCTCTCAAATCCTGAATTCCATCAGCCGAAGGATCTGCCTATTTCTGACTTATTTAGTGAGAGACAAAGAAGCAACTGTGACACCCAACTAACAAACTATACAAAATTCTGCTCTTATCCTTCTGGAGGTTTTTCAGGTTAATTGTGTGGCGCTTTTTAAAAATTCATGCAAAGTTCTCTGCAGACTAGACAAGTTAGTTTCATGCAAAGTTTGTGTAAATTCGAGAAGTGAAGGCATTGCTTTAAAAAGACAAGCTTCAACTATAAAAGCATTTGGCATGTTTCATCCCTTCAGAAGACAGTAAAACAATGCAAATTGTGACAAAAGAAACTCTCTCTTTTGTAACCATGGCCAATGGTACATGTGACTGCATATATGTCCGTGCTGCCTACCACTGCTTGTAACCATGTTTATTTGCAATATGAAGTATTTTCTGAAAATTCATCTTTGTGTGTGCTAGATCTGGAAGTGCACATGAGCAAAGATGTATCTAGGTGGAGTTGTGGCAACTCTGCTTCACAATCTCCAATTACAAGTCCTTATGATTACAATTGAGCCCAAAATTGCCATTGCTAAGCAAGACAGGTAAGTGAGTTTTGCCCCATTTTACAACCTTTCTTGCCAGACATATTAAATGAATCATAACAATTGTTAAGTTAGTAGCACAGTTGTTAAGAGAATCTGGCTTCCCCATTGACTCTGCTTGTCAGAAAGTCACAAAAACTGGTCACATGACTCCCGACCTTACAACCATCATAAATACATGCCATCTGCCAAGCATCTTAATTTTGATCACATGACCATGGGAATGCTGCAACAGTTGTAAGTGTAAAAGCAGTGAAAGGTTTCAGGGCCATTTTAACTTGGAATGGTCACTAAATGAATGGTTGTAAATCAAGGACTACCTGTACTTTTGTATCATAGGTAAGAAAAAAAAACCTGTGAGGGAAGCAAAGAGCATCCATTCCCATGATTCCTAGCAAGTATGTCAGGCTGGAAATTGCACATGTTGAAGGCCGGTCCATCAGGAGGGGTCAGACGGCGGGAAGGATTGAGGAAGGCTGAAAAGATCTCACCTGACAGGGAAAGAAAGCCCCAGGCCAAAAGTGCATCCTGAAGCATGATGGTTTGGAATCTGTTAATAAAGCAGTAATACAATCATTGTACAATTGGCATTGTTATTAATGAGATCAACTTCTTCATTACATGTTCTTCCTCTTTGGGGTTAGTAGTTTTTAATAAGTTCAACTCATTCGGAGAAATAAAAGACACACGATTTGAAGCAGTGAAGATGATTAAATTTTGGGTCAGAGCACAAAGCATGTGTCAAGAGTTCAGAATCATTTCAGAAAATTTTCACCCGCATAAATTACTGCAGAATCCGGCCCCCACAGTATGTGTGAAGATCATGTGATGCGGTTGCTATAGTAACGGCTTATTCTTGTTGAAATCTAGGGTAACTACAGCTGCTAAACCCTGCATCTTCTGACAGCAATTTATTTAACCTTGCTTCTTTCATATTCTCTTATTGACTCACTGAACTTAAAAAAAAAAAAGGAGAAATGCTTATTCTGTAAAATAGACTTTAATTTATTAAGCAGAGCTCTGTGGACTATTTCTTGTTCCCAGTTTAATAGATACAAGCATTTAAATTATTTTATGGTTCTTTTAATTCAACGCCTGTCTGTAGAAACATGGATAATTATCCACCTTCCTTTTCCCCGGGCCATCCAAATTGCTTCCCAACAGCATCAAAATATTTATCCACTATTACAACATTCTCCTCAAGATGATGGTAGTGAATTATAAGGCTGTATTCTCAGTCATGGGCCTGTCTCCTTAAGAGCAGTTAAGCTAAAGTAATTAAATAGCTCAAAGATGAAATTAGACATAAAACTTTAGTAATAAGGCAGAAAAAGAAATGGAAAATGAAAGCAATTCAGTGGCATTTTTGATCAAGCAACAATCCCAATTGAATATAAAATATTTCTGCCACCTAAATAACGTCCATAACATTGAAGGCATATTTGTAACATGTTTAATGTCCTGCATTGGTGTCAATCTATTATAAATGGGCAAACACAATGTACCCACATTTTCAATAGACAAGACTAGGAAGATTTAAAATGTACAGTTGGTTCTTCAATAAATGTCCTCAATATTTAAGCAATATTTTTTTTTCCTCCCCAGAAATGCTTATTCTGATAGAATATCCTCTTTCTCTCCAAGATGGGGAAGAAAGATGTGAAAATTGAGAGCTCTTTCACATGAGAAGCGCATGCTTGCTCATTTTAAGAAAATTGACATCATGAATACTCAGTGAATGGAGAATCTTCACGCCAATCTATTAACTGCAGGAAATATGTGAACTTTACCTAATATGTAACATGAGAGAATCAAGCCAACCTACATGCCACATCTAAGAAAGCACTTTTCTAAACATATTACCATATTTTTCAGAGTATAAGATGCACTTTTGAAAATTTGGGTGCATCTTATACTCCGAATGTAACCCCGCGTGCGGTGCCCAAAATGGCTACCTGAAACAGCTGCTGTCTTCTCTTACCCCATCCGCGCTTGGGCTGCTTTAGTCACTGGAGCTCCCTCCAAAGATCAGCTATGCTTTTGAAGCTGTTTTTCAGCCCCAACGCAAGTGAAGCGATCTTCCGTGCTTTGCCTGATTTTCTAATTGCTGTCCCTCCGACAATCAGCTGTGCTTTAGAAGCTGTTTTTTAGCCCCAACCAGTCCCAACCTCAAAACTAGTGAGTGAATTAATGTGCTGAAGATGACCAGGCTAAGGACTAGCCAGATGAATACCTGGTAGGCAGCATTTTTTGCCCCCTATTTTCCTCCCCAAAAACTAAGGTGTATCTCATACTCCGGTGCATCTTATACTCCGCAAAATACGGTACGTACAGAAGACCAACTTTTATAAGAATGTTCTTTTTTTAACTTTACAATTGCATGATAGAATTTGGAAGAGTATAAAATATTAAGGATACAGTCTAAATTATACCTGCATCCACAGAGTTGTCAAGACACATAAGAATGAAAAAAGAGCAAATTCTTCATACATCCCTAGTTCCAGCAGGTTAATATAAAGGGGAAGCACAAACATGTCACAGTGACAACTTATTTTCTGCTGGAGTTCTATGGCCCTACCTTGATTCCATTTCATTTTTAGTCCAGCAATGAGTGAAACTGAGTTAAGTCATCCTTACCTGTATCAGTGTTACTATAACCTTTTTTAAAATCCTAGTACCATCTAAGGACAGCCTCAAGTGGTATAAAACTATTAGAGGTTGTCACTTATTACCGTGGAAGGGAAATCAGGAAACTTTACTAATTTGAAACAGGCAAATCGATATAAAATAGAGATCAACAACCAGGAGAATAAACTTAGTGCCAGATTGTTTTTTTCCCCAACTCATGGATAGGTGGTTAGCACTTCAAGCTCAGCAGTGGTTAAAGGCGCTAAATCTTTCCTGCATTAACCTACCAAGTTGGCTTTTAATTTCTGCCCCATTAAAATATTTCAATGTTTCTTTCCCATTCAAAAATTCTCTGTTTGCAACGTTAGGAATTTGTTCCATTGCTGATCTAGGCATGATAGATTACTATAATCCGACTGCTGGAATTTACTCTTTGGTAAGAGACACACTGTAATATAGATAATGGATATAATCAGGATATAATTCTCAAGCAGCATGACAAATCATATTAAGCAAAATGTACTGTTTGGTTCATCACTGATACTGCTGTGCCAATTATGGAAACAGTGAGGATGCTGGGTACAATCCAGCAGGAATTTCCTCTGTGTGTGGCTCATTCAAATAAACAAATTTATAGATAAACCATGGTCTGATATACTAGGATTAAAGATTCTGCTTCGGGTGTGGAATTTAAATCACAGGTAGGACAAATAAAAATATCACTGGTTCCAACTATCTATGGGTTGGGTTAATCCACAAAATGACACTATTGTGAGGCCCAGTCTTCCAAATAGCCCCCTTTCATTTCCTTTGAACCACTGAAGTATGTCACTGATTGGCACTAAGGAAATAAACTAGTGTGAGAAGCCATGCTGGCTACAAATTTGGGGATTTGATATTGAGGATCATAATCTGTATTGCCATTTTCCATACAAAGCCTATCCTGCTCATAGAGTAAGGATACAAAAGGTATGGTACCTGAGCATACCTGAGCATGCAGCTCAATAGTATACTGGGATTCCTATGGAATGTCCCTTTGGTTGGGCGGAATAGAAAGAACATTGTGATGGAGGACTGGCAAAAGGGACCAGTTATGTGAGTAACGTCAGATGTAATCCAAACAATAGCAATAGCACATAGACACCACTTCACAGTACTTTTACAGCCCTTTCTAAGTGGCTTACAGAGTCAGCATCTTGCCTCCAACAATCTGGGTCCTCACTTTACCCACCTTGGAAGGATGGAATCAACCTTGAGCCTGGGGAGATTCGATCTGCCAAATTGCAGTCAGCCGGCAGTCAGCAGAAGTAATCTGCAGTACTGCATTCTAACCACTGCGCCACCGTGGCTCTACTACTGCGCCACCACAGCTCTACTAGCAATGCTCTAAGCATTGATCTGACTGCCATTTTAATTTCTCACAATTCCTCCAATATAGATGCTTTAAGACACTACCTAGATAGGCAATGTTTTACCCCTTTCTTAAATGGTATCTAAAATTTACTAACAGCAACCAATACTTTTCTGCGTGGCAAAACCTAACATCTTGAATTGTGGAAATGTAATAAAACAAGCTTCTGGCTGTTTCTTTTTCTAAAAGGTAATGGAAGATAGTTGCTGAATTAGTAAATTTTAGTTTAATAGTAAATTTTATCTATTCAGCTTTCACATTATAACAAGCTTATAAAAAGCTTTCTCTTTTCTTTCTCCAGTTTTAGGTTTTTAAGAACATGAAAACCTGCTTAAAGTTTAATTTATCTATCATTTTAGATATTATAACTAATATTCTTTATCTAACTAGTCATTTTACTTACTTTTTTCTAAATAAATATTTACTAATGATTGTTCTTAACATTGACCACCTGGGCTGATAGTAGTTTTAATTGTTCATTTTACTGATACTTTTGTACTTATTGTTAACAATTTTTGGCACAATATATGCAAATGTGTAATATGATTAAAAATATGTCAATTATTATCTAAAGTCTGATGCACCCTGATAGCTGTATCTGGCTTCAAGGCAAAGTTTTTTTTATATATATCAAAAAATGCTGTTAACTTTTTCCAGCTATCAGTTCAAAAGTTCTTATGCTGCCTAAGGAAATTAGCAAGGCATTTATTTGCACCTCTAACCTTCAGCAGAACTTCAAATAAATACATTGGATTTTCCAAGAAAATGCCTTTGTAGGTCTGCTTAATTCCGTTAGACGGTGTGAAACCATGCATTCTAGCTGTATACAATGGTAACAGAATAGGAACTGCTTTTGAACATACTGCAGATGGGTAAGAAAATCAATAGAAAGTGAGAGAAAGCTTCAAGCGATATAGATTGTTTGAACTACTTATCATTATGTCAAATTCACTTTAACATCAGCAAACAGACACATTGTAAGATTAATGTCGAGACCACCATTTCTATTGCTTTCATTTAAAAGCTGAAGATTACATAGATTTTGATAATTAGGGAAATCTTTAATAGTCCACTGTTGAGTTTTTAGTTAATCTTTAACAGTGTAAACATGTCCTACTCAGAAGTAACCTGATTGGGCTGCGTAGAAATTACTTGAGGTAAATATATAAGATTGCAGCTTTGCAATCAGATCCATTTCTGATTCCCTCCAGCTTAATGCATTGAAATAGAACCTTGTTTGAATGCATAGATATTCAAATGTCCATGTCTCCCTTTCTTAACCCTTGGGTATATTGATCATGACTTGTAAAAACCTTCATCCTGGTAAGCATCTACCGGTAGAACAGGGGTCTCAAACTCAATCATCATGAGTGCCGCATGAAGGCAAGTTCATTACCCCAAGGCCACAAGACGGAAACCTTTTCATACATATGGATACAAAAGCCTCTAGTGAATTAAAAATGAAGAAAATGAAGTATATCACAATATGCCATTAAATTTAAATAACTTTTTTTTTAAAACATACTGAGAAACAGTGCTAGTTGTGAAAGAGCTGTAAAACAGACATTTTACCTTTGGCTGGCAGTATTTGGCATTAACCCGAAACACCAACATTTGATTTCATTGCTCTACATTGAAATGTAATATTTTTTCAAGAATGTATCTAGGATGACATAATCTCATCTGAGAAATTTACTTAATTTATTGCGTTTTGATGCAGCCAAATCTGAGGTGACTTCTACCGCAAATTTAAATAATCATTAAAATATGTCCAGTACAATATAAAATGTAAGTATCCGAAATCAACATAACAAAATAAGTAAGAACAATAAAACACCTAATATAATACTTACAATACAAAACAGCACTTTAGTTTAGCTATTAGCTAAACTAAGTATTAACTTTGTAATAGGGGTGGGTTCTTAACTTTTTTACTACCGGTTCTGTGGGCGTGGCTTATTTTGTGGGCATGGCTTGATGGTCATGTGACAATTATTTAGGATTTAGCAGAGGTACTGGTCTACCAGGCTTTTAACTATTTGCAGAGCTGTACTGATCTACCCATTTATTTTTGCAGGCACTGATCTACTCATGTATTTTTGCAGGCACTGGTCTACCCATTTATTTTTGCAGGCACTGGTCTACTCATTTGTTTTCTTTTAACATTGATCAGCTGTAGGGCGGCCTTTTGAAGCCCCCCGGCAAGAGTTTAAACAGTTTTTTTCCCTCTAGCCATCAGCTGGGACTCAGGAGGCAGCAATAGATTGGGGGTGGAGCCAAATAAAACGTAAGAATAACATGGGGGTGGGGGAGCAGAATCGGTTCGGTGATGTCATATTGTCACCTCTACCAGCTCGGCGGAACCAAGCGGAACCGCGAGGAATCCACCACTGCTTTGTAACTAGTCCTTCTTTAATCCCACCCAAAAAGTCCACTGACAGATGTCCAAATCCTGATGCCCTTTTTCTTCTCTCCATGTTTTGCTGGCAAAGAGAGGGCTGGCATTTATTTGTTTCTCTCTCTTTTCTCTTCTTTCCTGGCAGGATACTTTCTTATTTTCTTCACCCAACAGAAGGGTGTTGCTTACTCACTTGCTGTCCTTCCTACTCCTAGCCTGGCAAAAAAGAACATCATGATGAGTCAGCTAGATGGAGCTCTTCTCTCCACTGAGAGTAATCTTCCTTTAAATTCCCCTTCTTAGTCTTAGGCAATCTCAGCCTCACACTCCACCCCTCTTTTTTATTTTTATTTATTTATTTGTCAAGCTTATATAAAATAACAGGTAAAAGTATAAACATAATTTGGATCCATGAAAAGAGTAAGAGTAAAAAGGAATATTAGGACAGGGATGGTAGGCACGCTGGTGCTCTTATGCACGTTCCTTACAGACCTATTAGGAATGGGATGAGGTCAACAGTAGACAGTTTATGGTTAAAGGTTTGGGGGTTTGGGGAAGAAACCACAGAGTCAGGTAGTGCATTCCAAGCTGTTACTGAAGTCATATTTTCTACAATCGAGTTTGGAGCAGTTTACCTTAGGTTTGTATCTATTATTTGCTCGTGTATTGTTATAGTTGAAGCTGAAGTAGTCATTGACAGGTAGGACATTGTGGCAGATAATTTTATGTACTACAATTAGGTCAGACCGAATTCGGCATAGTTCTAAGTTGTCTAAGCCCAAAATTTGAAGTCTGGTGACATAAGCTATTTTATTGCGGGTAGAGGAATGGAGGACTCTTTTCATCAAATATCTCTGGACTCTTTCAATTATATTTATGTCCGATATGCAGTACGGATTCCAGACAGATGAGCTGTATTCAAGAATTGGTCTAGCAAATGTTTTGTATGTTCTAGTTAGTAGTACAATATTACCAGAGAAGAAGCTACGCAAGATTAGATTAACAACTCTTAATGCCTTTTTGGCAATGTTGTTACATTGGGCTTTGTGGGCTTTGGCACTTTAGATCTTTAGAAATATGTACTCCAAGGTTCTTGACAGAGTGAGGGTCATCTACAAGATCATGTCCATCTAATTTGTATTTTATGTATTGATCTTTTTTGCCAATGTGTAAGACAGAGCATTTGTTGGTTGAGATTTGAAGTTGCCACTTGTTAGACCAATCTGACATATAGTCAAGGTCTTTTTGAAGAGTAGTTGCATTGTTGGTGGTGTTGAATAGTTTAACATCATCAGCGAAGAGAACACAGTTGCTTTTAATATGATCGCAAAGGTCATTTATGCAAAGTATGAAGAGTGTTATGTAAAGTATGAAAGAGTGCCTATTTAAACCTCATCTACTCATTCCCTCTGCATGGTGAGAGTCCACCACCACCTCATACGTAGTGCCAACCATGGAGCAGTAGAGGGAGGGGATGGTATAGTTCAGTGCATGAGGCCTTAGAACACCAACTATGCATTCCTGACAACAAGGCCTCATCATTGAGAGGAGGCCCTCTGAATCAAAACAAGATGAACAGCTACGTCAATATCAGCAGACAGTTCATCTCAGAGCACTTCCTATGGCCCAATCTGATATGGACATAGCATTCATTCTTGCTGTGCAGTAACCTGAGCATTTACAGTATATTGTATTGTTGCAACCATATAAAATGTCCGCATACAGTCCATCTCCTTCTATGATTGGGGCCTTGATGATGCGAAGGTGCTTGTATGGGCTATGTCATTGGACATGTATATGTCCAGAAGGGTCTCCCAAGGCAAACAGGCCATGATGGATACCCCAGTCTAACACTGATCATATCTGCTAACCCGCATTGGACCAATGTGGCAGATTATAGTCTATTCATTGACTACGAAAAGGTGTTTGACTCAGTATTTCATCAAGGAATAATTAAGGCATTGCTCAACCAAGGCATAGACAATTACTACAATCAATATATGAAAAAACAATGGAAACAATTTGCCTTAATGATCAACATAAAACGAGGTGAATGACAATGTGATACAATATCACCTATCCTTTTCTCAGCCTGCCTTGAAGAAGTATTTCACAAACTAGATTGGGAAAAATATGGAATAAAAATCATTGGCGCCTATTTAAGTCACTTAAGATTTGCAGATGATGTTGTTCTCTTCTCACAAGACCCAGAAGAGCTGCAAAGACACATATAAGAGCTGCACAAAAGAGCTACAAATATACATGTACTGTAAGAGCTGCACAAAGCAGGAGAACCAGATTATGTTTAATAAATTTATTATCTTATGAATAAACCTGAAAAAGAACCAGATTATGTTTAATAAATTCACTAAAGAAAGAAAAACGTATATATCTAAAGAAGAACTAAATGTAGTAGACCACTACATATACCTTGGCCAATGGATCTCAATGGAAGGTGATACAATTATGGAAATTGAAAGGTGTGTTAAATGTGGTTGGCAGGCATTTGGCAAGTTAAACGTAATTTTCAAGAACAACCTCTCCCTAGGCCTGAAGAGAAAAATTTTCCATCAGTGTGTGCTACCTGCTCTAACATATGTCTGTGAAACACGGACACTAACCTCCCAATCGATACAAAAGCTATGAGTGGTGCAAAGAGTCAAAGAAAGATTCTTTCTTTCTCTTTAAAAGACAAGATAGAAAGACCTGTACTTGGATTAGAGAAGAAACAAAAGTATACAATATAATCAAGAGAGTAAAATAATTGAAATAGAAATGGGCTGGTCCAGAGGTGGTATTCAGCCGGTTTGGACCAATTCGCGCAGACCATCCCGGCATAAGGCCATCCTATTTAGCCACATTTTCGAGGCCAGGCACATGCACGGAAGGCCAGGCACATGTGTGGAAGTCACACGTGTGAAGCAAGCATGCATACACAGGGTGAACCGGTGGTAAGAATATGTGAAACCCACCGCTGGGCTGGTCACATATCAAGAAGAACAGATGGCAGGTGGACCAAGGCAATCATAGAATGGACCCCACTTGATAAACACTGTCCACGCAAGAGACCTAAACCAAGATGGATTGACAAACATCAACATGTATTGAGAACCCAATTGGCAAAAGAAAGCTCAGGACTGTATTGGTTGAAAACATGCAGAAGAGGCCTTTATCCTGCAGTAGATATATAATGGCTAAAATAATGACAGCCATACTCCATAGATTTGAGACTGATATTTAGTGATTTATCTCACATATTTCAAACCCACGGTTGTTGAGTTATTTTTTCCCCCCAGTATCAAATGATTAAACCCAAAGAAATTATTCACATCTGAAAAATAATTCTGACAACAAGCCTTTGTAAATTGGCTCATAAAAGAATTTTCACTTGAGAACTTTTGTTCAGCAAACCATTTAAACAATCCCTAAAGTATTTTATTGAATGATGGCAGATTTGAGTACATGCCTAATTTACCTTTGTGGAGTCAGAAAAGAGAGAAGCCAAAACAAAATCCCAGAGCTAAAATCTTTCCAGGAAGTAGTAATTCAGGCATCTTAAATGCAATTGTTTTAGCTAATCTTAATTGTGGGTGACATTTCTTTCCTTAAGATCTGGAAAAAGTTGGCTGTTGAAAGATTTCAGTTATCTTCCCCATCCCATACATTATACAGTATGTCATGTACAAATACAATACAAATATTGGCATATTCACATTTATGTTATCACACTGACAGATGATATAAAGCTGAACAGAATGAGAAATTAGGTTGCACTGCATTATACAAATGGGTGTTTTAGAGTCACAACCATAAAGGAACATGGGTAGTCCATCTTGCTTGATGATGATGATGATGATGATGATGATGATGATGATGATGATGATGATATCCATTTAGTCATGTCCAACTCTTGGTGATTCTATGGGCCAGGTCTCTCCACTTCTCCTGATCTTGCACTACTTCTTTGATTTTTTCTATACTGTGGCTGGTGTCAACTTTGGTGCAGCCACCATGTTCTTTGACAGCCTGGTTTCCTTTTACTGCTAACTCTTCCAAATATAATTGCTTTCTCCAGTGAATTCTCCCACAGGATATGGCCAAAGTAAGTGAGGCAGTTTTGTGGTTTTTGCCTTCTAGTGACATGTCTGGTGTATGCACTCCAGTACTTTCTTGTTAGTTACCTTTGCGGTCCAAGGAACAACCAGGAGACTTCTTGCTCCGTAACTGTTCCAAGCCTCCATATGACACACCTATCAGGATTTTAAGATGAAGGTAGTATTAATAACTAATCCAAATTCTAATCCAAGATCCAAATCTCTTATCCAAAATATTCTATCTGGTTAACATTTGGTTACATTTATGTCTAGAGGCAATCTTTATTTGATATTACACGTGTTACTGAGTTTCATGAGAAAATTTGTCTGGGCAGTAGATTGGAGTTAAATTTAAGGTTATGGTTGGGCTTTCTTAAAGTACAGGTAGTTCTTGATTTACAACCATTCATTTAATGATCATTCAAATTTATAATGTCACTAAAAATGTGATTTATGAACAATTCTCACCTATATGACCATTGCAGTGTCCCCACATTCATGTGATCAAATTGGGTGCTTGGCAATTGGCATGTACAGTATTTACAATGGTTGCAGCATTCCAGTGATCCTGGAATTGTCATTTGCATCCTTTCTAGGGAGCTTCTGACAAGCAAAGTCAATGGGGAAGCCAGATTCACTTAATCACCATTTGATTCACTTAACAACTGTAGTGATTTACTTAACAACCATAGCAAAAAGATCATAACATGGGGCAGGATTTATTTAACAATTACCTTGCTTAGCAATGGAAATTTTATTATCACAAGCCAAGGACTACCTGTATATACCAACATTTAGCTGGAGGGACAGAATCAGCCTCATTTGTTATGGCTAATGTTAATAGCCATATTTGGCAGCCATTACTAAAAAGAAATTCTGGCCATGGGGTGGGGTTAAGATTAAAATTAAGTTTATGTGAAGTCTCCTCAAAATTACAACAGGAGCTTGGGGCTATTGTGACCCTGTTTAACGAATCAGATATTGAATTGAAGGAATGGCATGGCAAGTTCTTCTTTTGCGACTCATGAGCCTTTGGGCTCTAGATACCTGCAGGATTTGTCAGAAAGAGGGATGTGCTGTAAAATGAGTCTGCAATTCTGCAGAAGTTACTAAACCAGGGGTGTCCAATCATGACCACTTGAAGACTGGCCATTCTCCATGCTGTCTGAAAAAAACTGGGAGTTGTAGTCCACAAGCTACAGTTGGACAACCTTGCACTATTGCAGAAGAGGAAGGCTGCATCAGCTAATTTATACATTAAGCTGGAAAAGACCTGACTTCAGACCTGCAGGAAATGAATAGAACCCACATTTTAACTTTTAGTGAGCCTCCTCCAAACAACAATAATTCAGGAGCATATACATGTCTGAGTCAGTATTATGAAAAAAGGGACTTGAGACTCCAACTCCTATAGGAAAGTAACTTTCCAAAATAATCTGTTGCGGACTCTCTTTTGCCATTTAACAATTTAAATATTAAGTATTAAATTGGTTAATTTTCATACTGCTAATGTGTGTATATATATATATATATATATATAATTGTCACAATTGAATTCTTCCTTGACTTGTACTTAAGAGTGATGTCACTGCTGTTTTCTGTGTCAAGTTCATAACATTAATATTATTTAGTTCAGCATCAATTAATCCACAACTCCTAGCAGAGGTCAGTGTAACTGGTGTAACTCCTTTTATCCTACTCACATATGGATGTCAATGGGACTTGGGTGCAGTCCAACTGCCTGTTGACTCTAACTAGTGTTCAGAGTATTTTCAGTGAGCTGCACTATATTACAATAAACAAGTGGGGTGGGGGGTGTTAAAGTATAAATATTCAGAATTTAAAGACTTGGCAGCCTGCGTTTGTGAACAGCTACAGATGCTGCAAAGAGCTCTGATGGCTCATTAACATTCACATCATCCCCACCCTCGTTATCTCTCCCAGATGTTTCTATGACTGTCCCTTTAAAGAATGCCTGTCTAAATTTTATTTACATTTGTTCAGCAATATTGATCCTCAATGAATAAATGTAATACACTGCTGTCAGTGCTGGAGACTAATTAAATCTATGTGTGAGCCTGATGCCCTGATTGAAAAATCTGCTGCAAGTAAACTGGGTTTAAATAAACACTTTACTGTAGTGCTTTAATTACACTTTAGTTTGTAATGTAATTTTTGGCTGTTTAAACTATGATTTAGGCTGAGCTAATTACAAATGATTTTCTACTATGTAATTAATAATAACAAAATTGTAATTAGACAGCTGCTCTGGATCAGGGTGACAGTTTGTGTTAGGTGACTCATGATCAGTCTGGCAAATATACAAAAGCACATAGACATGGGAACCATGGTGTATGGTAGTTTCTTCTAACTTTTTTTTCCCAAGTGACATTGCTGTTGTTCTTATGAACATCCCAGAATGATTGTTTTTAAAAAGTCATTACAGTATTGTTTTTATTTTGCTTTGGTACTCTTGCTTCTATTATAATCACCTGCATATAATGATGCACTGCTCCAATTATAGAAGGATTTGCCAATATAGTGCCCTTAAGCAATACAGGTCGAGAGATACTTCCCTTGATGTCCTGCATGCTCCATGCTCCCATATTTCATCATTGTGTGGTGTGTCTGCATGTGTGTTCTTATTCCCATATGCATTATTAAAAAATAAAAAATGTAGGAGATTCAACCAAGTGCTTATTTGATTAGGATCCATTAAGAGGAGGAGAGAGGAAGCTGTTTAGGCATCAATTAGGCTGTGTCACAGTTCGAAAAAACAATCTGAGATAGATAGTATTTGCTTAGATTTTACTAAGTAACTATAACATAGAGCAAATATGAGAAAAAGTAGAACCAGTGGGATCTATTTAGAAAAAAATCATAGAATCCGCAAGGTCTGTGATTAGAGGTAAATGAAAAATATGGGCAAAGACATAGACTTCTAATTGGAAGCATAGTGAAATCACATATATCATGACATCACTGAGCAATATATTATTATTATTATTATTATTATTATTATTATTATTATTATTATTATTATTATTATTATTATTATTAATTAAATTTATATACCGCCCTACTCCCGAAAGACTCAGGGCAGTGAACAGCCAAAAGATAAAATACATATAGTACAAACATTAAAAAACCATTTAAAATACATTAAATACTTTGGCCCAAAACAAATTTAAAATGCCCCAATTTATAAGACAAATTTAAAAGCAATTTAAAAGGGAAGTTAGGCCAGGCCAGCCTGCTGGAATAAAAATGTTTTGAGGGCATGGCGGAAAGTGCACAGATCGGGATCCTCTGTGGAACGGGGGAGCTCGTTCCAGATGGCAGGTGCCCCCACAGAGAAGGCTCTCTCCCTGGGGGCCGCCAGTCGACATTGTTTGACCGACGGCACCCTGAGAAGCCCCTCTCTATGGGAGCGTACTGGTTGGTGAGAGGCTACTGGTGGCAGAAGGCGGTCTCATAGATACCCTGGTCCTAAGCCATGGAGCACTCTAAAGTGGTAACCAAAACCTTGAATCGCACCCGGAAGACCACCGGGAGCCAGTGCAGCTCCCACAGGAGGGGAATCACATGGGAGCGCCACGTCACTCCCATAACCACCCGCGAGGCCACATTCTGGACTTGCTGGAGCCTCCAGGTGCTCCTCGAGGTGAGCCCCTTGTAGAGAGCATTGCAGTAGTCCAGGCGGGAAGTGACGAGGGCATGAGTGACTGTACTTAACAAGTCCCGATCCAGAAAGGGACGCAACTGGCGAATCAGGCGAACCTAATAAAAATGGTAGTATTTGCATCATTTGTGACAAGAACATCATGATGTGTCTTTCTCCTCTTGCACATATTCCTGGAAGGTGGGCAATGGATTCTATTAAAAAGACCATAGTTATAACATAAATGCTGGGATACTACAACTGGTGTGTTCTTAAATTAGAGGTGTGCAAGAAAAGCTTCCTAAGGCCTTACCCAAAATGAAATGGATAGTTTCTATCAAGGATAGGTTCATTTCCAGGAGAGATGAGAAATTCTTCAACAATTTCTTAAGGGTATCTCACTGATGACAGTAGCACTGCTGTTGAAATGCCCACTTAGAGAGGTTCCTTCTTGATTTCTTTCCTTGGGTTTCATTCAGGAATAGGAAGCCAAATAGTCTGTAGACAATTGGAAATTTCATCAGAGAAAGAAGTACCTTCCATCCAGGGAAAATTCTCTAAAATTCTTTTTTCTTGTAAACAAATTTCTAAAGCAAGGTCTGTTTCATCCAACTGACAGAGAACTGGAAAGAGAATATGCAGGAGCATTTTCTTGTCAGTACTAATTCAAGTACAAACCTGTTGGAAGAATTTCTTCCTTATAGATTGTTTCTTAATCTGTTCAAAGCACCAGATTCCGTACTGTAATTCAGAGTTCAAAAGTTTATTAGCACACAAGGCAAAAATATTTATCATTGAATGTGGCTGGTTCCCAGTCAGGGATGAATGCTCTTTTATAGTCAGGTAAAAAAAACAACTATTCTGCACGTTAACTAGTCCTAGAATTTTCAAGTTTTACTTTCTAGGAAGGAGTACCCTAATTTCTCATTTCCTAATTAGCACACCTTATCTCTATTGCTACCAGAGATATATATTTCCAATAGTTTTATATTTTTGATATGCTCAAATAACTCAGATAAAGTTTCTATTCTGTTGCTACCTGCATACCATTTGTTCTTACATCCCAATCTACACATATGACTGTCTTGTTTCTGTGTAATGGCAAAGCACTAATTTCCTTTCCAAAATGGCATTAGGTTAGCCATTTAATGGCTTCTTTCTAGCACTTCCTCCTTTGAGATTTATAAACAAATTTCTAAAGCAAATTCTGTTTCATCCAAATGAAGGCTAACTGGAAGGAAAATATGCATGGGCATTTTCTTGTCAGTACTAATTTAAGTGCAAACTAGTCTTTCTTGCCTGAATAGAGGCAAAAAATGGTACAAAGAGAACCAATCTGTAGTATAATAATGTTTTTTATAGAAAAGCCCTATTCAGTTGATGTGTTTAATCTGAATTCAATGCCTAAGAAGTACAAATAGTCCCTCTAAAATTCAGGGATATGGAAATATGGCCCTTTTATGACTTGTGGACTTCAATTCCCAGAATTCCTGAGCCAGCCATGTGCTTATTTGATTTGGCTCATACTGGCTCAGGAATTCTGGGAGTTGAAGTCCTCAAGTCATAAAGGGGCCATATTTTCAGACCTCTGTCTAAATCATGACATTGCTACTACTGAAGAACTGGTTGTCCAGAGCTTCAACAACACTGTTTTCAGACAAGGACTTTCATATACACAATCATACTGTTCCTGTGGAGATCAGCTCTTTGTAATATCACCAGCACTAGAGGAGAAAGAAGAAAAACTGATCGCCATGGAAGCCTACCACCTGAACAAGGCTGGGGAAGAAATATAAATGAAGTATAAGGTTTACTTGATATAATTACTCTTAATTATATCAAGTAAACCTTATACTTCATTTATATAGGAATATGTGAGAAGATTAAATCCAAACAACTTACTGTCAGACAGCAGCAATGAAACCACCAACCAATAACTACCTCAACAGAAGTTACAGTTGAAAGGTGGGAGAAAGAAGTGAGAACTCTGTTGCCTAGTTACAGCACCCCTTCTTCCATCTCTATCCCTGTACATGGCAGCAATTTAACTCTAACTCATGTATGTTGCACATATAAAACAGAATTCATTCTCCTATTTTATGGTTAAAACACATTCTGGTTAAAGTGAGAAACACTCATTATAAATTTACAGAAGGAAGGAAGGAAGGAAGGAAGGAAGGAAGGAAGGAAGGAAGGAAGGAAGGAAGGAAGGAAGGAAGGAGTACTTGCCATGCTTAAAATGTTGGGTCTCTACATTAAAACAGTAAAGCACCAAGACGTTTCCTTAAAAAGCAAGTTTTCCTTGATGGTTGCTTGACTGGCCATATGTGATTTTCTTAGTAATAAAGCAGAAATTGATATAACATTATTTACTTTTGGTATTTTAATTTGGTATTTTAATTTTATTTTTGTTTAATTCCTAGGTTGGCCTTTAGCTTTGATATTTTCCTGATACTAAGACATCCAAGCCCAATATTACCTTGGTTTTTGAAATTGGACAAACTTTCCTAAGTGCTCTTAACTATTTAATTCTAGACATCTAAAGTGGTTAGAATAATGTTAATCTTTTCAGACAATTTATCTCACATTCATTCACCATTCTTACCTCCTTGGCTCTACCTCTTCTTGTTTTAGTATGCATGCTTCTTAAACACTCAATTACCACTGCATTCAACTGTAATGTTTTTCCTGCCATACACAGCTCTCACTACCACATAACAAAGTAGGAAGAACCATGCTCTTATACACAAATATTTCCACTTCTTTCATTCTTTGCAACAGGCTGCATGCTATCTATTATCTTAACATTTCTCAACTTTTCCATCATTGATATACCAGTATCTTCTACCAAAGTCAAAAGTTTATCTACTTCTTTAGCTTTTGCCATTTATGTATAACTTGCAATTGTTTGTTATTTTTCCTGTCAGATATAACTTCATTGGTCTTTGATACATTAATGTTAAGATTCATACTCATCACTGCAGCATACAATCTATGTAACAATCAGTGCAAATCCTTCAGATTGTCCCACAATAGAACATCATCCAAATATAAAATATATGTAAATTAATATCTCTAGCAACTTACCTCTGATGTCACCACAAGCATGTCACACACACACACACACACACACACAGAGAGAGAGAGAGAGAGAGAGAGAGAGAGAGAGAGAGAGAGAGAGAGAGAGAGAGAGAGAGAGTATATTTCTCTTTAAAGAAACTGCATAGATGAATTTGTGTATTTTGGTAAAAGGAATGGAGATAGCGGTCCAAATTTTTGGAGGCTGAAATGTTCTATATGTGCATGTGAACCTGGGAAGAAAAGGCAGGAGGAAGTCACTTGAATTTTTCTCAAAAAGCAGGTATAATGGCAGATAAAAAGGAGGCATAGAATAAATTCTTAATTCCCTATCTAAACCCTCCTGGTCCCTTGAGTTCAGTAGTTCATAAGATGCTATAGAGTCAGTGTCATTGGATTCACACTTTCAATACAAATCCCCAGTCAGCCACAAAAGTTGTGGGGAGAATATTATTTATGCTGCCTTCAGTTTGCGGAGAAAAGGAGCACTATAAATACAACAGATAAATAAAATGAATTATACCAGATGCATTGGGGAGAGAAAACTAGTGTCATCTAGAATGCCATTCTTCTTCTTGTTACTGCTATCACATTCAATAGCAAAACTACACCTTCCCATTTACCATAGCAATTAACAAGGAGGCAGAATAAAGAAGTATGCATTTACCCTGGCTGCCATCTTAAATGTGCCCCTTGTTTCCAAAGCACTTTGAATAATTTCATTCCAATCTACCCATCATTGATTAAAGCCCCCCTCCCCTTTTATAAATTTTAAATAGAAGCACAAATGATATTATTACCACTTCATCACTGAAAACATCACTGAGTGATTATGGGCATGGTGATAGATCATTTTGAATGTCTCTGGGCACTTAACATATTGGGCAAGATTACAACTAAACAATTTCTGCAAAATCTTTAAAATAAACAGTCCAAGCTGAGCCTAGGTCCAATTACAATAAGTTGTAAAGACTAGAAAGATTGGATTCTTAATTAAAATGTTCTCAATTTAGGTTAAATTTAATTGCTTCCTGTTTTCTTTGATTTCTTTAAATTCAATCTAGATTGTGCTATAGACTCACAAGTAGACTAAACTATACATTGTGTCACTTTCTTTACTGATCTTGGTGGAGTGGTTTACAACATGTGGTAGCTTGCATATATACAGTATATACATAGCATTCTCTTGAGATGAATTCACTTGGAAATTCTCTTTCAATATTTTGAATATTCTAAAACATTCAGAAAGATGTTGATGTATGATATGAATTCATCTACAACATTTTTGCTTGTTATCTTTTCTGTGATTCACTATTTACTGATGTACAATTTTCATATATTATCTTTGCTTTTTGCCTTCCTCATCCCAATTGCATACAATATACAAACGAATAAAAAATATCCCCAAGAATTAATGTATGCCTGGATACTAAATGGCATTTATTACATAATTTGAGAGTTTTGACTAAAAAGCCAAAAACTAAGCAGAATGCAAGGGACACTATGATTCAGTACCCAACTAGGTATATTAAGAAAGTGACCAGAATTGCAATCTGAATGTTCTTTTTTACTTTTCCAGAAGAAATGAACATGTTAAAGGTCTACTATAAGAAAGGCCTCATTGGATAAAATGCCCATGTATTCTCACAGCTCTACTCTGGGAAAATTAGAAGTAAAATAAATTACATACTTTACCACTAGAGTGGTATATATTGACTCACTCAAAAAGAACTCCATTGTACAGATTGCTACATGACATTATTCATTATTTTTAAACCAGGTTGAATACTGTCTGCTGTGCTCACTGGTTTCTTTATACACTGCAAACAGCATGGCTGTTTTCTTTTTCTTTTCTTTTTCTGCTTCTTTTATACAGAAAAGTAAAATCTTGCAAAAAAAGAAAAAAGAAACAAAGAAATTGCAGGGTTGGAATGGAAATCTGCCTTACTCTTTGGAAGTGGCAAATGGATTGCTTTGCTTTAGAGAAAATCCCATATAGGAGGGGTCCTTGGTGCTCTCTTGAACTTGTTTCATTACCAAACTAGATAACATCATCAGTGCTAGCAAGGACCCCTTATTTCAGTGATAGCTAACCTTTTCCAGACCGAGTGCCCAAAGCACTCGCGTGTGGGTGCAAATGCACACGCGCCTGAACAACCAAAATGCAATGCGCACGTGGCACCCGTGCGTGTGCCCCACCCCCTGTGCATGTGCACGCACCCCCACACATGCCCCGGTCATGCATGTGCACCCCTACCCACCTGCATATGCATGCATGGACCCCCATATGCCACACGCTCCCCAGGCATGCGCCCTTCCCCCCCCCACATGCATGGCGGAGATGAAATGGGGCAATGGCTCGCATGCCTTTATTTCTCCTTTATTAGTCCCATATATGCCCACTCACTGGTGAAGCTTTCTCCTATCTCCTGTATTTTCTTCTAAGAATGATCACTGATGGTGCAATAACAACTGAGCATAAAGAGGTCCACAGGAACCTAAAGAACTGGCTCCACTATTTGGCTGGGGATACCCAATGCGGGAGCTCCACACTGGAGGTGGCTCCTGGATTGATGGCAGACTCCACCTCCTTCCTTGCTCTCTGCTCTCCATCAATCCATCTTTTTGATATCATGTTGATATATTCTCATTGGTTTTTTTTCATTGTTTATTTTATTGTTCTATTATTTTACTTCAATTTACACTCTTTTCATTTCTTCCTTTTTATTATTGCAAGCCACCTATAATAGCCTCACAGCAAGATTGGCAGCAAATAAATTTAACAAAAAAACTAAAAAAAAAACAAAGGCTTGTTTAACACAAAAGAAACTAAAAGAAAAGAAACTATTCTTTACCACATATAGAATAATGTAATGTCCCTTCCTTTTGCAGATCCAAGGCTAAAATAAAGGAGAGCAAAGAGTTTTACATACTGTATCTTGTTTAAAAAACAAATGAACCCCCACCCGCCCAAGTATAGGACAAAATGGCATTTAACACAATGGAAATGGCACTTAATTTAAACAAAATGAATTTGAAGCAGGGGGTGATTTAAGTGTTCGCTTAATTTTAATGGAATTCCATGCACAACATTTCTGTAAGACTAATGTTATCAACATACATTCACACTTTTTACAGTTTCTGGTGAAGGAAATAAGATGATTGGAGAGTGAAGCGCAGAAGCCATATTGGACTCTGTGATCCACTTCAAAGCTTTTGGTAGACCAGAAGCAATTTATTCCATTCTAGCAAAACTCAGTGGAGTGAATCAGTTTTACTTCAAATATTTATTAT
The DNA here is from genome assembly GCF_029215685.1 of Pituophis catenifer annectens. Classification (NCBI taxonomy): domain Eukaryota; kingdom Metazoa; phylum Chordata; class Lepidosauria; order Squamata; family Colubridae; genus Pituophis; species Pituophis catenifer. The sequence goes on along the minus strand of NW_027256882.1, from coordinate 230,444,783 downwards.
ACATTGCATAGATGCCAGATGATATTTCCAGGCACAAGAATAAGGAACTGTTCCATTAATTGATTAATTTTCTGAGGATTTAACCACCTTTCCTGCAATCTTTCAAGGGACTTCCCATGTCTTGAAAACTGAATGGGACAATTTGCCACAGCCAACTCACCATGGCCAACTCACTATGGTCAACTCAACATGGCCAATTCACTATTGCTAACTCACCACAAGACAATTCACTACAGGAAAATTCAGCAATTCAATTTAATTAAAGTTAAAAATTTCTTTTAATGTTTGTCATTCACATTTCATTTTGTCCCTCCTTTGGCATCCTTTCTTTAATAATTCTATTCCACTATTTCTTCAATATTAGTGTAATTCTTATCCCATGGCAAGTTGTGCCATAGTGAGTTGGCCATGGCAAGTAGGCTGCACCAAGTTGGCCATGGTGAGTTGGCTGTGGTGAGTTGTTTTAGACTATCTTGAAAATGCTTACCATTTTGCCAAAGCTAACCCATGGAAAACTCTTTTTTCTCTCATTTTTATGTTGTTGATTATATCTTAAACTTTCTTAGGAGCACATAGAAGAGACAGATGGTTACCACTTCAACCCTAAGTATTCAGCAAAATTTTAAGTGATATTACAGTAACAAAAAGTCTCTCCATCAGTCCTTACTAAGGAGTCTAAGGTTTGTGGCAGGAGATGTACTCTTTGAAAATGATACATAAATGCTCAGAAAGAATATGAGTATGTTGCTTTCTCTGCTCTTCCAACAAATATTGCAAAAGTTTCAAATTGAAATATTGGAGGAGGGTTTATTATAAGGAATATGTATCTTGACCAACCATCTGCAAAAATTATTTTGTTCATTCATTTTCTGTAGCTTATATCACCTATAATGTATGAGGATACACAATATGCTTGCATAATGATTTTCCTAACTCAATGGATGTGACAAGTGATGAGTTAATGTGAACTCAGATAAGAAGTAAATTGAATAAAGTAACTGCATGCTTTCTGAAAACTGTAGGGAAAAGATTCTGTCAGTGAAATTTTATTATTTATTATTTTTTTATTTTTTTATTTATTTGATTTATATGCCGCCCTTCTCCGGAGACTCAGGGCGGCTTACAATGAGCTAAGCAATAGCCTTCATACTTTTGTATATTTATACAAAGTCAGCTTATTGCCCCCACAACTGGGTCCTCAATTTACCTACCTTAGAAAGGATGGAAGGCTGAGTCAACCTTGAGCCTGGCGAGATTCGAACGTGCAGTAATTGCAGGCAGCTGGTCTTAATAACAGGGTGCTTTAGACCACTGTACTACCAAGGTTGACAGACTTAGCAAACCTGGAGAACATAGTTGGAAAAGACTGCCATATGTTATTAGTGAACTTTGATCTACTCTTTTAAAGTTTTTGAAGTAAATTGATCCAGATGATAATAGGAACTTTTTAACAAACTGAAGCATGGGCAAAAAGAAAGATTTTCTGCACAAAGTAAAATGGATCTATATGGTGGTGTACTGAGTCTATTGATCTAACCCAGGAATGGCTCAGGAATTCTGAGAGTTGAAGTCCACAGGTCACAAAGGGGTTATAGGTGCCTATACCTGATACAATACACTACCACAGTCTATACCAGGAGTGTCAAACTGGTGGACCGCGTACTGGATGCATCACGCACAGGCCACACCCACCCCAGCTCCATGAATGGGAAAAACATCATGAAACGTCAAGTGATGGCAATGTGACACCGCGAGTTTGACATCCGTGGTCTATACCATTGTCCATCTCTTTTAATGAAATAGTCATTTAGGCTACAGACGCTAAGATTATCAGGGATGTGATTAACAATGAGAATTAAATAATTTTGTTTAATTAAGGGTTACCCAAGGACCAGTATTCCTGCTTAGATTGGTTGATCTAAAACTCTCTTTCTTTGGGGGGAAACAGCTGATTACCTCTTCCTATCCCTATCTTTAAAACAAAAGCTTGCCATAAACTTTTACATATCACTCTGCAGTATAATGTTCTTTTAAACTACACAAAAAGAAAATTAGCTTTCTTCTTTGACCACTGATTTAAGAGATACATATCTGTTAATAATTTATATACATACTGATGTGGCATAACTCAGCAGATTTTTGCTTTTTATATTCTTGAAAAAAGAAATACTAACCTGGCCTATCTCATGTAATGCTCATTCAGACATCTCTATTGCCATAATGCTTTGATGGCTCCCACAGCTATATAAAGTGCCAGTTGAAACCAGCCCCATCATATATACTTCTAAAAAATACCAACAGTGCTAAGTACATAAAGTGACTCAGTTCCCAGTGAAGGCATGTTGACCTCCTTTTAGATCAAGAAATAATTCTTTTCTGAGTTCACCACAACTTGAGAATTAATCATGAAAGACAATGTGCATAGTCTGCCTTATATGATCCCATTTTTTTAATAAAAATATCATTCTGGACCATTTTCAGAATCTTCATTCTAATTTTCTTAGCCTAAACAGACTCCTGCCTTTATTACTTCATGAAACTCTGATCTTGACTTTATAAAAAATTCCCCTGGGCTGTTATTAGCTTAGCTTAGTGGGTATAACATAGACTTGTATGTATGTCTTTCACATTCAGCTATCCTGTTTTTTTCCATATTGGCATTAATGACTTTTCCCCTATAAAGATGCTGCTTGGAGCAGATTCCTTATGAAGAAAGTCACAAATTTAAGAAGCTATCTTTTATGAGTCCAGACCATTAATCAATCCAGCAAGAATAGTGAATGGCTTGTGCTGAAGTTTTTCCAGTCCTATCTGGAACTATGGGGATTGAATTTGGGACCTTTTGCATGCACATCATGTGTTCTAAAATGGCAATGGAGAAGAATTTAGCCTAGAGATACTACCAGGGATCATTACTTTTACTGCTAATAAGAAGAGGGATTTTGAAAATGAGAGTCACTTTGGACAAGTCGATTTATGCGTCCCAAGGAGAAATCTGTGAGGCAGCTGAAGTCAATTGGATCTCTGAGGCTGAGGTTTTTACCTCATGATTCCAGATCAATCTAAATACAATCCATGTCAGCATGGCAAGCTAGTATTAGCCAGTATTGAACTATTTTTTATTAAACCCTCAAAAATCTGTAGCTGTTATCCTATATAATTTAGTCTTGCGAGCATTGCCTGCATCTCTTCATAATATATGCACATTTGCATGTGTCCCTCCTAAAGTTTATGTAGGATTTTTGTATATAATATTTCCAAATATGCTTTCTTTGATGTGGATTCTGTGACTTAAGTTTCAATTTGTTTTAAAATGGATACCATTTGAATAGTTATTGCCATTTCTCTTGGCTATTCCTTTTATATCTTTGTTGAACTGACATACAATTTTACACAAGTGGTCATGGTAGCCATAATATTATTACTAATAATGTTATTAGCCTTATAAAGTATAATTACATAGTAGGGGAATTCTGAGAAGAAATAAACAGTACAGATAGTCCTTGACTTACAATCATTTGTTTAGTGTTACAAAATCATTGAAAAAGTGACTTATGAATATTTTTCACATGTAGAACTGTTGCAACATCTCCCATGGTCACATGACCCAAATTTGAATGCTTGGCAACTGCATATTCATATTTATGATGGTTCATATTATGATAGTTGCAGTGTCCTGGGGTCATGTGATCAACTTTTGCGACCTTCTGACAAGCAAAGCCAATGGGGAAGCCAGATTCACTTAACAACCATGTTACTAATTTAACAGCTGCGGTGATTCACTTAACAACTGTGGCAAGGAAGGTCATAAAATGGGGCAAAACTCACTTAACATCTAGCATGCTTAGCAACAAAAATGTTGGGCTCAATTGTGGTCATCAGTCAAGGATTGTATCTTGATTAGCAAATGAAAAGTCCCAATTATTGTGATCAGTGAGTTATTTCACAATAAAGAACTCATAAATTGTGTAGTTAGAAAGGTAAAATCTTTGTCTTTTAGACTTAGCAAGCTATATTATTAGCATATAGTAATTAGAGTATAACTGTAATCTAGGTCAGACATTCTCAACTTTATCTCTTCCAGGTATGTTGGAATGCACTTTCTAGAATTCACCAGAAATTCTGCACCCAGCTCCAACATGTGAAATGCTCCTTGGCGAATTCCAGAATATTTAACCTAAATTCCACAATATATCAAAAAGTGCATGTAACAGAGTGTAGTGTTATTCCAAAGAGTGCATTTTACAGATTCATTCTTTTTATCCAATTGGTCTATGTAAATATTACATGTAATGTTTCTAAGCAGAAGTCATTTTATCTATAAGGGGAGAAAAACTTCTGTTGATCACATTTTTATAGAAGAGAAAATTCTGATGCATCTCTCAATGGATTGCTTAGTTGCTTAGTTTATTGCCTTCGGTGCTTCACCAAATCCTTCATTCCTTCTGTGAATGCAGGATAGAGCAACTGACAGATTAGTAAGAACCAGAGACGAAAAACTTATTTATGTGGATTGATGACTTGAATTCTCTTTCAGGTTTCCATTTTTTTATGGCCTAAACCGTAAAAGTTGTGATGCTGAGGGAAGGTAATAAAGAGTGGAAATAAAATGCTATAATCTCTGTAGCTTCATTCCTGCTCAGCTTCTTAAGAGAACTTGTTCAAAATATCTCCAGTAGGTAATAGATACATAAAAAGCACTGAGACAAAATGTAAGAGAAAGAAAGAAAAATCCCAGGTGCCCTGCAAACATCCTGCCCAATTTTTAAACATTTTTATCTATTAAAACTCTGAAGGGGCAAGTCACAAGATGCTCATTTAACTGAGAGTGCTTTTGAATTGGCTGTGGATCTTTAATATGGATTCTTAGAATGCTTAATGCCTGCTCTTCCAAATCTGTGATGCATATAAGAGGCAACCCCAAAGCCACTCAAGTTTATTTTTCCCTGAAGGCAAAGGAATAAAATGGGCTCTAATGATGGGCCAGTAGCAAGCTTAATTTAGCTTGGGTTTTGAATGCAAACAAAGAAAAAGAAATTGTGGTGTGAAAGAAATACTATACAAACTTTGTGCAACTTCGTATTGTCTCCAAACTGGATCAAAAACCTAATAGTGAAGAGAATATAATTGGGGGAGGGGGTTGGGAGAATTACATACGTGACTTCGAGCCACTTAGGAAAGTTAGAACTTCAGGGGAACTCCATGTGAATCAGCTGCTTAATAGGGAGCAGAGAGTCCAATGTTCTGGATTCCATCGTGAATACCTGAGAAGAGAGATTTCTGTAATGGTAGGCTCTATATATGCTATTCCACTTGCTAGTCCAGAAAGAGTTTAGTTTAAGTACCTTTAAGTACCACCAAGAGCCATGGTGGCGCAGTGTTTAGAATGCAGTATTGCAGGCTAACTCACTGCTCACCGCCAGCAGTTCGATCCTGATCAGCTCAAAGTTGACTCAGCTTTCCATCCTTCCGAGGTCAGTAAAATGAGGAGCCGGATTGTTGGGGACAATATACTGACTCTACAAATCATTTAGAGAGGGCTGCAAAGCATTATGAAGCAGTATATAAGTCTAACTGCTATTGCTATGGCTACCTTTGGCATTGTAGACCAGGCAACCAATTAAGAGACACTCTTGCAGAATTTGTTTCTGTGTACACACAATCCCTAACTGTATTCCTTCCATCATTAATTACTCAGTTGGTCTAAGAACTCTGCAGAGATTTTACTGAAAAGCTTCTTAAGAATCCAAATACCACACATCTATTTTTCAGACTAAATTAAGAAGCTGCGCTTTTCTTCCTTTGAACATTGCTGTTCAGGATCAAAGATCTATCTGTTTTTTAACTGTTTTTGTTTTTCTCCGAGAGGGAAAAAACATGTATTAGACTAAAGCACGGGTATATTTAGTTGAAAAGATCAAGTTTACGCATCTTGCTTTAGTGTAAAATGGAAAAAGATAGATGCTTTGAATTTGAGATTCTGAAGTGTACTTCAGTGATGTAAGCCTCTTTCGCTTCAATAAAATTTCTCTTTGCAGCAAGCCTCAAGCCTGGGACTGAAAGAATAGGTTTGCTCTGCTTGTCTGTTTGTGATAAAGCATAAAGCCAAAACTGGTTCCTTTAAAGTTTTTCCATCTTCTTAATTGCTTTTTTTCCAGGGGCAGACAATTGCTTTCATAATATTCATGTTATGCTGGGCATTTAGCACTGCTCTGATAAAATATACAGCATAAAAAGGTTTAGAAAGTCATACTAATGATGTATTATTCCTCATTTACACCTAGAAGCCTAGAATCACAGGGAATTTTCACATATGGCAGTAAAAGCACCTTTGAGCTTCTCTCACACAATATGACCATATGTGTGAAGGTTGTAAATGCAAGGAAGAAAGAAACGAAGACCCATTGTGAAGATAAGCATTTACCTTAGTCAACACAGGTATTAGTTTCTAATTACAAATGCAAAAAAAAGAGAGAGAGAGAGAAGAAGAAGAGGTTGCAGTGACCTATTTTGAAAATAGATATAGAATTGGGAGGTGCAAAATGACTATAAAGTGAAATCCCTGCCCATCATATTGGAACATTTAATGCTGGTGTCCTAAGACATTCCTGTGTTATATAGTGCATCACAATAAATGTAGGGAAGCAGAATAATATGGAAAAGGAAATGTTATTTATTTATCAGCTTTATATTGTGCATTTGCTTGGTATACAAACGCTATACAGTGCAACTTGTCCCATCCTAACCCTGCTGTCCTGAGCCAGCCGCGCCCAGTGAGCAGTGTCAAGCCAGCCACATCAAGCTGGCCACACCCACCCGCCCAAAGCCACCTAGTCACAGTGACATGGCTGGGCCTAGCCAGCCACGCCCACCCAGCCACACCCACCTGGCCGCTGTGAGCCATCGTAGTCTTACATGCTACTGGCCCCTTGAGGGCAACCATAAGGCTATGTGGCCCTCAATGAAATTAAGTTTGACACCCCTGGTGTACATAATGCTCCTGCCTCCTATTTTCACCCCAATTATGTGAGGGGACAGCAAGCAACCAGTCCAAATTCAGACTTTCTTGCCCAAGGAAAGATTAGAGCTCACAGTCCCTTGGTTTCTATTTTCATCATTGTAGCCATTGTACCAAGCTGGCTTTACAGCATACAGTAAGTAATTTACTACTCTTATTTGGCATGGTAGAGGGGGAGAAGGAAATGCACTGTTTTGACTTTGAGCAGAAATAAAATCCTTCAGTTCCTAAATTGTCTCAGGAGAAATGTTACCTGGTCATAAGTACATAAAGCTCCAAATGAAATTTCAAATTATACTCTGTATGATGTAAAGAAAAACGAGGGGAAATCAACATAATTTACTTGTCAGAAGTTGGGGATGGGCAGGAAATGTCTTGAAAAAAACTGCCAAATATTCTTAATGCAATCAGTTTAATTTAACCATATTTCTTTTTAAATCCGGTATTTATGAGAGTTGAAACATTGTGCCAAGAGGGGGAAAAAACACACTGTATGAATGTGTATGAAATCAGTGCTGAACTTTTACTGAAATGGTGTGGCATTTTTTTGACATTCTCAATAGAAAGTAATTTTGTCTCTGATCTAGAATTGAGTCGGGGACATAAAATAACACTTTTTTTTTACCCAGGCACTGCTCAATCTCTATACAACCCAGAGACAGAACTTTATATTGACTATATCAAATCTCATAACAAACAAATAAGGATGGTGTACAGCAGACAATTGACTTTTAATACAATTTTAATATGGCAACTGAATGGGATTAATTTATACTTGCTGCCATGTATGGGCTAGGTAATATCCATTATTTGAAAAATTCATGAGACAAAGCTCATTTAAGAGCAAAAAGGATGGTTATATCTTCTTTACTGAAAACCCAACAATAACAGAAGAGCATCCACCTTCTGGAGATCCAGATGCTCAAAACTGATGTCCTTTTGCATAGTCTGGAAAATTACATGAGCCTTGCTGGTTGCTTTGTTAGATATAGTCCTAAGACTACAATATATTGCACATATATTTAATATTTTATACCGTGTTCTGGTTTTGTTTTGTTTTTTACCTTAAATTCACCACCTAGAATCTGTATTGTGAGATAGATGGCGATAGATAGATAGATAGATAGATAGATAGATAGATAGATAGATAGATGATAGATAGATGATAGTTAGATGATAGATAGATAGATAGATAGATAGATAGATAGATAGATAGATAGATAGCGATAGATAGTTCGATAGATAGATAGATAGTCCGATAGATGATAGATAGATAGATAGATAGATAGATAGATAGATAGATAGATAGATAGATAGATAGATAGATAGATAGGCAGATAGGCAGATAGGTAGATAGGTAGATAGGTAGATAGGTGGATAGGTGGATAGGTGGATAGGTAGATAGGTAGATAGGTAGATAATAGATAGATAGATAGATAGATAGATAGATAGATAGATAGATAGATATCGAGAGAGAGAAAGAGATCATAAGGACTTCAAGAAAGTAAAAAGAAAGAAATGATACATAGCATACCAATTAACACATTTTGATTCCACATTCCATTTCTATGTTACAAGCTGATTTACTTATAATTGCTTAATATTCTACACCAATATAGGCACTACTTCTGAGCACTGCTGGGAGCAGAAATGTTGAGAGGGGTGTCAAACATTCTGTCTTGCCCCTCACTCTGTTTCTCTTTTAACGTCTGTACGTGCTTGCGTAGATTTTAACAAACCCTTGCAAGGTCTGCATGGAGAGATAACCCGGAAAAACAACTTCAGGTTATTTACCACAACATACTTCAGAGATCTTCCAAAAAAATGTGTTTTGAAATGTTTCGTCCCCTGGAACTCCTGGCTTGAGCTGTGAACAAAGTCAGTTCCTTAAGGGCCCCTACCTAAGAGATTTTCAAAAAGTGACTCCCTGCTGGGCTTTGTTTCTCGGTTAGGACTCTGCTCCTTAGCTATTTGTTATCAGAGCTCCACAGCATTTGTACACAATACACAAAGGCACACCTGCTCACGCTCAAGAATCATGTTCTTTTTTCTGGAAAGCTAGCATTCAGGAGCAGCTGAGCTGATGCAATAGTAAAAATGGCTGATGAATTGGCTTTATATCTCTTGATTCCAGCAAAATATCTCTTTGATTCCAGCAAACTTTTGGCAGAGTACTCTATAATGGTTTGATTAGCAAACTAGCTAAAAGTGGGTGGCTGGACCACATGACACTTAGGTGAATATATATCTGGTTCAATGATAATATTCACACAATGACTTGTCATTAAAGTGGAGAGAGATCTCAAGTGGGGTGCCAGAAAGTTTACTCTTGGCCCTCTACTCTTTAGTAATGACTTGGATGAAGAACTGGGGGAAATGTTTATCAGATTTTCAGATGACGCATCATTGGGTGGGATCATTAATAGCCTTAAAAATGGAAAGGAAATTCAAAAAGATATTGGTAAGTGAGGGAACTGGACTGAAAATGAGAATCAAATTACAGAGAAACATACAAAGTTATTTACTTAAGAAATAAAATTTAAGCGCACAAATATAGGATGGCAACTACCTGTTTTGATTGTAGTATTTGTGAAAACAATCTAGAAAATAGGCTGCAAACAAAATGTGAGCCAGCGGTCACCTAATTTTAAAGAGTGGATGAAGATATGGCTGCAAAATAGGCAAATGCAGTTTTAGTTTGCACCAACAAAAGCATAATTTCAAAATCACCAAATGTAATCAATTTTGTTCTATTTTAGTCACGCTGTTTTTATTTCTGGAATCTACACATTAGATTATGGAACCTATACTGTCCTATAGCTCCAGAATATCGGTTTAAAAAAAGGCAATGAAAATGATCAAGAAATGAAGACTTAAAAAAAAAGAGACTTCAAGGAACTTTGAGAAATGATGATTGAGGGAGGTCCATATAACATTCTTAAAATGTCTAAAAGGGTGTTACTTTGAAGAAGATCAAGATACTTTCTCTTTCAATCTGGGGAATATGGGACATAATTTAATAGATTTAAATTAAATATATTTAATCTATTTAAATTAAATTAAATTAAAATTAAATTATCCATTAATTTAATGGAAGGCAGAATCGTATTGAATGTTAAAAGAATTTCTTAACAAGTAAGAACAGTTCAGCAGTGGAACCAATCACAGAGATGGTGAGCTCCCCTTCACTGGATTCATTGAAGCCAGACGGCCATCTATTTAGGATGGTTTAGATTAGAATCTGCATAAAACAAGGGGATAGTCTTGATGAATTACAAGATCTCTTTCCAATTTGATGATATGGAGAATAGACGGGGAACTCATCAAATTTGCAGATGACACCAAGCTGGCAGGAATAGCCAACACTTCAGAAGATAGGCTTAAGATACAGAAGGATCTTGACAGACTTGAACATTGGGTGCTATCTAACAAATGAAATTTAATGGTGATAAAAGTAAGGTTCTACATTTAGGCAAGAAAAACAAAATGCACAGGTACAGTATATGTGGTAGCTTGCTCAATAATAGTAACTGTGAGAGGGATCTTGGAGTCCTAGTGGACAACCATTTAAATATGAGCCAGCAGTGTGCAGCAACTGCCAAAAATGCCAACACAGTTCTAGGCTGCATAAACAGAGGGATAGAATCAAGATAATGTGAAGCGTTAATACCACTTTATAATGCCTTGGTAAAGCCACACTTGGAATACTGCATTCAGTTTTGGTCACCACAATGTAAAAAAGATGTTGAGACTCTAGAAAGAGTGAAGAGAAGAACAACAAAGATGATTAGGGGACTGGAGGCTAAAACATATGAAGAACGGTTGCAGGAACTGAGTATGTCTACTTTAATGAAAAGAAGGATTAGGGGAGACATGGTAGCAGTGTTCCAATATCTCAGGGGCTGCCACAAAGAAGAGGGAGTCAAACTATTCTCCAAAGCACCTGAGGGTAGGACAAGAAGCAATGGGTGGAAACTAATCAAGGAGAGAAGCAACTTAGAACTAAGGAGAAATTTCCTGACAGTTAGAGCAATTAATCAATGAAACAACTTGCATCCAGAAGTTGTGAATGTTCCAACACTGGACGTTTTTAAGAAGAAGTTGGATAACCATTTGTCTGAAGTGGTGTAGGGTTTCCTGCCTAAGCAGGGGGTTGGACTAGAAGACCTCCAAGGTCCCTTCCAACTCTGTTATTCTATTCTATTCTATATTTGCTATTTATGCTACATATGTTTAATATCTATCAAATCTATAATGAAATCAAAGATATATTATGCCCATAGCATTCCTGGGATCCACTAAGCCATACATTCTAACAAAAAAAGATAATTTGCTGTTTCAACTGCTAAAAGGTATGCCATGCCACAGAAGCAATTGATGAGTGTAATTCCAGCTAGCATATTATGAAAATATTCTTGAAAATGAATTGCCTATAGGCAGTAGATCCAGTTTCTTTGGACTGAATTTTAGTTTACTGGCCCTCATTCAGACCATTCTTGCAAGCAGGTTCTGATTTAGCACTTCAGTGAATTCTCTGCTTATCCCAATTTATTGTAGAAAGTGACCACTTCATTTCATTTAATGTTAGGTTCATTTTGATGATATTTGCTTTATAAGTTTTAAGTGGCCTCATCAGCTTCATGTAGATATTATATAACATGCAAGCAATGTCAACTGGGAAAATGCTTTTCTATAATTAATCACATGGTATTGGGGTGTACTTCACTTGCCCCTGCCAAAAAAATAATGGGAATTGTAATAGAAATTACAATCTCAGCTATAAAGTGGAGGTTTATCTATTGGCACTGGTATAGATTTTTTCTTCAGTCCAAAGAAAATTGGCTGTTACAGTTAAAGTTTGGTACATTCATTTTGATTTCTTTTACAAAATTTAAGCCTGTGATGTTCTCATCAAGGGAAATGATGATGGAATTGGAGAAGCCCTGTGATTAAAGTTGCTCAGCAGCAACCTGCATATAATCTACTGCAAAACTACTTTTTAAAAACGTTTCTATATATATATAATCTTCAGAGAACATATTGTCATGCACACACTAATGCTTGAAGAATTAAAGCAAAGATGGCCATATACTTTATCTGTTAAACTTCCTGATTTTTTTTTTTGGTTAAAAAAATATCGACATTTGATCAAACTTCTTGGATTAATGTATACTTTAACATAAAATTCCACAGAAAAAATTGCCAGTCAAATAAAGTGAGTTGCATTACTGGTTGGTTTTTGTTTTTTGTTTTTTGTTTGTTTTTTGTTTGTTTGTTTTTTGCATCTTAGTACTGTGATCCTGAACAAATTGTTGAGCCTGGGCTAGTGATATCCCTGAATTTTATCTTCTTTGAAATACCATCTGCCTACAAAAGTGTATCTAATCCAATTATTCCAGAGTATGATATGGTCATCATAAATTCAAATTATCCTTTCTAAAACCTAATGTTGTACAGGGATTTGGAAAAATCACTACCTTGTCTATTATGATCTTATTACCATAGTTTGAAAAAAAATTGTATCTAATTTTAGGTTTGGTCCATGTTGCTTTGAAGGTTAAATCGTATTCTTTCAGTCATGGGTGCCAAAATGATATATTTATCAATCAAACTGGCTCTAAGCAGCTAACAAAGATAAGATGCCTGGTGTAGAAATAAATAAATAAGATAAATAAACAACAAATTAGATAAAAAATAACGTCGACAAAACAACAAAAGGAGAGAGAGAGACAGAAGATATACTCAGCATCTCTCAATTCTTAGGATAATTCATCAATTCCCTCTTCTTCTGCATGTGGTTGGACCACAAATTTGGTTAATTATCATATTACAGTTTTGTTCACAAAGTTTAATTGATATTATTCAGAAACTGATGGCATTTTACCAAGTACTATCTTTGACATATCCTTTCCTGACTATGAAAGCAATGAAAGCAACATCTTTCCTTCCTTTTCTTTTCTTGTCTCCTGAACAATAAAAAGTATAATCTTCTGATTGAAAGTGTCCAATTCCAGCCCATTTCAATTTGCTGGTACCTAAGATGTCAACTTGCAGTCAGAACATTTCATCTTTCACTTTATTGAACTTTCCCATGTTCGTGCTTTTACATTCCATGTTCCAGCTCCATCTTTACAGTTTTTGATTCTCTTTTCCTGCATAGCAGCTTGAGCAACTAGATGTTCTAAAGGCTTTTATCCAGCTACATCATAAACACCATTTGTATTCTGAGTTATCCTTAGCTCTTCCTCAGGAGCGCATTGAGTGTTCTCTGATTTGAGGGGTCCATCATCGATCATTATATCATCAATCGCTTTGTATTGTCTATCCACGTGGTTTTCTTGGTAAAATACAGAAGTGGTTTACCATTGCCTTCTCACACAGTATGCAATGATGCTTTTGTCCTTGTTGCTAAAGAAATCACTCATATCAATCCTCTTCCTATACTATTGGTTGCTGTCTGTTTGCTTTAGCTGGGCACTTGGAATAACTTTCATATTTTGGATGCCCTTTTGAAAGTATATACCCATTGCTCTACTGGGGACATACCCACCTTGCCATGATGAGTAACTGGAGCAGGACTTGAAAGGACTGTTTAGCAAGTAGATTCTATTCAGATTTCAAATACTGTACTTGGTTATACCTAAAGTGTTATGGAAATAGGATAAATATGCATTTGGTGTAAGCCAACATATTTATTTGCAAAGGAGTGAACATATAGAGAATAGTTTTAATATCTCTCTTCAAGTAGTGCACGACAGAAACTTGGCCCATAGAATTTCCAAGAGTCTGACATGACTGAATAGCAATAGCAATAGCACTTAGACTTATATACCACTTCATAATGCTCTACAGCCCTCTTTAAGTGGTTTACAGAGTCAGCATATTGCCCCCAACAATCTGGGTCCTTATTTTACTGACCTCAGAAGGATGGAAGGCTGAGTCAACCTTGAGCCGGTGAGATTTGAACTGCCGAACTGCAGCTAGCAGTCAGCTGAAGTAGCCTGCAGTGCTGTACTCTAACCACTGCGCCACCTCGGCTGTGAATGAATTGTCATCATCTTCATCTTTCTTCCCCATAGACACTTGTCTCACAAATATTTAAAAAAAAACTTGGTATACTGCACTGCCATTTCAAACTGACATGCTAATCTCAAGTACTTAGATTCTGAAGATGAGAAGGAGAGTCTTTTGTTTACTAAACATTTTATACCCCACTGCGTTTGGCATTTTATATCCTGTGGTCATTAGACCACTTTCAAAATCCAGAACAACTTTAAACCTAAACACAAGATGATTTGTCAAACTGTCATTGGACATCAATTGCTCCTGCCATTTGGCCTAGCACCCAATTTAATCCAGTTTCCACTTTGGAACATATTTCCCTACAAGTAGCAAAACTCTAACAGAGTCATATTGAAAGATAGTCAGTCCCATTGTTTCTTACCTTATGCAACAATGAGGGCAATCTCAAAAGGCATTCAATTGAAAAAAGCTGTGGGAATCAGGTGGCCATAGTACATGTATAGACCAGTTTAATTGGTTGGACACATGTATGGAGCTTGGCACCGAAATAATCTGAGTGGAAAAAGCGGGTTCATATGGATACTCTCTGAAGGGCCCTATTCGTTCTCTCTTTGTTCATAACATAGACTGTATTTAGCTGGCTTGAGCTAAATTTTAAATTGGTTTTAAATTGGGTTGTTTTAATTTACGGCCAGAATATTTAATTATTTTAATACTGTTTTTTAAATTTTGTATGCTTTGTTTTTACTTAGGCTGTGCACCGCCCTGAGTCCTATTTGGAGAAGGGCGGTATAGAAATTTAAACAAATAAAATAAATAAAATAATATTTGCAAAGGCAGAGACATCTCCTTGTGCTACATTCCTGAGGGCTGAGGTAATCTCTGATAACGGGGAGACGGGGAGATGGGCCTCTCTGCTAGCAGAAGGCAGAAGCTGGGAGAATTGAGTTTAGTTTTTCCTTAACTTTCGCTTTCCTAGAATTCACGTGATTTACTGTAATTGGTAGAATGTGAAACCTATATGGAGAATATATGGATGCTTTTCTATTTCATGTATGTAATATGAGATGTGTAGCCATAATAACGCCTTCTGATGACGCTGTATTTTGATAACTAATAAAAGAGATGGCAGCCTTTTGTTCTCTGCTGTCTCATCACGAGAAACACCTGGCCTTGTGTTATCTCTAATCTGGACTACTCATGAGAAGCCCGCCAGGATGAATGCAACATCTGGTGACCCCGACGTGATAACCCTCGTGGCTATACGTCTCTTGGCACCCTCATACTCATTTGGCTGGAAGCCTCTGCAAACCAGGGCCAGTCGTCTGTGGATGAAGCACCCTCCCATAAATCGTGAGTATGAGGGCAGAATTCTCTAAGCCTCAGGTCACGTACCTCCACAAACTTAGGGAATTGGCCAAGTACCCTGACGTGATAACCCTTGAGGCTATACATCCCTTGGAACTCCTGTTCTCACCGCCTGGAATGAGGCTGCACACCCGATTTCGTCTGAAACATGACGATAATCTTTCGTGAGAATAGGAGAAGGTCTTTCCAAGCTACAGACGGAGCATCTGAGGAGCTTGGTGAGATATCCAAGACTAATATTATTGTTTTAAAAAGGTAATGGGAAAGTCCTGCCCGTGAAAGAATTTGATTTACCTTCTAAAATACAATTGGCAATATTATCCGGCTTATCCAGAAAAGGGCTCTTTAAAAGTGAAAATGTGGAAGCAGATGGGAACATGCCTCCACAAACCTCCCCAGCCCTGAAAAAAATCCTGTACTCTGGAGATTAGTTATAGAATGTTTAATGATGTATGAAAAAAGCCTTCAGAACACTGTTAATGGTTCCTTTTCAGATTTTGTTGAGAGACTGCAAGTTGCGCTCTCGCGTTAAATCACCCACGCAGACGCACGGCATGAAATTAAACATCAGCTCCTTCTGAAGGAGTCAGTTACACCCCCACTAAGCAGAATTTAAAGAAACAGTTAGACAAAAAAAAGGAGGGGGTGGAATATAGAAGAAATTCCTGAAATGCCTTCTGTCTGCTGCACGTTCCTTATCTGTATGTAGGGCATAAACTATTGCAATCTCTTTCTGTTCCGGCTTTTAAAGTTACCCAAAGTTAAATTTGCAACAATTACTGGGTACTATTAATTGGGACTGCTCATATTTTTCTTTACCTATGCATTTAATATAGTCCATTATTTGAGTTATTGACTAAAGAAAAGAAAAAAAAGCCAGGAGATTTAATTAACATCTTGAGTATTCAGTTTGTGGATTGGATCCCTCATAGAAATTGTCAGTTTGTTAATATTTCCTACTAGTAAGCTACCCGCAGGAGTATTGGCTGCTTTAGAACAGCAAAAAGTATATTGTATTGAATGGCTTTATCTGTCTCATCACCATCTAAAAATGTTTTACCCTTTATTTAAGCTATTGCTGAAATTATAACCTTGGGGCGTATGCCAGACTGTCGAAGAAATGGAACTGATCTAATAAATATTATTCTTTCTATCTCAAAATCTGACTTTCACTTTCATCTTCAGAATAATTCATCTCTTCAGTGTGCTCTAACTGACTATGTAGGCTGTATTTCATATCATTTGCCTAAAGATCCTAGGTTTATTTGCTTAATGACTTTCTCCAGAGGAGCCATTGCTTACAAGGATACTCATGACGACATCTGGAAAGAATCTTATACTAATTGTCTGCGGCTATATTAGCTTTCCACACTTTTTCTCAACAACCTTTTAATCTGATCTCTGACTCTCAGATAATTTGAACTGATCAACTTGAAGTGATTTCTGTTAAAAAATATTTTGTTGATGTGCATCTATAATAATAGTATGTGGTTGAAATAATTTTAATTATGATATGCTTGGCTGGCCAGCAAAAATTGACTGGGCTTGAACTTGAAACTGTGGGGAGCCGGGCAGTGGTTATGGGCCCAATATCACTTTTTGTGATTATGACTGCGGCCTGTGTTTTCCGCGGTTTTGGGGATAAGCTAGTTCATTGAAATAATTTGAATGACTGATTTGCATGGAGGACGTATTATACAAAAGGTCTGATTGCAGTACAGATGTGAATGGGTGTGTATGTAGTCATTTATTGGATTGTATGAAATGTAATTTTGTGTATAAGCACCTTTTTTTCCTTTCTCTTCCTGCCTTCCAAGGAGGAAGGAGGCTTGTCTGTTTTTAAAAAAATTTTCCTTTCCCTCACCCCCTCCTTTTTTCCCCCTGGGAGATGAGAGGCACAAAGGGGGGGGGCCTACGGTTTTTTTTTTGTTACTTTAACCATTTTTTTTTCTCTCAGAGAACCAGCCAGAGAAAGGTGGGGTAAAGGGTGATATCTGATACCTGCCTTTGCAGTTTCAGAGCATTGACTCAAAGTACCTCATTTAGATTGTTTGTTTTATTTTTGAAGCTGTTTTTCTTACTCCTTTATGTTTTTATGTCTGCGTGCATTTTGCATACTTAACAGATGGCACGTTTGTTCTTTGTTTATCTGTTGTTTATTTGTTTGTTTGTTTGTCAGCAGCATAAACTGCTGCCTTTTTAGGAATTGTCACAGAGATGAGTTAGAAATTACAATATGTAGACAGAGAGATAAAATACTTAGGACATTTAATTAATGAAAGAAGTAACACCTGAAGAGTTGAGGAAATTTTTAGGATTGACTGGATATTGTAGGCTGTGAATAGATAATTGTGCTATTTTGTATGAAGACTAGTATGCAAAGAACCCAGTGTTACAGGGAATGTAAGAGAGAGTTAGTGAAGGAAAGCAGAAAGTTGACTTTTGGAAGTACAAGGAGATTTAGAAGGACGATCAGAAATTGGTGCTGAGAAGGAGTTGAATTGATTAAGAGAAGACATTTAGGTAAGTTGGTTTACACAGACTTGGGCTGGCTTGGAAGTCAGAATGGCAGTGGGAGAAAGGATTTGAATCTTTAGTGTTATAAGGAGATTTGTTTATTGGAAGGTTATAGATATTGTGGGTGGCGGAGACAGAGATTGGAAGAGGGAAATGACAAAGCTGCAACTGTGCTCATGGTTATATCTTCCATCACACCATGGGACAGTCATGACTATTTTCATCAAAATAAAAAGCATTAGTGAAACAATTTGGTCTCATGGCAGCTGAAGCGACTGCCATCATACAACAATGTCCTACCTGTAGTCAACAAGCTCATTCTATCCCTATGGGTGTAAACCCTGGAGGACTCAAAGCTTGTGAAATTTGGCAAATGGATGTAACTCAGTATCCATCCTTTGCCCCATGGAAATATTTGCATGTTTCCTTGGATACTTATTCAGGATTTATTAATGGCATTCCCAAAAAGGGGGGAAGCAACCAAACATGTAATAAATCATTGTATTCGGACTTCTGCATCGATGGGACACCCAATTGAACTTAAAACTGACAATGGATCTGCGTACACCAGTACTGCCTTTGCAGACTTTTGTAACAAGTGGTCCATCACACACAAATTTGGCTTATAAATTGAAAGAGGAAAAATGTCTCGGCTTCCCAGCCATGCAAAACAAACTCAATCTTTGCTTATATACTTTGAACTTCCTTAACCTGACTGGACAGCCTCCCACATCGGCTGCGACCTGTCATTTTTCTGTTTCTCCATCAGCTACCCTAAAACCGAAGGTCTATTTCCACCAACTACCTGATCCTGCATGGAGAGGGCCTGCTGACCTTATTACCTGGGGCCGTGGATACGCTGCTGTCCAGGACAATGATCGCATCATTTGGATCCCCAGAAGACACGTAAGACCATATCATTTACAACAAAAAGAAGGAGAAACCCCTCGTGCTGAGATTTAAGAAGAAAAACACCTTGCTGAATCCTACCGGCAACAGACTCTCAACGCACGGTGGTGATCAGTTGGTCCCCTGCGCACAGCGGAAGATTCATCAGGAGGAAACTACCTTCACATTGTACATATACATTTTATTAGCTTTAATATAACACTTTTTTTACACATACTAATGTTAGTAGAAGTTTGGGAGTGGGTATTGTGCATAATTGTTTTTCTAATTTTGCTAGTAATTTTGTTTCACACATATAAGTGACTATGATTTGTTTATGGCCTTGGACATTGTTAGCTTTGGGACTCTCAAGTGACCATGTAAGGAACATCAAATCCCCACATACATACACTTCAAGTCAAGTACGCTCCCGCTACAAACGCATTGTCTATGCACAAGGTCCTTACTTTCTACCTAAGTCTATTCCACCACCTAAGGTTTCCCATATTGACATTTCCAGCTGAGGGGGGAGTGATTAAGGACAATGGGCCTCTGTAACAATTGCATAAAGGAGATTATATATCACGGATTCTGGAATTAAGTCATGATCTTGCATCTATTGCCCCTACATCTCATTATCCTTCATGTCAGCAGCCTCTACATTCAATCATGATGGGACAGCAATAAAAGACATTCAAATAGCTGCTAATCGGACAAACTCCACTACTCCTATTTCCCAAACCACACCCACCACTGACACTGGGTGGCTTATTAAAAACTCAGATATCCAGAGGCATCTTGCCCAATCTCGGGTGGCAATGAAATATCGGGATCTTCATTTATTAAATAACTGGACAGTACATATGTTCAACGAGACTATCAAGGTGCTGAAGCTGATGAACAAAGAACTGGCTGAAATCAGGGAGGTGGTCTTACAAAACCGATATGCCTTAGATATTATGCTAGTAGCTAAAGGTGGCGTTTGTGCCCTCATACATTCACGTTGTTGTACCTATGTATCTGATTATCAGTATAACATCACTCACACCATAGAACATATGGAAAATCTGATCAAAAAACAATCCCTTATCATCCAATGGATCTGGTGCCATTGACATCTGGGCTGCTCTTTGGTCATGGCTCCCAGATGGTTCTTGGTTGAAATCAATTATGCCAACTATTGTATCTATAATTGTACTGCTTGTTTTGCTTTGTTGCTGTATCCAATGTTTCCCCTCCCTTCTGCAAATGTGCAAAGGTTTTATTCCCTCCAATAGGAAGGACGTCCTGAAAAGTGAAACCAAAGCCCTTCTGGAACTGGAGGAACAAATCAGGTGTGGTCAGAGAAGGTGCTCGGAACTTCCAAGATAACTCAGAGGTTACAAACTCCTGACATGTGGTTTTCTTGGGTGCCTGAAACCGGATGGATTTACAATTTGTGTGAGCGATTTGTGGAAATGTATAACTGGAATACAACTCAGAAACATGATGGCCTACCTCGCTTGACATCTCCTGGCCATTTTTCCACTAACTTTGTTCACCGTAATAAAAGGATGGGTGAGCTAAAAACATTTGCAGAAACCAGATGGCTGAAGAACATATTGTCTACTGTACTCATGATCATTGCTTTGCTTATTTCTGTATGTTGTAGTATCCAATATATTCCTGCTTTGTTTGCTATGATGACAAACATATTTGCCAAACGTAAAGAGAACATCATAATAACAACACAGCTGAACCCTGTTGCAAAAAAACAAAAACAGAGGAGATGTGGGAATCAGGGGGCCATAGTACATGTATAGACCAGTTTAATTGGTTGGACACACATATGGAGCTTGGCACCAAAATAATCTGAGTGGAAAAAGCGGGTTCATATGGATACTCTCTGAAGGGCCCTATTCGTTCTCTCTTTGTTCATAACATAGACTGTATTTGCAAAGGCAAAGACATCTCCTTGTGCTACATTCCTGAGGGCTGAGGTAATCTCTGATAACGGGGAGACAGGGAGATGGGCCTCTCTGCTAGCAGAAGGCAGAAGCTGGGAGAATTGAGTTTAGTTTTTCCTTAACTTTCGCTTTCCTAGAATTCACGTGATTTACTGTAATTGGTAGAATGTGAAACCTATATGGAGAATATATGTATGCTTTTCTATTTCATGTATGTAATATGAGATGTGTAGCCATAATAATGCCTTCTGATGACGCTGTATTTTGATAACTAATAAAAGAGATGGCAGCTTTTTGTTCTCTGCTCTCTCATCATGAGAAACACCTGTCCTTGTGTTATCTCTAATCTGGACTACTCATGAGAAGACCGCCAGGATGAATGCAACAAAAAGCAAAAGGTTTGGGACCCCAGTTTTCCAATTTTTAGGGAACTTGAATATGATATGGCATTTTGATGATAACATTAAGGTAATAACACATTGCATTTATATCTGTTCACTTACATTTGATTTCGTTTGGGCACTGAGTACATAACTATACCCATCTCTTTTAGTTGAGCTTCTGGTATCATTCACTTCCTGTTCCTAGTATTTTATTTATTTATTCTACTCATGATATACCTCTCTTTCAATGATCCAAGAACATTGTACACAGTTCTCTCCCTTCCCTGTTTTCATGTAATCATAACGATAAAAGTGGCAAAATCTAGCTATTTTGCCGCTCTTATCGTGTCATCAGATAATCACCCAGCTGCCCTGTTTAGGGTGACCCGCTCCCTCCTCCATCTGGGAGCGCGGGATGACCCTTGCAGGGCCGAGCTAAGGACTCTGTACAGTATCTGCATGATAAAATAACTCGGATTCAGGAAGACTTGGCTGCTGACTGGGTTAGTTCAGACGAGATGACTGAGGCAGGCCTTGAGGATGTTATCTGGGAGGAGTTCGATCCTGTGGCTCCCGATGACAGGATCCTGGGACGGCTGAACGCGACCACATGTTTATTGGACCCATGTCCCTCCTGGTTGGTGCTGGCTTCCCGGGAGGTTACACGAGGCTGGCTCCAGGGGATTATTAATGCTCCCTTGAGTGAGGGTGTCCTGCCAGCTGCCTTGAAAGAGGCAGTTGTGAGGCCCCTCCTCAAGAAGCCCTCCCTGGATCCAGCTGTTTTGGCTAACTATCATCCAGTCTCCAATCTTCGCTTTATTGCGAAGGTTGTTGAGAGTGTCGTGGCGTGACAGCTTCTCCAGTACCTGGATGAAGCTGTCTATTTAGATCTGCTTCAGTCCGGTTTCAGGCCTGGGTACAGCACGGAAACAGCATTGGTCACATTGGTGGATGATCTCTGGAGTGCCCGGGGTAGGGGTTATTCCTCTATCCTGGTCCTGTTAGATCTCTCAGTGGCTTTTGATACCATCGACCATGTTATTATGTTGTGCCGGCTGGAGGGACTGGGAGTGGGGGGCACCGTTTTGCGGTGGTTCTCCTCCTACCTCTCTGACTGGTCACAATCGATGTTGACAGGGGGGCAGTGGTTGACCCCGAGGTGCCTTGTTTGTGGGGTGCCACAAGGGTCGGTCCTCTCATCTCTCCTGTTCAACATTTCTGTGAAGCCGCTGGGTGAGATCATCCGTGGTTTTGGGGTAGAGTTCCATCAGTATGCTGATGATACTCAGCTGTACATCTCCACCCCAGACCATCCCAACGATGCCTTGGAAGTGATGTCCCAGTGCCTGGAGGCTGTGCAGGTCTGGATGGGGAGAAACAGTCTTCAACTCAACCCTTCCAAGACCGAGTGGCTGTGGCTGCTGGCGTCCCGGTATAGCCAGCTGGCGCCATCGCTGGTTATTGGGAGTGAATCATTGGCCCCCACAGAAAGGGCCCGCAACTTGGGTGTCCTCCTGGATGCACGGCTGTCTTTAGAAGAGCATATGACGGCCATGGCCAGGGGGGCCTTCTATCAGGTTCGCCTGATACACCAGTTGCGCCCCTTTCTAGATCGGGACTCCTTACGCATAGTCACTCAAGCACTCGTCACTGGACTATTGTAATGCTCTCTACATGGGGCTCCCCTTGGGGTGCACCCGGAGGCTCCAACTGGTGCAGAATGCGGCCACGCGGGGGATTATGGGAGTGACTTGATGCTCCCATGTGACTCCTCTCCTGCGCGAGCTGCATTGGCTTCCGGTGGACTTCCGGGTGCGCTTCAAGGTGTTAGTGATCACCTTTAAAGCGCTCCATGGCTTAGGGCCACCTTCTGCCACCAATTGCCTCCCACCGGCCAGTTCGCTCCCACAGAGAGGGCCTCCTCAGGGTGCCGTCAGCCAGACAATGTCGGCTGGTGACCCCCAGGGGGAGAGCCTTCTCTGTGATGGCGCCTACCCTCTGGAACAATCTACCCCCAGAGATACGAGTGATCCCAGACCTCCGGACTTTTTATTGGGCCCTTAAAACCTATTTCTTTCAGTTAGCCGGGCTGGCCTGATTTTATATTGGTTTTAAAATTTGATACTGATTTTAATTGAAATGTTTTAAATTATGGGCCAAATTCTATTTAATTATTTTAAAACTATTTTAACTTTTGTGTACAAATGTTTTATTTTTGGCTGTTCACCACCCTGAGTCCGAAAGGAGAAGGGCGGTATAGAAATTTAAATAATAAATAAATAATAAATAAATAAATAACAATCCTGACACAGAATTTAGACTGAAAAATGTAATTTCTGCAGAGTGCCTAATTTGTTTATTTATTTATATTTTATATTTCTAAACTACTCATCTCCCTCAAAGAGGGCCAATAGTTGGCCAAGAGGAGAATTGGATTTGGGTGTCCATGGTGTTGGCCTAACTCTCTATCTTAGTTTTTCTCAATCTAAAAACTAAATCATTGAATTAGATGAAAATACCCATTATCCTAGAATCAACACTGCAAAGGCTGATTTAATTAATAACTCTCCATCTCACAATTACTCTGATTTTTGTCTGACCCTTGTAAATAGACTTTACAAAAATAACTAGGTTGTTATCCAACAGACCTAGAGATGAAATTAAATCAGTATAGTGTAATTTTATTCATTCCATTTATGTAATGCAGTTATACTAATCCATATAATCTTACCACTCTGTCAATCAATTCTTTTATGATCCATAATTAAATCCCTGAATATGACACCATGATATAGAGCTACATAATTTTTTTAAAAAAATTAAAAAGAAGAAAGTTGCTACTTTAAAAATTGGCATAAAAGCAAGGTTGTCAATGAAGAGACTAGAATGCTTCCTTGGCAGAAAATTTGGAAATCTGGATGCTTTCATCAAAAGAACCTTTGCTGAAATTACTGATATCATCATTTTTGTACTAATCAAAATTAGTTAATCTATAGTTACAAAAAAAAAACCTGTTGAATTATAAAATAGAAAGGGATGACTTAGAAATGAGGACTCCTGCCTCTATTTTGTGAAATATTTAGAAGTAAAGTCAAATATTATCAGTATCACATTATTTTGCTGTTCACATCTTGATTTGATCCTTTAATTGAAACAATCAAACAACTGCTCTATATGGTAAACAAAACTGACTGCACATTTAATAAATATGCAATAATATTATGAAATATCTGAGACAGTGATGGTTGTTTAATAGACCATACTCTTATTTTGTTTATATCAAAACACAAATCTACTGAAACAAGTTTTTTTTAAAAGGATGGCTGTGTACAATTGTAGGAAGAAATCATTTAGATTGCGTCACACAGCTGTCCAATTGTCATAATAGTTATGTTGCCAAAAATAATAAATCCCTGGTAGAGTACAACCTTGTTGAGTAGGTAGTCTTTTTTTTTCTATACAAAAGAAAACATTTTCCGAATGTACTTTTGTTAAATGAGATTTTGTAGGTGAAGCATCACCAGTCAACAAAAGGTCACTTGTTTGTGAATATAGGAATTATTTAATAGTCATTCTTTTCTGTCAATGACATCATTTCATGGACTTTGTAAAATATAAAATCAGACTATGCAACGAAGAACTTTGCTAGCAATTTTTCCATTTTTTTTACAACTTGTTTATTTTGTTTCCCAATCCAAATCGATAGCCCCACTCTTATTCTCAAATACATTGTAGATGAATGATGTTAGTCTTCATTTCTGTATGGCCCTTTTATGGTTTGTGATAAATTTGGCCAGCTTTCTTATGCTCAGCACTTGACTGTGATGTCATGCCGGCCACATGATTGCAGAATCATCCTAGGACAACCCTGGGTCCTTTGGCGAAGAAACGGAAATGAGCAGCACCCCCTACAGTTGGATACAATGTACCATTACCTCTTATGAAACATAGTGAAACTAACATCTTACATAGAAAATTGGGACTTTGCCTGCCTATCACTTAGTTAGAGAATAACTATTCTGTCTACATTCCTCAGGACTACATATTTGACAATGTTATAGCCATGTTGCAACCAATGCACCATTGCTGATTTTAGTAAATTAAGCAGGATTGGATCTAGTTAATTTTTAGATAAGGATCCTGAAAATCTCAGGGATATAAGGCTATACTAAGAAACTGAAATAAGCATTCCAGAAAGGAACAATAGGAAACCACTTGACAAATTCACCTTAACTTAAAAGAAATTCTATTTTTTATATACAATGTTAGATTTATTCATAATTATAAAATGGTGTTTCTGGAAAGGGCTGAAGAGAACATGTTTTAGCATCATTTGTAAAAGTAGGTTGAATTTCAAAGACTATATAATCAACTTCTATACAATTGGAAGCTCTCTTGAGCAATTTTGAAAGTACAGGCACTTCTGAAATTCCCTGAAATCTTCCAAATTTCTACAAATATTTAAAGCCTAAATTACACTGGGGTAGAATTCATACATTAAAATGTCTCCATGTATTTTCATTTCCATGCAGAATCTTCTCAAAGTTTTTTCATTTTGTATTCTTTTCTTATCTGCTGGTATCACTGATGAATACATGAAAGTTTATAAATGCTAAAAATCTGTTAGTATGGTTATACTGTGGAGTCCTTGGTGCTCTATGAATGTACGATTTATATATATTTATAACTTATTGTGTCGATAGGTGCATCAATAAATATTGTGTGTGGGGGGGGGAATCCCAAAAATATATACTGGAAGTCAAATTGTCTAAGTGGGTTTTTCTACACTTCAGTTCTAATAACTATTACAATGAACTGTTAGAAAGCAAGAGACAGATATGGCTATTCAATAAATTCAGCTCATCAGGGTGTGTGTTTTTTTCTTTGTCAGCATACAACTTAGAGAATTCCCTCTTAAAATAAACTGAAAACTGGAAGGGTAATTTTGTACTGTAAATTATAAACAAAAAAGACTTAAGTCTATGCCATCAATCATGTAAGCAAATTGTCAAATACTCATCCAAATTATATGAAAGATAACTTGCCATTTAGTCATGGCATGAAAACTGCTCGTTGATAGTACAGAGCTGAAGTACATAAACTCTTTTCAATGAAGGATTACTAAGAGGTGGAAGCAGGGGAAATTTAATAATAATAAAAATATAATTTAATTGGCTGACCATTCCATTTTGAAGAAAAAATGTCTGATTTAGGCAAAAGATCATCAACTTTATTGGTGCAGTATGTTTTCTTTCTTATACGGTGCTATCTAGTGTATTATGGAATGAATAGTTAGACAGTAGAAAGTATACCGTAAAGACACCTGCATGCAAACACAGAGAAATAATGACACATCTTGAAAGAGATGCAGTCTTACATAATTTTCAACTAGCATTGTGAAAATTGGCAGAGAATAATAAAATGCAATCCAAGAGATTTCAGTTGTCTTCATTATCTTTGCCGAATTTCTGAAAAGCTGAAAAGGAAAAACTCAGCAGGCAGAGATTTTTTTCATTTCTCAATCTTGCTTATAGAGTAGAGCACTCAAAAATACTTTCATCACTGGTTTGAAAATACTACATGACATATTTAAAAGAGTAAGTAACAACTGTGCTTTTATTTTATTATTTTTGGAGCCCCACTCCACAAAACAATAATAATAATAAATATAACAACAACAATGGGTACATTATATTATTTCCTTTCAGAGTAAGCAATAATATGCAGAATGGAGAGAGGGAATAAGAAACTGTCAGCCAAAGGAATTAACATCATGCTATAAAAAATACATTCTAGTTTATGTGAACAATATTTACAGAATCTCTCACATCTTTCTATTCTTACAAACTGTACTTGTGTCCATCATATATATACATTGCTTCATATACCACTTTAAATTCTTGAGATCTCTCTCCACTTCTATCCAACTTCAACTTTGTTGATTTTTTTCCTTTTATCCTAATCTATACACACTATATTACTATACCTAGGTTCTCATTGTTAATTGGTTCCAGGAGGTGTGATGAGTACCAAAAATGATGAGTACTAAACAATTTTTTTTTCCCATAAGGAATAATGTCACAAGGCAGCCAACACCTACAAGTTCTACCTTGTGCATCAAGTACCAAACAAATGACGAGTACCGGGACAAAATTTTCACATCAAAATGCATTCAGAACCAAATTTGATGAGTTTCAAAGCAGTTGAACACCTGCTACCACTGTATTTGTTTTGCAATTCAGTCTTTGTTCATTCTCTGTAGATGTCCAGACTATCTCAACATAGTCAATTTCACACTCAGTCTGTACTGATTTAAGACTCATTTATTCTTGACTCTTTTTTACATTATGTACTTTTACATAATCAGTTCCTATTTTATTCAACTTATTTTAATGTTTCTTCTGATTCACTTAAATGCCATGTGACATAGTAATCAAAGATATGCTCTCATCAAAGCCATTTCTACTTCCTTCAGCAAAGATTTATTCTTCCAGACAAATCACATATTATCCACTTTCCCCTCTAAAACTTTTTCAGTTAATTTTCCAATCTTTATTGAACGTTCTAACAAAAAGTACCAATTGATTTCCTTGCCATAGTTCTTACCATCTATGAGTAACTTGCAATTGTTCATTCCTCCATTTTTTCATCAGCATACTTCTAATGCTACTAGAAGCATTCATTATACATTTATACATAAAGTACACAGCATTAAGCAATCAACAGGATATCATGTATTTATATTGTTATATTGCTCCCCACTCACTGCTGGAGTGGAGAACAACTGCGACTGTTGTCGCACTGAATGCTAAAAATCACTTTCCAGATTTGGATCAGAAATTTGGCTTGCTAATGGGTAGAAAACATGGAGATGCTTATTTGTGTGAAGACCAATATGAAAGGTGATATGTTTCACAGGATAACAGTCTCCCCCTGGGCAGGAAGACAAACATTCCAGTTTGTCAAGGAATTTCAACCAATGAGACATAAGACAGACAGTTTCAAAAATGCAGCCCCCTCCCAAAACTTATTTAGAGAATGAACCCAACCATTCTTTCTTCATTTAATTACCTAAGGGGCTAATCAGTTTATTGGTTTGATTATCTGATTATTATTATTTTTTGGCTGTGTTCCTTTCCCTTTGTACCATTCTCTCTTTTTCTGTCTCTGCTGGGTAGCCAAACTGGATCAACATGGTAACAGTAATTCATTCTGCTAGTATGAAGTTTGAGTTGAGCATATGTGCATTTTCTCCCATGATAAGTAACAAGGGGAGAGTACCCAGATAACTTTCTTTCCCTATGGAATGGTAATTGGAACATTGGTGTGTGTTTCATGGTGTCTTCAGAAAAATAAGACCTCATTCAAAGGTTATACAGGTGGTCCTCAACTTATGACCATAGTTGAGCCCAAAATTTCCATTGTTAAGCAAGGCAGTTGTTAAGTGAGTTTTGCTCTATTTTATGACCTTTTTTCTACAGTTAAGTGAATCACCGTAGTTATTAAGTAAATCTGGCTTTCCTCATCAACTTTGGAAGCCAGCTGGGAAGGTTACAAATAGGGATCAAATGTCCCAGGACAAAGCAACTTTCATAAATCATGCCAGATTCCAAGTGCCTGAATTTTGATCGCATGACCCTAGCTATGCTACAAAAATCATAAGAGTGAAAAACAGTCATAAATTACTTTTTTCAGTGCCATAACTTTGAATGGTCACTAAATGAATGGTTGAAAGTCGAGGATTACCTGTACATTGTTGAACTTATTGGTTGCCACATTTGCTTGACTAAAGCAACTAAACAAAAAAAGCTTGATTCTTTTTTTAATCCATTTCGAACAATGTCCAATTGGCAATGCTGTGGGATGCTGAATATTTCAAACCTGTGTAATTTCCATCTGATTTTGGAGCCGGGCTACTGAGCCAATAAAGGAGAGGTTTTGTATTTCACACTGAGGTAGATGAATAAATACTCATCTTTTTAAAACAAGTCTTTGCCAGATAGAGCACAATATGAAATCAAGACAAAGTTTCTACTTTTGCTTGTTCACTGGTCTGTCTGTTTTTTATGAGGAAGAGAATTAGGATATAAATGTTTGTCCATTCCTGCTATTTTGCGTTTAAAAGGATTTGCTCCACCTCCTTCTCTGATGTTTTATTGTGTAAAATGCATACATAAATATACTCTTAAAAAACTTTCTTGAAACTTGTCATCAGGCAGAAAAGCATTCCACCAGTATTTAAAATACATCTCATTCTAAGCAACTCTAAGCACTTTAGATAATAAAAAGTTGAAATCATATAATACATAAAGAGGGAGGGGAAAAAAACCATATGAAACAACATAAAAACCTTACAAGAATTCACCTGCCTCTGTGTCCCCAGGCTTGAGAATAACCAGATTTTAAATAATTAATAAAGTACAATCATGACAAGAAATCAGAGTTCACCCTGGAGAGTGCTTTTGAGGCAACTTTGTAAAGCTGTCCAATCCGTAAACACATCCAACAGCGATCCCTTTATCGATGTGAGTTTCATTCTTATGATTCCTTTAGGCCAATAAATCAGGACAAGTTTAAGATTAGTCAATCCACTGACTGATCTGACTACTCAGAATTAAGGTGAAGTTGATAAGATCGGGTTGATGGTGGAAAAAGTAACTTCCTTGCTTTCACCTAGCCCTAGAATCAGGCCTATGGGCCGGATTTGTCACACACAGACCATACCCACCTCAGCTCCACAAAGGCAAAAAAGTCATGATATGTCACAATCCGGCCCGCGATACAATCAAGTTTGACACTCGTGTTACCCATAACATTACATTGCTTGCTCCATATCATTATAGTTTAATGAAGCTGATCCCCATTGAATGTGATGTGTGAGGTGTGATGTTCATTTCCTTCCTGACTAAGGAGAGCTGTATTACAATAATACAATCAACCAAATAAATTTAATTCAGCTAAATTATAGACAGCAGCTTTCTATCTGTAATTAGTAGAACAGTGTTTGTTTGTTTGGGATGTGGTAGAAGCATTGAAGGAAAGGATACCTTTTTCATATTTAAAAAAGAGGAAGGAAGGGCAGCAAATAAGTCTAATAAATGAATAAACAACTAAGCATTTATTTTGAAGAAAGTGTTTGATGGAGGGTGTTGAGTTCAAAGTGTGGGAATTTATAGCTCTCAAAATGTTAATAGCTAAAAGAAATGGGCAGAATAAAACTTTATCTTGTTTTGTTATGTAATAAGAAACATAAGCTAAAAATTATTCCAAGTAGGCCAGAAAAATAGAAAGTAATAAAATAGAGGCCTGCATTATCTGAAATTTAAATTTTTGTAATAGTAGTACAATAAGAGCAACATCCATACCACTGAAACTGCTGCATTTTTCACTTCTCCTTTCAGAGTTCTTCTAAGTCATGGAATGAACACTACAACATCACATGATCTATTTTCTTCCTTTCTTTGTTTTGTATCATTGGAACTAAAATTCAAAGAAACACCATTTGAAACCTATTTAAATTAAGATCTTCAAAACTCCCAAATTTTCTTGGAAACTTAGAACTAAATGACACTTAATATTCTTCCAAACAAAATGTGATACACACACACACACACACCCTTTGATGATAGGATCAGAAACCACTGTTGTTGTTGTTAGTTGTGAAGTCGTGTCCGACCCATCACAACCCCATGGACAATGTTCCTCAAGGCCTTCCTGTCCTCTACCATCCTCTGGAGTCCATTTAAGCTCACACCTACTGCTTCAGTGACTCCATCCAGCCACCTCGTTCTCTGTCGTTCTATTCTTCTTTTGCCCTCAATCTTTCCCAGCATTAGGTTCTTCACCAGTGAGTCCTTCCTTCTCATTAGGTGGCCAAAGTATTTGAGTTTCATCTTCAGGATCTGGCCTTCTAAAGAGCAGTCAGGGTTGGTCTCCTCTAGGACTGACCAGTTTGATTGCCTTGCAGTCCAAGCGACTCGCAGGAGTCTTCTCCAGCACCATAGTTCAAAGGCCTCAATTATTTGGCGCTCAGCCTTTCATATGGTCCAACTCAGAAACCATAGCAGAATAGAATAATAGAATGGAAGTTTGGAAGGGATTTGGAGGTTGTGTAGAATGCAGAAATCCATTATTGAAGCAACAATATGAAGTTAGTAGGGGAGTGTAATCATTTTGTTGTTTTTATCATTAAGCAATTGGAATTAAACCATACTGGAAGTTTTCTGTAAATCATTCTCATAGAGATCTATCATCAGTAAGAACCATATCAACTTTCTGCCATTCATGTTCTAAGGATGACACTGGTCTACAAATTTGGGGAAATTATCGACCTCCAAGTTAAAATGTGTCAATTTTACATATTTTGATTAGATTAATTAGAAAATACATGATAAAGGTGCTGATTGACTATGGTTTTCAAGATATTTCACAATAAAGATTTATACCCCGGCGAATATATTTGCCTATAAGGGAGGAAGGTGTCTAATGATTATGATGCCTCATAACTTCTCAACAAAGAACAATTGAAATGGTACCATGTAGAAGTGTATAAATTTATCTTCACTTTGAGAACAGCAAGGCAGATGACTATGAAAAACACATGGAAATTTTGCTTAGGTCCTATAAAGCACTTGGTGCAAACATATCACTGAAAATTCACTTCTTACACTCGCATTTAGACTATTTCTCTTTGAACTGTGGGGCAATGAGTGATGAGCATGGGGAGAGATTCCACCAGAATATCGCAGGCATGGAGAAAAGATACCAAGGGAAATGGAATCCATCCATGCTTGCCAATTACTGCTGGAATCTCCTCAGGGATGATCCTACTGCAGTTCACAAGAGAAAAGCCAAAAAGCACAGTTTAGATACCAAATAAAGATGGAAACTTTGTTGTTTAATCTGATGTTAGAGATTGTCAGTTTTTCATGCAAAAAGCATGAAAAAAACAATAAATGAAATGGAAAGTCATAACTTTTCATTTCATTTATTGTTTTTTTCATGCTTTTTGCATGCATATTGGTATCAATAAAAGATAAGTTTATAATGATTGGTGTGGCACCATTCTCATTGCTATATCACAAAGTTATGGAGTATAATCACACATCCCCCTCATAATTTTGAATAATTTTGAGGCAATTTTGACCTGAAGCTGTATCTTGGAAACTCGAGCCAGTTAACACTCAGGACTTAGTTTTCCTTTATTAGTGACCTAATTCTGGTAAAATTGTGCTACTTTCATTTCTGAGGCTTTCTTCTTGTAGACCAGTGTTATTGTTTCCACTTCAATATAATGAGGTGGAGATAGCCAGGAGACAGTAGCATTTTTTTATCCAAAATCCATGTAGTTTGTGGCTGGAGAAGAAACCAAATAAGATTGTAGAAGACTTTATGCTCACATATTCAGTGGCTGAGTATGCATGTTTCTCGGAAGGGTTTTCTTCAACCATAAAGAAAAAAAAATCTGCCTGCACTGGAGCTGCTTGCACCAGTGATGAAAGTCTTCAGATTTAAGTTTGGTCACTGAAAATGGTAAAGATGCCACCATTTAATTTTTACACACTTCCACTACCATGACATAGGCATTCAGGTTAGCACACTTCCCGAATCGTCTATTATCACAGAATGCTAATGAACCGAAGTGCCCTGAATCTAGATCAGAGGTGTCAAACTGACGGCCCACAGGCCGGATGCATCATGCGCAGGCCACCCTCACCCCAGCTCCACAAAGGCAAAAAAGTCATGATACGACACATGACATCACATGACGCGATCGAGTTTGACACCCGTGATCTAGATGTACTGTATGTCAGGATCCCTTAACTAGTTAAACCAATATTTATGGAGTTTAATTTATGGAGCCTCGGTGGTGCAGCGGACTAAATTGCTGTTAAGTGCTAGCACTTAGCTGCCACCTGCCTGCAATTAGTGCAAGTTTGAATCTCACCAGGCTCAAGGTTGACTCAGCCTTCCATCCTTTCAAGGTAGATAAATTGAGGACCCGGATTGTGGGGGCAATAAGCCAACTTTGTATAGAACAACACCGTTTGAGGGGGGAGGGGCGAAAGCCCTAATAAGCAGGTATATAGAAAAAAAAAAAGTATGCAGGCTATTGCTATAATGCATTGTAAGCCGCCCTGAGTCTACGGAGAAGGGTGGCATATAAATTGGACTAATAAATAAATACATAAATAATAATTTAAACCAGGGCTGCTCTGGTTCAACTAAACCAGTGGTGGGTTGCTACCGGTTCACCCCAGATCGGGCGAACCGATAGTGGCGGTGGCGGGAGGCTCCACCCACCCACCCGGATGCTTCTGCGCATGCACAGAAGCATCATGTGTGTCCATATGCGCAGAACCATCACGTGTGTGTGCATGCACAGAACCATCATGCATGCGTGCATGCGCATAACCCTCACACACATGCACATGCACAAAAGCATCAAGCACACGCACGCACACACACACATGCACGAATGAACCGGTAGCAAACTAAATTGAAATCCACTATTGAACTAAACTCCTGGAACGATCCATAATTCAGTGTCCTCTCTCTAAATGAAATGTATCCAGCATGGCTAATGGTTAGCAGCATGAATTCCTGTCAGTTGGAGAGGGGTAACATAGCAACATATAGAATATATTTTAAAATGTACTCCTGGCACACTTTGTACAGACTCAATCCCAAACTCTTTTTGCCAAAAACTGAAAAAAAATCCAGCCCAGTGTAGCCCTAATAATATGCAGTGATATTCTACCCATAACAGACTTTGAATCAGCCAGAAAAATGCACTTCACTAAAAAGTTGGCTATTCCTGTATAAATTCTGAAGTCTGTGGTTTGTGATCATGGTCTATAGTCTTGTATCCTATTCTTAAGGTGAGGTTGATTAGAGAGAACTACAAATTAGAAAAGTACCATGTTCAGATGTCCTTTTCTATTGTAACTTATAGAAATGCCATGCAATTGTGTTACACTTTTAAATATCCTCAAATCTGGATTCAGAATAACCAAGATAAAGGAATGAAAATTTATTCAGTTCTTTTTCTAAAGGAAGCCAAAACACTGCATAAACAGGTACCAGACAAATCTGAAATCAAAGCATTACCATCTTTTGTCAAATTGCAAAACGTTTTCTTAACTAATCATCAATAGAAGCGTCTTTTCTGGCATTCAGGTCTGGAAGTATTTGGCACACCTAAACTCATTTAGTTAAAAGGATGTATTCAATAAATAATCCTTTGAACATTCCTTCTCCCAAACACTAATGTTAAAATAGATGCTTTCTTTTTTTCCACATATACAGTAATGACTAACATTCTGACAAATTACACTGGGTAATATTTTTAATAATTTAGCATAATGGCTACAGCCTTTTTACTAACATAGCAATTAAGTCATCACTGATGCCTGGCCTATACAAATTTATTGTATGCCTGTTTTTATTGCTAATACCTTCAGCACCGTTTTGTCACATAAGCTGACATTGAAAGCAGAAATCGTACCGAGAAAATAAAGAGAAAGGTCATTAATTGAAAACCCTTATTTTTTTTATTATATTCTACCACTATTAACCCAGCAGCAAATTGCTGTGCCTTTCAAACATTTGCTTTCCCTATGTAAGCACCATTGCTATAGTTGTATATTGAATAAGATTTCCACCTGAACAGGAGGTACCACTAAATGTATTACCAGCCTCATTTACTCATAAAGACTGTCTCAGCATCACTGCCTAGAATTAACTCTTTGTTAGCAATATGAGGCAGAATCTTGTTTCTTTAACCAATATATGGAAGACAAAGAGAAGACACACATACAAAGAGAGCGAGTTTGGTGTAAAAGTTAAGATATCTGAATAGAAAACAGGAGACCATGAAGTGTAATCCCACTTTAGACACAAAGCTAGTTGAGTAAGTCACTTGGGATGGATGGATGGATGGATGGATGGATGGATGAATGTGATAGATGCATTATCTATGGGACCGCCTGCTGCAACCAGTAGCCTCCCACCGGCCGGAATGTTCTCATAGAGAGGGGCTCCTCTGGGTGCCGTCAGCTAAAGAATGTCGACTGGCGGCCCCAGGGGGAGAGCCTTCTCTGTGGGGGCACCTACTATCTAGAATGAGCTCCCCCCAGAGATACGGAGGATCCCGGATCTATGCACCTTCCACCACACTCTCAAGATTTTTTTATTCCATCATGCTGTCCTGGCCTAATTTTTCCCTTTTTTCCCTTTTTAAAACGCAAATTTTAATTCGTTTTTAATTTATTGGGGTGTTTTAAATCTGTCTTCGGCCAAATTGTTTAATTTGGTTTTATTCTGTTTTTAAATTTTGTATTTATGTGTTTTTATCTTGTGGCTGTTCACCGCCCTGAGTCCTTCGGGAGTAGGGCGGTATATAAATCAAAATAAACTAATTAAAAAACTAGATGTGTAGTTGGCTTCCTTATTCTGTGTAACTGAATAGGAACTTGTTGCTGACCCTTGGATATACTTTTATTGATGGCCTCAAGGTAACCTATTATAAACTTCCAACTTAAACTTTGTACTTGTTACTTGTTCTTCATAGATAAGAATTGACCCAATATTCTTCAGTACTTTATTTCTAACTGATGACTAAGCCCTTATAGGTGTAGTATTTTCCCCAAATTGTTTTTTCTCCTTCCTTCCTTCCTTCCTTCCTTCCTTCCTTCCTTCCTTCCTTCCTTCCTTCCTTCCTTTCTCACTCTTCTCATAATATTTATATTGTTCTGCATGTGGGTGTGGATGTATTTCTGAGTAATAACTATTCATTTTAATACAGTCTGATTATTTGAAACTAAAGAAGCAGCATGTTTTAACTCAAGTCTTATATTGCAAGAATGAAACAACCAATAGCATTCAATGATCTGCTTTTTTTTTTTTTAGAGGCATGTCAGAAATTGAAATTAAAGTATTAAGACAGCCTTACCCCTTAGTGAATTAATTTTGTGCTTTTGGGTATGCAACATAATGCTCTCTAGACAATTTTGGAGCTCCGATCATTTCTAGTATGGCCAAAGGTAAAGAATTATGTAGGAATTACAATTGAAAATAATGTGAGTATACAAGACTGTTGAACCTTCCTCTAGTAAACCCTGTATTAGATCTTCAGAAAGACTTATACTTGTTTCTATCGTGTTTCCCTGAAAATAAGACCCTGTCTTATATTTTTTTTAACCCTGAAATAAGCATTTGCTTTGCTTTTTTTAATTTATATGCCGCCCTTCTCCGGAGACTCAGGGCGGCTTACAATGCATTAAGCAATAGCCTTCATACTTTTGTATATTTATACAAAGTCAGTTTATTGCTCCCACAATCTGGGTCTTCATTTCACCTACCTTTGAAAGAATGGAAGGCTGTGTCAACCTTGAGCCTGGTGAGATTTGAACTTGCAGTAATTGCAAGCAGCAAATGTTAATAACAGTGCTTTAGTCCACTGTACTTCTTGGCCTTATTGCCATGCATTCAAAAGCCCGATTGGGCTTATTATCAGGGGATGTCTTATTTTGGGGAAAACAGGGTAGTTATTTTTAATTACAAATACTGTAGATAACAGCTGACTGTTAAAAAGATATTTAAAAGCAGTTTGGAGTGGATGTCAGATCCACCCTCAAAATCTTGCTCTATTCTAGGAGTATCAGAAGCACCAGCTACCTATGCTACCTATACAGTATTAGCTGTTGCACAATAAACTGTCCACAAGCATGTAAAATAAAAGTGAAGTGAGCTTCAATTTATAGGACAGGGTTAGTTCTAATGCTACACAACTGAACCTAAGCCATGACCCCGTAGTTATCTACTCACTTGGTGCAAAATTCTTGACCCAAACTGAATAGGTTAGATGAGATAGTTACCCGAAATGTTGGCTGACAGTTTATACCATGTCAATAGACTCCTTAGGTCCTTCTATTTTAAGCTTTTGTATTTTGCCAGGCAATGTTGTGACACATTCAGCGTCTTGTCCAATTTAAGCTTGTCATCTGTGAATGCCTCACTGCTTGTTTTCCTTTAAGAGCATAGAATCATTGATTGCTGGTAATAACTAGACATAGAGTCAGCATGTTCATTGAACAGGCACAGCAATATGAGTCAGAGAAAGAAGTTGCTGTTCCTGAAATGTGTCAATGACTCCTTACCTGACCATGGGAAATTCATTGATTTTTTTTCCCCACTACATATGTAAGTGGCAAGCATTCAATCCATTTCTTATGAATAACTTCAGATGCACTGGACCCGTGAATCCATACAGAAAATTCAAAATTTTATGGCCCTGTTTCTTTTAAAGCATTGCCTCAATGCCATATAATTCATCTAGAAACATTATAGGAAATTAGTGGCCTCCAAAACATTGAGCTATCAATTTCCACCTGTTCCAATCAGAATGGCCAATAGCAAGGAATGGAATGAGTTGAAGTCCAAAATATTTTGAAACCACTGAATAGCTTAGTGCTAAGAGGTCTTTTCCGCACTTCCAATTTTTTCAGCCTTTATATACCTTCATATCATCCATGGTATCGGAAGTATAATAATAGTCCTGCCTGCAAATATCTTCATTGCAGCAATGGAATGATATCAAAAACATCAACAGGGATGAGAATGGAAAAAGGTTTCGAAATGAAAAGATGAGAGGATGGAATTGAGTAGCAAATCCTCTATAGTTCAATGGATGGAGGAAAAAGATGGTCCCTTTTCTTTTGTCTTGGCCAATTTTTCCTATTTTTAACCTCATTGTATATGCATATTGCGATCCAGTCCCATCTCTGATATTGACATTCAACTTTTTGTTTTACTTTTCATAGGGATTCCAAGCCTAGTTGTGGAGAAAAGATGCCTATATTCCAATAGGTTACAGTTTATCTCCTAAATGTACTTCTTGAGGATTGCTTAGCGCTAACACCTGTTACAGAAAGAGAAGGAGCATGAGCCACCATGTTTCTGAGTCAGCTGAGATAGGATTTCATTCATCAATTTCACCAGCTTTCCACATTGAGTGAAGCATTATCTTTCAGACCCAACTGCATTTTCATGAGTATCTGTGGGTTTAACATGTAGTCAAGAAGTAGTCATAGAAAATAAATGCTCAGACATTCAGATAAATTAGAGGTTACATTGAGCATTCAGAGAATCTATGGTTCATAAGGGGGAAGAGGAGGAACTTCTTGGAGGTAAGTAGGACACTAAAAAAGGAAGTATATATATTCATGTTATAGAGTAGTTTATTTGTAGTAACTGTTTTGTTACTGATGTTATTTTTCTTTTAGTATGAGTTCTGTCTTCACATAAGTGTTTTTTCTAGCTTTGAACATCAACAATTTTCCTTTCAATGTGGTGGGCATTTTCTTGTGCTTTGCATTTTAAACAATGTTTGATTCTCAGTTTCTTAACACACTTACATGTAATGTCTGTTTTGGAGTCTCATCAGTTTGCTTATTGTGAAAGGGCATTGGAACTGAAAATGATGGCTAAAAAGAGAGTTTTGTGAATTGATACCCGCTACCTGAAGTTTTGATCAAGTAATTTCTCTTTCAATCTTGTCATTATGCCTTTTGAGACAAACCTGTTGAATAACTGGCCATATTCTCATGACAGTAAGCCTATTATCACCAAGGTAGACATTTATGCAATCATCCATGACATACTATCCAATTGAAAAGGTTTTCATGGTACATACAGACCCTTGCCACACTAGGATTATAACATGCATTTGTGGGTCATATCTGTGATTGTCCCACTCCTTGAACTATAAAATAGCTCTAGATAATTGTAAACAGTGAGAAACTCTACTTTCCTTTTGCTGTGACATTTGGTCTTGCTCTCAAGGTTACATTTCCGGGGCTTTGTATTTTCATTGGTGAGATTGTTTGCCATAACCCTTCCTTCTTGCTCATATTTCATTTGTCCAACCAGGTCTAAAAAGAATAAATTCTCTGAAGCACCAAATACATGGATGGCTTAACAAAATGCATACAGTAATGGGTTCACCGGCAAAAAGTAAGACAGGAAGAAAAGTGGTTGTTGTTTTTTCCCTATACACTTAGAAGTGCAATAATCAGATAGGCAATGCACTTCAGATCTTCAAAGACTGAAGACAAAGTGAGGGAAATGTGGCTTTAACTCACTGTGTCCTGGAAATGCCTTTCCAAATGGCATGTGGAATGAAGGATGTTATGGAGAACTCAGAAAATATTAGTTCTCCATAAGTTTGAATAGTCAGACCCGACTCACATATTAATGCTTATAATAATGCAGGGTACGCACAAAATCTTAAAACCTGTTTTTTTACATTTAAAAGATGCTTGCTAGCTACTTGTGGTCTCTTAAAAATGGGAGAAATGGGGGTGGGGAGAGAAAACTTGACTAAACTACCCACCTAATCAAAAGCGACCACTTTCACTAAACACTTAATTATGTAGCACTGATAACAATAGCTCCTCATTATCATGTGAAATATGTACTAAAATTCCTTTCTGAAGGCTTCAGGGAAAGTCGTGAGTGTCACATGAAACCCCAATCACAGAAGGCTTCTGGTATCCACCTGCACCAATCCACCAATCCCAGAGGACTGATCAGTTTAGAAAGGGAAACTACAGTGCCTTGGGCAAAAATAAAATTTAATGCTGAGGAACTCTACTTCATTTTCAGGTAAAGAAAATCAACAGAATAGCTGTTCCTTTATCTCCATGCCAAGGGACGCTTCTCTTCCTCCCTCCCTCCCTCTCCCTCCCTCTCCCTCCCTCTCTCTTTCCCCCTTGGCTTGTGTTGTATGTGTCTTTGAGTGTCAGTGTATATGAATGAGAGAGAGAGAGAGAGAGAGAGAGAGAGAGGGATTGTGTATTTACTGCTCTGAATCTTTTAGCTAGGTTGTGGTTGCATCCAATATTATGGTTTTGTCCCAGATAATCATTAATCAAATACTATACCTTGTCTTTGTTTCTTAAACTTATCATAAAAGAATCCATTATGATCTATATAGTACTCTTCCAGGATGTATCATGTTGCAAGTACCGTGATGACCGCCAGAAGAAGTTTGATACGATATTCTATCGATAGCCATCCCCGCCCTTCCTTCTTTCCCTCAGTAATCAACAGTTAAATTGATCTGACACTTCATCTGTCCAGAAGAGCCCCTAGTGCGAGGGTCCAGGTAGGGGTTTTTAAAGTGTGTTGAGGGGAGGCGGGGGTAAAAGGTTCAAAAGGAAAGTCATCAGAAATAATGAGGCTGTTCCGCCCAGCTCCCACTGGAGCCAAGGAGCAAAGTACCTTTTCCAATTGGGTGTCCCAGCACTGCCGCTGCTGAAATAAGCAGTCACGGAGAGCTGCAAGCAAATTGCTTTGACAAGGCTGTTAGTGTTGTAGGAGTTCAAGGGTTTGAGACACTAGGTCAGCGGCTGCCAATCAAGAGGACAGAAAAAGCCGCTCGTTGAGCCTGTGATTTCTACCTAGGCCGCAATTATCCCCGACTATTCCTGTACCTCGCAGCGCCTCTGATTAAACCTGCCTCCTTTTTACATCTCTTTCAGAGTGCGATTCACACACTAATTAGTTGCCTGCTCTCCACTGAGATGTCAGACCCTCAGTCAATTTATCTCTATTTCAGCCTGTTCAGAGTGACTTCCCCAGTTATCAAAATTTAATCATGCCTTCAAAAATGTTGAAAAGTGGTCATTAGAGGCAAAAGGCCACAGGATACAATATTCATTTTTCTCTATCTTCCAGTCATCCAGCTGGCATCTATAATGGATATCCTGGGGGCTCTGAGAACACGTTGATTTATGCAACCTCACTCTTGCTCTCACTGTGGTGCGCCAGGCTGCTTTAAAGAACAGGTTTTAACAAGGTCTGAGGTGGGAGGACATTAATCATGGTAGCATTGTATGTGAAAAAGGTGCGGTGTAGTCAGAAGAACCCCCTATAGCAGGGCAGTTAGGAATTTTTTTTTTATTTTTTATTTTTTTTTAAATAAAATCCACCTTCTCGGTGATAAAGGAGAGTTTGACAATTGATTAGACCTTTCTGTAACCTTGCAGTCCTCTGAAATGATGAGAGAGAGAGAGAGAGAGAGAAGTCGAGAGATAGAATGAGGCTCACACTGACAGTTTTAAATGTGCAATAACTTTATGGTTCTTGACTGAAACGGGCTATCAAAATCAGCCCGAACTCAATACAGACTTTAAAAAAAAAAAAAAAACACCATTCTCTGCCTAAAAGCCCTTTCAGTGGCACGTGTCGGAGCCAATCACGAAGAGCAACAACCTGCAGTGTCTTTCCTTGAAAACTGCATCAGGGAACTTTAATACAAACCTCATCTGATAAGAAGAGGCTAATGCAGGCTGCCTCTAAATCAACTGTCAAGAATTGACTTCATGCTGGCACTGGGGATTTTAAATTATATTATTCTTATCCCATTAAACATTTTCTTTTTACAGGTCTGTTTATGGGGGGGGGAAGGGGGAAAATGCACGCACCAGCAACCCTAAATATTGAAACTTTGCAAATTTATTTATTTATTTATTTATTTATTTATTTATTTATTTATTTATTATATTTCTATGCCGCCTTTCTCCTGTAGGACTCAAGGCAGTGTACAGTCAAGAAAAATATAGATACACAAACATCATAAAATTGCTAATTAAAATTATTATTATAACATAGTTTGGCCCAATTAAATAGAACCTAAAATTAGATAACATTTTAAAAACATTCACATGTTCATATGTTTAGCCCCGCCTGTTGGAACATCAGGGTTTTGAGGGCACAGCGGAAAGCACAGAGATCAGGGATATTTCGTATCTCAGGGGGCAGTTCATTCCAAAGGGTTGGAGCCCTCACAGAGAAGGCCCTCCCCCTGGGAGTCGCCAGTCAGCATAATTTGACTGACGGTACCCTGAGTAGTCCCTCCCTGTGAGAACGAACTAGTCTAAATGAATAAATGAAGTTTATGTTTATATTTTCTTACCAGAAAAGCAGATATATGGAATCAGAGTGTCCCATTTGGAATCTTTTATAGGATTAAAAGGGGGGTTGTGGGTTTTTTGTTTGTTTGTTTGTTTGTTTGTTTGTTTGTTTGTTTGTTTGTTTGTTTAAATGTTTGCTTTGATGTGACCAGGTTGAAATAGATACAGTTATACATTATGTGAACAGACTTCGTATTCGCTTTTCTCATCCTATTCTGAGAATGCAACTTCAGTCAAAGTGCCAAATGGCACAACATGTCTATTTTGGGATGACCATCAAACCAACATACCTGACTTACTGTATCTAATTCTTCTTGGGAAATTGCTCATAACCTTGACTGATGGATCACACCAGAGCACTAATATATACCCTTTGGTTTTCAGCTGAAGGACTGGCTGATAAAGTCTTCTTCCCTTCCTGGTGCCCTCCTGTCATTTTATGTTGTGGCAGCAGCCAAGTCTGAGGGACCACATGACATTTTAATTTCAGTGCAATGTTTTGGAGCCATGAAAGTTTAGATGCTCCAGGACAGGGAACAACATATTTTAATATATGGCATGTTTCATGGGTTCTTAATTGCCTGATTTTTCATTCCGTTTAGTTGACACCTGAGCAGTTCTCAACTGCCTCTCAACTGCTGATAGACAGAGTCTGTCAAACTGTTGTTTGTTCAGACTATTTCTTTTCCCCTTTGGTGCAAGGAAGAAATTAAAACAGTCGATGTGACAAACTGCATTTATAGTGCAATTTTGCTACTTAAAACATTTGGCAAATTACATGCTTGCTGGGGGGCCTTTCATTCTATCTACTCCAAAAAGCCTTTCCTACATATTCCTGTTTATACTAGCACACAACTGGTGAAAATTAGACCAGACCCTTATAATTCACCCACTGGATCATTATGAACATAGAACTTTTAAAAAATATTTTTACTTCTGGGCTGTTGACAAGAATATCAAAAGTAACTTCGTTTTTTTTTTTTTTTTTGCTTTGCTTTCCTTTCTTTTTTTTAATACAGTTGGGCTAAGGAGGCAAATTCTAGATTGAAAAACTAAGAATTCTTCAGCTGGATAAATTAGGACGATGATAATGATGTTATCTATTCAATTGTATCTGACTCTTGGAGATTCTATGGGCCAGATCTTTCTATGTCTTCTGATATCTCACTACTTCTTTGAGTTGTTCTATGCTCTGCTTTGGTGTCAGCTTTGATGGTGTAAATTAGGATACACCTACCTTACCACAAGGGTTCCCCTTTTACTGTAACCCTGGAAGAAAGCATCTTCCTGTAAGGGTTTTAAATTATCTCTTCTTCCAGAAAAGTCTACCCATAATAATAGAAAATGGTGATAAAAAAGCCAAGGTTTTAAGATACTCACAATAGGTATATCAGGGTGTATGGAGAGTGGTTGTGTTGATGAGTATTCAGACATTCCCATTCACAATAATGAATTACTCTGGGGTGGGGGAGGTACGCAGACATATGCGATTCAGGTTCACTCTATTTGATCTGCTCATATGTCCTTGTAGTCACTTGAAGCTGCCTTAATATTAAAGCACACATAAAGAAAACTCCCTAATGGGAACTAAGCTTTTACATTCAGCTGTCTGAGTTCAAGGTAGTCTCGGCACAACTGGAATCTCCAATACAGATTGGAGAAAGCTGTCATTGGAATTGATGTAACTCATTAAAACTCACAATTCTTTGGCAGGCGTTGTTACCGTTTGGTTTGCTAACCTCTGCAAGTCCAATGAGTCCCAGGAGTTCAGAGAAACGGTTCCCCCATTTTGCAGCGGCCTTGATAAGTTTCTGAACTGATAGACTGGTGTTTGTGAACCTTTTCAGCACTGAGTGCTGAAACGGGAGCACGCATACAGGCGCATGCGTGCAGAAAACTGGAAGAGCAGCTGCCTGGTGTGCATGCATACACCGGGAAGATGATCTTCCAGTTTCTGGCACATGCATGTGCACCGGCCACCTGGGCTTCTGGTTTCTGGTGCTCATGCATATGTGAAGACCAGCTGGCCAATGTGCATGCGCATGTGGGAAACCAGACGATCATCTTCTGGTGCACGCATGCACACCATGCAGCTGATCTTCTGGTTTCCAGTGCTCCCGCACACATGAAGACCAGCTGGCTGGTGCGCCGGAACCTGGAAGAGGAACAGGCGACGGCTCGCATACTTGGAGAGATGGCTCTGCGTGCCACTTCCGCCATGCGTGCCATAGGTTCGCCATCACGGTGATAGACCCTTCAATACCAGAGAACATCATGAGGCAGAACACATAG
This sequence comes from Pituophis catenifer annectens, assembly GCF_029215685.1. Classification (NCBI taxonomy): domain Eukaryota; kingdom Metazoa; phylum Chordata; class Lepidosauria; order Squamata; family Colubridae; genus Pituophis; species Pituophis catenifer. The sequence continues at coordinate 230,400,370 of NW_027256882.1, read as the reverse complement.
CATCCACAACAAAATGTTGCAGGATGGGCTAGCCTGCTCAGAGAAAATCCATAATACTCCAATCTGTCTGCCCTTCCTTCTTAAATCAGCAGTCTATGAATGCTGAGCATAGGCTTAATTGTTCCACTTAGGCTGTTTTGTTCTGGGGGGTGGCGGGGTTGTCTAGGTTTTTTTTTTCTTTTGCAAACTTTGAGATTCCCCTCAAATCTGTGTGTTCCTTCTTTTTGTGTATGAATAATAGTTTTTTGTTCCTCTCTGTAATAATGCACACTCAAAAAATGAATTCAATCTCAGAAAGCAAAATAACACATTGTAGGGTTATGATCTCTCACACACAGCAGAAATTAGAGAGCATCCCTAAAGAGACTTGAGTAGAATAGAAAGCTGAGCTCAGTTACTGATTACTATTGCATAAGGTATCATCTATGGTATTTGCTTGACATCAGCACAGAAAATGATTGTGATTGCCTTTTCTGGGATGTTTTATTAATTTCTTAATTTCTTCCAGGGATTTTCTGATTTTTTTTCCCCCATAAAACTACCTGTCAGGTCTAATTCTGCTTAATTTTATCATCTTCAGTCCAGCATGGTTGGTTATTAATAAGCAAAAGAAATCATAGGACTATAAATAAAGTTAAATAATAACTTTAAATAAAGTTAAAGTTATAGTCATAGGACTATAAATAAAGTTGCAGGAGAAAATTTCTAATTGTCATATTTTTAAATTAGATTAAATATTTGAATAAATAATTTAAATTAAATTAAATATCCCCACTGGAGGTGACTACTAGATTGATAGCAATCCCCCCTCCCCCCCCCCACCTGGCTTGTTGCTTTCCCAGCCATATAGCTGTATTACTATTTTCTTTTTTATTGTTTATTTTATTGTTCCAATATTTTACTACTGTTATGTTTACACTTCTTTTCATTTTTGTGTTTTTATTGTTGTAAGCCGCTTAAAGTATCTTCATGCGGAGATAGGCGACAAATAAATTTAATAATAATAAATTTCAGAAATTTGTCATTAGTCACATGAGGAAACAAAATCTCTTTTGAAGGACAGCATACATTTTTATAAAGAAATGCACAACGAACCCCAGTCCCTATGTTACAAGCTTTAAAATGGAAGATCCTGGTTCCTAGATCTACTCAGAAGTAATTTCTGCTGAATTTAGTTGGGCTTTCTTCCAGAAACATAAGTAGACAATTGCAGCATAAGCTTGAGATAAAAATAAAGAGCAGCTTGTTATTATATGATATCTGTCAGTAATTATGTACTCCTAAAAATGCGTGGGCACCATCAAAAGCTATAATTTTCATTAAGATTCACCTACATATTTAAAAGCAGTAAGAAACAAACAGACATCTTAAGCAATGGATTCATATAATATTTTATTTTACCTTTTCTTCATGTTCTATGATAGCTTTATAAAAGCATTTGCAACTGAAAAGATTACAAAGCTTTAAGATATTTCAAGTTTATAAATATTCTGTGATTTCCTCTTCTTCTTCACTTCCTTTTTTTCTTTGTCATAGTATGAAATAGATTCAAGACAATATCTATTGCTGTACAGTCTACAAATGGGGTGTATTTAAATCAGTATTTTTAAACAGACCCTGAGTTTGTATAGGCTTATTTGTAATGAAAACAGGCTAAAACATATTATAGAAAACATACACACCTGAACACACCCATGTATATGTGTGTGTACATCAGGAGTGAGTTCTACTTACCTTTACTACCAGTTTGCAATGGGAGCATGCACGCAGATCATCCATTATGACGTCCGTTATGACATGTGCATTATGATGTCCGGGCGGGTGGGCGGAACCTCCCTCCACTTTTACTACCGGTTCGCAAGAACCGGGAGCAACCCACCACTGATTGCAATCTACATGAAAACTACTAAAAGTTTTGTCATTAATTACTGGGTGTCTTTGAATTCACAATTCATTGTGTGCATAGAAAGAGGTTCAATCTTAGTACAACTTTAGGCTTCTGAGAATCTCCTTAACATTTAGGAATAGCTCTTTCATTCAGTCCTTTAAATCACAGCCATGTGTTCCATTTACATTTTCAAAGAGGAATTATACTCCGTTGTATGCTAAGAATAATTAAATAGCATTATATGAAGGACAGGTTACCGTTTGACCAATTTTTCCAAATACAATCAGAAATTACCTTTACCTATGTTTAGGGGCCCAAGGAAAGAAATATAGCAGGCTTAGAAGTTACCATAAGTAACCTTAACCAAATGGTAAGATTTCTATGACCCAGCAGAGTCCATATCTGCTAACATATGTCTGTAAATTTGATTGGGTGGACTAGATTAAAATTTTTCGCCATTCCCAATACTGAAAGTCAACAAGCAACTTCAATAAGCAAAGGAAGTTGCCTTATCTAGGAAAGGAAGTTTTCTACAGTATAGCTAGACCAAGGTATGAAACTCAAGGCCCACAGGCTGGATCCAGCCCATGGAGTGCTTAGATCTGGCCCATGGGGCCAGCCTGTATACAGCAAAGGATGGCCCACAGTGCCTCTGTCAGAGAAAACGGAGCTCATTGGGACCACATGCAACCCCCCACACTCCATTTTCACTGGCAGAAGGCTATCAAAACAAACTAAAAACAAAACAAAAGGAGAAATGTTTTCCGTTTTGCATTTGAGAAAGAAGGGACAGGAAAGATGAGTTTGATCCTGTGACCCCTGATGACATGGACAGGATTCTGGGTGGACTGAACATGACCACATGTTTATTGGACCCGTGTCCCTCCTGGTTAGTGCTGGCTTCCTGGGAGGTGACGTGAGGCTGGCTCCAGGGGATTATAAATGCTTTGTTGGGTGAGGGTGACTTCCCCGCCGCCTTGAAAGAGGCGGTGGTGAGGCCTCTCCTCAAGAAGCCTTCCCTGGACCCGGCAGTGTTGGCTAACTATTGTCCGGTCTCCAACCTTCGCTTCGTTGCAAAGGTTGTTGAGAGTGTGGTTGCGCAACAGCTCCCCCAGTACCTGGATGAAACGACGTATCTGGATCCATTCCAGTCGGGCTTCAGGCCTGGGTATAGCATGGAAACGGCACTGGTCGCGTTGGTTGATGATCTCTAGAGGGCTCGGGACAGGGGCTGCTCCTCTGTCCTGGTCCTATTAGACCTCTCAGCGGCTTTTGATACCATCGACCATGGTATCATGCTGCACCGATTGGAAGAGTTAGGGGTGGGGGGCACTGTATTACGGTGGTTCTCCTCCTTTCTCTCTGACCGGTTGCAGTCTGTGTTGGCAGGGGGGCAGAGGTCGACCCCGAGGCCCCTCATATGTGGGGTGCCACAAGGGTCGGTCCTCTCACCCCTTTTGTTCAACATTTATGTAAAGCCGCTGGACGAGATCATCCGTGGTTTCGGGGTGAAGTACCATCAGTACGCTGATGACACCCAGCTGTACATCTCCACCCCGGACCACTCCAACAATGCCCTTGAAGTGATATCCCGGTGTCTAGAGGCCATGCGGATCTGGATGGGGAGGAACAGGCTCAGGCTCAACCCATCCAAGACCGAGTGGCTGTGGTTTCCGACGTCCCGATATAGTCAGTTGACGCCATCGCTGACTATTGGGGGCGAATCGCTGGCCCCCACAGAGAGGACTCGCAACTTGGGTGTCTTCCTGGATTCACGGCTTTCTTTAGAAGAGCACTTGACGGCCGTGACCGGGAGGATTTTTCATCAGGTCCGCCTGATTCGCCAGTTGCGTCCCTTTCTGGATCGGGACTCCCTACACACAGTCACTCATGCCCTCGTCACTTCCCGCCTGGACTACTGCAACGCTCTCTACATGGGGCTCCCCTTGAGGAGCACCCAGAGGCTCCAACTGGCGCAGAGTGCGGCCGCGCAGGTGGTTATGGGAGCAACATGGCACTCCCATGTGACACCTCTCCTGCGCGAGCTGCACTGGCTCCGGGTGCACTTCAAGGTTCTGGTTACCACCTTTAGAGTGCTCCATGGCTTAGGACCTGGTTATTTACGGCACCGCCTACTACCACAAGCAGCCTCCCAGCGGCCAGTACGCTCTCATAGAGAGGGGTTCCTCTGGGTGCCATCAGCTAAACAATGTCGACTGGTGGCCCCCAGGGGGAGGGCCTTCTCTGTGGGGGCACCCACTATCTGGAACAAGCTCCCCCCAGAGATACGGAGGATCCCGGATCTACACACTTTTCACCGTGCTCTTAAAATTCTTCTATTCCAGCAAGCCGGCCTGGCCTAATTTTCTCCCCTGTTTTAAAATTCTTTTACATCGAAATTTTAATTTGTTTTAAATTATTGGGATTTTTTAATTGTCTTGGGCTAAATTATTTAATCTGGTTTTAATTATATCTTTTAACTTTTGTATTTATGTATTTTATTTTGTGCCTGTTCACTGCCCTGAGTCCTTCGGGAGTAGGGCGGTATATAAATCTAATAAAAGAAAGAAAGAAAGAAAGAAAGAAAGAAAGAAAGAAAGAAAGAAAGAAAGAAAGGAAGGAAGGAAGGAAGGAAGGAAGGAAGGAAGGAAGGAAGGAAGGAAGGAAGGAAGGAAGGAAGGAAGGAAGGAAGGAAGGAAGGAAGGAAGGAAGGAAGAAAGGAGAAAGGGAAAGAGGAAAGACAAAAAAAGAAGAAGAAGGAAAGATGGAAAGAGAGCAAGGAAGGAAAAATAAGGAAAGAGGGGAAGGAAGGAAGAAGAAAGAATGAAGAGGGAAGAAAAAAGAAGGGAAGGAAGGAAAGAAGGAAGGAAGGAAGGAAGGAAGGAAGGAAGGAAGGAAGGAAGGAAGGAGATTATAATGAGAGTGAGGGAAGGTCTCAGGGAAGTCCTGCCTTAGCACTTGGACACCACAGGTGCCCCTGACACGAGTGACAGCGGCCTTGCCCACCATGGCCACACACCCCGGCCCTCCAAGGTCAAACACAACCCTGATGCAGCCCTCAATGAAATTGAGTTTCACACCCCTGATCTAGACTGAGGCTACCAGAAATGAGTTGAAAAATCCAGATACCTACTAGTAGCAAAGTAGCAAAGACCACAGCAGTCTCCCAGAACAGTCACATCACAGTAGATGATGTGCAACAGTGGGTCAAGAATGTGAAAACCTGATACCCAGCTCAGATATGAACAATGACTGCTGGCTAAAGAAACTAACAGCACTGCATGAACCAGCTGCTAGCAGCAGTTTCCCACCCAGGGACTGCCTAACACAAGGAAGGACAGTGCTGATCATGAAAGATTCCCACAAGGGAACAGTTCCATCCAACTACCAGCCAATAACATGCTTCTCCACAATATGGAAAGTCTTATCAGGTATCATAGAATCATAAGGCTAGAAGGGACGTCAGAGGTCTTATAGTCCAACTCTCTGCTCAAGGCAGGAACCTTATATCATCTTGGTCAAATGGTTTTTGAAAACCTTCAGTGATGAAGTACTCACAATCCCAGGAGGCAAGCAATTCCTTTAATTAATTGTTCTCATTGTTAGAAAAGTTCCCCTTACTTCTAGATTGGATCTCTCTTCAACATGCTTACAACCATTATTTCTGGCCCTGCCCTCTGGTGCCTTAAAGAATAAGGTCAATTCTCTCTTCTTTGTGACATCCCCTCATACCAGAAGACAGTTATCATGTGCCTCCTAATCTACATAGCCATCATGCTATAGGACCATACAGGCCAGTACATAAGAGTAACAACAGGGCTGAAAAGACTGGTTGATTATAGATACAGAAGTCGCTCAAGATTCAACATCTAGACAAGACCAATCAGGGCACAGTCTGGACTACAGGAAAGCCTACAACTGAATGCCACGCACATGGATCTTTGAATGCCTAGCACATTGCTAGTCTACCTGCCACCTCCTAGTATTGTACTCTTTCCCTTTTTCTTCTCTCTGTCCCAGTGTGTACATATCCTCCATTTTTTATCCCTCTCCCCTTCTTCATTTTTCAGAGAGGTGAGAGGAAGAGGCGAACAAGAGTGTAGTCTAGTTTTGCTGCTGAATTTGAATAATTAGCAGGGCACTAGACTTTCATCCTAGAAAGGGTGCTTCTATTATCAACTGCCTACGTCTCCCTAGAGAGTTTAATGTTACTCTTCGAGAGCAAATAGACTACATTACTTGGTGGGCGGAGGAGTTTTCCAGTCCATCTTGATTCCTGGTGACTGCTTCTCTGCAATTTTCTTGACAAAATTTTAGAAGTGTTTCTATGGCCTTCTTCCTAGGGCTGAGAGAGAGCGCGAGCAATTAGTACTCAACTGACTTTGTGCTTAAGGTGGAACTAGAACTCACAATCTCCCAGTTTCTAGCCTAATGCCTTAGTTACTTCACTAAATAACTTTTTTCCCTTTCTACATTGCTAATAAATGATACCAGTGCAAACAAGAGTTCTCTTCAAAAAAACAAACAAACAACAACACCTAGTACTAATTCCTGAAGTAGAGAAGTCAAACCAAGATCAAATCACAAATACATCATTTGGCTGAAGAATATTTTGACAAACAGAATCTTATCAGAAATGTAAGATGACAGACCATCAGGTAAATAGAAAGGTGTGTTCAAACCCAACTCAATCATGTAAGAGCAACTCCATAATAACAGGAACATAACCTGCTGCTCCTAAAAATGGCTTTGAGAAGATAAAATAAACCACACATTCTAAAGTATCCCCCATTTACCAGAATGATGACCCTGGTATATTTATACACAGGGGTGCAGTTTTCTTGCCCTATTATAGCCTGACATTATATATCTTTAAATCATGCTGCAAAAATATCTGCCTTCCCCGAATGCTTCCTCTAATTTAGGTTGAACAACTACTCTCATAAAGAAAAACTGCTACTGTTGCTGTTTATTGGACTGAGAAAGGTCTCTCTGACTAATGTCCCTGGATTAAACGAATATGGAATAATAAGAACTGATTTATTTGGGGCACTGGTCGGATAAAGCTGCCACTGAGTTTCAAGAAACTATTCATCCGAGGACTGCTGTTGCTAGTAAATATGGTTGTTGCCAAAATGAGTCTTCAGGCTTTTGTGTAATCTATGGGGTGAAGTAGTCAAGTGGAAATGAAATAACGTGGTTGCTTGGTGTGTGGGAAACACCCCATTTTTATTTCACCTTGTAAGGGTCTAAACTCTAAACCAGGGGTCCCCAAACTTGGCAGCTTTAAGACTTGTGGACTTCAACTCCCAGAATTCTCCCGCATAGCTGCTGGAGAATTCTGGGAGTTGAAGACCACAAGTCTTAAAGCTGCCAAGTTTGAAGACCTCTGATCTAAACCATCCCATTTTCCCCTTAGATTCTGGTGGTTTCCACCCTAAAGTAATACTTTTACTTCCCATCATAAAGCAACATTTTTACTTCTCATCCTCAATCAACTTGTACTTCCCATCCCACAGCCTTCTACTTTCAATCCTAAAGCAACTTGTACTTCCCATCCCACAGCAACTTTTATTTTTAAGAAGCATAAGGATGATATTTTAAAATGTGTGACTGTTGATCACATACAGTGGAAGAAATGTAAGGGTGCCTCGGTTTTTTTTTCCTCATTAGAGGAAAATAGAACATTATTTTGCACAGGTTTCGTACCCTGACATCTTTAGTTAATAGGATGGCCATTTACAAATAAGATTTTTTTATCAGACAAGATGGAAAGCCAGGGAAGAGGAAGGATAAAACAGGTATAGCTTATTTTCAAGCCATGAGCCTGCATCTACTTACACTCCTGATGAAATGTGAGAGTTCGCCTAATTAAGGTATTACCAAAAGAATGGGTTTTAGAATGATTAAAATAAAATCTTTTCCAGGTCTTGCCTGGTGAAGAGTGAATTGTGTGTGGGAGGAAACCATATTATATTATATTAAGCCCCAAATGAATGGGTACAGAATGTGCCCTGGCAATAAGAGCATCCTTCCTGCTGCACTTCTCATAATACAGAAAACACCTATTTCATAGAAATTATCTCCATGAAGGACACATGTTATCTGCGCCGTAACCCCAGCGACAATGCCTCTCATCATTAGCCACATTCATGTCTTTATGGAGTCACTGCTGGTAAAGTTTATCCATAGAATACGTTACACTTCACTCTGGGGATTTTGTTCTTAAATGAAAGGGTTATTGGCTTTTTTTCCCCTTATTTTTATACAATTTTATAATTGAGTTCTGGCTTGTAGGTTTAGAAGCTCCATCTCCCATTTTAGCCCTAGTCAGTCTCTTCTTGATATTATAAACACTTTTTGTAGTGTTCACTTAATGGATTCAGAGAGAAGTCCCATCGGGAAGGCCTATTGTCAAGATAATACTACAGCTTTAAGTTCCTATTAAAGTCTGTGTGAACCATGCACTTGGATTGCTACATCACTGATAATTATTGGAAAGTTACCAAAGCCACTAAGCTATGTGGGTCTTCACACTCTTATAGCATAAAAGAAAGATTAAACTGCAAGAAACCAGTATTTTTCTGGGGTTAGGCAATCGGTTAAAAAAAAAATTAAACCCTACATCTCTATCTGTTTTCATATATTTTACAAAACATTTGATATAAATGCCTGAAAGAACTAAAGATACCTCTGCTTAATTATGACTAAAAAGGATTAAAAACAGCAAGAAAATTATTCATTAGTCTAGATTTAATAATAGAGATCTGTGCCAGTATGCCACAAAAAGATATTTATTTTCCTCTGTGATTAGTGGCTGAATATTTAGGATGAGGGACGGTGTCAATTCGAGTTTCTCTTATGGAATAATAAGAACTTAGGAAATAAACTGGAGGGGGCATTGGGAGGGAAAGAAAGTTTTCAAAATTCTTTTTACTAAATCCTGAATTCCCCCTCCTCTCTTTCTCCCAATATACATACACATATGTATTCACTGTTGTTTAGAACTGAAAAAAGAATTGTGTACCTTGATATAAGGTTGTCCCTTACACTTTGTAAAACAATAAAAGATGGAGTTAGATCTGTAAATATTAATTTATTTGTATAGATAAATTTTAAAAAACAGAAATAAAATTCTTCTCACCATAAAAGTAGCATTTTGCTCAGTCTGTCTTCTGGTTATCGAAGAAAGGTGGCTGATTTCAAACATAAGACCTGTTAATCAGTGGTGAAATCCAAATTTTTTTAATACCGGTTCTGTGGGCGTGGCTTGGTGGGTGTGGTGTGGTGTGGTTTGGTGGGCATGACTTGGTGGCATAGCAGGGGAAGGATAGTGCAAATTCTGCATTCCCACTCCACTCTGGGGCCAGCCAGAGATGGTATTTGCCAGTTCTCCGAACTACTCAAGATTTCCGCTACTGGTTCTTCAGGACCTGTCAGAAGCTGCCGGATTTCACCCCTGCTATTAATGCTTTTATTACATTTATCCAATATAAACATACCACAACAGCTACCAAAACGCAGAACAAATAACAATACTTAATGCATTTTTAAAAAATCAGTTGCAAATAAAAGTGTTTTGAATGTGTCGGACAATATACAAAGCATCTTTTTGAACTGTTGGTGCAATCCATTCTTTTTCCAGACCCAGCTAGAGGTTTTGACCACTCCCTGGTGCTTTAATGCAGGAGTTTCCAAACTTGGCAAGCTTAAAACTTGTGAACTTCAACTCCCAGAATTCCTCAGCTATGATGTTGAAGTCCATAAGTCTTAAACTTGTCAAGTTTGGAGACCTCTGCTTTATTGATTCAAAAAGAAGAGCTTTGGATATGTTCCTGCACCTTCTGAAGCATCCTTTAGAACAATGTTTCTCAACCTTGGTAGCTTGAAGATGGGTGGACTTCAACTCCCAGAATCCCCCAGCCAGCACTGGTGGCTGGAGGATTCTGGGAGTTGAAGTCCACCCATCTTCAAGCTTCCAAGGTTGAGAAACACTGCTTTAGAAGGATTTAACAGCCCTACAGGAGATAACAAGTTTTATCTGTCCTATTCTGAAAATGATTCTTGAAAATGAAAACTTTCTTCTAGGCTCTGTGAATGATTTTTTTTTTTCTGTTACAAATGGGTGTCTGGTTTTCAACTGATATTCAAGGTTCCGCAGAATGTCTTTGAAATTACTGCTGGTTGATATGATGTAATAGAGACTGTTATTTTCATTTTTCCAGTTTCACATCTCTCTAGCTGGCTGACTGGAAAAAGCCCCATGAGGTAAACTTCTCTCATGAAATCTTCCCTAATGATTAGTTAGCATCTGGGAAACCAGAAAAGTTGACGAATGCTAGAAAGATGACACCACAATAAAATATCCAGACTGTAGTGAGCTACTCCTTAGCTATCGTATATTACTGAAAAGTCAAGCCCTGATGAGAATTGTGGGTTTTTTTTCTCCTCTGAAAGCCAAAATGAAATTAAATTGCTGTTTGGAAAAAAAAAATTGGAAAAAAATGACAGGGAAAACCAATCAACACAGCATTAATCCCCCCCCCCCACACACACACACTTTGCTATTTCCTTTCTAACCATAATTTAAAGGGGCTAAATTGGAGGAAGGTAGCTATGGATATCCCATCTTATAGTTCAAGAACTACTGCTACTTATTATAGATAAATGTATGTTTAAGAGATGAATAAATATACAGAAATAAGGGAAAAAGCATTAATATCATATCATGTTTAAATAATGAACAAAGCTTAAGAACTATATGTTTATATGAGTACTAATATTATTGTAAAGTGACGGAAAATGTTTGGAACCAGTGATGTCATATCTATGTCCAATTTTTTTTTTTAATTTTGTATTATTTTATTTTATTTTATTTTTTATTTATATGCCGCCCTTCTCCGGAGACTCAGGGCGGCTTACAAGGCGTTATTATTATTTTATTATTAATAAAAATCTTTTTTTTTTAAAAAAGAACTGCTGAAACAGTTCAAATTATGTATTCATTACAGAAAATGAATAATTGGAGATTGAGTTATGAGGAAGGAAGGAAGGAAGGAAGGAAGGAAGGAAGGAAGGAAGGAAGGAAGGAAGGAAGGAAGGAAGGAAGGAAGGAAGGAAGGAAGGCTCTTTTAGGATTCTGCTTTAGAAGTTCTTGATGAAATATTGTAAACTAAATGGTATTTCCCTATGTTTATTATGCTTTAGCATGGGGATTGTACTGCACGGTGCCAAACATTCATTTTCTCATCATTTTCACTATGCTCTTTTCAAGGATATTTCTATAGATTAACAGAAGTGGTTTTATGTGTGAGCAAAAAGGACAGATGTTCACTTTAATGCTTTTATGTAATACAGGTAATGCTTAACCCTGGCCATGGATGACCATTTTATTCATTTCTTCCTCAATAACGAAGAAGGCTTTGTCATATTATTTTAATGTTGTTGGTGACAATCAGTGGTGACATTCCCTACCTCTGTGTGTGCTTTTCATGATGATGGGCCACAGCTGATCAACTTAACAAGCTCCCCTGTTTTAACTTGCCAACAATGACAATACTGCTTTCTTGGATCTTAATCACAAGTTTCAGACACTGACACTACACATTTTGTGGGTTCGTAATTAACGTGAAAGTTTCTTGTGATCCAACCGCTAAAAAGCAATCCGTTCTGCAAATCTAGAGAGATTGATGTGGCAAACGGAGACAGAAATGAACAAAGTTCTTAGTGTTCTCTTGCGTGGCTGATGGTTAGGAAAAATGCCTGGACACAAGAAAAGGATTTCTGAGCTAAATAACACTCCGCAAACCTTGTACGTGTTTTTGGAGTATCTGATGAAATGTTCTCCTCTTGCACAATAGGCTTTTGTAGTATTTCTTATTAGTGAGAGCTTGAAGCCTGCCTGTGTTAAACATTAATCCTTTGCATAATGAAACTGTGAGAATGGATTTTTATGAAATTTCACACATTTGTTAGCCTGGAAGGAAGATGCTCATTTTCATGTCTGGCTCTCCAAGGTTTTCTCTGATTTAAAATGGGGGGGGGGAAACCCTTTGAAAACCTTGCCTAGATGAAATATAAGGGGACATATTCTTCTTCAATATGCGTCAGCCATAAATTGTTCTGAAATTCAACTATCCAGAAAATGTTGGCGTTTGAATGTGGTGTTTTTTTTTACTGTAGACATACAGTATCAAGTTTGTGCTGTTAAAAAGGCACTGTGTTTGAATACAATTTAGTCACAGTAAAGTACATTTGGATCTGACTAACAAGCATAACTGTTAACAACGTACTTAATATGTCTCACTTAAATTAATACGTAATTTTAGATGCATTGGACATTTCTCATTAAATTGGTTTTATCAGACACATCTATATATTTCCAAGAGGGTGCAGATCTTGGGATTCCATATCATTGTAAACCATGAGAAGCCAGGATCTTGCAGCAGATTATTCCAGCAAACAACAAGGGAACTGTTTCCATTTCTCTAACTTGAAAAGGGCTAGTACTAATCAGGTTGAATGAAATATAAATTGCTAAGTACGAGACAGATCGGTTCCCAGATAAAGGTACAAATAAAGCCTTTCTTTAAATAATTTGACTAGCATAAGGATTAAAGCTACAACTCTGTATTTGACTTATAAAATCAGCTAGCAAATCAAATACATAATTATATAATAAATCCCACAACAGTTGTCTAAGGCTGCCTGGGACTAGATTAATACAATGCATTAAGCCAAGCTTACTATGTATGAATTCAGCCATTCTAGTTTGTAAACAAATGTTTTCATGTTTACTGCATTTGGCTTGAATTCCTTCTGTGTAGGCCAATGTAGGATTGTAGTGCTACAAGTGTTAATGTTTCATATTATGAAACTGATAATGCTTCACATTATACAGTTCCTATTAGAATATGAGCAGTGCAGTGGCTCAGTGGTTAAACTGGCAGCCCAGGTTCAAGACCCAAATGCTACACGATGGGGTGAGTTCCTGTCCTCACCACAGGTCCTGCCAACCTAGCAGTTCGAAAGCAAGCAAGTATCAAATGAGAGCAGATAAATAGGTACCACTTCTGTGGGAACATAACAGTGCTCCATAATGTCATGCTGGTTTCGTGACCATTGAAATGTCTTCAGACAGCGCTGGTTCAATGCCCTTGAAATGGAGATGGAGCACCACCCCTTATAATTAGCAATGACTAGCAGAATAAAACCCACAGGGACTCCTTTACCTTTATTAGACTATATGTTCCAAAGCAAGTCCTCTGAGCAGAATAGCACACATACTGGAGCTTAAATTATCATTTAAGAGTCAGAAAAGATTATTTTCAGATACGGAGGCAAGATATAAGCATTTCAAATAAATAACATGTACATTGGCATCAGAACTTTTAGGATTGTACTGTATTGCTGAAAGTACATTTGTTGTTAGTTTTATGAACTCGAATAGTGGCTCCTGCTCCCTTTCAGATTATTTCAGCACAGGAAAATCTTGGCAATTTCAGTATCTTCCCTTGATCAAATGACACTGGCCTTCTAAGCCCTACATTTTCAACAATCTTATGCCAAGAAGGGAAATCCTTTCATTTCTGGAAAATAACCCTGTTTTCTTCTTTAATCCAGCAACTGAGCCACATTGCTATGTAAATTTTACTGAAACTTTTTACCAAGGCAACGGGTTTATCCGGCCATATTAACTTTCACCAGTCTTTTGTGTAACTGTCTCTCAAAGGAAAGACCTGTGTCTTAGGGGGATGGCAAGTTCAGGTAGTCCTCAACTTACAACCATTTCTTTAGCGACCATTCAAAGTTACAATGGCACCGAACAATGACCTATAATTTATGACCATCACAGAATCTCCATGAGCATATCATCAAAATTCAGGTGTTTGGCACTTGACGTGTATTGTATTTATGATGGATGCAACATCCCAGGGTCATTTCCGACCTTCCCAGCCAGCTCGTAACAAGCAAAATCAATCGGGAAAACCAGATTCGGTTAATGATTGCATGATTCATGTAATGACTGCAGTGATTCGCTTAACAACTGGGGTAAAAAGGTATTAAAATGAGGCATAACTCACTTAACAACCACTTTGTTGGCAACAGAAACTCTGGTCCCAATTGTGATCATAAGTCAAGGACTACCTGTATGAAACAAGATATATTTCTTTTGTCAAGCTTTTGTCACTGCAATTTCCATAATGAAGTGATTTTGCTGCTGATTTTGCTGTTAGGGAAGAAAAGTGATCTGATAAAGCTTTTTTAGGAGCTAAGCACTTTGCATGTATTGTAATGAAATGCAAGCCACAAAGACAAGTGGAAAGGATGAAATGTACTAAAAGTCAGTGCAACTATGTTTATTTTAATTTTTTCAGAATACAAAAAAAAAAAAAGAAATATGTCAGTATTGGAGAAGGAAACCAGCGAGATGATTGCAAATGGATGAATTTTCAGGGAAGAGGTAAAAGATCATACACTACATGTTCTGCTAATTTGTTTTTAAATGTTAACTGAGGAGGAGGGGGAAATACTGTTTCACATCCATGCTTACATTATTTTGCTATTTTGAAAAGCATGGAAGTAAGTTTACTTTGGAAATTAGGATTTTTCCAAATTTGTGATGCCATTCTTCAATTATATTCAATTCAATTATTCTTCAATTATTAAAACAAAACCAAAAAATTCATTTAATAATGGGACATAGTTTGCAAAAAAAACCCACATACTACTGACCATAACAGTCATTTCTTCCTATGTACACATTTTGTTATGCGGAAATGGAGAAATGAAACTTTTTTTAAAAAAATGAGATACTGGATGAAACTAAAACTGATTGATGCATCTTGAAATGCAGTATAACACTTCATGCAGTCCATAAAAACGTATGCCATAATAAATGTGTTCAGTTTTGTAAGGGATCTTTAGTGGATTAAGGGGACTCTTAATTTTGAACTGATGCTGTCTAGCTGGAGAGTTTTGAAGTATCCTTCAACCACAGCCACTATCCTTTCAAATTAAAGGAAGGGGTGGGAAGGGGACACGGGTAGAGAAAACTAAGAGCTTCTTGGTTCTCCATTTATGATGGCTTGAAGACCTTGAAGGAAATAAGCACTTTAAGAAAATAAATTTCACACAACTGGGCTTAAGATCCAGGCAAAAAGATTAGAAACTTCTGGGAGAACTAGCACAAATTGTTCACAGGAAATGTTTAATCACTCATCATATTTTATGGGATATTTTATTTCTTTTATGAGTTGGCAAGGCTAACTTTTAAGTAGTTTTATATCAGCAGCTCCAATTCTTATTTCGCTTTTTGTTTCTTAAGCTCTTCACAGGTAGTCCTCATTTTGTGACTAAAATTGGGAGCAGAAACTTGATCATTAAGCAAAGTGGTTGCTAAGTGAAACTAAGCTCTAAGTGGTTGCTAAGTGAAACTGCAACTTTGCTTTACAATCGTGAGCTATTCTTTATTTTCCTATACTGACCTGCAAAGTCATAAATACAGAAGTTGGTTACAACTCTGAATGATTGTTAAATGAGGCAGGCATTAAATAACGACTACCGGTACTTAGATCTCAGCCTCATGCAATTTGTGATAGTTAAACTTTCCCCCAAACCAAAAATTATATTATTGCCTTTATTAAAATAAGTATCCTTTTGTTCACTTGCTTAGTTCAGTATTGATTTTGTACACACATACTCTTGTGCTCTTGTGCCTAATAATATTGATAAAAAGGAAAAACGCAAAGCTTTAAAAGTTTATGCTTGGAGATGCAGAATTTTGATTCAGTTCCAGATAACGGTATTTTGCTCCACCTCTCCTGCTGCAAGTACCCTCAGTTGTCCTAGGTTAACCATCTATCCCTTAAAGGTAAAGATAAAGGTAAAGGTTCCCTTTGCACATATGTGCTAGTTGTTCCCGACTCTAGGGGGTGGTGCTCATCTCCATTTCAAAGCTGAAGAGCCAGCCCTGTCCGAAGACATCTCCATGGTCATGTGGCCGGCATGATTAAATGCCAAAGGTGCACAAAACACTGTTACCTTCCCACCAAAGGTGGTCCCTATTTTTTCTATTTGCATTTTTTATGTGATTTCGAACTGCAGAAGCTGGGACAAGTAATGGGAGCTCACCCCGTTACGCAGCACTAGGGATTCGAACCACTGAACTGCCGACCTTTCGATCGACAAGCTCAGCGTTTTACCCACTGAGCCACCGTGTTCCTATCTATCCCTTGGGTAATGCCAATTATCCAAATTCCCAGGTCCTAAATAACACCAAGTTGTAATAGAAATAAGTAAGCAATTTCACTCTGCACCAGGATCAAACACTGTATGAGGTTCTCATCACTCCAAAAATGGCCTTTCTGTTTGTTCGGTGAGATTTGCTGTATATATTACAGTTGGTCCTCAACATACGACCACAATGGAGCCCAGAATTTTGGTCGTAAGTCATTGTAGTTGTAAGTTGAGACAGCACATGACCAGACTCAATTTTATGATCTTTTTTTTTTTGTAACAGTCATAAAGCAAGTGACCGTGGTTATTAAGCAAATCAGATGGTTGTAACCAAATCTACCACATTCAATGAGTATTTTTTGTGTGTCATTTTCTACTGGACAATGGCAAAAAACATTGCAAATTGCAGTCACATGATGCTGCAACTGGTCATAAATTCTATCACCTGGTGACAAGGATACAGATGGTTCTTCCCAAAGGCTTTTTTTCCTTTAAAAACAAAAACAAAAAAACTGTGATCCATAACCCACAAAATTCCCTTTCCAGATCTACAAAGTTGTTTCTATCTATTCCATATCCCCAGGCCACACCACTTTTCTTAAGGCTTATATTTTATGACCTAAGCGTAGCTCATAAAATCATCTGCTACAATGTCCTACCTGTCAATGACTACTTCAGTTTCAACCACAACAATACACAAGCACACAATAGATACAAACTTAAAGTGAACCTCTCCAAACTCAATTGCAGAAAATATGACTTCAGCAACAGAGTGGTCAATGCCTGGAATGCACTACCTGACTCTGTAGTTTCATCCCCAAACCCCCAGAATTTTAACCCAAGACTGTCTACTGTTGACCTCACCCCATTCCTAATAGGTCTGTAAGGGGCGTGCATAAGAGCACCAGCGTGCCTACCATCCCTGACCTAAATGTTTCCTCTATTTGTATCTATTTTATGTATCCAATCCATGTTTATACTTATTACCTAATACGTTCTTGACAAATTAATTAATTAATTAAATACATAAATAAAAATATAAAAATGGGAAGGGAGTGGAAATTTGCATCTGATTAGCAGCAGATGGGGGGGGAAGCTCCCCCCACCCCGCAGCAAGATTTGAAAGACGCCAGATGTTAATGCAGATTGTTTCAATGACATTGAAACAGTGGTTCTGTATCACTAGCAATTTAATATTGAAATATTGGCTGTGCAGATGATCCTTCAAGTTAAACAAGAAAAGAATTCTTTCCCCGATGTTCTTGTTAAAATTGCTTTATTTTAAATATTAATTTTAAATTTGACTTTTGCCAAATCACAAGAAAGTAGCTCAATCAATTTAAAAGAATTAAAGGATATACATGTAGTCATTTAACCTTGTTTGTAATACGCAAGTAACAGCATTACATACAATTTGCAAGCATTAAAAGAGGTATTTTATTTGAGCAGTATTGATAAGCAATGTTACCATAAGACAGTATGTCAACAGTTTATAATTCAGGTGTAAAAAAAAAAAAACACCATGCTTTGTATAGCAACTGGACAAACAATGTTGAAGCAAAAGTAAAACTGCAGTTCGGGGTTCTTTGAACTGAACACATGGGGATGAATTCCATGCATTTTTTATGATCTGGCTGGTTCCTAGAAAGTAAAGCAAAATGGCTATAAGAAATGGTGGAGTGAAAAAAGGTTGCTGAAGCGTTATTAAATGTAAAGTGGAATTTAGTAGCGCATTGCTGAAAGGGAGCAGCGTATTTCACATAAACTTTTACCACTGTGAAGCCTCCCCATTCCCAAATCAGCAGTAAATGGAGAGAGCTGCAAAATAGAACAGAACAGAACTTTTCTCCCTTCCTTCAAAAAAATGAGGATGGGAAGCGTTTCCCTGATTTTATGAAGCTACCTTATACTTAAGGCCAAATAGGTGGCACAGGATCTTCAAAGCAGTAGCAGTGGGCCACTTGATTTCAGCTTATGGGCTAGAAATCTTTAGTGAAAAACAAACCCCTACAATCTGCTTGGGTCACCCATGTCTTAGTGTCATTAACTGTTGTGGTCTGCGGAGCTGGCAGTGGAGTCGGACAGTGAGGAGGCTGGGGAGGAACATGGACCAATCCTGGAGTCTGGGGAAGGCTCGGACGAGGGCTCTGCATCGGAGGCAGAGATGGGGCCAGGGCCATCTGGGAGTTATGTGTGGACTCAGGAGCATCCAGAGTCGGACATCAGAGAGGCAGAGGAACAGGAGGAGCCTGTTCCTAGTGCACGCATGCGCAGAGCTGCCAGAAGACAAGAACAGTTAAAACAAAAGGGACAACTCAGGAGTAAGGCTTGGAGACATAAAGGAAGAGCAAAGGCACGTGGGCCTTTGCAGGAAGCAACGTTGTGGATGGTGTCGGTTTGTACTTTGAAGATTAGTTTTTGACTCTGTGTTTCCGTGTGGCCTTGCCAAGTAATTGCCAATTAGGTCTTTGGCAGCATGTCAAAAATGATAAAAGAAGCCTAGGTCAGAACACATCTCAAGGAGCAGCAAGTGGGCCCAGGGTATATTGACCCTTGGATCTTCTTATTGTAGAAACTTTGAAATTTCAGCCTTTCATCCTATGGATCCAGTCATGCTACTACATGCTTTGTGCTTACATAATTGGAAGCTGATGACACTGAAAGGGAGGACAAGGGGAAGTTTGTTAAATCTTGACACGCTCTGTGCAAAAGTGTCTCTCCTTTAGTTATATTTGCTCAATTGCAAGCAGTTATCAAAGAGCTGTGTCAGAAGATCTAAGTCTACAAATAAATAGGCCAGTGCCAGGAAGGCAAGGCTGATTCAAAACAAGAAGTCTTTCCAGGAGAGACCCACAGCCTTTCTGAGTGAGCAAAGCCATGTAGTACTTGAAATGCTGCTAGAAAGAGATTCCAAGATTCTTCCATAGAGATTTTCATATTTGTCCTTCCTACTTTGATAAAGTCCTGTTTCATTGCATTGTCAATTGTAATAAAAGCAGTGATCCTCAATGATCATGGCCATAGATATTGTGACATAATTTGCATGCATAGACCAGTATTCATATATTGAATTTTAAATGAATAACCACTGTCAGAGCCTTCATATTTTTTTTTCTTCAGGTCAAACACTGGTAGTTCCCAAGTCCAGTCAATCTCAGCTATTTATGTCCTATCCTTCTTTCTGTGGAAGAAGAAAAAATTTTAGTACCCCATGAAACTACAATAATGACTAGGCACAAGGACCATCAAAAACAGCACTAAGGGAGATAGAACAGGATAAGCAAAATAAGCAAGGAATTGGTAAGAGAATACCCATCCACCCTGGATGAGTGCAAATCATCTGGACCAACTGTCTTCCAATACTTGAGGGGTTTTCATGGAAAAAAGGGGGTCAACTTATTCTCCAAAGTTCCTGAAGGTAGGACAAGAAGCAATGGGTGGAAACTCGTTAAAGGGAAATCCGTTAAAGGGAACTAAGGAGAAATTTCCAGACAGTGAGAACAATTAATCAATGGAACAGCTTGCCTCCTAGAGTTGTAGGTGCTGGAGGTTTTCAAGAATAGACTGGACAACTATTTGTCCAGGATGGTATAGTCTCCTGCCTTGAGCAGGGGGCTGGACTAGAAGACCTCCAAGGCCCTTTCCAAGCCTATGATTTTAAGGAAAATAGGCCCAGCAGTTTCTCCTCCAACTTCTGCCACCCTCCATACTTTTCCACCTTCCTTTGGGAACCTAAATGGAAGAACATTAGCTGATTACAATTCAGTTACCATGTTTCCCTGAAAATACGACCTTGTCTTTTTTTTTTTTTTTTTTTGAATCCTGAAATAAGCGCTTGGCCTTATTGCCACGCGTGCAAAAACCTGATTGGGTTTATTATCAGAGGATGCCTTATTTTGGGGAAAACTTCTACATTTAGTTTAAAAGCAAGGGATCAAAGAGATTGATAGAACTATATCTGTATGTGTGATTGAGTTTCCAACTGATAAAAATGATTATAAAAAGACAAAGAGACAAGTATATATACAAAAAAAAATGTATCTCCTTGGTCAGTGGACACATGTAAATCCAGGGAAACAATTAATTTCACCCTACCAAACATAATCCCACTGACAATCACAGTATGTTTTATAACTCAGTAATGCCATGTCTTCCCTAAATCCATGATTTCATACTTAATGCAGATATTCCATCATGCATTTAGCATCTTCCAGTAATGTCTCACAGCTCCCCTGCAGCAATAATAAGCCTCTCTCTTTTTCAGCCAAAGTATTTATTTATTTATTTATTTATTTATTTATTTATTTATTTATTTATTTATTTATTTATTTATTGAATTTCTATACCGCCCTTCTCCCGAAGGACTCAGGGCGGTAAACAGATTAAGATTTCATATACATATAATATTTTTTTTTATAAACAGTAAATAATAAATTGAGTCAACTTGGTATATCTGCTAAGACCTTGGCATAGAATTTAGATGTTTATGCTAGCCCTGCTTGTTGAAACAGAAAGGTTTTCAGAGCACGTCGGAAAGTGTTAAAATCTGGGATTATTTGTATTCCAGGGGGTATTTTGTTCCAAAGAGTAGGTGCCCCCACAGAGAAGGCTCTCTCCCTTGGAACTACTGGACGACATTGTTTTAATGATGGTACTATGAGTAGGCCTCATAGTACCATCATTAAAACAATGTCGTCAAGTAATGAATGGAGAAAGATAAAGATGGATGAAATGCTATCCTCCCTTCTCTCTTCCTCCATAAACCTTCATTGCAAGTTAACCAACCTAAGAGACACAACTGAGCGCAAAATTTCTGCTGCTACGTGAGACATTTGTTAAGTGAGTTTTGCCCCATTTTATGACCTTTCTTGCCACAGTTGTTAAAGTCCATCATGCAGTTGTTAAGTTAGTTGCATGGTTGTTAAGTGAATCTGGCTTCCCCATTGACTAGGCTTGTCAGAACGTTGCAACAGGGTTCACATGACCATGGAACACTGCTACTGTCATAAATATGAGTCAGTTGCCAAATATCTGAATTTTGATCACATGACCATGGGGATGCTGCAATGGCCGTTAAGTGTGATTTTTAAGTGGTCATTTCTTTCAGTGCCATTGTAACTTTGAATGGTCACTCAATGAACTATTGTAAGTGAAGGACTACCTGTACAAAGAATTGGTTAAGGGACTCATATTCAAATTTTTTTACTACCAGTTCTGTGGGTGTACCTTGGTGGGTGTGGCATGGCTTGGTGGGCCAGGGGAAGGATACTGTAAAATCTCCATTTCCACCCCACTCCAGGGGAAGAATACTGTAAAATCCCCATTCCCTCCCCACTCCAGGGCAAGGTTACTGCAAAATCCCCATTTCCTCCCGATCAGCTGGGACTCGAGAGGCAGAGAATAGATGGGGGTGGGGCTAGTCAGAGGTAGTACTTACCGGTTTTCCGAACTACTCATAATTTCCACTATCAATTCTCCAGAACTGGTCAGAACCTGCTGAAACCCACCGCTGGGTTCCTGGATATGTTCATCTCAGAAGTAACTTCTTGAAGCTAATTCACTGCCTTGTTCCATAGTTATATTATTATTGTAAAAGAATTAGGAAACAAAATACATGGAAACATACTTGCCCAACTCGTCCCTTCCAACCACAAGTATTTGCACAGTTGTGTTATCAGTAAGAAGACACACTGATTTACAAATAGACATCACAAATAAAATGGAAAACAAAAATACTTCTTTATTTCTTCTCTATGATTGTCTGCAGGACCTTCCCAGCTTGTTGGATTCAAACCTTGACTTTTATTTTTATTTCATTCTCATAACTTTTCTTCTATTTTTTTCCCCTAGACTGGGGTTCATTACTCTTCCTCAAATCTTGGCTTTCCACAAATGTGCCACTCTTGATTGAACAGGATTTATTTCAAGTGCCAGGCGCCATAGCCCAGTGCTATAATATGCTCAGCCAGTAGGCAATGGAAAATATGTCCTTCTCTAAACACAATATAGGTGAAACCTATTTGTTGGGACAGGAAAGTGCATGAAAGGACACAATTCATAGTGCCCCAAAGGGAAAATATGATGTACTGTCTCAGACAAAATATTAATCATAGCTGATGTTTCTGGACAATAAAGAAAAGTAATTGTGGTGAACAATCTCTCTTCAAGGATAAAAAGAGAAAATAAAGAACTAGCAATATTACACGAGCTGACTTCGCTTCAGACAGCATAGGCTAACAGCATCCTGGAGATCTCATTTGGAAAACAGGTTAATAATAGCTACATGGTTTATTGCAGCTAAAGTAATTTTTCCTTGATGGTGTCAGGGTCATTTTTCTGCATGCACCTGATCTCCCTGTAAACTTGGCAAACCTGTAGTAAGTGAAAGCATTTGTCTATTTAGACACAGTCAGTTCACAAGGTCAGACCATTTCTCCTCAAGAAAAGAAAACACCAGCATGATCTGAAAGCCCCCCAGGAACTGGATGTGCAGACAGCGGTATCATTACTACAGCTCAGAAGACACATGAGCTGTTAGATGTCCGATAGGAACCAATCTAAGAAATGAAACACACGCTAAGTGATGGACCCTTGAAATTCCTCTTTAAAGAGATACACAGTCCACACAAAAGTAGCTTCAGTGGGGGGTGCGGGGGAGAGAAAACAAATGTTCAAACTATACCTGGCTCCAGTTATCTCAGAGAGAGCCAATTCGGTGTAGTAGTTAAGGCATTAGACTAGAAACTAGAAGACTAGTCCTTCCTGTGGCACACACCCCGTGGGTGACCTTGGACCATTACCTCTATCTCAGCCCTAGATCTGATGTTGGGTATTAGGAATCACGTAGGACACTGCTACTGCACCAGCTTCCATCCGGTATAGCAGCCTCCCTTTCTCCACTGCTTGATGTCATGGCTGGCTTGGCACTAGAGCTTTCTAGTCTTTGATCTTGGGATTTTTAACCTGCCTTATGTGATCAAGGAGTCAAAAGTGGCAGCAGAGTTCATGACTACCATGGGTAGGAGAAAGAATGGCAGAACCTGGGAGAAAAAAATGGCAGAACCTGGGAGTAAAAAGAAAAATTAGTCTAGAACACGGGTGTCATACTTGTTTGCGTCACTTGACGTATTACAATGTTTTTTGCCTTTGTGGAGCCAGAGTGGGCATGGCCTGCACATGATGCATCTGACCCAAGAGCTGCCAGTTTCACACTCTTGGTCTAGAATCATAGGTAGCCACAAGTTGTTGTGGTCCGCCAGCAGCCTGCAGAGCTGGCAGTGGAGTCGGACAGCGATGAGGCTGAGGACATATGAGAAGAGCTGCCAGAAGGCAGGAGCAGCTAAAGCAGAGAGGACGACTTGGGTGTAGGGCCAAGAGATGATTGGCCCCTCCCATAAGGCTTAAAAGGCCAGCAATGGCTCTTGGCCTCTTTGCCGGAAAACAACCTTTGAGAGAATTGCTTCTTGTTTGGCTGTAGTTATTTCTTCTGCTCCTGAATTGTTGCCAAGAAAAGCCTTTGGCAGTTTGCCTAATTATCCCAAGGTCAGCGATAAACTAAAGACTGGTGTTTTAAGGACTTTGTTTTCATTTCATTTAGAATACGCTGAGAATGAGTTAATTCTCAGCTGTTTTAATAAAATCTGTTTTTTGGAACTGTTTTGCATTTTATATCAACTACGTGGGCCTGGGTCACAACACAAGTGAACTGCATCCAACCCCACCACCTTGAGTGTCATTGTCCTTATCTAACTATAACCAGGTCCTGTGCATAGGCTATTTAGTAATAAATCAGTTTAACTGAACCTTCAAGTGTGGGTCTGGTTTTTCACTCCTAACATATGGCAATCATGGCTTAATCCACATTATTTATTTATTTGTTTGTTTGTTTTAATTTGTATACCACCCTTCTCCAACAGGACTCAGGCCGGTGAACAGCCAGAATAAAACAGAACATACAAAATTTAAAAACAGTTTAAAAATAATTAAATATTTTTGGCCACAATTTAAAACTACCCAATTAAAATCAATTAAATTTAACCAAAAACTGTGGGATCAAGCCAGCCCGGCTAGGTAAAATAAATAAGTTTTCAGGGCCCGACGAAAAGTCCAGAGGTCTGGTATTGTACGTATCTCTGGGGGGAGGTTGTTCCAGAGGGCGGGCGCCGCCACAGAGAAGGCTCTCCCCCTGGGGGTCGCCAGCTGACACTGTCTGGCGGACGGCACCCTGAGGAGGCCCTCTGTGCGAGCGTACTGGTGGGAGGCTATTGGTGGCAGAAGGCAGTCTCGTAAATACCCCGGCCCTAAGCCATGGAGCACTTTAAAGGCTTTAAATTATTGAGAGTGCATTATTGAGAGTGCAACACACAGTGGGAAATCACATGTCAGATCTGACATGGCAAATGGCAATGACAATGTGATCTGGAGGGATATTATCATCTGTCCTTTGTCCTGGACATAACATCCCCTGTCGTTTTGGACTTTTTTTGTAGCTATTTCCCATCAACTTTAGCACTCTTCAATGCTCTCCCCATAGTAGTTTTGGATAGTTGATAGAAAAAAAAATCTCGTATGAGCTGAGACTGTGCCAATGTAGATAAGGGGACACTGAAATGTCCCCTTAGGGATACAGCTCATGTCTTGCTATTCTGCAGTCTTCTTAAGGACTCGGGTACCTGTCTTATAACTTCCTACCTGGTAAAATACTCAGGAAATTCTCATCTTTTTTTATTTACAATTGTTATGGTCAGATCACTATGATTCCATCTCCCTGAACGTAGCTACATTTTGTTATAGTGCCTGTAAAATTAGACAGATTTTAATCTATGCTGTTTTGTTTTGTATTTACTTTAATATTTTGATGTTTAATGTGTTTTGTTTGTAATTCTGATCAAGCACCATAATAAATATTTACTATCCTGATCTGCATTGAATGCACCTATTGATCATCTATGGCAGGCCAAGAAAGGGGTGGATGCATTCATCTTGATCCTCCTTGCTCTTTCAGTAACCTTTGATATTATCAATCATGGTATCCTTCTGGACAAATTGAAAGTTGGATTAGGAGGCATGACATTGCATTGGTTGTTCTCTTTCCTCCAGGATTGGTTCCAGTTGGTGTTGGTTGGGAGGAGAAAGGTTTTGATATAGACTGTTCCTTTATGAGATGCTTCCCTTTCTCCCCACTTTTATTTAACATCTTCATGAAACTTCTTGGTAAGTTCACTTATTGGCACAGGATTAGTACACAGATGAAACTCAGTTGTATATCTCTTCCCCTGGCAGTTGTTCATCTCTGACCTTGTCGCTCCATCAAAACCTTTTCCCATTATTGGGAAAGTTTGGCTTAACTATAGCAAGACTAAGTGACTGTGACATTGGGATCCTCTGAACATCGACCCAGAGGTTTTTCATCTTTGGCAGGGATTGTACTCC
The DNA here is from genome assembly GCF_029215685.1 of Pituophis catenifer annectens. Taxonomy (NCBI): domain Eukaryota; kingdom Metazoa; phylum Chordata; class Lepidosauria; order Squamata; family Colubridae; genus Pituophis; species Pituophis catenifer. The sequence continues at coordinate 230,374,812 of NW_027256882.1, read as the reverse complement.
CCTGCTCAGAACTGGTACATAATTTCAAGATTGTCCTGGACTCATATCTCCTCTGCTCCACAGAAGGGCTCCAGAACAACTTTGATATTGGCTATAATAACAGAATCTTGCAATTCTGCCATACCATTCTCACAGAGACACGATCGCTTTTTGAATGCTTGGCAACCAGCATGCATTTATGACCATTTGTGTTGTCCTGTTGTCACACAATCACATTTTGCTACGTTTTCCAACAAAAACCACCCATTGCATAAAATGGATTTGCACTTACGACCACGTAGTTCGCTTAATGATAGCATGATTCATTTAACAATCACAGTGACTCACTTAACAACCATTGATAAAATTGTTGTCAATCTGAGTGTGGTCACATGGTGTCTTGATTTATGCCCACAACTATTTTTGATGTAATGATCACCTGCATCTCCATATGCCTGAAATCATGGTGATGTCTCTACCTGACTCCTTCCCCTTGCAGAATTCAACACCTCCACCCTCACTCTCTCTCTCTCTCAGTTAAAGGGTCTAAAAATGCAACAACCTAGTAGGACAACTGCCTGGCTTTAGCCTTCAGTTACTTCTGACCAGATCAGGCCATCTGATTATTTATCCTTTCTGCCATACGCCTATCTTCCCATCCCGCACACCACCCCTACTCTTACCCAATGGTTAGGGGGAAAAAATTCTCATGTCTCCTTCCAAACCAGCCAGACACTCCCCCTGCCTCCCCCGCCCCTCAATCTTTCACACAAAAGGGGGCAAGTGGCTTTCCTAGCCCTCCCCCAAATCACAGTTGCTTACTCAGTAACATGAGAACACAAAACCCTGTGCAATAAACCTTCAACTAGGTTTAACATACAGTACTTTTTAAGGGATAAACATTTCTTCTGCACTAAAACCAGTAGAAGAACAGCATAATCTCGCAAACATTGGTGACATAGCCCAGCCTATCTTATCTCATCAGTTTTGTACTGTGGCCCTTAGTCCCCTACACTCCTTTTGTTGGGCCCCATCCCTCAAATGTTTGCCCAATCTTTCTCTGAGCTGAAATCCAAGGGTTCCTTATTACCACTGGGCATGATTAATCTGCACCTTGGTAAACTTCAGGTATGTCATGATCACATTCTAATCCAGCGGTTCTCAACCTGGGGGTCACGACCCCTTTGGGGGTCAAACGGCCATTTCACAGGGGTCGCCAAAGCCCTCTCTCGCGCCCTCCCACGCCTTCACTCACCCTCACTCTCTGCTCTGTTGGATCGCCGGCCGTTCGCTTACCCCGCCATTCCCAATCTATTGCTGCCTCCGGAGTCCCTCTGATGGCTAGAGGGAAAAAAACTGTTTAAATTCTTGCCACGGGGCTTTGTTAAATTGCTGGCTTGCCCCGCCCCTCCGCACCACTATTTATTGCCAATAAATAGTGGTGGGCGAGGGGTGGGTGAGCCAGAAATTTAACAAATGGTTCAGTGTTTTTTTGTAATTTTATTGGCCTGCGGAGCTTCAGCATAGGCTAATTAGCTCTTGATTAGATCGGCTCCTGACTCTCAGCTGATTTGTCTCAGCTGTTTTGCTCAGGGCTCTGCTGCTTCCTTGCAAAGAGTCCTGGAGCAGATTTTTTTTCCCCTAGCTATGCTGAAAAATGAAACTGAAAGTAAAGCAGGCTGTTGGCTTTGCTGTTGCTGCAACGTTGGAAAATTAGGCAGGCAGATTTCTTTTCTTTTTCCTCACCAAAAAAGGTAGGTGCAAACAATGGGAAAAGAGGAGAGTTCAAGTTTTTAAAACACAAAAGAAAAAAAGCTCTATTTAACTAGGGAATTGTAATAATTGAGATACTATTAATTGTATATTGTGTTGAAAGCAGAAATGGTTAAGTTGTGGTTTGGAGGAATATATGGGGGAAATTATTTGGTTTATTATTATTGGTAAATATAATTAATTGATTTGTAAGAAATTGGATTGCATGGAAATAATTGGAATATTCATGTTCATATTGATTAATATACAAAAAAGGTAGTTATATAACTAATTGATTTATATTAAAATGTTGAATTTATATTAAACAACTGTAATATTACATAATTAACCAATGTGAGGATGGATATAAAAATAGATGACAATGGGAAGGGGTATAATATAGAATAGAAGGGAAAAATTGAATTTGATTAAGATTAGAGATGAGAATGAAGGGTAATATTGGTTTTTTACAAAAATAGATGAGGAATAAATATGGCAAAAAGGATATATATAAATTGTAAATTTAATTGAAATGACTAAACACTGTTTAAATTTGTGAACCGGCCAAATACTCTGTTCAAAGAAAATACGTTGTATGTTTGTATGTGTGTTTCTAATTATTGTTATTTATTCATATTTGTTCTCTTTTATTCTTTAAAGTTTAACAATTCATTCTTTATCTTAATATCTTTATATTTGTTTGGGGTTGGCTTTCTTCCCTTTCATCTTTTTTATTGTACAGCAATCTTTCTCCTCAAACCTACCACATCTCTCTTTTCTTTCCTTCTTACTTTCTCTTCCTCCCCCTCTTCTTCTCCTCCCTACTTCCTCTTCCTTTCTCCTTCTCCTCCTCTCTTCCTCCCTCTCTTACCCTCCCTCCTACTCTAATTTCCCTTCCCTTCCTTCATCCCTCTCTATTGCTGTATCCTTTTATGCATATGGACTACTCAGAGGGCTGAAAAAGTTATTTCTGACTGGTCCTCGCACTTTTGACCAGTCCTCGAACTAACGACTATTCTCACATTTTACGTTTTTGCCCTATCTTGTCACCATGGTGAAGAGAAGCAGTTGTGAAATGAGTGACATGGTTGTTAAGAATGCTACAATGGGCATAAATGATGACCAGTCATAAGTGCGAAGACCGGTCAAAAGTGCGAGGACCTGTCAGAAAACACTTTTTTCAGCCCTCTGGGTAGTCCTTTTGTGCATATGGACTACTCAGAGGGCTGAAAAAGTTATTTTTGACTGGTCCTCGCACTTTTGACCAGTCCTCGAACTTACGACTGTCCTCACATTTTACGTTTTTGCCCTATCTTGTTACCATGGTGAAGAGAAGCAGTTGTGAAATGAGTGACATGGTTGTTAAGAATGCTGCACGGGCATAAATGTGAGGATGGTCATAAGTGGAGGACCAATCAAAAGTGCAAGGACCTGTCAGAAAGGACTTTTTTCAGCCCTCTGAATAGTCCCTATACACATAGCCATGGCCATCCGGTCACATGACCAGCTAGCCACGCCCACCCAGTCACATGACCTCCAAGCCATGCCCACAGAACCGGTAGTAAAAAAATGTAGAACCCACCCCTAGTTGGGGGTCACCACAATATGAGGAACTGTATTAAAGGGTCGCGGCATTAGGAAGGTTGAGAACCACTGTTCTAATCAGATTGTGGTATTGCATATGATCTCAAAGCTATCATACACTAAATGTGGACTTTGTGCTTGTTCAGATCTTCTCTCCCTTTTATATTCTTGTTATTTCTTCTTCCGAAAGACTATCTGTATGACATTAGGTCTGGAAACAAGAATGAACTCTTTGGGGGTGGGGGGTGTTGTGTTACAGAACCTAGTTTTTAAACATTATGGCAAATGTTATAATTCTTTCTTTCTTGATCTAGACAATCTTTCCCAGATTTTATCATCTAATTATGTTGGGCTAGAGCACCAATCAACTCCCGCCAGCACATTATTCAGTTAGAAGTTATGAAAATTGTAATCTAACACATCTGGAAAACACCAGCTTGCAGATAGCTAGTCAAAATATATTTCTTACATCGTACAGAAGTTTGTTTCATGATAACAGAGATTTTTTTTCCTCCTGTATTATGAGACACAATTTTATTCAATGACTATTTTATTGTCACTATAAAAAGTAGTGTTTCACAAATGAAATGTTAATACAATGCAAGCCAATAAATAAAGTTATATAAACAAACAAAACAAATGGGGAAAGTATTTGACAAAGCACAAAATGTTGCATTCCATCTTAAAATACAATTTACACGTCCCTATATTTAAATTTAAATGGGTTTTTTTGATCCATTTATTATACCACACAAACCTAATTATCTAGATACTGGCTAGTGGCTAATCTTAGAAATTCTGAAGAATGCTCCTACTTAGAAAAAGATAGGAATGCTGCAGATGAATCAATGGGAAAGAATGTAGCTGGAAGGACTAAAATTCACATTGGTTTATAATTTAAGAGAGAATTTTTATTAAATGACATATTGTTGGTGTATGTCACCAGAGAAATTACTTAAGGTGTATAAAGGTTTTTCTAATTGTTGGAAATGTGAAAAGCATGAAGAGACATGCTTGCTGATTTTGAGAGAAAAAAATATGCGGATGCAGAGAGTTTTAAAAATTAACATTCAGATGAAACCAGGATTTTTCTTATTAGGACTTATGGACAGTCAATTAGAAAAGATTTATGGATAATTAGTTTTACCTATCGTAACTGCAGCCAGATTATTATTAGCACAAAGAGGGCAGAATTCAAAAATAACCGCAATGGAGGAATAGATTGTAAAGATGGCACAACTTGAAGAAATGGCTACGTTGAGTTGTTGTTTTATTATTATTATTATTATTATTATTATTATTATTATTATTATTAATTTATTTATTTATTTATTTATTTATTTATTTATTTATTTATTTATTTATTTATTTATTTATTTATTTATTTTTATATGCCGCCCTTCTCCGGAGACTCAGGGCGGCTTACAATGCGTTAAGCAATAGCCTTCATACTTTTGTATATTTTATACAAAATCAGCTTATTACCCCCACAAACCGGGTCCTCATTTTACCCACCTTAGAAAGGAGGGAAGGCTGAGTCGACCTTGAGCCTGGTGAGAATTGAACTCGCAGTAATTGCAGGCAACTGGATGTTAAATGCTGCCTTAGTAGGAGGCATTAGCCTCCTATGCCACTCAGGCTCCTGATTATGGAGGGAACAAAAAGTGTTCCTTTCTGGTTCCATGGACTGATAGCAGCAGTGGCAGTGGCAGTGGCAGTGGCAGTGGCAATGGCAGCAGTGGGGTAGTTTCATGCGTGCAATTTAGCTCCTACATGTATGCAAATGAAGTTTTGCACACACATCCACCACTTGCATGGCCCTGTTCCCAATTGGCCACCAACTGATAGCGTTCTGTGGCCCAGGATTGGGGATCCCCGTTATAAAAAGCCTTTATGGGCTTTTTATTGAAAATGGATAGAAATAAACTAATGATTTCTGAGTTGACCAGTTAATAACAGCTGAATACGGGATAAAGGAACCACGTAATCTAATTCGGGGCTCAAAAAACAATTTTAAGTATGTCAACAACTGCTGTAGAAAAGATCAGTAGTTATTTCTTTAAGTTTGTTTTGTTCTTAACTTTCTATTATTTTCAGCACTGTTTTTTTTTTTTACCTTTTTGGTTACTTTCTTCTTATATTTTCCATGTTTATTTTTCAACTTTGTAAAAAAAAAAAACCTCCTTTAATAAAAATTTTAAAAAAATAAAAAGGGACTGGGTTGCTAAACAAACCTATACATTGCAAAACACATCCATCAGGAAAAGTCAGGTATCTTAGGATACGATAAATTTTAGTCTATGACACCAAAGCATGCAGATTTGCGATTCCAAATGTGGTATTCAATCAATCAATTGGAATAGAGCTGGAAGGGACCTTGGAGATCTTCTAGTCCAACCCACTGCTCAAGCAGGAGACTTTCATAAATCTGACCTTGATAAATGGCCTTTTCTTTCTTTTGTATTTTGGACCCTGTAGTGTACTGAGCCTGCTCCAAGAGCTGGCCCCCTAGAGGGATTAGAAGTAATGTTCTGTTTCATGATTGGTTGGCCGCCTGACAGCCGGGTATAAAAGGGCTGTCAGGCAGAGTTGTTGTCGTTGTTATGTGCATGGCTAAAATGGAGAAGCAAATAAATTACCTGTTGACCATAGCTCGCCTCAGTCCGTGAATCCCGACCAAACGAGAGCATTTAATAGACCCAAAGAAAGCTCAGCCTCCCTGAGTCATCGGAGAAAGGCGGCATATAAATTGAACTAATAATAATAATTGGAGGTGGCAGCTGCTGCTGCTCCAGTTTCCTTTCACCAGTACCGACCAGCAGTTGGAGAACCCTGGGGCTTTATATGCGCCAGAACGTAGATCTTAGCCAATTCCCAAATATAGCCACCAATTAAAAAAAAAACTGTTAAGCGGCAGTCACTTGGGAAGAAACCTCATAAACATCCTTCTTTGGAAAAGCAGGGCCAAGGGACAATAGCCACCTCAGTGTGCTGCTCCTATGAATCAAGACTATTTCAGAGCCGCCGTTGACATTTGTGGCTTCAGCGCGACGCTTCGTTTGGAGCACTGAGTGAAATCAAAGTGCTGAGTTTCTACTTAGTATGACTCAAAGAGTGGCGGCGGCTGTTAACAGGAATGTATATTAGGAGGCCCAGGGATACCGGAGAGCACTTTGCCAAAAACCATCTTAAATCTGAAGCCAGCTACGCTCTCTGCTGAAAAGGTGCCGTTCAGTGAGCTCATAAATTGGGACAGATGAGTAGTTTCTTTTTACCTACCAGAGTATATATATCATAGCCACGCTTAACAATTCCTGTTTAAGCCTCCTTGCCAGTTAATAAAGGTCAGCCCTACCATCTGTCTCAGGCAGTGGAGCCATTAAGGGAGACAAATTGTCTGTTATTTAATTTATCATTACATATACCCAGATATACATATACCTAAGTATTTCTCGCTGAGGAGGTCCCGAGAGCAGTGGGTGGCAGCTTGGATTTTTCAGCATCAGGCAGCAAACTTTTTTGAACAAATCATGCAGCTAGTCGCTGCTCATAGCAAAACAATATATCATTGGATGCAAAAACTGTAAGTCTTAAACTTCCCTAAACTCTGTTATTTATGGGGCTTCTGGCGCCAAATCACACCAAATGAAGACGAAATACAAAAGAAGAACAAGCATGCCAGTATGATCAGCTAGCTAACACAATCAGTGGTTTTGCAGGGCTCTGCTCTGTCATCAGCTGATTGCATTTATTACATAATTTCTTTCTTCCTTTTGCATTTTAGAGAATGAGAATGTAAATTTTGTTTTAAAAGTAACACAGTTGATCAGGAGTAATCATACTCTATCTTACAGATCAGGCCTAACTAACATAATGAGGTGAAATTGTTATCTCAAAAGTAAATAAATAAATTACTGATTACTTAGAACTTCTGTGAAGCTTAGCATGATTGCAGGAGCCTCGGGAATCACTCAGAAAACAGGGAAAGGCAGATCCAATCCGTCCTTAAGCCTGGCCCCAATTTGAGCTGATTCCAATTCCATTTGAGCAAAACTCCTCTTCAAAAAGAGATATTAGAGCTCTGTTCTAATCACCCCAAGACTGATTTCCATCTTTCTCCTTTTCAACTTTCCTAACTAAAAAAAAAACAACAAGAAAAAAAACCCCACTTAACCCTGGAGAAAGAGAGGAAGCATCAGGCTGCATGTGATTCATTCCATTTGAATAAGGCTGTATAAAGAATGCTGGGGATGATGAACTTGCATCTAAAATATAAAAAGCACAGGTGTTTATTTTCTACTGAGAAAGAAAATACATAGCAGTGCCTTTCTTGGAAAGATTTATTTATTTAATTTATTTAATTTATATTGCTGCCTATTTGCACATCACGATTCAAGGCGGCTTACAGAATATAAAACTAATAAAAAAGAATCAAATAAATTAATATAATATAATAAAATCACCCCCACACCCCACACCCCAACAACAGCAGATCACACGAGCCATTTAATTGGCTCCATCCCGCTCTTGGTTCCCCAGGCCCACTGGCAGAATCAGGTCTTCAGTGCCTTCTGGAAGAGTGTTAGAATGGGGGCCATTCTAATCTCTGGGAGAATGATGTTCCAGAGAGAGGGAGCCAACACCAAGAAGGCCCTTCTTCTGGGCCCCACCAGGTGTATCTCCCTAGGGGATGGGACCCACAACATTCCCTGCCTCCCCACTCTGATGGGTCAGGTAGATGTGACCAGTAATAGACTGTCCCTCAGATAACTTGGTCCCAAGGGCTTTAAAGGTGACAACCAGCACCTTGAATTGCACCCGGAAGCAAATCAGAAGCCAATGCAGCTCCCGCAGGAGAGGTGATACATGTGCATACCAGGGTCTACACAAAACCATGCAGGCCACTGCATTTTGCACCAACTGGAGCTTCCGGATGCTCTTCAAGGGCACCCTACATAGAGCATGTTGCAATAGTCAAGATGGGAAGTGACTAGCATATGAGTGACGGTGAGTAGAGATTGCTGGTCCAGGAAAGGGCGTAACTGGCACACAACCCGCAGTTGTGCAAAGGCCCTCCTGGACCACCTGCTCATTTGAATCTATTGCCAGCTATTATGTACTCCAAAAGATGATAACGATATTTTGTATTGCTATTGTTGTTTGATGAAAGTGGAGCAGAGTCAGTTTGGTCTAGTGACTAAAGTGCCAGTTTGGAAACCAGGAGACTGTGAGTTCTAGTTATGCCTTAGGCATGAAAAACTGGCTGGCTGACTTGAAACCAGTCACTCTCTCTCAGCCCAACCTACCTAAGAGGGCTGTTATTTGTAAACAATAATAAAGGTTGGATAAAAATCAAATAAATAAAAGGACTAATGTCATTCAGGTCATTGGGCTTATCTATTGTTTCTACTCAAGATTGCTCAATGTTTTTGTAGCATTCAGCTGTAGGAATGACTTTACTCATCTTAGTGGAGATTGTAGTGTACTGTAGAGTATACTAAATAAGCAGATTCTTTATTATATTACATAAGAAAACAAGAGACCTAGTGGATTTGACTTTCCAGTATGTTTCCAGTGTTTCCCAAAATACACTGTGCCTATGTAACTGAATAACACATACAGTACAATCTGTATAACTTGGAAAATACCTTCGGTGCTCGATACTCAATCACTGCTGTTACATTGGCAGTTTTGAGCAAGGTTTAGGGTAGAGACAAGGCAGAGAGCTAGGAATGGCAGAGGAAGTGCCAACAGCTGGGGCTGATTTGCTAATGACTTTTACTTTATTTTACTTTTATTTGATTTGTATACCGCCCTACTCCCGAAAGACTCAGGGCGGTGAACAGCCAACAATAAAATACATACATACAAAGTTTAAAAAGCAGAAATAAAATCGAATTAAATAGTTTGGCCCAGACAGATTAAAACCCCAATCAATTTAAAACAAATTTAAACTTTGAGTATTAAAGATATTAAAAATATTAAAATATTAAAATTGTTTAAAAAAGAGGGAGAAATTTAGGCCAGGCCCGCCTGGGGAAATAAAAAGGTCTTTAGAGGGCGGTGGAAGGTGTGCAGATCCAGGATCCTCCATATCTGCAGGGGGAGTTCAGTCCAGATAGTAGGTGCCCCCACAGAGAAGGCTCTCCCCCTGGGGGCCGCCAGTCGACATTGTTTGGCCGATGGCACCCAGAGGAGCTCCTCTCAATGAGAGCGTACCGGCCGATGGGAGGCTATTGGTGGTAGTAGGCGGTCCCGCAAGTACCCAGGTCCTGAGCCATGGAGCGCTTTAAAGGTGGTAACCAAAACCTTGAAGTGCACCCGGAAGACCACCGGGAGCCAGTGCAGCTCGCGCAGGAGGGGTGTTACATGGGAGCGCCATGTCGCTCCCATTACCACCCGCACGGCTGCACTCTGCGCCAGTTGGAGCCTCCAGGTGCTCCGCAAGAGGAGCCCCATGTAGAGAGCGTTACAATAGTCCAGGCGGGAGGTGAGGAGGGCACGAGTGACCATGCATAAGGAGTCCCGATTCAGAAAGGGACGCAACTGGCGAATCAGGCGAACCTGATGAAAAATCCTCCCAGTCACAGCCGTCAAGTCTCTTCTAAAGACAGCTGTGAATCCAGGAGGATGCCCAAGTTGCGCGCCCTCTCTGTGGGGGCCAATGATTCACCCACAATAGTCAGTGATGGCACCAACTGACTATATCGGGACGTCAGAAACCACAGCCACTCGGTCTTGGATGGGTTGAGCCTGAGCCTATTCCTCCCCATCCAGATCCGCACGGCCTCCAGGCACCGGGACATCACTTCAAGGGCATCGTTGGGGTGGTCTGGGGTGGAGATGTACAGCTGGGTGTCATCAGCGTACTGGTGGTACTTCACCCCGAAACCACGGATGATCTCGCCCAGCGGCTTCACATAAATGTTGAACAGGAGGGGCGAGAGGACCGACCCTTGTGGCACCCCGCATATGAGGGGTCTCGGGGTTGACCTCTGCCCCCCTGTCAACACAGACTGTGACAGGTCAGAGAGAAAGATGGAGAACCACTGCAACACAGTGCCTCCCACCCCTAACTCTTCCAACCGGTGCAGCATGATACCATGGTTGATGGTATCAAAAGCCGCTGAGAGATCTAACAGGACCAGGACAGAGGAGCACCCCCTGTCCCGTGCCCTCCAGAGATCATCTACCAACGCGACCAATGCCGTTTCTGTGCTGTACCTGGGCCTGAAGCCCGATTGGAACAGATCCAGATACGTCGTTTCATCCAGGTGCTGGGGGAGCTGTTGCGCAACCACACTCTCAACAACCTTCGCCACAAAGCGAAGATTGGAGACCGGACGATAGTTTACCAACATTGCCGGGTCCAGGGAAGGCTTCTTGAGGAGAGGCCTCACCACCGCCTCTTTCAAGATGGCGGGAAAGTCACCCTCACTCAATGGAGCATTTATAATCCCCTGGAGCCAGCCTCGTGTCACTTCCCGGGAAGCCAGCACTAACCAGGAAGGACACGGGTCCAATAAACAAGTGGTCACGTTCAGTCTGCCCAGAATCCTGTCCATGTCCTCAGGGGTCACAGGATCAAACTCATCCCAGATAACATTCTCAAGACCTGCCCCAGTCCCTCCCCCTGAGACTACCCAGTCAGAGTCCAGATCATCCCGAATCTGAGTGATTTTGTCATACAGATACTGAGCAAAATCCACATTTTTTTTTACTGCTGAATTCTGGTAATGCTATCCAAGGGTTTTTGTAAGCAGCATAAGTAGAACTATGGGATACATGTGACAGATGACCAAAGAAGATACTTTGAGTAATGTATTGTTTTATTTTTATAAATAAGGAATTATTTTCTTCTGTGGAGATTTAAGTCTCCTAATGGAACAAGCTCTTTAGGAGAGTAGTGTTAGGTGCAAGAAATCCAGAGCCAGATTTAGGTCTCAAAAAAATATAAGTTTATTCCATGCTACCTTTAAACAAGAATCTAAACTACTAACAGTCAAGGCAAATTGGTGGTAGATAAAGACTGTGGAATTCAAAGAATTCAGTGGAATTCAAGGAGGTTTAAACTTAGATCTTTTGTGGGCACGAAGGGATTCCAAACTGATGGTGTGTTTGACCCCTCCCTCTGGTTCAGCCTGGTTATCTCCTGCAGGTAGGCTAATTAAAATAATAAATTCTCAACATGCTTTTGGAAGGAGACTATAAAAGGTGTTCAAGATGTGCTTCTAGGAAAACAGCTATAAGCACTGAGCATTTCAATAGCTAAGATTACAAGCAGATTAGAACCCTAGAACATTTGACTGCTTGCAAAGCAATTGATAGAGTTTATTAAATGAATGCTGCTCATGTGTGATATATATACATTTAGATGGTGCATTAGACTTTAAAAACTCTCTGTCTAACGGAATACATTAGCCTTGCTTTTCTGTTTATGTCTTTGTGATACCATGGAAACACAGCACTCCCTCCTAATGGGTCTCCCCAGCATTAAAAAATAAAACAACAAAAAAAAACCCCACAGGCTTTGTATATTTGGTTTTCATGTCACCTTTTGTGTGCAATTTACCATTTCAGTAAGAAAACTTATTATTCCCTTTCCCCCACTCCTCCTAATTCTACTGACCGAATGGAGGGGAATAAAAAGTAAAGATAAATAGAAAGTGCACCTTCCAGTGGCCATTACTAATTCATCATAATGCTGACAGGATCGGCAGCCTACTGGAAGCACACGGCAACTTGCATAGAGGTTGCTCTCTGGATTTTAAAAAGCCCTGGCTATAATTAACCTTGAGACCACAGTTCCTTAGGTAAATTGTAGTAAAACCCTAAGAACACTTAATATCGTTGCTCAGACGGGAAGCTGCTATAAAGCAGAAACCTCCCCGTTGCTGCCTGCTCCCTTCCAAATCCAACAGCCTATTGGCAGGCTTGTTTTATAGACATTGTAATGATTTTCATTTCCTTTAAACCAGGGGTCTCCAACTTTGGCAACTTTAAGCCTGGCGGACTTCAAGAATTCCCCAGCCAGCAAAGTCCGCCAGGCTTAAAGTTGCCAAGGTTAGATACCCCTGCTTTAAACTGCTCTTCCACAGCTAGGACACTCTCCCGCTTTGCCTGCTCGAAAGCTTATTAGAGCAGATCAAGGCAATCATCCTTTCCATATCACCCAAACAATCCAGCAACACAAGATGAGCACGAGACATACTGTGACACAGCAGTCTATAGCACTCACTTGCCATCTGGCACCTGCTGCTGTCTCTGCCAGAAATGAATAAAGTTGTCAGGAGGGGATGTTGTGCCGTAACACGAAGAACAGAGAAAACAGATCATTATCCGTGAGGAGAAATGGTCAATTTAATTAGACAGATCAAAACTTCACTAAATCAAAAAGAAGCAGACTCCTCGGTCAGATGGCCTCCTTGAACCATTCAGCACATGTTGTAGTTCAGTAGAATTTCTGAGAATTGATCCAACATTTTTAAAGTATGCCATTTCAGTTGGGCCATCGCATGAATAATGTCCTACATAATAATTTTCCCATTATATTTCAAGAATGATGAGGGTTCTACAGAAGCCTCTTATAGTCACTCTCTCAGTTAGATGGTTAATAATGGCTATTTCTTGGCAATTTGGAAGTTGGCTTCAAAATGCTCTAAATAGTTTGTGATGTAGTATTGGAAGAACTGACTGTAGTACAACTGGGATGTGAGAGGGAACTAATTAAGTTCTCAAAACCATTTTGTCAAAAACATAAAATTAAGAGATATATATGAAGAATATTAAGATGTAGAGAATGAGAGAATGGAAGAAAGACAGAGATACAGAGAAATTATGCTAAATATAGGCAGTTTTAAAGATGCTGTGATAATTTATGGGGTAACAGTTATGCTTGGCCTTTCATATCATGGGGATTGTATTCTAAACCAAAGAATGGATAGAGCCAAAACAAAAGATAAATAGGACTATCTGGATGCAATTTTAATTACATTTACAATAAATTAAGCCCAGACAGCTAATAACATTGTTTCCTGGGATTTACTAATTTCCTTTGTATCTCCTTAAAAACGCTTTTTAGAAGTCACGTAGATCCTTGGAGCCTCAGATGATATGACTCTTCTCAAGAGAGATACAAACAGAACAGGGCAACTCACAAACCAATCCATGAGTTTACTCATTTGAAGTCAATTTAAGCAAATCCATTTCTTCTCTTTATTGATCAGCCATTGTTGTTTGTATAACATACAGTAAGCCTTCTTTCACAACATATGGCAACTTAAATTAAAAGCATTCATTGATAATGTCCTTTTTATTTGGGGTTTTTTTAGGAGGGAGGGTTCTCTTATAGATTCTACAGCTATCAATCTCTAAATTCTGGATGCTGTCAAAATAAACATTTGCTCTCTCTCAGGCTCTTATAATCACACAGACAGACTTTGTTTCCAGTTCAGCTCATCCTCCATCTTCACTTTCTTCACTTTCTATTTATCAGAAAAGGCTTGGATGTCACTGAAGCATTTTAGATAAATTGATTTTTACAGTACTAAATTCCCCCCTCCACTTTCCAGTCCACACCTTGGCTACAGAAACAAATTATGCTCTTTTTTTTCCTTAAACCCCCCCCCACCCCCATACATATACACATACATTCTGTGTTTAACACCTCTGAGAAACAAGATCAAATCTGGTACAGAACATTTTGAAAAGCCTATGGTATATCAGAAGTACCCGCCAAGGTTGTTTATTCCCTTTGAATGGAACATTTTTTTTGTGAAATGTAAACAAATCCATCAAGAACCTTAATATCTGGGCTACAAAAATCCTCACAACCACTGGATGACAGAAACACATCTGTACCTTTTAGATGTAATCATCTATATTTTTGCAGATTTTTCTAATTTGCCTAAATTTATTCTATTACTCTGTTTCCCCAAAAATAAGACCTCCCCTGATAATAAGCCCTCCCCGAAAATATTTAAATGCAGAGCTGGAAATCATGAAAGACAGCAAGAGGAGCCCCATCTTGCTCCATGCACCCCAAAATAATAAGATCTCCCCGAAAATAAGGCCAAGCACTTATTTCAGGGTTCAAAAAAATATAAGACAGAGTTTTATTTTCAAGGAAACATGGTATCATCTATAGTTACTAGTTTTACTTCTGTACTGTCCCACTCCCCAAACACCCATGCAGGTGTTTATTCAAAGCCCCCCAAACAGGTTTTCAGAAACCATCCCTGTTGTGCAGGTCTGGATTCTAAGCTCAGCACAGCAAGAGTCATTGGGTAACCAAGTCCAACAGGCACACACAAAGTCCAGGAAATCAATTCAAATGGTTCAGGATACATGGCACAAGCATACATGGCACGCAACTGGGCACATTGCTCCAGCAACATTCACGTCCTCAGGATGGGATTAAATAGGCAATGCCAGTGCAACCCTTCATGAGAGGTGAGGTTGCCTCCTCATGAGTAGTCTAGCTGACCAGCTTTCTGCCTGTGTCATCCTCTGCTCTCTGTGTCCTTGGATCAGGAGGAGGTATGGACTCCACCTCCTTCTCATTGCCAACAGGTGGCAGCTGCTCCCAGTCATGCCTGGAGCCTCCTAGCTAATATGCTGCAACTGTGGCTCACTTCATTCAGCCTCAGTCTGTCCCTTGTCTGATCAACCCAGCTGAGACTGCTCCATAGGGTTAGCACTCTCCAAGCCCTGATCCTAATTAACACTGCTGACTCAAATTCTCCCTCATCTTTTGACCTCATGTCCAGAGAGGTGTCAGGGCGAATCCATGACAACTTCTTGCCTGGCAAATCCATGTTAATACATTGTACCACGGAAGTAACTTAATCACTATACTGTATTTTTATCAAAGACCTAGCATAGAGCGTGTATACACCCCCAGTGACTTCACTACAAAAAATAAAGTATCCATACTCCTGTGCGTGTATATAAAAACATATACATATTTCTTATTCCTCATTAGAATAGGCCTGATTCTAGAATAGGCCTGACAAGACAAATTGTCTTGTCTCAAGCTGTGCTTCCTAAAAGTAGCAGCATTTGATCCTTAAAATCTGAAACTTACACTACTGATGTCAAAATGATTGGTCCAACTTCTTACATTGCCTTTAAAATCATTTTTTTAGAAATAATTGGAGTGCTGAGTTAGTAATTTCCTTATGCTAATGGATTTTTTTAATATTCAAATTTTCCCCCATGATTAGAACAATTTGGAGCCCACTACTTTTCCTCCCCTTTTAGTAAGAAATACTATTATGAATAGCTTTTATGTCACAAGTATTAAAAGCATTCCTTGTTTGTTTTGTGATCAGAACTTGTTAAATTTAGAATAATACATATCAGTATGATTTTTAGTATATCAACAGTCTAGTGGCCAGTAGAATATAATACCAAAATATTAAAACAAATATAATATTTTATTTAAAAAAAAACAAGGCAGCATTCCCCTTTAAAATTAAGTATAATAGAATATGCTATTAATTTACTAACAAGCTTTCTGTTTAAGATTCACTTCCAAAAAGGGGCCTCAGAACAGGCAACAACTGTTGGTAATTCATCCATGTAACCATAAGATCCTGGAAAAGAAAATCATAGCTGCTTGAATAAGTCACAGCTCTGCATTAGTGGTTCGTAAATCCATTGCAAATTCCAAAGGGCTCAATGCACATTTTATCAGTTAAAATAAAGACATATCTTAATGGAGCTAGGGATATTCACAGTGTGTATGTCTGTGTTCTCATGTCAAAAAAGGGCAATGAACATAGCAGAATAGGAGCCCTGTATCTTTTCATGTGTACACATAACACAAGTAAGAAGTGGACTTTGGTCACACATTAATTACCAGTGTCTCACCTTTTTAGTCCCTCCCTTTCCTCCACCAACTGATTGGGGGCATATTGCAAAAATTAATGGAACAGCTGTGGAGAAAATGCCAGTGACTGCTACGTGCAGTACTTAGAGCAGCTTTCCCTCAGAATTGGAAAGTTTGGCAGGTCAGTCTTAGGTAAAATGTATGAAATCCCATGCATATTAACAAAGATCCTGTGTCCTTTGCACCTGACAGTGGAGCCCTGTTGGCTTCTGACTTCATTGGACAGGTAAATGAAGGAGGGGTGGAGAATGAAAGTGATTTGTTGAAAGCCATATAGTGCAGGATTTATCCTTCAAAGATACTGGGAGTGGCTTATCAAATCAGCTCTTCATATAACATAGGCCCTCTTTAAAATTGGAAGTTGGAAGTCAGCCAGATATGTCCGTCCTGTACTGTAAGCATTAATTTTCATGGGTTTGCTGTTGCCTGTCTACTAGAATTATCACAGACAGCTCTTAGTCACACAATTTTTACAATTATATAAAATGGTTTTTTTTTAGGTGGAAATTTAATGAGACATTGTTACAGAAGGAAACTGTACCAGAGAATTGCAAAAAGAAGTTAAAATGTTTTTTTGAAAATAATCTTAATAAAGGTACAGAAGTAAGAATGGTTTGGGATACAAGTAATGCTTTGGTAAAATGATATTTTATACAATGTAAACGAACTTTTTTAAAAAAGGCAAGAACAAACACAAATGATTTCGGATAAGATAAAAAAAAATGGAAGAATTTTCAAATATCTCCAGAAAGGACAACCATTAGCTTCTATCTATGTCAATGGTGAGAAAGATGGAAATAAATATGAATTATGCAAAAGAAATAAATTTTTGAATTTGCAAGTAAACTGGGGAAATGTTTGGCATATACATTATGAGAAGAAAATTGATATGAAATTTACAAGAAGGAAATGTTTTAATAACATATAATCCAAATATATGAAAAATATTTCATCCATATTACTTTGTTTTACATAAAGGTCAAGAAATTTCCTTGAAAAAAGTTGATGAATATTTTCATAAACAAAGTTTACTGAAGATCACAGAGAATCAAAGACAACTTTTGAATGGATCAATAGAATAAGGGAAGTATGTCAAACTATTAAAAATGTTAAAGCAGGAAAAGTACCTGCTTTAGGTCAGCGTCTTCTTCTTATAAATATTTTGAGGATGAGCTTTTACAATCTTTACAAGTAATATTATTTTACAGGATGGAAAGATTTTTGATAGCTGGAAAGAAGTTAATCTAGCATAAATACCTAAAGAAGACCATAATTTGACTTTAACATGTAATTATAGACAAATATCTTTATTGAGTAATGACTACATAATAGTTTACTAAAACTGAATGGTTGAAAATATTTTTATAGGACTTTATTCATGAAGAACATTTGCAAGATATTTGAAATGTTCTGGAGTATTTAGAGCTACATCATACAGTATTTTCTAAGGGAACCGATAATAAGAAGGAAGGAAAGGGAGAATGAAACGGAATCTCTACAAAGTCAGCAGACACAATAGAGGGAGCAGCTTTAACCATCTGAGGCAAAAGTGTTGTCACTGTCATTTTGTTTTAATCTAACGTGACAGTCTGAAAGCAAAACGTTATTATACACCCTAGCTTGGAAGAGAAATGAGACATATCAAACAGAGGACTGAAAACAGAGAGGCAAAATGAATATTGTAACTATTGCCAACAGGTTTCAACCGAGGTAAATTACAGGTTTTATTGTCATGGGGCATTGTGCCAGAGAATGACATGGCTTTGATGCAAATAGTGAGGAGAGCATTTTCTTGAAGAAATACTGTATGTAGAAACTGACTTTTGGTGCAGCTCCTTCTGGAAAGTTATCTGGGCTCACAGTCACTGGGAAAAGAGGCTTGAGAAGAAAATGATCACTTAAATGAAGTGTAGCCAGTGTTCATAGCTCCCACTACTAAATCATTTCAATAGAGGAGGAGGAGGAGGAGGAGGAGGAGGAGGAGGAGGAGGAGGAGGAGGAGAAATTTCTACTTTCAAACTGGAAGAAGTATAGACAAATGAAAGTTCAACTTTAATTTGAACAAGTCTAATGGATAGAGAGAAACAATGACAATTAAGATTTATGGCAGGGGTATCCAACCTTGGCAACTTTAAGATTTGTGGACTTCATCTCCCAGAATTCCCCAGCCAGAATGATATTAAAGTTACCAAGATTGAACACTCCTGATTTAGGGGATGACAGGAAGAGCCCAAAAGCAGATTTCTGATTTAGGGTCCACAGCAGCTGTGGTTTGATCTGCTGCAATTCAGTGCCAAAGTAGCTGAATTTTGGCAGCCTGATTGTTTTCCCTTTGGGATGAGAAATGGTGAGTAAAACATCCTTAAAAATGATAGGCCCACCCAATCCTCCATCTGCCTCCCATCACATAGCTGTTGACCTGCTATCCTAACTCTGTTGTAAGTTAATATAATCAATTCTAAAAAGTATATTAGACCCAGAACAAGGAAGATTTACCATCTAAGTGTTAATTAATATTCCATCTTGCCTGTAAAAAATGTCCCATTTCTGTATTAGAACCGCCTTTTGATCGACAGCCGGAGCAAGTCTAAAAATGTTGCTGTTTACAACATACTTTTCATGAAACACTCAAAGCCACTATAGAAGGTGTGTTATAATAACTTGGACTGTTGTGCTAATATCTCATATTCTCCCTTTTTCACAGCACAGTAAATGTAGCAACCAGGGACCCTCATTCCAATAAAAAAGTAAAATAAAATTGCATTAACTTAGAGCAATCATAAATCTTGAGCTGAGCAAATGGATAGAATGTTACACATTTTCTATAGATCATCTCTGTCCTTTTGACCCAACTCAGAACAGCTGATGTGTGTGTGCCAGTATATATGTGTAAAGATTAGATCACATTATAGCTGGTTTGGACTGGTTTATTCACCTCCTCTAGGTAGATTTAGTAGTTATTTCCTGCCTATCAGGTCTGCCATTGTGCATATGGAAATGTTCTTCAGGATTGTAAGCTAGGCACCTTCTGCTCCTTAAAAGTCAGGGTGATGCAATAGCATCTGAAAAGCATTATCTATTTCCTAGTGCTGATCTATAACACTTCCAAATTGAATGTGCTTCCTTTTAACTTATAGTAAAGTGCAATTACAGTTTAAAGGGAGTATTTATGTACATTAGTTAACAACATCATTGCAACTTAGTACTCACACATCAACACTTAATTAGTGTAAAGATAAGTGACATAATTGCTACAAGGCATGTATTCCCCATAATGTGAGGCAATTTTATGCACTATGCACATTTTAAATACTTCCCTTGGATTTTTTTTCCAAAGCTGAGATTTTTCTTAACCCAACAGGCAAGTTTTATATGCCTTCTCCTATTTTCCATTTCAATTGAATGCAGTGCTGTAGGTGTGTGTCGGTGTCATAGTTACTTCCCCAGGGAGGGTTTGAAAGTGCTTTGCTACAAGAAGGGCAGGAAGGTGAAAAGGGTGGTTTGTAATCTGAAACAAGGGAATAAGTCTAAATGTATGCAAATACTTATTGGTCATAAAAGCAATATAAACCTAGGTAAGGGGCAATATAACAAACCATGTTAGGGCCCTTGCTGGAAAACTCGGCATCACAGTCATAATTCAGTTGGTGTGGTGTTTTGTTCTGTGCAACATAGTCTATTCCTTATGCTTTATCATGGTGTTCTTGACTTTAATGTGATTTTTTTTTATAATACCTTACTTCCACCATCACCCACTTGCTGTTGATTGTGTTTGAACATGATACACAAAGGCATTTCTGTATGTTTGATGTATTAGTAAGGGAATCCCAAAGCTTGTTCTGGTTGAAGATTTCTAGCACATTATTTGATAAAATAGAGCTACAAAATCTACACAATATCTAAGTGCCATTTGATAGTGCGATACATTCCCAGAGATGCTTCATTCTTATCTTTGTCAGTCCCTTCCTCCTTAAAGCAGAAATTGGTCCCATAAATGTAGGAAAATTTTAACAATTAACCAAAACCCAAGTGATCTACATGTTACCACTTATGAATGGATTCTGTGCTATTAAATCAGTTCATTTACCCCTTGTAGTAGAGCTTCAACCTTAAACACATAAAATGTTATCTCATTTGTATGAACATTTATGCAAAAACCCTGTGCAAGTTCTGTGCAAGAAGATTCTATGCATGAAGTTTGCTATGCCATGTATTTATAATAAAGTTATATAACCTATTATACAAGGCCTTTGTGGAATACCATTTGCAGCTATTTTTCTTTCTGTCATGGATCAATAGGTCTAACAATATCTTGTCAGAGGAATGAAGACTGCATGATACAACTAACATTCATCATGAAATCTGTATCATAAAGATTACTGTTTGCATATTACTTACTTAGCCTTGCCATGGTCTCTGCTTGAATGGAAATCCCTTAAGCATCTATGGTTACAATTCGACAAAACTTAAGCCCTTAGCATCAATTGGTTTAAGCCTGGTTTACCCTATGCTGGTTTGTGTCACTGTCCTCATGTAACATTGGGTTTTATCTGAAATAGTTACAGTTACCTCTGACCTGGAACAAATCATTGTATCTAATTCTAATGTTCCTGGCATAATTTATATAATGTTGCTCCATCATCTGCAGGAAGATGATATAAACAATACATAAATAACTGTTGGATTTAATTGTTCTTCCAAAGCCAGTGAAAGCTAGTATGGAAAGTTGGAAAAGCTGACTTTTGTCTTCTGGTGGGGATGAGGGGAAGGAAATGTTTGCAGAATCTCTGCTTAACAGAGTCCATTGGAATGGATGGTTTTATTAAATCTATATCATCATCATAAAAACAATTGTTGATAAGAAAGACAAAGTCTGGATAGTGGGTGTTTTAGTACCTGGAGGCAGTAGAGTAGAAGAGAAAGAACTAGAGGAAAATCACAAAATACACAGACCTGCAAATAGAGGTAGAAGAATTATGGCAGAAGAAAACAAAGATAGTACCAGCAGTGATAGGCACCTTGGGTGCAATCTCGAAACATCTAAAGTACCATTTGAACACCATCAGCATTGACAAAATCACCATCAGTCAATTGCAAAAGACTTTGTGCAAAAGATATTACTTGGGACATCTTACATCCTGTGACTATATCTTTAACACCATCAAACAACATCTGCCCAGCCTAAATCCTTGGAAAAGACTCAATCTATTTATCTATAAATAAAAATGTAAATGTTCGTTTGTTCAAAATCGTAAATCTCCAAAAGTTCTTCACCGATTGCTTTGAAATTTTGACACAACATTGCATTTGAATACGGGCATGTTTTTATATACCTATATTATATAGATGTCACACCTGTGACAAGTAAAAACATGCTTTCTTGAAAAACAGCGCCATCTGCTGGACATAAAAGCAACACACGCTATACTAAATATTTTACGCTTCCATTTCAATGTTTCCAATTTACGATCCATTTACGATTTCCAAATTTCCAATTTTACGATTCCATTTCAATGTTTCCAATTGCATTGTTAAATTGAATTTTCATAGATTTCAATTTATTTTCATTTTGATTTAATTATTCCGTACGACATTGCATTGGAATTGAGCTGTGCCGTATCCCTCTGTAGCACAGATCATGCCTACTTTGCGTCCGTCCCACCAGTCTTTTCACTCAGTCGATTGGTTTCAGACCTGAATTGCCTTTCTCTACGTTTCTTTTTGAACTTTGACGTCGCAGCACCACAATGGCAGGCACGAGCTGGGTCTTTTCCCCTCAGCGCCACCGCCGCCAAACCCACAAGCAAAATGGTAGGAAATGTCAACCGCCGCGAAGCGTCCTCCCGACTAACAGAGTATGCCGTACCTTTGGCAGGGACCCCGATGCCGCCTGTAGTGCGGAGAGCTGCGAAGGTGAAGGTGGTTATACCGGCAAGCCGGGAAACCAGCTCTTACACCCATGCCAAAGTATCCTCGGAGGCATCCAAAGACAAACCTCCGGAGCCCCAGGAACGCAAACTCACCGATGGCAGCCCAGGCGGAGGCCTCCGCCAATCCCACGCAGCTCTCCCAATACAAGCACCAAATAGGTAAAAGTCCAAGAAAGCAATTGATTAAGCGACATTAAAGTCCAAAAAGAAACATAGAAAAAGGCAACTCAGGTCTGAATCCAATCGACCGAGTGAAAAAAATGGTGGGACAGAGGCAAAGTAGGCATGACCTGAGCTACAGAAGGACATTATTGGCACTCGGTCAAAAAATATTGTATGCCCACAAGACTGGACCACAGCAACGCATGGCCGGGTACAGCTAGTAAGGGGATAAAAAGGTGAAATCCAATCTAAACATTTGGCTATGTGACCAACCATAATAATTAATTATTAAGTTTCCAGCAATCTTACACTGTGAATCTAGCTGTAGATTACCCACACAAAATAATTAATAAGAATTGATGTGGCAATGCCATTAGATAGTAGAACAGAAGACAAAAAATCAGAGAAGATCACAAAGTATCAAGATCTGGAAATTTAAATTGAAAGATCATGGCACTGGAAGCTACACCAAAAATATTGAATAGTGATTAAAAAATCTACACATTGATAAAATTTCCATCTGTCAGTTACAAAAGACAACACTGCTTGGATATACCACAACAATATATTACAACATCCTAGGTCCTTGTTAAGAATATGATTAGTATGAAGGTCAACACCACCTTAAGGAATGGCAATTGTGATTTCACATTTTTGGGTATATAATAATAATTTCTATTATTTTTTTGAATTGTATTTCACTTTTTGTTCAGACTGAACAAACACACACAATTATCATTTGAACAATTATGCATGAGTGCACAGGGTTTGTGTTAATAATGTGCCAGTTTGGTCTTGTGTTTAAGGTACCAGGCTAGAAACTAGGATATTGTAAATTCTAGTTCCACTTTAATCACTAAAGCCTGCTGGGTGACTTTTGGACTGTCATTCTCTCTCAGTCCAACTCACCTCACAGGGATGTTGTTCAGAGGTGGGTTTCAGCAGGTTCTGACCAGTTCTGGAGAACCGGTAGTGGAAATTTTGAGTAGTTCAGAGAACCGGTAGTAAAAATTCTGACTGGCCATCTATTCTCTGCCTCCCAAGTCCCAGCTGATCGGGAGAAAATGGGGATTTTGCAGCAACCTTCCCCTGGATTGGGGAGGGAATGGAGATTTTACAGTATCCTTCCCCTGCCATGCCAACCAAGCCACGCCCCCCAAGCCATGTCCACCAAGCCATGCCATGCCCACTAAGCCACACCCACAGAACCAGTAGTAAAAAATTTTGAAACCCACCACTGATGTTGTTGTGGGGAAAACAAAAGGAAAGAGGAATATTGTGTATGTTATTTATAAAATATAATTTATTTATATTTATAGTTTATTTATAAAAATAATAAAGGTGAGATATAATTAAATATTAATAAGTACAGACTTCTACATCTGGGTGTAATGAAAAATGGTTAAATTCTAAGTTTCATTCTGCAAACTGAAAGCATGAAGATCTTAGTAAGTAAGTGAGAAATAAACTTACTTCAGTTGCTTTATTTTTCTTGCTAAAACAGTATGTTTTAGGGTAAATTCTCTTAAAAAATTGATTTAGTGAACAGCTTTAAGAGCTTAAATATATAAACAAACCCATGAACTATGCTTTTTAAAAAATCTATTGATTTTTGTCACTGGATTACGAAGTGGCCCGTGGGATTTTTTGAATATAAACTGATTAAGGAAGTTGATTTGAAGGCCTTCTTCCTGACACCACAGAGATTTGTTAGGGGACATTTCACTATGCACTGCAATTTGCACTCTGTATAGCAAAATATTTCTATCCCCCCAAAAAGTCTAGATAATTTTTTTTTGTCGTATATATTTCTATTTTGGATCATGGCAAATAAATATTTATACTTTGGTTCTATATCATTACACCTAGATATAGGGACATTGGACAAAACTAGTTTATCGTCATTGAAATAATTGAGTGAGCTTCCCCTGGAGTTTTTCTCTTTAGCTTGCAATATCAAGCTGCAAAGTCAAATCTGCTCATCTTGACAAGATTATATACTGCTATCATCCTTCTGAATATTAGTACAATTCTGATTTTTGTCTACCCAAATGACAGGTGTAGCTATTTTATAGCAATGGCATGCTATAAAATATTCTGAAAGTTATTTTGCCATTGGAACAGCTCTGACACAGATATGCATGAAAACCCAGCATTTATTACAGGAGGTGATTTTGTCTTTTTTTTCTACATTGGAAGATTTGGTTGTAAATGTTTCATGCTTGAGGGGTTTTATCTATCAGCACCTTTTATTTTGGGCCAGAGGGTGGTTCAACAATCTCTTTCAGTCTACATATCTGTGAAGCAAAAGAAAAGAAAGACGCATCCTGAAAGCATTCTGTTTTGTCAAACATAATTTTTAGTGCATATCCTTGTTTCCTAATCCTTCATCAATGTGTAGGCTGATTTTTCATTGTGCAGTTGGATGAAATATAGCAGCAGCAAGAAGATAATATAGGTACCTTTGTCAAGCTGAATGAAAATATATATAATCTGCCGACGACATACTTCTACAATGCAACACTTTCAAAATGTCCCTACTACACTTTAATTGCATTGTTTGTGCTAAAGGGTAGTATAAAAATGACTGGATAAGGCAGCTGATGTGTTTGTTTAACACTTAAATCATTAACATTTTGAGAATATCTCCCTTTTTCAACATGATTGAAAATCAAAAATAAACACGCCCAACAAAACATCTGCCATACTAAGCCAGTTTTCCCCAAACTCTTCAGCTCATCAATCCCTTCATGAACTTTCAGCTTGCTCATCTGCTCCCCAACATTTATTATATGAAAAACAATTACTACCAACCCGCTTTCCATTGAGGACCTGTATACTGCACGAGTCAAAAAGAGAAAATATTTACAGACCCCTCACATCCTGGACATAAACTTCTTCAACTCCTACCCTCAAAATGACGCTATAGAGCACTGCACTCCAGAACAACTAGACACAAGAACAGTTTTTTCCCGAACGCCATCACTCTGCTAAACAAATAATTCCCTCAACACTGTCAAACTTGTTACTAAGTCTGCATTACTATTAATTTTCTCATCGTTCCTATCACCCATCTCCTCCCACTTATGACTGTATGACTGTAACCTTGTTACTGGTACTCTTAAGACTTATATTGACTGTTTTCCTATGATTATTATTAAGTGTTGTATCTTATGATTCTTGACGAATGTATCTTTTCTTTTATGTACTCCGAGAGCATATGCACCAAGACACTGCCTCATTGACCTTTTGGAGAATCTGTTTCTAGATATTTCTGAATTACAACTCCTTGCATTCATCAATAAAAGTAATTATAAGAAATGCAGGCAGCCTAGTTGTATAATAACTGGAATGCCATGTATTTTCACCTCTGTACTTCTACATAGAATGGATCCTTACATTCCAAGGATCTATGTATCAACAAAGTCAGGCAGCCTGTTCTTCATTCTTACACCTTTTCGCATATTTATCTGACATAAAAAGATTCCTTAATTTAAGATATCTCTCTCTCTAAAGGATCAGACATAAAAGGCTTAACTTACCTCTCATCATTTTTTTTCATGAATTTAGGACTCTGCTACCATATTAACATTTAATTAACTAAAGGAGAATCAATTTTTCCTTCATATAGATAGAATACATGGATTTTATTTCCTACATCTGTATGCTATTCGCTGGTTTTCTCCTGCACATCTTTTGCTGCTAGGATTGTAATGAAAAGAAAACATTTTAGAAAAGACTTGGAAAAGATTTTTCCAACCATGCTTGAATGGTTTGGTCTAACATGGGACATCGTTATTTTAGTAAAGATGGTAATCTTGGGCAAATCTGGATTATTATTTTTTTAATTTAGTAATTTTTAAAAGGGTAGATTTTAGAATAATGTCAGCTAGTTTGTATCAATTGTGATGAATCAGCAATAAAAAATAAAACAAAAATGTCATCATCTCAAATGCAAAATTTGTGTGAGAGAAGACATTTATGTACATATTATATTCTCTTTAGCTTCTAGAAAATTACAGTACAGAAGTTCATAGCTGGCAAGAATTACACAGAGACCTTCATTTCATAGTTTCAAGCCATTGAGAAACAATGGGTGAAAACTGTGTTTCGACTATGAACATAATCTGGCTTTAAAGCTGCCAATGTATTCTGTTTAGAAATATGTTGCTGCTTCTTCCTGGAACTAAATCTGTTAGGCTGAGTGAACTACATATTTGCGGACCAGTGGATTTCTATCAAGATCAGATCAAAATAAAAACACTAGTCATTTGTGTGAGGGATGGACCAGATGTTACACACCTAGCTTGGCTTGGCTTTTTTTTTTTCTTTTGAGAAATCAATCTGCTTTCTCTACTGTAAACAGTCAACAAATATTTAGTTTTCTTTCATTTAAGAGGAATTGGCATTGATTGTCATCTCCTGGGGACTGTCTGGCTGCCATTCTCAAAACCAATGTAACTCTGCCCTCTGGAGGAAAGGAAGCAATGATGAATGAAGAATTGCCTATATACATCAAAAATGCTTCTGACTCATCCCTTCTAATCCTCACAGGTTATCTCATTTTTCTAATAAATTATTAAAAGCAGCACTTTCAGTGAAGGTGTGTTTGGGGGGTGGGTACATTAGACAACCAGAGAGTGCATACAGTCTGGTCCCTAAGGAGGTATTTGCTCCTTCAGTGCTGATTCTGAGTCTACCGTTTAGGACTGGAAATCAATTTAATATAAACTCCAAACCCAGAGGGGATTGTGGCACTGAGGAATAGCTTGAACCAGGGGTGAAATCTAAAATTTGTTACTACTGGTTCTGTGGGTGGGGGGGTAATGTGACTGGGTGGGTGTAGCCAATTTTTTTTTTAACTTTTAAAACCATTTTTACATGTAAAACCATGTTTAAAAATGCTTTCAAAAGGCTCTGACGATCCCAGCTGAGTTGCCTCAGCTGGGATTGTCAGAGCTTGGATCGTCAGAGCCATTTAAAAGAAAAAAACTTTTTTTTCTTTTAAATGGCTCTGGCGATCCAAGCTGAGTTGCCTGATTAGCTGGCAACTCAGCTGGGATCGTCAGAGCTTGGCTTGTCAGAGCCATTTAAAAGAAAAAAAGGCTCTGATGATCACACGGCTCAGCTGGGCAATTGGGGGCGGGGCAGGGATTTTTGCTACCGGTTCTCCGAACTGCCCGCCGCCTACTACTCGCCCGAGCCGGTCTGAACCGGGAGCATTTCACCCCTGGCTTGAACTATGGAAGGCTAAAGATAAATTCTAATTAGCTTTGTCCGCACTGTAAAGATATCCAGGCACCAATAAGTTATTATGTGTGTTAGTAACTGGATGGCAAAAGGAATACTACCATCTCTCCTCCAATAAGTCTTCATATATGTGTAGACATTCAGCAATCTAAGCATAATTTTCAAGAACATCATGCCTCTGTGCCCGAATAGAAAAGTTTTCCATCAGTGTGTGCTATCTGTCCTAACATATGCAGGTGAAACATGGACACTAACCTCACAATCGATACAAAAGCTACAAGTGGCACAAAGAGCCATGGAAAGATGCATGCTCAGCATCACAAGACAAGATAGAAAGAACTGCACGTGGATTAGAGGACAAAAGAAAGTATATATGTTCACATAACGAGATATGGACCAAGGCAGTCATAGAATGGATCCCACTTGAAAAAAAGCATCCACAAAGGAGACCTAAACCAAGATGGATCAACGACATCAGCAAATATTGTGGGCCCAATTGGCAAAAGAAAGCTCAAGAACGTATTGGTTGGAAACATGCAGAAGAGGCCTTCATCCTACAGTGGATAAACAATGGCTAGAATAATGATGTGTGTAGACACATACACACATACATGCATACACACAAATATATTTCAGACACATTGTGTGAAGACCTAACTCTCTGGAGATGCTGCACTGTTGGGAACAGTGAAAGGAAAGAGATGAAGAGGATGACCAGCAGCAAGAGCATAACTAGCAGACTACCAGACAACCCGGAACGCAACAAAGAGGACGGCTAGCAGATGGACTCAGTTACAGGTTGATGAGCGCGCTGTTGCAAGAACTGAGAGACCAGTTTAGAGGCAGATCATCAGGGAGAAAATCTATGTGGTTGCTAATAGTCAACAACAATTTGGTGGCTCATATAGATACATACAGTACATGCACCTTAGTAATGTTTTATTAACATTTGGAGATTCCTACTATTTTACAATCCTTTGGATATGTGGAGCAAGAGAAAGATAAATGAGGAATATGTGACTGACATGTTTAATTACACCTGTGCCAAAATTCGGAGTACGTTCAACCATTTTGTCTCCTCACTGTTTCCCATTTCTCAACTTTTAACTTGTGAAAATATATTTTGTGGAGCCTTATCTGCCTGAATGGTTAAAGAATTGCATTGATTTTTGGAGAAAAGAGTCAAAGGAGTCAGTTAAGTCTGTTCATTTTGTCCTCCCTGCTGAACCGTCAGCTCCAATCCATTCATAAAGGAACATTATTATTCCGTGCCAGAACCTTCTGTGTGTGCCCAAAAAAGTGCTTGAAATTTATCACAGATAATACTAATAATACATTTTATGTAATCTTCACTAAAGTCTGTCACAAAACAAAACAGCTGAGAGTATTTAAAGAAAATAGATTTGATAGGCATATAATGAATAGCCCTTTCCAATGATTCCCAGCAACTTTGGCATCCTTCCTCCGAGTATTTTGTCTTAAGTTTTATAGAGAAAGAGATTCTTGGTCACTATCTTGATAATTTAAAATATTATTAAAAGAAAGAATGCTGCACTTCCAAAAAGCAAAACAAAACAAGAGTGTTCATTTCTACAAGACTAAAATAAATCCATTTACTTTTACCTCTGAATATTTTTATGGCATTTCCAGTAAAGGTCTTCTACTTCTTCCTTTTTTCTTTCAACAACTGCAGTTGATTGAACTTCTGCTGGGAAACTGTTGACAGTGATGAAATACGGCCTTTTTGTTTCCAAAGTGTTGATAACAAGGACATGACAAAAAAAAAAAGAAGAGACAATATATTTTGACATCACAGTGAGCTGCATTGAAATGAATGGAAAATTGCAAATCCTTCTCATAAAAAACATCCATTCATTTCAATAGAGCTTTTACAAAATAACTGACCTAGTAGATTGTACTTGTAGGGCAAACTTCCCCAAGATACAAATACCAAGCTTAGAATTTCCTATCAGCAGGGCACTACTTTGGAAGAATTTACTCTTCAGACTCTGTATGAATGCAACTGCATCATAGAACAATATGGATTCACATTTTCTTCTCAAAAACCACCTTTTAGTTTTGTCTTTAAAGATCGTGTGTTCTGGCTTTCATGACACCATCACAGTACTACCACTAGGGTTGAAAGGGACAAGTCGAGTCATGTCTGACTCTAGGGGGCAGTGCTCATCTCTGTTTCTTAACTGAGGGAGCCAGTGTTGTCCAAAGTCATTTCTGTGGTCATGTGGCCAGCATGACTATATGCCAAGTCACATGGAAAGCTGGTACCTTCCCACCAAAGTACCTATTTATCTATTTGCATTTGCATGTTTTTGAACTGTTAGATAGACAGGAGCTGGAGCAGGTGATAGGAGCTCACCCTGTCACACAGCACTCAGGCCTCAAACCCAAGCAGTGATAAGCTCAGCGTCTTTAACCGCTGAGCTATTGCAGTTAGAAGCCTTTTAAGCTAATTTCCTACTTACTTCAGGGTCCAAATGCAGAGTGAACTTATGCTATCTTTGAGCAATTGCTATTCAACATGCACTGAATGAGAATATACCAATCTATAGGATTTTTTTTCACAGTTTCATCAAAATGTTCTGTTAGGATGTTTCTTCCATTGCTTAGACAAAACAATTCCATTTGTTTACCATTTACAAATTCTACCAACAGGTTCTAGCTTCTACCATTTCTAGTAAGAGATAATAAGTTTGCTGTAGGTTTGGTGTGACATAGACAGATATTTGAAGATTTCCTTTCAGCTTCTCTTTGCACAGTTTAACATGTTTCAGATTACGTAGCTCTCAGACCTCTCACCTCTACTGGGACACCCATTCCTCCATCATGATAGTGGATTTTCCGTACAAGTTTCAGTATTACCAGGTTTGGTGCAAATTAATCCTAAACCACTAAGGCAGGCAGTAAGGATGCTGCCAGTTCTACAGTGATCAATGTTTTTACTGGTGTTCTTCTGGTAGTCTATTGTTGTGCTGATTATCAGAGAATTGTAACAAGAATCAAAGATATTTAAACATTACTTGCTAGTGGAATGGAACTGTAAATCACTTTATAAAATTTGTACTTATTATTTCCACTGTACAAATATATAGTCAAGAAAAGGGCTTAGGACAATAAGCATATCAGAGTGATTGTTTCTTTAGAAAGATATTTCTACAAAATACAGATATTTAGAATACAGAATAACACAGCTGGAAGAGTCCATCCAAAGTCTTCTAATCCAACCCCCTGTTCAAGCAGGAGACTCCATACCATTCCAGAGAAATGACTATCCAATCCAGGGGTGCTATTCAGCAGGTTCTGACAGGTTCTGGAGAACCGGTAGTGGAAATTTTGAGTAGTTCGGAAAACCAGCAAATACCACCCCTGGCTGGCCCCAGAGTGGGGTGGGAATGGAGATTTTGCAATATCCTTCCCCCAGGAGTGGGGAGGGAATGGGGATTTTGCAGTATCCTTCCCTGGAGTGGGGTGGGAACGGAGACTTTGCAGTATCCTTCCCCTGCCATGCCCACCAAGCCACACCACACCCACCAAGCCACGCCCACAGAACCAGTAGTAAAAAAAATTGAATTCCACCAGTGATCCAATCTCTTGTTTAAAATCTTCAGTGATGGAGCATCCACAACTTCTGAAGGCAAGCTGTTCCACTGATTAATTGTTCTCACTGACCAGAAATTTCTCCTTAATCTTAGGTTGGATCTCACTTTGATAAGCTTTCGTCCATTACTTCTTATCCTGCCCTCAGGACAATTTATTTGTTCTACAGTCAAAGCACTGAAACTCACTAAAATAATATGTTTTCTGTGTCTGTTGAGGGTTTTTTTTAGGGTGGGGGTTGGGACAAGAGGGGATAGTAAGAGAACAATACAAATCCTTCCCTCCATCTATGAAGATGTTCTGAACACAAGGCCTCATAGTAAATGTTTAGTTTTTCATAAACAACATAAGTAGGTACATTATCTGTAAACTGTTCATAAAATGGTCTTGCCTTGTGTTTTCTTCTCCTGGTTTTTCACAGCCTGAGTATGTTGAGGAGCCCATCTGTGTATTTTTGGTGTACTTTCCCCAATCTAACATCATTGTCACATAGGAGATGGTGTTGTAATACTACTTATGGGTAAGTGCAAGAAGAGTTCCTTGTAGAGGAAAGTCTAGGGCATGGGTGTCAAACTTGCCGCATCACATTAATGTCACGTGACATTTCGAGATGTTTTTCCCATTCACGGAGCTGGAGTGGGCGTGGTCTGTGCATGATGCATTTGGCCCGTGGACCGCCAGTTTGATACCCCTGGTATGAGGAGTAGCAATAGAATAGATATTGCTAAGGGCAGCAATGACTTGTACATCCTATATTAATGAAATTCATAACAAAACTTCATCACTTTGCTGGAAATAAAATCTTTTATAAAGAAAAGTGTGTTCCCTGAATAAAATAAATATGACAGTTTCAAAAATAGTGTGGAATATTTCTATAAAGAAGAAAGAAAGTGACTTTAAAAGCTGTTGTATTCTAGCTATTCTCTTTCCTTTTCAACAGAATTCTTTTAAATAGGAAAGCAAAGAGAAAAGAAATGGTAGGAAAACAGAGGATGTTTACAGATGCTTAAACGGGAAGTACATAAAAGTACAAAAAATACCATCAGAAATACTTGAAAAATTAGTATGAAAGTGTATCAACTTGTCCCAATCTTTCTAAGAAAATGTATTTTGTTGGTTAAAAGAATGATATGATAGTTTCTTAAATTTAGTAATTTACAGCAATCATCTTCCATTTATTTTGATTTTCCTAACAGTGTCTTGCCTGCAACAACAACAAAAAAGCCTGAGCAATTGATTGCAATGAAACATTTCAGTAAATGGAACTCTTACTTTGATTGGAAACAAAGAAATTAAAATTTATTTCCAAGCGATGATCTGCTCCACCTTATAATTTTAGTCTCAAGGCTCTTCCCCCAATCATTAGAAACAGTTTCTCATTGCCAGGCTCTTTCTAACAATTTTCGACAAGACTGCTAGCACAGAGGGGAGAGAGAGAGAGAGATGCAGATACATGTCACATGCGCATATATCAGCATCCTCAATCACTCAATTTTGCCAGCAACATTGTTAGATGCTAACCAAACTCCAATCTTCCTTTCTGCTGATTCTTCCACTCTTAGCTTCCACTCCCTTTATTCTGAGGGAATCAGGTGACAGGAAGGAAATTTTTGCAGCATGATGATTCTTTGAAATGACAGAAGTTAAAGGAGATAGATTACCACACTGCTGATGTGATTTGTCTGGATCTCCAAAACGTAGCTGTGCGTTTAAAGTGACCATCATCTTAGAAGCCACAAGACTGCAGCTGCCCCCATCCTAACCTTCATCTGCACTTGTGAAGCAAGTGAGCAGAGCACATTTCCCATTACCTGTCAAGCAAGGATGTAGCATTCTTCTGGCCCGCAGTAATCGCAGGCTGCTGGGGAACAGAGTAATAAACACCTACTGAGAGGGATGTAGCGTGAAAAGATCTCATCACCTGCCATTAGCACGCTGATGAATAATGTAGGATTCTCGGTGGCAGATGTCAGGGCTGGGAGGAAGAATCACTTATGTAAATGCTCTGGCGAATACTTCAGCACAAAGTGAGAGGTGATAGCAACAGATGCATGTGACAAAAATTACACTTGCTACTGTGGTTTTTTTTTTTTTTAATGGAACATTTATTTCGCAAATAGCAACTTCTCGTGCTTTTCCTCTTCTTTTAAGAGCCAAAGGGTGCTGTTAGACAGGAAAATCAACTCAACTGGCCAGTGGGACTCGAGAAAGAAAGATGGACTATCCTCAGCCTTAAATTAAAATGTGAATGAATCCCTGCAGACAAAAATGACAGTTTTTAAAAGCAGTTTGCTCTGGCAGCGAAAGCAAAACCAATTCTTCATTTAGTGAACAATACTGTCTGTGTATGTCTATTGTTGTTGTTGTTTAAATTAAAGGATAAATTGTACTGTGTATCTTTCAGCCGGTGCTGTATAACGAATTCTAATAAAAGACAGCGGTTTGATTTCTGATGTCCATTATTTCCTTTCCAGACAAAGGTTCCTCTAGCAACTTGTGACAAATGCACTTGGTCATCACAGTTAAGGACAAGAGTTTCTTTTTATGACTGGGACCTGTACAGGAAAAAAGCCAATACAAAATTGGAGGAAGCAGTAAAGTGTCAGCCAGCTATCAGGGTTTGTGAAAAGCCTGAGTGGTTTTATTTGTTTCATTTCTACTAAACACTCTCCAGAACCATCTCCAAACATGTTGGCTTGAAGAAGGAGTTGTCAAATGATAAGCAGTTAAACTTGCTATCCTCATATCAGCACCTGAACCAAGAAATTATCTTACCAAGGCTGCTAATCCACTGAGGGATCACCAGAATGATGCCTCTGCACACCTTTCCTTAGAAAGGTGAAGCTCTTTTGTAAAAGACAAAACAGTTACAAAAGCTGGGTTGGCTGCAGGTTGGAAGGATCCTAAGTGAAGATTCTTCTCAGCAAAGCCTTATATGGCAGTGTTTTCTGGGGATTTATAACGGAAGTGAGAGATGAGCCTTACATTTGGTCTTACCTATTTCAGTAAAATAAAAAAGATGAGGTAGATAAGCTCAGCTTCACCAGCAATAGATCTGTGTCAGTGGTGGGTTTCAGCAGGTTCTGACCAGTTCTGGAGAACCGGTAGCGGGAATTTTGAGTAGTTCGGAGAACCAGTAGTAAAAATTCATACTGGCCGCACCCCCATCTATTCTCTGTCCCAGCTGATCGGGAGGAAATGGGGATTTTGCAGTAACCTTCCCCTGGATTGGGGAGGGAATGGAGATTTTACAGTATCCTTCCCCTGCCATGCCCACCAAGCCACACCCACAGAACTGGTAGTAAAAAAATTTGAAACCCACCACTGATCTGTGTCTAGGTTTTCTATTGGCATTAGGCCTCTTGGAGAAGAGGGTGTAGATGCA
This sequence comes from Pituophis catenifer annectens, assembly GCF_029215685.1. Taxonomy (NCBI): domain Eukaryota; kingdom Metazoa; phylum Chordata; class Lepidosauria; order Squamata; family Colubridae; genus Pituophis; species Pituophis catenifer. Next base: position 230,340,263 of record NW_027256882.1, on the reverse strand, counting down.
GTTGTTGTCGGGGAGAAAATAGAGGAAGACTAGATGGGGCCTTGATGTCAAATAAGTAGAACTGCAAGTCCACAGGCCCTGCAGAAAATTTATGAAGTGAAAATGATTGCTTTGTAAATTAGTTTGTGACAAAAAGCAGAGATGCCAAAGGAATGAATACGACTACTAAATATTTATCTAGTACCAATGGTGTGATAAGCATCACATACAATTCACAAAGGATTTGCAGTTTCCAATACATAGCAATAGTGTGATGAAGGGGAGAGGCAATGGCAGGGAAGCAGACATTCTAAAAAAGCCTGAGTTGGGTCAGAAGCTTGGAAGAAATGGGGGGATTAACCTGTTAAATAGAGAAAAACTAGTTGATGGAAATGGAGAATGAGTGAGAGCTGATAGCTTTCTAGAGAGAGAGCTGAGCTCATAAGGAAAATAATCCAAAAGTGAAGAATATTAAAAATAATGACTAGATGCCTTATATATTTTTTTAAAAAATTGATTTATATGCCACCCTTCTCCGGAGACTCAGGGCGGCTTACAGTGCATTAAGCAATAGCCTTCATACTTTTGTATATTTATACAAAGTCATTTTATTGCCCCCACAAACTGGGTCCTCAATTTACCTACCTTAGAAAGGATGGAAGGCTGAGTCAACCTTGAGCCTGGCGAGATTCGATCTTACTTTAATTGCAGACAGCTGGTGTTAAATTACAGTGCTTCTGTCTGTTGAGCTATCCAGGCTCCTGGATAGGTTCCATTTTATGGAAAACCAAAACAGAACTTTAACAAGAGGAACAAGATAATGTTGGTATAAGATGGATATTCTTGGAAATGCAATGCTTCATTCTATTACTAGTAGCCCATATAATTGAACAAAAAGCTACAGACTGTGGTTGTTCAACATTATCTCTGTATTCTAATGTAATAATTAGCACTGGATTCTGATTTTTTTTTCCCTTAAAACCAATGGTAAATATATCTGTTGAATAAATATAATTTAACTGTGTAAACTAGTACTGAGTGCATTCATTGCTGACAACGTTCAGGTAAAAGGGAACACTTGCCATATATATTGTGCCCTGGTATTATTTCTATCAATGTCTAAGGCTAAAAAGGACCACCTATTTCAGTGCTGATGTATCTTTAAAAAACCTTTCAAGCTGCCTATAATAATCTCCATTATGTATAATGACCATTTTGATAATAGTTTTTAGAAGAGGTAATGGCATAGCTGAATAGTTATTACCTGTCTATTCATGCTGGAAACAAGATACTGAAACCAGAGGAGACAGTCACATGCTTCTTGTGGTGTAGCTTGAAGAAATAAGAAATATTTAGCAGAATGCAAGAGACAGACCTGAAAGCACCTTTCAGTTTAAAACTACCATATTTTTTGGAGTATAAGATGCACCATTTTCCCCCCTAAAAGAGGCTGAAAATTTGGGTGCGTCGTATACTCCAAATGTAGCTTTTTTGAAGCTTTTCTTTCCAGCCCTAGCGAGGCGCTAGCGACCTCGACTCTCCGCTGTGCTTTAACGAAGCACTAGGAGTGAAGCGATCTCCATGCTTTGCTCCAACTCTCAGCTGTTCTTTAGAAGCTTTTTTTCAGCCCTAACTAGGCGCTAGCCGAGTGAAATTATCTACCCATGCTTTTGCCTGCTTTTCTCATTGCTGCTTCCTCTCAGTTGTGCCTTAGAAGCTGTTTTTCATCCCCAAGCAGGGGATAAAAAACCAGCAAACTAATGTGCTGAAGCTGATCAGACTAAGGATGCTAGCCAGATGAATACCTGATAGGCAGATTTTTTTTTCCTATTTTCCTCCCCAAAAACTAAGCTGCGTCTTATACTCCAAAAAATACGGTAGCTATGCTGGAACATAGTAAGAATTTAATCAAATACTAAATATAGAAAACAATTAAGAGAAAGCAATTCTCTATACACTCTTTCTTAATACAGTAGAAATACAAGTAAGAGAATGAAGTAGTTTACATTTTTGTGTGATTAAGAGTTACATGTTGCTTACATATTATTGACTGGGTTTGAATATTGGATCCATAATCAAAGTTCTCTAGGTGACTCACAAAGAAATTGATCTTTTAAAGGGATTGAATAGCCCTCCACTACAACTTATTCAGATACATTTTAAAATGCTAGATAGTCTTTCTAGGGAACCTCTCCTGAATCATCATTCAACAAATGCCATTTGGAGAAAGTACTTAGATCCAGAAAAGAATTAAGATTTGTACAGCACCAGCACGAGAAAAGCCACTTCCTGTTTTATTAGATTGCTATTTTGATATCGCCTTGTCTTGTGAGCTGCCCAAAATCAGTTTGGAATTGGATGGCACATGAAATGAATGAATGAATCAATCAATCAATTAGTCAATGAAGCAGATATGGAAATAACTTTCCCATAAATATTTAGGGCTTTAAAAAGTAAAAACAGGACTGGTTCCCAGAAATGCGCAGGAAGTCCATCTAGCTGACAAATAAAAATAAATAATGTCTACAAAAGTATGTTCCTGATGAAAAGTTGCAGCTTTTTCTGACCAAATAGAGATATTCTGTATAAGGTTGCATTGGAAGAATATAAATGGGAGAATATTTGTGGCCAAACTATCCTTGGTAGTTAGGATTGTGATTGAAATAGCCATGACAACAACAAGAGTTTCTAGAGTGTAAACCAGAGGTGGGTTTCAGCAGGTTCTGACCAGTTCTGGAGAACTGGTAGGAGAAATTTTGAGTAGTTCAGAGAACCAGTAGTAAAAATTCTGACTGGCCCCGCCCCCATCTATTGTCTGCCTCCCAAGTCCCAGCTGATCGGAAAGAAATGGGAATTTTGCAGTAACCTTCCCCTGGATTGGGGAAGGAATGGAGATTTTGCAGTATCCTTCCCCTACCACACCCACCAAGCCACACCCACCAAACCACACCATGCCCACCAAACCATGCCCACAGAACCGGTAGTAAAAAAATTTGAAACCCCCCACTGGTGTAAACGTAACCTTTTATAGCACTTGTGACCCCATCTACTGTAGAAGACATCATTTTAACCAGGTGGACATCCAGTCTATGATACTTTAGGTTTTTTATGAGTTTCATTTAATTTGCTTTTATCTGGTCTTTAACCATACTCATTTCTATTTGATGGGAGAAAAAAAGTGAAGCAGGTGTTATTTCCATTTTACCTCCCTCACTGATTTCATGTAGATATTAAACAGTGTGGGAGAAAGAGAATTTGACGGACATTCTGAATCAGATCTGTCAGGAGGTTAAACACAGTGAGCTTATTTTTTAGAAATAGCCATTCGTTTAAGAGGCAATTGGAATCTAGCAATTATTTTCTCTGCCCAGCAAGAAATATATTATAGTTCACAGCTGAGTGCTCCTGATCTACAGGCCCCACGTAGGCTCCAAGCACCCTATTTCTGATCCCTCTGTACTCTGACATCCTAATGGCTGAATTTAGTAACATACAAAATGAAATTCAAGGAAGAAAAAAGTCTGGTCCAACAAGTTGGCAAGAAAAACCAAAAGCACAGGTATAGAATAGGTGCTACCTGCCTCAATATAGTAACCACAAGAAGGATCTTGGAGTCCTAGTGGACAATCATTTAAATATGAGCTAGCAGTGTGCTGCAGCAGCCAAAAAAGCCAATACAATCCTAAACTGCATTAATGGAGAGATAGAAGCAAGATCACATGAAGTGTTAATACCACTTTATAATACCTTGGTAAGACTACACTTGGAATACTACATCCAGTTTTGATTGCCATGATGTAAAAAAGATGTTGAGACTATAGAAAGATTACATAGAAGAGCAAAAAAGGGTGATTAAGGAACTGGAAGCTAAAACATACAAAGAACAGTTGCTGGAATTGAATATGTCTAGTTTAATTGAAAATAAGGACTAGAGGTGACATGATAGCAATGTTCCAATATCTATGGGGCTACCACAAAGAAGAGGGGGGTCAACCTATTATCCAAAGCACCTGAAAGCAGGACAAGAAACAATGGTTGGAAACTAATCAAGGAGGGAACCAACCTAGAACTAAGGAGAAATTTCCTGCAGTTAGAACAATTAAGCAGTGGAACAACTTGCCTCCAGAAGCTGTGGGTGCTCCAACACTAGAAGTTTTTAAGAAGAGATTGGACAACCATTTGTCTGAAATGGTACAGGATTTCTTGCTTGAGCAGGAGGTTGGACTAGAAGACCTCCAAGGCCCCATCCAACTCTGTTATTCTGTTAACTGGTCAATTTTTCAGCAGCTTTCCCACACCCAGTCCTGTGTCCATAATAAGATGAAAATAAAACAGAGAGATCTGTGGAATCATTCTTGCTACTATTCTGTCTCTAATTCCCCTGCCTCATTAAAAAAAAAAGGATAAAAATTGAATTGTTTAGAATTGGCCTTCTAGAAGGACAAGGAGATCCAGATCTAAAAGAAGCTTGTCCATTTTAATGACAGGTATTCATGAAAGGCCAATAAAAGGCACATTTCTCTGTTTTTTTCCCTACACTGATTATCCCACAGAGCAATCAAAAAAAAAATTCATTCCAACAATGACCTGAAAGTTAACCCAACTGAAATAAATATAACTAATCAAGGCCACAATAAACAATATGTTTTCCCCAGATTTTGGAACATTATAGTTTCTTCCCACATACCTTTGTTCATATAAAACACCACATACTCACAGAGAGAAAGAGAGAGGGAAAATGTGTTTGTGTGTCCAGCACAAAGTTTGCTAAATTCATCCAGTTGCTAGGTGATGCGTGTGCAGGGCAAGTAATTAGGCCTGCAGTCTGGCTTTAATACCAAGGCTCCAAGGAGAAATTAACCATTAGTTGAGATCTTCTGGCAAAATTGCTTGCCATTTCTATTCCAAAAGGGAGTGGAGAGACCATGAACCTCTAGATTCTAAAATCAAACTTTATTCTAGAACAGCTTTGAGGCAATTTAAGATAATAAGAAAATGAGAAACACACTCACCCATGCCATACATATATCAACAAGAAAAAGGGTAAGGCTGTTATCTGAACTCACAGCTCAAGCCCTTTGAACCTAAACATAATAAGTATACCATTGATTTTCATGTTGGCTTGAAGTATGACCTAATAAAAACCCAAATAGTCATTCATAGTGTTTCAAAAAAAACAACAATGTCAGACTTTCCAGGGAACATCATTTGATTACGGTACCTTCAAATTATACCATAGCAATTTATCTTGAAATTATATACCATTTGGGTGTAATTAGTGCCACTGTGCAGTAAATGAAGTTCAAATTTATATGGCTCTGGTATGAAAGGTTTTTGATGCAAGCATATTAGTACAAAATATAAACATGAGCATATAGAGACAGCTCTTATTTATAAACTTGAGTTACCTCCATTAGTATTTGGGCAACCTATGATTTCATAAAAAATATACTCTGCCCTTTTAAAAACAGCAGAACATGCAATAATGAACATAACTATAAATGTGCATGATATCCATTCCAAAATTAACATAAAGTCCTTTTTTTCAACTTTTAAGATAAATTAAGAACCTGGGTAAACTCTACAATACACATTTTACCTTTCATGTAATACATTTTGATAAATATAATAGAAGATGTATTTGAAATATTATTCTTTGAAGATGTGTGTTGTCTCCTTTAACAGTTAGTTTTTCTTACATCATTTCCACTTCCTTTGATCAATAACTATATATTGAGCCGGGGTTTCATCTATTTTTCTTCCAGCATCTTAACATATCAATGATGCCCTTCTAAATAATGAAGAAAAATCTTGTACATTTCTGAGGCCATTCAGTGCTATAAATTGACCTAAGTAATTCTATCATCAGTAACCAATGTTTAAAAAAACCATTGATGTTCAGATAGAGTTTGAGGTTTTTTTCTATTTGATCTATTATTAGTTATTTTAAGACTTCCATACTGAGTTTTGGGAAAGCCTTCAAATTTATGCCCTAAGCAATATACTGTACTTGGATATAGATTTTAACATATGAAGAGTTGTAAGTTTTTCATCTTCTACCAGGTGATGCTGAAGATGTCAATGAACTACATATCTCCATACTCCCTATTGTCTGTAATAAGGAGTCTTCTTGTACACACATAGATTTTCAAGCTACAAACATAAATGACTGGCTGTTAACTGGTATTATAGTGCATCTTCACAAAATGGAAAAATTGTTCATTATTGTTCCTATGTTCAGTTACTATATATATACAGCTTTAGATGAGTAAAAATAGGGACATAAGAGGAACATGTCCTTTTATCACCACTGCAATTATTTTGTTTGCTATACTTCCTATTCATTCTTAACAAGAGTCCATATCTGCCTTCATATCTGAAAGCAAAAAATCCTTCAGAGAGGAGTGACACTATTTAAAGTCCTCGGGTGTTTTTTCCTGGTGTCATGCAGCTGCCTTCCATAGCTGTAGCACTAGCATTAGAGAAAAATATCTCTAATATAGAGAATTGTAGCTGTGCTCTGAAGATATTTCTTTGCCTTTGACTTTGAGGTGCTACATGGTTCAAAGGTTTGTACCTGATTCAAGCGTTCAATTAAAATGATTAATTGATTCATCATCTTGAGTAAGAAGATATATTTAGAATAGAACATTTTTGGACATTCACTGTAAATTGGTCCAGTTTCTTATTTCCAGATATTTATATTTGGTTCCGTGAAATACATCAAACACATCAATATTGTAACTAATGTTATATTGCAGTGGTTCCACACAGGGGTGGGCTGCTGGGGGTTTGCAGGGGTTCGGGAGAACCTCTAGCTAAGATTCTGTGTTCAGAGAACCTCCAAATCCCACTCCTGGCTGGCCCCGCCCACCCCACCCCACCCCTCTCAGGAGTCCCCACACGGCCCATTTTGGCCTGTGGCCCACACATGCCTGTGCAGGGCATGCGTGGAGGGTCAGGGGGGTGAAAAACTGGTTTACCAGAAGTTTGGGAAGGCCTCCAGAGGGCCTCTGAGCCTGGGGAGGCCGTTTTCACCCTCCTGGAGGCTCGATGAAAGCCTCCGGAGCCCAGGGAGAGCAAAAATGCCCCACCGCCATGGTGCAGGAGGCAAACTAGGCCATGCCCACCATGGTCATGCCCACCCAGCAACCGGGCAGAGAACCCCTTGCTAAAAATTTTGAAGCCCACCCCTGGTTTCACCTGTGGTCCAAGGATCCCTGGGGGGGCTGCGATGTCTCACAAGAGGTCCCCAAAGGCTTGAAGAAATATTATGATTTAAATCTTGAGTTAAGTCTTGGTGGTCTGTAGCCATGGTCCATGGCCACAAAAGGTATTTAAAGGGTTTCTGTGGTGAAGAAAAGGTTGAGAATCACTGTTGTAGTGATTTCCATTCCTTCTGGAGTCCTACCAACAGCTGACCTACAGATCCTGCAGATATCACAGATAATCAATGATATATTTGCTTTTCTTTGCACTCCCTATAATCTTGAACAAGAAAGTAGAAACCATACAAGAGCCCACAAGATGCAACAAGAATGGCCATCAAGAAGTATCCCTTAGTTGTACAAATTAGAGGAATTATGGAAGACAGCTGAGATACAGGTTTCAGCCAATCAGCCACCACACATCCAACCTCCACTTTCCATCAAAAGGTTTGATGTTTTTAGCTTCAAGAAGCCTCAGAGTTTGCATCACCTTGCTAATCTCTCATTTCTCAGTAATATTTTTTGTGCACCAATCCTGTTGGCATGGATCAACTGTGTTTACTATTAGAGGCCATTATAGTTAATATTTTTTTCACTATTAAATAGGCTGAAAAAGAAGTTGAAAATCAAAATGCTTTAACACCAAAATCCCATACAACCTTTTCCAAAAGTAAATCCGATTAGTATTAAAGGGTCTCATTTTTTTTATTAGATATACATCGGATTACATTGTACAAATACTGTTTGGGGGGGTTTCGATTATGGAAGTCCAGCTCAAGATGATACAGCCTTAGTGCAATTGAAAATACGGGGCTCTAAGTTAGTTTGCTCTGTAAAGTCTGTCACATCTAAAAGATGGACACAAAAGACACCATGTTCATTTTCTGTTCCTTATCTCCCTGATTTCTTAGCTTTAAAGTAAATCTTTCTTTAGTGGCATATAAACTCATTTTATTAGGATTAGCTTAGTCCAAGTGAAATCCATTTCCCAAAAGATGAATACGAAGGCACTGTTATTTTCACAAATATTTAAGAGCCTAAATTCCTGATTTTTAGATGTATGCCATATTCTTATTAATACTTTTGCAATTGTTTTATATTCATAGTAATATTTTCCTAGTGTTCTCAGCCACTTAATCCCCATTCCTATACCTCAAAGGAGTAGAATAAAACAAGTAAAAAAATAAAACTATAGTCACTAACTATCACTAGAGTTGGCATTGTTCATCAAAGGAATATATACAGGTAGCCCTCAATATATGACCATAATGGAGCTTGTCCAATACAGTCATATCAGAGGTGGTATTCAGCAGGTTCTGAAGTAGCGGAAAATTTGAGTAGTTCGGAGAACCAGTAAATACCACCTGTGACTGGCCCCGTCATCTATTCTCTGCCACCTGAGTCCCATCTGATCGGGAGGGAATGGAGATGTTACAGTATCCTTCCCCTGCCACACCCACCAAGCCACGCCCACCAAGCCACACCCACAGAACCCATAGTAAAAAAATTTGAATCCCACCACTGAGTCATATGTTGTAATGGTTGTAAAAAAATCCTGATTTTACTTCTTTTTTTGCAGTGGTCGTTAAGCAAATGCCATGAACCAATGGTTTGCTTTGGGTATGGCCTTGCCAAAAATCATATAAGTAAGTATCAAACATGGTCAAGACTGTGGGATGCTGCAAATGCCTGCAATAAGTCTCCCCTTTTTTTTACTAGTCATAACTTCCAACAGTCACTAAGCAATCAGTTGTAGCTTGATAGAGCAGTGCAGATCAAGACCAGCCTTGACCAAAAAATGTAAGAACAATTAAGAGAGCCATTAAGATGAAAGAAAGGACAACTCAGTTCAGGGAGAGGAGGGGGCATGAGAAAGAGACTCAACATAACTCTTTCTTGATTCTATTTGGTATAATAGGGGCAGGGAAAAACTCAGCCAGCTTTCAATCTTCTGTTATTATACCTTAGGTATTGTTGTGGCTCCATTGCCTGAGCCTGGGCTATCGACAGATGCAGACTCTGAGAATGAGGAAGAGGAGTTGGCAAGGCCTCCCTCTCCAGGACCCTCCTCTCTGGCAATGCCTTTGGTGTCCGCCGAAGAGCAAGAGATAGGGCCGGGGCCAAGCACGTCCACGCAGCCACAGATGGACAGTGATGAGGGTAATGAATCTTGGCTGGATCCACGCCAGCGTCGCAGAGATAAGCACGTGCAACAGAAGAAAAGCGTGCCCGAGATTAGGCTGAGTCACTGGACCACACCCCACAGGATATAAAAGGGAGCGTGGTGGCCAGTCAAACCTTGTGACGAACAAAGCTGAAAGCTTCCATGCCATTCTGCATTGTCGGACTTTTGCTATAAGACTTTGCTGGATTATCTCTGGACTTGATTGTAATTATTGAGCTGTTTCTTTGGATGTATCAGAAGTGGGGAGAAGTTATCTCTCCTCTTCGTAAATAATAAACTCTTGGCAGGCAGCCACTAGGTTGTTGCCAAGTTCTGTTATCATAAGGAAAAGGATTTTGCCAGCTGGTTTGGTCTTTAACTCTTGAACGTCTGTTGGTGTGTGTGCATGTGGTTGGGGACAGAACAGGTATAATAGGCAAGAAAAACCAAAAGTAAACATATTAACTGGGTGAAACCAGGTTTAATAGCAATAACTGTGAGAGGAATCTTGAGTCTTAGTGGACAACCAGCTAAATATGAGCCAGCAGTGTGCAGCAGCAGCAAAAAAAGCTAATGCAATCCTAAACTGCATTAACAGAGGAAACAATCAAGATCAAGTGAGGTACTAATACCATTCAATACCATGAGCTGCGGTGGTCAAGTGATTAGAGTGCAGTATTGCAGCTACTTCTGCTGATCACCGGATGCCAGCAGTTTGGCAGATCGAATCTCACCAGGCTCAAGGTTGACTCAGCCTTCCATCTTTCTTAGGTTGGTAAAATGAGGACCCAAATTTTGGGGGGGGCAATATGCTGACTCTGTAAAACTGCTTAGAGAGGGCTGTAAAGCACTATGAAGCAGTATATAAGTCTAAGTGCTATTGCTACTCTATAAAGCCTTAGAAAGACCACTGCATCCAGTTTTGGTCACCACACAATAAAAAAGATGTTGGGACTCTAGAAAAAGTGCAGAGAAGAGCAACCAGGATGATTAGGGGACTGGAGACTAAAACATATGAAGAATGGTCACAGTAACTGGGCATGGCTACTCTAGTGAAGAGAAGGACCAGGGAGACATGAAAGCAGTGTTCCAATATTTGAGGGACGGCCACAGAGAGGAAGGGGTCAACGTATTTTCCAAGGCACCTGAAGGCCAGACAAGGAATAATGGATGGAAACTGATCAAGGAGCGATTCAACTTAGAAATAAGGAGAAATTTTCTGACAGTGAGAACAATCAACCAATGGAACAGCTTGCCTTTGGAAATTGTGGAAGCTTCATCCCTGGAGGCTTTCAAGAAGACAGTGGACTGCCATTTGTCACAAATGGTGTAGGGTCTCCCGCTTGGGGGGGGTTGGACTAGATGACCTACAAGATCCCTTCCAACTCCGTTAATCTGTATCTGTACCTTACATCAGAGGTGAGGAATGATGGCTCAGGAATTTTGGGAGTTGAAGTCCACAAGTCATAAAAGGGCCATAATTCCCCACCCCTGCCCTACAACAATAACAACAATAACAATAGTGTCTGTTTCCTGATCTGCCATACTTGGAGACACGTTAGGCTGCTCTAGAAAGTGAAAAATATAAGTAAAGTTACTCCACTAGTTACCAAGAGTTGGAGATTGACTTAAGAGCATTTTTACCTTTTTAATGCAGATGGGGGGTTGCTAAAACATTTGGGGTTTTTTTCATTACATGAAAGGGGGTTGGGGAGAAGGTGAAGAGGCTCAGATATAATTCGTCAACAGTTCAGGAATAATCTGTGTGAGTTAAACAGACTCAGAGATTTTTTAATTGTTAAATCATTCATCAAGTGTTAAGCAGCTTACTAGTGCAAGAACGACAATGTTATCACTTAATAACTGTTTTGTACATGGCCTTTGTTAATAAGTAATTATCACAGCCTGTTCTTTTCACATTTCTTTTTCTTTTGACTTAGCTGTTTTAAATCTCTATCCGCTCATTCCACCAATACGTGAATAAAGAATAATTTAAAATAACATTTTGATAATCTACTGAAATTATCTGCGCTACACAAAAACCTGGTGAAATGTTTTGGTGTTAACTGTGCCCATGTGTCTGCATGGCATCTGCAATTACAATACTGATTTTTTTGCAGTGATCATAACATGGAGTTTATTGATATTGTTTTGTCCATTCGTCATTAATATCAATATGCATTCTTTCCTGAAAGTTTATCCAATGGCTTGTAACAGTTCTAGCTTATCTCAATGACACAACATCTAAATCAGAAAAGAAGCAAAATCACTGTTATTTTTTTAGTGCATGTTTAGATAGAACACCACACAGAAAAATGATAATTTAAATATTCTCTACCATGTTTGGTAGCTTCCCTACTGAGGGATGGTACAGAATGATACATTGTGATGAATGTAAAATGGTGGTCAGGCCATGAGCGCTGTCCTTAAACCAGAGTTCCCCAGCCTTCAACTCACACAATCCCTCTTATCCATATTGGCTAGATATAGTAGATTTCTATAGTAGTAGAAATCCTATCCACCTGGAAGACAGCAGATTAGAGAAAGCTGGATTAAAGAAATGCCCAGTTTTTAAAAAAAAGAAAAGAAAAACGCAATGCGAATGCCCCAAAAATGATGCAAGATGGCAGACATAGTATTCTGAAGCAAACACCCTCCAAAGTACTAGTTGTAACTTTAACAGACTCTTCCAAGTCTGAAAGGAAATCTCTCTCCCGACCTTGCCTTTACAGCCCAAGAAACTAGGGGGGGTCCTGTCTGAGTTTGCCATATCTACATTCTTTCTGGGGGCTAAGCTGCTTCTTATCCAACCATTCTCCTGACTGTAGCTCTTTGCCCTGAATCTCATACCTTTACAATGTGTATCTATTAATTAATTAATTAATTAATTAATTAATTAATTAATTAATTAATTACTGTAAATTAGCAAACTTACATATGAAATTTGAATGCATGAGACTATTGAAAAGAAAGATAAATTAGTTTATTGAATAATTTCCGTTTTTAAAAATTCAATAGGTATACCGCCCAACTCCCAACAATTCCGTTTTTAAAAATTCAATAGGTATACCGCCCAACTCCCAACAATTTTGATAGATTACTAAAAAAAAACACCCTGTAAAATAAATCCATAAATCACAGATTACAAAGAGAAACCAAGAGAAAAATATAAATAAGTATGGAGAGGGGGGGAAGGAAGACAATGACAATATTATTTGATGGCATTTTATAGCATTTTAGCTATTTATTTATTTATTTATTTATTTATTTATTTATTTATTTATTTATTAAATTTATTTATTTATTAAATTTATATACCGCCCTATTCCTGAGGGACTCAGGGCAGTGAACAGCGAACGATAAAAAATACATGTAATACAAATGTTAATTAAACAAAAACCAATTAAAATATACTAAACACTCTGGTCCTAGTTAATTCAAGACATCCCAGTTTAAAATAAAATCGAAAGCAATATAAAGGGAAAGTTAGGCCAGGCCGGCCTGCTGAAACAGGAATGTTTTGAGGGCACGGCGGAAAGTGCGCAGATCCGGAATCTTCTGTATCTCTGGGGGGAGCTCGTTCCAGATGGTGGGTGCCCCCACAGAAAAGGCTCTCCCCCTGGGGGCTGCCAGTCAACACTGTTTGGCTGACGGCACCCTGAGAAGCCCCTCTCTATGGGAGCGTACTGGGCGGTGAGAGGCTATTAGTGGCAGAAGGCGGTCTCGTAAGTACCCCGTAAGCATTTATTTATTTTTATATAAATAAATATTTATATTTAGCTATAAATATCACCACATTTTGTGGCACCATTTCATTTGAACTCAGGTGGGTCCAAATTTCATCAGTGTCTTTTTCACAAAGAATTTACCAAAATTCACAAATATCTCCATAGAGGTGAAATGTAAGGCATTTTTTCACACTCAAATGTTTAAGAAAATCAAATTGAATCATCTACTCAGACAGAGTTCTTCAAGATCTAAAAGTTTTTGATTTAATCTCGGCAGGTGTCACTTAATCATATTTGACTTTTTTTCTCCTTGCAAAATTGTCATCGTTCATAGCTTTATGGCAGGCAGCTGCAATATGGCCTTTCCATGCTGCATTGATTGAATTTGGCCAGTGAAGAACAGTAAAATATTTTTCATTTCATTTGGAAATGCTAACAGCAAACTCCTTGCACACACAAACATTTCTTAACAAACAGGACAATGAACTTGAATTTAACATAATAAGAATGTCAGAGGAAATAAAATGGACTGATTTGTTTAGTCATATTTTACACCCAATCAAAGTTTTCTTTATTCTTTCTGGTTTTCATGTATTTCAATTAAACCACACACTTTGTAATCTTGATTCACAGTGTTTAAATTTATTTACACATTTTTCTTATACCCCTGTCAGTCTTCACTAAATGGAAAAGACTTGAATTTCTTAGGTAAGGTCACAAGAAACCCAAGAATTTATGATAATATTTATTGAAGAATGCTAGGAAGGTCTATCTCAGGGGTGTCAAACTCAAGGCCTGGGAGCCAGATTTGGCCCGCGGGGGTACTTAGAACTGGCCCATGCCGCCACTCTGGAAACAGTGAAGGACCGACCTGCAGTGGTTCTGCCAGCAAAAATGGGCTCCCAAGCTCCATTTTCACTGGCAGAGGGTTGCAGGAGGCCATGGTAGCCAAAAACAGACCTCAGGAGCCCGTTTTTGCTGGCAGAGTGCTTGGTCACTACAGGCTCCCCAGACATGAGTGACATCGAGCTGGCCATGCCCCCCCTGAACCCCCAAGGTCAAACACAACTCTGATGCAGCCCTAAATGAAATTGAGTTTGACATCCCTGGTCTATCTCAAAGAATTTCAGCATTCTAATTAAATATATAACTGGCTAAATATACACTATGTTCAACCCCTCATGTGTTTCTTTTTTTCTTCCTTCCTATGAAACACACAGTTTGGTTCCCTTTTTCTGACTCCATCTCTCCTTTGTTTTGAACAACAATCAGATTTTCTCTAGTTTTGTTCTTCACTTCAGTTAGTTTGAGAACTAACTTCCACAGTCTGCTGGTTTTTTACCTTTCCATCAGGTGAAAGATAGAAATTTCTGATCAGTAGCTCCTTCTCCTTAATTTCTGACTTATACCAGGATTAGAACAGATGAGGTATAACTATAGGACCATAGACACATCATATATTTTTATCTGTAATGATAAAAAATAGAAACTTTCTTTATTTCAGAATTGTCATATTGCAGCTTTTTAAAATCAATTTTCTCTATTCTCATTTGGATTTCTACATTATTTGACATTGTGGTAATATGACCTAGGCTCTGTATTTCAATTATTTAAAACAGTTGAACCCAGACAATTATAGTTTTTGGAGGTCTTAACAATCTGCAAATAAGATGGATATTTTTTTCTGGCTTTAAAAAGGGTAGCCATGTAAGTCTTCAAATCAGTGGCTGAATTTCTAAACCTTCCATACTTCTAAATCTATTTTTTACTACAGTACAGGTTTCGAATACTTTTTCAACATGCATTTATGTTTCAATATTCTAGATTGTTCTGATTTACCGTATTTTTCGGAGTATAAGACAGACCTCCCCCCCCCCAAAAGAGGGTGAAAATTTGGATGCGTCTTATACACCGAATGTAGCCCCGCCCAGCCTCTCAAATGGAGATTTCAGAGGCTGAAAAAGCAAGGCGCAGAGCTCACAAGCAACAAACCTGTTGCTAAAGTTCACCTCTGGGAACAGCTGATTGGGGATATTCCGGGAGGCCAATCTACCCGCCAATCAGCTTTTTTCTTATTTTCCTCCCCAAAAACTAAGGTGCGTCTTATACTCCGGTGCGTCTTATAGTTCGAAAAATACAGTAAATAGATTTTCGCTGCAAAATTGCTATATGAGTAATTTTCATTAAACAGCATTATGCTTTCTACTCTGTAAACATTGTATATTATGAACTCATAAGTGTGTAATATAAGCTTCTGCCCAGCCACAAATATATTTAAGTCCATTTAAAGTTCCCTAATCTTATTTTGTTAACAGAACATTTCTGTTTGGTATTATATCTCAGAATCTGAAGCAAAGTACTCACTGAGTTATTCCATGCCACCATCTGTTCCATTTGCACTTTAAATCAAACCAACATTTTCTCTACTTTGTCATCACCACCTGCAGATCAAAAACACATTCATCATCATTTTGTCTACACACTTGCAAATCTGACACTCACAACAACACTTGCAGCCAATCATACACATTCAGAACTAACCAATAAAAACATACGCCAAACAAGATTCAGTTTCCTAGCTTCAAACTTGCTGGTAGCTGAGTTCACTGCCTCTCAAAATAACAAGCAACTCTTCCCCTTTGCTTCATTAAAAAAAGTAAAATATTTCTTGTTACCATAATTTCACACCACAATAGTTGTCAATTTCTCTCTCTCTCTCTCTCTCTCTCTCCACCCCCCTCTCTCCCTCCCTCCCTCCCTCTCTGTGTGTATAAGTGTATAAATAGAAATAGCTAGATATAGATATTTCAATATATACTACTAAAACTCCCCTGTTTGTCTGTGTCTTAACTGCATGAAACGGTATATCATAGGGCAACAATTTTTGAACCAAGGTACCACAAATGGGCTAACTTACAAAATGCATTCAAAATCTAGAATCTATGACTCCAGTGGAAGTGAAATTTGGCAAATTTCACAAAACACTTTATGGCATAAAAAGCATCATAAAATATTTTATGACATAATACAAAATATCATGAAACATTTCCTGTGGTCAGCTCCTGAGTTTTTATTGCACTGTACAGTTCAACCTGGACTATTTTCAAGGCAGATACATCTCAGATTATCTTCCCAATTTTTAAGACGTTTTCTAGTGAAGGCAGTACAATAGAAGCTCTGTTAAAGACATTGAGGAATCTTGTCAGGATATAGTCCAAAATGATGACCCAACAGATCGTGGGTTGTCTAATTTGTATACTGCATATATATATTTGTAACATATGTGTATTATTTTGCAATTTTATAAAAGCATTCTTCCTGATAATGGACTAGTCACAAGATAAATTTGAGTTTTAAAATTATTACCAAATTTATTTATTTATTTATTTATTGGTTTGATTTATATGTCGCCCTTTTCCGGAGACTCAGGGCGGCTTACAATGCGTTAAACAATAGCCTTCATACTTTTGTCTATACCTGCTTAGTAGGGCTTTCGGGGGCCCCCAAGCGGTGTTCTTCTTTATACAAAGTCAGCTTATTGCCCCCATAAACTGGGTCCTCATTTTACCTACCTCGAAAGGAAGGAAGGCTGAGTCAACTTTGAGCCTGGTGAGATTTGAACTTGCAGTAATTGCAGGCAGCTGGTTTTATTTAACAGTGCTTTAGTCTGCTGCGCTACCAAGGTCCTTCCTGTACCACATCATTAATCTTTGTGAAACATGTTAACTCAGATCCAGGGTTCTGGCAGAAACCTTATAAGTAATTTAAATTCTATTTTATTTCTATTTCATAGTTTCTATTCAAAAATGGAGTAAGTGAATGAAAGAAAACTTAAAACAGAGGGCAGTGTCAGGCAATTGAGAGAAAATTCAAATAGGTAGCTCCCTAAAGCAAGGATATTGAGTGTGGAAGGTTGCCAAGAAGCTGAGCATTATGGGTTTTGCAACATCTTATAACTAGTATTATGGAATGTGTACAATTGCAGAGATTTAATGGAATCATTGTGCGGTAGAGCTCACTCAATATTTTGACAAAATTGTTTTGTCTTTCATTTTGTTTGTATTTCAGGGAAAGCAATAATAAATTCTAGCTCCAGCTGAACAGTCTGAAAAATACATTCATCTTCCCTGAACTTTGCTGTTTGCTTGCAGACATTTCATTACCCAACTAGATAACATAATCTGTGCTATTGAGTGTTGAGTTTGTACAGTACAGTAGCTTACTCTTTCATTGTTGATAGAAGTGTTGCTTTCTCTCTTGTCATTCCTTAATTGGAGTATTGTTTTCTGCATGAATATTTGTCAGGGTTAATCCTTGCTTATCTGCATGTCAGCTGCTGGAGGGAATAAGTTCTGATCTTTTTGTTTTCTTCTTTCATTTTTATGTTGTGTAAATTGGTTTATCTCTATGTTTTGTCAATGGAATTATGTCAAGAGTCTGGCTAGAATAGCCTATGGCAGGCTACAAATAACCCACTGTTTGTCTATTTCTGGCTGTACAGGTACAATAGACATAATTGGAGGATAATGGAACCTGTGATTCCACAAATCTGTACAACCTGAAATAGGGAAAAAATAATCTACTGGTAGGTTATTTTTACTGAACTTTTTTTTAAAAAATGAGGGAGTGCTACATATCTTCCTTGTCCATGAAGAACAGTACAATTTTTAATTACACACATACACTGTTTATAGTTTTATTGTATTTTTTCTTCAAAGCTCCTTAGAGGCTTGATATTTCAACTTTTGACAGGTTGGCAATAAATGGGAAAGACATTCATATGGATCCAGATTTATAGGGAGAAGACAGAGTTTCTTCATAGTGTAAGTACTTTTTCCAGGTTGAGTAAAACAGATAAGTTTAACTGTAAAGTGTTTTCCCAATACTGTTTAACTGTAAAGTGTTTTTACAAAAATGTAAAAAAAAAAGTTTCTTCTAAGCTACATTATGCAGTGACCAAAAGACAACTTTAAAAGCCATACTGAATAAATAGGCATCATTTCCTTTCAAGTCCATATTGGGATTGTGTTTGCTGAGTAATTAGTAAATTATCTTCAATTAAAGTCCATTCTTTCCTGCATAGAATTGGAAATTTTTCTATTAGTCAGTATAATATATTGGTCTCTAATTTTATGTGGGGGGAATAATAAATAAAATAATAGATAAAATAAAATAATAGATAAAATAAAATAAATATATTAACTAAGAAAATATATGGGCTAGAGTTTCATGGTCTTCCAAGGCAAAGGGACAGGTGTGTTCTGCAAATTCACAGAATAAGACTTTAAAGCCAACTAAAGAAAAATGCTTTATAATGCATTGGGCAGGTAATATTAAACAGGAAATGTTTCCAATTTTTATACCACAAATATCAGACACCTGGTCACTCTGCTCCACCTGGAGAGTATGGGCAAACTATGGTTCTAATTTCAAGCAACATTTCAAGCAAAAACCAGTAAGGCTTTTCTTGAGTAGTCACATAGGTCAGTGGTGGGATTCAAGTAATTTAACCGGTTCTCTGCCCTAATGATTTCTTCTAACAACCAGTTTGCCAAACTGCTCAGAAAGTTAACAACCGGTTCTCCCAAAGTGGTGCGAATTTGTTGTGGTCTGCCAGCAACCTGCGGAGCTGGCAACGGAATTAGACCGTGAGGAGGCTGAGGAAGAACATGGGCCAGTCCTGGAGGCTGGGGAAGGGTCGGATGAGGGCTCTGCGTTGGAGGCAGAGATGGGGCCAGAGCCATCTGGGAGTGATGTGCGGACTCCGGAGCCTCCAGAGGCTGACAGCAGAGAGGCAGAGGAACAGGAGGAGCCTAGTGCATGCATGAGAAGAGCTGCCAGAAGGCAAGAGCAGCTAAAGCAAAGAGGACAATTCGGGAGTAAGGCCAAGAGATGATTGGCCCCTCCCATAAGGCTTAAAAGACCAGCAACGACTCTTGGGCTCTTTGTCGGAAAACAACATTGATAGATAGGCTGCTAGTGGACCACAACAGTGAGTTGGGGTGTAAGAGAGTGACTGACCCAAAGTCACCTACCTGGCTTTCATAGCTAAGGCAAGATTTGAACTTACAATCTCCTGCTTTGTAGCCTGATCTCCTAACCACAAAACCAAACTGGCTCTCCAGATAGTTGAATCCTTAATATTATTCAATTTACTCATCACCAGTCACTGACTCCAATATATTTTTATGTGTATACATATATACACAAATATACTTCCTAGCAACTTAGCATTTAATAATCAACCTTTGCAGTACCTTATGCATAAAGTAGTTATGTAACCCTGCTATTAATTTTTAGTTTTATTTTACTACTAGTTTTTTTTTAATTAGTATTCTGTGACTTGCCTTCATAGCTTTGTGGTGAACCATTTTCTTTCATTTTACTGATGTTAGAAATGTTTATGCTTTTTAATTTGAACCTTGTATCTTTTAATAACAATTGTATAAAATGTTGATCAGTGACCATAACAAAAAAGATTAAATATGTGAAAGAATACAGCTGTTGTCCAATGATAAAATTTTTCTCAATTAAAAAAGTAAAAGTGCTCTAAAATGAGCTTTTGTGGCAATAAAGTAAATTATATATAGCAGAGATTGCTATTGAAACATCTAGATAGAACTATAGTTTAGGATTTTGCTAAAACCTCATCTTAGTTTGGTTCTTTTTTTTTTCTCCTCCTAGAGTGTTGACTTATAGTTAATATCGCACTCTCTACTTAAAGCTATTTTAAAATATAATGTAACTTATTATTTGTGTGAGAGGATGGAATTATTCAAGAACCCTGCATTTTATGGGAGATTATGAATCATGCTAGATCTCAAAATAGAAATTAGTGTGATAGTGTACTTGATTAATGCTACCTAGTCAATATACAGTAGTTAAAGTTTCACTGATCTCAAAAAAGAAGTGCATAATATAGGGGTGGAAAACTTTGCACGTGATTCTCGCGCTCTCTTCCAAGGAACTTTTTCATATTTGTTACTCTATTTTTTTTAGTTATTTTTCTTCTAATCCACCCATCCTCAACCTGATACTCTTCAGTCATTTTAGAAATAAGACTAGGAAATCTGGGGACTGATAAGGCTATTTCATTTGAGTATGTATGTATGTAGATATGTATGTATGTACAGTATGTATGTGTGTATTTCTTTCTTTCTTTCTTTCTTTCTTTCTTTCTTTCTTTATTTATTTATTTATTTATTTATTTATTTATTTATTTATTTAAAACTTTTATATAGCTGCCCAACTCTAATTCTGTGTTGCTGTCAATCAACAGTTAAAACAATGTAGAAAACCATATTAAAACAATAAAACTAAACACATGAAAACATTAAAAACAAAAACCTGCCGCCAAATCAAACTCCTAATGTGCAGTAATCCAATTTGATCCCAACAATTTGGCTGGGGGTGGGGGGTGGGAGAGATAGGCCTTCAAAGCTTTACGGAACGCTAGGAGGGTGGAGGCGTGCTGAAACTTCAGGGGGTAGAGTGTCCTACAGGGCAGAGGCTGCCACAGAAAAGGCACGCTTCCTAGCTCCCATCAGATGGCAATATTTAGGGCAAGGGATTAGGAGCACATCCAATCTATCTGATCTGACAGGCAAGTAGATGTCCTCAGAGAAAGCTGATCCTGCAGATAACCAGGCCCTGTACCATACAGGGCTTTAAAAGAGCCCTGGTGGCACAGCAGACTAAAGCACTGTTATTAACATCAGCTGCCTGCAATTACTGCAAGTTCAAATCTCACCAGGCTCAAGGTTGACTCAGCCTTCCATCCTTTCTAAGGTAGGTAAAATGAGGACCCGGATTGTGGGGGCAATAAGCTGACTTTGTATAAATATACAAAAGTATGAAGGCTATTGCTCAACGCATTGTAAGCCGCCCTGAGTCTCCGGAGAAGGGCGGCATATAAATCAAATAAAAAAATAAAAATAAAAAAGAAGTGATGACTAGGACCTTGAAAGAAACCGGAAATCAGTGTAGCTCACACAACAGAGGTGTTACATGGAGAAACCTGGGGGGACATTACTTTGGATGCTGCTGCATTATGGACCAGATGAAGTTTCCAGTTGGCCTTCAAGGGCAAATCCATGTAATGTGCATTGCAGTAATCCAAAAAGGAAATGACCAAAACATGAATGACCATGAGTAAAGCCTCCTTGTCCAGGAAAAAAGTTCAATTGGCACACTAGACAAATCTGTGCAAAGCCCACCCAGGTCATGGCTGCCACCTGTCCCTCAAGCAGAAGCCACAAGTCCAGAAGGAGCCCCAAATTATGCACCAGCTCAGTTCAGGGAAGTGCCGTTCCATCCAGAGTCAAAAATGAAGTATCCTCTGGGCCGGGGAGGGGAGGCAAAACGCACAACCCTCTGTTTTACCAAGGTTTGGTCAAAGCCAGTTCTTTCCCATTCAGACACTCATCCAGCACCACCACATTGTCCCTTGTCTGACTAGGAGATGTATAATTGTTTCAGTATCATCAGCATATTGATGGTACTGAACTGTTAATCTTGCCTTTCCTCTCCCTGAACTTTCCTCTCTGTTGAAAGAAGAGCTATTTTGGTTCCTCCCAAATCAAATGTTTGCCTAAAGTCTTGAATTAATTTTATCTGGTTTCTTTAGGAATGGAGAAAGAATGTTATCCTGTCTCCCTCAGGCATCAGAGTTTCTTGAGCCAGCACTGTTAACTATTCCTATTGTGCAGTTTTATATGCTTTTTTCCTATAAATAAAAGATATCTTATATCCTGAAAGATTTTACCTGTTTATCTGCATGTATGTCATTCCTTTTCATATTTATTTTACTTTAAACCCTGGCATCTTAGAGTTACTATTTTATCTGTTAGAATACTATCCTAAATTCAAACAAAATCTGCATTAGCCATATGATTCAGGCTAAAGAGATTGAGATGCCTTTCTGAATAATGTTACTGAATCCCACCTATTGTTTTAATCATGAGTGATAGTCACACTCCTTTATTAAATAATCCCCTTTGCTTTGTGCTGGCCATTTAATTCTGAAGAAGAATTCTATTTATTGGACCATGTTTGCTGGATTTTTAAAGTATTTCACTGTGTTATGTATATCTTATCTTTAAGAAAGTATGACATTTGAAGTCTAATAAAGAGGGAAGGAGTTATAGTATGTCCATTAGCATAAAAATTGTGCCATTTTAGGAAAAATTAAAAGTTCTATACCTACATATAGTTTTATTGAGTTTATTTATTAAAATGTTTACAGTCTGCCCGCTGTCCTTAGGCACTTAGGATGGGCACCAACCAGGGGTGAGTTCTACTTACCTTTATTACCGGTTCGCAATGAGGCCGTTGCTTTACTCGCGCGCACACGTGCTCTTCTGTGCATGTGCAGAAGCGTTCTGATGACATCAGGGTCGGTGGGCAGAGCCTGCCACAAGTTTTACTACCCATTCTATAGAACTGATGTGAACCGGGGGCCACCCACCACTGTCACGAACCCATCCAGTATATGTTAAAACAATAAACTAAAATAAATAGTAGCCGAAACATCCAAACAACAAGAGTTGTTTATGTATCCCATTTTCTCTAATTAAATGAAAAGTGTAAATTGGATTGTATATGTTTGAATGTGTTAATCAAGATAGAGTGACCTATCCTCTCATATTGCAATACTTCTTCTAACCAACTCTAACCTATAACATTGATTCTTCCTGGAAGCCATTTAGGACTATGTAGGAAATGAAATTGCAGTTGATACCTTTTAACCACTCATTTAACCAATGCTGTGGGCAGGGAGCAGAAAGCAAGGGGAAGATATAAAGGTTGAATGGTTCATCAGCTTCTAGAGCTGAGGATGCTTCATTGATTTAACAGGTCATCACTGGATCCAACTCAAGTTTATTAAATGCTTGGTAGCTTAGGATGGAATGGCTTCCCAGGAAAGCAACCAGCCATTGAATGGGAGAGGACATATCAGGAACCGCAGCCATTTGGACCTGGGACTGCTCCTAGAATGGAATAAAGAGATGGAAACCTTTTAATCTGAAACAATTAAGAGGAAAAATAGCAGTTTTGAATCATAACTGAAAAACATAGGCACGAGAGCTATGGGCTAGAAGTAGGAACAAGACAATGCCATCCATTTCTATACCAAGGAAGTGGTACAGGTCATGGGCTAATCAGAAAGTATGACCTTGATCTTGGTTTATTTGTTGTTAAATATCTGGCTAATTCTCTAGACTCATGGATTCACCTGGAGGCATCTCGTTTATCTGCCAATGAAAACAACTAAAAGAAAAAAGGTCCCAGTCTTTGAATCATTCATTGTGTTTTTCTCTAGGATGTTATCTGCGAGGAGGGAAATTTCACTGTAGATCAAGATGAATACATTGCTGAATACAACTCTTCCTCTCATTCCCCTGCCTAACTAGTCACCATTCTCTACAAACTCCTTGTAAAGGAGTTTGAAATCGGTTGAAAATCCTTTTGTATGTGGTCTCGCTGCTTTTTCTTAGGAAACTTATACTTTTGTGGAAGTCTCTTTTCTTTCTGGAATGTGGAGTTTTTCAAGCTCTCTCATCACTATACCGCTGAGTACTTGTTATGTTTTGAGAGCTGCAAACTATTGTACCTGATAAGCAACCCTGCTCCCTGTAAAAGACTTGCTTCTATGGATATTCTTTTTCTGTGGCTCTGCTTCCAGTGTATAGAGAATGACGTTTTGCTTGAATTTCTGCCAGTTTTCAGCTGCTTTGCCAGATATTTTCAACGCTTTTGGAACTCACAAATGATGCTTTTTGTTCAGAGACAGGCAGCTCATTAGATGGCGCTCACCTGATGTTATCAAAGGAAAAATCCTCCAAATATACAGTATATACATATATTTGCTATTAGTCTGTTTGTCCTTAACTGATTATTCCAATTTTTTTATACATGTAGGTTTCTAAAAGAGTTCAGCAGCTTCAGTATCCCTGTATTTTGGGACAAGATTGTCCCATTGTATGCTTCTGCAGAGCAGGAGATTGGAGATTTTGTGAGTATGACACCCATATTTTGCATTTTACTGTGCACCTTTTGATCATGATTGCTGAACATTGAGAATACTTTTCTGTCATAATCTTAGATAAACTTAGATAAATCCAGGATGTGTAAAACAAAGAAAGAGAGGAAGGAAGGAAGGAAGGAAGGAAGGAAGGAAGGAAGGAAGGAAGGAAGGAAGGAAGGAAGGAAGGAAGGAAGGGAGAGGGAGGGAGGATTGAAAAACATTGTCCTGCCTGCACCCTGTAATTACAGCAAGAGACCAGGTGAAAGTGAATTGGGCTATCATTTAGGAAACCTCTTTGAAGAAAAACCTGGCAAGGCTTGGGTGTTTTTGTTTGCTCTTTCCATTTTATGGAGATAAAAAGAATAATAGAAATGAAAATGTTATTTGGGAAAGATAGGACATTGTGAAGAGATGGGAGGTTAATGAATGTTTAGTAAATAAAATACTTGAAAGAGAATTGGTGTAGAAGTAATATTGGTGGAATTTCAGGCTAAGGAAGAAATCAGAGTATGACATGACTGTTTCAACAGACACGGGTGAAAGAGAGAAAGTTTATGGGGTGTTTAATATGATCTATGCTTCATTTTGGTTTTCAGTAGAATCCAACCCAAATCCTGATGCATCAAAAAATTGGATCTAGCTTTGAGGATCCTGCAGGAGACTCACCTCTGTCTTTCAACAGTTAAATAGGTCTGGTCTGGTTCTCTCGAATCCTGACTCTTCTTGTTCTCTCAATCCAATTTATACAAAATCTGCATAGATTCACACCTTGGAAACATCATGGCTTTTCTTGGAAAGATTGTGCCATTGTAAGAGCAGCCTGCCAGGCTCAATTGGAAAGAGACCATGAAAGCTTTAAAATAAAGGTGAGGGACCACCACATCCAGTCTTCCCAGCCTCCCTTCTGATCCAGTCTCCTGATGGTC
The DNA here is from genome assembly GCF_029215685.1 of Pituophis catenifer annectens. Taxonomy (NCBI): domain Eukaryota; kingdom Metazoa; phylum Chordata; class Lepidosauria; order Squamata; family Colubridae; genus Pituophis; species Pituophis catenifer. The sequence continues at coordinate 230,315,232 of NW_027256882.1, read as the reverse complement.
AGGTATCAGGTGATCATCATAATGATCCCTGCTGCTGCTGTATGCTCAGCGGCAATAGACATAACGCCTCTGCAGTCATACCAAAATTAACCTCTATCTCCCTCTCTAAATGTTTCCCTGTTATCTCCCACTTGTCTTGATACCTAATACTGTTCCTACAGCTGCTGTATCATATTAGGTCAGAGGGATGAAAACGAATGCCATTTTCCTGATGGCTTATGCAGAATTGTGGTAATTTGAATCAAGTCTCCCTGGGGTTTTTTTTTTTCCTTTCACTGTCTCCATCGTTTTCTTCCTCCTCTTCTTCTTCTCCCCCCACCTTTCCACCCATCTCCTCCGTTCAGAATATATTTTGGGACACTGGCGGGTTGCCATTTCCAACTGCATATTAGAAATGGTAGTGTTTTCTTCTATCTGATTCTATAAAATGAGTTCACCAGAAGGTGCAGACCCAGCATATTTGTGGTTTTTCCTATAAATTACTTTAACACTGTGTCCAATCATATATATAATTTCAGATTTTCAATTTCAACTCACTGCTGTGTCAGCACAGGCTCCACTGATATGTCTAATGTATTTAGCTTAAAATGAAACGGATGGCATTTCATTACCAGGAAGATAATATTTTTGAATATGTTTGCTGCATGGCAGGATCCATCATTATTCTGCCATTTTATGTTCAGAGTGTGTAATAGCTTTTTAATGCTTTGATGTATTTTATTTATATATGTAATATTTTTTCTAATACCATAGGGGGGTTTAACTCACTGGACACATTATAAAATCTTAATTGAATGCTTTTAAATACTATCAAGACAGGAAAAAGCTGAACAAATTGCCAGTATTTTATTGGAAGGGAAGAAGAGCAGAAGCATGCACATATAGCCCTTTCGTTCTCCTGTTCCCCCTCCCAGCTTCTCCCAATACTCAAAATACTTTGGAAAAAGAGAGAGGGGGGAGAGGGAGAGAGAGAGAATCCCCTGGTCCCCTGGGATGTTTGAAGCTGTCAGCAGGAAGGTAAGGAACACAAGAAAACTTGAACGTTGTGAATGACAGAAGCCTCCTCATTGGTCAATGCTTTTGACAGGACTGAAATCCTTAAACACTGAGGTTTTACTGCTGTTTGACCAGAATTTTAAAGCTAGGAAGGAGCTCTGAGATATATATTATCCTGATGCCATGGTGATTAATTCTCAGATTAAAACCTGAGAATTAGTGGTTAAATTGCTATGGTAATCCACACAGATTTATTGACCACTGGTGTGCAATTTCACCAATTTTCTTTCTTTCTTTCTTTCTTTCTTTCTTTCTTTCTTTCTTTCTTTCTTTCTTTCTTTATTATTTAAATTTCTATACCACCCTTCTCCTTTTGGACTCAGGACGGTGAACAGCCAAGAATAAAAACATTTGTACACAAAAGTTAAAATAGTACTAAAATAATTAAATAAAGTTTGGCCCATAATTTAAAACATTTCAATTAAAATCAGTATCAATTTTAAAAACCAATATAAAATCAAGCCAAAATTATGTCCAACTCACTTATTTTTTAAGTGTGGAGAATCAGATTATCCTATGTTGTCTTGTCCAAACAGCATAAGAATGAGAAAAAAAAATATTGGTCCTGCGTTACTTTAAATTTTATTACAGTGATTTTTTGTTGTTGTTTTGGTGCATACTGAGAGCACACTTTTACTCACAAATTCTGCAATTTGACATGTATTGACCATCACTGGTTAATTTCTGATAGGAAATCAGAGGTCTTTGATGCTCTCTGAGTGCTTAGCACTGATGATGTTACCTCATTTGGTATTGAAACATCCGCAACAAAACAACCAAGCTCAGAGAGCATCAAGCATCCCACAGTTCAACCCTTAGCTGCAAATATCCTCCTTTATTGATAGAAAATCAGATTGATAGTTTGAAATATTTGGTTCCCAGTTTAAAACGCTTCAATAGAATGTGTATGCAATGAACTCTTTTATCTTAAATAAACAAAATATGCTAGATTTTCTCACTTTTCCCACCCCATTTTTCCTCAAATTATAACTGACATTTCTACTACTCTTGCTACCGTCCTAATGATGACTGCTATTTTTCTCTTTCATCTCTAGCAAACAAGCAATAAAGCCACAATTAAGCAAGGAGTCCTAAATGAACAGAGAAGACCAAAACTTCACCTAATTGCAGTTTTTATCAAAGCTTGTTGAATTTCTGAAAGTTAGGAGATTTGGATAACATTGGAAAAGTAACCAGATGTTCCAATGAAAACATCTTACAAAAAACAGGAAAAGTTCCTTTCTTAACTTCTTGACCCTGTTGTTGTTTTAGCATGTATGTAGCCTTTAGAATGAATGAAATAAAATAGAAATAAGGTAACCATCTCGTTCTTCATATTGTTCAACTTGGAAGAAATCTATAGAGATACTGTTCAGCCAAAAAACCTGCATGGAATCAACTTCCAATATTCGCTTACCTTGATTTGTAGCTGCCCTCATTTTGTGGTGATATCACTGCCCTATAAACCTCAAGGGAAAATAATTAAATTTAATCAAAGCTCTTCTTCCTCATCTTTGTGTAAACCTGTAGAGCAAATTAATTAAATAATGGGGACATTGACTTTTTTAAAAAAATGAATATATGTGGCAGATCACACCCATCCATTAATAGGAGTCGATACCTAACCTGGAAAAAATTTATTCTTGAACTGTTTTACACACTTTGCTGTAAGTAACAGGAAAGTGTATTATTGTGTAATAAGGAAAGTGGGGAAAAAAAGACTTTTCTAAGAGTATCATCAGGTGGACAGGCAATTAGATTTTTAAAATTCAATCTTGGATTAGGTTTTTGGTATGGATAATGTTCCTTCAAAATTTATTTAATAAGCACAGTGATATTTGGCTAATAAACCACAATTGTTCCTATGATGGATAACATTGTCTCTTCTAGATATTTTGAACAGTTCCTATTATTGTTTAATGGTATGAGATTAGAGCACTTTTAGAATTCCCTAATTCTATTATCTAAACCTTTTGGACCTGGTTGACATTTTGAGAATAAATTTTGGGAGGGATGCCTTGACAAGAGACATACTATGATGCCTTGCCTATTCACAAAATGGCTGCCATGGGCGGGGGTGGGGGAACCTCAGTTACAAATAATTACTGATTTACCAGGATGTGGCAGGGCCTCTCTTCCTTAGAAATGTTTCATAATACACCCATTTTCCTTTAGGTTTATTCTTTTTTTCCTCCCAGTTAGAATGCAGTTTACTTAGTGCTGAGCTTCAGCAATTGATCATTTTCATTTTCTAAAAATGTTTGTATCTTACAGACTCGGGGACATTCTTAGAAATAAACATAATATTAGACGCTTGTGTGTTGCTTTGCCACATGACAACTTTTATTTAAAGAAAAACAATTCTCCATATAAAATGAAAAATAATCCATTGGGAAGAAAAACCTTGCAAGTGCAGAGGGCAATTTTACAAAAACAAGGCAAATTTTTATCTACCTCTACCCAAAGTGGTTTAGTACATATGTCACACCTGAAAAGTTTGTGTAAAGAACAGCACCAAATTACTAATGTTTCTCCTTAGTTTAGTTGTGCTTGCATAGAGAACTTGAAACTAAATGATGGACAATATTTCCTATATGTACCGTTAAGAGTGTTTGTGATTTTCTCTGAAGTCTGTGAAAATGTCTCTCTGAACTCCTTGGGAGTAGTTGCTAATCAGCATATAGACCATGGATTCCCAACCTTGGCAACCTTAAGATGTGTAGACTTCAACTCCCAGAATTCCCCAAACACAACATTCAGTGGACTACTCATTTTGAATTCTAGGAGTTGAAGTCCATATATCTTAAGGCTGCTATTCACTGATATAGATCAAGGATATGCAAACATTTTGTGTGTAATGCTCACATTTGACCCCAGGGGATTAGAGGGGAAAGGCAAAAATGCAATAGAATCAGAGATGACAGGAGCATATTTTTTTACCCGAATCCTTTTTCTTGAATTAATTTTTTAGTTTGTCACATGTGTTCCTGTATAGGCCCATCTGCCAATATTCTGAGCCTTGAATTTTTAACCAAATATTATAAAAATGAACCATCCATGGATAAGTTGACCCTCAATATTTGTGTATGTTTTAATTTTCACAATTCACCTACCTGTGGGTAATCCACAGGTTATCTACTTTCATGGTATTTTGATTAAAAATTCAAGAATCAGCTTATCCATAGATGGGCTTATACAAGAGCATCTATGACATATACGGGTACTTTTATAAAGTATTACCTTATATACTCATGGATAAGCCTAGAGTAAGTTGAACCCAATTTTTAGAAGTGTATTTTGGCATCCACAATTCTTCACTTGTTTGCAGATATGTATGGTAAACAGTGCACTGATATGATTTGGAAGGTTGCAAGCAAATTTTGGTGATATGATCTTTGTGTCCTTTGAGAAGAACCATATATAGACTACTAATCTTGGATTGCCTCACCTGCACATAGAGAGCTTCACGGAGCAGAACTCTGACTACAGATAAGATGACTTCCTATGTTGTCGGCTGAAGCTAGGGAGAGCATTTCACTAGCATTACAACATTAACTGAAAATGTTCAATGCTGTGTTTCTTTTTCTTCTCTTCAAATAAAGATACCTATTTGTTTTTCCACCTCAATAGGATGGCATTAAATCCCAATATTAATCACTTTCATTTTTACCATTCACGCACTTGAGAGACTCACGAAGAGCCAGTTGTAATGTAGAAGCTGAACGTTAGTGGTCTGGAAATTTCTATTTCAGTTCCTCAGTGGGTAATTAGCCACCCAGAATCATTGGGAGCTGGGCAGCATACAAGTTTAATACATTATGACTAGCCAGATGTTCAGACCGAATTTGACATTTTTATCCACCTATTGAGTCCTTCCGAAGGAGCTGGGATAGACAGATGTTGCTGTTTGATGGTGTTAAAGGTTTCATCGCAGGATGCAATCTATTCTGAGTAAAGCTGCCTTTTGCAATTGACTGATGGTGAATGAGTCAATGCCAATGAGGCTCAAGTGGTGCTCCAGTTGTTTGGGGATTGCACCCAAGGCAACTATTACTCTTGGTGCTGCCTTTGCTTTCTTTTGCTGCAATCGTTGTATTTTTATTTGCAGGTCTTTGTATTTTGTGCTTTTCTCCAGTTCGTTCTCTTCTGCTCTGTTCAGGTACTGCTACATCCACTATCCAGATTTTTTGACTATTATTATGATTATTTTTGACCGATTTCAACAGGCTGTTAGTATTATATAATTACAAAATGACAAAAGATGCACACCGCTTTTTGCACCACACTCTGAGAGAGAAAAATGTTCTAAAAATAAAATAAGTAGATGCAGTTGGGAACTCTTTTTCTATTTAGTATGCTCTCAAACCTGCTTGTCCAATGCAACAGAATGAAGTGACTTACCACAGGAAGTATAAGGAAGGGAAAAGATGAAATTGTCAAACGGCTGTCATGAACTGCTCCTGATCTTTAAAGTCATAGTGAATTTCCTTACTTTAGCAACTGATGTAGAATATAAAACATTTCATTGTATCTGACCTTCTTAGGACATGAGCATGATTTCTTCTTGTTTCTTATCCCATCTTTTTATTCCCCAAACTACAATACGAGTCTCTGAGAAACAAGATGAAATCTCTCCTTTTGGGCTAGTTTTATCCTCAGGGGCTTGAAGTGTTTCTGATATTTATTTAGGCAAGTTTCTGGCACACACCGATTGCCTGAGGGTTTTTTTTTTCTTTGAAAACTCTTTTTCAAAGCTTGATGCCTAGTTGTTTTCTTTAACTAGCCCTTCTTGATGCTTATCGGTTAAAAAAATAAAAGACTGACCTCTCCTTCACAGCTGAAAGGTGATTCTTAGTGTTTCTTTATGTTCATACCCCTGTTCTTTTATCTAACTATCATACAAAAAAATGGAGCTGGGCCTGTATAACAATTGTTCACTCTTGATGTCCATTCTTCTGCAATTCTTTTGCCTGGTAGTTTGTTGTATCAAGTTAAGAGTCTTAGATGACAGCAGACAATGAGTCAAAGCTCCTCCATTGTTTCATAAAAGGGAAAAAGAGACATGATATAGAGGTATGAGATACCCGTACAGATTTCAGGGGGAGCAGTTACTACTGAGCAGTGTGATTGCCCAAAATAGCAATAGGTTTTGTGGTAGAAGCATCAACTGGCAGTAATGAAGGCTTCTCACAAGCTTCCATAATTCTCTACTTGAAAATATGGCCACAGGAGTGTGCAACATTTTTTAAAAAATGTATTTATAGTTGTATACAAAAATATATACATTGAGAATATTTGTATTTAAAAGAAATGTGTAGTTGGAAGAGCATAGTTGTTTTTAGGCTAATTTGTCTTATCTCTAGGCAATATGAAGATGGCCTATGGGGAATGAAAGGATGACAGCAAATCTTTGAAAGGGAGGGGTGGGATGCTTAAAAATGTGAAAATGGTAACTATGATGATGCAATTGATGCTCTGCCTACTTTTGATGTGTATTACAATTGTGTGTGTCAAAATGAGGCAGACCATTACGCACCATTACAGCTACAATTTTTATTTTTATTTTGGGAGGGAGGAAGGAAGGAAGGAAGGAAGGAAGGAAGGAAGGAAGGAAGGAAGGAAGGAAGGAAGGAAGGAAGGATATATTTATTCTCTTGAGCTTTACAGTTATAGGATATAATCACACTCGTAATTTATGAATTACTTTGAGCTGTTGGGAACAGGGACAATGTCTTTACATTTCAAAACTTTATTCCAAAGAAAATGTCCTGTAACAAAAAAAAATAACATATATCAAAATTCAGTGAGACAACAATCCAATATTAGCACCTGTGCTATCTGGAATATATAAAATGAGGGGCACATGAGGAGAGAATTCTACCAACTGAAACTGTATATCTCAGTTTATTTCGCACAAACTTTTTTTTCTTCCACCCCAATATGCAGGTAGAGGCATATACCATCACCAACACACACACACACACACAAACACATATCCAGACACAGATTTTTGTCTGGCATTGCTTAATGTGCTAAAAGAGTTAATTGTTTTAGCAAGAGTGTACCTCCGGACTTCCTATAAATTCAACAGACTTCTTTCATCAAGACGATCAGAATATAAGGAGCATTTCTCTTCAGGCAAGCTGTATGGTCTGGCAGTTCAACCTGTAAGTGATGCCTTATTGATTTCTGCCATAGCATCCATAGCTGGCTTGAGAATTGGAGCCTCTGACAATAGCTAACAAGTTTAAACCATTAGTTCCATTTGTAGCTGTTCAGTGAAAAGGCTGTCAGTCACAACATCCAATAGACTGGAGCTTTTAGTGGATTTCTTATCCTGTTCTTTTTCCTACAATGACCCCTGTGGTTAATGGGCATTATTGAGAAATTATATTTTTCAACATCTTCATTCAATTTCTCTCCCCTCCCCCCCCACCCTTTTCTCTTCTCCTTTTGGGATCATAAAAGCCATTTAGGTTGCAATGTTAGGAAACAGAAATGCAAGCATTGATTTGGAGTCCGGGGGGAGGAAGCCAGTCGAAAGTCAGCTCCAAGCTAGCCAAGCTATGCTACAATGGCTTCCAAAGAGCGATTATTATTTGAAATGAAAAGCATTGGATTGATGTTCTTATTTTTTCTTCAAATGCAGGAGAGAATAAGATCACCCTTATTGGAGATTTTTTTTTTTTTCCTCCTGTGCTTTCTTCCAAAACAGACTCTCTACAACTTGAATGGCTTATCACTTGGAAATGATAATTTCCATTGCTGGAAAAAGGCTGACCTCTACTTTGGAGCAATTCCATTTCCTATTGAAAATAAAAAATGGTTTCCTAGAACTCTCCAGATCCTGGAATGCTGTTTTTAGCCGATCAGTTAAGAGGGGAAAGAGAGGGAAAGTTTTCTCATCTCACCATCTGCCTAGTTTATATCACATCTTTTGCTGTCTTTACAGGCCTTTTCACACAGTACCACTTCCTGTTCCCAATCCATTCACTGTTTTGAAGTTAGTGAGATCATCTTCAGTCTTAGAATGTCAGCAAGATGAAGGTTACACCATAAGCCAATCAATACTCTCACAGCTGACCAGAGTGAGAACAAAAATTTGACGGTGCCCTGTTCCAAAAGCAGAGTTTCTCCTGAAATAACAGAACTTCTCTCAGCTCAGTTTTTCACTGAGAAAAATAAATGGTTAGCTTCTCCGTGACCCTGTATCTATATGATGCATCCACCCTCTAGTACACAGTGTATACATGTCTTCCCACATTCCCAAAAAATTGTAAAAGTAGAAAAACCACCAGTTCTTTCCGACTTATTTTTTTTCTCTTCAATATAAAGGTTCACAAATGAAAGCTCTGATTATAGTATCTGTTGTGGTCCACCAGCAGCCTGCGGAGCTGGCAGTGGAGTCGGACAGTGAGGAGGCTAAGGAAGAACATGGGCCAGTCCTGGAGGCTGGGGAAGGGCTGGATGAGGGCTCTGCGTTGGAGGCAGAGATGGGGCCAGGGCCATCTGGGAGTGATATGCGGACTCCGGAGCCTCCAGAGGCGGATAGCAGAGAGGCAGAGGAACAGGAGGAGCCTGTTCCTAGTGCACGCATGAGAAGAGCTGCCAGAAAGCAAGAGCAGCTGAAGCCAAAAGGATGACTCAGGAGTAAGGCCAAGAGATGATTGGCCCCTCCCATAAGGCTTAAAAGACCAGCAATGGCTCTTGGGCTCTTTGTCAGAAAACAACATTGATAAATTTGTTTCTTGTCTTGCTGCATTTATTTCTTGTCGCCGTCTTCTGCTTCTGAACTTTTGCCAAGAAAAACCTTTGGCAGGTTGCCTAATTAGACCAAGGTTGGTGATAAGGCTGAAGAATTGTGTTATGAAGAATTTGTTTTGATTTAGTTTGGACTATGCTGAGAATGAGTTAATTCTCAGCTGTTCTAATAAAGTCTGTTTGTTAATACCTACTTGGACCTGGGTCACAACAGTATCATACTGTAGTTTTCCCACCAGGTGTTTTTGCCCTGTAGCCGTGAAGCTAGATTTCAGTGCATTGTGCTTATATAAGCAAGGACATTCAAGACCTTTTTATGAGACAGACAGATAGACAGACAGGCTATATTTCAGGGATATGAAATCTGCTAGAAAGCTCCGAGTTCAGACAGTGAAAAGCTGTAGAAAGTAAAAGTTCCCCAAAATTGGGAAATGGGCAAGTCGTGATCGATCCCGTTGCAAACCGGTAGTAAAGGTCAGTAGAACCCACCCCTGATCAGTCAATTGCAAAAGCAATTTTGCAATTACTCAGAATAGCTGACATCCTGCAACGGTACCTTTAACACTATCAAACATTCACATCTGCCTATCCTAGGTCCTTCAGGAGGATTCGATGGGTGAACAAAAATGCCCAACCCAGTCTGAACATTTGGCTGACTAGGCAACGATAGTAATGTCTAACCGCTGTCTCCTTCAGGAATGTCATTTGCACCATCATTCTCCTTCCAGGGGTCCTTGATTTTGAATTTTAAAAATAAGTATGAGGGGTCCTTGGTGCTCTCTGAGCTTGCTTGTTTTTTTTATTTTATTTTATTTGATTTATATGCCACCCTTCTCCAGAGACTCAGGGTGGCTTACAATGCGTTAAGCAATAGCCTTCATATTTTTGTATATTTTATTCAAAGTCAGCTTATTGCCCCCTCTATCCGGGTCCTCATTTTACCTACCTTAGAAAGGATGGAAGGCTGAGTCGACCTTGAGCCTGGTGAGATTTGAACTTGCAGTAATTGCAGGCAACTGATGTTAATAAGTGCAAACGTTTCATTACCCTAACTAGGTAACATCATCAGTGCTAGTAAGGAGAATTGTTTGCTGTCTGTTTATATTCTGGTGTTTATAAACTGACAGCAAACAACAATCTTTACTAGCACTGATGATGTTACTTAGTTAGGGTAAGGAAACGTTTGCAAGACAACAAGCAAGCTCAGAGAGCACCAAGGACCCTCATTTCAACCCTGAGCCACAAATATTCTCCTTTATTGGTAAAAATAAGTATCCTCCCATCTCCAGCTGCTATACATATATTTCTGCATCCTGTCATAAAGGTATCGAAAGGAATTGCGTTGACAGTCCAATGGTATTAAGTTTTTCTATCCATATTTTAATAGCAACCCTTAGTAGTAACCCTTCATCTCTGATGGTGTTAAGTACCTCAGCTGCTTATAATTCGGACCTCAAAAGCTGTCATATCCCAAAGTTCTGTGACTTTTACGCCTGGAATTCTCACTGGGTTCTTAGGTCTGCCGATTGAAATGTACACCATTGTCTCTTCACTGATTTCTTGACTCCTAATGGAGACAATCTTTCTGCACCATCAAGCAAACAGTGACTTGATTTCACCACCATTATAATAAAAGAGACTTCTTCCTGAATTACCGTATGTGCGGATACTGTTATAATGCTCATTTGCCAGTTTTATCCAGCCACTTAGCCAGTTTTAGACACAAAGCAAATTGTAATTGCATAATAATTTCAGGCTAGCTGGTGTGCATCTTATTTTCCAAACACTTTCAGTTTGATCCACATGTAGATGGAAGAAAGGATAATATTCTCTGCTTACTATACCAAGTGCTAGCACATTCCCATCAGGATTTCTGCATTCAACAGAAAGAAATATGCAATCATAGGGCAGATAATTCAAGTGGAACTCAAAAATCTAAAACAAGCTATAGTTTTGGAGTTTGGAGAATAGCAACTAACATAGATATGGGAAAATATAAAATTTAATCCATCTTGGTGACAAAAGCTCTTGGTGGCAATAACCTGAAAGTACTTATCCATATACTGCAACATGTTCCCAAGTGTATGTTTAGCAAACTATATTTTCCTGGCTAAGAGGTGAAATATTCATTAGTACTCAATCTTACTTGAATATGTATTTTTATCTGATTGGATGCCCAAATCTTGAAAGAATAGTATTATATTTACACAGGAACCAAGGAGATGTGTTTGTAAGACATTGTGTTCCTATAAAAACCTACAATATAAAGCTCTCAAGACCTTGTACTTTATACTGTGTTGATGGTTGTTATCGTTACTTAATTTATATTTGTCATTTTGAATGCTTTAAACTGTGGTTAGTCACCCAGACTCCAGCCATATGATTTGATTTTAAACATATAAATTTATATTGTAAACATATAAATAAGTATAACTATCTTTCATAACAAAGGTGGATGAAGAATATATACATATAACAAAAACTTCGTAATTTGTCTATAATGCATACTCAATAGAAAAGCAAAAAAAAAAACAGTTTTAGGGAAAAATGAATAGGAAATAAAATTATACCAATACATAAAAACAGTGACTTAATGTTCCTTTTTTCTGTAGGTTATTGTCTATAATGGAATAACTCAGTAAGTTATCAGTGAGGCAAGTACCCAGTGATATTGAAATCAATGTTCAAAAAATGTCACAAAATTATTACATGATTACCTGAGCAGAAATAAGAAATACAGGATTGTAATATTCCTTAAGGTTTTTTTTAAAGCAAGAATATAAAAATATTTTAATGTCAGTTTGGTAGTACAGAAAAAGGAAATCATAGTCCTACGTTTGACTTTATTTTATTAAGTAGAATAGTTCGCCCACATGTCCTATTAGTTTTCATACTTTTTATTTAAAACTTGGGATTCCTTTCAGAAGTAATTTGTAGAACTGTAATCGTTTATCTTTTTAATTGTAAACATCTAGGTAAAGCTATCATTCAACCTGTACAGTTAAAAAAGGAGAGATGAAAATGAATTGTTCAGTGACATCTTGTGGTAGAGTAAAGGTATTGGTGGATCTGGGAGAAAAAATAACTTGTATTTCAGAATGGTAATAATAATTGATATTTGATTTCTAATTGCATTGGTTTATTATCTCCATATTATCTAAGTTATTTTTTTTTTTAGGAATAAGGGTATCAACATCCACCATGATAATTAATCAAATTGTCCATAAAGTAAAAATTTATCTATGCGGGGCTATTTGATCCCAACTCCCTTTTCACTTTTCCTAATTCTTAATAACACTTTCATTTTTTCTAGTTCTTAATAACAGACTCTGAAGTTGTGAAGAGTTTTGTGATACTGATTTACAAATATTTAACTTTCAAGGACGTGATTTTGGACCAGCCACACTTTCTCAGCTCACCTCACCTCACAGTGAGGTTCTTCCTGTGGGGAAAATCAGGAGGAGGAAAGAGTTATTAGTTACGTTCACCGCCTGGAGTTATTTATAAAAAATAATAATAATAAAGGCAGGCTAAAAGAAAAAGTTCAGAATGTGTGAAAATTTAACATACTGTATTTATCAGCATGACCACCCTGCTGAAGCAGGCGCTTCTGGACAAGCTGTCCTTATTTTGACAGCCCTGAAGGATAACATGTGGCAGTGAAGCATTTTCCCACCAAGAAGAGTTATTTTAAGATAATGGCTTTAATGTATTTTTGAAGCCCCCGATGAGCCGTATATCACCAAAAGTGTTGGGAAAGAATGTTGTATAATGAAAACAGCATTAGGTCCAGGAGAGCATAGCCATATGTGTTTGGGATTTTTTTAAAAAATAAGTTGTTCCCCCCCCCTCTCTCTTTGCATTCTTCCTCACTTTTCTTCCCCTTTCCGTGTTTTGAAGCCATTCTTAGCCTCCATTCAGTTGCAGCAAGGCTTCACTGTTTTTAATGGGTATTGATGGTTTCTGTCCCTTAAAAAAGAATGGCTTGTTGTGAATAATAAATCACAAGTCATTGCAGGAAGATAAAATGCAGGAGCACTTACAGCTATTCTGTTTCCACCCCACCTTCTCTCAAAATACTAATAAAAGACCCAGCATATAGAATCTTGATTTAAGCAGATTTGCTGTGGAAAGCAGGGTGGAAGAGGCGATGAATAATGCAAGGATTTCCGAGGGCTATTTTAAAGATTATAATTTTCTTGCATGGGGTAATCTTTTCAAAAAGCACTTGTCCTAACCTGGAAAGTCTCACCATGTGCTTCTGAATTTCTTTAAATATAATAGAATCATTAATATGTTCAGCCATAGTCTTTAGCCATGCTTAACTGAAGGCCACTTTTTAGAGATCAGAGTGGGGCAGGTTTCAATAAAGTGTTTCTGATTTATTTGTCCTCTCATTTTTCTTCAGGTCCCTGGCATAGAATACGTTATGAATCACTTCCTCACAGAAGAGAATATTTGTAGCTGAGGGTTGAACTTTGAGAGCCTTGGTGGTCTCTGAGCTTGGTTGTTTTCTTGCAGACATTTCATTACCCAACTAAGTAACATCATCACTGCATCATCAGTACACTGATGAGGTTACCAAGTTTGGTAATGAAATGTCTGCAAAAAAACCCCAAAACAACAAGCTAGGAGAGTACCAAGGATCCCATATCTCTTTCATCAGTAGAGTTCTGGATAATTAACTTAGTTAGTTCATGCTTATGATATTGAAGAAAAAGATCTTATATCCATATCTGTCAAATGCGAAGATTTAGTAACATTTTTTTGTTCTAAAGTAGAGGAATATTTAACATTATGTTGGTTAATGTTCCCTAAATACATTCCACATTGACTCCATTCAACTATTGTCCTCGATTCAGTTAATGCTGGAGGCAGTTATTTTATTAATGTCATTACTAAACGTGTCAAGTTTCTGCATATAAGGATCTTTAAGTAGAGCAAATGTTCTTACTCTTTTTTGACTGGGCTACTTTAACTCTTTTTGAAACAATAAAAAAGATCTGCTGGAAGCATTGCTGGACTTACAAATAAATAAATACATGGATATTTATTATAGTTGTCAATGACTCCTTTTCTCTTGATATCCTTTGCTCCATTTCTCCTGTTAAACATAACTAACTTAGTCTTTGCTACATTAACGCCCAGAGTTGTTTCAATATGAGATGGGTGGCAAACACATTTAATTAATAAATAAATAAATTTTCAGATCCATACAGATTGTGCATTGTACTGTCTGTCTAACATTTGTTGAAAGCTACTTGAGTGCTTGGCAATGATGTAACATTATCTTCATACACAGTGCATGCACATTCATGTCCTCAAACAGTCCCCTTCTAATGAAAAACATTCCATTTGTATTTGTATAGAATGTATTTTAAGAGAAGGTGATTAGTTGCTAAAATTGCTTACTCTTGTTGTAATGGAGGTAGGAAATCTTACTTTTTCCTTACTTTATTATTTTTTCTTTTCTATCTTTCTTTTAGTTTTCCTCTTTTTTGTTTTCTGTGCCTTCTACTCTTTCTATTTTTTACTTTTTCAGTTTGTCTTGTTTTACGGTTATAATTATAACCTGTAATAAAATTACTATAAAAATTGATTTATATCAAGTCTTTTGCCATGAACAGTTTTAAGCTTGAACACCGTACTTAAAAAACAGAGTTTTTCTAAGGAGATGCTCAAAAAACAGCACCATTTTCATTCATTCTTTGAACACTGAAAGGCCCAATCACCTTTTCTGTACTCTCTGATCCCATCTCCAAATTTCCATTCCTATCACCTAACTGGATTTTTTTTTCCCTTAAGGGGAAAAAACCATTTTGAATATTGCAAATAATTTTTCCCCTGAAATTCTTGCTTGTTTTTCAATTATTGCCAATTACTGGAATATAATAAGCAACTGTCATCAATGTATGGATTTTTACTTTCATATGAGCCAATAATACTCTTAATGATACTAATTCATACTTTCTGACATACTATAACTCCTTCATTGATCTGTACCTATATTTTTACTCCTATGCATATATTCATCATAAGATCAGAGCTTCTTCATTCAGATCTATTGCAAACATACTTGCCATCCTTTTAATTTAACTCCTTCCTTCCTTCCTTCCTTCCTTCCTTCCTTCCTTCCTTCCTTCCTTCCTTCCTTCCATTATCAGCCTTAATTCATTTGTCATAAGCCTTCCCCCTTATACTACATTCCCCATTTCTTTCTCTTCCATTCCATAGATCAATTTTTCACTAGTAATATTGCTGATCAGTGGGACAAATATATTTTCCTTCAAGAATGCATACAAGTTGCTAAAAATATATGCAAAAATACTTTTTTGTATTTTAATGATACAATTTAGGTTTTAAAAATCCATGTTTTTAGACATTTAAAGGGTTTCTTTTGCTAAATTTAAAAAAACAACTTCATACATAAGAATGTATACATTTTCAATATGATTACTATCATGCCAATATTTCATGAGACCAAAAGTTATTTTTAGATTCTTAAAATTAGTCACACAAATGAGTTCTATATGAGTTTGGCTATTTGGCTTGTATAACAAGCAGCAATGAATAATGTCCTTAAACAACTCAAATTTATTAATAACTGACTGGTTTTATAAAATTATGACTGTTATTCTTGACAGTATGAATAATTTGAGCCTAATTAATAAAGTTTTCATTACTGGCATTTCAGACCTAATTCCCCCTCCCCACCAAAGCTCTCAAAGATGCCAGTTTCATTTTCTTAATTAACCAACTAGCAGGGACTGATATTTGCATAGAGATCTAGAACCAAAGAATAACCAGGGAACCATAAAATATTTACATGATCAAGGCCAACTCTGGCTCATTATCCCCAACAAATGAATTCCAGCCTGCATTTGAGCTTATCATTTCTCTAGGTAATTCTTTCTTACTATCAAAATGCTCTTATTGCTAGTAAGTGGGGGTGGTGGTATTTTTTCCTTAACATTCAGTCAGAATCTGTGTTCCTGCAACTTAAATCCATTATTCTATGTCTTGCACTCTGGGGCGCTGGAAAAGAGATCTTGACCTTCTACATGACAGCCATTCTTTGAAAAGTGCAATCATATCCCCCTCAGTCTTCTTCAGGCTAAAGATTAGCAATTCCTTCAATCTCTTTTCCTTAGGATTTTGTTTCTGTGCCCTGGTCATGCTTGTTCCCCTTGTCTGAACCTGTTCCTGTTTCTTTGAATACTTCTTCAACTGTTGTTCCAGAACTGGACACAATACATAAATGTGAATCTAACTACTGCAGGATAAAATGGAACTAATGGTTCTGAAACTGTATTTCTGTTGATAAAGTCCCTCTCCCATTTTTTTTAATACTGGCTGAAATACAAATATCTGGCCTCAATAGCTTTTCTCAAAATTTACAAAGGAAGCTATGTGATCCAAAATGAAGGTAAATTTAATGTGACAAACTTGTTTGTGACAAAGCTATTCCAACTTCTGGGAATCACAGTATTGTTTTCAAAGTGTTTATACGTCCATCCTTTTTAGTATATGCAGTATATTAAGGTTATCATATGCTCTACAATCTTCTGAGGTGTCAACATCAGGTTAATTGGTCTGTAGTTGCAGTGTTGTGACGCGTCGACTGCCAGCAGAGCTAGCTGCAGAGTCAGACAAGGAGGAGGTGGAGGAGGGAGAGCCTGGGCCAGCTTCGGAACCTTTGGAAAGCTCTGATAAGGAAACAGCATCAGAGAGAGGCAGAGCCGGGGCCTTCCGTCCTCTCCCAGGTGGAAAGGCAGCTGTTTTCGGGGCCTGAGCTGAGTGAGGGGGAGGGACAGATGGGACCCATCCCAGATGGGTGTATGGGTAGAGAGGAAAGGAGAGGAGAGCAAAGGAAAACAATAAGCTGGCTCTCAAGGAAAAACAGACATGGATGCTAGGCAGCTTCTCCTTGGCTGGGAAATAAATAATAGGGGTTTTGGGAGTGGCCAGTTGTCACAGACAGATGTTCACTTTTAGGATACATCAAGCAATTCGGATTTCTTGGCCAGGTCTGTTGGGACTAATTACATTTGATTTTTGTTTATCCACATGAATAAAAGACTGTTCCCACCCTATTTGAAAAGGGGTTTGTTTTTGCTAGTGACTAAACGGGTTATCATTACTGGCTAAGTCTGGGTCAGAACATACAGCTCGCTTTTCATGCTTTTTGAAGATATAAATATTTGTCCTATTCTAGCAACTACACCTGGCACATCATTTATTCCCAAAGATAATAATGGTTTATCCATATATCAGCAAATTCCTTCTATATAACCAGGTTTTAAATCTACCCAACTAGACATTTCTATGGACTACTCCAATTGCCACTGCGAAGTCCTTGTTCTTCAGATCTGTTCTCTAGCACAGAAGAACACAGATTAGTATTTCCAAGTGCCAGTGTGAAGCTTCTAGAATATGAAATCATGTTGCTTTTATCATTCATTCCGATTGCCTTATACAATTTTAAATTAAGTCCCATTGCCTTCAGCCCATTTTCCTGAAATCATAAAAACGACAGTGACCCACTTCTCTGAATTATATCTAATAAAAGAAATGGATTTAAAGTTTTGCTAACTTGGATTTTTTTCTTCTTCAATAGTCGCTCATTTTAATGTATTGGATAAACACAAAGGAGGGTGAAATAAGAAACTGTGAGATGCCTTCTGTTTACTCACATTAGAGACTAAGTCACAGAGTACTATGCTCAGTAATGAACAGCAGATGCACAAAAGATATTTCCTGAAAAAAGAGCTAGACATTATTATTATTATTATTATTATTATTATTATTATTATTATTATTATTATTATTATTATTATTACCACCACCATATTTTCTCCTTGGGAGAAGGGAAAACAACACCCATTATAATAAAACTTTTAAAAATAAAGATTTGGAAGCATCTGATATAAAACACATTTAATTGTAATTGTAATTTTATTTAATTGTAATTGTAATTGACCCAGAGTCACTTTTTGAGATGGGCGGCCTCTAAATTTAATAAACAAACAAACATGTTTATGTAGATGAAATCATAAAATAAATGGGGGAGGTGGGGACGGGATTTTCAACAGTGTCCAATGTTAAAAGCAACTTTATCTCCTATTCCATCTATAGTCTATGAGTTGAGGAGCTTCAGAGACAAGGCAATGGTCAACTACACTACAGTGACCATGTAAAAACATGAATCAAACAAATATATTTCATAAACCCAATGACAAGGATAACAAAAGATTGGTTCAGAAATCCAGCCCCATTGTCATGTCAAATTCATTGACTTGGCCACTATTCTTCTCTCTTTCCAATCCTCAACATCAATGAATCACAAAGACATGCACAGTGTCATCATCACACAAAATAGCACTCTAACAAACTTTCATTCCACCATCTGTTTCAATCATAGAAGTTGCAGCATTTGCATAATGACATTGCTATGTATTTTTCATCATTTGCCTCCTGCACACACATCCAGGTCTCTGATCACTCTGAACGATTGTATGCTGCCATAGTGAGTGGTTGAAATGGAAAGAGGGACCGACAAGCCTTAGGAAACACAAGCATTTCAAAATTCCATTTTTAAAACGTGCTAGAGTTGATCTAGATAATTTTTGACTTTGTGCAGATCCTTGCAGCTCTTCCCAGGTGCAGACTAGCCGAGTTTTGGATTTTAAATGTTGGGGTTTACTTTGAATATATAATTTGAAACTGAATTTGAGCAGTTGAAATTCCGCTTCAGCCAAGCTGAAATTTACCAAAATTATGCCTGTTTTCCTTTCTCTCTAACAGGCATCCAGCCATTCTATAAAGTATCAGGCTGCTGGGTGTTTTTTTTCCCTGCAACTGCCTTGAAAGAGAATGGCTCATTAGAGCCCAGAAGACAAGGTGAAACAAGGATTTATGCCAGCAATGGATGAACCACCCACAAGCTCCAGCATTGCAAAGGACATGACCAGTTTTGGCCCAGTTTCAAAGAAACCAACCACAGAGATAGAAAGCAGCCTAATCTGCTCCTATGGCACAAAGCTCTTGGGTGAAGGTGCCCTGAGTAAACGAGGAACAGTTCAGTTTTCTTATTGATGCTACGCATCATTCCTCGTGCATATTTCCTTTAAAATAAGTCCTGATTTGTTCAAAAGGGATTACTCCTATAATACGTAACAGGATTATCCTTCAGTGGCCAAGCAGCTACATGAAAGCACGTTCCCCTCTGAACTGCCATCCTTGTAGCAGCAGAAAAGTTGAGCATAAGATGTGCTGAGCTCTCTCCTGCTCTGTTGCTTCTGTTCCTGTTAGGTGACAAAGCCTAACAACTGTCCTTTTGCAGTTACCCTTGGATGGGTTCAGATTTAAGATAATTAATACTAGTTTAAAATGTTACCAGGATAGATTTGTGACATCTATGTAGAATATTCTTCCAGGGCTAAATAAAGACATAACCAGATTGAGATAACTGCTGCTTTCTTTTACTTGACACAAAGGGCCAGACAATTTCCTACAGGATGGAAGATAAAAAGACAAGGGATTGAGTTAGAACTGAAGGAGCTTCTTGGATGAAAAGTGAAATGTTTTCAAAAGAAAACACCAAGAAAGTCCACCTGCCTTTTGGGAAAGAAAACAAAAGCACGTCGGGACAATCATGATCTGGATCACGGGTGTCAAACTCACCACGTCACGTTGCCGTCACATGACATATTGCAACATTTTTCTCTTCTTGGAGCTGGGGTGGGCATGGCCTGTGCGTGATGCATCCGGCCCGCGGGCCGCCAGTTTGACACCTCTGACCTGGATGATTGAGAATCCCTATAGACAAGGAATCAAGAGATAGAATTTTCTATGTATGGTTGATGTTCCCACCCTAATTACATCTTTTGACATGCTCACAAGCAGTATACACTCTGAACACGATGAGCTTACTTTCTCAAAATTCAGGCTGAGACAAGTATTAGGTACTCTTGCTCTAACTATTAAAAGTTCAACCATACATAGATCTCTTTATCCAAGAGGTCTCTTGGCACCTAGAATTGTTAATGGTCTGGAAAATTTTATGGCTCTTCTTACTAAAACAAGCCTTTGCCCAGACCACAGCATTTGGTTTAATGCAAATGGGAACGGCCCTACCTGATAATAGTAAGCAGAGAGGGAAACAAGCCAAATGTAAACAATAAGCTTCGTCTTAAATCTGGTCATATTTGGACTGATTTCTAGAGTTATGGACTACATATAATAGTTATAAAACATTATTATTCCAATATGTTCTAGGACTTCTCCGTATCTCTCTGGGTGGTAGATGGCTTCCATATCTAAGGATCAGCAATAAAGCAATTGGATTATATATGTAATATATAACCAAATGATAACATGAAAATTACCATATGAGTATATGGTCAAAAACGTTAAGATGAAAGTACAATGGAAGTCCTACCTGGTTTTTTTTTTAAAGCATTGCACATGAGATGGACTTATTAAAAACAGAGTTTTAATCACACTTTTATGGTTAGCATTTTGACTTTTTTAACCATACCTTGTGGGTGCAACTTTAGACACACCTCAATGAAAACAACTTTAAAGAGATACTTCTCTGCTATATGCAAAGTTCTCTAAAAGGTTAAGAGGAAGTGCAGCAGGATGGCAACCTGATAGCAAAGGAAAAATAAACACTAATAGGTCTTCTTAAACTGTAAATGTGCAGCAGCAAAACTACAAGGAGATACTCAGACTAAATATTTGAAAATCTAAGAATTCTTTTGAACAGCAGAATCAATGTTGTTAAAACAACCAGGTACTTTGTCTGCAGTTTTATTTTTTTAGGATCAAAAAGTGGCTTGTCTTAGAGATGATGAAAGCCTGTCATATTACAAAGCTAGTTAATTTGAAAATATTTTCTTGTGCTTTGTTTCCCAGACTTATCTTTGTAATACAAATCAGATATTAAGCAGAAGAATACATTTTGTTTTCTGGGAAATCAGACGCAAATCCCTCCAGGTGATTTTGTTCAGGTCCAGGATCTCAGTTGATTCATTAACTAAATGGAGCCACAATTTTCTGCAGAGGAGGCCTGAGGCTGTTGTGAACATTTTAGAAGCAACTGCAAAATTTCAGAGAGCTCAGAAGTGATCAAGAAGAGCAGGTCATCACAGGAATATATTTTTTTGACACAAGTAGCACATGAATAAATCAAAGGTGCACTGGGAATAAAACAGGCTCAAAAGATGGAGGCAATTCAAGAACGCAAGATGACCTAAAGGCTGCAGCACTTTCTGCAAACAGCAAAATTGTGAGATCTTTGAATGTTCAGAAAGATTGGGAATAATCATGTTAGAGATGAGATTCAAGGATTAGTACAGCTAAACAAAGCGCATTTCAACTTTCAACAGCTGTTTGCTACATGTAATGTAGAGGATTGTCTATGGAATATGACCATAAAATATTTGGAATTCAGTAATTATTTTAACAGAAAGGCATTTTCTTTTATACTGAAGAAGCAATTGAGCAGAAGTGCAGAACTCATAGCAAGTTTATCTGGCCATTTTCTGATATCTCTAAATGAGTTTTAACAGCAGTTTTAGGGGATCTTATGTGGCAGTCTGGAAAATACTCGGAGGATAAATGGTACAGTTTTGTACCAAGTGCTATATTTTTGTACTAAGTCCAGAAAATTATTTTGGAAACCATACAGGAAATAAAGTCTGTTGCAAAATATGAGAAGATATTTTGTAACTAAAAATAAATATACACTTCCCAGAAATATTTCCAAACTAAAATAACACTTTACACCAAAATCTACATTTCCAAATGTTGTGGTGCAGTTCTTTAAAAAAAATATGGGGGAAAAAACCTGCTTTGGAAAAGCATACCCCAAAATCAGTGGTGGGTTTCAAAAATTTATACTACCGGTTCTGTGAGTGTGGTTTGGTGGGTGTGGCATGGCTTGGTGGGCGTGACTTGGTGGGCATGGCAGGGGAAGGATACTGTAAAATCTCCATTCCCTCCCCAATCCAGGGGAAGGTTACTGCAAAATCCCTCTTTCCTCCCGATCAGCTGGGACTTGGGAGGCAGCAAATAGATGGGGGCGGGACCAGTCAGAATTTTTACCACCGGTTCTCCGAACTACTCAAAATTTCCACTACCGGTTCTCCAGAATTGGTCAGAACCTTCTGAAACCCACCTCTGCCCAAAATGTTATATTACAGACAGTAATGGTGCAAAAATCATTTATAGATAGGGTAGTCATTTGCAAAAGAATTTGAGCAATATGTGTGCCAAAATTAGTCTTATCAATTATTTTTAACAACCTTTATTTAAGGTAAGAGTAAGTATTCCTGTTTACATTCATGGTTTCAAAATACAGGATGGTGTATTTGTTTCTTTCTCAGTCTCACATTCTTCCTTGTTTCAAAAATTACTCCCAGAAAATAACATCACAAATACAATGCTAATACAATAAAAAGTTCACAGTAAACCAAAACTTAAATTTAATTAGTTAAATTTATGCATCTGCAATAATGTAGTAATAAAACCTGAACCCTTCGCTAAAGCTGAAACATTATCAACAACCATATATTATCATTATCAATCACTGAAGGCTCTCCAAAAAAAGCTTCATCTTAACTTGCTTCCATGTGAATTATCAGGGGGAGACTATTCCACAAGATGGCCACCATAATGGAGAAACAATACTTGATGGTTTGAGGTTCTGGACCTAATGAAAGTGGGAAATTACTAAACAATTCTCTCATGATCTATGTATTGTATGATTCAAATACGCTGGAGAAGCAGTACTGCAAGTACGTTGGTTCTGAACTATATAAAGTTTTACAGATTGAATCAACCCCTTTGAATCAGTGGTGGGTTGCCCCCGGTTCAGACCGGTTTGCAAGAACCGGTAGTAAAACCGGCAGGAGGCCCCACCCACCATCCCGGATGTCATCATCGGCAATCTGTGCAGAAGCAAGGAGCGTGATCCCATTGCGAACCGGTAGTAAAGGTAAATAGAACCCACCCTGCTTTGAATGGCACATGGACACCTTTGAAAGTGATAGATCTATAACACATAGATATTATCATATTGGTGACTATCATCAGCCAGTAGCTGGGATGCTGAATTCTCTATCAATCACAGTTTCTGAGTTTCCACTGATCTTTCAGATCAACCTCGGACTAGAGACAGGTAGGTCCATAGGGACACTCAAGAATTACAACTTCCCCAATCACTTGATACAGATAGTCTTCGCTTAACAACTGTCCTGTTTAGTGATCATTTGAAATTACAATGGATTTGAAAAAGTAACTGCACACCCAGTCCTCGCACTTATTACTGTTACAGCATCCCTGTGGTTACATAATCAAAATTCAAGCACTTTGCAACTGGTGGCTCTTTATGAGCAACCCAAGATCCCATGGTCAGATGATCACCATTTGCATGCTTCACAGCTGGCTTCCAACGTGCAAAGTCACTGGAGAAGCCAACAATAAAATTGCAAATCACAGTCACATGATGTCTCACTTAACCACTGTGGATGACTCACTTAACAACTGCAGCTGGAATGACATTGTAAGTCCAGTGCAGTCACAGGATGTTTTGCTTAATGACTGCATCACCTTGTCATTCAGTCCTAGTAGAGAAAAAGTTCATTAAGAACTACCAGAAACATATATATTTTAATCTTGAGGAAATAAATCCACTTTATATTCATTCCATTTATTTAAAAAAAGTTTTATTTTTAATCTCTTCAAATAATGTCCCACAAGTTGATTTGTTATCATTTTCTCTTTGTCTTCTCTCAGAAGCCCCTTTAATATGTCTCTTTTGTAAATCTAACCTAAGAAATCACTCTTGATTTATTATTTGTAGGTCCCCTTTACTTATTAGCATATCAGCTGTTTCATTCAAAAATCCAGTGTGTCATTTTTTTCCCATATCATTCTTGTATGCTGGCATTTTAAAATCCATATTCAGATCCATATTCAAATCAGCCCCAGTCTCTCTTTTGCTTAGTAAAACCGGTCCTCTTCTATAGCAACTTTTAAATCCCTTTCTATAGTAACAGTAATTTCTGTATTATTTCCAAATATCCTTGAATTCTTCTAAGTTAAGTAATATTGCTCCATTTCATTAATGGATTTCTTCTCCTTTAATTCTACTCTTTAGTTCTTTCTGGTTCTCTCCAGTCAATCTTCAAAGACTTCTCTTTTGTGGTAGGGTGGGGGGTATTTAGTCAACAACAGTTTCCCACAGGAGAACTTCTTACAGTTAGTTGCAAAATTCATATATATCTTTGTAAAATTTTAAACAACCCACAGGGAAAATTCTTTCAAGTCCATCTGGCCCCTTAATTCATTTATAATTTTCCAAAATCAATATTCTAGTCACTCTTTTGCTGTTTATTTAAAAGTATATTTTTAAGTCCAGAACCCCTAAGTCCATAAACTCTTTTAAGTCCATAAATCACTAGCACTGATGATATTACCTAGTTTGGGTAATGAAACATCTACAAGAAAATAAGCAAGCTCAGAGAGCGCCAAGGACCCCTCAAGTCCATAAACTTGCATGAAACTTCTTTCATCAAAGATAGAAGGAAACCATGTAATGAAACTTGCCCTTCTGAAATTTCTTAACATTCAAAAAGCCATTAACAAGCAATTTCTAAGGTAATTAAAAGAGGAAGTATGCAAACCGAATGCCAAACCATGGCTTAGGTGAGATGACTCCCCCCCACCAGCTCCTGGAGTCTAAAACCCATTCAAAACAGCTGTTTTATAGTATCCTCACCTCTGTTCAGAGCACTTGTGAGTGATTCCTGCTCCAGAGAGGAATTCCAAGGAGATGATCTGTTCACTGACTCCTCTTTGACACCACAGCCATTAGCCCCACCCTCTGTGGAACTACTTTCAGTTACTACCATTGCTTCCTCAGAAGTCCTGTCCTTGCTGCTTTAATGAGGTTGGACTTAGCAAAGATGAATTCCTCTCGTTTCATTTTTCCTCTACAGGATATCATCTGCCAGTAGAAAACAGACATCTGTAAAGTGTGGTGAAATTGATAGGTAATGTTCTGCCCCAGCTATGGACCCCAAAGAACGCAGTACACACAAAGTCCGTACAAACCTTAGTTTACTAATTAAGGACTACTAATGAGCTTTCTTAGTAGTTGTTTGAACACAAGTACAGTTTAAATCAGTCTTTTCTGAACAAGGGATGTTAATTTAACTTCATTAACAGCCGACAAGAATCCAAAGAATAATAACTCAATTCTGAGGCACAGTATTTCAGATAACCGTAATCTTACTGTGGTTGGCAGAATGCCCAGAAGCAATTTGCAGGAAAAGTGACAAGAGATAAACAAAAGCTGAATCAAACGTTACTGGAATCAAGACGCGAAGGAATATGAACGAAGTTGTTTCCTGCAAATTGCATCAGTCGTCGTCCTTCCTTAAATAGGCTAGGGGAGTGGCCAATTAGCCCCAAGCCTTACTCTTGAGGAGACCTCCTCCTGAGGAGCCACTCCTGCCTTTTAACAGCTCTGCGCTCTCGTGCATCGAGAAGAGGCTCCTCCTCTTCTTCCTCTTCACTTATGGGAGCTTCTGGAGATTCTGAAGGCCCTGGCTGAATCCCCGCCTCTGGCATCACATCTTCTCCAGCCTCCTCATTGTCTGATTCGAGCGCCAGCTGCACAGGCTGCTGGTGCAGCACCACACCAGCCTCCTCGCTGTTGGAATCAGCTACTAACTGCACAGGCCGCTGATGGGCCACAACAGGTAAATATAGGCAGATGCATAGAACAGCTGACTTAGCCCTCTGTCAAATTGCCCGTACAATCAAGCCACAGTTGTGGAGGTGTTCTGCCATTCTATTTCTGACCATGAGTCTAGAACTCTTCTGGAAAAAATATTGAAAAAAATAGGTAGTCACAGGTACAGAAGAAGGGCACAGGGTGAAAAGACTGAATGAACAGACTCCATGCTTGTCTAGTGCTACAAGGGAGTAGCAGTGTTAGCAGTAAGTGGCATGGCCAGCAATAGACAGAAATAGCCTGTGGAATAGAGGTTGTCCTTGCTTAATGACCATTCATTACCAACTATTCAAAGTTATGACAAACCCTCCAAAAGCTACTTACGATCCAGTTTCAGAATTCCAACAGGTGCACATCCTCCCACAGACACAGGAGACCACATTTTGGGTGCTTACAACTGGCTCACCTGTATGGCCAACTGTAACATTCCATGGTCACGTGACTGATTTACAATGTTTTTTTTTCCCTAGTTTCTACCTTTTTAGCTAGTTTCCAGAAAAAAAGGAATGTCGTCTACAAAACTACATTGAGTCATTTAATGATTGTGGCATTCGGTTAACAACTGCCACAAAAAAAGGTATAAAATCAGTTATCTGGGTGCCTCAACTTACGACAGCCATGACTTACAACAGAAATTCCATTACAGTCATTAAGTCGAGGTCTACCCATAGTCAAAATGGAACTACCTCCACCTTCACCAAACAAAAAACAGTGAAGCATGGGGACTTCCTGTTTGCTGCTGGCCGCCGCCAGACGTTCCTTTGGGATCGTCAGCTTCCACTGCCTGTCAGAGCCGCCTTCACAACGGAACGGCGGCTCGAAAAAACTCCGTTTCCATGAGGAAACGGAGATAGAGCCGGCAGGGGTGGGTAGAACTCTCTGCAGAGTCCCAAAAGTTTTTCTTTTTCTTTTGGGACGGAGCGGATGAGATGCCCCATATCCCCAGCCGTTGCTCCGGGCTTTGGGAGACCTCTGCTAATGCAGAGCTAGGCGTCAAGAGCAAGCCTGTGAATCTAACAGATTACTCAAAGAAAATGTGAGCTGGATCTGTAATACTGAACCGCAAGTATTTTACTTATCTTTTAAAAAAATTACTTAAGAGAAAAGAGGAAAGGAAAGGGGGGGAAAAAGCCTTTTAAAATGGCGTTTGCAGCAGCTGGAGAAGAGGCAGAAAGGAAAAGTCCTTCCGTTTTCTATTATTACAATGTAGCGGAATAAATACCACTGGCTACATTTGTAGACAAAACTTCGCTCCTGTGTTTTTTTTTCTTTTTTTTTCCTGGAGACTTGATATTGTTGTTGACTGGAAAGAAGTCTTTTTTCTTGTTTTTTTTTTTTTTTTAACAAAGCCTGCCTGGGCGGAAACATGGCACTGAGACTCATAAAGTCAGATAAACAAGAAGTGGGGGGGATTCCCCTGCCAACAATTTAAAGGAACAAGTTTTAACTCTTCAGTCTCAGAAACCTGATTTTAATATAATAGAATTTCTCTTAGAGGAGATTGAAAGAAGGGATGAGATTGTGAATCAGCATCTTGAAAAATTTAAGCAGGAAATTAAAGAATTGGTAAAATCTAAGTTTGATTTTTTGGAGCAAAAAATTTTAAAAGTGGTTAATGGTTTTTCAGAATTTATGATACAGTTGGATACAAATACTAATTTACTAGAGTCTAAAATGGATGAAATTCAAGATAAATTGGACAATAGAATTCAAAAAATTGAAAATGATTTGATAAACACTCAGGATAATAGCTCAGAAGAAAAACCTAAAATGGATGCTGACCAAAAGTCTGGTAATGTAGAAAATCTGCAACAGAGGATTGAAAAAGAGGTTCTAATGGTACAATATAATTTTACAGAATATGCGATAAGACTGAGAGGTTTGCAGGAAAATAATAGAGATGATTTAAGGAAAATATCTTCTGAAATTCTAGCTGGGATTTTAAAGGTTCAACCTGAGGAAGTGTTTTGTAGGATTGACAGAGTTTTCAGAATAAATTCCTGGATTGCTAAGCAAAGGCAACTGCCTAGAGATGTGGTGATTTATTTTACGGACAAGGAAATTAGGAATAATATTGTGCAAAATTCCTTCAATTCTAATTTGCAATTGTATGGAAGAAAGATATGGATCTATAAGGAACTTCCACCTAAGATATTAACAGAAAGGAAGAAATTTGGTTTTCTGGTGTCTGAGTTAAAAAAGAGAAATATCTCATATAGGTGGAACGCCCCAGTTGGTATTATACTGAGACATCAAGGAGAAAGATATCAGTTAAATACTATTGAAAGAGCGGAAGAATTTTATCAAAATAGGTTGAACATGAATTTAACATCTTCAGGTATAATACAGGATAAGCAGAAGGAGCTGGAAATAAAGGGAAAATATCAAATTACAGAGACTGTACCAGATAAATTGCCTTTGGATTTATCGGATACCCCAGCTGGATTATCTACAAATTTGAGAGAAGTGCCATCTGATTTTAATGTGATGACTTATCAAGGCAAGGACAAGCATGGAAACCAATTAGGGGATATACAAGGGATAAAAAAGAAACATGAGACACAAAAACAAAATCAACACGACCAATCTACAAAGCAGAATGAAAACCGACCAGTTGACATACAATCTGTAGAAAGGAAACCAGGATGGAAGTCAAACCCACAAAAAGAAAACAAAAAAAGAAATAGGTTGTATAAAAATAGAAATTTCTAACTCAAGCAACAGTGAAGCCAGTGATTTTAAAATATGAATGATTATGTGAAAACATAGAGGAGGCGACATATTGGTCAATATCATCCTGAGGATAGTGGCAGATCTCTGCATTGCCGTAATTTTGGGACGTGGAAAGAGCCTCAAACTGATGGATTTGAATTATCCACTTTGAAATTTCTTTTTGTGTTGATAAATATATTATAATTATCTTGAATCATAAGGCAAGAGAATCATGCTGGGGCATGCAGAAGATCTGGTTGTTACCCACTACGATGATGGAAATCAATAATCCTGATGAAACCCACAATTATTATTATATGGAATATAATTATAATGTCACTCGGGTGGTTGTTTTTACTTTTATACATATAAGAAGATATTTACTACTGATGGGGGCAGATATGATTGAAGATCTTGAATAAACTGTTGCATCAGTAAGCTATGTTACCCTATTATGGATGTTGGTTTTAACAATCCAGTGGAAAGACCTCAAAGAAGATATTATATGGACTATAAATTTAAAGTTATTGTCTTTTCTTTTTTTTATTTAGATATAATGGAATATATATATATATATTTTTAAGTAGTGTGGGCAGTGAATTAAAGATATTAAGAATTGTTGTGTATGGTAAATTTGCAGGACAGTGGGTGAATAAGCTAGCTACAGACTGATTAGTTTAAGAAAAGGGATTTTTAAGTGATATATTTAGGGGAGTGGAGGAAATGGATAGAGTGGAATAAATGTTAAATTAGATTTTATGGGGAGGCCGCTTTGAAATGTTATAGTAATATATATAGAAGATTAAATATTAAAGTAGGATTTATCGTATAGTTTTAAAGTGGAAGGTGGTTTTGAATTGTTGTAATAATATATAGATATAAAACACTATTATGTTAAATTAGAAGTGATTTTATAATAGTTATAGTATAATGTTTTTTTTTTCTCTTCTTTTCTGAAATGTATGGATAAAGGGGGATGTTATAATATTTATAATATTTTTAGTAAGTAAAGGTCAGTATTTTGAGGAGGGAGTAAGTAATCTGTTATGAATTAGGGTTTTTTTGTTACGAAGAAGTCACAGGGGGGGATGGGTGGGGAGGGGGGGTTAGGGAGGGGGAGGGGGAGGGGGGGAAAAAGGGGGGAAAAATTTGTATTTGAAAACTTTTTCAATAAAAAAAAAAAAAAACAGTGAAGCATAATCACGTAAAACTCCTTTCTTGGAAGAAATGGCAAAAACATATAATGCATTTATTGAGAAAAGAACCAACAGACTGCTGCCAGCTGAACCCAGCTCTCTCTCTCCCAGTTTAAAACTATACTATATGCAGCACAGGACTAGTGTTCCCTCACAAGGACTAGCAGCTCTTTCAAAAGAGCACCTAACCCACATGTATAATGAATTTGTATAAGACTTGACAGATGTTTTGGAAAATCTCAATCGGATGCTTTTGTGGAAGCTACATATTTGGTCTCAAACTGGCCATAAAGTCTGGCAACCAGAGGAGGGGGCATGTTTACAACTGAATTAAGTACCTTGGAGGAATTGGACCAATCCCAACCCCTGACTGCATTCTCAATCCTATTGTCAAAGAAGTGTGCTAAATTATATCCATGGCAAAAAAAAAAAAAATTGGTTTCCGAGGAAGATTTTAAAGCTGAACATCTAAAGATTATTTTAAGCTGCCTCGGCTCTGGCTTAGAATGAGACAAAGGCAATGTCATGAGGATATGGCATTATAAAAAGCTTACCAGGACAAATTCCCTGCTGCAATTAGGGGCACATGAGGATGAGCCTTTGAGTAGTTACAAGCCAGCAGCGTAAATGAGTCATAATTTCTGCTTGATCCGTTTTTCAACAGATTGTATGTACAATTTGGGGCTCTGAAGCCTGCCTGCCCTTGATAGGTTTCCAGAAGAAGAAGATAACAAAAGTGTCATTTAGTTATGTTTTTGCTTTCCCCAACAAAAATGTGAACAGACCAAAACCCTCTTCAGACCATTAGTAGCTAAAAGTAAGGCCAGCAAGAAAGAAGGATAATGGTTCCAAAACAATTACTACTCTGAATATTAGATCTATTAGAGCCCCGTGTATATTCCTAAGAGGATATATTTGAAGTATGTAAATGATAAAATCCAGCACAGAAATCTTGCAAATTTCATATCCAATTTTTCTGTTATCATGCTAAGAGAGTAGCTAGGTTGCATCAAAAATTGAAATAATGAAATAACAGCTCATAAAAGATAAGGAAAAGGAGTCTAGGCCAGAGGTCTTCAAATTTGGCAGCTTTGTGGAGTTCAACTCCCACAATTCTCAGCTAGCTGAAGAATTCTGCCAGTTGAAGTCCACAAATCTTAAAGCTGCCAAGTTTGAAGACCTCTCGTCTAGGCCAACGTTTTCTAACTGTGTCATCTTCCAGATGTATGGAGTTCAGGAATATACATGCTAGCTAGAGAATTCTGGTCATATCTGGAAGTTGCCAACTTTGGAAAATGCTAGCCTTCTGCCTTTCCTCTCTAGTCACAAGATGCCCAGTACTATAAAACACAAGCAAGATATGAGGGTGAAAGCCCCTTACTATTTATCCTAATAACACCTTATCATTCCTCCCAAACTGGCATTTAGAGCTATGCTGCTTCATGTCAAAAATTAAATAAATTATAGATGAGCACCATGTATGTAATTATTTTCCCATCTTATGATTGTCTTCTGCAAATCCCTCAAAATAAACACTAGGAAGTATTAAGATTCATCCATATGTTCTATGCAGGGACAAAGGAAATGCTGCTTTAGTCATTCTTTTGTTGATATTTCTTTGAAGACGTACAGCTGTTGGCAAAAAAGATGGCCCTCGGGTCCCTATTCCGGGTATTAGAGTGTCTGAAATTTTTACCCCATCCTAAATTCTCCTTGAAATATCTTTTGAGCCCCTGTCATTTCCTCAACATTGCAAGAGACATCTGGATCAACCAACTGCTTCTGTTAATTAATTTTATATTTAGTGCTTGGCTGTTGCCACCATTTGTTCTTTCTTTTATTTTCATAATATTTGTTTTCCCCATCAACTAAAAACAATAACATTTTGAGATACAGTGCCATAAACAAAGCTTCCAACATAAGTAGGGAGGGGGGGAATGCCTATTTAGGAGCAGAGAGTGAAAGTATGTCCCTGCCAAATCACATACAGAGATGAATCTAAATGAGTGAATTTAGGTAATTAACACACAGCCAAGCCAAAGGACTAGATCTGGAATAGCTGCCAAACACCAATTACCTGTGCTGCTTAAAAGCATAGGCAATAAGCATTTCCCCAAAGCCTTTTCATCACAGCCTTATCAATTTTTTATGTTCAGCTTTTCTTCTTCAGGCAAGAAGAGGATGATAAAAAGACAGATCAGAATAAACACCTTGATTTGATTTTAGGGGGGGGGAAACTACTCTGTGACAGGACAGCCCTTAGCTGACCTTGGCTCACCTAGGAAAGCAGCTCAGATCTGCTCAGGGCTTGAAAGGACCACAGGAATTCCTAAGGCTACAGCTATACTAGAAAATTAAAAAAAAAAAAAACATCCCAGAAGATGACAGTGACAAACAATTTCTTTCTTTGCTAAGAAAGTGGTGCTTTCCCTCCCAAAATAAAAGCCAAAGTTGAGGACAAAAGTCAAAATCAACTTGAAGGAACCTTTTGGCTACCTGATGTGAGCAGCTAGTAATAACTATGTTCACACATCAAAACTCAAGAGGTTTAGAATACCAGGCCAGCCAAGTGGATTTTGGCAACCGAGACATAAAAGTTCCCACCAATGTCCTTTCCCTCCATGACTGTAAAAATACAAGGCTGTTAAATACAATAACTAAGTGAAAACCAGCTCTTTGAGGGTTTTGCCTTACTCCGCTTAAGGGAAGAGATGTCCTTGGCATGTGTTGGCATTCATGACTTCCACAATCTCTCATAGGGAAGAGAGAATCAACCTATTCTCCAAAGCACCTGAGGGTAAGACAAAAAGTAACAAATGGAAGATCATTAAAGCAAGATCCAACTTAGAACTAAGGAGAAATTTCCGGACAGTGAGAACATATAATCAGTGGAATGGCTTATCTCCAGAAGATGTGGAGGTTTTCAAGAAGAGACTAGATAGTCATTTGCCCAGAATGATGTCAGATCTCCTGCCATGGGCAGTGGGCTGGACTAGAAGATCTTTAAAGTTTCTTTCAACACTATTATTCTGTTCTCAAATCTCCTTTGGAGGCCACACCAGACCAACAAGTTTTTCTGGCTTGCCTGTTCGTAATTTATTATGGAAACATATCCATGAATAAACGTGCCTTAACCACATGCAGAGCACGCTGCCTGGTTCAACAGTGTTTGAAAGGGTGATGGGATATCATCTAGCATCAAGACAAAAATCAAGGCATTAGCAAGATCGAAGGCTTCCATCAAAATGAAGAAAACAGTGTCACTCTGTCGGAATGCAAGCTCCATTGCTTTTCTCTGTGCGTATGATGTAATGACACATCTACAAAAGGGAATTTGTGTTGCAGTGTATGGATATAACATGGGTACAAATTAGGAAGTATAATTTCATAAAGGACTTCCCAAAGCTATTTAGCTTATTTATCACACAATATTGTCAGGAAATCAAACAGAGAAGCAAAAATAATTAATAAATGGGTATTTGGAGGATCCAGAAATTGCTAAATTGCTCCACAAAGCCTACATTTGCAAAAAAAAAAAAAAATGTCTATTCAAGACAAAAATTAAATGATTCCTTGGCATAGCTCTTTAAAAAATATAGATATAGAGAAAAGAACAATTTATATATCTCTTTGGATATTTGCAGGAAAACATTGGAGAGCAATCAACATAAAGTAGTCACACTCTATTCCAGAGGTGTCCAAACTTGGCTACTTTAAGGCTTGTGGCCTTTAGCTCCCAGAATTCCCTAGCCAGACATGGGGAATTGAAGTCCACAAATCTTAAAGTTGCCAAGGTTGCATACCCCTGCTCTATTCATTAACTGGAGAACTAGCCATTCAGGGAAGGAAGTTGTAAAGTATACTTCTATTCACATTTGCTTTAGCATTTAAAAAAAAAAAAAAAGACCCTCCTTGCAATTTTAGATCCTCAGGGTATGTTTCAAAGAAGTTTGAAAGGAGAAAAAAAATCAGTCAGAATTTTTTATTTCTCAGCTTATTATGATCTTAAAGTAATTTGAGTTTGTTACAAAGTTGATGAAAATTGGTATTCATATTGCTTTCCTAGGTATCCATTTTAAACAGTGACAGGTGAAAATGAAGCAAAGCTATGGCACTACCCTGTTTTCCCCAAAATAAGACATCCCCTGATAATAAGCCCAATTGGGCTTTTGAGTGCATGGCAAAAAGGCCAAGCGCTTATTTCAGGGTTCAAAAAAATATAAGACAGGGTCTTATTTTCGGGAAAACATGGTAGTCATTTATTATCTTTATTATTTTTACAAATAACTCAAGCTGGTGAATATAGCTAACACAACTTTCTCTTCCTATTTTCCCAACAACAACAACCCTGTGAAATGGGTTGGGCTGAGATAGACTTAACAAAGTCACCCAGCTGGCTTTCATGGCTAAGGCAGGACTAGAACTCACCCAAGTTCTCTGCCCAAAAATTTGGCAGAGAATTTCAAAAGTCCATTTGTGCACAGCTCCAGCACAGGAGCCCCGAACCAGCTTCACCTTGGGGCATTTTGGGATGGTTAAATGGTTGCTACATCCAAAGTTGCTTGGACCATTTCACCCAGGTTGAAAGAAAAAAGCTACCAAGCATACATTGTCTGAAATTTCCAACCCAAGCTGGCCCACTCTTGCTTGAAATATATCAGTTTTGCAGGTACCATTTCTTTCTTTTTATATATTTCAGTACAAAGATTTCAGAGACTCGTTCTAGCCAATAGATCAACAGCTTGGCCACCAATATACAGTCCATCTGTAATGGGCCTTGATTTTGCATGAATTTAAAAAAAAGATGTACTACTGAACAAAAAAAAAATCCAGTGGAAAAATTTTAATACCGGTTATTGCTGCTGAAGCACTGAAATAACTAACTCCATTTTAATAAGGAAACAAATTAGAACTCTTCTGCTGAAGAATGACTTATATAAATTATTTTTACAGCAGTTTTATTTTCCCCATAATTATATTAATTCATTTGCTACTATTCACTGTAATAACACCAAACACAATGATTTCACTTACTATTAATGTGTCTCCGAGCTCTACTTTCCTGAGAGTCCCCCAGTAATTCAGAATTAGTTAATGTACAATTAAAATAAAAGTAAAAACTAATTCCCATTTTTCTAATGTAAGAGGGATGGATGGATGGATGGATGGATGGATGGATGGATGGATGGGTAGGTGGATGGATGGGTGGGTGGATGGATGGATGGATGGATGGATGGATGGATAGATGGATGGATAGATAGATGGATAGATGGATGGAAGGATGTCTCTATGCAGCTTCTTCTCACAGCCAATTGATGAAAATTACTTTTTTTTCTAGAAAAATTATGTGGCAGGAACTACTTTCATTTTTATTGGAGGAAAAAGGAAAAAGGGACAGTAGATGGTGAGATGCTTAGATGGTGTTATTGGTGCATTGAACATGAATTTGGGTAAACTCCAGGAGACAGTGAAGTACAGGAGGTCTGGCATGCTATGGTCCATGGAGTTCCAAAGAGTTGGATATGACTTAGTGACTGAACAGCAACAATAAAAAGTTTCATATTTCTGGAATCTGAAAGTACAACATCTGTCAACCTATCTTGAATTTTCATCCTGACACATCTGAGTTAAACCTCACCCTGATGAATGAAAATTGCTTGGTTGACACAAAAGTCATTAAGGTAACCTATATTGTGGTATGAATCGAAACTAGGATACTTTATGCATTTTTCTCCTCCTCTCTGAGATGAATCTCTCAGGGGTGAATCTATCCCTGGTTCATAGATTGCCTTCAGCAAGATGCTTCTTCCACCATCACTCCACAGTTGGTTATCGTGCCTTTTCTTGTTCTGCTACTCCCTGCAGTTTTCAGCAGACCATCTCAATTAAAGTTAGTTGTCATCTCATCATACCCTATTGCTTAAAAAGATACACTGGTATGTCTCAACAGAAAACAAGCTGGCATTCACTAATGTGGTTCAGCAAAAAGCATTTTATCAGTCAGGGATTGAATGCAGAACTATGAGGCATGACAATGAGAATGCATGAAGGTTAAGTAATAAGCACTCGGTGTGAGAAACAATTCTAATTAATGAGGAGAAATATGAATAGAATGTAATTGCAAATCATTTCTCAAGCAATGGATTATTCTGCCCACCACCTCTCTTGCCTTCAATATTGACAGTTGTTGCTATGAGATTATGCTTGCCTCATTTGGAACTGGCAACTGCCACATAAATCTAACAGATCTGGTTTTCAAAAATCCATACTAGATTAGATGGCCCCAAGAAACACAGAAAAATGCAAACCCACAATGCCAATTAGTAGTCATCCAAATTTTGGGAGCTCAGATCTGGTAGTTTTATAAGTAGACGTGATAGTGTTCTTGGTGGTTCTTTGAACTCAAGCATTAAACAATACCCCAGTCAAGAAACTACCAACTCAGACAAACAATCCAACAATATACAACAGCCTAATCAAAGAACCACCAAGAACACTCCCACAAACACTGGCAGGGCAAGCCACTTGTATATGAACAGAGGACAAAGCCCACTCTCTTCTAGCACTGATTATTGTTGCAATATTTTCAGGATCAGACTCAATAAATCTAGTAAGAGTTAAGAGTTCAAATATATCTCTCTTTATTTACACTAGGCATTCTATATTCACTGAATATTCACAGATAGAAGCAAGGAATGGGTGCGTGCAGCTCCTTATATATACAATGGGTGGAGCTAGGTGTGGGAGTGGTAAAGTATGAATACATTAAGAATTGAAGAATAAATTAACCCCTGATACCCCGTTCATACATTATTTACATATTAGAGAATAAGGCATTTACATGTGACAAATCCCCCTCTAAATGCCGATTCGGTATGCTACACCAATTACATTCAGATTCAGGACAATACAAAACATATAACTTGGAAGTCAAGTATTTATGCTGCTTAGAAGGTAAAGGCTTTGTCAATATGTCAGCTAATTGTTCTGATGTCTCACAATGCACTGCTTTAATAAATCCATCCTGAGATAGTTGTCTCACATGTTTAAATTTTATGTCGATATGCCTGGACCTTTGTCCAATGGCATCAGATCTAGATATTTCGATAGCCGCTTTATTGTCTTCATGCATGACAAAAGGTAAGACAGGTTTTTTCCAAACATCAGAAATTAAATCATTAAACCATACAAGGTTATTTGCTGCTTTAGATAAACAAACATATTCTGCTTCTGTCGTTGAAGTGGCCACTAAGTCTTGTTTGCCAGTGTACCAGTAAACTGGACAATCATTTAGGAGGAATACATAACCGGATGTACTTTTTCTGCATGAAGTGTCTCCAGACCAATCCGCATCTGCGTAACATGTGAGGTTTGGTTCCTTAACATTATTAGGTTCTAATATCAAACAAAAATCTAAGGTATTTTTTAAATATCTTAATATCCTTTTAACAGCTTCCCAATGATACATTGTTGGTTTGCTGACATATCTGGACAATAAATTGAGGGGTAAAGCGATATCAGGTCTTGTCCAATTAGAAATGTAAAGAAGTGAACCTATGATTGATCTATAGAACGTGTTATCTTTGAATTCAGGGGATGATTCATCAGCATTTCTTAGGAAGTCAGTCTGCATAGGAGTGTCACAGGGTTTGGCATCACTTAGATTGCATTTGTTCAAGAGCTCTATGATCTTATCTCTCTGAGTAAGTTTGAATCCTCTTTTAGTCTTATTAATTTGAACACCAAGATACTTATTTACTTTGCCTAAAGATTTCAAAGAGAAATGTTCATTTAGCTTAGATACAAATGTTTCTCTTCTTTCTTTATGTTTACCTATGTACAAAATGTCATCCACATAGATCAATACAAATTCTATGTAATCATCACCTTTTTTGACAAAGAAACAGTTATCAGCAGTAGTAGCATTGAAATCCATAGTTTTAAGTACTTTTACTAAACAATCATACCATCGTTTACCAGATTGTTTTAACCCGTATAAACTCTTGTTTAATAACCAAGTCTCATCCTTGTTTGTGTATTGACTGTGAGGTGCTCTTACATATATTTCCTTATCTAGTTTTGCGTGTAGATACGCAGTCTGTAT
Organism: Pituophis catenifer annectens; assembly: GCF_029215685.1. NCBI lineage: Eukaryota > Metazoa > Chordata > Lepidosauria > Squamata > Colubridae > Pituophis > Pituophis catenifer. Next base: position 230,277,596 of record NW_027256882.1, on the reverse strand, counting down.
GTCATATTGGAATACATCGAGATTGAGTGCTGATGCTACTACTAGAGCTGTTTTGACACTCTCAGTTCTTACTGTGGGGGAGTATGTGTCAGTATAGTCCTCTGGATATTTCTGTGCATAACCCTGTGCAACTAATCTAGTTTTGTATAGGGTATTGCCTCCCTCTAAATTTTTAATTTTATATATCCACCTAGTACCAATAATGGTTTTGTCTTTTGGTGCAATTGCAGGTGTAAATACATTTAATCCTTGTAAACTTTCCATCTCTTTTTTCATTGCTAATTCCCATTTTTCCTTTTCTTTACGAGGAAGTTTTAACACTTCCTCATATGTATTAGGTGTCGTTGGTTCTCCATCCATGTGCATTATATAATCCTTGTATTTATTTGGCATTTGATTTCTGGTGTTTCTAATTGTTTTTTCAGGTTTACTATTGTTATCATGCAAATATCTTGCTTCCTTTTTTGTTAGTGTGTCTGTCTTTATTTTGTGTTGACTATTTGTCCATGTTTTAGTTTTGATTCTATGATTGTTATCATTTAGCTTTTCTATAGTCCTTTTCTCTTGGGATTTCGTATCTTTGTTGTTACTTGGGAATATTTCATTAAGATGTATTTTAGACCAGTTGGCCTGTTCATGGAACACAGCTGTTCTGGAAACTATAAATTTGTTATTATTATCAATGAATCTGTATCCTTTTGTGCCTGTCTCATATCCCATAAATCTGAGTCTTCTAGACACATTTTCTCCCTTTCTTCTTAATTGTTTAGGTATGTGTATGTGTGCTAATTTTGGTTTCCTATTATACATCACTTCATATGGTGTCTTATTTACAATGCTGGACCAGGTTCTATTCTGTGTGTAATTGGAATAATGTAGGGCTTCTGACCAGAATTGTTTGCTTAAGCCAGCATCTTCCAATGTGCATCTAATCATGGTTTGTAATGTTGAGTTCTTCCTCTCTACAATCCCGTTCTGAAACGCAGAAAATGGGCTAGATGTGTAATGTAACATTCCTTTGTCCTTCAGCCATTGGGAGAATTCCTTAGACATGAATTCACATCCCCTATCTGTCATGATTTGTTTTATTTTGATATTGTGTTGTGTTTCTACGTGTTTATAAAATTCTTTAAATTTCTGAAAAGTTTCATCTTTGTGTTTTAATGTATAAACAAATCCATAGCGACTATAATCGTCCACTATGGTTAAGAAGTAACGTTTTCTATAAGTGATTGATGGAGTTAGTGGACCAACTAAATCCATGTGTACTAAATCAAAAATTTTATTGGTTGACCTAGTTGATTTTCTAGGCCTGGGGCTAGTTTTTAGTTTTGTAGATTTACATACTGAGCATTCCAAATAGTTTTCACAATTTTTTATTTTAACACCTTCTGCGTGTTCAGTCATTTTTTGTACTACAGGAAAACTGGCATGTCCTAACTTCCTATGCAAAATATGAGCACACTCATCATGAATTGGCTTACCTATTTTTGGTTTTTTTTCATTATGTGCATCCTTGTGATCATGAGCTACTTTACATTCATCATTGTCACTGTTGCTAATGTTTCCATCATCTAGTTCAATACAATCTTCCATATTTGAATCAATGTTGTGTAACCATTTTTCTTTTGTTATTAAATAAGGTAGGCCTCCTTTAATCATTACTGTACCTATATCTATTTTATTTTTCTCCAAGGTCGCTTTTCCTTTTGAAAAAACAATATTAATATCAGAATCTCTGCTTAGTTTTATGGCACTTAGTATGTTATGAGGTATTTCAGGTATTAGTAATACCCCCTCTATTTTTCCTAGGCCGGGTAAGGTTACATTCCCTCTGCCTAATACTTGAACCTTTTCTTGGTTAGCTACCTTTATTACAAATTTATCTTCTACAAATGAAGATAATATACTTTTGTTATTAGTGGTGTGATTAGTTGCTCCAGAATCAATAAGCCAATTATTGTTCTCAGTTTGTTGTATGTTAGTGTTGTCTTGTTTATTTAGTCCATTCAGTGAACCAGATTTTCTATCCTTTGAATTATCTCTGCCCCCTCTATGCTCTCTGTAATTTGGTGGGCTTCTATATCTATGTCTATCAATGGAAGACTGTCTATAATTGTATTTGTTTCTGTGTTCTGACCTATGTCTTTCTTTTGAAATTTTGGGGCAATCTCTTCTATTGTGTTCCCTGGATCCACAGTTGTGGCATCTAAATGTTTCATTATATCTTTCTTGAAAAGCTACTTTTCTATATGGTTTGTGTTTTATGTGGTTGTTAGAGCGATTCCTCCTTGAATTGTCTTCAGCTATTAACTTATTGGATAGACTTTCTATGGATAAGTATCCTAGATTGATTGTGTCTAAATGTGACATATAATTATCCCATGATGGGTCAAGTGAGTTGAAGATAACACTTTTCATTGTTTGATCTGAAATCACCTCCCCCCTTAAATGCAGTTCAGCTCTTATTTTGTTTAAAGATATTAAATGTTCACTTATGGAAACCCCTGGTTTTATCCTAGAGGAAAAGAAATCTTTAGACATTCTTGTGGTAGTAGCTACACTGTCACTGTGAAATAAATTGAACATGCATTGAATAATTTCTGAAACAGTCAGATTTTGCTTAATGCTGTGATACATAGCAGGAGATACACTAGAAATTAATAAGAAAAATGCTCTATGGTGTAAGCAGTCTAATTTTAGAGTCCAAGGTCTTTTTGGGGGACTAGTGATAAAAAACAGTAAGTTTTCTTTCATAAAGACAACCTGGAGCTGCTGATACCATTCTTGTAAATTAATGCCATCTATCCTCAGCTTTGGGAAGTCTCTGGGCAAATTTCCGATATTATTGGGTCCATTACTTACAACCTGAGGTAGTCCGTGATCTCGTAAATGCTGGAAATTACAAAATGGCGTGGGAATGCTCGCAACGAGCCTGCACGGTCCTCTCAGCAACTCATGTCTTCCTGGGCTGTCTGCGTAGTCTTGCGCATGCGCGTTGTCCATTTCGTCCCTGGAGTCGTCGTGAGAGGTTCTCGTCGTTGCGGCTCGCTCGTTCTGCTCCTCCTCAGACGAATCGGTCTCTGGCTCGATCTTGGGAGTCCTGACGATGGCGGCTGTTCTTTTTCTTCTTTTGAGAGCGTTGGTGCTTACATCGGTCTGTGGCGTGGGGCGGTATCTGCAGGGTTCTCTGGGTTCAGGCGTTGGTGCTCTCGTTGTCAGGATGGGAGCGGGTAGATTTTGAGGCGTTGGCTTGCCCGCTTGCTTTCTAGTTGACTTTTTAGTAATTTTTAGTTTCGGCCCAAATGCAGCAAAAAGCGTTTTCATTGCTGATTTTATCTGAGTATCTGTTGAATCACCTTCACTTTCCGATTCTGATTCTTCTGAGATGTTTGACTTTTCTTTTTCGTTTTCACTGTCTAGTAATATTTTTCGCGCCAGAAATTTTGAATCGAGTTTTCTGATTGGCTCTGCTTCGCTCACCCTGGAGGTCTGTTGAAACCAAGATGGCTGCCATTCAAAATTTTGCACGGGATCACCGTTTTTCTTCTTCGTGGTATTTCTTTCTGTAATCATATCACTCACTATTTTTGAATCCTTTGGCTTTTCAGTAGTGATGTGCTTCTCTTTCGCTGCTCCGCTGTTTTTCAGCATATCTTGGAGGTTCGCGATGAGGCTTTCATCATTCTTCTGGCTTTTTAATAGTTTTAATATCTCTGACCTGAGTTCGTTGTTTTCTATTTTGATTTCCTCTCGGTCATCATTTTCATTTATTATTTCTTCGTCTTCAGTGGTGTATTCTTCAGATTCTCTCGAAATCGCGTTTGTGGATTCATCGATTATTTCTTGATCCGTTTCCATTTCTTTGCTGTATGCCCTGGTGTTGGGCCTATCTCTCTTAGACATATTTAAATTTTTTATTGAGTCAATTAACCATCCTCTGCTACCAGCTTGTTGCAATATTTTCAGGATCAGACTCAATAAATCTAGTAAGAGTTAAGAGTTCAAATATATCTCTCTTTATTTACACTAGGCATTCTATATTCACTGAATATTCACAGATAGAAGCAAGGAATGGGTGCGTGCAGCTCCTTATATATACAATGGGTGGAGCTAGGTGTGGGAGTGGTAAAGTATGAATACATTAAGAATTGAAGAATAAATTAACCCCTGATACCCCGTTCATACATTATTTACATATTAGAGAATAAGGCATTTACATGTGACAATTATATTACATAGCAGGGTAATGAAATGCCTCCAACAAAACAACCAAGCTCAGAGACCAGCAAGGACCCCATAGATAAAGTTCACAAGATAAAAAATTTAAATTAAATTAAGATACATAGCAGCTGGGCATTTGTTAGGAGTTACAAACAAACACTCAACGGGAAGAGTCAAAAGCAGGCGTGGGCTGCTGGGGGTTCACAGGGGTTTGGGAGAACCTCTAGCTAAGATTCTGTGCAGTTCGGAAAACCCCCAAACCCCACTCCTGGCTGGCCCTGCCCACCCCACCCCTCTCCTCCCAGGAGTCCTTATGTGGCCCATTTTAGACGCAGGTAAGTACAGGGTGCACACAGAGGCTCAGGGAGGGCAAAAAACGGGCCTACCAGAAGTTCGGGAAGTCCAGAAACGGACCCTGCAGAGGGCCTCCAGAGCCTTGGGAGGCCATTTTTGCCCTCCCAGAGGCTCAAGGAAACCCTCTGGAGCCTGGGGAGGGCAAAAACACCCCCCCACACACACACACACCGTGGTGCAGGAGGCCGACTAGGCCATCATGGCCACAGCCACCCAGCAACTGGGCAGAGAACCCCTTGCTAAAATTTATGAAGCCTACCCCTGGTCAAAAGTTGAGAGAGAAAGAGACCGTTTTCTCTTGATATCCAGTTTGTGACAACATGTTTTCCTACTTTTCACTTCTAATGTTCCCTCTGTTCCTTCCCTCTTTCCTCCTCCCCCACTCAACAAGCTACTTACGAAGGGACAGATTGCTTGTGCCAGAGGTGTGAACTGTGAGTTTGCAAGGAAATTTTGAAATTACAATGAACACCCTTGGGGCCACAAACTGCCCACTTCAGCTTGACATTAGTGAATACAATAAATAAATGCAATGGTTCTCCAAGCATACAAAAATTAATTATTTTATCTGAATTGACCATTGTTAGTATTCACTTCTACCCTTCAGCTGATGGAAGGAAATCAGAAAGAAAATGGAAAACGATTCCAACAAGGAAAGAAAAACAGCTGAAGCCAATGTGATTACATTAATGAAGATCTGAAAACAAAACTCATGGAAAGTTGAAATAAGAATGGGTCATCGAGGAAGGGTTCAGACATGCTTCACAGAATTAGGATAGAAAATAAAAAGGGCTCCTTTATATATGCTCAAAATAAAAGGAAGAGACCAGAATGAGAACCAATAGCTCAATAAAGAAGGGGAAATGCTAAGAAGGAGGCAAAGAAAAGGTGGACTTATTCACAGCTTACTACAGTGATGATGAACCTTTTAGATACCGAGTGCCCAAACTGTGTGCACATGCATGCCCAAAGTGAAAGGTGCGTGTGTACGTGTGGACATGCATGCATGTGCAAACATGCACAGACATGCACACACGCATGTGCAGCAGAGACCCGAAGACCAGCTGGCTGGCAGGAGGTGGGGCATCTCAACACTGGCAGCCCACCAAGATGTAAGATCTTTTTTCTTTCGTGAGCTTCTGTTTCATCGTTTGCAGGGAAACAGAAGCTCGTGAAAGAAACACCACAGAGATCTGACCTGGGGCAACGGCGTGCATGCCAGCAGAGAGGGCTATGTGTGCCACCTCTGGCACGTGTGCCATAGGTTCGCCATCACGGGCCTACTATGTCTTAGTCTTCTCTTAACAAGAATGTGTATTCTATACAAAGTTGTGAAGAATCAGACAAAGAGGAAAGGCTGCAACTTGAGATTGATAGAAACATGGTCAGAAAGTATTTATTTACATTAGAGGAATTATTTTTTCATAGCGAGGATAGTAATAATTGTATCAGTTTTAGGACCTACAGCCTAAGTAATTGCATATTAGGATCCTTATCCATCAAGTTATTGATGGTCTGCCCAAAATATATTATCTTTTAGACACTGTGTCTTGCCAGATGATGGAAGAAGGTAAATGTTCCTATCTTCAAAAAGTGTAATATGTTAGGAGCCAGCAACTATAACCAGAGATCTCTCATTAACACTTGTGGGCAGATCATAAAAATATCAGTCTGAAAGTATCATAAAATCAACATGGCTATCAGAAATCTATACAGATTAGACAAATTGGTGAATCATAGTTTTCTTGAAAATCATATTGAAAGATTACATATCAATGATTCCACATCAAGCTAATGAAAAATCAAGAAGGCTATCATAAGGCTCATCCTACACTCTTCAACATTTATATTAATAATTTGAATGAAAAAATGGAGTCAATACTAATGAGACTTGTAGATGGTGTAAAGATGAGAACTGAGAAAAAAAAAAACAGTCAGTCTGTGAGTCTTGACCCATGCACACCACAACCATCAACAATCCAGAGTGTCATTTGCATGAATGACATTTGAATTATGTCCAATCCTGCTTGAAGACCCCAGAAAACTGGACAATGCTCTTTTTTTTTTATTTATGTGCCGCCCTTCTCTGGAGACTCAGGGCGGCTTACAATGCGTTAAGCAATAGCCTTCATACTTTTGTATATTTATACAAAGTCAGCTTATTGCCCCCACAAACTGGGTCCTCATTTAACCTACCTTAGAAAGGATGGAAGGCTGAGTCAACCTTGAGCCTGGTAAGAATTGAACCTGCAGTAATTGCAGGCAGCTGTGTTAATAACAGGGTGCTTTAAACCACTGTACTACCAAGGCTCTTTCACTTTGTATCAAAAGAGTTAAGTTTTTATATACTCTGTTTTGGAAATCATCATCCCCCCTGACTCCGATCCTCCATACGCTAGCCTCCCTCATTTGTTCTTTTATTTGCAAAGTACAAAAAGGTAAATATAAACTTACTTGACATGTTCCTGAAGATACAGTTGTATTTAAGATTCAGAAGAGCACCAGAAAAAGAAAAAATTCGGGGAATCAGAACTGTAACATTACCAGTAAAGAAAATTTATTGAAGAAAAAAAATCATTTTTCAAAAATTATGGACCTTTCTTTTACTACTGGGAATGCAAAGATTAAAGTGAAGTCTATATATCACAAACAGGAGGACCAAATGATTTAAAACATTTGCTATAATGACCTGCTATGGAGCAAAAAAATCAATCTCCTTTAAAGCAAGAGTCTGTTAAAACAAGGCTAAGGCAAAGCTCAGAAAAGTTTTATGGGAAAGTGTTGATCTACTCATCCAGTGTTTGCATTTTGATGCAAATAATAACTTAACAGTAATGATGATCGTTGTGTCATCTAAGGCCTTGCTTCACAGATAGCAACTATAATCTTTGCAATAATAATAATACATTTAACTTACATACTACCCAACTCTCAATTACTATACTTTTTAATATTTTCTTTGTATACTGTCTTTGTATACCCTACAAGGACAGTATACATTTCTCTACAGGGAAATGGATAGTTTAACAGTTTGAGCAAATAGATACTTTGATTCATAAACAAAAACATAAAAATAAATAAATAATTTCAGTGTCATAGACTTAGATGAAGAAACAATTTTCACAAATGGGGAAAATACCCCAATTTTCACAAATGGGGAAAATACCCCAAATACGTTATTGAACTACCAATATTTATCTATAGTAAAGTTTTTCAATTTTTAGGCTATCCATGATTGCACTCCCGTAATTAAGCTGATGAAACAATTGTCTTCATATCAATTATAGTATATCATATAGGTAACTGAACTATTTTCATAATAATGTGAGTTGGAATTCTTATCTCAAGAGCAGCATGTGAAGATAATAAGAAAATTTGCATGGGAGTTTTTTTTAACTAGAGATACTCTGCTCCCAAACGTGTCCGTAACACAATTCAAACCAGAAATGAATGTTAATGACATGGGGCAGCTGAAAACTGGGCAAAAAGCAAACCAGATTTTAGGCAGTGACACAATTCTTGCTGGGATGCCCATCTTATATCTGAAGACACCAGTTTATTTCCAGTGGAAAGTGGGGAGAGGGGATATTATTTTATTGGCAAATAAGATCTAACTTTAAGAACTACCTTAGGGATCCAGAGAAAAAGAAGCCATTTCAACATAATGTGACCTCTGGAAAATATTTCATTGGTTTATTATTCCTAAAAAAAAATTTTTTTTTAAATCACTGGCTAGAAGAACAAAGTAGAAACTATAGGAATGAGTAAATCACTTTGTATTATTTATCAGAAGGAAGCCTGTATCTAAACTTATGAGAAGCAGTTGCAATCTTTATATTGTTCCCACAATAATAATGTAATGATGAGAAACCACAATATATCCAATATCCAGGCTCCAAGTTATAATCTTGTAAATAGAAATCCCATTGAGTCAGATTACTGCTCATTTATCATTAACCCCAAACGTGCTCATGTTCCATGTTTGAAATGTATGTTTTACACGAGGCAAACATTTCAAAGCTTCCTGATTACAATGGTTTAACTTTACCCACATGACCCAATGGCTGCCTTGCTTAATTTCTTTGAGAAGGATATGTCATCCTTGCCAGGATTTGTAAAATAAATATTTTGGAATGGAAAAGGAAGTGCTGGGAAAGTAAGAGGGGGAGAATCAAACAGAAGGGATAAGGTCAACTAATTTGGATTGCAAAAAGCCCCAATATCAGATGGTAGTAAATAAAATAAATAGTAGTAAATAAATATCTGGAACATTCTAACTTTTTTCTATTATCTAATGATTACGCTGGTTTGTAGCCCAGAAAGAGAATCTCTAAGAAATTCCTTCTCTACCATACAACCAGAAAGGAATCTTATGTTAGAAAAATGACAGAAACTTTCCAACCTCATGTCAATGTCATCATGAAAAAATGTGGGAGGTTCTATGGCTCACACATCTAGTCTCTCTTTTTTTTTTTTTTTTTTAATTTGATTTATATGCCGCCCTTCTCCGGAGACTCAGGGTGGCTTACAATGCGTTAAGCAATAGCCTTCATACTTTTGTATATTTATACAAAGTCAGCTTATTGCCCCCACAATCTGGGTCCTCATTTAACCTACCTTAGAAAGGATGGAAGGCTGAGTCAACCTTGAGCCTGGTAAGATTCGAACCTGCAGTAATTGCAGGCAGCTGTGTTAATAACAGGGTGCTTTGACCTCATATATGGAGCTTGGATGATTTGCTTGGAACCTAAATTTCTTCAAAATTCCTTCTACATCACAATTTGATAAAGTGTTTTTGTAAATGACAAAGACCATTTACAGTTAGAATGGCAATCACATTTTTGTGTACAAACCAACCACACCTTAAATCACTGGAATAAGCGACGTTCATATGTGTATGTATGTATACAATTTTTGTATGATCAGGAGAGACAGTAGATGTTAAAAGTTGTGAAATACATAAATACTTACATTTTCCTGGTTCAGAAGTTGTGGATTCCAAAGGCTGTTGCAAGCAGCAGTAACTGTGTACAAACAGGAAAAGTTAATGGCACATAATTTCGGTGGTGATTGAAGCATCTGTTTTCTGGGAGATTTTTTTTTCCCCTCCCAGTTCACACTTTGTTAAGGAGGCTTTCCATGGGATGTTTACTAACATGGATATTAAGTAGGGTTCTCAACCTACTGAAGATTGTTTAATTGATTAAACATCTGCCTTTTAATCAAGTAATGAATTAAGTGAATTGAATGTGTTTTGCATATTACTCAAATCTCAACACTGCTTCTTTTTAAAAAAAATATGAACTATTAGTTTTTAATTTTATTTTGCTTCAGTGTTCATATGGAGGAATGGTTATCTATGCAAAATGATCCTTTGTTACAAACAGAAGGGGAGAGAAACCTCTGGCAGATGGCTTCTTCTAACCATTCTCCAGTAAAAGATATTTAAATTAAGCTGTCACCTATCAAAGTGAAACTCCTGATGCCCCTCTAGATTATCCAGTTGAAGCTTTTTCAGACTTCTTACCAAGGACTTTAGCTGAGCAATAGGAAAAATATCATGTTTTGCCAAAAATAAGACCTGGTCTTATTTTCTTTTGGGCTCCAAAATTTTCGGGGGATGTCTTTTTTTTCCCATGTACAGGAGACGGCGAGTGCAGGAGCCAACAGGAGTGGGAGTGCTGTTACCGCCGGGCCAGCCCTCTTCATCCCACCATCTGCTTGCCTGCAGCCACAACAGGCCAAGCTCTCGGCTCGCCCTGGCCTCTGCCCGCTCTGCAGAGGCCAGGGCGCTCTGTCCCGGCTGCTCCTGGGACGCCGGAGCTTGGGTCTTGCTCAGGCTGCTGCTACGATGAGGCAGAAGGCAGTGCAGCACATCAGGATCACCTCCCTGCTATGCCTCTGTTCAGCTGCTGGGCCTACTGCACCTGCTCCTGCTGGCCTCATGGGGGCTCTTCGCCCTCCTGACCATGTTCTCAGCCACCCTGCTGGGCCGCTCCTGCCTGGTATGGGGCAAGTCGGCCCAGATCTACTATCTCCAGAGTGCCTCCCCACCACCACCAGCCTGCCAGGGCCCTTCACCAATGGTTGCCAGTTGAGCCACGCCGCCTCGCCCACTGTTGCCTTCAGGCTCTGCCCCTCTTCTACCCTGCATAGTTTTGGAAGGTAGGAGCTCTGGGGTGACTTTGCAGCAGGATGGAGGAGGGAGGGAGAGATTTCCCCTTCCTTCTTTGTACTCCAAAACCCCTTCTTTCCTGGCTGCCAAGCCCCTGGCCTGCACTCCTGCGCTACAAATGTGAGCAAGATGTGCAACTCAGTGCTGCCAGTATGCTGTGCAATGCAAGCCATGCAAAGCAAACACCCACCCCCCCCGACCCTCTTAGCTCCAGGCACAATGCGGACGAGTGGTGCGCAGGATCCCTGGGGCAGGGGCCTCCCAGTGCAATGCTCTGTCGCAGCTCTGGAGCAAACTTCCACCTTCCCCGCACAGGATTGCAAAGCTTTCTACTATGCTTTAAACAGAGAGGCCAACCTTGGCAATTTTAAGAACTGTGGACGTCAACTCCCCAAAATTCCCCAGCCAGACATGCTTTGAAGAAAATCAAAAGTATCACAGCTAAAGTAGAGATGGTTATAGCCAAATAAATACAACTTTCTATGCTCTATTATGTATATTATTTAGATTTTCTCAATGTTTTCATCTAGTATTTCAGGCTAACTCTGTCCACAGCGGGGGTTCAATCCTGACTGGCTCAGCCTTCCACATTTCCAAGGTTGGTAAAATGAAGACTCAAATTGTTGGGGGCAATATGCTGACTCTGTAAACCACTTAGAGAGGGCTGTAAAGTGTTAGGGTTAGGGTTAGGGTTAAACATCACTGTTTAAGTGATGTTGCTATTGCTATTTTATTAAAGTGTTCGTCTTTCCTTTCTCCACACACAGACACACCCACACAAATTTCTATTTCCCTTTTCTTGAATTCTATCAGGGACCTACCAATGTTGCTTCTGCCTTTCTCAATGGCTGCTTTTATAGAGGCGATTTTATTAGCCCACCTGTTTTCTAACTTTTACTGACAACGGAAAGGTGATAAGGGAGACCATATGAAACTTGTCATTGGAGCTCACTGATGCCTTTAGTCCCACTGCTACCGTGTGTGTGTGTGTGTGTGTGTGTGTGTGTGTGTGTGTGTGTGTATACACACACATACATACATCTCACAGCAATTATGATGCAAGTGTTTTTATCAATCCAAAGGAGACAGGGGGAGGAGAGGGGGGAAAGCTTATTTTGCTGCCTTAATAATTAGTCCTGCAGGATTTCTCCCAACAGCACCTATTGGTAAGGGCAGCTCAAAATAAAATAAAATAATAAGGCACCAAACTTGTGCTGTTCACACAGAGTGTAGAACTCGCCTCCTGCTTGAAATTCAAATGAGTGCTGCTCTGACCTTTACTGTCACATTTTTATTTCATAGACAGTTTACAAGTCCTCTCTACCATGCAGGTCATGTTTTAGTTTAAACAGAAATACACTTGTAGGTGTTAGATACTAGTTAATTATTACACTGAACTCATTCTAATTAGCTTCCGTTGTTATATGCTGCCCTTTGGGACCTGCCCCTGTTGTCACTGAAAATGTTTTGTAGCAAAATAATTGGTCTGAGATCTGTATTTCTTCCTTTTTCTCTTCCCATCTCACCCACTTTTTTTTCTTTCCTTCTTACATTATTGATTTTGCACGTGCTTGATCTTCACAAACATAAGAACTCTTGTGGTGGCAGTCACCCCCCCCCAGGTCTAAAAAAAGGAGGAGGGGGAGCCTAGAAGGCTGAAAAACAGCATGAGCTATGTACAATACATTAATTGTGAGGTGGGAAGAGATGGTTCCATCTTTTTATCTCACCAGGCTTGGGAAATTAAATGATTTGGTAAATGTGAGGAACAATGGGAGGAGATTCTGGTCTCCATCTTGAGATAGGAAGGCAATATCTTGGCTTGTCAGAGAAACTAGATTGAATTTATTTGTTCATTCATTCATTTACACCATGCCTTTGTTATTTTTTTATAAGTAAGTCTAGGTGGCGAACATACCTACTAGTCCTTCTTCCTATTTTCCTCACAACAACCCTGTGAGGTAGATTGGGCTCAGAGAGAGCAACTGGCCCAAAATCACTCAGCCAGCTTCATTCCATTGTGATCCTTGATACCATTTCATTACTGCTGTATGTAAACAAAAAAACATGACAGCTGAATAATAATAATAATTCACTGAATTATTCTAGCTTTAAAATATCATAGACCTTAGCCCAACATTAGAAATCAGCTCACAATTTAGGAGACAAACTGTGTCGAGCATGGTTGTTTTAGCTTTTCCTGATGACAACTTTCTACTTCAGAAGGGAGGGGAAAGCACTTGATGCTAATTGGTAGGGAAAACCGAGGAAGCAGAAATAGCAGGAGTGTTTGGGGGGGGGCGGGAAAAGATTGTACAGTACTGGAGATCTTGACTTAAGGAAAACTATATGTCAGGCTCCAAAAACCAAGAAAGATACTTTGTGACTCTTCCAAGCAGATTTCTTTATTGTTCCTCACCTTTAGACAGAATCTTGCCAAACTAAAGCAAACTACCAGCCACACAAAGCATATATGCTGGCAACTGTTAGAGAGAGGCTGTCTTCCCCCTCTTTCTCTCACACAAATTATCCAAACTGAGTTGTCTCTTGCTCCTCTAGAATGTACTCCCTCTCCCTAGGGGATCTGGGCTATATTCCATCACTCTGAGTGTAGTCAAAGACAAGCCTTGGACTTCGAAAGAGTAGATTTCAATAAAATAAGGGCAGTAATAGGAAACACAAGAAGCTATTGGGAAATTAGCTCAAGGTGGGTGGGAGATATTTCAAAGGAGATATTAAAAAATACCATTACAATTTCAATAATGAAAACAGAAGGTAAAGGTTCCCCTCACACATATGTGCTAGTCGTTCCCAACTCTAAGGGGTGGTGCTCATCTCCATTTCAAAGCTGAAGAACCAGTGCTGTCCAAAGATGTCTCTGTGGTCATGTGGCCAGCATGACTAAATGCCAAAGGTGCACAGAACGCTGTTACTTTCCCATCAATGTGGTTTCTATTTTTCTACTTGCATTTTTTACATGCTTTCGAACTGCTAGGTTGGCAGAAGCTGGGACAAGTAAAGGGAGCTCACCCCGTTACGCGGCACTAGGGATTCAAACTGCTGAACTGCCAACCTTTCAATTGACAAGCTCAGTGTCCTAGCCCTGAGCCACCACGTCCCTTAAGGAAAACATAGTAGAAACCAAAAGAAGCCAATGTGGCCAAAGAAAAAACTTCAGTCAGAAAATGAAATGAGGCTTATACAAGAAACGGAAAGAAGGTCAGGTCACAAAGAAAGATTACTGACTACTAACCTGAAACCTTTAGAGTTAAAAATAAAAATTCAGATGAGTTAAGATTATCAAGAATAATAAAAAGACATCTTTTTTTTAGATACAATCAAAATAAAAGAAAAAAACAACAGACTCACCAGCTTTTCAGTGAAGAAATTAAAATACTAACAAGTAAGAAAGAAAAGTTTCTTAGATTGGATCAGACCAAGAACTTGTGAGGAATAGGATGAGGGAGCAGCAGTCAAGAGTGAAGTTTGAGATTAATGGCAACATAGACAAAAGAAATGACACTTTTCTTTGATTCTTTAGATGACTTTATCCTAATGTACTGAAGTAACTAGCTAATGGCCAGCTGAATTTTTGAACATCCTGAATATCTGGTGAAGTGCATGATATTTGGAGAACAACAAATGTGGTCCTATCTTCCAAAAAAGGGAGAATGAAAATGAAGCAAACTACAAACCAGTTAGTTTGACATCAATACTAAAGTACTAAATAAAATATACAAAAATACAAAATTCTAGAGTGAATAGTAGAGATCCATCAGCAAGCACCTTAAAAACAATACTGTAATTATCAAAGGTACCCATGAATTTGAATGAAATAAAAGAAAACAGCACCTAACTTTGGTGTAATTTGTTGACTTCAGTCCTCTTTATTTGACCAGTTGGACCCACGTGAAACTCTAATAATGTTCAGTGGTGAAGATACATAAATATTTGGAAAGTCTGAATTGGATAAATATGCACAGTATTATACGTATAATTCCCACAGTTGTTAATCTAACAAATTCATCTGCCTAGATCCAGCCCAGCCAATCTAAAAAACATTGTGGCATCACAATAAGATTGTTCAGTGTAGTGGAGCGTATTCATTTTACATTTTAGCTGCCACATTCACAGATCATTTGACAGGATAATCATTCGGTTGAAATACATAAAATAGGAGAAGATTTTTAAAGTAAACGTTCAGTTGAAACCAGAGAATTGGGGAGAGGGGCTTAATGGACATCTTATGGAATATTGTTTTTATATATGATAATGGCAGCACAACTTTTATATGTTCAAAGGTAGAAGGACTTGCAAATACCTACGATAGAATAATGAATGGTGAAGCTGATGGAAATGGCAGAATTGACAGCCTTGATGAAAGAAAAGACTTTGACAAATTTTGTTTCTACTTAGATACCACTTTTCAACTTTTTTCCAGAAACTAATTTGGGAATTTGATGATTAGAATTTTATGAGCCTGTGGAAATAATATAGACAAATGTTAATCTTAAAGTAAGAGTTTGATGCATACTTTTTATCTATATCTATACCTGTTCTGCCCCAGCTCCGGATCTCAAGGAGTGTGACACACACCAAGCTCCAAAAACTCAATTTATTACAAAATGCAGGCTTTCAGTGCAAATGTCCTTATCAGCCTGCTATAAAGTACAAAGAATAAACAAAGTCCGACAAAGGTTGGCAACCAGCCCAGAAACCAAGATGTGATAAGAAACTCACTCTCCAAAATGCGCTGCATAATAATTAAATGTTGTTTCCAGCAACAATTGCTAACTGCATGTGACTTAAATAGGCTAAGGGAGTGGCCAATTAGCCCCAAGCCTTACTCTTGAGGAGACCTCCTCCTCCTGAATAGCCACTCCTGCCTTTTGGCAGCCCTGCATGCTCGAGCATTGAGGAAAGGCTCCTCCACTTCACTCTGCACTTGAAGGAGCCTCTGGAGGTTCTGAAGGCCCTGGCTGAGTCTCTGCCTCTGACACCACATCCTCTTCAGCCTCACTATCCGATGCGAGCACCGGCTGCACAGGCTACTGGTGTGACACCACACCAGCCTCCTCATCATCGGGATCAGCCATAAGCCGCGCAGGCCGCTGGCGGGCCACAACAATACCAAAGAAAGTCAGAAGTCATTCTTTTTCTACTTTTCTTACTTTATTTTTTCGTTTCTCCACACTTGTATTCCTTATCTTTTCTGAGCTTTTTTTCCAAAAACTTTTTCTGCTTGTTTTTTAACTTTTTACTTTTTTTGAAAATGTATACACACACATAAAATAGAGATGATGAGGAGAAAGCCCATAATGTGGATGAGAAAAATACGACATAGTTAGTCCAAGGGAGAGTGAAACCCTCACCTCAGGCAGTGAAATCAGCAGCATGGTGGTTCTACCCATGGTGGGTTTCAAATTTTTTTACTACTAGTTCTGTGGGTGTGACTTGGTGGGCGTGGCAGGGGGAGGATACTGTAAAAACTCCATTCCCTCCCCAATCCAAGGGAAGGATACTGCAAACTCCCCATTTCCTCCCGATCAGCTGGGATTCAGGAAGCAGAGAATAGTTAGTGGCGGGGCCACTCAGAGGTGGTATTTACCGGTTCTCCGAACTACTCAAAATTTCTGCTAGTGGTTCTCCAGAACTGGTCAGAACCTGCTGAAACCCACCTCTGGTTCTACCACTTCTCATTCCACAGTCTGAAGGGCTGAGTGTTCCTATGGATTCATCACTATCTAAAATAAAGAAGCCCATCATTCTGAATTTTCAGAATTAGGCACTAGATTAGGGGTGTCAAACTCACATCGTCACGACGGCATCATGTGACATATCAGGACTTTTTCCCCTTCACTAAACATGGGTGTGGGCGTGGCCAGCATATGAAGCATCCAGCCTGTGGGCTGGGAGTTTGACAGCCCTGCACTAGATGATTGCTTTGGAGAGAAGTAGCCAGGAAGCCCAGTATCATTCTCTGAAAGATATGATCCCAGAATAAGGCATTGTAACTGCAATGGCCATAATATCACCTTATAACAACTCACAGGCACATGAAACCACATGAAATCCCCTCATTCTAAGGATGCAGCAAGTGATATTTCAAGGGATGATGTCATTACCATCACCAAAAAGAAGAAAAAATGGGAAGAAGACAAACACCTGTCACTGAATTCATTTAATCTCAGTTTCCACTCTCTGATTTCTTCCTTTTTGTGTAAATTGGAAGCAACATGTATCTTCAGGTGCTTCAGATGCTATTTGATCTGCCAGCATCAAGTTTTCTCTTTTTTCCACCCTGGAAATATCGTTAGTTGAGCATAACACCTCATTGGATGTCACCTTGTCTAGATTAGAACCAAAAAGTACTGAATATGTTGATATATATGTCTATTTGTGCCTAAAAAATCAGTACTTGAATGCTATCTTTACCTCAAGCAATTCTTTGTTGAAAACATCATAGTTCTGTTCGGCTGGCAGAAGCATTCTGGAAGAAAATCCACATGGTGGGAAATCCATCTTCTGTTCTCTGCCTGGAGGAAAATTGCTTCAGTTTGTCTCACAAATTAGCGGATAGGTTTAGGAACACGTTGTGAAGAGCAAAGGCCTTCAAATGCAGATTGCTCTTGAGATTTATATCCTTTCTTTAGAAGTTAATATAGTGGCCTTATGTGATCTACAAACTTAGGAATTAAGTTAGCAAAGTACAGTACACTGTATATCCTTCACATTATAGAGTGCTTGACACAAAAGTACATCTGCAGCATCCATGTTTAAGCTGTCAGTAGAAATCTGGTGTGCCGAATACAGGTAGTCCTTGAGTTCCAACCATTTATTTAGTGTCCATTTGAAGCTATTATGGCGCTTAAAAAGAGACTTATTACCTTTTTTCACACTTACATCCATTGCAGCATTCCTATAGTCACATGTTAAAAATTGGATGCTTGGCAACTGGCATGTATTTATGACAGTTGCAGTGTCCTGGGGTCATGCGATCACTTTTTGCAATCTTTTGACAAGCAAAAGCTCTACAGAGAATCATTAAAACTGCCCAGAATATCATGACTCCAGCTACCAGCCCTGGATGACATCTTCGCATCTCGCTGTTTGAGAAAGTTGCATAACATTTTCAGAGACTCTTCCCATCCTGCTTACAATCTTTTTGGACTGTTGCCTTCTGGCAGAAGATACAGAACAATTAAAACTCAGACCACGTGTTTTCTGAATAGTTTTTATCCCAGAGCTATAATTGCACTCAACAATGAACTAAAGGGCCACTATCAGTGAGCTGTTGAACAGTATTACTTGGTCTGTTGTGTGGATGTTTGGGTGTTTTAGGGGTGGGGAATTGTGGTGGGTGGAGTGTTTTGGGGGATTGTTATGTGTGTTGGACCTGGTCTTTGGATGTTAAGTGAATTTCGTTGTATGGGTATACTGTGTATACACGTACAATGACAATAAAGTTATTATTATTATTAAATGAGGAAGCTAAATTCACTTACTAACCGTGTTACTAACTTAACTTCCATGATTCACTTAATTGTGGCAAGAAAGATTATAAAATGGGGCAAAGCTTAACAACTCTCTTGTTTAGTGCAGAAATTTTGATCTCAGTTGTGGTCATAAATCAAGGACTACCTGTAGTCCAATTAGGATAGTTTAGACAAGCATTTCTCCAATTTCTCCCAATGTGTTTTAATCAAATGCCTTTTATATTCGTTAATGTACTTTTGTTTTTCTTCTATGGACTGCTTAAGTATCATCGGTTGTGGAAAGGCGCAATATACATTTAATAAATGAAAGATGTAGAGTATATAATTCATTTTAATAAGAATGAGACAGAAGTAAATGCAGAGCTAAGGGATTAATTATGGGATGGTGTTGGGATTTTAAGAGGAATCTTATTTAGTATGCCTCAGATATGAGTATGTATAATAGACTCTCAAATCAAATCAGATTCAGATGAACTGTTTCATCCAAAAGGAATCTTAATATACACAAACTCTGTGTTTTATATTTCAGAGCTACATTTACTACAAACAATACAAAATGTACTAAGGATGTCCAAAGTAGAGAAAACTGTGCTTTTCTTACCCAATTATTTTTCCCACAGCTTTTCCTGTTAGCAAATGCTAAGGTCTCCTTCATCCAGGTGCAAGAGCGAGCTTTCCTCCACTTTTGAAATTGGCAGAAATGTATGCTGGCATAATGGGAGAGAGAAGGGTGGTTAAGAAATATGGCAAATAAACAAATAAATAAATAAACAAGTTGCCCTGACTACCAAGCCTTGGTTTTATTTCAGGCAAACAAGTGGCATGGTCACTTTTACTGCAGCCCAAGTAAAAATGGTCAAGGAAGACAGTGGTGAAATCCAAATTTTTTTACTACCTGTGGCTTGGTGGGTGTGGTATGGCTTGGTGGGCATAGTGTGGCTTGGTGAGCGTGGCTTGGTGGGCATGGCAGGGGAAGGATACTGCAAAATCTCCATTCCCACTCCACTCCAGAGGAAGGATACTGCAAAATCCCCATTCTCTCCCCATTCCTGGGGGAAGGATATTGCAAAATCTCCATTCCCACCCCACTCTGGGGCCAGCCAGAGGTGGTATTTGCTGGTTCTCCAAACTACTCAAAATTTCCGCTACCGGTTCTCCAGAACCTGTTAGAACCTGCTGGATTTCACCCCTGAAGAAAGACAATATCCAGAGACCCAAGGTCAGCATAAACTGAGCAGTGAAAGCTGGGCAAGATCCCAGTTCCTGTAAGCATATAATATAAAGAGGTCTAGATTGTGTTCAAAATTGTGTTGGGGGGAAAGGGAATTGTTCATCCAATAGTGCATTAATTCATTAACAAGTCTGTTGCATGCTGTTGGCAGAGCAGGAACTAGCTTGAATATATTGTTGGAAGCACATTTATGTATGTATGTATGTATGTATATATGTATGTATGTATGTATGTATTTATTTATTTATTTATTTATTTATTTATTTATTTATTTATTTTGTCGCATTTCTATGCCGCCCAACTCCCAAGGGACTCTTTAATTTATCCCAAAGGCTTAGCGAAAGCTACATCTTTTCTTGCTCCAGCCAACACAATGACAATACCAGATTGTCATAACCAATCTGATTGATAATGTAGACAGGTTTGGTCAACATCAGTGTGACAGAATGCTTCAGCTGAACATCAGCAGCAATTCAGTCATGTGACCATTCAGCCCTGCAATTTCTCAGACCTGGCACAATGAGTTAGTTAACACTTGAAAGTCTGAGGAGAAGTTTTGAAATGAGAAGAGATGGCTGATGAACCATGTTGGACTTGACAAATTTGGCATTACTAAAGGCATGCTAGATCCAGAGTCGACCAAAGTTCATGGAAATGCTCCAGGGAAAAGACTATTGAAGCATCCCACAATTACCCAAATACAAAATGGAGGAGAAATGCAGTGAAGTCTTCTTAAAGCATCTGACCTGAGGGAGGCTGAGAAATTGAAGAAGATCAAGTGCTACAGCTCTGGGATATGGCCAGCCAAGTGTAATTAATGCCCTTACTTAACTCTAAGGATAGTGGGGAGCGGGTTTCTAGAAATAATTACCCATGTAACAAGATAGGCTTTACTAGGAGCAGATGCTGTGTGTTGCCAGCAGGGGACTAATTAAAGTCAAAACAATTGAATGAACTCACATAAATCACTATTTCACTGCCTGTTTAACACAAAAAATACAGGAAGACGAAAATTATTGAAATGTCTTAATTGATACTTAATAAAAATGGATTGTTTTAAGAAAAAGAGATAATCTTGCATAGATACAAATAAAAATGGGGGGGGGGGGTTCCACAGGAAGGTTTTTATGTGCTGAGTTTCTGATCCCTTCCTAAGAGCCCAAAGTCTCCTGACAATCAGTGATTGTGCATTTTCAGTTGCAATAACATAAAACCCATGTTTCAGTGCTTTAGCAAAAGTTCACTGTCTCCTATACATGATTGGGTTTCACTTTATAGTTCCATGTTCAAATATGCAGAAAGCAACATCTTAGTAAGTCTAATTCCTCTCCAAAACATATTTCACAGCAGTTCTGCTAAACAAATGTATATAAAAATACTGTGTGTCATTCAAGGAATTTTTCAGATATTGTCATCTAGAATTCTATAACCATGTTAATCACCTTCAATCTGTCTGCTATTCCAGAAAGGCAATCATTTTAGGATGACAGTCTCTTGTAGATTTTCATATTCATCCTTTCACTGGGGGGAAAAAAGTCAGTTTTCCAATGTCAGATCCATATTAGCTTACTGCTAATAGCAGTAAGTTAGAAGTGACCTGAAAACATTTCTGAGGCTCAAAGAACAGTGCTTCGATTTATCTGTTGTTCTCAGCTGATAACAATGTCAGAGAGGGCTGTTGTAAAACTTGAGAATGTCCCTTGATTAGGAAAAAAAAATGATGCCCAATTAGGTTTAGAAAGAGTGACAAAGAATTGATGCCCAATTAGGTTTAGATAAAGCTCTTCTCTGTAAACCTCAATTACCTGTGATGCCTTATGACATTCAGCATTTACAAAGTCTAATTACACAATACTGTCTGACATTTAACGTCTATGGATAATTTCAAAGACTTCTACTTCAAAGGGGGCTGCTCATAAGCAACAGTAATCACTTCAATTAGCTTGGCACCATTACAATGTAACAAGACCATTTGACTGCCTATTAGAAGCAGCCAAGCTCTTCAAGTGTGTAAAATTAGCAGGCATCGCTAATTTCTGGGCAGCACTACATTTGCATGGGAAAACATAGTCCTTTAAGCCAAAAGGGGAGTTTCACTCTTGAAACAACTTCTGAGCCTTCCTGACATGTGCCACGATGCTGTTGCAGCAAGAAATATACTTCAAATAATGCAATCTCGTAAACAAAACAATCTCACTCTGTTCTAGCAGTTACCATTGCAGATCACCAATTTTGAGTTAAGGCCTTTAACGTGGCTAATGGTGCTTATATATCTGGAATTAGCATCCATGTAGCTTTACCTACACGGTGAAGTATCTCTAAATTCAAGAAAAGTCCCTGGGCTGCTGACCAGCAAAGCCAGTTGCACTGACATCAATGCAGGAGGGATCAGCAGTTATGAGTATTGGATCTGGGGAGGAAATGGAACTGAGAATTCAGTTTAACATGCTATAGAGATCTTTCTCACACATACTCAGTTACCGAAAGGCTCATTCTGCAAAAGGAGACTTTGCTTTTAATATAAATGTAATGTTTACAATTACAGGTGATTTTTTTTTGTTGACAATTTCCTTTAAATATAAATTTATTTACAATATTTTCATCTATTTTTCTACTGAACAACCCACAAAACAGATTGAAAAAACGATGTCAACTTCCTGTACAACAGCTTTGTACAGTAGCAGATGTCACGGCTTTTGGATGCTTTTTATAAAGTGGTTTCTGGAGAACTTCCCCCCAGTATTATCCCAATTTTTCCTCAAACTGCTCAATTTTAACTTTGAATTCACAGTAAAATCTGACTTGCATTTTTTAAGATGTGGACTTGCAATAGTAGTCTATTGCAAGTAGTAGTTTAGAAGATATGTGTCAATAACTTTCTAACCGTAATAGTTCCTGTAAGCAACATTGGTTCTTCAATTCCATAATACCTCATTAATGTAATTAAGAATGATACAAATATTCTGTTTCATAGACAAATTCTGTGATTTTCTTCTCAAGCTTCAGGGTCTCGTTCCTTGTCTTTAAGGTCCTATCTTTAAGGTCCTCCTTCTAGTCTGAATAAAAAGTGGATTATTCATGAATTGTATGAATTGCTGATGTAGTGCTTAGCAGCAGCACTTAGACTTATATACCGCTTCACGGTGCTCTAAAACCCTCTCTAAGCGGTTTACAGAGTCAGCATATTGCCCCCAACAGTCTGAGTCATCATTTTACCCAAGACTGAGTCAACCTTGAGCCTGGTGATATTCGAACTGCCAAATTGTAGGCAGCCAGCAGTCAGCAGAAGTAGTCGGCAGTACTGCGTTTTAACCACTGTGCCATCCCAGCTCTTTGTTGGCTGATATCCAACAATAATGCCAGCCTGAGTCCGGCTGGAGATAGGGAGACATATACTGTAAATCTCATTAATAAATAAATAAATAAATAAATAAATAAATAAATAAATAAATAAATAAATAAAATAATATTCTTTCTCCATATCAAAGCCATGAGAGAAATTTGGTAGCTTGAGCTTTGAAATCACTGAAACGTTTGTTTTCAGTTGCAAATTGTGATAAACTTCTGGTATTTTTTTTTAATGTGATACCCTGTTTCCCCCAAAATAAGACACCCCCTGATAATAAGCCCAATCGGACTTTTGAGCATATGGCAATAAGGCCAAGTGCTTATTTCAGGGCTCAAAAAAATATAAGACAAGGTCTTATTTTCGGGGAAACACAGTACAGCAGCACCTCCAGTTTCTCCAAAAGCTTGTCTCGTATGTTTTTATACAACATCGTGATATATCATTTTTTTGCAAATCCTTAGAAAGGTTGGTTCAATCAGATAGTTTTCTGGTTTGCATGAAATTAGTAATGGAGCGTTTTGTTTGACCGGCCAAGGCAATCATTTTCCCAAAACAGCTGTATTCCACAAAACTATGAGACTAGCCTAAACAATAAGGAAGGACGGCTGCCTAACAACAACCAAACGGGAAACTCAGATAATTTCTCTTCAAGGATCTTCTTGTTTATTCCCTTGACCCTTTTCTATATTCTCTTTTTCTCAATAAATTCCTTTGTATGTCTAGAAATCTGTCATTAGTTTAGGCAGGAGATTTCTCATTAAATATTTTGCCAAGTCTCCACGACCCTGTAGCTACTCTAATGCTTTCAGAAAATTCATACAGTTTTGTTTTATATTCATTAATGTACTTGGAAAGGAAAAAGTCCTTGTTGGAAGAGATAAGAGCTCCATGGCTGGAAAGAAAAACCAAGAATAACTTTCCAACAAAATTTAAAGATCTGTCCATCTTTTTATTCAGTTAGTATTCAGGATCAGACCCAAATACAGATTTCATTCTCATTGCTCATGAGAAAATGTTGCTTTCATTTTAATTATGTATAATTTAAAAAGCCTTCATTTACATGTTTTAGTGTTTACCAACCGAGAACTAATTTAATCAGCCTTTTTCAATGTTATGCCATCCAAAACCATTGAGATTCAACACAATTCACCCACATATTTAGACGATGTCATAATGAGAATGCGACATACTGTGAGAGCCTGTTTAGTGTGGTGGTTGAGGCATCTGACTAAAAGTCAGGCATACTAGTCCCTCTAAGGCACAAAAGCTGGCTGACCAGCCAGTCACTTTTTCTCAGCCCTAAGAAGGAGGAAATGGCATACCACTTCCAAAAAACCTTGCCAAGAAAACCGCAGGTTGCCAGGAGTCAAAACTTCCTGGAGAGGACCAAAAAAAAAAACCCACTAAAAAATCTGATCCTAGGTGAAGGCTTCTGTTTGACAATAACCCACAAAAACTGAAAATAATGATAATTACTTAAGACATGTGGTCAATTTCCAGTATACAATTATGTATTCTGAAGACATGTGCCTTGTCTTTTTACTTTTCAATCTAGAAAAATTAAAATTTACCAATCAGGAAACAAAAACTGTATAGGAGTAGAGGATATATTAAGTTGTTTTGTGCATGTGAGTGAGTGAATGAGTGTGTGTGTGTGTGTGTGTGTGTGTGTGTGAGAGAGAGAGAGAGAGAGAGAGAGAGAGAGAGAGAGAGAGAGAGAGAGAGAGAGAGAGAGAGAGAGAGAGAGAGAGAGAGAATATGAGCCAGAGTGGAAAACATCAACATAAAACTGATTCATCAGCAAAATGTTTAATGGGAAAAGGTCAGTTGACATATTTGTTCAATACTGGAAATCTGCTGAAATTTACTCCCTGTGATAATTCTTACTAACATGCATCTTTTATCAGAGACAAGTCCCATTGACGGCAAATTATTCCTTCTTCTTCAGGGTACTTCTGGTGTCTGTCTCATCTTATTGCCTTAAAATAAACTGGCCTGTGATTGCTTTTTTCAGCACAATTTTCACAGACTCGTATTCTCATCTCGAGGTCATGCTTATTACATTGCCCTTGGTAATTTGTTTGGTGTGGAAAAATTTTGGTTTTCTGTCCTTTTTAACCTCAAACATAAGGAAAATTCATGCAAAGGTTGGCCTGTGAAAATTCCCCAAAAGTTTAACAGTGTTAGAAGAAAATTAGCAGGTTACTTTTATTCCATAGCTGCACAGGCTAAGGATGGGTAAAGCTTTCCATATTGGTGCCTCTTAATTCCTCCCACTTTTCTGGTTATATCTCAGTTTGATTCATTTCCATATTATTTTAAGATGATGATAACAGGATGGGATAAAACAGGCTTCAATTATGTAACATTTTGCATGAATATGAAGTTGAAGCTTGCTTGCTGAATGATGGAGGTAAGAATAAAAGGAATGTTTAGTGAATGGTCTCAGTATCGAATGAGGGATAAGACAATTGGATGTCATCTTGACATTTAATTTATTTACAGGTAGTCCTTGACATATGACTGCAATTGGAACTAGATTTCTGGTCATAAGTTGTTAAAGTTCTAAGTTAAGGCACCCACATGACTGGAGTCTAGACCCAATTTTATGACATTTTTTTCAGCAGTCTTAATGGAACACAGTAATCATAAATGCAAAGCTATTTTTCTGAATGGACATTGGCAAAAAAAACCATAGCAAATCATGGTATGTGACTATGGAGTGTTGCAACCAGTCATAAAGTTAAGCCAGTTGTCAAAAGACCAAAATGTGATCATGTGACCCCAGAGAGTTATGGCACAACATTTTACAGTGACTTGAAGTGTTTTACAGGCCATAAAGCACTCATTCTGGGTTCCTTGTAATTTTAAACCGTCATAAAGTGGACCAATCAAAAGTCAAGAACTACCTGTATGGATAAATATATAAGGAATGTTGCAGCAATATTAGAGATGTGTTCGTGGAGCAGATGATGTCATGACTGAGATGGAACTCCTAAGGATATGAAATAAAAGTTAGACTGTATAATGCACATGATTTGAAAATTAATGTGTTAAAGATTATGGTAGTTTTGTTTGAGAGAGGAAATGATGACCAAAACATATAAAAGTAATTGTAAGATGCTGGGCAAATGAAAGGATGGTATGAGTCCTACCTAGAGAAACTGTACTGTAAAAGGAATTCCAAGTGTCACAAAATCGTATAATTACTCAACTTGCATAGAGAAAATAAACACCAAAGGAAAATGATAAGATTTTAAAACCACAGGTAAAATAAAAATTAATATTATCCAATATATCCAACTGAACTTTTTTTATTTATCTTTAAAGATGGACATTTTTCTTGAAACAAATTTCCTTCTCAATTTTTCTTGAGCTCTTCTAGAACTCCAGTCTGTTAAATCTAAGGCTGCTGAGGAGCTAGAAAGAGCTCTGTTGTCTCAGCCCTGGGTATGACCTCCTGCCTTTGTTTCCAATGGACAAACAATTTTTCTCTCTACCAGAAAGGGAAGGTATTGGGAGAAGGAAGGGTCTAGGACAATTGAACATGACTGCCTTAACACGTTCACTTCTTCTTGGGCATTCCACCATTGCTGACCCAACAATGATACTCACAGGACCAGATTCAAATTTCTCACTTCTTGACCACAAGGCAAAAATACTCGCTTTTCCTCACCTATCTCCCCCATTGCTGAAGATTTTTAGAATCTTTGCATGTGTTTCTCTCTCTGGGTGTGGGTGGGTGTAAATCACCAGTTTGAAGGGGGAGTTAGGGTCTAACACTTCACTCAAAATTAGCCAGTCTTTTTCACCCCCTCTCTTGTCACCCTGTGATTGCAAGATGCTCCCTTTAAAGATCTGCCATTTGAAAAAACTGGGAATCAGCAGCAATTGTTTCAGCATTGCTGTTTCTCATTAATAAAAGTAAAGGTAAAGGTTCCCCTCACACATATGTGCTAGTCGTTCCCGACTCTAGGGGGCGGTGCTCATCTCCGTTTCAAAGCCGAAGAGCCAGCGCTGTCTGAAGATGTCTCTGTGGTCATGTGGCCAGCATGACTAAACACCAAAGACACATGGAAGGTGGCTAAGAAGCTGAGCTTGTGGTCCCTATTTTTGTACTTGCATTTTTTATGTGCTTTCAAACCAGGGGTGAAATCCAGCAGGTTCTGACAGGTTCTGGAGAACTGGTAGTGGAAATTTTGAGTAGTTCGGAGAACCGGCAAATACCACCTCTGGCTGGCCCCAGAGTGAGGTGAGAATGGAGAGTTTGCAATATTCTTCCCCTGGAGTGGGATGGGAATGGATATTTTGCAGTATCCTTCCCCTGCCATGCCCACCAAGCCACACCACGCCACGCCCACCAAGCCACGCCCACAGAACCGGTAGTAAAAAAATTTGGATTTCACCACTGTTTCAAACTGCTAGGTTGGCAGAAGCTGAGACAAGTAACAGGAGATCCCCCCATTATGCAGCACTAGGGATTCAAACCTCTGCACAGCCGACCTTTTGATCGACAAGCTCAGCATCTAAGCCTCTGAGCCACCGCGTCCCTTTCTCATTAATATTTCTCCTTAATATTTGGAGGTAAATATTGGCCTTGCAGTATTTTGCAGCCATGTAGCAAAGATAGTTCAGCTTGTTATTAATATTTTCATTTTGCTGGGGGGGGGCAGCCTTTTGAAAGGGTGGGACAGGAAAGCCCTTGTCTGTTCCCCACCCCCCCAGGCCTCTTTTTTCCTCCTTTCCTTGAGTGCACATCAAAGCAACATCCTCCACCTCCCCTTGCCCAAGCCCACCCACCTGGATTGGCTGCCCAGATTTGTATTTAAATTCCCCACACAGCCAAATGGCTGTGGAAAAGTATCCCAGCTGTGAAAAACCCAAGATGAAGGGGCAGGGGAAGAGCTCTAGCCGATCAATGGCTGGAGAGCCAGCCAAGTAAGATTGCCCATTTTGGGTCAAACAAATGGTTGTCCAATCTCTGCTGAAAAAAACTTGCTTCACCTCACCTCATCTTTTGTTCACCTTTCACTGGAACTGTTACCATCATTCACCAGAATGCAACTTTCACCAACTGATGGATTTCTACTGGCGTAATAACTGTAACCTAGATGGCGCCAATTCATATTCCAGCATTCATGCTAGCCCTTTCTTTTATCATTAAACCTGGTTTACTTCCCTGCATATATTTATTAGCTCCACAAAACAATATCAGTTTATTCATATTTAGTACTTTCCCTTCTCTTACTTTTAGAGATATGTAAGACAGCTTTTTTTTTCTTTCATTTCTTTTTTTATTATTTATATTGCATTCCAAATAACAAGTTTCTAAAATACCACAGTTGATCAGATGAGTCCACAGATATTGATCTGCCATGCCACTTGGGGGGTCACAAGGATAATGCAGTTGTGGGGTTGGATAGCACCCTGAAGATCTTCCCCCTTCCTTTTCATTAACTTTTAATCCCAAAGTTTAATTATTTGTTGCCTCTATTTTAAGTTTTTATATTCCGTTTTTATGTTTTTAACATTTGTACACTGCCAGAGTCCCTCTGAGAGGGAGATGGGCTGTTTCTAAATTTGATAAATAAATCTCCACTGGCAACCATGGCTTTGGTCAACTGAGCAACTGTCCTAATACTTTTTAGTAAAATAAATAAGGTGTAATCAAGGTTAACAAGGTTATGTATAAACTGGGTTAACAGAATCACAAATGAGGAGGTGATAAGCTGCCTGGGAAAGCAAAGGGAAATAATCAAAGCCATTAAAAAGCAAAAGTTAGAATATTTTGGACATGTGATGCAACACCCAGAAAAATATGGCATCCTTCACTTAATCCTCCAGGGAAAGATTGAAGGCAAACTAGGTCCAGGCAGAAGAAGAACATCATGCCTTCAAAACCTAAGGGACTGGTTTGGACAAAACTCAGCAGCACTTTTTCATACGGCTGTTGACAAAAATAGGAATACCAACATGATCGCCAACGTCTGATGACAGATATGGCACAAGAAGAAGAAGAATTAACCTTCCCTCCTAACATTATCAGTCCTAAAACAGTGTTTGCATCAAAACCTAGTTTTACGCTAAGGTTGGTCTCTCACCATTCCAGAGGTCGCTAACCTTGGCAACTTTGTGGACTTCAATTCCAAGAATTACTCAGCCAGTTTAGCTGCACTATAAGTGCACTACCCCTGCACAATTTTGTGTGCACTACAATCAGTAATCTAGAAGTGATCTTGAACACCAACTAACTGTTGCATATACTCTTAGGAGCTACATTTAAAGATAAATGGATTTCATTATCTGTATGGATTCCAAATTATGAAAAAAGTTAATTTTGCACTACAATATAAAGCTGTTTCCCATCGCTACTACTGAAGGCTGATCTTACTTGCTGCATCATAGTCACTTCCTTTCACTGTTGAAATAATGATTAATTCCCCATTTTATTTCCTGTCAGTGGAGAATTTGTCTACAGTCATAAAGACAAACTAAAGGAAAGGTTCCTGAAATAGCTAGGCATCAGTCTGGTTGAAAATGTTCCTTTATACTTTTTTAAAAAAAAATGTAACCCTTTTTCTTAAAAGCTGCTCCTACAGTCACACATAGAAACATTCATTCATTTATCAAAGTCACTAATAATAACTTTAAAAACAAATGTAAAATGGGGGTCCATCTGGCATTTCTTGAAAATGCATCTTCCAACAGTTTCATCAATCCTGTCAGCGGAGAAGGGTATGTGTGAGAGTGAAATGGAATTTGGCATTAATTGTTATGTGTTGATTCACAATTCTTCAGAAGCCTTTTGCCAGCTTTGATTCTGGGACATGTATCATGTTTTTTAGTAAAATATCAGGGGCAGGTTTCAAAACCCGTCGCTACTGATTTGCTTGTGGGTGCACATCTGGATGGGTGGGTGGAGCCTCCCACCGCTACTGGTTCACCCAATCCGGGGCGAACCGGTAGCAACCCACCACTGTAAAATATCAATAATGCAATTAGAAACTTTATGAGAGGAATCATACCAGTGTAAAGTTGTGTGTATCGGTTCTGTACAAGGAGCAGATTAAGTTCAGGCCTGGAGGGCAGGTTAGATGTTAAGAAGGGAATAGCAGTCCATGTACATCTGAGACCCTGTTAGGTAAAATCAAAACTGTTTTCCAAACAGTGACAGTCACACTCAAAAAAAACCAGTTTAGGATTCCAGTCCAGGTTGCAATGGGTTGACAACAGGACAAGCTGTTGCTCAATCTGAATTATGGCCATCAGAAGACTTGGTTGGTCATTCCTCTGTATCTTGACCATGCTCACTCTCTGGCTTCTATGTGCAGACCAGTCTACCATGTCTGCTTTTGCCTTTTAAGGATTATCCTTTTAAGGGTAATTCCTTCCTGTCATGGAATTGCACAGCGGGTGTCCAAATGAAGTCAGAGACACTGACACAAACTTGTAGTTTCATATAAATAAATATATTTTACATTTATATTTACAGCAGATGAGATAGTCAGGAACATAGGAACCAGAGGTTTCAGCAGGTTCTGACCAGTTCTGGAGAACCAGTAGTGAAAATTTTGAATAGTTCAGAGAACCGGTAAATACCACCTCTGACTGGCCCCACCCCCATCTAGTCTCCCGAGTCCCAGCTAATTGGGAGGAAATGGGGATTTTGCAGTAACCTTCCCCTGGAGTGGGGAGGGAATGGAGATTTTACAGTATCCTGCCCCTGCCACGCCCAGCAAGCCACGCCCACCAAGCCATGCCACATCCACCAAGCCACGCCCACAGAACCGGTAGTAAGAAATGTTGAAACCCACCCACTGGTAAGAACATCATGAGGTAAAACACAAGGAGCATACAGAGTACACAGAAGAAAAAGGCAGGGGGGGGAGGAAAACTCCTCCTTTATACCCACAGCAACCAGTCCTAGTGTAGATTGCCTCACACAGGAGCCAGCATTCTCCAACCATCAACTACAACTGTGTGTTCTGGCCCGTTGTACATTTTACTGTTCATACAATTAAATTTAATATCCTAACACTTCCTCACTAGCCCCCATCCCCTTCTCTGCTTTCCCAACTGTTTGCACACATGGAGGTCTTCATATCACGTTATGTTCTTTGATACTAAATCCAGCCCTTTCTTTTCCTTTGTTCCTCTTATTGTAGCCTCATGTTCTGAAGCTTCAAGAATCAACGCAATAGGCAAAGAGGCTGTAGGATTTGCTTTGGTTTGGTTTGGTTTGTGGTTATTGTTGTTGTTCATCTGTAGGTGAACGGAAACCTTTTAACCAGGAAGAACTGATAGTTCCACTTCACAGAAACAAGCTGCTCCTTTGCTGCACTTTAGAAATGTTTGGGGGGGGGGGGTAAAGAGAAAGGAAAGGAAGTTAATGAGAAACACAAAAGGAGGCATGCTTTACCCAGCCAGGCAGAAACTGAAGTAATGCCATTACGAGATGTAAGGTTGAATGCAGCATGAGATCCTAAGAGTTAAGAAAAGCTTATAGACTTAATGCCGCACTGTTGGATCAACTGCAAGATAATAAAATATGTGGAGAACCTAGCAGCCCAGCATGAAATGACTGCCCTGGGCAGCCACAAGAGGTGAACTGGCATTGCAGTCAGTCATGCTACTAGAACAGTCCAATTTAAGTGGATTGTCTCCAAAGCTCTGGAGACGATTCCCCTTAAAATTAATCAACACAGAAAACAGCTGTTTTATATCAAAGGTGGGAAACCCAGGCATAAGGTACATTTGCAATGGACTGGGAATAGATCCATGACGTTGTCATCTGTCGCACTCAGGAAGTAGAAAGTGGCCTATTGTGGCAAAAAGTATGGATCCTGAATAAGATTTATCAATGAGAAGAAGAACGAAAGGTTGCTATACAAACAAAATAAATACATACTGTATGTTAAAGGCTTTAAGGCTTCAACTGCCCAAGCCTTCTTTCTTTGGAAGGAAAGGGAAATTGGGTGACTCTTTCTTCTTCTATTTCTTCTGCTTGGGTAACTGATAAAAATAGACATATCTTAATTCAGAATCGTACAGAGGAAAGGAATAACTGAGAACTGAATCAAAATGGATGCCTCAGGATGCAAAAGCCACACTATATCCCTAAAAGGATTGCCAATTGTTTGTTCTAGTCTGATTGTACATCTGTTCAACAGCTGGCAAATTGCATGACTATGCTGAGTCAGGCATCAGGAAAAGACATCCTTGCCTTCAAGCTTGCTGCTATCTTCTCCTAAAGTGGGAGTTGTAATGATGAAAGATCAGGTGTTACATGTATGAAAATAAAGTTAATTAATTTGCAAATCTTCAGTGGTCTTGTTTCAGACTGAAGAAAACTCTCTGATTCTGCTCAAGTGCTGGAACAGCAGGCAAAAGAGGAGAGCCCTCCATTTGCTCCTGCCCAAAGGGGCCGTTTGATCAGCTAGAACATGATCTGCATTGACAAAGCAGTGGTGCATAAGTGTCAGACCTTTTTTTAATCAGAATTTCCCTACACCTTGTGAGTGCTTTCAAGCTGGAGGCTAAGTTCAGGGAGAGGAATGATGAAGAGGACTGGAGAGAACCACCATGTTACAATTTATATTCACCTTTTCCCAATGTGATGCCCTCCAGATGTAGTGGGGCTACAAATTCCAACCCCCCCATATCATCTGGAAAATATGAAGTAAAGGGGACATTGATCTACATTTTTGTAAAGTGCTTGCTAGATTGGGAAGTCACTTAATATATATACTGTTTTTCCACAGCAAACATGCTTATTATATATAAAGTTTATTGTCATTGTACGTATACTGTATACACAGCATACCCATACAACGAAATTCACATAAAACCCAGAGACCAAGCCCAACACACATGACAATGTCCAGACACACCTCCACCCACCAAAAATTCCCCACCCCTAAACCACCCAAGCATCCACGCAGCAGGCCAAGTAATGCTGTCCAACAGCTCACTGATGGTGCCCCTTTAGTTCATTGTTGAGTGCAATTATAGCTCTGGGAAAAAAACTATTCAGAAGATGTGTGGTCTGAGTTTTAATTGTTCTGTATCTTCTGCCAGAAGGCAACAGTCCAAAAAGATTGTAAGTAGGATGGGAAGAGTCTCTGAGAATGTTGTGCAACTTCCTCAAACAGCGAGATGAGAAGATGTCATCCAGGGCTGGTAGCCCGATGATATTCTGGGCAGTTTTAATAATTCTCTGTAGAGTTTTTATGTCTGCTGCAGAGCTGCTCCCATGCAAGAATGCCGTATGTCAGGACACTTTCAATGGTGCTGCGATAGTAGGACAGAAGTAGATGCTGAGATAGATTTATCTTCCTGAGCATTCTCAGGAAGCACAGCCTCTTCTGTGCCTTCTTCACAAGCATGTCAGCATTCATAGTCCATGAGAGATCCTCCAAGATATAAATGCCCAGAAATTTAAAACTACCAACCCTCTCCACCTCCTCACCATTTATGTACAATGGTAAATGTACATCTCTCTTCCTCCTGAAGTCAATTATAAATTCTTTAGTTTTTTTGGTGTTAAGCATAAGATTATTTTCTTTACACCACAATGTCAGCCCTTGTATTTCCTTTCTATAAGCAGACTCATTGTTCTTATTAATGAGCCCCACCACTGTTGTGTCATCCGCAAATTTAATAATTTAATCATATACAGACCTTATGTACAGAGATGTGTGAGAGAGGGGGAGAGGGAGGGAGGGAGGGAGAATATGAATGTTAGGCTTCTGGATGAGAGGAGGACCCAGGCAAGAGTAGTAGAAGCATTAAAAAGGAAGAAAAGGAGAACCCATTTAACTGAAATAATCCTGTTGAAAAATATCTTCATCATTTCATGTCAGATAAAATATTTAGTGGCTTTGCCAAACCTTTCCTCCTATTTCAGTGATGGAGACACTGAGGGTCTTTGTCAGCTGAGGCAGCTGCTTGTGGGGCTGCAGAGAAACCCACCATCTGCACAGATCTGATCAACTTTGCTCCAAATCAGGTTAAGAATTGTTTATGGGAGCAAAGCACCAGAAGCAGAGCTGGGTGACTTTTACTACAACTCTAATATTAGGCCCAAATTATCCATGCTATAAGCTTTTAAAAATGGACCCTCTTCTGCCTGAGTCCTACTACTAACAAGGGGGCTGCCCCTCTAGCTAATAGCAAATTAGTAGAGAAGTGGCAGAACAAGTGGGGTGGTACCCTGTTTCCCAGAGTTTCTACTAAAGCATTTTAGGAGTAGTCTGAATAAATACCTAATTGCATATTAATCCCCACTTCACAATGCTGTTACAAGAGAGTATGAAAACTCTTTTCCTTAACAATATAGCTCTCAATATGCAGAGAAAACTTGAGGCTTTTATTAAATGAGAAATTATCCAAACTTCCAATCATTACATGCAATCAGTCCATCACTGTGGTCTACTCCCCTCTTGCCAAAGTATAATTAGAACCCAAGAACTGTTTTTCAACCTAGATAGTAAAGGTTTGGCATTCTTTTGGCCATCGGTCAATGGCTTTGCAACATGAAATCACTGCTTTTCAAAAGGGCAAAATAAAGATCTATCTCTCGGACTCAATTTTAGGTTGAATCAAATAACAATAGAGCATTCTTCATTTTAAAAAGCAAGAGCATTGTAAACTGAGCTTTACTAAGGGTCAACATGACATTGGAACCAACCTGTTCATATGCTTGAACACTCCAAAATGCCTCCTCTGACAAAGGGAGTCACTAAATAAATCAATAAATCTGCATCTGACATGTGCTTTTGTATTTAAAAGCCAGAATCTTATCCAAGTTTGTTTTAGATTCATTAATTTGGCTTAGTCGTTCCTGATAAACCAGAATCCAAACTGAACAAAGTTGATCAAAAAAATCACAAGAGCTACACAGAAAACTGAATTCATGGTCACCTTCTAATTTGGGGGTGTTTGCCTGTTGTTGCAGCGACTGCCTTTTTCTTACAGAAGTAGCAATACCACTTAACTCAGATGAAAGCTGCAGTCATTCTCAGCTTATTCTTTAGAGAGCAGGGGAGAAACTGTTACCATTTCCTACCTCCTTTGCACAGATCTATCATTATCTGGCTCTCTGAGAGCTAGATTCATACACGGGGAAACTTTGGGAACGCTGACCTGAAGTCTGAAGGAGAATTAGCCTCCAAATTACTAGATACTTGGAGCTATGCACTTTCATTTCCTTTGAGAATTATAGCCACTTTATGAAGGCTGCCTGCCTATTCCTTTGGCATAACATCTATAATAGCTCATCTTCTGTTATTTCTTCTCCGCGCTGTTTCAGGGAATGCTATTCAATGCGCTGAATGGTTTTTCACTTTTAATTTTCAGTAGCAATTTTTTTTCTAGTTTTGACTTCTCTTAACACCAGGCAGCCCCATAGTTTTCAAATGCAAAAAAGATACATCCCCTTACCTTAGCCTTCTCTCAAACAATGCAAAAGCATTGTTTTGTTATGTTCACAGTAGCATTCTCATTTATAATCCAGGATATCATTTTCAAAATTTAAAAAAAGTAAACAACTCCAAAACAAGTAAAGGAATAGAACTAAGAACATATTCCATGATGTCTTCTTGTGATATTGTTATCAAATAGTCATACAACATCTTAAAAATACAAGTTGCAAATGAAAAAAAATATAAATTTGCTCATAAAACTGTATCAGACTACTTTAAGTCTAGCATAAATCAATTATGAAATCTAGATTCTTTTTTTTTCCTGAACACATTGGCCCTTCGGACCTAATGGTCTAGATCACTACGTTCCTAGGAATGTTCTTCCCTTCAAATAGAAAAGGTGGGTTCATTTCTATTTGGAAACAACAGTGAAACCATAAATTAAAGATCTCCCCACATGTATAGTTCAGTTCTTTGTCTGTAAAATCACCCTGTTCATTATCAGTGGCATTTCATTTTATTCCCACCCACATATTGTGCTGAGGAAAAAAACAAACATGCCTTATTAGGGTTGAAGTTGACTAAGTAGAATGCCAAACTTGAAAACTGAGGGAGAGAGATAATTTATAAAGTTCACAACTGCAAATATAAATATAATAAACATGGCTGATACATTGCTTATTAGTGGAAAATGCTACATGGAGGATCAGTAAAGCAGCACTGTTCCTAAGACTTGGCCATTTTTTTTAATAAAGTATTATGGTGGAATGAAAGGTGTTGGTTTTCACCTTTAAAGCGCTCCATGGCATAGGACCTAGTTATCTTCGAGACAGCCTGCTGCCACCGACGGCCTCCCATCGACCTGTGCGCTCCCATAGAGAGGGCCTCCTCGGGGTGCCATTAGCCAGACAATGCAGGCTGGTGACCCCCAGGGGGAGGGCCTTCTCTGTGGGGGCACCTACCCTGTGGAATCAGCTGCCCCCAAAGATAAGGAGAATCCAAGACCTTGGTGCCTTCCGCTGTGCCCTTAAAACTTTCTTTTTCCAGCAAGCCGGGCTGGCCTAACACTTTTTAAATGTTTAATTTGTTTGTTACTGTTTTTAATTATGGGGCCAAATTTATATATATCTTTTAATGGTATTTTAATATTTGTACTCTATGTTTTTATGTGGCTGTACACCGCTCTGAGTCCTTAGGGAGAAGGGCAGTATACAAATTTAAAAATAAAATAAAATAAATAAATAAAAGAAGATGGGAGAAAGGAGATATTGGATATTGCTATCTTTATTGTCATTATCTCCTTCATTCCTCCTCAGGAATATCATGAAGGAAAGGAACCAATCCTATCTCCTTACAAGACCTGAAGCAGCTTTGCCCAACCTGGTAACACTTTTTAGATGTGTTGGGCTGCAACTTCCATCATCCACAGACATGCTAACAACCTATTACCCTGGCTGGGTTGATGTTGAAATTGTAATCAAAGAAGTCAAAATGGTACTAGCTTGCTAAGGACGGGTTAGAACCAAGCTGAGAATATAGGTACATAATTCTAGTATCTCTTTTCCAGGTGTTTTGTCTGTGAAAAAATAGAAGAAAAAGAAATTGGCAACAGAAAAATATCGGTACAGGATGTGAGGAAAAGGTGTTCAAATTTCTTAACAGAATCCCAGATAGAATTTGCCATTATAGGTATATTTGATGTCCCTATAGAACAAACATCCTGTTAAATTACTATGTCAAGTTTTTAAAAACTTACTGAATAGCATAGTGTTATTTACAATAAATAGAATCATCTGTTGGCATACTCCACTTTTTTCACCACCTAACTTGATATTAATCTTGATAACCCCAATTAAAAGAAAACCTCTTAAAGAATAACGGAAAAAACCTACAATGTTATTCCATTGTGTATTTCTTTGATGTGTGACTGTTTCACTACCTTTAAACCTGAGAGGTTCTTGACTATATGGCCCTGTGTGTCCTCGTGCTCCTTTTCATCCTTTTGGAAAAAACTCTTTTATTTAGACTTAAATAGAATTCATCTCCCTAAAATGGATGACTAGCTTTCACTTTTTTGTGAGAAATGATTCATGTACCAAGAAGTTGCCCCTCCTCACCTCTTATCAAGAGCTGAAAATTCTTCATCTCATAGAAATTGCTTTCCTGGCATCAAAGATGCTGGATTTGCTAAGGTCAATACACTTAAATGTTCTTTAATAGCACCTGGAGCTCAGATTCAATTGCTTCCTGAAAAAAAATACATAAGAAAGCATAGACAATATATTCATCTCTTTCACTATGAGTAATGCTGCCGGACAAACTAACACAAGACAGAACCCACTGATAAAAGGTGGCACAGCCCCCAGTGACCAAATGTCAGACTGGTTTCCCTGGGTTCAAGGGTCAAGTTCTTGGGCAGCTTTAAAAAGATATAATCAAAGAACCCTTTTGTTATATTCTGTGACTGCTAAAGGAAGAAAATCAAGATTGTACCTATTATCCAATGTGCTGACATCCATATGTACGAATGAAAATGAGAATAGATTTTGCAGAAAAAAAAATTTACACAGAGAAACTTGCTTGATACTGTTGGTTCTTTTACAAAAGATATAGTGGAATGGCAGCATTAGGCTGTGTGCAAACACTTAGCTGAAGTTAGAGCAATCAAAGCTCTAAATCACATTATCCTGGACATATGCAGATATGCTGACTAAGAAATATTGCAATATTTCAAATTATGAAATTATACGTTAAAATGATTTGGGTACCAAAACTAAATGTATAGAATTATTAAGAACAATTGTTTGTTTGTTGTAATTTTGTTGTAATCTTGCAATCAGGTGACTCTGGGAACAGTACAACTATATTCTGCAGCAACCATGAAGTCCTGTTACATTGACAATTAATTACTTCTGAAAGTAAGATACGAAGGGATCAGTACTTTATCACAGATACTTCCCAACTTAGGACCACAATTGAGCCCAAAATTTCTATTGCTAAGTGAGATAGTTATTAAGTGAGTTTTGCCCTCTTTTGCAACCTTTCTTGCCATAGTTGTTAAGTGAATCACTGCAGTTGTTAAGTTAGTAACTGGATTGTTAAAATGAATCTGGCTTTCCCATTGACTTTGCTTGTCAGAAGGTTACAAAAGGTGATCACATGACCCCGGAACACTGCAATTGTCATGAATATGAGTCAGTTGCCAAGCATCTGAATTTTGATTACATGACCCATGAAAATGCTGTAATGGTTGTAAGTGTGAAAAACAGTCAGAAGTCACTTTTTCCAGTGTTATTGTAACTTTGAATGGTCACTAAGTGAGCTGTTGTATGTTGAGGTCTACCTCAGGGTAAAATGCTCCCGGTTCGGACCAGATCACCCGATCCGGTAGCGATGGAGGCAGGTGGTTTGGAGAACCGGTAGTAAAAATCCCTGCCCCCCCCATTGCCCAGCTGAGCCGCGCAATCATCAAAGGCTTTTTTTTAATTTTTAAAAGCATTTTTTCTACAACCACTTTGGCCAAAAAAATGCTTTTAAAAGTAAAAAAAAAGTCTCTGATAATCGCGGGGCTCAGCTGGGATCATCAGAGGCTTTTAAAAGCATTTTTTCTACAATCTCTTCGGCCGAAGAAGTTATAGAAAAAATGTTTTTAAAAGGAAAAAAAGCCTCTGCCGATCAGGCAAGTCAGCTGGGATCGTCAGAGGCTTTTAAAAAAAAAAGCTTCTGCCGATCAGGCAAGTCAGCTGGGATCAGCAAGTCAGCAAGTCAGAGGCTTTAAAAGCATTTTTTTTACAACCTTTTCAGCCAAAGAGGTTGTAGAAAAAATGGTTTTAAAAGTTACAAAAAAAAGTTGGCCACGCCCAATCAGTCATATTACCCCGCCACACCAAGCCACGCCCACAGAACCGGCAGTAACAAATTTTACATTTCACCATTGGTCTACCTGTATTAGTCCACTCAATGTATTGGAGTAACCATGTGCTGTAGCTAAGGCCAGATCTTTTTCCACTAATGATTTATAGCACCTTCTAGCATTACTGTTCTGCCCCAGCTCTGGATTCCCAAGGATTGTGACACACACCAACGGTCCTTATCAAAGTTATAACATACCAAGAATAAACAAAGTCCGGCAAAGGTTGGCAACCAGCCCAGAAAACAAGATACGATAAGACACTCACTCTCCCAAATGCTCTGTAATTATTACACGTTGTTTCCAGCAAGAAATTACTAACTGCATGCGACTTAAATAGGCTAAGAGAGTGGCCAATTATTCTCAAACCTTACTCTCGAGGAGACCTCCCCCTCCTGAGTAGCCACTCCTGCCTTTTGGCAGCCCTGCATGCTCGAGAATTGAGGAGAGGCTCCTCCACTTC
Source organism: Pituophis catenifer annectens (assembly GCF_029215685.1). NCBI lineage: Eukaryota > Metazoa > Chordata > Lepidosauria > Squamata > Colubridae > Pituophis > Pituophis catenifer. Next base: position 230,237,972 of record NW_027256882.1, on the reverse strand, counting down.
GCTCTCTCCACTTGAAGGAGCCTCTGGAGGTTCTGAAAGCTCTGGCTGAGTCTCTGCCTCTGGCACCACATCCTCTTCAGCCTCCTCGCTGTCCGACGCGAGCGCCAGCTGCTGGCGCGACCCCACACCAGCCTCCTCATCGTCTGGATCAGCCACGATCTGCGCAGGCCACTGGCAGGCCACAACAATTACTCAACTATTGACGGTGGTGTATAAAAACTGTGCTATTTATGGTTACATCAGTACAAAAATAACTGGATGATTCCTGAAGAAGCTCTACATCACTGGTGGGAATCCTGCCTAACAGCTATCAATAAGACCATCAGCCATGAGTTTATCTGAAAAATCAACTAAAATACAGAATAGCTCCATCTTTTTGGGAGACCCCATGCAAAGAGGTATTTCTTTGAATTTTTGAATACAAAATAATATTGTCTGTGAATAGATGTACACCTGTTTCTAATTGTCCTGAATCTGCTGGCAAGCAGTTTCAGTAGGCAAAATTAATCACAATTTTTTTCTTCATGCTATAAAACTTCATACTTCTAGAAAAAAAGTACTATAGAATTTTACTCAAGCCAACTATCCTTACTGACAAAGAACTAGGAGAATATGTGCCAGGTTGGCCTTGATATCATTTATGGCTTCATATCTAAGCCATAAATAAATGCAGTGAATCATAAATAAATACAGTAAAGCCACAAATGGCAGAAAATGATAACAACCATGTCATACGCTCAGCTTTACTGGACATTCAAGAGCAACAGACCTAGATTGTCCAGTAAATCAAGATGTTATTGGAATTAGATAATACTTGAACATACTGGGACTGTAGCCTCAAACTTTATAGACAGAAGATCCCAATGTCATTATCCAGTATCTCAAACTCTTACTAAGAAAGATTCCAAGCTTATGGCTCTGAGCTAGATGTACCATTAATCCTATTGGTATAAGGCATTTTCTTATACTCTAATTTTCTCAACAGGGACAAAAGCACATTTTCTTCCCCTTACTGATGAGTAACCCCAGAGATTGTCCATACACAACTACAGAAATTGGAAGAGTTTCCTCTAAAGTTAACCCTGGGGATGATGTCCAAACCTGGACCCTAATATTTCTTGTATAGAAATTAAGCACAAGAAATATGTTAACCAATGAGATGATCCCAATATGTCTGTCAAAAGTAGACATAAATGACATTTTTACATGATGTATATAACTGAATGGAAAATGGCCCCCAAAGCAGAAGAGAAAAGATACTTTTTTATATATATATGAAATTGTCATACTCTACTTAATAACTGTACCTTAGCGGACAATTTAGAGATGATGATCCACAATTGGATAATGTCTTTATTAGAAGCAAGTACAATAGCGGAAAAGTGTGAACAAGCTTTCAAGTTCCATCATTGGACAGGGAGTTATAAATAGCAGAGAAAGAGTAGTACAAATTAGGACAGCTGTTTCAGAACTACAACTCAAACTTAATATGAAGGTAGAGATTGTAGGCTGAATACTGCAGCTATTAGTAGAAGTTGGTTTGTACTTGGCATTCAGGGACCAAAATAAAGTCATTTCCCTGAGCTTTGAAACATAAATGCAATTAGTTTCCGGTCTGGACCATAGGCAAAACTTACAGAAAAAAGAAATTGCATAGTCTTTAAATTTGCAAAGCCAGCAGATAGTGTTGGGTGATGTACTACAGGTATGGATGAATTGAAATTCAGGTTGTTGAAATAGATTGAACTCTTAAAATCAAAATCCTTCTTTGGGTATAGAAAATACTCTTCCTCTGAACATAGACACAACTCTTGGCAGTGGAAATGCTGTTTTCTGCAAAGCAAAATGAAGCAGTCATAACCATGTGAGTCCACCAATTTCTATAATTGGCTCCCATCTTTATTAAGACCAATCCCCAGACTACTTTTCCTCCTACAGATGATCCTATAACCAGTTGCTTAGTGATTGCTAGAAGTTACAACTGACCACCCCAAGGCTACTTGCTTCCAGCGTGAATTCAAAGTTCCAACAGCCATTGCCCCCATGATCACATGATCACATTTCGGGTGCCAGGCAACCCACCCACATTTACACCTGTTTGCGGCATCCTGCAGTTACATGATCACAATATTGCGTCGTGACTTTTTTTAACACCCCTTTGGAAGCCAGACACAGTTCCAAGGCAAACAGAGTGTTAAGGGGGAGACTGGTTTCTGTAAATTCCAATAGCAAGGTGGGTGGAAACAATTAATTGTAGATAAGACTTAAATGAGCAGGACAGGTTTCCAGATCAAGCAGTCCAAAGTCAAGGTGAAAAAACTTACAATGTCAGATCAAGGGAGTTAATCAACAAGCCAGGGTCATAAAGAACTAGATTTCAAGTATCATGATAGATAAGCCAGATGCTGGAAAGTTGCTTCTAGCAAGAGGCCAATACTTCCTATGGAGACTTAAATACTCCCTCTGCTGAGTATGCACAGCTGTGGTCTAACCTTGTTGGTGACCACTTGGAATACCCTGCATTGCAACAGAGTCATGCCCCAAGGGCACGTCATGCATTAAAAAAAAAACTCTTTTTTTTTCTGGAAACTGGCATTTTACTTCTGATTTCTGGCAAAAAATGACCACTGAGGACAATTGATCTGCTTAATGCCCACTGCATTTGCTTAACAGCCACAGTGAATCATTTCAATGAGGACCCCGGTTGGCACAGTAGTTAGAATTCAGTATTGCAGGCTAACTCTGCCAGCAGTTTAATCCTAACAGGGCTCAAAGTTGACTCAGCCTTCCATCCTTCCAAGGACGATAAAATGAGGACCCAGTTTGTTGGGGGCAATATGCTGACTCTGCAAACCACTTAGAAAGGGCTGTAAAGCACTGTGAAGTGGTATACAAGTCTAAGTACTATTGCTATTTAACAACTGCTGCAAAAACGGTTGTACAATTGGGCATGGTCACATGTGATTTGCTTAATAGCCGGCATGACTTATGACCGTCATGCCAAGCCCTAAGTGAAGGACTACTTGTAATAGAAATACAAAATATCTCATAATTGTGATTGCAACTGTGATCAGATGTTTTGTGTGCCTCCAAAGTGTTCAAATCCTCACTGGTAATGGGCTACTTCAGACTCTCCACTCTGCAATCTCTAAAATTCAAGTCAGACTGGATAGCTCTTCAAAAAGTAGTGGCTTTTCTCCTGAAATCTCAGCTACATATTCATCCAGATAAATAATACTAGCAATACAGGCTATAGAGAAGAAAAGATTTTAACTCATAGATTCATGTGTGAGATATATTTGCTAATTGTACTTTGGATACCAATAAATTCACTCATTCAGGAGATGTTAAAGTCTTATGCACAATTGAAACCAGAGATTTTTCTTTTTGGATTATTGTTCAGACAGGTAGAGAAAAAATCATGGAACTTTGTTTTTATACATGGTATCCACAAGATTTCTAAGTGCTCAAAAATGGAAATGTTCACCACTATCCGCAATCGGGGAATGCTTGATAAAAATGATGGAAATTGCAAAGTTGGCTAAATTGAATTCCTTGATTAGAGAAAAGACATGTAGACATAATCTCTGCATGTATAGCTGACTGGAAATCCCTTCCAGACTGTTTACATGAAACAGAAAAAAAGCACTTAATGGTTTGTGGTGCTGATGAATAGAAAATAATTAGATAATAGAGAAAAGTGAGCTTTTCTTGTAACCATGGACTATGAGACCACTTGGCAATCATGCTTTTCTTTCTGCATTTTTGTCTTTTTTCTTTTCTTTGTATTCTATATTACTTTGTTTTCTTCATTTTGTATTAGTTTGTGGTTATTTTTATATTCTTTTTAAAACTTTTAAGAAAAAAAGTTATATGGGAGGAAAACCCCAGTGTTTCATGGAATCTCTTAAGATGAAAATCGCCTTTTACAAACTGCACTAATTCCAGCCACCTGACCCACCACGTGGAAAGACAATTAACCTGCCTGCTTACTTGCCAAGTTACTTCGAAGAAATTACCTGTCTGTGGCCTTCTGTCTTAAATGTAGGGTTGCGGTTGGCAGCAGCAAATGAGATCGTTCCTTTCATGCGCTGTATGCCAGCATCCTCTCCGGAGGCCCGTTATTATTATAACTCACACTACTTCTCATGTTAAATTAACTTGTTCTGACTGTAGGACAGTTCTGACGACTACACAATCTGATACAAGGAGCTCAAGTCACGTGCTGCTGCATGCATGGGCTGTCACCAACTGTGTTACTAAAACTAGACAAAACCTTGTCAAGAGAAATAAACTTCTCTGGAGATAGAGATAAGTGACTCAATTAATCACACAGCTTGCAAGGTTTCGAATAGTTCAAGGACGATATTCCCAGTTAAAAGAACTGAGGGTAATAAGAACACACACACACACACACACACACACACACACACACACGCACGCATGCATGCATGCTTACAGAGAGGAGGGGGAAGGAAATATATTAAGAAAGAGACACACACATAACTGCTATCTGGCAGAAATTTGCTGTCAAGCAACCATCCACCCCTTCAGCAAAACCCTGACAAGATATATCTCATCCAAAGAACAAGAAGACCTTCAATGTTGGATTATCCTCAAAAATTAAGAAAGTAGCTTATCTAACCTAGCATCTTTCAGATGTGTTAGGGTCTAGGACTCTCAGAATTCGTACCCACCATGGCCAAAACAGCAAAATAGTGACCAGGTAATAAAGAAAAGTATGAACTGTTACATTGGGTTAGTCTTTTCCAACCAGGTAGTGTAAGTTCTCCAACCAGGTAATGTAAATTCCAGGTAATTGTGAAGAGCAGATGAACAAACAAGAAAGGAATGGAAGAGACTTGCTGATGTTTGGCTGATCTTAAGCAGTATCTTTACTGAAGAACTGATGAAGTGTCAGTCTGGAAAAACATTATTTCAATCTTCAAAGAGAAAGAAAGGTAAACTTGGGAATCCTCAACCAGTTATTTACTATACCTGATAAAATTCTTGAGCAAATCATAAAAACATCAGCTTATGTTATTTATAAGATATTACTACAATGGTTCCCCGAAAATAAGACCATGTCTTATATTTTTTTGAACCCTGAAATAAGCGCTTGGCCTTATTGCCAGGTGTTCAAAAGCCCAACTGGGCTTATTATCAGGGGATGTCTTATTTTGGGGGAAACAGGGTACATCATTATATTATTATTATTATTTATTGTTATTTATTGTTGTTATTATTTTTATTAATCATCGCACAGTCAGCCAGATGTTCAGACTGGGTTTGGCACTTTTGTCTACCTAGAGTCCTTACCAAAGACCATGTTTGATGGTGTTATCGTCACAGGATGGAAACTGTTCCAAGCAAAGCTGCCTTCTGCAATTAACTGATGGCAAACTTGTCAATGCCTATGGTGCTCCAGTTGTTCATCATTGGCATTGACAAGTTTGCTGTCAGTCAAACAGCTTCCATCCTGTGACGATATCTGTAACACCATCAAACATTCAGATTTGCCTATCCCAAGTCCTAGGTAAGGACTCAATAGGTAGACAAAAGTGCCAAACTCAGTTGAACATCTGGCTGACTGTGCGATGATCAATAAAAATAAATATATAATGATATAGTAATATCTTATAAATAACATAATAATTGAATTATTATATTAAAAGATACACTAAATTATTAAATTAAGAAACATAGCAAGGCAAAGCCTTACATGGCCAGTATGTTAAAAAAGAAATAGCAGGCAAAGCAGATAACAAGAATGGGGATGCCTAAGAGCAGAAAAATTGAAGAAAGAGACAGAAGGGCTAATTGTGGCTGCACAGGACCAAGCCTTAAGAACAAATGATAAAAATTAAGAAATTTTATACACATGTACAATATATGTTACAACATAAGCTTTCTTGCAGAAATATAAAGTATCTGATATAATTAATATAATCTGAGTTCTAAGCATAGTAGCTGCATCACTGAAATCAACGGAACCTAATTTAGTTATGTTTAATTTAAGTTCAGTTTCGCTTCAAACTATGTGTGATTAACTGCATTTAAACCTAATTTTGTGATGTCTATTTTTTTTCATGAAATATGTATTATAGCATGCCAGCACCCAAGACAGAATGCTGTGCTATTTTTTTAAATACATCCAAGGAGGTTATTACACCACAATTCCCTGTCTGTAAAAATATGAATATTAATATTGTTTACTTCTTCAGGATTCTATGAAGATAAAATAAAATACTGGGGGGCAAAGCATTTTCTATGTTAAAATACATAAAAAATTTATAGAGTCCAAAAATAATAATTTTCTTTTAGCATTTCTCCTGAGATGTTTTTTTTACTAATCTGTAAAAAAGGATAACATGTATAAAATGAAAAAGTGATTTACAGGCAGTGCTGTCTGCAGCAAATGCAGTACGGCAATGTTAACACAACAGCCAAAACACACAACACCATATAAATGCTGCTATTATATACTTGCATTCTGCCATCTGACATATGTACCTATGCCACAGTATTGGTACGAATATATTGTCCTGAATTTCACGTATTTACCTGCCAAAGGACTCTATATGCCAATATGTTAACCAAAATATTTCAATATTCATTACTAGGATCGCACAGACCTTTGGATTTCAATAGGAAAGAGCACTTTGTATTTTGCAGGAGCACACAGCATTTGTCAGCAACTCCTTAAAGCAACTGCCTTTCCTTTTGGGATTAGACACTGGATTCCCTCTGTAGTGGAACATGATCCCTGATTAATTTGGTTTAAAGCAGAGGTGTCCAACCATGGCAACGTTAAGATTTGAGAATTTCAAATCCCAGGCAATTCTTAAGGTTGCCAATGATGGACACCCCAACTTCAAAGAGTTGCTAACAGGTATTCTCTGAAACACCTTTTTTCCCTTTGATTCTGAAGTGTTGCAGAACTCTATTCATTACCTTTACAAGTGAAGGATACTCTGTCCACGAAAACTGATTCACACGTGCAAATCTGCTACAGCAAGATTTTTGCTTTAAAACAGTCATTGAAAGAATGGAATTATATTGTCTACAACATCTGACAATCAACCATCTGGATCCTGGTGTCTCTCGGCTCTGTTTTCATAGTAAATAAATCGACTAAGTAGGACTGATGGCTTTTTAAAAAAATAATTGAACATTCAGCTCAGAAGAGAGTTCCTTCTTTTTGGCACATTTCCAACACAAGCAGCTACACTGGGGTACAAGTAAACCAACCGTGTGAGAAAGAACAGGACAAATGTACAAAGCTGCAAAAAAAAAGTTTTTATTGTTTAGATTTTGAGAAAGTTAATAAGTCTTCTTACCAATGATTTTGGTAGGTTAACTGGGTCAGACATTATTCTTCTGGGAATAAAATCCCTTCCCACTTTCTCTGGGAAATGAGATGAGTCCTTGTATCGGTATAGTTATGTCTTCATCACATCCCCAGCTCCTTATACATTAGCCAGCCAATAGTAGGCATGATTTGGACAGCACAGCCAAATAGCATCATTAAATCTTTTCTATGCTTCCAAATCTGTGAAACAAATTATATAATGGAGGTGCTTACCTTTTAGCCACTCTTAAAATATGCAAGGTATATAACCCCAGTAAATAGATTTAAGTCTAGGTAGATATGGTTTAAAATTAAGCATTATTACATCTGATCTGAATGTTTTCATTAATCTAGTTATGGTTATTGTGAGAACTTGCCTTAGATGGAAATTTAAATAGAACAATACATGGGGAATTGAAAATTACGACTATATGACAGCAGAAAGTTGGAGGTCTCTTTGTCTTTGGGCTTCTATCTATCTAGTGATGGCAGAATTACTGTAGCCCAGAGTTGATAGCTTTAATCTAATTTGAACCAAGGAGGACAGATGAAAATTCTGTACTCAGGAGACAAATGTATATTTTTCTACATCATTTTCATATCCTGGATTGAGAACAAGATGTTTAACGGTGGGACTCCATAGCACGTTGTGTCCTACTGCCCACGAGAGAAGTAGTAAAGTATAGATAAATAAAGATTTACCTATGTCCCTTTTTTGTCTCTCAAAAAGACACCTGTTTTTTGTCTGAGACTCCTAATCTGAAGTCACATCCTTCCCATGCACAATTTCTCAGAATGCATGATCTTTCAACTCTCCTCCTGGTAGAATATTTTTTTTTTATTTGATTTATATGCCGCCCTTCTCCGGAGACTCAGGGCGGCTTACAATGCGTTAAGCAATAGCCTTCATACTTTTGTATATTTATACAAAGTCAGCTTATTGCCCCCACAAACTGGGTCCTCAATTTACCTACTTTAGAAAGGATGGAAGACTGAGTCAACCTTGAGCCTGGTGAGATTCGAACTTACAGTAATTGCAGACAGCTGGTGTTAATCACAATGCTATCAGTCTGCTGAGCCACCAGGCCCTGGTGATATATAGTAAAGTGCTAGGCTTTTTTTATCCTGGAAATATATTTCTTGTAAATAAATCTCCTTTCTGTTATAATTATAAAACATGCTTTATTAATGAATCTTCAGGTGAGGTCTCTCCTCTCAGGAATGCTCACATATACATTGAGAATGCTTCAACCACCAACATAAAGGTTTCTTAATGCATACTTTTTAGCTACTTGGTTAATGTTAATTAACTATATTATTAATGTTTCACTACCTAAAACTGAATCTGAGTGATAATCCAACCTTGATGATTTAATAGGCTTCACTAAATTAGACAACAAAGAACCATGACATTTTTAAAAGGCTTTTTTAAATTCCTAATTGTAAGGCTATTACCTGGAAAAGAATTATACACTCTTGACGGAAAATTGCTAAAGAGGCAAATTTCAAATATAAGATGAATTCTGTAGATTCTTAGAGCTAGTTCTTGTGGAACGTGAGGGGTGTTTCAATGAAGTAGAATAATTTCATGAATCTGCTTATTTTGTCTTTTTTTTTCTTTGCTTTTTAAAATTAGATCGTTTATGTTGTACAATTTCCTACAAAAGCAAAACAAATAGATTTTTAAAAAACAACTCACACCCCACTCTGTTTATCACAATTTCTCTAAAATGTTCATGTAATAACTGGGAGTAGATATATAGTTTTCCCTCCTTGAAAGCAAGAATAGAGTGAGGGAAAAAAAACCTTGCCACTATGTAAAAGTTTGTCTAGCCTCACGCATGCTGAACCTTCTCTCTTTTTTTCACAATAATGGATCACATATATTTAGAATGTTACATTGCCTGTGTGGTTTAGGAGCAATATATCACTGAAGGAACTAGATAAAGCAGACATCCTCCTGGATTTCACCCACACACATAAAATATTGCATAAAGTAGACACATTTGTCTCCAGCCATTTGTTTACTTCAGAGCAGAAAACAAACTGGAAAGTTAATGCACACAGAATGCCATTTAAGCCATACCTCACCCAAGCAAACCTTCACTTAAAGTGAAGAAAATTCCAAAATATTTTTCCCCTGGTGGCACATTATAGAAAAACCAGTCAATAATATGTCAGAAAACAGGGAGGGGAGAAGAGAAAGAGTGAGGCTTACCAAGTCATTTGTTTTACATTTTACGGCTTGTGTCATTCCCTAGTCTTTGGGTCAAACTAGCTGTAAGTATCTCCTAGTTGTGTTATGTAAATATCAGCCATTAAAAAAAGAATAAAGAGCTTAGGGAGCACAGGACTGTTTTAATGCATGGGCCACACAAGCATAGGGGCCCCATACTAATCTACGTATGTTAACCCTTCAATGCAGCTTGTGTCATATAAATACAGCAACATGTTTATTACATTTTACTGCATTTTTTAATTAATAAGGTAAAGGTTCCCCTCGCACATATGTGCTAATCGTTTCCAAATCTAGGGGGTGGTGCTCATCTCCATTTCAAAGCTGAAGAGTCAGCGCTGTCCGAAGATGTCTCCGTGATCATGTGGCTGGCATGACTAAATGCCAAAGGCACACGGAACGCTGTTACCTTCCCATCAGAGGTAGTCCCTATTTTTCTACTTGTATTTTTTATGTGCTTTTGAACTGCTAGGTTGGCAGAAGCTGGGACAAGTAATGGGAGTCACAAGTTATGCCACACTAGGGATTCGAACTGCTGAACTGCTGACCTTTTGATCGACAAGCTCAGCATCTTAGCCACTGAGCTAACGTGTCCCCTTATTTACTTAAATTAAATTAAATTACTTAATTAATTAAATACTTAATTAGTATTTTTATTAATACTAACATGTAAATACAGTTTAATTTTATCAACCATTTACATATTTATTCCTGTGAGTAGTTGTTGTAGGGGCCTTGGCAGCTGAACTCCTACAAACAGACCAGTGGTGGGTTTTAAAATCTTTTACTACCAGTTCTGTGGGTGTGGTTTGGTGGGCATGGCATGGCTTGGTGGGTGTGGCTTGGTGGGCATGGCAGGGGAAGGGTACTGTAAAATCTCCATTCCCTCCCGACTCCAGGGGAAGGTTACTGCAAAATCCCCATTTCCTCCTGATCAGCTGGGACTCGGGAGGCAGAGAATAGATGGGGGAGGGGTCAGTCAGAATTTTTACTACCGGTTCTCCGGACTACTCAAAATTTCCACTACTGGTTCTCCATAACTGGTCAGAACCTGCTGCAACCCACCTCTGAAACAGACCTACAAGGGCAACTTCTACCCTGTGCCTATGTGTCCAGGAAACTCACCGACACTGAAAAGATGGCTTCCAGGCCTGACATCCAGTACACTGCTTTGCCTGGGGCCCATGATGCTGTTAAGACGGCCATGAGGGAGCACAGAAACAGGCGAGCAAAATCATAATTTACACTTCAAGGAAAGCCTTCACTGGTGACTACTATTTCCCTAACAAAGTTTGTATATTTGAATTATGGTCTCCCAATTATTATCTCAATTAATTTAGCACCTCAACAACCTGAAACTTATTTTCCTCTTTTTACAGGATTTAAAAATAATAGCAGGCAAGCAGCTAGCCTCCAGAAGTCTTAGATTCCATTTCTGATGTTTTTAGTACAACATCAAAGAAAGCAGTGTGAACCTAGGAAATGTAAATTTGGCAGACTTTATTTGGTTCATCAATAAAAGAACTTTAACCGAAGAAATAGAAAGTCAGTTTTTCAAAGAGTCCTCAGCAGAGCAGAAAAGAATAGGGCTGATGCAAAACAAAACAAAATGCAACATATTATCTAAGGAGTTCAAAGCAAGCTCTTCTACTTTCCTAGTTGCTAGGCAAAATCGATATAGTGATTCTAATTAGGCCTACTTCCTGAATGAGCTCAGTACGTGGAAAAAATAGTCCTGCCTTGGTCCAGCATTGTCACCATTGTCACCAATAAATAAGTAAAAAAGTGAGATAGCAGTGATGTGAAAGAGCTTGGCTGAGAATCTAGGCATCTCTTCAATAGATCTATCAGAGCTGGACTGAAAGAAATCAAGATGACTGCAAGATGGTAGGGAAGAAATACAGAAAATTCTTACTCTTTGTTGCCATTTCATGATCAAATATTTGAAACCCAGATCTAGTAATCTTTCTTCAGAGCAAACGCTACTGAGAGAGATGGACCACTGTTTTGGTTCGACAGAAACTTTCTGTGTCTGTACACTACACAACTTGAAATTATATGGTAGCTGAGTCTTTTAGGTTTCAGACTATACAGACTACAAAATCTATATCCTACATATTTAGGATATTTGCCAGAGTTACCATGATATAAACTGGGGGTGGGGCAATAAATTTAATAAATAAAATAATGCATGTATGAATTATTGTTGAGGGAATTTGCCTTCACCTGCAATTAACTGGGGATGCTGGAGTTTTCAAGTTTGTCAAGAATACAGTAATATTTAAACCAATTTATAAAGTATAATTGCTTTGTTTTGTCTTATCTATAAAATATTGTCATCAGATTCATTCCATTCTAGGAAAAAGTGTCATGTGACTAAACCATAGCAGGTATATGGGACAGGTTCCCTGTGAAATTCAAGGAAATGCAAATGAGAACAAAAATTACCTATATTTAGCTTTTAGCGGTTAGTCAAAACAGGCTTACATCAGCATGCAGCCAATTCTCTTTAGCAGTTTCTTTCTTTTTGTCTTTCCATCCCTCACTGTCTGATAATGTAACCATATCCTGCTGTAAATAGGCTGAAAAAGCTTTCTGCAACCCCCCAAGTGCAAATCAATACAAGTTATTATGATTCATAAAAGTGTCATCATTATTGTTCAATTATAGCTCTATTAGAAGAAAGTATCTTTGGCACTGAAGCTTTCACTGCTAATATTTATAATCTGCATTGAACGATGCTAATGAATGAATAAGCATACATTAGACCAAATGCAATATTGTTTGATTTATATGACCCCAGCTCTGATTGCCAATGTTAAATCCATTAATGTATCTCTTAGATCTGCATTAATGTACTCACTTCCATACAATAGGGTTTAAACAAATGCACTTACTTAGCTTCCAATTATTTGGATAGTAGTCATTATTATATCATTCTGGCACCTATGTCACAGAACAGTTCTTTCAAAAGCTCTGAGAATTAAAATCTAGACTTTGCCCAGATGGAAAGGAATTCAAAATTCTTTACATTATTTCCAGATGTAATGTATTTACATTACATTCCATTTTCTGCAAACAGAATTTTTTAAAATGATACTGCAATCAATTTTAATTCTAAAAACAAAAGCAAAAAAATTGAGAATTCACCAGCCAAGACCAGGGATTTAGTTGGAAATCACCATCTTGTATTGCAAAGACATAAAAGAATCCCATGTACTGTCTGAGGTCTGAGTTGGGGGAATATTTAGTTTATCATCCTGCCATAAGGTACGAGAGAAACCAGCCATCAAGCAACTGCAAGACTCAATGTGGTGCTCTTAGTTAAGCAGTTACCACTTGGAGATACACTAAATAAACGATGCTTCCTGGCTCACCCTTATCCTCAAGTTTATTCACAATAAAAAAAAAATTACTACCAGTTCTGTGGGTGTGGCTTTGTGGGTGTGGCATGGCTTGGTGGGCGTGGCTTGGTGGGCATGGCAGGGGAAGGATACTGTAAAATCTCTATTTCCACCCCATTCCAGGGGAAGGTTACTGCAAAATCCCCATTTCCTCCCGATCAGCTGGGACTTGGGAGGCAGAGAATAGATGGGAGTGGGGCCAGTCAGAGGTGGTATTTACCAGTTCTCCGAACTATTCAAAATTTCTGCTCCTGGTTCTCCAGAACTGGTCAGAACCCGCTGAAACCCACCTCTGGCCTCAAACAATTATAGTAAATTTGTTAGGGTTTACATTTAGTAAAGCCTTGTTTGATATATTTGACCAAGACCTGAATCTCCAAATATTTGGTGATGTTATCTTTATAGCAGTTTCTACTATCTCCCCCAAAACTGGGGCTTAGGCTGACAGACCTATAATTTCCTGGATCTTCCTATGAGCCATTTTAAAAAATCAGAATTACATTGTCTCTCTTCCAGTCCTCAACTACAAAGGTCACATATAGAGAAAAGTTGCATAATGTAGTTAGGAGGTTCACAATCTCCGTTTTAAGCTCCTTAATAACCCTTGGGTCGATGCCTGGTGATTTGTTATGTTCAATTTGTCAATAAGATCTAGCACTTCTTTTATCAACATTGTATGGATCAGTTTATCTGATTCCCTTCCTGATAACAGGAATTCACTTTCCGGTATCTTCCCAATTTTTCTCCTGTGAAGATAGAAGCAAAAAAAAATTGTTCACCTTCTCTCTGATTTCTTTTTTCTTACTTTTTTTTTCTTTCTTTATCCAAATGATCAATAGCCTCATTGGTTTTCTTTTGTGCTTCTTATGTATTTGGTGGGTATTTTATTACCATTCTTCACAGTTTTGTCAATATGCTCCTTGATTATTATTATTTTTGCCTCTCTCACTGTTTCTTTACATTTCTTTTGCCAGCAACTATGCTCTGTTTGTTTTCTTCATTAGAATAACATGTAAAAATTAGGACGGGTCTTCCATTTTCTAAATAACAGTTTCCTGGTGCTAAAAGCTTCCTTTACAATGCTAGTCAATCATGTAAGCTTATTCTTAGACTGATGGGCCATTTTCCTAATTTCAATAATGACTGTGGTATTAAACAACAACCAGGTTTTCTGGAGTGAGCTTTCCCTTCTGATCTTCCCTTTGAGTCTCCTTCGTTTGTTTGTTTGTTTGTTTGTTTGTTTGTTTGTTTGTTTGTTTGTTTGTTTGTTTTTGAAGTCAAATATGACTACGTAGAACTTGCTACCAGTGGTGGAATTCAAATTTTTTTACTACCGGTTCTGGGGCCATGGCTTGGTGGTGGGTGTGGCTTGGCTTGGTGGGCATGGCAGAGGAAGGATACTGCAAAATCCCCATTCCCTCCCCCACTCCTGGGGGAAGGATATTGCAAAATCTCCATTCCCATCCCACTCTGGGGTATTTGCTGGTTCTCCGAACTACTCAAAATTCCCGCTACCGGTTCTCCAGAACCTGTCAGAACCTGCTGAATAGCATCCCTGCTTGCTACATAGGCTATTGCTTTCTTGAATGTTAAATTTGGCAGTAGGAACTGTTGAATATGGAGCAGTTCTGGGCTCTCTATGGTTCACCCATGTTTCGTTTTTGTTGAAAGAGCTTCATTGGCTTCCAGTTAGTTTCTGGATGCAATTCAAGGTGCTTTAGAGCCTTACATGACACATAGAACTAGGTCATTTGTAGGATCACTTCTTACTGAGAGTATTTGCCTGACCAACTAGGTTAGATAGGGTTGTTACTTAGTAAGACCTTGGAGACATGCCTTCTCCATGGCCACCATGGCTCTTTAGAATAGCTTCCCACCTGAGTTTGTAGGGGAAAGGTCCTTTTTTAGCCTTCCAGAAGGCTATGAAGACCTGTATCTTCCCCTAAGCATTGGGATAAGATGAGATTGAGTTATAGGGACAACAGTAGGGATGATTCTGATGTCTTGATGGGAAAGGTACATTGTATTTTCATGCTGTTATTTTATGGTTCATGTTGGTTGCTGTGAGCCAGTTGGGATTATAGTGTGAGGCTGGAAATGGGGCCATTTCTGGCCTTCTTGAACCTTCAATAGGCCCATTTTTCACCCTTCCCGAGCCTCCGCATGTGCTCTGCACATGCTCTGCACTTACCTGCATCCAAAACAGGCCACATGAGGACTCCTGGGAGGGGTGGAGTGGGCGGGACAGGACGGGGCCAGCCAGGAGTAGGATTTGGGGGTTCTCTGAACTGCACAGAATCTTAGCTAGAGGTTCTTCCGAATCCCTGCAAACCCCCAGCAGCCCATCCCTGCCCAAAACCCTATGAATCTAAAAACTAGAAAATTTACTGGTATTTTTTTTTCAATGTTAGATCGAGGGATATACTGATAGGTATTATAGATTATGGAACAAAATGATTTACCGTTATGGTGATAATGAAAAAAATTAAGGTATATTGAGGTTTGGGAAATGGGAAGCCTTCCAGACCAAAAAATGGATTAACAGTAGTGGAACAAGCAAGAGATGGATATGTAGGCAGATGAAGGGCCATTTCAGTGGCAAAGCTCAACTGCCTTATATGATTCAGATAGACAGCTAAAGCGGATGTTAATGGGTGACGGCCTTATCAGATTCATGCTTGCCTCTCATTAACAGAAGTATTGTGTTTACATGATTCATAAACATGTATCGATGATTACTGATGTATGGTACCCCTTCTATGTAATTACACTTCTACAAGTGAATTAAAGTGTCAGCTAAATGTGCCTTAAGAAAAATATGGAAAAGTGCACTCTAAATGAAGTTCTATAAGCCTGATTTTATTTTAAAGCAAAGGTTAAAATGAAGTGTTTTGTTTTTTAAAAAAAATCCATTATCAAGAGTTCTGGAGGTGGAAAGACTGAATCTGAGATCTTCAAATATAAAAGATGAGAGCAATCGATGCTGTCTTCTTTCATCCATCCAGAAATGTGATAGTGACCAGATTTATTAATTCTGACATTCATTATCTGTTTTGAAATTAAAGTTGACCTAGAATTAGGATAAATATAAGAATCCTATGCAAAAATGTTGAATTGTTTTTCCGTAGATCTCTACTAAAAGATAAAGATAATGAGAACTACAACAAAGTATTACCAGGATGCAAGGTCAAGATCATATTTTTTTGCAACATATTTGGCTCTTTCCCAACAGACATGCAACATTCCCAAGGCCCATGATGGCGAACCTATGGCACGCATACCACAGGTGGCATGCAGCACCCTCTCTGTGAGCACGTGAGCCATCACCCCATTCAGCTCCGCCGAGCAAGTGCGCATGCCTCCCACAGGCCAGCTGGTTATCGGGTCTCTGCCACACATGCGCAGGGGGGTGGGAGCATGCGGGGGCATGCACACATGTGCAGGGCGGGGGCGTGCATGCACAGGGCCACACGCACATTGCATTTTGGGGATCAGGCACACATGCGTGCATTCATGTGCGTATGCATGTGCTTTGGGCAATCAGTCAGGAAAAGGTTAGCCATCATTGCCCTAGGCAGCAGTATACTCAATCTTATACCTTTGTTTTGTTTTTCAAATATTCTCATTTTTCATATCTTTGGCCTTACCAAGGAAGGGACAACTTCCCTTTTCTTTTTCAAGGACCTGGTTTTCATTCTAAGTCAAGTATGCACCATCCGCCCAAGTTCATGATTAAATGTAATGTCTACCTTGGTTTACTTTCCATAATCACACTTCTATTTTACTATGTGGCTGTGCATTAAAATAACTTACATACATTCTCATCTACAGTCAATTCTAATAATTTCTTCAGTGTGCTAACAGCTGTACAAGTAGATACCTAACTTTGTAGTAACACATGAAAAAGTTGTATGATACCCATAGCGCTTCAAGAAGTCTGGGCGCAGTGCCATTTAGCACACTGCTAAGCAATACCAAGATAGGGAGTGGGGGGTGTCATAAACTCAAGATAGCACTTATGATCATGTGATCAAAGTCTGATTCATTTGCCCATATGCAGAATATTGCTGCACATATAAAAAGGGGGAGAGATGATCACACAGTCAAAATTCTCCTCTTGATGCTATTCTCTCTGATTCTCTTCCTACCGTGGTTATCAAACAGCATCCACAAAATTATGCAGATTTTTGCACATGATACAAAGTACCAACCCCCCCCCACACACACACACACAAAATTGGTAAAAAGTAAATCTGAAACCAATGCAAGCTACAGATAGGATGTCCAAGTATTGCAGCCACCACTTCTTAAAGCCTTTCCTCACTGCTAAGATGAAGTGATATTCACCTATCCCTGAACTGGTAGAAAGCATCCTGAAAATTTGTAGTCCCCGTTGCCAATCCATCTTCTGCCTCTTGTTTCTGTTCCAAATATCTTATTACCTGACTTCCCTCTAAATCTGTGATTTGACTTCTGTGTCACTGCATGTCAGTGGACTTATACGTCCAAAGATGGTTGCATACAGTGGTGGATTGCCCCCGGTTCGGACCAGTTCACAAGAACTGGTAGTAAAACCGGCGGGAGGCTCCGCCCACTGACCCGGATGTCATCAAAGTTGATCTGCACATGCACGGGTACAATGTGAACTGGTAGTAAAGGTAAATAGAACCCAACATTGGTTGCATAGCTGTTGCATTGATACTTTTGAGAATGTTAACATTCTGGCTATGGGGTGCTCAAACAACAAAGCCTCCCAACAAGAAATTATAGCAACCAATCAGCATGCAGGACAAACATCTCTATACAACACGTAGTTGAGATTTGGGAGGTGTCTCCATCAGTCCATCTGCAATCATCTATCTATGAACATCTATCTGTTCTGATGGATGCCCTAATTAAATCATGAGTCTCAAGCCAAGCTTCAAAAGAAATCCAGTTATTTATTAGGAGCTTCATGTCAGCACATTTCCAAGTGAAGCCAGCTCTGACCCTACGTAATTTATGCTCCAATTATGATCCTGTTTCCCCCTCCCCCCAGGGTGTGTCATCAATCACATTCGCAACAGAGCAATTTCGTGGGTTGTAGAGGTCACTCCCCTCTGGCTGCTGTTAGTAACCCTGGGATATAGCCTTGAGAGAGATAAGTTTGGAATGTGCATCTGTCTTTGACTGCTGTGCCATTTCGCTAGTTTCCCATCCCCCCTGGCCTATGGCAATTCGAGAGCAGGCCAGGGATGTTTTGCGAGTTGACACCTACATTTGCCCATCAACCCCTTCGCAATGTAGGTATTTGTTGACACCTACACGGAGTTGTGGACCCGTTTAAATCAAGCTTTAGGGAGAGGCATCAGAGGCTTTTATCAGAATGACAAAAGTAGCATTGTGCCATTATGATCAAGGTCCGCCTCATTTCTACATATATGTAATTTTACAACAGGCATACCAAAGAGGTGGAACATACACCAGAACTGTACAAAGCTGTCAAGACACACCCAAGACACATGGGTTTTCTGGTCATGACATTCTAGACCCCCCAATTGTTGAATGGTGTTACTGCTCTTCATACTGCTACTTTATTGTTTGTAGGTTGCTCATGTATTTCTGTTTTATATTATATTTTTGTTAGACTTGGTTGAATTTCTTTTTGTAAACCATCCATGATCACCTTGGTCGAGTTTGGCAGCTATATAAACTTTTAAATAAGTAAATAAGTGCCACTTTCATCACTTGCCTCCCCATGACATACACACAAACACCGGTACTCCAGGGTAATCAGGAACAAAACTTAATAGAGATTATACCGCTCGAGGGTGCCTTTGGATGGTATTGGAATAAGGGATAGAATGCCACTATAGCTCAGGAGGACTGAAGCCTTTCTCATTCATGAAATGAGGATGAAATGAAGGCAGTGAATTAATTATTTATGTAATGTTCTTTGATTTATCTAGTTTAGAAAACAAGGCATGTGACATTAAATTGAAACTACTACTTTGCCCCTCTCTCCAAAGAAGACATAACAAACTACTTTTCCAGCATGTTTTCATGCATCTTAAGCAGGGGTGGGTTCTACTTACCTTTACTACCGGTTCGCAATGGATCCGCGTGCGCTTCCTTGCTTTGTGCGTGTGCGTTCTTCTGCGCATGCGCAGAAGCGTTTTGATGATGTTGGGGTCAGTGGGCGGAGCCTCCTGCCGTTTCTATAGAACCGGTGCAAACCGGGGGCAACCCACCACTGATTTTAAAATATGATCATGAATTCAAAAACCCGTCTTTTTAAGGTACCACCTAGAGTTGTTTTTTTTTCAAAATGCCTCTCTTCTTTGATGAACTTTATTGTGCAGTTCAAATTACTATCACATTATCAAAGCAGAAGCCATACTAACCGTTTGCTCAGTGCCAGACCATAGTTAGAAGAAACAGAAAGGAAAATCCAAAAGATCTCATTTGCAATACTGAAGTTACTGTGGCTGCTACCTTCTGTCATCTGTGGTTTGCTTAGTATGTCATTACAAACCAGGTATTCTGGTTTGTTTCCCTCAGAGCAAGCCAGAGTCAGAAGCCAGCTAATTCATAGGCACATCATAATTCTGAAATGTTCCCATTTCCCACTCATATAAAACAAACTTAGTAATTCTGCTGCCTCCTTCTGAAGTCCCGGCTTGCTGTTCCTTATATTCTAGGCCTAGATCATTTCCAACTTTTAAAGCCCCTAGCCATAATAAAAATAAAACATGACCAAACAGAGAAAGAAACCGAAGAAGAGTGAAATATAATTTGAATATGAGTAAGTAAAAGAAGTGCCTAAATCTATGACCCACTTCGAGCCTCTGCCTCTCTTGTCTGACTTATTTTAAGAATATATCACTTCATTAAGCTTCCTCAAGAATTCCTTGGGATAATAAGCTACAGACAAGAATCCATGTTCTGGGGAAAAAAATAAGAAATAAACAGGACCATTGCTGGCCAGTGTCACTTCAGTAAGCAGGGGAAGGTTCGGTGTATTTGAATTCTTCCCTGTCGCAGACATTCTTCCAACTAAGCCTGACAGGAAAATGGCTTCAGGCTGACCTGCTCCCCAATGAACCAGGGATATTTTTATGTTCAGAGAAAAGAGATGGAGTGGCAGTTTTAAAGCATGCCATCTTGCTACCTGCAGCCTGAAAGACTTTATTATCCCTCCATAGTGATAATAAGAGTCAGTCTGACTCTTGATTCGGAGAGGCAACCTGTAGCTTCAAAGGTTGCATAGATGTAATGTTGCCACCAGCATTGATATTCCACTGAAAGAAGAAGGAAGACACTGTGAAAGGGAGTTTCTCTTATCGAGAATTTACACAGATGCAGGAACTCTCCCAGGCAGTTTAACTATTGAAATGATTGCCTATATTATAATTGCCGCTTTGTTTATTTTTAAGGGAATATGGTAATTAAATCTCCATCTACCTGCCTTTTGGGGCCATCCAAGAAAATCCAGATGACATCCATGGCATGCACACAGCACATAAAAAGAGTAAGACTTCAATTGTCCTGTTGTGGCAGCCATCTTGACTGTTTTTTAACAGACCCACACACTCAGAATACTCTTGATGCCTATGTTGGTAAAAAAACAAAACAAAGAAGACTAGAAACTGTAGGTTCTTATTTCCCTTTCAATTAATGAAGTCATTCATTTTAAATTGCTACAAATTCATTCAGGCCTTTAAAGTACTTCTATTACTCTCTGGACTAGAGTAGAAGAGAAAATGTAAGGGAGTCATTTCACCCAACAACTGCCCCACAGAGCAACAATGGGTAAAATAAAGCTGTTCCCACTATACCCTTAAAATTATCTGCCTCACCTTCTCCAGAATGGGACAATTTGCCATGGTCAACTCACCATGGCGTGGGACAATTCAACAAATAGAAAAATTAAATTAATTTCAGTGGAACTATGGCCAATAATAATAAAATAAAGAAAGTCAATCCAGAAATATAAGAATTACAATAATTTCAATGAAAATGTGGTTACCAATAACAAAAGTAACTCAATGAAATGATTAATACAGGATTGAATTGTCCTGCAACAAGTTGTTCCATGGCAAATTAACCATGGCGAGTTGTCCTTGACCCCACCTTTTCTCTCTCTCACACACACACAAACACACATTTCTCTCTCTCTTTCTCTGTTTCTCTCACTGTCTCTCTCTTTCATTTTCTCTCTCTATTTTCTCTCATTTTGTCTCTTTTTCTTTTTGTTTCTCACTCTCACTTTTTCTCTTTCATTTTTTCCTCTTTCATTTTTCTATCTTTCTCTCTCTCTCATTTTCTCCGTCTCTCATTCTCTCTCTCTCTCTCTCTCTTTCTCTCTCTTTCATACAGATTCCCAACTGAAAGTAATCATGGATTTACATCCCTCCATGTTTACCTAAAGAGCTGTTTATTTAGAAACCTTCGTGATAAGGTCGCCACCAGCGCATCACATTATGAATTCCCTTTTCATTTTTGTCCCCTTTTTTCTTTTTCTTTGTTTTTTTTTCTTTGAGCTTTTTTTTTTTTCCTTTTTGGCTAGAGAGGAGGGAGAAGAGAGAATTATGTATATTTTATGATAACCCAAAATGACTTATACATAAAAAATACCGGCTTTACAGATAAAAAGGATTAGTAGCAGGTAATGCATTTTCCATGAATGGCTATAGGGCTCTCTGTTCTAGGACATACAGGCTGCATACCAATGAACTGATAAAAGTCAGGAGCTGGGATGGGGAAGGAAGGCTCATGCTTTGCTGGAGATGATTCTTAAAGTTACAATAAATCAGACAGACAGTGTCAGCCTTTGAGGATAAACCTGTGATGACTTGTTGTGCCTCTCTGAATCGCCTCAGAGGCCCAGAGACTAAAAAGTGCCTGGATGTCACATTAAATCTACCGGGAGGATGGAGCACTTCAAAGATGAACGCAATCAGATCTGATGGAAAATACATTTTTTTGAAAGCTACTGACAAAAAAGTAATCTTTTGATGTGGATGTTGAATAACAATTGATATTGTCTTTCCTGACATTTTTCATTATTGTGGTCTTATATGGCCTACTTCATGTATTAGAGCAATATTAACTGTTTGACAGGGACAAATCCTCCAACGATCACATAAGCAATTGTTTCTGAATTGTCTTAGTCCACTGCCTTTAAAGTCTGTCCCAATAACTGCTTTTAAATATGATGGTGGGTTTTTTTTTTTTCCTTTGACAGCTTCTGAGCCTCGGCATAATATCACAGAGTTCAAGAAATATTAGAAATTGTGAGCTGGATATGAGATGCCATTTGATTATAACCAGGGAGTCGAGATGGTTGTTTTTAAAGTGTGACATTTAATGGGAAAGTTGTATAAGAAATTTAGGCCTTCTTATTGTGCTACACACCTTTAATCAAGTATATATACTCAGCAGTCTCAACTCTGCTACAGTTCTCAGAGCTTAAAGGTAGAAATGGAAAATGTACAAAAGATCTGTGTTATTTATGCAATGAAATAAAGTAATCTCTGGTGCTACGAAATTCTATGAAATATGCTATAGTTAAATCCCAAGTTGTTACTAGAAAAATATTCAAGCAAATCTTTGAGCCACATGTCATTTTCAAATAACTGAATCCCTCCTGGGGTTTGATGTCTTAACCTTCTATTGTAAAGATATGCAGCTCCATCAGAGATATTTATAAATCCAAAATCTCCAATTTTCAGATGACCTTGAGCTACTGAGTGAGGCTGCAGATGGAAAGACAGCTTTCTTATCAGTTTTCAAATAAAGGGGTTAACTACATCAGTGTAAGAATCGCATGTTCACTAAACCCTGAAAGAAAATGAAAGGACAATGCAGAACTGACATAATAGACTATTTCCAAACATTCTGAAGTTATTTTCATTTCCTACTTTGCTATTTAATACAATGCATGTGTGTCCTTCTAAGCTTTCAGTTCGACCAAGAGTGATTTTCAGATTTTGATTCTATTTTTTTTTTTTACTCTTTAAATAAATAATGGGTGGCAGAGTTAGATGTTGTGCGTGCATTTTGTTCACATGTAGCCTTGATAAGGCTGCCATTTCTTTGAGTTTTTCTATTATTTTTTTAAGAATACAAATATTCTATAAGCCAGGTTCACAAAGACTAACATACTGAAACTATAACAATATGTTCATTTTATGGCTAAAGGAGGGGAAAAAATGTTTGATTTTTCTAAAGAAACACCCAGTGGCAGGAATCTGTTTAGTAAAGTCAATAGAGTTCATCTCTCAAGAGAAGGAAATCCTTCCATGCTCGTTGAGTCCATGAGTCCATTTCTGAATCTACCTGAAAGCCAGTTCACAGGTAAATCTATATTGTAAAGCTTATTTGAACTGCAGAATTTCTGTAAAGCTTCTGGAGATGTGGAGGCTTCCAGCCATACATGAAGATGTCAAGAATTCAATTTGCAATTGTTTTATATAAAATGTGTACTCTGACATTGAACTCTGTTAATACAGTGTGTGTGTGTGTGTGTGTGTGTGTGTGTGTGTGTGTGTGTGTGTGTGTGTATACCGGTATATATATGGTTTCTTTTATTAACTCTCTATAACAGAGTTAATATAAAGAACTTTCAAACATCTGAATCCCAATTCTTGGTTGAATTCATTCAAAAAAGCCCTCATCAATAGATTTTGTAAATTTTTATTTCTCATTTTATCCACTATTTCCAGGGCCGGATTTAGATGAAAAGAGGCCCTAGGCTATTCCACTTATGAGGCCCTTTCACCTATAGTGAAAGTGTAATTTTAATTTTGCTAACAATTTGAATGTAGGCCCCTCTTGATCTTGAGGCCCTAGGCTGAAGCCTATTTAGCCTATAGGAAAATCCGGCCCTGACTATTTCCTAGTTGTAGTCAATCCTCCTCCTCCTCCTCCTCCTCCTCCTCCATCAAGAGAAGATGACATGAGATTTAAAATTGTTAATCACAATCTTATGAAGTGGCAAACTAATTGCCGTATAATTGTGGAGCTCCACATGTTGATTTTGCCTTTTGGGGGATAAAAAAGAAAGGAAAAATCACTTTCAAAAATCAGTTGCATTCTTATCAAACTCTGTTGCCATGATTTGGAGTTGTTCTGTAAGTTTTATTTTCTTTTAGGCCATCAGTTGCCTACCTCTGTCTTCTAAGGTGATTTTGGAATGGGTTAATACACTGTCATCTCCAAATTGCTTATTCTCTGGGTCTAATTCAGCATAATTGTCTGTTATACATCAACAACCTAGTAATGATTGATAATGTGCCATCAAGTCATTTTTTACTCTTAGCAACCACATAGACTGATTTTCTCCAGGACTATCTCTCTCCAACCTGGTTTTTTGAGGACTTCCAATGATGTACCCATTACCAGTATAACTGAGTCCATCTAATTTACTATACAGTTTTTCTCTTTCCTTCTATCTTTTTCAACTTTACAGACATCACCATAGAGTTAGATTTTTACAAAATATATCCAAAATATGATTAATTGAGTCACGTCATTGGTACCGTAAATGCATTGTTCTGTGAGCCATATGCTTATTCTCCTAACTATCTTTAGAGCGCTCCATGGCTCAGGACCAGGGTACTTACGAGACCGCCTCCTGCCACCAATAGCCTCTCACCGACCAGTTCGCTCCCATAGAGAGGGACTCCTCAGGGTGCCGTCGGCCAAACAATGTCGACTGACGGCCCCCAGGGGGAGAGCCTTTTCTGTGGGGGCACCTACCATCTGGAACGGGCTTCCCCTGGAGTTACGAAACATCCAAGACTTACGCATTTTCCGCCGAGCCCTGAAAACATTTCTATTCCAACAAGCTGGTCTGGCCTAACTCTCCCTTTTTAATTGGCTTTTAAACTGTCTTTTAAATTGGGTTTTAAACCTCTTTAGATAAATTTGGATGGTTTTTTTAATCTTTGAGCCTAAATTACTTAATCTGTTTCTAAATAGTTTTTAACTTCTATATGTATTTGTATTTATTATGGCTGTTCACCGCCCTGAGTCCTTCGGGAGTAGGGCGGTATACAAATATGAAAAATAAATAAATAAATAAATAAATAAACTATCCATTGTATTCTAGGATTCTTCTCCAATACCAAAATTGAAAAGAATCTATACTCCTTCTGTAATGCCTCATTTAAGACCTACTTTCACTTCCATAGTGTGTTAGAGGGAAAAATATTCTCTGCACAATTCTGGCCACATCTTTGCTGTTATAATTGAACTTTTCTACTTCTTTGTGCCAATAAAATAGTAAGTTTGATTTCTGTGTACTACCTAGTGACAGCCATGTACATAGGCATCATTTTGGAAGAATGTGTTAGCAACAAAAACATTGGCAAAAAACTGTAAATCATTCTCTCACTTCATTTTGGTTTCCTAGGCCATTGTGTCTAATTGCATTTTCTTTCTTAGTATTTCCAACTTTGGCAATTAGTCTCCATATCTGGAACATATATGAGGATAATTGTCATATTCCTGTCTGTGAAAGCAACACCAACTTTTTTGTTTTTGTCTTGTTTGTGTGTTTATATGTAAAGAGTATGATCTTCTGATGACTTATGTCCAATTTCAGTCCATTTCAATTCACTGATGCTTAAGATGTCAATGTGTTATCAATTCAATTTATTTTTCATAATGTTGTACTTTCCTATATTTATGCTTCTTACTTTCCATGTTCCCACCATAATTCTGTCTTTGCAGCTTTAGGTTTTCTTTTCTTACATGGCAACATCGGGAACTAGACATCCCAAAGGCTTTAGCCTAACCACATCATAAACAGTACCCATACTCTGAAAAATATTCAGCTCTTCCTTGGTGGCATGTTGAATGTCATCCAATCCAAGGAGCTCATTACTTCAATTACTTTACATTATTTATCTATTAGTAAAAATAAAACATTGTCTTCTCCTGCAGAGTATGAAATCATATTTTTCCATTGCCACTAAAGTGATCATTTGCCTATAGCCTCTTCCTATGTTACTGCCGCCTGCCTGCTTTAGCTAAGCAGCTGTGATTACCATCAACCTTCAGTGAACCTGCCTATCCTTGCTTCAGGGGGCAAGCTATCTCAGAGAAGAGGAGCTGCTAGAATGAATAGGCTCTTTCCTGCCATACCTTAGTAGGCAGGCACTCTTATTAGATGCTCCCTACTTGTTCAAATAGGACAGGTAGATACTCTTGGGGAACAGCCATCTTCAAACCATATAGGGTTTGATATATGGTAATCTGCACCTTGAATTGTACTCAGAATCTTTCCGGTAATCATTGCAGCTCCCACAGCAGAGATGTAACATGTTAATATCGTAGCTGATCCATGTAGACCAAATTACATTAATCTAATTGTCAGATGACACAGGAAGGAGCTTTCAGTGAATTCAGTTCCAGGTAAGCCACAATTGGCCCAAAGCTCTTTCACCTGATATTTGAGAAGATCCATGAGTTCAGAAAGGTTCCTAATTTGTGAACACAATCTCATCAAGAGCCAAATATAATCTTTTCGTGGTATCAATTGGCCTCTAAATCAACAACTACTCTTCGAGTTTGGGTTGAGTCTGAACCTATTTTTTCCCCATCCAGACCTAGACAGCCTCCAAGTACTTGTTCATGATTTCCAGCACATTTCCCAATAGCTTAGAGTAGACATACATAACAAGGTTTTATGTGCATATTGTCAATACTTTGTCCTGACTAGACAAACTTCCAGTTGCTTCACATAGATGTTAAACAGGATAAGAAAGAGTACTGAATCCTGAATCACTTCTCAAACTAACTTCTGACTCAGAATGATGGTGTCCAGTTTTATCCCGAAAAGATAATCTCAACTTAAACACAAATTTGAATTCACAACCATGCCTGCAACGTCACCAAGGAATTTGGTATCGATGCAGTTTGGAAGACAGCATCTCTAGCTTATGCCTTTGGCCCCATATTACAATCAAGGCATCACATCTGGCCATCCCATTTCCTCTGTCCCAGGGCTGCAAACAACTGATGTAAACAATAAAATCCAACTAGACAAGTGTCTGTGTTGAGAATGCTCTTTTCATTCAGCCAGGTCTCAATACAGCTAAATCTATTCCTGTGCTCTATCCACAAGCTACAATTGTTGGCTTTATTATAAACAGAGCAGCCATTCAGTAACTTCAACCTGAGTCTGGAGCACCCAACAATCCAATTGCCTGGCTCCTGAGTCAAGCCTAGAGAAATTTGAATCATAATTCTAATCTCTTTCTCCTTAACTGCTACATACATACATTCCCTTGGATAACACTGCTTAACGCATTGTAAACCGCCCTGAGTCTCCGTAGAAGGGCGGCATATAAATCAAATTAAAAAAAAAACAAAACACTGACATTGTCTTCTCTATAGATTCCCCCTACTCTTCAAAAGTTCCAGGGCTGGGTACACAATATTCTATATATGTCAGCAATATTCTATTTATATCAGCAATATTCTATATACCATGAAATTAAGACCTCCCTGGATAATAAGCCCAATCAAGCTTTTGAACGCATGTGCTAAAATAAGGCGCCCCCCCCCAAAAAAAGCCCTTCCCAAAAATATTTAAATGCATGCGCAGCCAGTCCCCGCCATTTCCTCTGGTTAGGGTTAGGGAGACAGAGCTGGAAATCAGGTGAGACTGCAAGAGGAGCCTCATCTTGTTCCACGCACTGCAAAATAATAAGACCTCCGTGAAAATAAGGCTAAGCGCTTATTTTGGGTTCAAAAATAATATAAGACAGGGTCTTATTTTTGGGGAAAGACGGTGTGTGTGTGTGTGTGTGTGTGTGTGTGTATAATAATAATATATATATATAATATTATATGTTCTCATTCTTTCTATCTCTCTATCTATACAACACACACACACACACATGATTTTATCTCTGAAGAAAGCCATTCACTCCCTAAGTTTCTTAAAATATTCCTTATGTTGCTTATTGAAATGATGCCATCTGAGCAGCTGAAATATGTTTGAAGTCTGGAAATGTTTCCAGTGTCTGTTTGCAAGACTTTTCCTCTTTAATTTACATTGCTATTGAGACAGTAAAAATTGATGAACTACCATTCAAGATTACCACAAAATTATCATATTATCTCCTTTGTGGGGGGTGGGAATCAAGATTGCAGCTGGGGAGAGGAGGAAATTAAAGTCCATTAGTGAGTAAAATATATGTGACAAGCTTTACAGTACATTCTGTTTGTTTGTTCTCTCTCATTCACCATTGATATAATATCAATAACTATTCGAACCACTCACGTATGCCCAGGACTCATCCTAGGCCAGGGATGGGGTACTATGGCCCTTTTATGATTTGTGGGCTTCAACTGGTTCAGGAATTGTGGGAGTTGAAGTCCACAAGTCATAAATGGGCCATAGTTCTCCACTTCTGCCTAGACAAATCACATGCTTAGTGGTGAGTGACTAAGTGAAAAGCAAAACCAATCAGTGGGGCTGAATGTACAAAGGAAACCTAATGCGCCTTAACAAGGATTGATTGATTGATTGATTGAGTCCAGTTTATCTTAACATAGCAAGAGAAGAGTCACAAGCATGGTCACATTCATTAGCATGATAAAAGCCTGTTTATATCAGCAAGGCTTTCAGATGCCCTGATTAGTGGACCTCATCCTTGCACTTTTAAAAGCTGGAGAATAAGGAAAAGTTGCTTTAAGTAAGTCCTGTGGATATTTTGGGTCGGTTGTTTGGTTATTTGGTTCTTGGTTCAAAGAATGATTATTTTATATCCTGATTTGTAGAAATTAAACTGCAAAGCGGGTAGCAAAATTCAGCAACATAATTTAAAATACACAGCATGATCACAAATATAATATATTGCCAATAATTCCCCAAAGATAAAATCACACTATGTTTCTTTCAGTAAACAAATAAAACAAGGCTCATTCTTCCTGAGCATGCTCCCTAACCCTCAATATTTCCACAGGCAAGGAAAAGGGCAGAGCATAATTTAAAATAAATACATAGTAATACTCTTCTAGGAACATTGAATAACATACCAACTAGCTTCATCCTTCAAGTTAGACTTAACTATGGTTTGTTGAGTAAGATACAATGAGCTGAGATTAAGTACATCACTAAGGCATGAATAGTGGCTTTCTAAATATCAGTAACTGGGTTTACACAACTAGCTAACCCAAGTAAATCACATTAAGGTAATATGATTGTGACCTGAGTTACATAACTGAGAATCCATACTGCATATTCTGGTTTTTCCCCAACATTGAAAAGAACAGTATAGTGGAGAATTTTTTCCAGACAATCTACAGATGTCTGAATACAAAAAAAAAATGTTTTAAAAGCAAATTGTTCTAAAATCAAAACACAATGTATATAAGTTAAACTCAGCGGTGAAATCCACTTACCTTCACTTTGTTGTTGTTGTTGTTGTTAGTTGTGAAGTCGTGTCCGACCCATCACGACCCCATAGACAATGTTCCTCCAGGCTTTCCTGTCCTCTACCATCTTCTGGAGTCCATTTAAGCTCATGCCTACTGCTTCAGTGACTCCATCCAGCCACCTCGTTCTCTTTCGTCTCCTTCTTTTGCCCTCAATCTTTCCCAGCATTAGGCTTTTCTCCAGTGAGTCTTTCCTTCTCATTAGATGGCCAAAGTATTTGACTTTCATCTTCAGGATCTGGCCTTCTAAAGAACAGTCAGGGTTGATCTCCTCTAGACTGACCGGTTTGATCTCCTTGCAGTCCAAGGGCCTTGCAGGTACCTTCGCTACAGTTCGCAAATGTGAGTGCATGTGTGTGCGCGCTTGCTACGTTCATGTGAGCCTTCTCCATGCATGTGCAGAGCCTTCTGAACATGTGCAGAGGGTCAAAAACAGGACATGATGACATCCAGGCGGGTGGGCGGAGCCTCCCACTGCCGGTGCTACCAGTTCGCCCAAGCCGGATAGAACCGACTAAATTTCACCACTGGTTAAACTATACCTAGTCTAGATAGAATGACAGATCATCTATGGCTAAATGGCTAAATAATAATATGAGTAGCAGGAATTAGACTTAATTATTATTTTTAATACTGCTTGGTTTTTGGTTTCATTTGCTTAATTTTTGCTGATATGCATATGCTAAAGATATGGGATAAAACAATGCAGCACTGTTTATTTTTTAACTATTCCCCAAAGGGCTAAAAAAGTAGAAAAAGATTTAGCACTTGCTTTTTTCTCCAGTGTCTGCCTGAAAAAAAATGTAGAGAAAACTTCAGAAGTTAAATGACTGTTTCCATGGTATACCTTGCATAACAATGGAAAGAAAAAACCGTGCAATGGCATGAATGAAATCTGGGTGGGGAAATTGAAGGATTTCTTCCCTCCTCTAGTTCAAAACAGTATAAATAAAATCATATACAGCTTTTCCCATTTTGGAGTAGACCTGACCAACTACATATTAGAATACATTTTAGTTGTAGTTGGAATTAACTATTTATGAACACAATAAATCAGCAGATGCCCTTTTGGAAAGGCTCATGATCTCTGAAGAATCACTGGCATTAATTTCAGTGTATTCAATTAGCAGTGAAAACTTTATTCTCCTGACACCAGTAAGAGATATTACCAGAGGTGACTAGGTGGGTGGGTTTTCTCACAGAGATGTCTTGTGTCCTTTGAAAGTCCATTCTGAAAGCTGACCTAACTCTGATGGCACTTCTGTTTTATTCCCTATTGCACTTTAATAAAATTGTATGTCTACAGGTTTGGTTTGGTTTGGTTTTGTTCTTTGTTTTTACATTCAGATTGTATTGGCCTGTGCTTGATAGCCTGAGAAGATGCAGCATACCCAGAAAATTGCTAAAAACTCTTTTAAAGTCAATCACACCTACCTCTTTAGGCCCTCAGAATTAAATATATCATGAATGTTTAACTAACTCTGAAGTCTTCTTTCTTCTCCCAGAATTCTGGTTTGCCACCTATCCTACCTTCTATTACATACTTCAAATCCTCCTGAAATCTTTGCATTATTTTTTTTCCTCTTATGCCATCATCTTGATCTCCTTAGCTTTTTCACCCTCTATTCATTTCTTGCCCCTTTTTAAAGAAAGGTGAAGCTTGATCCCTTGAAGCCAATGGAATTTTGCAATTACATGGTACTCTTTCAAGAACAGGTTGCTTCAGTGGTGTGTATAACTTTCTCAAATCAGCCCTGAATGCCAAATATAATTTATTAACTTGTTAAATTGTCCTTTGCATTCTTCTATAATTTATTACATTTCACTAGCAGATGCTATTTCTTTTTTCTAAGCTGTTGTACAAGAACTAATATGCAAATCAGTTACTGTACTATGATAACTAACAGCTAGTTGTCAGCTGCAATAACCTGGACAAGTTAGAGTAAATTTCAGAAAGTAGCTTTTTCCACAATCATACAGGAACCTAAATAATCCTGACTCATTTTCTACCTATGCAAATCTGTGGACACATTATGATGGATAGTAATGGGTAAACAATCACCTGAATGCAACTGTTAGTATTCCCAAAGATATTTATTATTATTCATACACACACACACAAACAAACACACACACACACATACATACATTTTTTAATCATTCTAAACAGTTCTCAGAATGGAGATGACGGGCAGCTATGATAGTCTTATATTTCATGAAGCAAAGATTCCCAAATAATGGGGTCACTGCTGAATAGGCCCTGTCTTTTGATCTAGACATCCTACAGATGTCAAACAATTAATGAGTCATGCCTCGTAAGACAATTACAAGACTGAGGCAAGAAGACAGAGGACATGAGGTGTTTCCACCAATAGGTCCTAACAATCTTAATGTTTCTAGTGTTCATTATCACATATCTAGATGGTCAAAAACTAACCATAGTTGTGGGCAATGGGTCAGGCTTAGTTACTAAAATAATACTAAGTAAGACGACCTGGGATAAATCATTGGTGTCAGTTCGAATTATATAAACGTCATAAGGGCTCAGGCTTGTGAAACAAATTAAATAAAATCCCTTCTTCACCAATGCGGCCAATATAGGACCCAGATTTATTCTGCTTGTCCAGGATTTATCTTCACTGCTAGATTGTGCTGTTGTAAATATAGGTGTGCAACCATTTTTCGAAGACAGGAACAGATGATGTTGCCATGCATTGGTTCTCACAATCTCTGGACATCTTTTTCTGCTCCAGTTTCATAGCACTGCTTTCTTGCTTCTGTCAGCTCAGCCCTTGCTGTACCAGTTGCCTGTTGTGTTTTACTTTTCTACAGGTCAGCTCCACATTTGATTGGTGTGCCTTCACAGAGGCAGGAATGCCCCTTTGCTGCATTTTCTCTGCTTTTCTTGAATAACTTATTGTAAGCCGCCCAAAGTCACTTAGGTGAGATCAGTAGTGTAGAAATGTGATGAATAAATAAACAATTGCTGAAAAGTCTGCTGTAACAAGTCTTCTTTGCTAGCATAATGATTATAACACTTCCCTTACATGCAGAAAGTCCTTAGTTCAAAACCCAACAGGATATTGTTCCTCTGAATTACCTACTTTTCTGCTGCTCTGTCTGTTTGATTTTTTTTTTTTTAATAAGTTCACCAGTGCATTATTTCATCATTTTTTCAGTCCCTCGGGTTCAGTGGTGGACTTTAAAACAAAAAATCTGAAAAGGAAAGTAACTGAATTGGGAACCCACACAAACCTATGAAAGTATATATCCCCAGTATAAGATATAGGTATGTAGATTAGATGTAAATGTAGGTGTAAATGTAAATGTAAATAAAGATATATGTCAGATTCCTGTCATAGAAAGAAATGTGACTAGCAATCAGCCTTCCAGAACAGAATATTGGGAGAGAGCATCAATGAAAGAATTGTGCAAGGGGAGGACATGGCAACCTGAAGTCTAGATCTTGCAAACTGATGCCAAAGCATCTCAACCTAAACCAGATTTTCATAATCCAATTTAGAGTCAAACCAGCCCAAGAAAGGGATAAGAGCAGTTAAAGGTATACAGCAGATACGCCCTCAGTCACATAATGGGCCTTTGTGGGAGGAGGGGCAGTTAATTAGTGTAATGAGCTTTTATATCAGGCTGTTCTGGAAGACCATGCAGAAACACAAACTGATCTAAAATGCACTCAGGATGAGAGTAATTTTTTTGGAACATGTCACTTCTTTTTTCTATTGCTTCTAGTTGTTTGGGAGCACCATTTAAATTTCAGTTAGTCCTCAGTTTACGATCACAATTGAGCCTGAAATTTCTGTTGCTAAACAAGAGAGTTGTTATGTGAATTTTCCTCCATTTTACAATCTTTTCTGTTGGTAATCACCTATAAAGCCCTACATGGCTTAGGCCCGGAGTATTTGGCAGACCATCTGCAGCCAGCGACAGCTCCCCATTGCCCGGTGCATTCCCACAGGGAGGGCCTCCTTGGGGTGCCGTCGGCCAGACAATGTCGGTTGGCGTCCCCTAGGGAGTGGGCCTTCTCTGTGGGCGCACCTACCCTGTGGAATCAGCTCCCCCTGGGACTCCGAGTGGCCCCTGACCTTCATTCTTTCTGCTGTGGCCTTAAAACATGGCTATTCCGCCTGGCTGGCTTGGACTGAAGGGGTTTTAGAGGGGATTTTAATGGTTTTTATAGTTTTATTGGGTATTTTTTAAAAAATTGAACTTTGTGTGTTTTATTGTTGTGAGCTGCCCTGAGTCCTTTCGGAGATAGGGCGGCATATAAGTCCAAATAATTAATTAATTAATTAATTAATTAATTAATTAATTAATAAATAAATAAATAAACAGCTTCCCTATTGACTTTGCTTGTGAGAAAGTGGCAAAAGATAATCACATAACCCTGAGACACTGCAACTGTCATAAATACATGCCAGTTGCCAAGCATCTGAATTTTGATCACATGACTGTGGGGATGTTGCAAAGATCATATATGTGAAAAATAATCCTATGTCACTTTTTTCAGTGCCGTTGTAACTTTGAACTGTCACTAAATGAGTGGTTGTCAGTTGAGGACTACCTGTACTAGTTAAAGCCATAAATAGTTCAGATAATGGTACTAAAAGTACGATCTTCTCTCACATCATTCTATTTCATCTAGAACAGGGGTGTCAAACTGGCGGCCCATGAGCCAGATGCGTCATGCTCAAGCCACACCTACCCCAGCTCCGCAAAGGCAAAAAACATCGTGATGTCACGTGACATGATCGAGTTTGACACCCATGATCTAGATCAAATGTTGGGTGTCTGACTTTGTTGGGGTCTTGATTGTGTCATCTGAAGCACAATTAAAGGACTAATAGAAAGAGGTTTAGGGTTGTTATTTTGTTTACACACTCCATTTCTCAGGCGTCTGCATGGGGAATTCATTTAACTTTGTCATTATTGGTTTTCAAAATCCTTTGAATATTTTTTTTGCTTCAGTAGATTGCTAATCTGGCCTTGGTTTTATTTTGTTCATCACCACGATTACCGTCAATCTTATTTAGCAATAGCAATAGCACTTAGACATATACTGCTTTATAGTGTTTTTACAGCCTTTTCCATGTGGTTTACAGTCAGCATATTGCTCCCAGCAATCTGGGTCCTCATTTTACAGACCTCGGAAGGAATGAAGGCTGAGTCAACCTTGAGTAGGCAGGACCAAACTCCTGAAAGTGGCAGACAGAGTTAGCCTGCAATACTGCAGTCTAACTACTATTTAAACCACTACAGCTATTTAAAGAATTTCAATCATCTTTGCTTTATCATTGAACATTTCCTTGAAACAAATGAGATGGGATTTTTTTAAAAAAGCAATAATTAAATATAAACTACTATTAATTTCTTCTGGGTCTCATTAAAGTATTTCAGAGCGTTTTTCACCAAGTGTATTATCCAGGCAGAAACATTATTGTCGCAGACCCTGGTGTAACAGATGCTGGAAAGTTAGCATTATGAGAGGGGTTAGTCTTAGGACAGGGAGAAGTGCTATTTGCAGCATGTATCAAATGTATATTGGATGAGTTCTGTCCCATTAGAACTGAGATCATATTGTGGCTCATCATCCTGAGAAAATGAGGTCTTGTAAAGAACTTATTGTAAACATTCATATAATGACTTCAAGAAGGGATGTTGTCATTTGTAAGATGGCTTCATGGGAGCCAGGGTTAATCACTAAGTAACAGAAGGCAAATTACTGAAAATGCTTTCCTTCAACCCTTCTAGACTTTGATATTCCATGTCATTTTCTGCTTATTTCTTTTTATGGGAAGGTAGACATCCAAATGAGGCAGATGGGCTCAGCAGTTAAAGACACTGGAAAGCTGATAGCCCAGGTTTGACACCCGAGCGTTGCACGACAGGGTGAGCTCCCGTTACTTACCCAAGCTCCTGCCCACCTAGCAGCTCGATAGTATGCAAATATGAGTAGATAAATAGATACCAATGGTGGGAAAGTAACAGTGGTCCATGCACCTTGGCAAATAGTTGTGCTGGCCACTTGACCATGGAAATACCTTCAGAAAATGTTGGCTCCCTTGGCTAAAAAATGAAGATGAGCACTGCCCCCTAGATTTAGATTTTCTAGACAGGGGAGACTTTTACCTTTAATAGAGAGTTTATCATTTTTATATTTGACCATAGTCCCAAAGTAGTCATAATAGATTAGAAGCATGTTTTTAAGAAGAATCCCATTCTGCTTATTTGTAATGTAGAAACAAGATTCAATTTATAGGCCTCAAAGGAAATGCAGATCAGGATACCAAATTTCCCCGTTTAGTGATGGTACTATTGCAGTCTGTATCTCCAGAAGTGAGAGATCAACCTGCTTCTCCACTGAGGGAATTTAAGAATGAAAAAAAGCTTTTAAAAATATTGGTATTCTCTCACCTGTAATACAGGCATCAGGCAAAGTGCTGGATATTTTTCACTGAGCTCTGTTTTTCCTCCTCTTGGATCCTGGCTTTTGCCTCCATGCCTGCCAGCAGAAGGTGCATTAACAACCCTGTTCTAATTTCCCATTGCACTGTTATGCAAATGGTTATGTTATCCTGCAATGAATCTGTTGCTAATTATACAATTACTCTCTATTTAGCAAGCCAATTTTAACAAATGAGTTGACGTTGGCCCAGCCTAATTTGCAGAATAAATCAAGCATGATTCTTATTTGATGTTTAAATCAAGCAAGTTGTCTGGGCGGTTCATTTTCTATGCCTTTCTTCTGTCGTAGATTATGATGTTTCCAAGTGTGCTGCATACGTCTCTGCTGCGGTTGATGTAGCTGTGCGCTCCAGCCTTTTAATGAAACAGGGTAGGGAGGATGTGGTTCAGAGTGTCAACAATGCCCATGTAGAATCCCAGGCCTCCCAAACTCCTGTTTAAGCTGCTGATCTTGGCTTGCTCATTATGAAGATTTATACCATCATCTAGTGGAACTCCTGTAAAACTACAGCCCATTAATCCTCTCATCTGGAAGGTGCTTTTTATCACTGCCAGAGACCTGCAAGAACAGCAGATGAGGTTCTTTGCACAGAGATTATGAACAGAAAGGTGAGGAGGGTTGCCACATTTGGGGAAATATTTCTATAGACAGGGAAATGAAAAATCATGCAATATATTAGCCTAAGACAGATAATTTCTAGCGCTTGATCTGAATGCCACCTCTCCAATCTCACTCCACATTCTAATGTTGTTTTCCAGGCGCTAGAATGCCTCTAGCAGAAAACAAGTTTGCAGCCTATGCTGAAAGAATTCGTGGCAGGCAAAGCAGAAGGTCAAAGGAGAAAATATGCAATCAGTGCCTTTTGTACTGCACAATAAGCACTTTTTCAATGGAAGAGATGACTTTCCATATTTTTCATTTCTCTGTGTCTCTCTCTCCCCCCCTCCCCCACTCTCTCTCTCTCTCTCTCTCTCTCTCTCTCTCTCACACACACACACACACACACACACACACAGAGAGAGCATCCCCAGCTTTATTTCTTTTTGTGGCTTTCTGAATAGCACAAGTCTGGTAATGCCACTGTTTAGCTGCAGTTTAGTCATCTCGGTCTTAGGCAGTTATACTCATTCTTCGGTTGATTTATTTTGCTGCCAAGCTACATTATTCCAAACCCCCTAGCCACAACTTTCTTACCAAGAATTTATTCCCCTTTATGCAAATAAGATCAGGGCACTGGGAACCAGCTTCTCTGCTAGCCATCTAGGAAATCCAAAAGGTAAAATGCCCCTCAATTTCAAGATGAAACAAATCACAAGTATAAAAGTCACTACAAGCCTTCATGTAAAAAATAGCCTTAGGAAAAGCGATTTGTAGCTGATTTGCTACTTTCTTTTTAGCCTGGGAATGTTCATGCTGATGCACATATACGTTTGCACATTCATTGGCTTCTGCTCAGTTTACATCACTCTTACAGTTGGTGCATCACATTGCAATTTCACATTATCATTTAGTGCTACTACCCCCCCCCCCCCGAGTGAGTTATTTATTATCCCACCTTTATTATTTTTACAAATAACTCAATGCAACGAACATATCCAACATACCTTCCTTCTCCTATTTTCCTCACAACAACCTTGTGAGGAGGTCTGGACTGGCCCAAAATCATCCAGCTTGCTTCCATGGCTAAGGCAGGACTTGAATTCACAGTCTGCTATTTTCTAGCCTAGAGCAGTGAATTGGGGCACAACTCTAATTTTGTTTGAGTCCAGAAGCTAAGCAGAGTCAGGCTTGGGTAATACTTGGATGGGAAACTATAAGGCAGTGATCCCGAACCTTTTGGGTACCAGGGACCGGTTCTGTGGAGAGAGGTTACTCTGCAGACCAGAGGGGGCATGGTTTCATATGCCGCCTGCATCCTGTGGAAATGGCCCAGTTTCTGGCATGCCATGGACCGGTGCCATTCCATGGACTGGGGGTTGAGGACCCCTTATATAAGGTATCCCAAACTGTAGGCTAGGTTGGGAAATAACAAAAGAAGGAAATGTGGTTGTCCCAAAGACTGATTTTTCATGAAGTCAGCAAGGAACAAGCTCAAATCAGGTGTGTGTGTGTGTGTGTGTGTGTGTGTGTGTGTGTATCTCAGACTAAAATTGCATATGAGGTAAAGTTTATGTAGTACTGTAATTTCTAAGCCCAAACATGTCATATTTTGCAAAATGCCTCTTGCACGTAGTAGTGAAATGATTTTTATTGAGTATATAATTTTTAGTCATGCAATTATCATATGACTATGATAAAATTAAGGTAAACAATCCTGCAAAGTCAGTAATCAAATTATATAGGGAAATAGGATGGGGTGAAAGAAATCCATAACAGAAATGCAGTATGACACTTGACAGATTTAGACTATTTGCCTACAAACCCAATTAACATAGTGCTCTTAACATATTACTTTCTAGCTGTCTTGCATAAGAGTGCTGTAGACTCCAAGAAATGACAGACAGAAATGGAAACAATTTGCTGTGTCAAGTACAGGCAGGAACAAGGAAAAGAAATATTTTATTTTATTTAAGAAAAAATTATATGGCCCCTCCACACACTCATGGTGACTGCAGGCAGCTTACAGAAGTAAAACCCTCAATACAAACCCCAATAAAACCTCATCACCACTTCTACCACCCATTGCGACAACAATCAAACAAACCACTTGATGGGCTCCATGTCAGTCTGGGGTCCCCAAGCCCACGGGCAAGATTATGCCTTTAGGGCTCTTTGGAAGAGTATCAAGGCAGGTGCCAAACTTATCTCCAATCAAATTTACATATACAAATACAAGTAGTCCTCGACTTATGACTACAATTGAGCCCAGAATTTCTGTTGCTATGTGAAACAGTGAGTTACTGTAAGTGACCTTTGCCCCATTTTACAACTTTTTATAGCCACCGTCATTAAGTGAATCCCTGCAGCTGTTACACTAGTAACACGGAGGTTGTATGAATGTGGCTTCCCCATTGACTTTGCTTGCCAGAAGGTCCCAAAAGGGGATCACATGACCCCGGGACACTGCAACCATCATAAAGATGAGTCAGTTGCCAAGTGTCTGAATTTTGATCACGTGGCCGTGAGGATTGCTGCAATAAACGTGGTCACAAACGTGAAAAAAAAGTCATAAGCTACTTTTTTTTCAGTACCAATGTAACTACGAACGGTCATTAAGCAAACTGTTGTAAATCGAGGACAACCCATAAAGGATTTTCTATATCCCTAAAACTAACAAAGATGGTGATACATTTGTCCTTCAGAATAAGAGAAAAGATGCTGACTGAAAATACCAGACATACATTGCTAAAATTCCACAGTTTAAATGTCATGGCTAGATTAACAATACCTGACATTTTATTTTTCTAAAGTTGCCCGTTTAAAAGTAGCATTAGAGATGATGGGTAGGTCTTGAAATATTGATTGATGCCACCAAGATGTCTGTTATGAATTCTCAAAATAAAACATATGCTGGGGGTTTTTTTCTCCTTGCCCAAGAACCTACTACAGTAGAACCTCTGGTTCTACCACCATAATTTGTTTGAGGATTGAATTTGAGGATCTGTATACTGCACGAGTCAAAAAGAGGGCTGTGAAAATATCTACAGACCCCTCGCATCCTGGACATAAATTATTTCAACTTCTACCCTCAAAAAGACGCTATAGGGCACTGCACA
The DNA here is from genome assembly GCF_029215685.1 of Pituophis catenifer annectens. NCBI lineage: Eukaryota > Metazoa > Chordata > Lepidosauria > Squamata > Colubridae > Pituophis > Pituophis catenifer. Next base: position 230,198,347 of record NW_027256882.1, on the reverse strand, counting down.
CCCAAAACAACTGGACACAAGGACAGTTTTTCCCTGAATGCCATCACTCGGCTTAACAACTAATTTAACTTAGTTTAACTTGACAACACTGTCAAATAACTTACTAAAACTATATTACTATTATTCTTCTCTTCCTTACTATATCTATCTCTTCCCACTTATTACTATAACCATGTTGCTTGTATCTTTCAATTATATTGTTTTTATTTGTTTCCTAGTACAATTTGATAGCTTATTAGTAACCTTGACTATCACTAAGTGCTGTATTTTTTTATTCTTGATGAATGTATTTTATTCTCCTTATGTACACTGAGAGCATATACACCTAAGACAAATTCCTTGTGTGTCCAATCACACTTGGTCAATAAAGAATTCTATTCTATCTATTTGCTCGTGACCCGAACCTAATTTTGGAAATTTGGCGCTTACAAAAAAAATGGCACTGAAGGAGAAATCGGCTGTGGGGAAAAAAAATTGTGAATTGTGAACCTGATTTGATCATGGTCAGAAGCGTTCGTGATCAGAGGTTCTACTGTACTTTGCAAATCTGGTGATACTGAAAATCAGATTCGGACATGTTGGAGGTACCTTTTACCTCACATTCAGGAGATCCCATTGCACCACCCTTTTTCTCTTTAGGATTACAAATCAAGGAGGTTTCGTCTCCTCACCCCAAAATCTGCAGCCCCCTCTCCAAACTGAAGACATTTCCAAAAGGCGATGTTAAAAAAAAAAAAAAAGGAGCCGTTGAATTTCATCAATTGGCAATTAACCAAGCAGAGCTACAGCTTGGCTATGTCATCTAATCATAAGCATGTCTGCAGTCCCTATTAATAGTTAATTTAGCTTGCTTTTAAATCATAAAAAAAAAAAACCTTAACAGTAATGAAAAGGCGTGACCTGTCACTCCTGGGGAGGCCTAGTCACATTCCTGCCTCAATGTGACACAGCCATGCTGCAATTAAAGCACAATAATTTGCTTGTTATTCCAGGCAGGCCCTAGCCTTAGTAATGGACTGCTTGGTGGAGAGATGGATTTCCTTGTTAGGAGCTAAGCACAGGATTAGCTGAATTCTCCATGGAGAAATCTTGATTTGTTCAAGGTCTTTCATGTTTTCTTCAGAGAAAGGATTATGTCTACTTAAAGAGTGGGCTTGTGTAAAAAGCTACAACGTATAAGAAAAGGATTTAGGGCAGTCAGGCTTGCGGTTAAGTAGCTGAAGGGGTAGAGGGTGTTTTACAGCAAAGGATTATTTAAATCCATAACTTTAAAAAAAAAACGGTTCAGCAGCACAAGGTCAAAACAGTAACGTGCTGGAAAGGCAGTTAAGCATAAGTTAATATTCATTTTACTTTGTCTAATTATTGCAAGGATTCAGAGTTAATAAGTGGAAAAAGAAAGAGTCCAGCTGTCTCTTGCTCTGAAGTGCTATAGGAAGGGAAAACGAGACAGAATTCAGTCCCATTTTTCTTCTATATTGCTTTTAGAGTGCATGCTTATTGTGACATTTCTACCCGCAATCGCAAATGCTAGAAAGGATCACTTCATTATTCGTGAAATGAGACCACAACAAAATAGACAGCTACAAACTTCTTTTACAAAACTTAGGAAAAACTAATGCCAATTCTACTCTTTACTCACTAGCATGTTGGGGTGTATGAGAGAGAAAAAGAGACTAAGACGCACATCGTTTGTTCTAAAATTGGAATTCAGAGATGAAAAGCTGAATGTTAACACAAACAACTTTGGTCAAGTTGTCAATATGTGGATTGTCTGCTAATTAATTTACCACAGTTACCCTACAAGCAGATTTATGATATATTCAGAATTACAAGCAGCAAGGTCCTTCATTTTCACAGTGATCATCCCGTGTTTCCAGTTATGCCCTATTTAAAGTTCCCTGTCTTCTAAATTTCATTTTAAAATAAAATTCTACGGGGAAAAATAATGAAGAGAATGTATACAATGAAGAGACAATTATCTATAAAGGTGTAGAACATAGAGTTAAGAACAAATGAAGCTTTCTGAAAATGAATGCTATGGATTATTTTGTCAAGGTAGGTAAATCCAAAGGAAGAAAAATATTTTTTTACCTTTATTTGCTAAAAGTTTATTTTCTTTCATGTCTTGCTCACTCAAACCATATTTTTCATGCATTGGAACAGCCGAGAATCCTTGTTTTCCACCCAAGTGGTATTAGTTTTCTAGCAGTTTACACAGACCAATATTAAACATGCCTGATTCTTATTGGAAAAGGATCTTAATTTTTGTGTCATTAAAAAGATCAGCATCATGTCCATTTCAATGAGAAAATGGATTGCTTTCTGTAACTTCTGTGTCTTCGTGTGACTGGCAAGTATTTCTAATGCATTTTGGGGTTTGTTACCCATCTCATATAGACTACTTCTGCCAATTATTGCACCCTCCAGGGTGTTAAGCACCAATTTTACCCCATCAGCCTCATATATCACCCCTCCAGTCCTTCTCTTCTCCCTCTCCATGTAGCTGTTGCCAAAAGTCTCTTCATTTTGACAGATTTACCTGAAAGTGGATATGAAGACAGCTGCAGAATGCTAGCCTCCCAATTCCGAGCAATTTATCCAGAAATAGCAGTGCCACTGCTGATAATGGAAATGGTGCTAGGAATGTTGGAAAAGAATTGTTTAGACCAGCTTTTAAAAGGAATGTTATGTTAGTGTTTCTGTAATATAGTGATTATAACCTGTACCCAAAATGCAGAGGATCACCTCTGTTTGAAAACTCCAAGAAATCCTTCTTTTAATTGCTATTCTTCTTGAGTACCTAAAGTGCTAGGCACTTTACTGTTTTTAACCAATTCACCATTTTACTCTTTCATTGTACAGTATTTATTGCAACTCGAAGTAGAAGGCTCCCAAATATCCCAATAACTAAGTACTGTAAAGGAATTATCATTGTATTTTCCTGAGCTGGAGGGGATGTGGTGATGCAGAGTCTTAATGATGCTGGAACTGCTGGCCAGAAATGGTTTGCACTCCGGCAGTTTGAGCCCAGCTCTGTGAGATGGACTGAGCTCCCGTCACTTGATCCCTAGCTCCTGCCCACCTAGCAGATCAAACCCATGCAATATTGTGAATAGATAAATGGTACCATTTCGGTGGAGAAAACCTAACTGTGTTTGTGTGTGCAGAGAGCGGAAGCCAGCACTGGTGATGGCTGGATATGGGGCATCACAATACAAGGCAAGGTGAGACCGGAGAAGGAGCCAGCAACCTGAGTACCACTAGTTAATTGGTGTAAAGCTAGTTTTCCCCTGTAGCACACCAAGGATAGTTGCATAAGTATTGAACAGAATGAACTACATTCTAGGCAGTCAGGACTATATTATGTATGTGTGTGTGTAGATTTCCCCAACATTGTATGCCATACACTAAATAAATAAACCTGGGACTGGGTTAAAAATAAAGAAAAAAAACTAGAGAAGCTCACCACTACCCTGCACTGGTTAAAAGAAAAGAATTAGAATTAATACATTGTAATGGCATAGAGAGTTGTTCTATGCAGCAAGATCAAACCATTTCAGCAGGAGCCAAATATGTATGATCAAAACATTTAAGTTTTAAAGCAAGGCACATTTGAAACTTCATTGTGCCATGTAAATTGAAAATACTCCTTTGAATAGACTGAATTCTTCTGTATGTGTTTAGTATGAAAAATTGGGAGCAAGCAACTAAGGAAGATCAGAGTTTTCTGAATATAATTTAAAATCACATTTTTGGGAGTTTTCCTAATATTCACTTAAAATCTCCAAAAGTAAATATGGAGAGTGTGAAATATGTGTTCATAGATGTATGATTTGTGGCTTAGTTTTTATTTTTGTGATCTGAACTGGGTTTTTCTAGATGTCTAATGTGTTTTTATTTTTAAATAAATCTAAGAGTTTTTCAGTGTCATAAAATTGTCTTTCTGAAACTGGCACCTTCTTGATGTGCTAAGACTACAAATCTCAGCATTCTCTGCCAACATAGTCAGGAGTTCTTGGAGTCTGAATGTAACAATCCAGTGGGTGCTAGAAAGTTGTTATAAATAGCTGTGACATGAAAAGCCACTTCATGAGCCAGTAAGTGTTCCAACATAATGTGTCAAAGTCCTTCAAGTCATTATATCCTGAATCAAGAAAAAATGGAAGATGTTTTTCTCTAATAGAAGATATGTATCTCATTGACTTTTTGGGAATGATGGCAATGGACACAAATATTTCTTTCTGTGCTGATCTGAGCCATCAACAAAAGCATTTATAATCACTAACAAGGTATAATTTACAGAACTATTATCATTACTTATTTGATCAATTTGCAAGTTCATTTCCATTACACTTCCCAATTCAGAAGTCAGCCATGCAAGATGGTTAAGGGGAAGACAAAAATGCAATTATAAATTGCACCAAACAGAAACAATTTTTTTAAAAAGCCCCAGCAGAGGTGCAAAATGCTAATATTTAAGCTCAGCAACCCAGTCAGAAAAAGATAAATACTGACTGATGTAAAAGGACAATAAAACACAAGTGCTTTCAAAAGATGACAGAATGCCAGCGGGGAGACAATTCAATAAAATCTGAAGAAGACCCTCTCCTGTCTTCCCATCAAACTTAAGGTAGATAGCTTTGGAACATGGAAAATTTATTTCCAGTTCACCTCAATAGAGGGACTGGCTCATTTCTTAGGAAGCAATCAGTGAATTCAGAGTTGACAACCAGTAGTCTTAGGGCAATGTGTGGCTCTGAGCCAAACACTATGTGTCCCTTATCTTAATTTCAAATCTGTATGTGAGGGATCCGTTCAGACTTGTGAAATGCACCTATCCGTTCTCTGCAACATGTGGGGAACAAGGAGGACCAAAAAGAGAAAAAGGAATGTTGGAGAATAAGAGGATAACTCACCCATCTTTGAACCTGTCTTATTTGTGAAGGGATATGGTTGCCAGTTCTTTTACAGAAATGTCCATCCTACTGTAAGTATTTCTGTCTTAAGTTATCAATGACGATAAAAATAATTGTCAACACTTGAGATGATCACTGGAAATGAACCAATAGGTGATCCCAAAGCATCTCATTGTATTGTGCATTATATATCTTTCATTTATAATGCATGATATATCATATATATCATGAAATTAGTACTTGCTATTGAATTAATAGTTCCTTTGCTTATTCAACTACTTACTGTATGCTTTTGACACTTTTTATTAGTTATTTTATTAGTTATTTAGAAATAACTAAGGTAACATAAAGTTGAACTAGTATTAGAGGTATATTTGTTATCTGCATTTTCAGAACCAAGCTGTACATAGGAACCCCATCAGCCAAGCTTCCTATGGAAATCACAGTGACTGATTACTTCTGGTGTAGGAAAAGTTAAGAAGTGTGACAGATCTAAATATTCAAATTGCCTTCTGTCAGCTTGAGTCCCTTCTGCTAAATATCAATGGTGAAGAGCAGAGGAAGTTGACCTAGAGTTGACATTGGCATAGCAAGCCATCATCAATAGGTTAACTCTAAAGGGATCAGCCATATTATTTGAGTCCTTCAATTGGAGAGTTACAAGAGTAAGAGCCTACCTTGTTTTAGTTTGGATCTGGTAGATGGAGAACTCCTGAGCTATTTCAGGGTGAAAACATGGATACCTGGCAGAGTACTTTGATCATCCATCAACTGAGAGTTGGTAGATTGGGGAAAGAGCCCAGTATGTATGTATGAGCAATGAGTAGATCATGTATTTAAGACTTCTTTCTCCAATGGCATCAAGAAGTATAGGGTAGATGGAAATGTAAGAAAGAAAAGACATATCTTTTTGGTCATAGTTTCCTACTTTTACTTCTTCTACCTGCTTAGTCTGGCAAGTCAAGTAAAGACACCCGAGATGTTACTCCTGTTGAACACAAGACAGTCTCAAATGGAAATATTGCATATGCAATATTGAAATAGATCAAAGGTCCAACGTTGCATACCTCCTGGAAACCTAGCATGATGTGGCTTATATAAAATAATCAGGAGTCACATACATGAATGATGGAGACTTGTTTGAAGGTGTTATGATCGTCTATAAGAAAAACTTTTCCTTTTCTAGGCCCCGTGTCATGGATTTTGCTATTTCAAGGCTCATACCTTGCACTAGATGGTTGTGTAAGGAATTAAGGAGATGATATTCCTGTCTAGAACTAACACTGGGACCATCTCAGAGCCAGAATGTTTCTGGATCAACAGTCATTTCTTCTTCCTGGGACAAATTCTCATCCAGATACTCACAATCTTAGACACCAGTCTACAACTTCCACTGCATCTCTGATTCAGACCTGGGTGGTGTTATAAAGCTAAATATCATCATCGTATACATGATCCCAAACCAAAAACTGAGCTAAGCTTCACCAGCAGCTTCATATAGATGTTAAACATTAGTGGCAGAAAGCCAAATCATGCCATACCTCATGTTACAGCAATTGCTCCTCTACCATTATTGATTGGAACCATTGCTTAAAGTAGAAATGAAACCACTGTAGAATGGCACCTGCAACTCTCAACTGTCATGGGAGCTCAGTAGGACATCATGCTTAATGTTATTGAAATCCATGAAGATATCTAAAAGGATGAGGAGTGTCAACAGCCCACCCTCAAAATCTCAATGGACATCACCAAAACAGCCAATGCTATTTCCATCCCCAAGCCCGGTTCTGAGTCCAGAATGAAAATGATCCAAATATTCTGCTTTATCTAGGCTGAGCTCAGAGAGGATGTCCTTAATTTTCGTTAACTATACAAAATATTGTGTGATGCAGTGGTTTCATAGGAAGAACTTTAAAGTAGATTAAAACTGAATTACTATATTCAATCTGTATCTCAGCCCAAATCTGCAGAAAATATTACATTGAAACTATTGATCACTATATATTTTGGAAGAGGAGAGGGAACAGGAATCACACTTGCTTCCCGAGGATTTGTAGTACTGACCTTGGATATATCTGAATCATACAATAAATAGATCAATATGTTGACTGGATTTGAGAATACTACTACAGGTAGTCCTTGACTTACGACCACAATTGAGCTCAAAATTTCCATTGCTAAGCAAGACAGTTGTTAAGTGAATTTTGACCCATTTTACGACTTTTCTTGCCACAGTTGTTAAGTGAATCACAGCAATTGTTAAGTTAGTAACATGGCTGTTATGTGAATCTGGCTTCCCTATTGACTTTCCTTGTCAGAAGGTTGCAAAAGGTGATCGATCACATGATCCCAGTACACAGCATCCGTCATAAATATGAACCAGTTGCCAAGCATGTGAATTTTCATTATGTGACCATGGAGATGCTGCAGCAATTGTAAGTGCAAAAAATGGTCATAAGTCCCTTTTTTCAGCGCTGTTGTAACTTTCAACAATCACTAAACGAATCGTTGTAAGTAAGGACTACCTGCAGAGGTGAAATCCAGCAGGTTCTGACAGGTTCTGGAGAACCAGTAGCGGAAATTTTGAGTAGTTCGGAGAACCGGCAAATACCACCTCTGACTAGTCCCAGAGTGGGGAGGGAATGGGGATTTTGTAGTATCCTTCCCCTGCCACGCCCACCAAGCCACACCATGCTCACCAAATCACGCCCACAGAACTGGTAGTAAAAAAAATTGAATTTCACCACTGACTACCTGCATAAGCTATATTTCAAATATCAGTAGCACTGCAATAAAAGATACCTGTAAGGACACTTAGAAAGAAGCAGGTGGCAATACAAAAAGAAAAGCAAAATTAAAATATACACTATATCTATAACATGAGATACAAATCTGCTACCTGTTTTATCTTTCAAGGAACTTTTTCTTGTTTGGAATTAAAATGCACCTCATGTTTTCAGGTTAATAATAACACATAATTTCTTTTTTGGCCTTGAAATAAAATTGATCATCAGTGCACAAAGCAACCTAGATTGAATCTGCCAAATTGCTTGATTTTTTGTTTGTTTGTTTGCTAGCCTGCTTTCTTTTGATACTGCATTTAGAAAGTGTTTTTATTCTAATGGGGGAGCATTCAGCTAAAATTCTCATAAAAACACCAGAGAAATTAATGAAACAATCGGATATGACTAACAAACTTAATATGAAAGCTAACACATGAATCTTAGAAGCAAATTCCTTTTTAAAATAATCAATATCTTAATTAATTAAATCTAATACATTGCACTATATTCAAATAAAGTGGTGCTCATTTTCTGGCATGTCTAATATGTTGGGTTTTTTAAAAAAAAGTTTTGCAATCTGTCCTTATTTGGAGTTCTTAAATAAAAAGCCAGTATCTAAACCTTTTCTTACATAAAATTGTCATAAATTTCCACTATCAGAGCCAAAAGGAAGACAGTAGCTCACCTGGTTATAATGTCAGTCTGACAATCGGCAGGCTTGTGTTCGAATCCCAGTTGCTGCCATGTGGCAGAGTGAGCTCCTGTCACCCACTTCAGCCCCTGTTGACCCATCAGTTTGACAAAGGGTGATTGGAAGTAGATAAATGGGTACCACTTCAGTGGGAAATTTAATGGGGACATGAGAGGAGTCCCCAATTGGGTGTCCCTCAGACAACTTTGATGTTACTAGTTGATACGTTCATCACTGAAGAGCTTCAGTGCTTCTGACACGGAAAAAAAATTATCTGAGCCACTAGTGTACTCTCTAGTAAAGAGTGGTCATACATAGGTAGGGAACATTATGGCAAGAGGGGTCAAAAAGTCAAGATGGCAACTGTCAACCTGCAGTTGAAGTCCAGCCCCTTTTTTACATGTACTCCTCATTTACTGACTGCAATAGAGAATGGCAACTCTGTGGCTATTGCAGCACAGTTGTGAAGGATGATTCATGTGACTGAGTCAATTTAGGATGGCATTTCCAGTGACAGTTGTTGGGAGTGACATCATGTGACCATGACTTGCAACTTCGTAACCAGCTTCCCCCTTGACTTTGCTTGTCAGAAGCTGGCTTTGAAGGTTACAAATGGTGCTCGCAAGACTGCTCTAACTGTTCTAAATGCTTGCTGGTTACCAAGTTATTGCAATCACATGACTGTGGAGATATTGTAACAGCTGCAACTTCAAGGACAAGTCACAAGTCTCTGTTTTCGCCCCCAGTGTAAGTTCAAACAGTTGCTGGATACGTGGTTGGTAAGCAAGGGCTACCTCTACATACAAAATGAGTAGGGCTTCCATAATGCAGCCAAGGCTTCTATTTTATTCCACTTCCATCCCAAGCAGAGCAAAAAGCTCAGCAAAATTACAGCCAGATGTATCAGAACCATTTTTCATTCCGTCACTTAAGGACTAGAGTCTAGACCTGTGATGGTGAACCTATAGCATGCGGGCCACAGATGGCATGCAGAGGCCTCTCTGCGGGCACAGCATCTGTCGCCCCAGCCCAGCTGCACCGCGCATGCACATGTGCCTCCTGCCGGCCAGCTGGTCTTCAGGTCTCTGCCAAGCATGTTCAGGGGGCGGGGCGCATGCATGGGGGCGCTCGCATTGCATTTTGGGGGTTCTCTGCACCCCATTTTGGGCCTGGAAGGCCTCATGCACCAACCTGGAAGCCAAAAATGGGCGAGGGGGGGCAAGGCGTGGGGAATGCACATGCATGCATGGGGGGCTGGGTGCATACGCGCGAGGCATTCACATTGCATTTTGGGGTTTCGCGTACACACACTTTGGGCACTCGGCACCAAAAAGGTTAGCCATCACTGGACTAGACAATTAGGTCAGTCCTGTAAATTTCTTTTCTGAAACCTCCAGGAGCATTTTGACCACTCACTGAAAATTAGTAGGATGTTTTGTTACCACTGATACCTGGAAAATTCACAAAAACTCTATCCCTAGTAGTGTAAACCGAAAGATGAAGAGTCTCCCCTCCTCTCCAATCACCTCCCCAAATTTCTCTCCCAAACTGAGAGGAAAAAAATAAATAAATCCTGGGCCTTGTACAAACACTGACTAAAGCTCTGATCACTTTGCTCCACTTAGCTCTGTCAGCTAAGGCCCTGATCTCATCTAAAAAATTATATGTAGCCAGCAACCACTAAAATTATGCCCAATCTTGACCTCTACGATTAGAAAAACCAACTCGGCACTACTCACAGAGGCATGTATAAATCTAGATATCCTATGGTTTACAGAAAGAGTTCTGCAGTCCAATTTTGCAAATTGGGTAAGTAAATGGATATTTGGCTTTTATGAACAAGGACAGCGTGGCCTTCAGTAATACTTTTTCCCACATTTTCCGAGACAGTTCTAAGCTTGAATTCGAACAGATGACAGAGCGTTCCGTTTCCCAACGTGACAGATGACAGTTCCATTCTGTGCTGAACTTTGTCTTCAGAATTCAAAGAAGAGCAAATGCTAAGCAAAAAAAAATGGCTTTTTAAAAAGGTTATAGAGTGTGTAGAATAATTAATATGTAAGATTTATTCTCATAAAGAAGCAATTCAGTTTATTTTCATTTGAGCCCCAAAATTAAAAAGTTCAGTTCTAGGATCATGAACTATAATCACCAAGTCTGTTAAGGATATGGACTGTTAAATATGCTGTTAGGGAATGATGTAAATGAACAGCCTTATAGAGCAAAAGGATAATCTCTTGCAAGTGTAGTCTATTTTCTTCCTATAACAGTGATGATGAACCTTTTTGGCACCAAGTGCCGAAAAGGTAGTACGGAAACATTGTGCACGGGCGTGCATCAGGGGTGGGTTCTACTTACCTTTACTACCGGTTTGCAGTGTGGCCGTGCGCGTGTGCTTGCTTCGCTCGCACACACGCTCTTCTGCACAGAAGAGTTTTGATGACATCGGGGTCAGTGGGCAGAGCCTCCTGCCGATTTTACTACCGGTTCTATAGAACCGGTGCGAACTGAGGGCAACCCACCACTGGCGCACATGCTTGTCAGGACTGAGCTCTGGAAAAGCCAAACTTCTGGATTCTAGCACGCATGCACACTCGGCAATCAGCTGGCTGGCGTGCATGCGCATACTAGTTTTTGGCACTGCCGTGCATGCTATGGATAGCTGATCATCGCACACGTATGCACACCAGAAACCCGTAAGACAATTAGGCAAGGCTGTGCATGCCAGGCAACACGGCTTCATGTGTCACTTTGGGCACTCATGCCATAGGTTCACCATCACGGTCCTATAAGCAGATACAGGATTCCCAGCGTGTTTCAAGAACACACCCAACTTAAATGAAAATCTTCCTTTAAGGCTACCTGTGTTAGGCTCACTATATGCCGAAACAAAATATCAAGCACTTCAATGAAGTCTTGATCAGCTTTATTGCCATAACCACTTCTCAACACAAGGGAATTGTTTTGCTTTTAAACTCTTATGGCTTTTCCACATGCCCATCGTCAACACCCCACAAACCTTCATAGCCACCATCACAATGTTTTCTTCAGGAATGTCCACAGCCAACGAGTGTTTGCTCCAGCTAATTAGTAAAGAAGTACAAAAATAGACCTCCAGTCAGTGTCCTACCCCATCCCTGTCCTTGCGTATGTTCAAGTCATTAGGTTTCACAGCCAGCCAAAGTGGTTAATTGGAGAATGTGATTTATGACATGGCCAGGGGGGAGTGGAGAGAAAGGGTCATAGGGGAACGTAAATCTACGTGGGGTCAGTCCTGACTGCATCTGCATATTGCAGGAATGGTGCTCCTAATAAATCACTATATTTCCTTTGAAGTTTGGATCATGGCTCATGAATTAATTAGGGCATCTTTCGGAAACTTGACAGAAAGTTTGCAATGAAGGGAAGTAAAAATACAAAGGAAACCAATAAGTAAACATTCTCAGAGTCTGGTGCAAAGGCACCATGTTAAGACATTACAGTCAAGAGAAGAGGCAGAACCCACAGGACCATCAGACAGGGATTGGTAGGAGCTTCCATCAATGGAAAAAAACTGTATTCTTCTAAGCTACACACGGCAAAAGCACTTCAAATCATAAAATATCTCTTTTGCGTTCCGAGATTTTGGGACAGTAGAGGTACAAGAAAATAGACTTTACTGTCTAAGGATGTTCCCTATCATGGGAACAAAGGAGCACGGTGTCTCAGAACATTGTGCTCAAAGCTTCCTGTGAAAATGCCTTGGAACCCTGTTGCAAGTAGAATCTCTAGATAACCTTTCAACCGATCACAATAAAGTGTATAGGTGAGTAGGTGTTGTAATTGTTATGGAGATGGAGAAATATTGTATGAATAGAGGTCATCTGAGGATATTGTAAGTTTGTCTAGCTTGATCGCTGTGAATAAATGGCAAGAGGGACCTCGTGAAAGAATGTGAATGTTTCTTAGTGGCAGCGGATGGCCTTCTGAAGTGGAAAGTCACTCAAGTGGGGATCTCAAGCAGGTGCTGTGATGTGCATGAATTTATGGGGGCGTAGCATTGATAGTTGTAGAGTAGCCATTTCATGATTTCATGTAATAAGAGTATAAACAACCAGAGATATCTCCAGGAAGATGACTGCATATAGGTAGTCTTCGATTTACGGCCACAAATGATCCCAAAATTTCTGAGTTTTGCCCCATTTTACGACTTTCTTGCCTCAGTTGTTAAGTGAATCACTGCAGTTAATAAGTTAGTAACTCGGTTGTTAAGTGAATCTGGCTTCCCCATTGACTTTGTTTATCAGAATGTCTCAAAAGGTGATTACAGGACACAGCAAATATCCTAAATATGAACCAGTTGCCAACCATCTGAATTTTGATCACGTGACCATAGGAATGCTGCAAAGGTTGTAACTGTGTAAAACGGTCATAAGTCACTTTCTTCAGTGCTGTTGTAACTTTGAATGGTCACTAAATGAACTGTTCTAAGTCGAGGACTACCTGTAAATAGCTTGTATAACAATAGCAACAGCACTTAGACTTATATACCACTTCACAGTGATTTACAGCCTTCTCTAAGTGGTTTACAGAGTCAACCAGTGGTGGGTTGCCCCGGGTTCAGACCTGTTCACAAGAACCAGTAGTAAAACCAGCGAGAGACTCCGCCCACTGACCTGGACGTCATCAGAAGTGATCTGCACATACATAGAAGCTTCTGCACATGTGCAGAAGAACGCATGGGCACGATGCAAACCAGTAGTAAAGATAAGTAGAACCCACCCCTGGAGTCCACATATTGCCCCCAACAATCTGGGTCTTCATTTTACCGATCTCGGAAGGATAGAAGGCTGAGTCAACCTTGAGCCACTCAGAATCGAATTGCCAAACTGCAGGCAGCTGGCAGGCAGCAGAAGTAGCCTGCAGTACTGCATTCTAACCACTGTGCCACCACGGCTCTGGTGTACATATCTAGTAATATAAATATCTTATCAGGCTTTTTTTGTCATTGTAAAGTCCATGATATACAGTATCAAAGTGAAAGAAATCCAAAAGTTGTTCGTATGTTATCTTCATTTAGCAATTATTCTTCTTCAAAATGACAAGGCCCTTTGCTTTTTAGACCCATGACCAGAGATAGTATTCAGCAGGTTCTGACCAGTTCTGGAGAAATGATAGCAGAAATTTTGGGTAGTTCAGAGTAAACAGTAAATACCATCTCTGACTGGCCCCGCCCCCAATGATTCTCCTGAAACACATGGAGCAAAAGTTCTAGAACCTTTTTCTGGCACAGAATAAGAATTTCTTCATTTTGTGTGCTTCTTCAGCTAGTACGCCAACCTTTTCTTCTGTTTTGGGTTTTGGATAAACTCTAGTCCCATAGGAACATCCTACAACAGCACTGGTCTGATCCAGCAACAAAATCCTTATGTTTTCAGATATTGTGCTTGTAAGCTAAAATGATTAAGATATATTAAGAACAATAAATAACAGCTGTGCAAAGAGATAATGTTGTTCCAGTAAGATACCCAAACTCCAATCCAAGCAAGGAGAACTTTGATCCAAAAATACAGCCGAACTCTAAATTGCAGCCCGTTCAGTTCTGATATCATATCATCTGATATGATAACAGCACATATGGTTTTTCCTTAATGGGTCTCTAAGCTGTGAGCCCTGTGACTGAAGCATATGCGCTGATATCAACCACTGAGCTGACTTATGGTAATTTATATGGGGGCGGAGGTACAGTATAACTCCATTTTGCTGCTGCACTTTTGCATTTTTTGCAGTCCTACTAAAATATTAAGGATGACTCTCCAGTTTATATTAAATTCTAGTTTACCTCTAGTTTTAATATTGATTACAAGAAAATTCACACAGTCTCTCACTGTGTTTATAATACATGCTCCAGGCAGCTTTTTGGGGGGGAAATATTTTACAGGGTGAAGAATTGAGAGTACTCTTGGGGTTTGCATGAATAGCAATAGCACTTACACTTATATACTGTTTCACAGTGCTCTACAGCCCTCTCTAAGCGGCATGAAAGGAAGAAAAAAGAAAGAAAGAAAGAAAGAAAGAAAGAAAGAAAGAAAGAAAGAAAGAAAGAAAGAAAGAAAGAAAGAAAGACAATGTCAAGTGTTGAAACAGAATCCTTTCCTTACAATGCAATCATTATGGTATTATAGCACTCATCATCCAATTAAGCCAAAAAGGCATTTGAAAGAAACAAAGTAATAAGAGGGTTTTGTTGTTTTTAAAAAAAGAGTTTATTCTGCATGCATGTATGTACATGGTTTGATGGTTTTACTTTATATATATTCAGTTTAAGGTGTGAGTGTGCACAGTGTGCATACATATAGATTATTTCTCTATGTGTATGTGTGTGGGTGCACATTTGCATGAACCCTTACACATCAAAGTAGATATGTTCAGAAGAAAAAAAAAGTATCGATCATTGCTCTCAAAAACATAAAGTGACAGGGCACCGTGGATGGGAAAATGTCCAATGTAATGCATGATAACCTGCAGTCCAGGCTGAATGCCTTACAAACTGTTATCAAAGATTCTGACATTCTTAAGACAAGATTTTCTTAAGTCAGCATAGGGGTCAAGCTGACACGAGCACAATACAGGAGCAGCTTAAACAGCCAGGGCACTGATAGATGGTCACTGCAAGATTACCACTGAAGGAATCTGTCCACCCCTGATCTATTTCAGAGTTGCCTACAGTGACTGATAGTGTTCTTGAGGGCCTGAGACAAGACATATTCTCAGCAATAACTGGAGATATCCAATAATTAAATAGGTATTTTCTGAATGCAAAGTGTTTTAAGTGCTCCTAAACTACAGTCTTTTTCTCATCTGCAATAGGCTTACTTCCATATTTGAGAAAGATACTTGAGGATGTCCAATCTGCTATCTGCTCTGCTTTTCGAGATGTTATTTGAACCAGCACCTTGGAAGACTAATTTACTTTTTAACTTTATCTCCCTATAAATTGAGGCACACAAGATAATCCTTGATTTACCACCACAATAGAGCCCAAAATTTATGTTGTCTTGCTAAGTAAGACATTGGTTAAATGAGTTTTGCCCCCATTTTATGCTTTATGATTCGCTACAATTGTTCAATTAATAACGTGATTGTTAAGTGAATCTGATTTCCCTATTGGCTTTGCTTGTCAGAAGATTGCAAAAGATGATCACATGACCCCGGGACACTGCAGCTGTCATAAATGTGAGACAGTTGCCAAGCATCCGCATTTTGATCACGTGACCACAGAGATGCTGCCAACGATCGTGTGAAAAATGGCCATAAGTCACTTTTTTCAGTGCCATTGCAACTTTGAACGGTCACTAAATGAACTGTTGTAAGTCAAGAACTACCTGTAGCTTCTTTGTCTGGTCCAGGTTATAGGGTGATAGTAACTGAACTGAAATGGTATGAATAATAGCATGTGCATCAGCAGTGAAATCCAGCAGGTTCTGACAGGTTCTGGAGAACTGGTAGCGGAAATTTTGAGTAGTTCGGAGAACCAGTAGCGGAAATTTTGAGTAGTTCAGAGAACTGGCAAATGCCACCTCTAGCTGGCCCCAGAGTGGGGTGGGAATGGGGATTTTGCAGTATCCTTCCCCTGGAGTGGGGTGGGAATGGAGATTTTGCAGTATCCTTCCCCTGCTATGCCCACCAAGCCATGCCCACCAAGCCACACCATGCCCACCAAGCCATGCCCACAGAACCAGTAGTAAAAAAAATTTGAATTTCACCACTGATGTGCATGATCATGCAATGGAGTAGAATGCCTGTTTTTATGTACTATGTACATTGAAAGTGCAGTCCTACATTTCCAGGAGAAGTCCACGTTGATTCATGCTTCTTTTCAGCTTTTCAGATATTTTTTTTCTTTGTGAAGTTTTCAGGGAATTTGGGAATAGCAGTCATTCCCAAAATATTCATCTTGATTTTAGTTCTTTTTCTGTAAGTTGCAATTTTCATATTTGTTGTTCTTGATCTAAGCTCAGGATGGCTTGAGGACTATCAAGTAATTGAGAACTTTCCTCTGACACCTGTGCAATGACAGATATGAAAACAAATATCATCAGGGTGTTACTATTGAGCCCTATGGACCTCAGTTCAAATGGTGGTAGCCACCAAATATCTCTAAGATAGAAGTTGACTTGATCTTTCAAATAGCTTTGTACCCTGAGAATGTTTGATCTATAATGATTATTATAAGGAATTGTTATTTTCAAGATAATTCCCTTGTTCCTCTAAAGATTTGCATTTTATTGCTTTCCACATTATCATCACTATGAAGCTAGATCAGGGGTGTCAAACTCCTGGCCTGTGGGCCAGATGTGTCATGCACTGGCCGTGCCCACCCCCGTTTTAGCGAAGGGGGGAAGTCACAATACATCATGTGATGACAACATGACAACATGAGTTTGAAACCATGGGCTAGGTCAACATTTAATTTTCAACCTATAAGCTAAAGAAAGTTATTCCTTTAAATGGAACAGATGTGCTTCCTATGAAAGAAAACAATCCTTTTTATGCATTTACCTGCTTTCACTTACAACATTTACTTTCTGGCAAAGGCTTAAGAAGTTATTTAGAAATGCAATTAAACCAAGATAAAAATCTGCTCACCTTCTCTAAAGAAGCCAGAGCATCTCTTGGACACTTCTTGTGCTTGTATTAATCTCTTTGTCAAAGCCATCTTAGTTTTCCAATACAGAATACTGATGTTTTACAGATGTGTTAGATTATAACTCCTACTAACTCTAGTAATCACACTGGCTGCAGTTAGTGAGAGCTGTAGTCCAGCACATCTGGAGGTATCCAGTTGGACAAAGCCATCGAATGTAATTACTTCCTCCTCCTTTTTTATTCTTACCATTTCCCTGGAGTGTTACCTTGGAGAAAACCTTTATGTCCTTGTGCCAGCTGTTGTTCCAATCTGTTGGTTTGGAACACGCAAAAACAGCATCATCAATGTCAGCCTTAAAAATAATTAGGCTTGCATGTGGATTGACAATCTTATTTGTGTGCAAGCCTCAGCCCTGTTCAAATTCAGTGAAATGGTCATTGGGCATTATCAAAACCTAGTCAATGGCAAACTTCATATTCCATTATAGTGAAGAACCATTGAAAATTTGTTTTTTTTTTTTTTTTAAAGCTATTGAAAACTCTGAGAAAATAGTTTGTGAGCCAGGAATCTGAATGATTCATTTCACAGTTTAGCAATCTAAGCTAAAGAGAAGATAATTGTAGAACAACATAATTACAAAGATTGCTACTCAAACTACTATAATTCCACAAGATCCTTGAAGCATTAGACACACACACACCCAAATAAAACTAATCTATTAATTTAAAAGCAACAATTACCTATCAATAAACCAATTGGCCAACATTCTAGAATGTAGCTAATTGAAATATGTGGCCCACAAATGCTCCCTAAAAATGGGAATTGTCCTCACTTTTTCCCAACAACAGAAGCATTTAGCTTATGACCTTTTAAGAAAAAAAGAAGTTGCCAAGTGTACAACTCCAATGGTTTACATCAGGAGTCTCCAAACTTGGCAACTTTAAGACTTGTGGACTTCAACTCCCAGAATTCACCAGCCAGGCTGGCTGGGGAATTCTGGGAATTGAAGTCCACAAGTCTTAAAATTGTCAAGTTTGGGGACCCCTGATTTACATGATCCAGGATCCTGCTTTCCAAAGTGAATAGCCCAAATGGAGGATTTGGAGAGCACTAGCTGTTTCCTAGAATTACTATTTAGTGATAGCCTATCCCTGAATCTGGAGGATGCACTGTTGGTATAATTATACTTCATGAAAAATGCATCACTTAATTTCTCCATCACTGAAAAATGACTTTACCCAAATCTACATGCAACAGTGCTCAGGGCAGTTCACATTCAATTACTTTTTTAAAAAATCAAATATAAAAATAACAATCTATTGAATAATTGAGCAATATAAAGGCAAAGAAAAAGTGAAGACACAAAGCAAGGAAGAGTGAAGGTGCATTTCAAAATGTTACCAATATAGCACAACTTCAATCTCAGCTAGAAGAAAAGCAGGCTGGCTTTGCTGAGAGGAGAAGGAAGGAAGGAAGGAAGGAAGGAAGGAAGGAAGGAAGGAAGGAAGGAAGGAAGGAAGGAAGGAAGGAAGGAAGTTAACAAGTCTGTAAATAAAGACAATATGCTGGCTGGTGAATTCTGGGAGTTGAAGTCCATGCAAGTTGAAACTGCCAAGATAAAAGCTAACACAAACTAATAGAAAGTAAAAAAGAAAAGAAAAGAAAAAAATCAGAGAAAAAGCAAAAGATTCAAGGAAGTTTAAAGGAGTGCCTTCCGATATTCTTCACAACAGTTATCAGTACCAATATATTTTAACTTCTCTCTCTAAAATGATATCCTACCATGCTTCTTTTTATAGTCTATCCTGTCTTTAAAAAAAAAAAAACCTAGCCAGACCCTTGATGCTGAGATTTTATTCCTTAGAAAGAGGATAAATATCAGAATAAAATGATTGGTATACTAATAATAAAAAGGTTAGAAATCATTGAATTTGTAAGATAAATAAATAAATAGCACCGCTAATACAATTCCCGAAGGCTGGCTGGAAGAGCTATGTTTCCACCTGCTTCAAGAAGACCATAAAGGTGGGAGCAAGCCACATTTCAGGGAATGAGCCGTTTTCAGAAGAGGGGAGCTGCTATAGAGAACTTCTGCCATTGCCTCATACTTCACTGTACTTCCTGGTAGATAAGAACCCTTAGCAAGTGTTCCCTAGTTATCTTATAAAGAATGGGCAGAAACTTTAGGGAAAGATACCAGTCTTATAGGTGGAAACCACCAGCTTGAACTGCACTCAGAAACTTATAGAAACTCATATAGCAGAGATGTGATGTGAAAGGGCCACAACTGAGCACTGAGCACCTGTGTCACTTGTAGGAAATGACCAGTCTGAGCCTGAGAGTGAGGTCAAACATCTCATCTGTTTGGAGTTGCTATGCCCTTCTAAGAGACCTAAGTCGATCCCCCCTTGAAGTCCATTGACTCTTATCTGGCACCAATTTGCCTTGACTGTTAATAGACCAGATTCTTGTGTATAGGTAGCATGGTATTATAAACTTATGCTTTTGAACCCTATCATTGCTCCTGATTTTTTGCACCTGACACCTCTATATTCTAGACTATTCATATTTCAAATAGTCTCCAAGAGTATGTAGAACAATCACTCTACACTAATCATAGTACATTAGAACATGTCATTCCAGTAAGGCCGCAATTGATACATCAGCCAAAGCTATGCAAAGCCTTCCTGGCCCCACACTCTACTGGCTCTTCAGGAAGGGGCTGTGAGTCCAGGAGGATGCCCAGATAGTGACCCTGCTTTTTCTAGCACAGCACAACCCCATCACCAAAGATGGTATGGTCTTAAAAGTAGTCATCCTCTGAATCAACATTCGCTCCCTCTTGTTTGGGTGGAGTATGAATCTGGATTTTTTTTTTCCCCATACAGACCTAGACAGCCTCCAGATACTGGGTCATGACATCTACTGCATTCTCCCAATGGGTCCAGAGTAGACATCTATCAGCAGCCCAAACTGGCAGATGACCTCTCCCTGTGGTTTAATGTGGATATTGAATGACATAAAAGAGTGAACTTTAAAATACTGCATAATGAAATACTTCAGTGTCTCCAACAACAATTCACCTTTGGAGCTACTTGCTCAAGGAGAAGTGGAACTAGCAAAATCCTAACTCGCAAACCTTGTAGCCTTGTAACCTTGCAACCAGAGCCTATCTTCTCAATAACCTTCCCCAAAAAGAGATTAAAGAGAGGTTGAATGTTCCATATAAACCATGCATGTGGCAGGACAATTATTAGAGTTTTCAGAAATATGTTTCTTTACATGTAACATGCAAGAGATAGCACTAGCCTCCTCTCTTTTTGTATATGTCTGTACAAAAGATGGGGCTCTTTGGAGAGAAATCCATGAAATTCATCAGAAAACTCACCCAAGATCACCTGTTTTCATTAGCTATATATATTCCCATTTCACAGGCACATTCATTGAAGCGGACAAATGAAACAGCCTGATGAGACCAGGGTACCACTTAACTGATTTGAAAGGAGACTCTTAGAGAGCGTTTCCCCCGTTATCCTTTTTCAAGTCATCCTAATCATTTCCTGCTCGATTCAGTCAGGAAATGCAATGCAGGAATAAAAATAAATGTATTCTGGCAGCTGCCTCAGCTGCCACTGTGGTGCCTTGTGATGCATAATTAGAAAACAAATGGCAGATTAGCTTAATAATATTCATTAGTATCTAATGAAACTGAGAGCGTTTCCTGTTCAAAGCATGTTGAGCTGTTAGTTGAATTTGAGTAAATTCTGTATTTCTCCCCTTCAGCAAATTGGTGATGGGGGAGGGGGGGAGGGAGGGGGTTGCAAGCTATTAACCCTTTCCCTAAAGGCTGTTTTCACACATAAGTTTATAGTATATGCTTGTCTAACTGCTACATCGGGAGAGTTTATGTATCAGAAAAATAATACTTCCTTTCAGGCACTGTTGTTCTTTTGTGTACACATGCATATTCTCTCTCTCTCTCTCTCTCACACACACACACACACACACACACACATACAGAGACACCCCTTCATCATCATCTCCCACTTCTCTTCTCCTAAGCCAGAGAATAATATTATGCAGAAATTATAGCTGTCTTGCTGTATTGCTGTAGGACTGACCTCCCTTGACAGTTCTTAAATTATTCAGCTATCAAGGGCCTGCTAAACATTAAATTAAGCATCCTTTCTCCCCTGTCCTAAACCATTAAGTTATGCAAATGCACAGATAATGGGGCATATGACAGCTGGAGGCATTAATCAAGCAGCTCTGTCTCGGGGCTGTTGTTATGTAGAAACTGCATCTGCCAACAGACAGTACAGAGACAATTAGATCTTACTCAAGGGGATGAAAAGGAGCTACCTAGCACTCTACATTCATGTTAGGTTGTCGACCTGGGATTGAATAAGACACTTGGGAAATCTCTCTCTCTCTCTTTCTCTCATTGTGGCTAGTTTTTATTCTTCCTGCCATCATTTTTTTTCTTTCCTTTTTCTCTCTCTGCCTTAATACCTGCTTTCTCCATCGAAATGAAAAATTACCTATAATTGTTAGCATTTGCAGACAAAAACTAACCATAAGTTCCACCTGCTGTTTACAACACAGGGTTTAGGAAGGGTTAGGCATGACTTGTGGTTTATTGGGCTTCCTTAGGGAATTTTGTTTACTTGCTTTTGTATTTAACAGAGTCCCAGGGCCAAGGAGGGGAGGAAAAAGGTAAATAAAATCCGGTCCCCTGTTGGTTCTCTCAACACAGAAATTATTGCCTTTAAAATAACAACATCATACACATCTTGCCTGCTCCTTCGTAGTACTGAGCCACCGGTTTCCTATTTTTTTAAAATGTTTCTTCATATTTATATTCCCTAGAATAAAAGCTAATTATGAAACATGCACATACATGCACATATTATAGATCCATCATACTATTCACTTTGAGATACGTGCTTTATGCCAACTGTAAGAAAGGAATAAGCAAAAAAGGCAAAGAATGAAAAGAGACAAACATCAGCTGAATGTAATTTAAAGGTAAAGGTTCCCCTCGCACATATGTGCTAGTTGTTTCCGACTCTAGGGGGCAGTGCTCATCGCCGTTTCAAAGCCAAAGAGCCAGTGCTGTCTGAAGACATCTCCATTGTCATGTGGCCGGCATGACTAAACGCCAAAGGCACACAGAACACTGTTACCTTCCCACCAAAGGTGGTCCCTATTTTTCTACTTGCATTTTTTACGTGCTTTCAAACTCCTAGATTGGCAGAAGCTGGGACAAGTAACGGGCGCTCACCCCATTACGTGGCACTAGGGATTTTAACCACTGAATTGCCGACCTTTTGATTGACAAGCTCAGCGTCTTAGCCGCTGAGCCACCACGTCCCATTCGAATGTAATTTACACCTACACTAATCACTATTTCTCTTAGCTTTCTATTGTCACAAATCATCCATGCTTACACTGCATCCCTACACTGATTCTTATATTGCAGGAGTATCAAACTGGTGGCCTGCGGGCCAGATGTGTCACATGCAGGCCACGCCCAGCTCCGCAAAGGCAAAAAATGTCATGATACATCACATGACACAATCAAGTTTGACACCCATGTTATATTGCCTTTGCTTGTTAAATTTCTTACTCTTTATTAGCATCTCATCAAGTACCTTCAGTCCTCATTTTCCCAGTCTTCACCTCAACCCATTATTTCTTCCTTTCTGTATTGTTTTTCTCATTTGATCCTTAATTTAACCCTAATTATCTGGTAGCCTGTTTAAAAATAAAGGCATACAGTATATACATCTACGGTTAAGACCACTCTCAATAGGAAAGATGTTTCTGCCTTATATTGGGAAAGTTACAGTCCAAATTGGAAAATTACTGGAGAAACACAATGTTAAAGCTATCTACAAACCAATGGGGAAAAAAAGGAAATTGTTCAATCACCTAAGCATGGAGATCCACTATCACCATCAAAGGTTTACTGCGTGTCTTGCAGCTACAGACAGATATATATTGGAACTACAAAACAGAGAATTAACACTTGAGTAAAATAACATAAAAAGTTATTGTTGGCTAAGATAACTTAGAAAATCAGTGACAGCTGAACATGCACTGCTACATAATAGCACAGGAGTCAATTTAAAACCACACAAGTACTAGCAATCATGCAAATTATCATGTACAACTGCACAGAGAAGGTATTGAGACCTATTAACATCTCAACAACTTTAAGAATAAGGAAGAGAGTCTAAAATTTAACAAAGCCTGATTTTACATCACACCAAAACAAAACAACTCTTAATTAACCAACATCAGGTAAAATCTACAAATCAGCTGTGTGTTTCAAAGACAGACCAGTCAAAAATTAGCTCATTTGGAATCTCTACAAATTACACCTGGATGAAGAATCAATCAGAAATTTGCTTTTTGGAATTCCGCTGACATGGTCCCATTGCAGATTAGTTTGGAATTATTTGCTGTGGTTTTGAACCAAGGATATTCCACATATAATCAGTCATATAATCATACATCCATTTCTGCCTCTGAGAAAAACATGTGTGTGAATGGGAAGCAAAGTACTAGTCAGTTATGGAATGTTTTGGCTGTATGCAACTGATGCATACAAAGCTTTGTCCCAAGCATTCTATGCAATGTAGGATTTCAAACTCAGAGATTATTTTGCAAGTCAATATGCTAGAAGCCTAATTCCACCAGCCAGGAAGTATAGTACATAGCATGTACTGACATGTCAGTATATTCATGAACTGAAATAGGGCAAAGAAATGAGGTCTGACCTCAGGTCAGCCAATGAGGTCTGTTTGGAAACTGAAACATAGTATTTGTTGTATGGGGCCATAAGAGACCATAAGCCTGGGCATGGCTTAACTGTTCTGTATATAAGCTTGAGGTCACTAGCTTCTCTCTCCTTTTGCCTTCTCCATTTTGCCTTCTCCATTTTGTGCTTCCATTTTGTGCTGTGTTTGTACTTGCTATTTCTCTTCTCTACAACGTAGAAAAACCTACAAGGGCATTGTATGCCTTATGTGTTGTTATGTATATAAAGACATTTTGAATCTTGCTTAATAGTCTGCTTAGGTGTGCTGCAACAAACACTGATATGACATTCATTTTCTTTTCTGCAAATAAAAGAATATGGAATATGGAGACAAAAGAAAATCTCCTTTTACAGAAGGTGTGGGAATCAATGCATGTCCCGCAAATAATAATAGCCCTTTATCAGAACTTAAAGGACACGGTGGTGAGGAGCATTCCCATGAGCCCACTTTATGAGCGAAGGTAGACATAATGCTGAAAAGATTTCAATAGCTCCCAAGATCTCACAGAGCAGATCTCACAGAGCAGAAGCAATTCCATAGTACATTGAGTCAGAGGAATGCTTATGCTTAAAATATAATCCAGGGCTGTCAAACTCATGGCCCACGGGCCAGATGCATCACACAATGGCCACACCCGTGCCCAGTTTAGCGAAGGGGAAAAAAACACCGTGATGACGCGAGTTTGACACCCCTGGTATAATTCATGTAACAGTGATCATTTATTATTATTATTATTATTTATTGGTTAATCTTTAGTGAGATTCACAGCCTTTGAGGCTGGTTAATAGCTCAGCAGCTCGAGTCCTAACCAAGGAACTAGGAACTGTTAAGGTATCGTCGGAGGATGTAAGCTGTTCCGAGTAAGGTGGTTTTTTTGTAGAGTCAAAATGTTCAAGTCCGGCAAATTTAGAATTTCTAAATAGCGGGGTAGCCCTTTGGGTATTGCTCCGAGGGCTCCAATTACAATCGGGACAACACACGATTTCTTTTTCCACAGTCGCTCAACTTCAATTTGTAAGTCCCGGTACTTTGTGATTTTTTCTTGCTGCTTATCTTCAATTCGTGCATCACCAGGTATTGCAATGTCAATGAACAATACTTTTTTCTTTTCAACTATTGTTATGTCAGGTGTGTTGTGGACCAAGTGCCTGTCAGTCTGAATCCTAAAGTCCCACAAGATCTTGAGTTTCTCATTCTCTAAAACTTTCTCAACCTGATGTTCCCAGTGGTTTTTGCTGTACTCAAATCCAAACTTCTGGCACAATTTCCAGTGAATGATTTTAGCAACACGGTCATGGCATTGTAGATAGTCAGTTTGTGAAATTTTGCTGCACCCACTGATCAGGTGGTCGACTGTCTCATCTTTCTCATTGCAGAGGCGGCATTTGCTGTTGGTGGTAACATGTTGAATTTTTGCCTTCATACAGTTTGTGGCTAGGGCTTGTTCTTGAGCTGCCAAAATAAAGCTTTCAGTTTCTTTTTTCAGTACTCCTGATCTTAACCAGTTCCAAGTTAGTTTCTGGTCAGCTTTGCCTTCAATATTTTTCAAGTATTGGCCATGCAGAGCTTTGTGTTTCCAATTTTCAGCTCGCTGCTCAATTACTTCTTTCTTATATTCTGCTTTTGTTTTAGTTGTCTTTAAAAGGCCTCCTTTATTTACTTCCTTAATCATTGGTTCTTCACTTTTCTGGATGTAATCATTCAAGCTGCATTTTTCTTCTTCCACAGTCTGCTTTACTTGTAGGAGTCCTCGACCACCCTCTGCTCTTGGTAAATATAATCGGTCAACATCACTTTTAGGGTGCAAGGCATGATTCATTGTCATAAGCTTCCTTGTTTTTCTGTCCAAATTGTCTAACTCCATCTGGGTCCAGTCAATTATTCCTGCAGAGTATCTAATCACAGGTATAGCCCAGGTATTTATGGCTTTTATGATGTTTCCTCCACTCAATTTGGACATAATATCTTACGAATTCGCCGAATGTACTTGGCTGAAGTTAATTCCTTGACTTTATTATGCATTAAGTCAGAGGCTTCTAAAATCCCCAAGTACTTGTAGCCTTCTTCTGATTTTACTGCCTTTATCATTTCTTCATTCTCTAGTTCTATTCCATCCTCTTTTATGATCTTGCCTGCTTTGGTTGCTATTGTTGCACATTTGT
The DNA here is from genome assembly GCF_029215685.1 of Pituophis catenifer annectens. Lineage (NCBI taxonomy): Eukaryota > Metazoa > Chordata > Lepidosauria > Squamata > Colubridae > Pituophis > Pituophis catenifer. The sequence continues at coordinate 230,172,336 of NW_027256882.1, read as the reverse complement.
CAATTCCAAACTGCATACCAATGTCTTGGCTGAATTCTTTTGTGTTTTCAATTAATAAATTCAGTTCAGCTTTTGTTTTACCAAACAGCTTCAAATCATCCATGTACATCAAGTGCGAGATTTTCAGTCCTTTCTTTGCAAGTTCGTATCCACAGTTCATCTTCTTCAAAATGATTGTCAGTGGTAGCATTGAGAGTATAAAAAGTAGGGGTGAAAGGGAATCACCCTGGAAAATGCCTCGTTTAATTTCAACTTCACCCAGTTCTTCTTCATTAGCCATAAGTTTTGTTTTCCAGAGGTTCATTGAAGATTCCATGAATTTTTGTATGTTGCTGCTGATGCCTAATATTTCCAGGCATTTCTTGATCCAGCTATGGGGAACTGAATCAAATGCTTTCTTATAGTCTATCCAAGCCATGAACAGGTTGGTTCGTCTTTTCTTTGAGTTCTTTAGGATTAGCTTGTCGATCAGCAATTGATCTTTTGTTCCTCTTGAGTTTTTGCAGCATCCTTTCTGTTCTACAGGAAGCAAGTTATTTCTTTCCAGGTATCCATAGATTTGGTTTGCAATGATACCAGTAAGAAGCTTGTATGTTGTTGGCAAGCAGGTGATTGGCCTATAGTTTCCAGGGTCCTTTCCTTTTTCTTTATCTTTTTGGATCAAAAATGTCCTTCCAGTTGTCATCCATCCATCATTTTCAGGTGTTTTTAGGATCTGGTTCATCCGGGTTGCCAATCTTTTGTGCAGACTTGTAAGTGCCTTTAACCAGAAGCCATGCAGCTCATCCGGTCCAGGTGCACTCCAGTTCTTCACTTTTCTTGACTGTCTTTGCACCATTGCTTTTGTTATTTTCACGTCTTCCATTTTATGCACTTTAATAGAGTCCTCAACCTGTTTGATCCATTTTGAATTTCTGTTGTGCTTCTTGTTGTTTTCCCACAAATTCTTCCAGAATTTCAGAGCTTTCTCTTTATCAGGCTTTTCATTTGTTGTTACTCGGTTTCCATTTTCTAAATTCTTATAAAACTGGTGCTGATTTGCTCTGAACTGTGAGTTTTCCTTGAACTGAGTTACTCGGTTTTCATACCTTTTAATCTTTTCAGCGATGGCAACAACCCTCTGCTTCAGCTCTTCAATTACTACTGCAATCTCCTTATTCCTTAGATCGTATCTTGCTTCCAGGGTGCTTTTGACCTGCTTGTTCTTTAGCTGACCTTGCCTTAGGTTCTTCAAGTTGCTCAAATCTCCACGTACTTTTTTGATCTTCAATTCTAACCGAATTTTCCACTTAGGCTTCCCCTTCTTGCCTCTTTCGTTCTTTTGTATTTTCAACCCCAGTTCTTTGGTGGTTATGACAGCTGCTGCATACATCAGTTGGTTAGTTTCGGCTAATGTAGTAGTTCGAATAGTTTGCACAGCCTCATTGACCTTTTTTAGTACATTTCTCAATTCTTTCCGGTTCACTTGGTTCAGCTTTGGCAAACGTGTTCTTTCAGCATCTTCCATTTGGTGCTTTATTTTTCCAGCTAATTGAGCACTATCTGTTGGTGTTTGTTCTTCAGTGATTCCTTGTTCTTTATCTTCATCCATTTCAGTATCCTCTTCTTCCCTTTCTTCCTCAATTTGCTTTTGAGTCTGGAAATCATTCTTGATGTTACTCTTCTTTGTTGTTGTACTCAGACCATTAATTGCTTTCTCTTCTATTGCTATTAATTCTTCTGTAGTGAAAAATTTGTGGTTTAGGATTACACGTCGTTGGTCCATTAACCTTTGTTCACTGGTGTCACAGTCCGTATGGTTCATCTTCCAAATCTGATACATTCTTTTTTGAAATCCATGTTTTGCTGGCTCAGACTGATAGTAAGCTTTCATAATAGAGGTGTTTTCTTCCCTGGTCCAGATTTTTCACTTTTTGGGTTTTTCTTCCAGTAGCTTGTCAGCTCCATGCCCTGGTTGCCTAGCAGAGGGAGTTGAGCCCTGTAACTCATTTTGCGTAGAATGCCCAGGAGCCATAGCATCCAACGGAACCCTTGTTAATCCGGGCGACGGTTCAGCCGGCATAAATTTCATTTTTTCTGTATTCACCATGTTTGAATGGGTTGTGGAGCAGATTTTGTCTGGCCCTTCACCTAAGGTCTGTCTGATATGGTTGCACCTGTTCAGCATAGCCCTTAGGATCACTAGAGCACGCAAGCCCCTCCACCACGACAAGGTAGAGCTCCTCGGAGGGGTTGTTATTATTATTATTATTATTATTATTATTATTATTATTATTATTATTATTATTAAAACAAGTGATGGATTTCTTTCAGCTTTAGTTACACTGACAGAAACTATTGATAAATAGCTTGTCGCAGTGATTTCTATGTTAGAAGAATGTCTTCTACTTTCATTCTTAATTGTAAATATCTCCAAATTTATGATCCTCTGATACTTCAATTTTTTTTTATGAATTTTACAAACACACACATTGGTATACAGACATACAGCACAATATTCAGTACATAATTTTGCTAACTCGTTAATTTGGTTTATGGGATTTGCAAAAAGTAAAATGGAGTTGACTCATCCATTAGCACCACTGTTTTTTTTTTTTGTTTGTTTGTTTGTTTGTTTTAATTTGATTTATATGCCGCCCTTCTCTGGAGACTCAGGGCAGCTTACAATGCGTTAAGCAATAGCCTTCATACTTTTGTATATTGTTTGACAACAATGAAATCTTGCTTGAAGACCATAGATTATGATTATATATAGGAAACATATAAGAGATCATGACTGTGATGGCGTCACCAAGCTTGAGTGTTCTATGCAAAATTATATAAATATATTATGATAGGTAAATGATATAAAATCTTTTGCAGAACTAAAATAAAATATTATTCCAATTCAATAAGCATCACTTCTGGCATTATTGCCCATTTTAAAACATGTATTATAAGACTCCAGCTTTGTTCATATACTATGTACTACTCAGCAAAAGTATCTAAAAATTATTTGTCAGCATCTCTATATTTTCTGGTATAAGTAGCAATAACATAGTCTCTTTTTTTTTTTTTTTAATGCCAGAAGGGATCTGTGGATACACATCGTTCTATTTCCTCCAGGGAACAATATTTGCTTCATTTACTTCTGTAGAAAAAGTTGCTTTTTTTTTCTGGAAAACCCCACCGATAGGAAGTTATATCATGCATGCAAGCAACTATAAGTAAAACCTGCTTGCCGAATCAATAGCCTGGACAGGCACTGTGCTCAGTTCATTGAAAAAGTGATGCTTCAAATCCTAGCAATCTGTTGATATCTTCCATCTGATTTCCTTGTGCACAGAAGTGGACCAGGGGGAATGAGAACATGGAAAATATATTTTAGTTGCATTACATCAATGAGACTAAGCCTACAATTGTACAATAAAATATGAGTTTTGGAAAAATAACATTCTGCCACAAGTGCCCCATTAAAAGGTTGGGTTCTCTAGAGATATCAAAAAAAGACTTTTTACCACAGTGATAAAAGTACATTTTGATCTGAAAATAGAAGAAGCATATTTTTCGGAATAGCTAATTCCTTTCCAGTATTTAACTATAAGTGGAAGCTGTGTAACCTAACTTAGCTTCAAACCATTCCGTTCTTTTAAAAAGCTTGTGGTGTGGTGCACTCAGTCTTAACATTCCTTTAAATCAATCAATTCAATCTGGGCACCAGCTACACAATTTTGTGCAGTTTGGCCTGAAATAGTTTGCTACCTGAGACAAAGTCCAAAATGGTTTCCCTCTCCATGACATTTACAGACATCTACTGGACTGAGTCTTAAATTGAGTCCTAAAATTCTGAGAATTGAACAATGTGCCCACTGCATCCCGAAATAAGTTTAATCATAGAAGGAAATTTGAAACAGCCCTTCTGGAACTGCCAGTTCTACACTGCTGCACTTTTGCTATTATCTTCAGGGATGGGCTGCTGGGGGTTCGCAGGAGTTCAGGAGAACCTCTAGCTAAGATTCTGTACAGTTCAGAGAACTCCCAAATCCCACTCCTGGCTGGCCACACCCACCCTGCCCCACCCCTCCCAGGAGTCCCCACATGGCCCACTTTGGATGCAGGTGAGTGCAGGGAGCGCACGGAGGCTTGGGGAAGGCAAAAAATGGGCCTACCGGAAGTTCGGGAAGACGGCCTCCGGAGCTTGGGGAAGCTGTTTTTGCCCTTCCGGAGATTGTTGGGGGCAATATGCTGACTCTATAAACAGCTTAGAGAGGGCTGTAAAGCACTGTGAAGCGTGCTGGGCCAAAATGATTTAATTTGATTTTAACTGGTTTTTTAAATTTTTGTATTTATGTATTTTATTGCTTGGCTGTTCACCGCCCTGAGTCCTTCGGGAGTAGGGCGGTATACAAATCAAATAAATAGAAATAGAAATAGAAATAGAAATATATAAATCCTATTGTTAGTGCTATTGCTACATGCAGAATTGCAGACACAGAGACAAGTTGCAACCAGACGAAGACCTCTGCTTAATATCTCCTAGCTCTTCATACAAATGAATCATTCTCTTCATAATATAAACATAGCAGGCAACTATGAATTCAAACATTGAATTGACCTAAAATAGCACAAAATATTCTAAAAGTCATTAACAAACTTCAGATCAGAATTCTGGCTTCTTCAAATCAAATGATTCTAATGATAAGCATCACGAGTCACTATACAGCTCCTTCACTCCCATTTCATTCCTTCTTTCTCACGAGATAAATCAGGTGACTTTGCAATTTTGTATTGGCTAGCAGTCAGCTTTGGGGTGCAATTCAAGGCGCTGTTGTCACCGTTAAGACCCTATATGGTTCTGGAACAGGTTATCTGCAGGACTGCCTTCTCCCATATTCATCTGTTCTGATCAGATCAAATAGGATCAACTCCCTCTGGGTCCCATCTATCCAGGAATGCCATCTGATGAGACCTCAATAATAAACATTTTTGATTACCACTCTGCTCCTCTAAAATTCCCTCCCCACAATAATCTGCTCTGTTTTTTCCTTCCTGGGGTCCAGGAGAGAAGTTAAGATCTGGTTTTTCCATCAAGCAAAGGAAGAGGCATGTTGCAACTGAATATTTTAATGTGGCAGATGCATTTGGTGGTGGGGGGGGGTGTATCATATATTATCACCTTTCCACATACTTTTGATATTGCATTTAGTCTATGTCATGGGTGTCACGGGTGTCAAACATGACATTTTGCAACATTTTCCCCATTTGTGGAGCTGAATGGGTGTGATCTGCTCATGTGGCTGCCGTCTATGTCATTAGTAGACTTCATTATTTTCAAGAAGATACTTTTTATGATTTTTTCAACTGTCAGCTGCCTGGAGCTTCTGGAAATGGGCAGCATACACAGAAAATAAGTCAATAGAGAACTATGGCCCGTTATCCAAACAAACCACGACTATAAACTAAATTTAAGTATACTTTTACAGTGCCATCCGCTCTGCCGTTTTGTCACTGAATTCTCCAACTCCAATTCTCCAACTTTAAATGAAGTGGCAATTTCTGAAAATTATTGTATTATGAACTCTAGCATGGAAAATGTTACTTTTTCAGCATGAGATGATAAATATCTCTAAAGTTTTCCAATTCTATCAGTAATTACCGTTCTCTTATTGGTCTTGAAGGAAAACATATGTTTTTGCCAGTTGTCTTTCTCATCGTCAGCTTACAGTTGCCATAACTCTTGGAAATATATTATGCAGTTGCTTATTATGTTTTATGACTTCCTTAATTTATTCATCCCACAGCATTACAAATCTCTGTCTGTTTAATATCTTTCTTATGAATATGTCGGTTCTGCCCATCTGCTGTTCTTCTTCTGCTCCGACGTGTTTTTGTAGATGTGCTAGACTGCTTTGCTTAAGCATAAACCTAAATGAAGACAATCATTTTGAAGCCAATAAAACCAATAGGAATTAGAAATTGCTCCCAAATATAGTTAACATTGGGATACCATCCCCACAGTGTAAGTGATCAAGAATAAGATCAAATTGCTTTTCTTAAATGTCTTATTTAAGCATGCTAGGATCATTATAAATGTATGCTTACAATATTATGTTTAAACTGTTAATTATTCAAATCTCCTGAAGGGATAGAACATTAGGCTTTGGGGCTGTTGATGTGAATTATAACATTTTTAACTGCTGCAGGCCCGTATCAGATTCCACAGCTTTTAGAAGCTGGAATTGTTAATGCAAAGTGAGGAAAAAAATATCCAGAAAAAAATATCCTCTTTTACTTTCAGATTTCATTTTGAATTTAAAAAGTAAACAAAATGTTTTTTAATGCAAGGTTATTTTGGAAAACACCAAGAAGAGGCTTATCAAGGTGAAACTGCTTTCACTTTCAAGTAGATTATTCCAGAATTGGTAGAATTAGAATCTGGAAATTTGAGAATACAAATCAAGACCCTGAACATACAGGCTTTTACACATACATCAAAGCATAGAAACCCTATTTATTTATTTATTTATACAAGCCTAAACCAGGCCATGTTTGAACATAAGCTTCAATGGAACTCAAACAATTACATGTTTTTGTCACCAGATCCTTCCTTCCTTTCTCCTTTCCTTTCCTTTTTCCTTTTTATTTTTTATCTTTTCTTCTGTTTAGTTGTTTATTATTCTGAACCAGTTTTTGTGAAACAACCTTTTAAAATGCCCTGGCTTTTGTTTTCTAGAAAATGAATAATGGTACACCCACATCCATTTTCAACCTTGAAGTGGACTCTCTGGTTAGCCTTAATAAATGTGCCAAGGAACAAACCATTGCCAGAAGCAAGAGATTCAGTCCTGTTCTGTGTAATATTCTCAAGGACCAATTTCTACGGGATTTTACAATACTGCTAATCTTAAAGCCGATTTTCACCCCTCATTTTTAAGCCAGCCCTTTCAAATCACTGCAAGAGACCCATGATAATTGATAATTATCAATCCCAGCATTTTTGTATGGTCAGAAGTTGCACTTTTAAGCCCGCTGGCCTCACTGAAACCCCAAGGTATGCTGAAATTCATAACAACCCGGGTTGCTTTCACCATATTACTTAATTAATCCAGCTGCTCCAGACGTGCATTAGTGGATATTAAAACAACTTGTCAATCTGTAATTGCAGATCTCCTTCCTCCCTTTTTATCTAATTCAGCTCCGTTATATTAAGTCAATCTCTTCCCTGCACTCAATCTCTTTGTTTCATTAACTTCAGATGGGGATCATTTGATAAAATGACTGAAAGCGAAAATTCAGTCTGGCCTTTATTTATGAAATCTTACATATATTTAGGAACTACCCTAAAGCATTGTATAAAAAATATACAAGAATACAGTTTATGAAAAGAACAGCCTGTGTGTAGTCTATCTCATATTGTTTATAAAATAATAATTTTTTACATTAGTCGAATATACAAAACAAATTTGAAGTTTATTGACATATTTATTATGAACATCCAAGCACCTTTTCCAATAATGTATTGAGATTACATTACTCCTAGTTGCAGGGGTGGGATTCTACCGGTTCGGACCAGTTCGGGCAAACTGGTAGCTCTGACGATCAGCTGGGAGCGAACCAGTTTGCTCCAATGATCAGCTGGGCCCACCCACCTGCCCCTGTGCTTTACTTACCTTTATCTTCACAGCTAATTAGCGCGGTAGAGCGGATTGCCACACCTCAGCTGTTTTAATTCCTTGGCACTAACGCAGAAGGTGATTTTCTGCTAAACTGCGCACACACACGCAAAGCGAGCGCATGCTCACAAAGTGCACAATCACCAAACCAGTTGTTAAACCAGAAGGATCCCACCAGTGCCTAGTTGGTATCCCCAAGAGAGTGATAATGAACTAGATAAAGGAAAATAACATGAAATCAAAACTAGGCAAGGTAGAGGTGCTATGGATAAACTGGAAAGTGGATTCAGGAACTAAGATTCAACCCAAACTGAGATTTGCTTTCCTTCTGAAAGAACAAGTTCAAGAGCACTTCAGCGGATTCCCATAGCAAAGAGAGGCAAGGAGCAATTATGCCTGGAGGACCAGCTGCAAATTACCTGCAAACCTTCAGGTTGTCATACTTGGTCCTAAGATGTGGATAACCACTGATTACTTTAAACCCTACAGCATGTTTTACCTGAAGCTATCCTTGAGAAGTGTTCAGATGTTGCAAATGGCGCAAGGTGCAAAGGCACACGATGAGTATACTGAAAAAAATTATATTGATTGCCCAGTGCTAGTCAGGCACGGTTTAAGCTCTTGGTTTTTAATTTATTGAATTTATATCTCACCTTTTCTCCAGTTCAGTTCTCCATCCTCCAATATTTCTCCTTAACAACCTTGTGATATGGGCTGAACCGGAAGATAAGCTCCCTCTCATTCAGAGAGCTACAAGGACTGAAGGTGAATTTGAATTTGGGTGTTCCTAGTCTAAGCCTCATTCCTTAACTACTTAGCATATTCCTGATTGTATATTTGTAGTGTATTAATCTTTAAATGCCTAAACAGCTGGACCAAAAAGTACTTCTTCCCCCTGTTACTTTCTGGTGTGTGTGAGAAGCCTTCTCCTGGGCTACTTCCAAGAATAAATGCATCACTTCATAATATCTGCGCGCACACGCACGCGCGCACACACACACAATTATCTTGGCATTTAGAGAATCTCCAAACAGACACTAAGCTAATTAATTGATTTTAGACTTGGTCTTAGTATTAAGTTTTTAGCTTTTGGGACTCTGCTCTTTTCATTTGGTCAGCTTTCTTCAGTACTCAGAGAAGAGTACATTGTAAATTAAATGAATAAACAAATCTGAATAAGAGATCTGATTTTTTTTTTTTTTGCTACCCATTTGTACATATTCAGTGTGCAATTAATGCTTTGCATCTAGAAAAAATTAATGCTATAAAATCATATTCACTAATAGGCAAAGACATACAGAAAGGGTACATCATTAGCTTATAGCCATGATCATACTTTCCAAGCTGACTTATAGATACATATATACATGTACATCTAGTAAGGAACATGCTTATAAAAACCATAGCTAAAAATCATAGTTATGCCATATACCAGTATACAAAAGGAGTAGGTAAATCCTGGGATTTAAATAGATGATAGATAATAAATAGATAGATAGATAGATAGATAGATAGATAGATAGATAGATAGATAGATAGATGGATGGATGGATGGATGGATGGATGGATGGATGGATGGATGGATGGATGGAGAGAGACAGAGAGATGATAGCTAGAGAGATAGACAGATAGAGATAGATAGAGATGATGATAGATTAGAGAGAGATGATAGAAATGTACTTAAATACATATAAACAGAATCATAGACTCATACATGTGTATTTTAAGATGAATGCCTATTTATAGAGAAAATATTGAAAATGTTTCAATATTTACATATTGAATTGTATAAATATATACAAATAAAATTAATAAATATTCTTTTTTAAAAAAAATAACAGATCAATGTGGAAACAAAAAAGAAGTATAGGAATAGCAAAAGACTATCTGATTCATAACATATGTAAGCAAATATTCAGCACATTCCATAAAATGGTACTGGAGTTTTTGGATAGACTTTCAAGATTCTGCTGATATATCCAGAACAATTAAATGGCATTCTGGAATCCTTGTCTGTTTCTTGACCTGGGATTCCCTAGAGCAGGGGTGTCAAACTCGTGTCGTCATGGTGGCATCACATGACGTATCACAACCTTTTCCCCCTTCACTAAACTGGGCGTAGTCACGTGACACATCCGGCCCACGGGCACGTGACACATCCGGCCCACGGGCCGCAAGTTTGACACCCCTGCCCTAGAGGCTTGATATACCACAAAGTCCTGCAATCCACATAAAATAGAGTTAGAGTTTTGATTGTACAGTTGTATCTTTTGACCTTTTTTGAGCCCCCTGGACTTCCCTGGACAATGGAATTCCAGTTAACATCAAAGAGACATTTGCCATAGAGATTTACTTAGATGGTTAGACAAAGCTAGCTTGTCTTGCCACAGAATACCTTCCAAATGATTTATCCAGGGAGAGTGGGCATTACTACTGATTCTGTGGGCGTGGCTTATTTGTGGGTGTGGCTTAATGGTCACATGACAATTCTTTAGGATTTAGCAGAGGTACTGGTCTACCAGGCTTTTAACTGCTTGCAGAGCTCTACTGGTCTACTCATGTATTTTTGCAGGCACGATCTACCCATTTATTTTTTCAGGCACCGGTCTACTTATGTATTTTTGCAGGCACCGGTCTACTCATGTATTTTTGCAGGCACCGGTCTACCACCAAACTGCCTTTTACCACTGATCAGCTGTAGGGCGGCCCTTTGAAGCCCCGCAGCAAGAGTTTAAACAATTTTTTTCCTTATAGCCCATCAGTTGGGACTCAGGAGGCAGCAATAGATTGGGGGTGGGGCCAAATAAAAGGTAAGAATAATGTGGAGGGGCGGGGGGCCGGGGGCCGGGGGGGCAGAACTGGTTCGGTGACATCATATCGTCACCGCTACCGGCTCAGCGGAACTGGGCCAAACCAGGAGGACCCACCACTGGCATTAGGTATATTTACTTTTGGTAACAAACAAGGACATGAAGACTAAAAAACCAAGAAGGAAATAAAGTAGAAAGAGTTTGAGCTGCCTACCAATCTTCTGGTTGGGATAAAAGAGCTTTGGGAATGGAATGAATTGAAATGAGCATCAACTAGCTATCTTCCCTTAAATGTCTTTAGTCTTCTTTTAAAAGCTTTGCTTTTCATTTTGGTCTAAAAGTAGACATTCCATTTAATCTTGGACAGTATCACTTATTGTCCAAAGGGCAAAACCAAAGTACCAAAGCAGAAAATAAAAAAGTAATATGAATATATCCTATCCATTCCAAAAATCTTATATGTGCCTTGCAGGTATCCTAGTTCCTAAGCAGCCCTATAGAAAATATCCTAAGGGAATAGCATGAATAATAGATAAAATTATCCCGTGGAACCCTGAACTTCCAAGGAGTATTAAAGTTAAAAATCCAACCCATTTGCAGGGCCCAGTGAGGGGTAGGCATGTTTTATATAATATAATTTGATCTGAAATTACTTCAAGTATCTTTTTAATTACTGTTTATGGAGCAGAAGGATGCCATCAACAAGTATAGCTGTGGAGTAATAAATCAGCTTATTAATCTTATTGCCATTACCTAAAGTGAGGTAAAATTTGCTTTGTGATTAAATTTTACCAAATCTGGAACAAAGGCAGATACAGGCTCCATTTTTAAATGAAGGAGCGTATCAAATAATTGATGTTTCCTTACATTTTCTGGCAAAACATCAGCTTACATATTCTCCCTCAAGCACACAACCTTGTTGTTTAGGGGTTTCAGTAGGGAGAGGCTTGTAAAATTGAAGATGGCAGCCATGATCATGTGATCAACTCCCTGCCTCTTTTGTACATGCACACATTTATGGATACTGTCTTGACTTTGTGGAGCCCCTTATGGACACTCCAATTGGTATTATTCTGGCATGATTTTACTATATGTAATATCCAAAACATTGTTTTCCAGCTAGTACTTAATTCCAAGCAATGATTATAGGATCCTCCAGAGTTAAATATCTTTAAGTGCTTGTGCTTTCAACAGAAATCAATGAGACATAAAACTGCTTTTCTTTTGCTGGATTATAGTTCAAGGGGGTAAATTAAGACATGCCATGAGAGACACATAAACAGTCTTGCAACGTTTTTGTCATTGAAATGCAGCCTTGGAATACTATACAATTGTTAGTTGCAGTACGGAGAGAGATCACGAGCCGTGGTTCAGAACAAGACCGTTCTCAAATCAGAATATTTTTTTTCTCACTGTCATTCTAGAGTGATTTTTTTTTTCAGATTTAGAGCTGGTTTTCATTGAGCAGCCGCTTTGTTTAGTGACCATTCGCAGTTAAGACCGTGATGAAAAAGTAACTTTATGACCAATCCTCACATTTGCAACTTTTGCAGATCTGTAACATAAAGTTGAAGTAAGCTCAGTTGCGGTTTCACTAAAACAACCAAGTTAATGGTCATAATTGGGGTTGCTAAACTACCTCTGTGTGTGTGTTTGTGTGTGTGCACATGTACGCACAAGTTGCTATGGGAGCATGTATATGACCTCACGATGTCTATATTAGCATGCGTATGTCCTGATGAGAAGGTCTCATAATTTCCTTGCTAAAATTTAGTAACTGAGTGGTCAAGCTTCAGGAAACAGCAGTTATTTACTTCCATTATTAACATGTCTTTGTCTCCCTCATGTGTTCATACTTTGAAGAACAGATGATAAAAACCAACATGTGAAAAAGGAATTTAAGCTTTGTTATCAATTACAATGTTTGAAACAAATTACACACGCAGTATTAAGAAATCATATTTAAGTTAAATCTGATGACATCAGAATCATATTGAACTTATTCTGGAGAAAATTATTGTGACACTGGAATACTTCCTGGAAGCCATGAGTGATTTACAAAGAAAAATCCTCAGAAAATAAGCATAATAATTATTTCTGGCTTAATTATAGCTTTTGCTCCTTTTTAGATAGCTAACTTATATGCATTCATGAAGTAAATTATCAAATTACAGGCAGTCCTTGACTTACAACAGTTCGTTTAGTGACCATTTGAAGTTACAACAGCATTGAACAAAGTGATTATGACCAGTTTTTCACACTTATGACCGTTGCAGCATCCCCGCGGCCACATGAATAAAAGTCAGTTGCTTGGCAATTGACTCATATTTATGATGTTTGCAGTGTCCCACAGTCATGTGATCACCTATTGCGACCTTCTGACGAGCAAATTCAATGGGGAAACCATTCTTAAAAACCGTGTTCACTAATTTAACAACTGCAGTGATTCACTTAATAAATGTGTTAAGAAAAATTGTAAAATGAGGCAAAACTCACTTAACTTAAATTTCTCACTTAACAGCATAAATTTTGGGCTCAATTGTGGTCGTAAGTTGAGAACTACCTGTTTTACAGCATGAAGGAACAATCCCATTGATATTACCAAAAGCAAGTTGAAATACGAAGTCTCTTTAAAAAGTTTGAACTAGGTATTTGTGAAAAAAAAACATCATACAGGCATAATGTAATTCAATCATTGACAAGTCTTATATAACTATTGATTGTCATTATTCGTCTCAAGGCAATTTAATTATTTATTTATAATTTTTCTAACTGGATATTAATTATACTGAAATTGGTTAATGATCACCAGTCATTTGACATAGTTACTACTGGGAACTTCAGACTGCAGTGCATAGTAATTGAAACTTCACGGACAATAACAAAAGATTGTCATTGCTTCCTTTTGGTCCAGCTGCAATCTCAGTGACAAGATCCTCTAATAAACAATTCCCAAATTCATTCAGGTGACAGATAAATTCCACAGATGACTCATACCAGACAGAAGGATGGATATAAGCTGACTGGGGAATTCTGGGAGTTGAAGTTCACACATCCTAAAGTTACTGAGTTTGAGAAACACTGACCTAGACAGATGGAAAGATTACACCATTTGAAATCACACATTGAGAACTATTGTGAGGTCACATTCAAGGACTCTCTAGTTCTCAAATCAGCCTATTGTCAAAGAGCTGGGAAACCCTTCCTAAGGTTTCCCCACTTTGAAAGATGTCTGCCTCCCAAGTCCCAGCTGATAGGGAAGAAATGGGGATTTTGTAGTAACCTTCCCCTGGATTGGGGAGGGAATGGAGATTTTACAGTATCCTTCCCCTGCCATGCCCACCAAGCCACATCCACCAAGCCACGTCCACCAAGCCATGCCACGCCCACCAAGCCACACCCACAGAAACGGTAGTAAAAAAAATTTGAAATCCACCACTGCATTGCTGCCCTAAATTTAGTAAGCCAGTGTCTGAACTCAGGTCCCAAATGTACTAAGGCCCCATCTCTTGGTTTTACTTTTAGACTGGATAATTACCTTAGTTGCTAATATGTATTTATTTTTGTACTATTTTTATTGATTGTAAATATTTTATTGTTGTAGAATTGTAAGCTGCCCAGTCACCCAATTAAGATGGAAGACTGTAGAAAATAAATAAATGTATTACTGACAGCGATACATTAGCAAGGTAACACTAAAATGCCCGCCTCTCCTTCTACATGGTTACAGTACACTTTTGTATGTATTGTTGACTTTTTTTTTTTAATTAGATTTATATGCCGCTCTTCTCCGGAGACTCAGGGCGGCTTACAATGCATTAAGCAATAGCCTTCATACTTTGTATCTTTTATACAAAGTCAGCTTATTGCCCCCACAAACTGGGTCCTCAATTTACCTACCTTAGAAAGGATGGAAGGCTGAGTCAACCTTGAGCCTGGGGAGATTCGAACTTGCAATAATTGCAGACAGCTGAATGTTAATAACAGGCTTTTAGTCTGTTGAGCTATCCAGGCTCCTTCAGTTTTAACCTTTAAATCAGGGGATAACAAAATGGTTATCTCAATACCTAGTCCACCCTGGCCCAAATCTGAAGTATTGAATTTCTTTCTTCACATTGTTATAACATTTATCTTTGCTACCACAAACTGATCTGGAAAAAAGAGAGCCTTTCATAATAGAATTCTTTTTGGCATCTATAGTTTCAGTGTCTGATATTGAACCTAAGATTGTATGAACAAAATATATAGAAATTTTCCAGTTTTATCCACAAAAGGGCTGTACCTCAGTTTCTTGAAAGAATCAAAATGGGGAAGCTATCCCATTTTAATCATTATTATCTAGCTTAAAATTTAAAAGGGGGGATGGCCTGCAAATATATTGGAATTAGAATATAAAGTAATAGAGTTGGAAGGGACCTCAGAGGTCTTCTAGTCCAACACGCTGCTCAAGCAGGAGACCCTCTATACCTGTGATGGCTAACCTTTTTGTCATCGCGTGCCAAAAGCGGGGGGAGCATGGGGGAGTGCGTGCCCACACTCATAATTCTATGCGCCCCACCCCCGCACATGTGCGTGCAACCCCTCTGTGCTCCTCCACTTTTGGCATGCAATGGCACAGTGGGCCCGGTAGGCCCGTTTTTCATCCTCCCCAGGCTTCAGAGGCTTTCTAGGACCCTGGGGAGGTCAAAAATAGCCCCCCGCCCCCGCCCCCGGAGGCCTTCTGGAGGCCGGAAATGGCCCATTTGCCGACTTCTTGTGGGACCGGACGGCCCGTTTTTCACTCTTCCCAGGCTCTAGACCCTTTCTAGGAGCCTGGGGAGAGCAAAAAAACGGGCCTTCCCCACCCCCCTGGAGGCCCTCCAGAGCCTGGAAACAGCCCATTTCCCAACTTCTGGTGGGCCCAGAAGGCCTGAAAATCAGCTGGTTGGTGCGCACATGCGCACCAGAGCTGAGCTCGCGTGCCCACCGACATGGCACCATGTGCCACCTGCAGCACGCGTGCCATAGGTTTGCCATCACGGCCCTATATCATTTCAGACAAATGGTTTCCAGTCTGAAATGGTAGAGAAAGGAAGAGTAAGGAGATTTAGTAAAATCATGTTTTAGAAAAATTGTGCCTGATGAAATGTTCTAAAGAATTTTAAAACCTGCATTCTGTTTGGCGCCATTTTGGACTTACAATGGATATTGGAATTTTTGTTCAGTTTCAAATTATCAAATTCAATTACTCCAAATCCAAATGCAAAATGTTTTGTTTTTTATTCGCCAAGATGATTCTACTTTACATAAGAAACTAAAGGACAGCAATGCAAACATTATTAAGTGCAGGGTATGTTTAGATTAAAATTTGTAAAACTAAATAATCTGCATTATGGCTTCTTTTTTTTTAAAAAAAAAGTGTTTCAGTCGATCATATACACTTTTTAAATTAGTAAGCATTCTTTCTGTGAAAATTATGTAGTTTATCTTTCCTGGGCAGATTCTTTCTTTTTTCTTAAAGGAAATAGTACATTTTTCTTCTGGTCCATATAACTACCGGAGAGAAAGAGGGAAATCATTTTAAAAGTATTTACTGTTTTACAAATTATGATTCCATTAGTAACTAGCCTGCAGTTTTATTTAATTTGGGGCAGAAGAGGTCATCCCAACCTAATTATGTTAGCACCATTATTGTTTGCTTATTTTACTTGGTTAGATATTAACGATGTTTTAGAATACACTGCCATGAAGAACAGCATTGGTAAAATGTTGCATTACATTGTTTAATTGAGCATTTCAATACTCTTAAATCCCATGAAACTCTGAAGAACTTTGGTATGTCTTTTGTCTGCTGGACTGGACAGAACAATTTGTCCCAGCCTCAGGAACTTTAAGATGTGGGAATTGAACTCCACACATCTTAAAAGGTTGAGAGACACTGGTATAGAGCTTGGAAATTGCATGCTATCTTCCTCAATAGAGTTCACTTAGAGTGAATTCTCTCACATGCTTGCTCAGCTCAAATGCGGGGCTACCCCATGCCAGTATTATACAAAACTGATACAATACAATTAATATTTCAGTCCTTTGAGGCTGCTGGTAGATAAAACCATTAACTAACTTGGCAAAGTTGACTGAAATACTAAATTAAAATAATATGTGGGACTAAAAAAAGGCTATTTATTTAAAAATATGAACAATTCTGATGGCTTCACATTAACCTCTTCATCCTCTGGAAGTTCAGTTCTTGTATCAATCCAAAGGCACAATTTCAGCATCCCTAGAACATTGCAGAAAGGCCAATGAGTTAAGCCCGGCAAATTTCATTACAGATAGTATTCATCTAACAACTACAATTGAGCCCAAAATTTCCATTGCTAAGCAAGACAGTTGTTAAGTGAATTGTACCCATTTTATGACCTTTTTTGGCACAGTTGTTAAGTGAATCATGCAGTTGTTAAGCAAATCTGCCTTCCCCCATTGACTTTGCTTGTCAGAAGCCATCTGGGAAGGCTACAAATGGTGATCATATGATACCAGACACTGATTGTGTCTGGTAATAACTACTTGGGCCTAGGTCACAACAACTGGCATAAATACATGCCAAGTGCCAAGCGCCCAAATTTTGATCACATGACAATGGGAATGTTGCAATAGTCATAACTGAAAAACAATCATCAGTCACTTTTTTTCAGTGCTGTTTGAATGGTCGCTAAATGAATGATGGGAAGTCGAGGACTATCTGCAGAGAAATCTCAGTTGCCCGTGCTATTAATACTTTTCTAGAAGATTGATAATGCTGGGATGGATCTGGTGAGGCCTAATGTTTGTTTCTTCTCCAGCCTTCCCATCCCCTTAATATTTCTTCAGAAAGAAAGAAATACTGTACATCAGGTCTGAAGTTACCCTACTTATTGAATTTTTACCACAATCTATTTAGTCCAGGGGTGTGAAACTCATGTCGTCACGACAGTGTCACGTGATGTCGCAGGATTTTTTTCCCCCTTTGCTAAACCAGGTGTGGGCATGGCCAGCACATGATGCATCTGGCACACGGGCTGGAATTTTGACAGCCGTGATTTAGCCTAATCAACCACTGACCCAACCCAGTCTTTTTCTTGTTTTTTTTTTTTTCCAGGAGCACAAATTAATTTGATCAAAGGTTGTCATCCTGGATCCTCACTCACTTTCTTCAAGAACTCATGATCTTTTGCACTTAGAGAGCATCAACAAGGTTTCATGACATCACTAAGTGGAGCTTGGCCACTGAGATTTGTTTACTTGAAGGGCCAGGTAAGCAATCCGGACAACAAGCTGGATCTGTTCTCTTAAAGCAGTTAATTGGGTGGGGCAATTTAACTTTTTCAGGCGTAGTCTGTTCACAAAATCAACTGGCTTTATTCTAATACTATCTTCACTGACCAAATTAAGTGTTTGTGGGATCAGGCCATTTATTTTTTTTTTCCTACTTGCAAAGAAAATTGGGAGAGGAAAACTGGAATAAACATCTGTAAAACACACACGCACTCCACAATAGCACCTGGCAGCAAATATTTGGATTTAACAGTTTCTCCCTCTTAGGTTTGCTTCTCTCGTTTTCATAGGATTTTTCCCCCTCTGTTTAAGAAGACAGGGCAGTGCAAATTATTGCTTTATGCACAAAGTGAGGGCTCTGGTGTGAAAACACATCATTCCTAAAATGGATGAAACTAAGTCAGCTTGGGTCAATGGTTATGATAGGAAGCTACATTTGGAACCATTATCTTTGCTCTTGGGAACTGCCTAATGGAAGGAAGTGAGATATAAATACAATAAATAAAAGACCGCTGCTATTCCTTATCTTGCCTCATTGTTAGTCCAGTCGTCTTTCTTTCTTTGTCCTGTCCAGATAATTTCAGCAGTAAATCATTTGTCACTTCTGTTTTGCTTCTGAATTTTGCAGTGCTTTTAATACACACATAACATATACAAACCAACACATATTACAACAATGCTTATATTTTCTACGTACCAGTTTATAACAGCTTTCTCCAGCTCAGCTCCTACAAAATTAAAGCTTCGGTCATCTTCAGGGCACATGGCCATGGTAGCTGTTGAACGTCTCCCTGGCATGTTAAACTGAAAAGAATTAAGTAGAATCCAGCAATTTCTACATAGGAATTTCACTGTGGAAAAGCTACTGAAACCATTATGAGATAATTCCAGTGACGTGTGTGTGTGTGTGTGTGTGTGTGTGTGTGTGTGTGTGTGTGTGTGTATTAAAAAAATATGGTCTATAGTTCATGAAATCAGTGGTCAGTTGTGCTTTCTTTTACTGCCTGCTCTGCATTTGGTTTGCCTTTTAGGTAGCAAATCTATTTCTACCTCTCTTGTTCCTCTGACTGTACAAGAGATAGGTCTCACGCCAGCTGAGATGAAGGGAGCGATAATCTAGGCACATAGGAAGGAGACCAGGTTGGAAAAGTCTGCAGTAAATTGATATGTAGAAAGCAGGCCTGTCAGTTTCAAAAAACTGGGGCTCAAAATCAGTTCTACTTTCAATTTCAGAATCAGAAGGTAGAATTTGCCACAGAGAGACTCTTCTAGGACACCTGTCTCTCTCTTTTGTCTGATGACCCTCCAACTTTACCACTTTGTTATAACTGCTGTTGTCAGAGGGAAAGACCAGGGGTGCCCAACAATCCATCCCAAGGGCCTTCACCAAACTGATTACTTAGCACAACCCACGGAACTTGCTGAATGTCAATGCACAGCAAACTCATCCAGAATTGGATGACTTGTGCTTAAGTAATATTTGAAGGGCTGCAAATTGCCAAGCTGTGACTTAGCCCAAAAGTTATACTATACTCATTTGGAGAAGGTTGTATAACCCAAGTGATAAAATATTGCAAAGCAGAAGCAAATGGAAGAAACCCATCTGTGTAAATCTAACAGAAATTGCTTTATTATCCGGTTATAAATGTTGAATGACAGCAATTTCCCCAGCCTACCTAGGAACCTGGTTACCTTTTGACAGCATGTTAAGTGTTCACTTTTAAGTGCTATTATTTTGCTTATGTCTTAGCAGTTTCCTTGAGATGTAGGGCATTGTAGGCTGCCAAGCTGTGCTGAGCATTAGGTGGAAGACATAGAGTGGGAGGGTGCAACTTCCTTTTTAGCCTGACACCTATATATTACCGCAATGTCTGTCTGCTATTTTGGCAGTAACTCAAAGTCTAGAATCTCATGGACTTGGGAAAGACTGCAGTTTTAGGAGTTCTTCAGCTTTCACTCTGTCATCATGGATAACTATAGCTGCATCAGGTCTTGTGTGAGAGTGTGAAGTATAATATTAAAAAGACTGAATATTCTAAACCAGGGGGATCTGACCTTGGCAACTTTAAAAGTTGTGGACTTCAGCTGGCTGGGCTGGGGAATTCTGGGAATTGAAATCCACCGGTCTTAAAGTTGCCAAGGTTGGACACCTTGTTCTGAAGCATCCAAGTCTGAATATAGAGGAGGTTAAAAATTGCATCAGAACATCCAGCTGCTGCTGCAATGGGTAGAAGCATCTTTATTTTATTTTTTATTTTTATTTTTTTAATTTGATTTATATGCCGCCCTTCTCCGGAGACTCAGGGCGGCTTACAATGCGTTAAGCAATAGCCTTCATACTTTTGTATATTTATACAAAGTCAGCTTATTGCCCCCACAAACTGGGTCCTCATTTTACCTACCTTAGAAAGGATGGAAGGCTGAGTCAACCTTGAGCCTGGTGAGATTCGAACTTACAGTAATTGCAGACAGCTGGTGTTAATCACAATGCTTTTAGTCTGCTGAGCCACCAATATTATTTATTTTATTTATTTATTTAAAAGATTGATATAGCAGCCCATCTTTCAACCAACTGTGGGCAGCTCCCTATCAAAAATTAAAACACATATAAAATCATATTAAAACTATAAAATTCAACCAGTTAAAACATCAAAAACAACCAAAAACCTGATGCCAAATCAGTTTCAATGTGCAATTATCTAGAATAGAAGTTTTATACTTTTGTATGCAAATACTCCTCAACTTACACCACACCCAAATGGTAGATGCCAGATAATGCGTTTCATCTCTGGCATATTGCATCCCACACTTATGCACTGGTTAGCAGTACTTAGCAATATCATACCGCCAGGGCTGTCTTAACGCATGGATCTGATAGGCACTTGCCTGTGGGCCCCACGAGCATAAGGGGCCCATACTAATCTGTGTATGTTAGCCCTTCAATACACCTTCAACGTATGTTAACCCTTCAATCATATATATAGCAACTGTATGGCTTACTGAGTATTATTGTGTTTTTCAAGCCTCATGTATTGTTCAAATGTTTATCATGTTGATTAGTTGTTGCTGCACAGCATGATTTTAATGTTTCGATACCAATTTTGTTGGAAGTGCCAATAAAATAAATATATGTTTAATTTTATCGGCCATTTACATTTTTATTCCCGTGAGTAGTCACCATAGCGGCCCCAGTACACTGCTTTGCCTGGGGCCCATAATCCTGTTAAGATGGCACTGCTTACCACCCAACATTAGAAGACAGCAAGCTCTCATTTGGCTTTGGTCAAGGATGCTGAACAACAAAGCCCTCCCTATGCACCAGGATAATGCACAGACCATCACAAGACTGAAATCCCATAGGCCAGGTTGGAAAACAGCTATTCACATAACATCTACTCAGCATAACCCCGAGAAGTCCTGAAGAAAGGAATGGTTCCAGGTACCTTCTTCTGACCTGACCATTAGTGATCCCTCTACGAAACCACCTGGCTTTGATCTGCCTTGCTTTGTCTGGTCGAAACTCAACAGAATTAGATGTAATCTGGAAGAAGTGCCTCTGCCTTGTATCAGTGGGGATGGAAAGATCCCCCTTGTGATTGTGGTGCTGATATACAAACTATTAAATATATTGTGCAAGTTTGCACAACACATTCTCTGGTTCCCTAGAAGATCTGCATGAAGCAACGGCAGAGGTGATCACCTGGATAGCTGAACTGCACATCCATGTGGCCACTGCCATATCCCCATAGAAGTTTTCCTTATAATTACATGGACTGTGTACCAATTCGCTGGTTCTGCCCCAGGCGCCTGATGGACCCTGAAAGGTTCCAGACAGAGCTTGGGACATTTCCCACATCCTTATCCCGCGATTCTCCAGAGGCCCTGGATGCCTGGGAATGGGCTGTTACTAGGGCACTGGATTGAATCGCCCCATTGTGGCCTCTCTCCTGACGGGGATCCCGGAGAGCTCCATGATTCTCCGAGGAGCTTAGGGAGATGAAGCATCAGAAGAGACGCCTAGAAAGAAACCATATTAGGTCTTATCTTGTGGCGATGAAAGCGGCGAAGCGTGATTATTTCGCTGCTCTCATTGCGTCGGCAGAGAATCGCCCAGCAGCCTTGTTTCGGGTGACCTGCTTCATCCTTAATCAGGGAGCGAGGGAGGACCCCTTGCAGGGTACTGCTGAGGATTTTGTCCAATTCCTGCAAGACAAAATCGCTCAGATCTGGATGGGGTTAGACTCTGACTGGGCAGGGTCTGTTGAGAGGACGGGAGCAGGTCTGGAAGGTAATATCTGGGTTGACTTTGACCCTGCTTCTTTGGAGGGAGTGGACAGGTCTGTGAGTAGATTGAGTGCCACAACGTGCCTGTTGGACCCGTGTCACTCCTGGATTACTGCGGCAACCAGAGAGGTGACTGGGGACTGGATCCAGGCAATTGTGAACACTTCGTTGAGGGATGGGGTCTTCCCCACCATCCTTAAGGAGGCGGTGGTTTGACCCCTCCTCAAGAAGCCTGCCCTGGATCCGGTCTCCCTTAATCACTTTCGTCCCGTCTCCAACCTTCGCTTTATAACGAAGGTTGTTGAGTCTGTTGTGGTGTATCAACTCCCACAATTCCTGGAGGAAGCGGACTTTCTAGACCCTTACTAATCAGGCTTCAGGCACGGACACAGCATGGAAACGGTATTGGTGGCTCTGGTGAATGATCTCTGGCAGGCCTGGGACAGGGGTTATTCCTCTGCTCTGGTCCTACTTGACCTCTCAGTGGCTTTCGATACCATCGACCATCTTGATGCGGCGACTCGGAGGGTTGGGAGTGGGGGGAACTGTTTTGCAGTGGTTCTCCTCCTAACTCTTGGGCCGTTCGCAGTTTGTTTGAGCGGGGGGGCAGAGGTCCTCCTCGAGACCTCTCATTTGTGGGGTGCCTCAGGGTTCGGTCCTCTCCCCCTTGCTCTTTAACATCTATATGAAGCCGCTGGGTGAGATCATTCGTAGTTTCGGGGTGAGTTACCATCAAGATGGCGGTGCTAGCTGAGATCGCGGCATGAGGATGGGCACTGACCTACCTTTTGGGACCCTCTGAGGGTCGCCCTAAAGACCTGGCGACCCGGGTCCAGTTGGGGGAACTTCCTCCCATTCCGGGGATGGCTTTCTGCTCCCTCTTGAACATCGTGGTGGGAGCAGAGAGCACAGCGTTGGCGAGGCTCGGAAGCCTCGGAACAGCTGAGAGGTGGCGGGGCGGCATTTTTCCCCTCCAGCTGGAGCTCGCCGGGAGTGGGAGCAGCGGCAATGGCATTGCGCTGGGGGCGCCTACCACGTGGACATTGCCCCAGGCTCTGGCTTTGTTGAGGTGCTGTCGGGGCTGTTGGGGCTGCCAGTTCCCTGGAAAAATCTCAGGGACGCTGCCGGGATTTCAGTATGGCAGTGGGGGATGGCGACAAGGGCAGCAACCACGAAGACTTCCGGCTGGCTCTTGGCGGGGAGAGGAGCACCCTATGGCCTTGAAGAGGGGTGCTAATGTGGCCGAGGACCATCTTTTCGAGCCAGGACAGACGAGGACTGGGTGTGTTATTGAGGGGGGGTCTCCGCTGGGGTGTTTTAGAGTGCCCTCGGAGACTGGGGGGGTTAAAGTGTAATCCCCTCTTTCCACCTCTCCCCCCTTGGAACACGCCCTTTTCGGACTTGCGCCCTCTTTTGGCTTCATCTCGCTGACATACATAGCTCGCTTATTCCACCTGAGCCCTTCCCCTACTTGTGTGGAGGACTAATATCATCTGAACAGGAGCTGGTATATGACTCCATCCCACCAGCTGAGAGGACCAGCCAAGAGCCTAACCACTGTGAGAGGGTGGCTTGGGCTCTGGGCCCCACGAGCTGAGCTGGGATGGCGTTAGCTATTTGCATTCTGCACTTTGTACCTGCTGGCAGGGGAATTACCATCGGACAAACCACCGTGAGAGGGCGGATTGGGGATTTATATCCTGGGTGCTGCACTGTTTCTGTTGTACCATCATTTGGCACCTGCACTTTACACTTTGCTGGCAGAGGGACGGATCATCGCATCCGCCATGAGAGGGCGGATTTTGGACCTATATTATGGGTGCTAAAAGTGCAAGTTGAACCATTACTTCCATCTCACCAGTAAAGGGGGCAGACCATCGAGCCAAGCCGCTGTGAGAGGGTGGTATGACTTATCCCTCCTCCCCCCTTGGACTGTGTCGACCTGGAGACGGACTTGGCCTCTGTTGTGAGAGAACAGAGGACTGGGTTTTGAATCCTTTTGTGGCTCCTGTCTTTTTTATGTTCTGTGTCCTTGGGCTTTTCTGTATGGACCCTTTAGGGAAGGTCATCCCATCCCTGCGGCAAGATGTACGCAACAGTGGAGCTTCTTGGTCTGCGAGATTCCCCCCTCTCGCAGGCTTGGCCCTCCACGTTATCGAGGGCCTACCTCGATGACGGATTTTGGAATCCCGAGAGGTGGCATGCCGCAAAGAGGGGTCTGAGGGGCTTTTTAAAATTGTCTTTGTGTAAATTTTTAAGGGGTTTGGGGAGGGGGTGGGGAGGGAGGGTGATAGGTCAGGCTTGGCACAGGGGCACGAACTGGGAGGTGTGGAGCCGGGTGTGGAGGGGCTTAGTCTAAATAAGGGGTGGGGGGGTTGTGTGGGTTTGGGGGAGAACCCACAGGGGATGGCCAGTCCAGCTGTTAATGGTGCCATAGGAGGTACGGATTCTGGGGGAAAGGGGACTGTTAGAATGCCCTCTATTGAGGGCTTCTCCATCAATATGCTGAGTGGGAGGGGCAGGTATGGCGGGAGCAGGGGGCCGTATCATGTGGTGGGGGCACGCGCTCGCTATCTCCGAGCGATTGCGTGCCCCGGTCCTATTTTGCCACTCTTATCGCATCATCAGATAACCGCCCAGCCGCCCTGTTCAGGGTGACCCGCTCCCTCTCCATCTGGGAGCGCGGGAGGACCCCTTGCAGGGCCGAGCTGAGGACTTTGTACAATATCTGGATGATAAAATAACTCAGATTCGGGAAGACTTGGCCGCTGACTGGGTTAGTTCAGACGAGATGACTGAGGCTCGACTGACTTGAGAGTGTTATCTGGGAGGAGTTTGATCCTGTGGCTCCCGAGGACATGGACAGGATCTTGGGGCGGCTGAACACCACCACATGTTTATTGGACCCGTGTCCCTCCTGGTTGGTGCTGGCTTCCCGGGAGGTTACACGAGGCTGGCTCCAGGGAATTATCAACGCTTCTTTGAGTGAGGGTGTTCTGCCGGCTGCCTTGAAAGAGGCGGTGGTGAGGCCTCTCCTCAAGAAGCCATCCCTGGATCCGGCTGTTTTGGCTAACTATCGTCCAGTCTCCAACCTTCGCTTTATTGCGAAGGTTGTTGAGAGTGTGGTGGCGCGACAGCTTCCCCAGTACCTGGATGAAGCTGTCTATTTGGATCCGCTCCAGTCCGGCTTCAGACCTGGGTACAGCACAGAAACGGCATTGGTCGCGTTGGTGGATGATCTCTGGAGGGCTCGGGATAGGGGTTACTCCTCTATCCTGGTCCTGTTAGACCTCTCAGCGGCTTTTGATACCATCGACCATGGTATCATGTTGCGCCGGCTGGAGGGACTGGAAGTGGGGGCACCGTTTTGCGGTGGTTCTCCTCCTATCTCTCCGACCGGTCGCAATCCGTGTTGACAGGGGGGCAGCGGTCAACCCTGAGGCGCCTTGTTTGTGGGGTGCCACAAGGGTCGGTCCTCTCGCCCCTCCTGTTCAACATTTATGTGAAGCCGCTGGGTGAGATCATCCGTGGTTTTGGGGTGGAGTTCCATCAGTACGCTGATGATACTCAGCTGTACATCTCCACCCCAGACCATCCCAACGATGCCTTGGAAGTGATGTCCCAGTGCCTGGAGGCTGTGCGGGTCTGGATGGGGAGAAACAGGCTTCGACTCAACCCTTCCAAGACCGAGTGGCTGTGGCTGCCGGCGTCCCGGTATAGCCAGCTGATGCCATCGCTGGTTATTGGGGGCGAATCACTGGCCCCCACGGAAGGGGCCCGCAACTTGGGCATCCTCCTGGACGCACGGCTGTCTTTAGAAGGGCATATGATGGCCGTGGCCAGGGGGGCTTTTTATCAGGTTCGCCTGATACGCCAGTTGCGCCCCTTTCTGGATTGGGACTCCCTACGCACAGTCACTCAAGCACTCATCACCTCTCGTCTGGACTATTGTAACGCTCTCTACATGGGGCTCCCCTTGGGGTACACCCGGAGGCTCCAGCTGGTGCAGAATGTGGCTGCGGGGGATCCCATGTGACTCCTCTCCTGCGCGAGCTGCATTGGCTTCCGGTGGACTTCCGGGTGCGCTTCAAGGTGTTGGTGATCACTTTTAAAGCGCTCCATGGCTTAGGGCCAAGGTACTTACGGGACCGCCTTCTGCCATCAATAGCCTCCCACCGGCCAGTTCGCTCCCACAGAGAGGGCCTCCTCAGGGTGCCGTCGGCTAGACAATGCCGGCTGGCGACCCCCAGGAGGAGAGCCTTCTCTGTGGTGGCACCTACCCTTTGGAACAATCTACCCCCAGAGATACGAGTGATCTCCGACCTCCGGACTTTTCGTCGGGCCCTAAAAACTCATCTCTTTCAGTTAGCCGGTCTCTCTTGATTTTATGATTTTATGGTTGATTTTAAATTTTGATATGGATTTTAAATTGATAAATTTTAAACTTTGGGCCAAATTTAATTATTTTAAATCTATTCTTAATCGTACTTTATGTATAAATGTTTTATTTTGGCTGTTCACTGCCCTGAGTCCGAAAGGAGAAGGGCGGTATAGATGATACTCAGCTTTACATCTCCACCCCGGACCAATCCAGTGATGCCCTTTCTGTGATGTCTAAGTGTCTGGAGGCGGTGGGGGTTTGGATGGGTAGGAACAGGCTCAAACTCAACCCCTCCAAGACGGAGTGCCTGTGGATACCGGCATCCCAAGATCTAGTGGCCCCATCACTTTTGATGGGAGGGGAGATGCTCACTCCCTCTGAAAGGTTCACAACCTCGGCGTCCTCCTGGATTCACGGATGTCTTTAGTAGACCATCTGACAGCCGTGTCCAGGGGGGCTTTTGCACAGGTTTGCCTGATGCACCAGTTGCAACCCTACCTAGACAGGGATGCCTTTTGCACAGTCACTCAGGCTCTCGTTATGTCTTGTCTGGACTACTGCAATGCCCTCTACATGGGGCTGCCCTTCGGGTGCACCCGGAGGCTCCAACTGGTCCAGAATGCAGCTGTGTGGGTTATTACGGGAGCTTCCCGATACTCCTGGGTGACACCTCTCCTGAGCAAGCTGCACTGGTTGCCGGTGGTCCTTCAGATCTGCTTCAAGATTTTGGTTTCGACCTATAAAGCCCTTCATGGCATGGGCCCAGGATATTTGCAGGACCACCTCCTACCGGCCTCCCACCGCCTAGTGTGCTTACATAGAGCTGCCCTCCTCCGGGTGCCCTCCAGACAATGTCGGCTGATGGCGCCCAGGATGAGGGCATTCTTTGTGGCTGCACTGACCCTCTGGAACGAGTTACCCACCGAGCTCCAGACAGCCCCTGATCTCTGTTCCTTACGCAAGGACCTGAAGACATGGCTCTTTAAGCAAACTGGCTGAGTCTGTTCTGGGAGTTTTAATTAATTGTGGGTTTTAAACTGAATTTTAATTGTTAATTTTAAATCATATTTATTATCGTTGTTTTTATTGTGATTTTATTGCTGTGAGCCGTCCCGAGTCCTTTGGGAGAAGGGCGGCATATAAATTTTAATAAACTTAAACTTACTGTATATTACATACAGGAAACTTCACAAACCCGAACTTATGAACTGGGTGTACAGTTGGTATTGCTACATGTGTGCAGTGGTGGGTTGCTATCGGTTCACCCCAGATCGGGCGAACCAGTAGCGGTGACAGCGGGAGGCTCCACCCACCCGCCCAGACGCTTCTGCACATGCGTAGAAACTTCTGCACATGCATAGAAGCGTGCGAGCAAACTGGTAGCAACGGGCTTTGAAACCCGCCCCTGCAGGTGTGGTGGATGAAATGACACATGACAACAGATGGAAGCTTTCTACTCTTTTCCTTGGAAGCAGCAAAGAAGTTATAACAGCAGGGATGTTTTTTTTTCTGACCTAATAGATTAAATGCAGATTTATGTAAGCATATTTATCTTGGAGTCCATAATGGGTAGAGAGTAAAAATTGCCATCAAAGCCACCTTCCCCTACTAAAAAAACCTGAGGCTTAATCAGTATAAATACTTTATACCATTATGAAGTATCCCACTGAGTTCTCCGCTGAAGATGGTGATTGCATTAAAGTTCTCCAGATAGTTATATAGGATTTCAGCCTGAATGTCCCACTTCAGTTTGATTTCTGATTAATATCTAATAAGCATAAAACATAATAAATGGTAATTCAAAATAAGCTATTTTAAAGGCAGCGGCAGATAACAACACACTTTTAAATGTTTTTAGAAATTAAGGGAACTAAAATGAACACTCAACCTTGAAAAGCCACCTGCTTTTAGAATACAACTTCATATGCTGGGAAAAGATCTTCTGCATAAGAAACATTTGAAGCGGGAAATTCTGCATCTTTGGCCAGCTATAGAAAAATCTTTCCCTTATGTCACCCAATACCGTTTTTCAAAATGAAAAACTAGAATCACAGGAACATCTTTATATCAATACCAAAAGAACCACTGAGAGAATAAAAGTGAATATTGTAGTAGTATCAAAATATATTGCTGGCTGACAGCTTCCTTTCTTAGAGTTAGGGATAATACTTTGGTCAAAAATAGATAGGGCACAGATTGTTCAGAAATTGAAGGCTTTTCTCATCTCCCCTTCCCAGCACTCATTATTATTATATTCGTTCATATATTTTTTAAAAAAAGGAAAAACAATCAAGTAAATGAAATATAATTGATGCAATCAAATATCAGTGAATAGACAAGAAAGTTACTGAAGTTGTACAGTTAGCGTTCAGAACATCATTGATGAAAAATTAATCATTAAAAAACCAGAATACAGTAGGTAATTTTAACAATAAGAAAATATATTTTTGAATCTCTGAGTAAGTGCCAAGTCTCCACTTAAAAATACAAAAAAGAAAAAGAAAAAAAATCTTTTTTCTGCATTTGGAATGAGATCAGGGCCAAATTACTGATGAATGTGAATGCAAGGGCTATAACCTCAACAAAATTGAACTATCTTCTTATAGAAGTAGTTCCAATTGTCAGCAACCCAGCTAATGCTTTTGCTCGGCTGTCGTTTAAACTTCAAAATATTTAATTTTTAGTTACAGATTTGCCTTTGTTTTGCTGTAACCTTTTTACATTCAATATTCTTTGTATATATTTTTTTACTATCTTACTCTTTAACTGTTATCTTATTGCACACTACAACAATAAACTTACTGACTGACTGAAAATATTACAGGTAAATAGTTTCCTACTTCCCCTCTAACTGATTTTGCCCCATCTCACTTAGATGATGTATTGATATCATTAAACATACCCTTGTTAGCCCCGGAAGGCTTCAAAAATCAAATCTTCTGCCACAAGAGAACTTCACTCTTAAAGTAAAGTAATTGTAAATGAACTCTCCTTTCTAAGGCTATCGTGTATAAAGGAAAATAAAGTTAATTGGTCCAAGGATTTTTCATCAATCTGAAGAAGAGGTCCAAGTAGATACCATGATTGAACATAAGGATTGTGTGTTTCAAAATAGGCTGACTGACTTAGAGAACATATCAGTTGCTTCACATACTTTTTCCGAGACTGTATCACCTTCTGAAAGCTCAGCAAAATTTAGATTTTTTTCCCCTCTTTATTTTCAGAAAATGTTCCAGCGTTATTAGACACACTCTGCAAGCAAGCAGATTGCTTTACAGACTTTCCGGCTTAATTTACTGTAACTTTTCACCTTGCTGCTGACATTACAAAGACTTTCTGTTTGCATGTCACCTTCAACTCTGGAAGAGTTCTGATAACAGCAGTATAATAAAACTGATACAAGGTGATACATGCTGACATATTACTTACTGCACTCGCTTGAAAGGAAGGTAATCTTGAATGTAACATGATGCTTGTCTCCTGAAAAAAGGGGAACTGAAAAAAATCATAAATTCAGTCCAAATCCTTTTCAGTGTCTACCTTCTCAACACCACCTTGTCAACATCAGAATATCATGTCTTGGAGATATGTGTCTGCCTGCTACATGCTTGTGTGTGTGTGCACGCGTGCACGTATATATATATATATATATATATATATATATATATATATATATATATATATATATATATATATATATTGCATTAACCAATTAAAATAAATTGTGTACTGTATTCTACTCACAATATTAATTTATCATCATCTGCATATATCAACCATTTTATGTCTTAGAACCTACTGCCATACAAGAGACACAAACATGCATATGGAGCACTGGTGGGTTGCCCCCAGTTCAGACCGGTTTGCATGAACCAGTAGTAAAACCGGCGGGAGGCCCCGCCCACTGCCCCGGATGTTGTCATCAGAGATCTGCGCATGCGCAGAAGCAAGGCGTGTGCGCGAGCGAAGCAAAGGCACCCGCGCGATCCCATTGCGAAACGGTAGTAAAGGTAAGTAGAACCCACCCCTGATATAGTTGTCCTCTCCTTTTCTTTCTGGACTTTCTAATAAGAAATTAAAGAGAAGAAAACAACCATTTGAATTTACACTTGTGGGTAGAAATAACTACTATGAGTAGCAAAACTGGAAAGAAACCTGAATAGACACAACCATAGTATTCATGAGATGCCATAATGATGTTGCATTGTAGGGAGGGAGGGAGGGAAGAAAGAAGGAATGATCCAATGGAGCATAGGTTATCTAGTGGTTTTTTTAAATCCTGGTTTTGGGGGGTGGAGTGAGAGAGAGGGATAGAAGGAAAAAGAGAGACAGACAGGAGAGAGAATGAACTTGACATCAGATTGAGCTAATAATATTTGTTCAAATTATGGTTTCTAATAATTTTAGTAACAATTCCTGCTACCATAGTTCTGCACTTCCCCGACACATAAATTCTTCAGCTCAAATGTTGGGCAGAAAGTAAAATACTCATTTCCTTTCATGCTCTTTGAGATGTTTTTTTTTCCTCTTGGAATTGTGGAGCTTTTGTTTTTGCTACTAACATACGTATATTCTTGAGCTGCTTTAAAACCTAATAAATCTTCATGTATTAAACAGCTTTTCTTCCTATCTCCTTCAATCTCTTTGATCTAGTCATCCAGGAGTAATCCAGGGCTAATTATAATTTCTGAGCTTCTTTTAGCCTAAAAGGAGCCAATTTATCACAAACTGTTATGAATCTCCATTTAAAATTATCGAGAGTCCAATTACCAACAGAAATAAGGGATATTTCTTTCCAATTAAAATGATTGATTTCACTTAAAAACAAAGTAACATTTCAGTTTTTAATTATGCACCTCCTTATCAAATGTGAAGACATTTTTTTCCACACATTTTATTTAACATTCGAAGAGTGTAATATAACAAACATTAATCATATGCTGATATAATACCAAGCCTAATAATGTTTTCATCTTAATTTGACAGAAACTAATCCATCAAAATATCCTACCATCTTTAATGTTACTTCTAACATTTAATAATTTGGAGGCACAAAATAAGAAATGTGGTGTGGTTTTTTTTTTTTGTTTTGTTTTTTTTTGCCATGTTCAGTCACCTTAAGGTGATATTAAATTCACCTCTCAGATTTAATTTAATGTCAGTGCATCTTGGGTTGACAGACAAGATTAAAGATCTATGCTGTCATGTCTGTTAAAAAATAAAGCTATCTCTAGGAAGACAGTTTAATATCAAACATGTTCATGTTCAGGAATGAGATTACGCATTTCAGATAAATGGATATAACCTTTTAAAATAATGCAAAATAAGGTTCACATAGGAATTTATGTTTCAAAGAAATGAAACTGCATACCTTCAGTCTCCTCAAAACAGAGAATTGCCACATACATCATGAGGCACAAAATC
Organism: Pituophis catenifer annectens; assembly: GCF_029215685.1. Classification (NCBI taxonomy): domain Eukaryota; kingdom Metazoa; phylum Chordata; class Lepidosauria; order Squamata; family Colubridae; genus Pituophis; species Pituophis catenifer. The sequence continues at coordinate 230,140,492 of NW_027256882.1, read as the reverse complement.
AGTGCCTTTGACTCTAATGAAACCATTTTCCTTTGATTTGATAGACAAGAGGCACTTTTGATCACTTCCTATTCCACTAGTCAACATCATTGGCCATTGATGACAGCACCAGTCATATCTTCAGTTGGCACAGAAAAGGGAATTCTTGCTTGTAAAACTTCAAATACACAAGTTTGTTGTGATCAACAGTCTCCAAACAGGGAGCAGTGTAAGTAAGGAGGGATGTTTAATAGACTGGCTTCAGATTGGCAAAGGAATATAATGGGTCATAATCTGTATAATCTTCCCTTAATTTATTCAATATATATAACATACATACATACATACATACATACATACATACATATTCATGAGAAGCCATAATGATGTTGCATTATTGGAGGGAGGGAGGGAGGGAAGGAAGGAGGAACATATGAATATGTATGTATATGTATAATATATACTATACATACATATACATATATACACATACACATATACACATAGTTTTGAAATTGAAGGAAGAAACAATAATTATGTTGACTCAGGCCTGATAGCCAGAAATTCAAATGATTTGAAAGCTCTCGTGATAAAAAAAAATTAAGGGTCAATGTGAAAAACATGGTGCTAAAATTAAATACAAAAGACCAAACTAATGCCAACAGGTAGAACCACCAACCTTACAACTGACAATGAAGATATTAAAGTGATGAATAGTAAAGGAACCAGCCCCCAAGAAATATGTCACAGATTAGCACTTGGCAGAGTAGCCATGAGACTTTGGGGGGCAAAATTCAAATGCCATAATGTGTCTATATATACAAAGATCAGAATCATACCAGCCATGGTATTTCCAGTGACACTCTATGGAAATGAAAGTTGACTTTGAAGAAGCAAGATAGGAAGAATATTGACATTTTTGAACTTTGGTGTTGGAGAAGACTCCAGAGAATACTATGAACAGCAAAGAAAAAAAATGATGGATTACTGAACAAATCAACCCAGAGTTCTTCAAAGTACAAATGACCAGGCTCAAATTATTCTATGTCAGATACATTATGGGAAGACCTCTGGAAAAGGCTACAATGCTGAGAAAGATGGAAGAAAAGAGAACAAGAGGATGACCACCAGCAAGGTGGATGAACTCAGTTACATGGCAATGGGACCTGAAAGAGCAGGTTAGTGACAGATTGTCATGAAGAAAATCTATCCATGTGGTTACCAAGAGCCAAAACCAACTTGATGGTACATACTCAATCAATCAATCAATCAATCAATCAATCAATCAATCTGAGATAGTATCTTCTTAATACAGTTGAATTTTAAATTGCATCAGTCTCAACAAGTATGACCAATTATGAAAACTGTTAAGTCAAAATACTGGAGATGAAGGGTACTTAATTACCTAATTAGTGAAAAATATGGAATAAGATCTAAACTTTCATCCTGCTATATCGGTATCTATACCAATGCTTTTCAGACATTCCTATTACGCTTTGCTATCAATATTTGGCTTTAGCAACTTCCGGTTGACATTGTGGCAAGAACGGTTTGGAAAATAGTGGGCTCCGCCGAGCCTGCAAAATCCAGCCAGCAACTGCTGTGGGGAGACCCTATGGGGTTAAAGCCGCCTTGTAGGGGTGGTGAAGAAAGAAGAGGCGCTATGTGGATCACAAGGAACTCGCAATTTCATCATTAGGTCCGAAGTAAGCTCTTCTGAATGGCAGCAGGAACGACGGTCATTTTTGGCCAGTCGCAAGCTGGGACAACCAGGACCATAAGATTTATGCTGGAGCGGTCCATGGACAGAGCATTGAAGCTGGGTGAGATAACTTCCAACTCTTACTCTAAAGAGTTAAGTGCAAGAATTTCAAAAAATAATTTCCAGGCGTTAAGGAAGCGGCGATTAGAGAAGACTAAAGACTGAAAATTAAGAGACGAAAGAAATGCCCAAAGGAAGCTTTAAAATATAGAAAGCCTAGAAAAAAGCTAAAACAATCTGAAAGGTGATTTTTGGGAGAAACTGTCTTTCTTATTTGTATCTTTAAACCCCCTGGACTTATCGGATAATCAGCTGTTTTTGACATACTTTTAATGTTGGAGCAGGAGAGCCATCTACTGGAAGAAGAGGAGCACTACAGTGTGAGAACTTTCAATGAAAGTGAGGAATGTCTAATACATATAATAGAAGAAAGTAAACAATACCTGGAAAGCGGCCTGATGCTGATTCTATTTTAGAAGACAATTTGGATATTTTGAAACACTTAGGGAGTTTCTTTTCTTTTTTGAAGATTTTTAAGATGAACTAAATTGCAAATTTAAATTGCAAATAACTAAATAAATTTCTATTGAAACTGGCTATTTGATTGTGGATTTGAAAGATTGGAGTAAACCTAGTGGATTAATTTGGATTTGGTTTATTAATGTTATTTAACAGAACACTCTATAAGGCAAAAGAAGAAAGGTGATAGAAGAAAAGAGAAAAGAAGAAAAGTTTTAAAAGACTTTAAAATTTGGACAATTGGGAAGACCAATAACTGGAAAACCAAAAGGCTGTAAAATTTAAAGATTATAAATTTAGGGGATTTGGAAGTATAACTATGGGATTAACTAAATCTTATTAATAATTGGCTCTGTTGGAGGTTTTAAATATTGAGATGTTGGACCATAAAGGTATATTGAGTAATTTTTATCAAATTGTTACAAAATGGATTATCTGGGGATGATAGAGGTATATGAAGAAATAATTTTGATGCTCAAAAGCATGCATGAAACTATAAAGAACAATAAGGAGACAAGGGGATTGTCTAAAGATAAAGATATGAGTGTAGAAGCCTCTCAACAACTGGGGGGGGGATAGATGAATATGATATTCATAAAATAGATAGAAATTAGAAGGAATGGAAGAGAAAAAATCAAAATGAGATGCAGGAAGACAAAGATAATGAAGAGAAAGGATTGATAAGTAGGAATCAAATCGATAATTCCTTAAAAGTTTATAATAGAACAGAGGAAAAAAAGAAAGATCTCTTCCAAAAAAAGAAAGATTTATGGATGGGTGCCCAAATGATACAGCAGAAAGAGACAAAGCATAACCCAAAGGGAATACTCAGTGGGTATAAAAATATCAAAAAAGTTATACAATTCCAAGAGACGGAAATAAAAGGGTGATTAAAATGTCAACAACATTTGGAGGGGGGGAGGAGGAGGAGGAGGAGACTAAATGGCTGAGGAAACTAAATGCTAGATCTCAAATATGGCCCTCTGGTATTTGGGCACTTTGTAACTGGGTGCACAGCCAAAATGTGCTCTTCCTCCTAAAAAAAAAAAAGGTTGGGATTCTCATCCTAAACAAAGTTCAACTTTGTCAGAATAAAACATATTTTTCCATGATCTTTATGAAGTTTAAGAAGTTTTCTAACCAATGCTAATTATCCTACAAGTCTCAAAGAATTTACATTTATCATGTTCTATATTAGAAAAAAATCAAATCACAACAAGCTATTTTAAGTTTTTTTATTATTATTATTTTTTCGATTAATAGTGGAATACAAAAAATAAAACATTGCTATTTTAAAATCAGCACACACACCTTTAAATGGGTACATGGACATCTACTTCAGATCTTATGCCAAGAAATAAACAAGGAATATTATTAAGTATAGTAAAGATGTTTAAATAATGTTAATACTGTACAGAATGGTGCACAATGCAGCTGCTGAATGAATGCTGTGCAATTTTAGTCTTAAACTCAAGGAGCCAATTTTCATTTAAAATGTATTTATCCCATTTGTAAAGTTGACTCATTTCATAGTGACTCTGAGCAACATACAATATTAAAAACAAATTAACAACACTGGGAAAATAAAATTGCATATATCTGGAAAGAGTAAAACCCAACACCGCATCAAAGGAGCCTGCTACTAAATTTAACTCAAAGCTGGGTGAAATACCACATTTGAAGAACCAGGTTTGAACAAGACATATACAAATCTCAAGGAGGGGGATGTTGTTCCAGATGGCAAGCACCACGATATCAGACGATACTTTGTAATAGAAAGACCCAAAGTATATCAACTATCATAATAGGACAGGCAGATACTGTGGAATGATGATGATGATGATGATGATGATGATGATGATGATGATGATGATGATGATTTGAATTTGTATACCACCCTACTCCCGAAGGACTCAGGGCAGTGAACAGCCAAATAAAATACATATAATATATATGGAAGACAGAAGGTCTCTCAAAATGTAATGCTTTTAAATCCAGATGTGATTGGAGAGGTATAACATCTAATGATATAACCATTAAAAATGGTTGGAATTAAGAAAAATATAGCTTACTCTGCAGATGGACACCTTCCCCACCTTCATAGAGTCCTCAATGCTTCTCCCAGGGCACAACATATGGCCTTCTACCCAAATATAATTCTGCACTCATATTGAATGTAATAAAATTCTGCATTCGGTTGGAAGGTCTGTTCCTTGTTTGATAAGCGAAACTGATCAAACAACCAATTTACGATCCTGCTTATAATGTGCTGTTGTTGGTTTTTTAAAAAAAGCAGCTGGGGAGAGTTTGTTCAATGTTATAAATTAACAATATAGTTAATTATGAGATTATAACTGTTTTACTTTTTTTAAGAGAAACATTATTGGACAAGTGAGAGAATTAGATTGAGGGTATAAATATGGAGAATGTATGAAGATCACAATATATGAAGATGGCATTCAAAATTAAAGAATATGAGTTGTTTCACGGGGGTCAATTCTCCTAGATGGAGACCATGCAGGACTGAGGACAGGAACTCTGCAGTGGAAGGGAGTTGGACTAGATGATCTCCATGGATCCTTCCAATCTTTTAAATTTGATTTTGTGAATTAAGTGTGTAGAACTTAAGTGTGTAGAAGCTTACTGCAGTTGCCTTTTCTGAAAAAGCATAATTATACATCTGACCAATTATACATCTGACCAAATAAGGGGAACCTTGGGGTCAGTTTTATAAAAACATGAAAAGTAATTTAATTTAATTTAATTTAATTTAATTTAATTTAATTTAATTTCCAATTTATATACCGCCCTTCTCCCTGAGGACTCAGGGCGGTGTACAGCCAAGATAAAAACATAGAATACAAATATTAAAAAACAGTTAAAAATATATATAAATTTTAGCCTGAAAGTTAAGAAATCACAGACTGATTAAAAGAATTTAAAAATTTCTTAAGCCAACCCGGCTTGCTGGAAAAGATGGGTTTTAAGGGAACGACGGAAGGCATTGAGGTCATGGATTCTCCTAATGTTGACTTCAAAAGGGAAAAGGATAGGAAAAGAATTTTTACTTTTGTGCTGAGAACATAAGATTGCCAAAATGACTTAAGTGTACTATTTTAAAAGTAAAAAAAAAAAAAAAAAACCTCCACCTTGGTGTAGTTAACTATACTTATATAGCTATACACCTATATATAACTATAGCTAACAGTTAGAAAATAACAATTGAGCCAGGCCTTCAATTCATTAGGCATATTGTTTCAAAATATTTGCCAGATTGAGGCCCGTGGTCTGCATAATTGGCAGCAATTTCTTTAGGCACTTTTAGTGATATGCACTTGGAATGATCAGACATTGAAAAAGTGGCCAGCTCAAGCTTATGGCAGTCTTTCTGAAGATTTAATCTTTAAATTAAATAAATCAAGGCAAAAACAAGCGTCAGGGGAAATGTAACAAAGTATACTTAAATATATTTTATACAAGATAGGATTGTGTGTGGCACTGAGACTGTATGTTTCAGAGAATTCTTAGTACCTTATGACCAATATAATCTGTTTAAAAATTAAAATCTTACCAATTCTTTTATGGACCACTGAACAGTCACAGAAACAAGCACTGGTTTTAGGGTGAAATGTGCAGCTTGGGTGCCTTCAAGTAGGCCAAAACTGCTATGCACATTTGACTGGCCAGAAAAAAATATCAACATCTTTGTTTCAAAAATACAATGCCATGGAATATTTTGCATTAACTTTTTTTCTAGTTACTAATTCTTTGCTGGTTTACTTCACAAGCGGTTCACCACAACGCCATCTACTTGAGTTTGTTATGAATGCAGCTTCATGAAGCTTTTCATCAATGTTGCCAGCTTCTCAACATCTTCGATCGTCACCGCATTATACAAAGATGCCCGAATTCCTCCCACAGATCTGAAATATGAAGGAAAATGGGGAGGGGAGAGGAGGGGGGTGCATGGTGACTCGGTTTCACAAAGACATTTATTTCTTGGCAAATGCCAAAATAATTTATTTATACCGAAAGCAGGTTTATTCATCCATGATGACTTTTTACTGTTCTGCGAGAATATAAGCATAAAAGGAACCTCCAAGGCAAACCTTCCAGCAATATGAAACTGGGAAGAAAAACACATACAAGAATGTCCCAAAGGTGCTTTTCCAAAAGGAAATTGGAACTTTCTTGGGTTTTTTCCTTGAAAGCTAAAGAAACTTCTTGGATGAGAAGCAAAACATTTTTAAGGAAAAAGCCAAGAAAGTCCAGTTCCTTTTTGCAAAAGGATTGGACAATCATGACCTGGATGACTGAGAATCTCCACAGACACAACACAGGAATAGAAGAATGGAGAGTGTACATGTAAGGGATATGTCTATAGATGAGTATATATTTTCAACAAGGAACAGCTGAGTACTGGAACTTCAGCTCTATTAGAGAATACATCTGTATCCTAAAACCTAAAGTAATTGTTAAAAATCTCCAGTTGTCGACATTATACAATTATACATTATACAATCACGAGGTCAGAAACAGAAGAGGGTATTTTTCAAGAGGCTCATTTACCTCAGAACAAAACAATTTGTCATTTTAGACTATTGTCAATAAATTCTGACTAAATTCTGCTTTTCCCCTTCTGAATATGTTTCACTGTCCTTAAAGAAAGGATCCTGAATCACCCAGTATGTCTTCAGTATCTGTATTTCATCTTGAAATTATCATATTCATATGATCCAGGACTGTCAAAACTGCTCTGGGAACCAGAAATTATTGCTTGAGTGAAAAAATTATATTTTAAAAAAAGATACATGAGCAAACATTCACTATAACCCTTATTTATATACAACTAAAACTCTTGTGCCTGTTCAACTGTTTGTAACTTTCAACTGGACGAAACAGTGCGTCATAGGTCAACTGGTTTTGAATCAATGTAATTCAAATGAGCTAACTTACAGAATGTGTCCTAAATCCAAGACCATTATTTCTATGGGATTGAAATTTGGGAAAGTTGTGGCTGTTTCAGCACTACCACACTACCATGGTCAGCTGCAGTCATGTGACTGTCATTTCCAATACTGTCTAACAGCTTCCCATAAGTCAATGCGGAAGGCAGTAGGAAGTTTAAACACGGTTATGATTTTCAAGCTCCCTGCCTGCTTCTCACTAGCAAATTCATTGGAGAAGCCAGCAGGAAATTGCAAATCCAAGGCCAGCAGGCAGGAAAATTGCTGCTGGATGCGCAAGAGGTGGGGCAAGGGTCATGGAGGGTGTGAGGAGTGCCAAAGTGATGTGGTGAAGTCAGAGACGGTGCACAAAGGTGTTGCATGAAGAGAGAGCGTATATGGATGTGTAAGTGGCTGGCATAAGCGCAGCAGTACTAAGGGAAAGTGAGTGGCTGGGGAGACTTATCCAAGCAACTTGCAACCTTCCCTGCTGGCTTTTCCACTGACTTTCTCCCTGCAAGCTTATCATAAGCAAATTCAGTGGGGAAGCCAGCAGAAAGTCAGAAATCACTCCCGTTCCCATTCCAATTTTTTGCCCGCCTGTGGTCATTCTATTGAACAATGACACAACTGAAACAATCACCCAATAGGTTTCAGGTTGTCTACTATGTTACATTTTTGTCCATTAATTCTGAAAACAGAAGGTATTTATCATTCTTGAATGAATATGCGTAGATGCATCCACACATATATGTGTAACAGTAGTGGATTGCTCCTAGTTCTGTCCGGTTCTTTAGAACTGGTAGTAAAAGTGGTGAGAGGCTCCGTCCACCTGCCTGGATATCATAATTGATGATCTGTTCATGCGCAGAAGTGTGCGCGGGTGCATGAGCGAAGTGAGAGTATGAGCTCCCGTGGCGAACCAGTAGTAAAGATAAGTAGAACCCACCCCTGATGTATAAACCACAAGCTCAAGACTCATTTTATTCAGACATATCCTAAAAAGACCTGAGACAAAAAAAAGTTTTAAACAAATCTCTGTCTTACCTGTGACCTTTCAGGGATATCATGTTGTTTTCTACAGCTTTTTCAAGGAATTCTTTTTCTAGAGCTTCATCACCCTTAATGCTGCCAATCCGGAAGGGAACATTCATTCTGCTTCTGCTCTTTTTTTCCACGGGGCATCTGTAAATGTCACAGATGTAGAAGCTATTACCGCCTCACTCTTATTGATTTTGTATATATATATATATATATATATATATATATATATATATATATATATATATATATATATATATATATATATGTTGATGTATTGAATTATTAGTGAGCTAGTTATGTTTCTAAATAGCATGGTATTTGTTCTGTCACAGTCGCTGCTTTTCTCTGCAAAGATCTATTCCAGAGATAATGACATGGCATTTGAAAACTCTGCTCAACAAAAGGACTTTTTCCAGCAGTTTTCTCCAATTTGGTGTCCACTTGATATGCTGGAGGTCAACTTTCATTATTCTTAGCCAGCCCAACCAGATAAGCACTTCTCATGCAGAGGACATACGTGATCATTATGCACACCAGCTTGCATTGCACTGAACACTTAACATGTTGCGAATCAGAGTCAAAGGCTAATTAATGTGAACAGTCCTTAATTTTTCTTTTAAAAAATCATTAAGCCTTTGAAGCTTTTCTTGAACTAAAGCATAATTCTCATTAGTTAATGTAAGAGCCCTGAGAGACCAGAAGAGAGAGACTAGACTGAGTCCTACTGATTTTCCCCAGTGTCTAATTTGAAGCAGCGTATCACCTCTGGCTCCAAGAGCAGTATATATAAATGTCATGGCAATTGCCATAAATTCTTGGATTCACGCATGCTCTTAAAGAGATAATTGTTTTATAAGCACCAAACAGTAATTAGTAACTAAATTAGAGGCGTAACATTTTTAAAAAGTGGCAACAATTATTTGAAAAACTGTAATCTCTCTAGTCCTTCCAAATATAAGCTTCAACTAGATTTCCTCACCTAAATAAAAAGGAGGAGGCACTCTATAGGTCCGTGATGGTGAATTTATGGTACACGTGCCAGAAGTGGCACGCAGAGCCACCTCTCCAGGCACACAAGCCATTGCTCATTGCTCTTCTGGGTTGTGGCGCGCCGGCCAGCTGGTCTTCATATGTGCGGGAATGCCAGAAACTGGAAGAGCAGCTGCCTGGTGCATGCGCGCACCAGGAAGATGATCTTCCAGTTTCTGGCGCACGCATGCACACTAGCCAGAAATTCTTCAGGTGTGCATGCACGCCAGAAATTAGAAAACCAGGTGGCTGGCGCGCATGCACATGTTGGAAACCAGAAGATCATTTTCCTGGCATGCACATGCACACTGGGCGGCTGTTCTTCCGGTTTCTGGCATGCACAAGCTCCCGTTTCAGTACTTGGTGTCAAAAATATTCGCCAACACTGGTATAGGTGGAAGGACAAGGCCGAATGGCTTAAGCCATAATACTTTCTTGAGACATGATTATGCTTTGTCTTCAGCTCAATATGTTCAATTTAGAATGAATTTTAAATTTTAAATTGTACCTAAAGCAACCAACAAACCAAGCATCGAACTGGTAACTGTAAGGCATGCAGAGTTACCCTATGGTAAGATCAGTGGCCAATACATTTTATAAATAAATAAAAATAAATAAAATATCCCTACAATTAGTGCAATGTGTTAAGCCCAAGACCCTGAAGTTTATCCTTAGACAATCCGTAAGAAACTGTTGTTTTAACTGTTCGTTTTACCACATTTCAGAATAAAGATGCTAAAAAAATGAGATGGGAAACAGGCTTGAGAATAAACTGACTCCAAGATGGGAGAGCAACAAGCAAATTTCACTTGAAGATGGCTGATATTGAAATGTGTTTGAACATTAGTATTCAGCATTAATATACTTGAACATGGGCGATTTTCTTTAGTGAAAATTTAGTTTTTAATTTTACGTCTTGATCGGAAACTTGGAGAAAAAATATTTTACCTGCCAGATACCATAGCCTGAAAAAAATGGAACACCCCCCCACCGGACCATGACACTGTGGTGAAAGCTGAAGTTTCCTAGAGAAATAATGAGATAGTGGATTTCTTCCTCTTCAGAGATCCAACTGATAGAACCGGAAGTGGAAGCTGCCAATTACTGCTCCTGCTGTTCCTCTACACTTGGCAGAGCAAATCCTCTGTCACCTGTAGTCGAACATATGTCTGGGTTCATACATTGCACTAAGCCATCGTAAATTTTAATATGTTGTTTGCGAACCATTTCAAGAAATGTTTCAGGACAGTTTATTAAAAGTTCGAGAAAGTTTATTAGGATTGAGAAGAGATCCAGATTTGAAGGGGAAAGGTGATTCAAGGTACATACCTCACACCTGTCAGCCTCTCCTTAAATGAAATAATCGTTTCCTGGGTTGTACAAGCTTTATGGAATAAACACTCCATTTAGTCCAATCATTGCTTTCCTTTTAAAATCTGGCTTTCTGCACAAACTTTATATTTATGGATTAGCATGTTCTGCGCATCCGGCCAATTGTGATTCTTCAATCATGGTTTAAATGCAACATGTTAACCCACCTCTACATTATACAGTAACTATTCCACACATATTTTGCATATTAATTGAAGAAAAGAGGCAACTGAACGGTGAAGCACATTGTTCATCTGCAAGCCTACTTGTCAACTTGTTATTTTACTCTTGAACTATATTCCCTTCTTTTGCCAAACGGTAGGTCAAACTATAAAAGCGACCAAACTTGATATTAGGACTCATTTGTTTACTTTAAAAGTATTTATCTTTTTCTGACCCTTCCTACATCAGACAAAAGTTTTAAATATGTTTCCAAAATATTTCTGCTTTGCACAGTAATGTTTCATGTGCCATTTTCTTCTGTTTGCTATAGTCTTTCTTTTGTGTTTATTGAAAAGGACGCACATAGCCTCTGATGTGATCATTAACCTCTTTGCTTGCTTCTAACATGTGGAAAAGTTTCAGTGGCAATTTTAAGGGAGTTAATTCCCTCTTTCTTGACATGAACAGATATATTCGGGCATCAAGCCATGCCTTACTATAAGCCCCTTTCTTTACAGTACTTACGCATAGAATCCATTAGATTTGTCGATAATATCATAAATCATTTGTGATTTAATTTGGCTGAGTTTATCCATAGCCGTAACACCACCATTGTTTTTTATCCACTCCAAGACCAAGCCCATGATATAGATACTGGAAGAAAGAAGAAAAGACACCAATTACTCATTCAACAAATTCTGCTTCTCCAATATAAAATATTAGGCTTAGGAAAGCTAGCATAGAATTGACTCAAAACTATGGAGATTTGAAAGAGCAGGAAAAAGAAAATCTCTAACTGTATATCAAAAGAAATTTCCATCATTGGAAATAACCTCATTGGATAATTTTCTGTCATAGAAATTATGGTGAAAACATCTATGTGGAATATTAGTCCCTTTTATGGCCCCCAAAGTGCATAAAACTTTGGTCGCCACGATGTAAAAAAATGTGGAGACTCTAGAAAGAGTGCAGAGAAGAGCAACAAAGATGATTAAGGGACTGGAGGCTAAAACATATGAAGATCTCAGGAGCTGTCACAAAGAAGACAGAGTCAAGCTATTCTCCAAAGCACCTGAGGGTAAGACAAGAAGCAACGGGTGGAAACTAATCAAGGAGAGAAGCAACTTAGAACTAAGGAGAAATTTCCTGATAGTTAGAACAATTAATCAGTGGAACAACTTGCCTCCAGAAGTTGTGAATGCTCCAACACTGGAAGTTTTTAAGATGATGTTGGATAACCATTTGTCTGAAGTGGTGTAGGGTTTCCTGCCTAAGCAGGCGTTTGGACTAGAAGACTTCCAAGGTCCCTTCCAATTCTGTTACTCTATTCTATTCTAAAACCAAAATCTTTGTCCATTTAGTTGCTGTTGCATTTTGAGAACATCTAAAATTTACAGACATCTATTTTGCCTTTGAAAACTCCTGAACACCCTCCTCAAATACACTTTGACCAAACTCATTTTTGGAGAAGACCCTTTACGTGCAGCAGAAAACCTGACGTGATCTTTAAGTCAATGGAAATTGCACTCTCCTGGTAAAATTGCAAGGAAAAGAAATTTTCTGCAAGTGTGGAACATTTAATCTCAGTTCAAACAGAGGAAAGGGAGAGGAATTCGCTAAAAATTGCTGGTGTTATGCATGTAATATCCCCACCTATCCATTCCATCCGCTTCTTTCATGCATATACTGTAGCATGTTTTTGCAAAGCTACTTGCAACAACAATTACTAGAACACAGTAGCTTTCATACATTTGTTCGCTAGCATTTTCAAAGAAAGTTATTGCCTAGAAATGAAAGCACAAAATGCAAGCAATTCGCTTAGTGTGATTTTAGCGATGAAATTGCTGAAGCAGGGACCTTTCTTGTGGATTCTGTTTTGCATAATAATAAATTGTGTGCACGTTTGCAATGCTTCCAAAAGGTTTTCTTTTGCTATAGTGTTTAATGAATACTTCAAAAGCTATTAGACCAGCATTCTCCAATCTTGGGTGCTTCAGAGGTTGGAATTGCCTTCAAATATTAGCACAGTCTCAGAATTTTCACACAATATGTGACCTTTGAATTTGTCTTAAAAGAGCATAAGAAGCCTCCATTCTAAATGCTTTTAATTCATTTGCAGGTAAACTTTCATACATTTCTGAGCAACAATGCAAGAGGCTGAAACCAAATGATATTTACCACAATCACTAGTATGACTATTCTACACTAGAGTTTCAAACAATTTCAAGTACTCACAAAATCTCTCAACAATCCTTTCAACCCACTTTAAAAGATATGTATTATCCCCTTGCCAAGGTTAACAGTATTCAAAGCCTCTGAATACATTCAGGGCCACGGAAGGCTTTTAACCAAAATACTCCAGCTTCCTAGCTACTATGAGAAGTATTATGTTCACTGAACTTGAGGGGTATTATTATAAATCAACAGTCTTGGGACCAAACTATTGTCCAGCACTTAACAGTATTAAAGCCAACAGTGTCTTCAGTCTTTCAGTGGCCAGTATAGTCTTACAACTGGCCCAGTCTTTAGAAGCTCAAAAGTTACAATTCTTCACAGAGCAGGTGTACACTAGTCCCTGTAAAACTGGTCTCAGAGAATGTGGCCTTTTTCACAGTGAATGCTCCAAAGAAAGGCTTTGTGAAACAATGTTTAAACTAAATATTTTTTTAAAAAAAGCATTACAACAACAAGAAAAACTGTGGCAAAAGAAAGCAAAGATAGTACCAACAGTAATAGGTGCCTTGGGTGCAATTCCAAAACATCTGGAGCACCACTTGAACACCGACGGCATTGACAAAACCACCATCGGTCAATTGCAAAAGGCAGCTTTATTAGGAGCAGCTTACATTCTGCAAGGACACCTTTTATACTATCAAACAACATCTGCCTATCCCATGCCCATGGAAAAGGCTCGATAGGTGGATAAAAATGCCAAATACGGTCTAAACATCTGGTTTATTATGTGACCAGCAGTAATAGTTTATTAGTGTTCATTAAACTTGCATGCTGCCCAACTCTCAACAACTCTGAATGCCTGAAACCATGTAAAAATGTATGAGAAGAGAAATATTGCTCTCCCCTAAGATTTTGCTGGCCTTTTGGCTTTTTATTGGCAGAATATAATCTACAAACATTGATGACAGCATTCAGTTCATGAGCACTTTTTTTCCTGCCTCCCTGTGCACTCTTGCCAAGTCAGATTTGGCCAATGTAGAATCCTTTCTCCTGAGCTGAATTTCAACTAAGCTTCCCTATTCCCTAAGCAGATGGGAGGGAGGAGGAGGAAGAGGGGGTAGAGAAGTATAACTGAATGACCCACTTTAAAGCCACACTGCCAGTTTCAGTGCTGTCCCTAAAGCAGGTTTAGTCATAGATTTAAATATCAGGCAAATCCTTGTAGCTAGGAAATGAGATTTCTTCTGGGGAAAAAAGGTTATTAATATCTACCCAGAAGATTAATGTCAGGAAGGCAAGTCCGCTATTGACAGGAAGTTAAAATGATCCACACTGCAGGAATTTAATTCAGCGCATCAGTCTGCCAACTCTTGAACATTTAATTCAGGATCTTGGCAACCCATGCTGTCACTAAAAAGGAAGAAAAGTAGTAGGCAGTATTGAAAATATAGCCAATCTCTAGCAACACACACACAGCACAGTGAGTTTGATTTTAAAAATAAACTTGGAATACACATACCCAGCCAACTTACAGGTTAATAATTATCATACTAGTACATGGCATGTTCTGCAAATATGCTAGTACTATTATATATCTGTGACCAAAATCTTTACCAAATACATTGAGCTTAGAAATTTGAAGCTGATCAGCCCCAGAAGAAAGAGAGGGCTGTCCTACTATATTATGTAGCACAAAGAACTGACTGTTCTAGAGTTAACATTTCTTGCAGCACTCAAATTTTCCAAAATGTTCTTCAAAAGGTTTAAGGTTTTCCCTCAAGAGTAATCTTAGCACAATAAGTTTTGTGTGCTGGTACTAAATGGACTAGATAGGACAATACATCCAACATTCACCAATGGCCAAAAGGAAAACACTAAGCCAGGCTTTACTTGAAATTTGGGGCCACCAGAAAAAATTACTTCCCTTCCCCTTCCCTCCATTTCTTGATAAATCTAGATGAGGAGAAGAAATCTGGCACCATAAAGTCTAAAGCTACTGTATATATAGGCTCAGAAAGAATGTAGTCCAATTCTTTGGAGATTACCAAGTTACTTGATCTTTGGTTTAGTTAAAGCGAAGCTCTACTTATAATGCCATTGGATCCAGAGTTAATGGAACAGGCAGCCACTGTCATATTTGTTTGCTTGCTGGATTCATATCTCAACATTTCATTCAGGAGCTCAAGTTGGGATATATAGTACTGCCACCTGCTTTATGTCACTACAGCCAATCCTATGAGATAGAAAGTGACTGGCTCAAAGTTCACTCAGTGAGCATCTATTTCAACCAGGTGTTTGTAGGTGACATATAGAAGAGTATGATGTGGAAGGAGATACCCAGTCAAAGTAACGCCTGGGTTGGTTCTGAATACCTCTTGGTCTCTTTCAATACATTGTTGGGCAATAGTCAAAAGGGAACAACCACAAATAAGCTTCATTTAGGATTCTGTTTGCAATCATTGCATTCCTATTCAGATATTAAGTGTCCTCATATAATCTGAGCATGAGAAAGAGGAGATGCAGTATAACAATTAGTTCAAAATTGTCTTGGGACCTCAGAAGATTGAAGAACCTGCTGTATTTTAGAAGCCCTCCCAACTCAGAAGTTGATGTCACATACATTCTCCAACTTCTCTTGAAGTTGTTAGTCCTTTCCACTAATAATCAAAAAGTAAGTCAATTGTAAGAAACTTCTAAGTAATTAGTAGAATGAAATTAATATTAACTTTAGCAAAAGTACCTGTAGCATGGAGGTGTGTTGTATAATGAAGAGTTTTCTACTTGCACTTTGTAGTCCAACACAATGGGGCACTCTTTCAGAGTATACCCGAGTAAATCCTCACGCACTATTACCACTGTGACTCCGGCACAGCCAATATTTTTTTGGGCACCAGCAAAAATGACACCAAACTTATCATTGGGGGAAAAAATAAAAAGAAGATACATTACATTCATGAGTGCATTTGAAAAACATTTATACAGTTCTAACTGCTCCATTAATACATGGAACATATTCAAGTTTGTAAATTGAACATGATGAGCCCTCAGTAAGAGTAGCGGAGGCATTGGCCCTGGTGACCTTAAATTTGAGATCATTACGTATTGCAAAATGCCTTTTGGAAAGTTACCTTTGAAACATCCACTGGCCTGGAGAGGAAGTTTGATGACATATCACAAACTAAAACTGCTTTTCCAACATCAGGTACAAAGTCAAACTCCACACCATGAACAGTCTCGTTAGCACAATAATAGATATAAGAGGAATCGGGATTAAGGTTCCAGGTGCTTGAGTCAGGGATTTCTGAAAAAGATAAGATGATGGAAAACAATGGTGTGGTTTTTTTTAATTTCAGCCTGTTGGTTGCATTGATATGCCAGGAATGATGACTGTCAAAGGTCAAATGCACTGCCAGCAAAGTAATCTCCTACTTCAGCAAGGAACGTGTTTTTTTAAAAAAAAAAAAAATATGTAAGCCTCTACAACCTTGTGCAACTACTTGGAGAAAGCAGAGTCTGATAAACTGGGAGAGGAAAATCCACTTGATATGGAAAGAAAATAATTGACTAGCAATCAAAGTAAGTTTCAGTTTCAAAATATTTGGGCATTTAAAGGAACATACTTTTTTTAAATACAAAAGCTCCATGTGTGCAACTTACCTGGTATTTCACTCTAGGTTTGAATGTTAATTCTTATTTTGAAAATCATTCAGAAGACATTTTTCAAACTTTACATGGGTAAACTATTTCTGCTACTCATTAAAGTAGCCTGTTTTTTTTTTTAAGCCTCTGCATGATCCTGAAAAAAGATTGCAGCTACTGCAAGAATTGCTGTAACTTGAGCCAACTTTTGAAAGCAGTCATACTTTCTAAAGCTCACACAGCAGCCTTAAAAAAAAAAAGGTGGGCTGCTTTAATGAACAGTAGAGAAGTGCTCTGCTGAAAATTTCTTCTAAATTTTTGAAGCAAGTAAATTAATCGTCAATTTCTTCTCCAAACGTAGACTATTAATGCTCCTGAATATCAGCAGAATCTTTATAAATAATCATAAAATATGACAATTATGACTTTATACTTTCTCTCTCTCACACACACATACCAAAATTGTTCACCTATTTACTTTGAAATCCATGAATTCCTCATGATTGCCATCTCCCTGCCATCTCAGTCAGGGAATGAGCAAAGGTTGCTGGTTTGCATCAGATTCAAGACACAGAAGCAAATATTCAATACCTAATATTTGCAGTAGCTAAAGAAACCAACTTTGAAACACTGCAGCGAATCCAGAGTAACACAATCCATCTTTTAGAATAGAAAGATGATGGTATGTGTCCACTAGCTCAGTGACAGGAAACTAAAGACCTTTCAGATATTTTAAATTTCTATCAGTCAGTCAATGAGGGGGGCGGAGGGAATGGTTTTATGTGCACATCCGCCATTTGTGCAAATGGAGCTTAATGCACTCACTCGCCACTTGCATGGTCTAGTTCCCAATGGGCTACAGACCAGGTCCAGGTGATTTAGCAGTTTCACAAAGTTGGACACCAACTGAGCTAGTCTAGTCATGATGGAGTCAACATCATACTTGGTTAGTGGAAGAAGCCTGATCCTGTACCTCCTGATGAAGTAAACAGCATCTTTGAGACTGTCAACCTGGTCATTTGTTTGTTAGATTCTTGTCTATCCTGAGTGCTGAAGTCCTCCCAGGAGATTGCATGTGGTTAGTTCCATGCAGTGATATCAGCCTCTTTGGGTATATGTGTGCTTCCACTGTTGTGCCACCTCTTTAAGAGGCCATCGCTTAACCCAATTGCTCTAGACAATTTTTGTCCAGCCTCCAACCTCCCCTTTCTGTGGAAGTTTATTAAAAAGGTTGCAGTTGTAGAGGGCTCTGGAAGAAACAGATTATCTGGATCTTTTGTAAATGGGTTTTATGCCTAGGCACAATATTTCACCAACATTGATGGCACTTCTCAGGGATATACAGCAGTGCCAGAAAAGGGATGATGCCGCTAACCTAGCCTTCCTTGAACTCTCAGTGACTTTTAATGCCATCAATCATAGCATCCTTTTGGACCAGTTGAAGAGAACTGTAGTAGGGAGGAATAAGTGCAGAGAGATACAGGCATAGGAAAGTTGCATATGTACATGCTTCTATAATGTGAAGACTATCAAACAATAGAAAGAAAACAACCTAGTATTTATTTTCATGCAAATAAGTTAACTTACTTGTGTAACTTGAAAGCTTGGGATGCACAAGGTTCACCTTTGCATATTTCTCTGCCTCCTTTGCTGCTTTGGCTGACCAACCTCCCGTAACCACGTAATCGGCACACCTGGCTTCTTTAAGCCCAATGAGATTAAGTGGAATGCCACTGAATTGGCCAGATCCACCACCTTGGAGAAATATCACTTTGTAATTGTCTGGTATATTGCTGTGCAAAACAGAAGAAAGGGTTTGTAGGGAAGGGAGCGATAATTCATTCATTATGCCTGGTAAAAACAGCATCTAGGTAGAGAAAACTTTACATTACGTTACATGTACAACACATTACATTACAATATATTAATGTTTATTTAGAAATAATCACCCCAAATGGTGGCTCAAATGCATAATCTTCTTCTGCCAGAGTGATAAATACCATTTGTAAAGTATAATGCATATATTTGCTCATATTTAAAAACTTGAAGTATCTTGATAATCTATGAGCTTTATTCTGTTTTATTTTTTTGTCGGCAGAATGCATAACTATTCTGCTTCCCAAAATGCCAGAATTGAATTTTTAAAAAGTCTCAATATTGGATTAATAAGATTTAATTAGCTCTCCTAAAGAGAGATCTTCAAGAAATCAGAACCAATTTTATCAATTGCTCCAATCTAGATACATCACATGCCATCCAGTTTGGAATATGCAAGGTGACAATGTTGAAATCATGCCAGCTCCAAGTAGATGCCACATGCAGACATGTTTGGTAGAATCTGGTCTTCACAAAAGACAAAAACTGGCAAAAGCAGCCCTTGTTGTGACTGAAAGAATGTAGAGGGATGCTCCTAAAACTTCAAGGCAATTTTTTAGCCTCTGTTGAAATTAAAGTATGAATATGCCATCTCTGGAATATATTCTGAGTGGCATGCTCAACTATTGGCAGCAACTGTGTTAAGAATGAATCAAAACCCAGTACAGCATATGCCGCAGATTGAGGCCTTATTAAAAATGTATATATTCTGCCCTTATTAGCACTCAGGAGCTCCATATGGCAGAAGGAGACATAATGGAAAGTGAAAATATTCCCAATCATGTTATAAGGTAGTCCAGAAAACAAACAGTGTGAAACTCTTGATTTCCTTCCCCCCAATACATTTTCCTATGCATACTAAACTTTATCAAATAGTTGTATCAACTTTTGCAGAGCAATGTTGTGCTTCAGTCCCTCATAAGTATTTAATAATACACTTCAATGAAAAAGAGTCAAATCATTCTGATTGTCAGAATAATGTCACATAGCAAAGAGGATCTGCCTTTCTATGAAATTACCCATTACAATAATTCTCAGGACAATTGACAGCTACATCCTCTTCGCAAACCTAGCAGAAAAAGGATTTTAAAATCCACTCACCGATTCTCTACTTTAAATTACCCTCTTCCCAATAGTTAATATATTTGTTTAAAAGACTGCATTGGATCTAATTAGTTAAATTTAAATCCTGTTTAGATCAGTCTGAAAAATGCCAACCTGATTTTAACAATGGCTAAATGCAAAGAGTTTTGTTGAGATTCAACCATTAATGTTAAGTACTATTATAGACATTATATGTAACACATGGCTGTTACAAGCTATCATAAAACAGAAATGATAAAAGAACCTTCCTGAAAAAAATGCATAACAATCCATGCCAAAAACAAATCACAAAGTGTCCCATTTTATCTCTGCAGTAATAAACCATACACAGATAATGTTTCATTGAAACATCATAAATATACTATACATTCAAAGGAAAAACATATATTGCAGGCACAGTATTTTCAGAAGTCAAGCTTTTAATGGCGTGAATAAACAGGATAACTCACAGGAGTTCACGTAAGCAGTTTTCAGCAGCTTTGATTATTTTTGAAAAATCAGATGTTCTGTGACTCATTTCTAGAGAAAGGAAATCAAAAACATCATGTTATAAAAACAAACATACCGTAGCTTTTCAAATGTTTGCATTTTAACTTGGCTTTCTTCAGGCAGCTTAAAAAGCACCTAAGAAACTGTAAACAGAGCAGACTAATTAGTTTGCTAAACTCCACAAGGGTGTCATGGATAAATGGAGCTTAGGCCCAAATGAGGAATTATCTATCACATGCGCCAGTGAGCACATTCTACTTACGTATCATATTTCATATACTCAATAGAGGCAAAAGAACTAAGGCTGTAAAAATGGGGCGCATAGATCAGCTCCCGCCACTGAAATGACTTTCAGACACCAGAATGCACGGACATTCCCATGCTCATCACGTGATAAAGAATAAGAATAATATAGTGAAATACAATAAATTTTCTTGGTTCAGAAGAAAGAGCTGAAGCACTTGGAACCTCAATTCATTTCATTAGAGAACTTAAATGGGGAATAATAACAAGGGTTGGCATTATATACTAGTGTGGGAAAGCTGCAACAGGACCAAAACAATTCGATTACTGCTCGATCTCTCTAAAGATCAAATATTTTTCTTTTCTTTTTTTTTTTTTTTGTCCTAGCATTTTTCCACAAGCACAAGGTCACCTTTTTTGGGTCAACCAACAGAGTTGGAAGGGACCTGGGAGGTCTTCTAGTCCATCCTCTGGCTCAAGCAGGAGACCCTATACCATTCCAGACAAGTAGCTATCCAGTCATTTTAAAAGCCTCCGGTGATGGAGCATCACAACTTCTGAAGGCAAACTGTTCCACTGGTTAATTGTTCTCACACTTAAGATATTTCTCTTTAATTCTAGGTTGCTTCTCTCCTCGCTTAGTTTCTATTCATTATTTCTTATCTTGTCTTCTCGTGCTTTGGAAAATAGGTTGACCCCCTGTTCTTTGTGGCAGTTGTTTCCCTACATTTTTATTTTTGGTAACACCCCAAATAAAGATGAGTTCCTTACCAAGGACGCTAATACCAAGGCCTTTGTAATCCACCAATTCTTTCTGGGCTTCCAATAATACCTGAAAAAAAATTTGACATAATTATGCTCATGTCAGGCAAATCGTATGTTCTATATAGAGATAAAGTCACTTAGATTCATTATTGTTTGCACCTTTACATGTATGCTTTAACATTTATCCAAGAGTAAGTAGTATAATTCTACCAAGATCCTAGACAGGTATTGCCTCATTTGAGTGGTACAGCTCTGGGTGTTTCTATCAGCTGAGATGCCAAAGTTTGGTCCCAAGAGCTTCCATGTTGTGAAGTACCGGTATGTGCTTTGTAATACTGAGTAATCTTCTAGGCTTATTTTATCTGGCCTGCAAAAATCCAGAGGACCACTGGAGGGCAATGAGGAGATGGCAAACTCTTGATCTTTGTTGCCAACTACTGGTCATCTGAAGTTTTACAGTCTGCCATAATAAAACTACTATAACTGTACAATAATATGGATTCTAAGAGGAAAAATAATTTGAAGGATGCATTGGCCTGCATGTTGCATTTAATCAACTTAACTCAAATGGATCGTAAGTCTTTTCCTAGGATTACCTACACAATCCACCTCTTCTTCAAATTTGGATTACTCTGTCTTCTTTTCACATTCCAATATCTATTAGATTCTAAGATATTCTGGATTATTTAATTTTTTATTATTTTAAATGAGAGTCACTTTGGGAAATCTTTGCCTGAAAGACTCACCAACACAAAAATGTCATTTAGATTTTACAAGTAACACATGGATTTATTACCCAATTGAATCATAGGCCATCTGTAACTATTTAAATATAAAATCTGTTTTGAAAGCTGGAATTCCCAACAAGATGCCAAGAGATGCCAGTTTGCTGTATATACTTTCTGGAGGACTTTGCCAGGTTTTCATTCACAGCTGACATTTTATCCTTTTTATAAATAATAATAATAATAATAATAATAATAATAATAATGGGAAACTGGCATCCTGCAAAGTAAAGCATCAGCTTTCACCATCTTTATTTCCAAGATTATATCTAGACATAAACATTATTTTGGTTATACATTTTCTTAAGAAGTACAAAAAAATAAGCAGCTGCAACCCAGCAATTATTTTTGAAGTATCCCTACTGCCAGAAAAAAAGATTTTAAGAAAGAAAGCAGATGGATTTACCCCTCAATCTCTAGTACTAATGAAAATGATAAAAGTACATTTTTCCCCCACACTTCCCCCCTAACAGTTTTTATATTTGGATTTTATTTGTATTGATGTTGTTTTGTTAATAATTTATATTTTATTTACTATTGTAAGCTACCTTTGTCCAACAGAAAGAAAGGTAGGGTATAAATACCATAATAAATAAATAATAGAACAGCAAACAAAACAAGAGCGAGAAGTGGCCAGGAGTTTGTATAAACTAGTGTTTTATAACTGATGAGGACTTCTGTAACAATTATTCTGTAATTGGACAAGCCCACAATTGCAATTGACATGCTGCAAAAGTTCAAACATGTGAACAAAAATTCCGTGAGTGTCTAGCAGCCCAAACAGACCCATGTTCTAAAGTTTAGCAGACCACAGTAAAATCCTCATTTACACTTTTTACACCACTTTCATTTACATCCACATCTTGGATAAGTAATTCACAAAACAACTTTTATCATTTATTCTTCTTTTTTAGAACATAAAAAAAGAATCATTCTCTGTTTTGTTTCATTAAACTGTAAAGGGTTTTCTAGATCTTCAAAGTTTGCACACTTTTGAGTTACTATGACTTGCCAGCTCTGATAATGGGATCATCAGCTATAGATTTGGGCTCCCTGAAGATATTATCCTTTGGGTCGGCCTATTAAATTAACCATTTAGGCTGCCATTTTCAGAAAACTATCTATCCATCCATCCATCCATCCATCCATCCATCCATCCATCCATCCAAATCTAACTAAGAAATAAAGATGCCTTTATACAGCCGATTTCACTAGTGCCTTCAGGTGTAAATCTTACTAAACATCAAATCTGATAAAAAGTTCAGCTAGTTCTACTCTATTTCTGAAATAAGGCTCCGATACAGTAATCCTTACTAGCTATCCCAAAGCAAAGGTGGGTTTCAGCAGGTTCTGACCAGTTCTGGAGAACCAGTAGTGGAAATTTTGAGTACTTAGGAGAACCGGTAGTAAAAATTCTGACTGGCCCCACCCCATCTATTCTCTGCCTCCCAAGTCCCAGCTGATTGGGAGGAAATGGGGATTTTGCAGTAACCTTCCCCTGCCATGCTCACCAAGCCACGCCCACCAAGCCATGCTACATCCACCAAGCCACACCCACAGAACCAGTAGTAAAAAAATTTGAAACCCACCACTGTCCCAAAGGTGCTTTTCAAAAGGCAACTGGACTTCTTTGGTTTTTTCCTTGAAAATGTTTTGCTTAGCTTCTTCAGTTCTGACTGAATGGTGGGGAAATGGTAGGATTTAGATTCCTTGCATTGTTAGCACCAGGGGTGGTATGCACTTACCTTCGCTACCTGTTCGCAAATGTGAGCATTGAATCGGATGAATGCCACCACTGGTTAGCACTTAGGGTTTTGTCAGCACTCTGCTCCGTTGTTTAGGCCACTTGGGGTTTTATCTGTACCCTCAAGGTCACCTGAATCAGAGTTACAAATGGGTATGGAGTGCTGAAAGGACTATGTTGTAGACAAGAGATAGGTGGTATTGTATCCCTCCCCCTCTGTTAAGAGAGGGCTGTTCAGTTTTAACATTGGTGGGCTCTTTGACCCCTCTCAAACCAGTGATCCTCTTTGTCCAGGATGTGGAATTTGATGTCTTTAAAAGATGATTCAGGTTACCTGGATGTACAGATAAACTCCCAAGTGGCCCTAACAACTCTAAGAGTGCTTTGCAGTTGACTGCAAAGAATATAAATCCTTCCATTCCCCACCATTCAGTCAGAACTAAAAAAGCTTTCTGGATGAGAAATGAAACGTTGTCAAGGGAAAAAAACAAAAAAGTCCAGTTGCCTTTTGAAAAGCACTTTGGGACAACCATGATCTGGATGATTGAGACTCTCCATAGATACTCCTTACAAGCTGCTTCACATAGAAAATTGTTTCTTTTAAAAGGGAGGGGGGTATGTCCCAGATAAAATGTTAATTAACCAAAATAGATAGCAATGCCACTTTTTTCTCAACCTCAGTAAGAAACATGGTTATTTTTGAAACTGTTTAGACACGCAGTTCTGCTGGAAAGCTGAAAAACCAGATATAAAGAGCCACACCCTCCAAATGTAATTGGATCAAGACAGCTGCTGATGCAACATTTTGGATTAAATTGAGTTAAATACTTGGAAAATAGTTCAGTGAGCATGAAGCTGCCTGAAGTTGTACCCTGCTGTATCTATAATTATATCTGCCCTACACATTCACAAAGGATTTATTCAGCAAGAGAAGACAATGGACTTTTCAAATACTTTCCTCTCTTGAATGCACAAACAAAATGGTTAAGAATTAGATACTCCAGTTTTCCCAAATGGAAAAGAGTAGAACCTACTTTTTTGCACATATCAGAATTTGTGCTCTGGGGTACAACAATAACTTGAACAACATGCACTATTCTTAAAGCCATGAGGTGCCTCAATTAGCAATACACTTTTGCTGCTATACCAGAAATACAACTTGTTATCCCTACCATGATTGAAATAAAATGAAATGAAAATGCCTAACAAGTTGGAGATCCGATTGGGTCATGCTAATACTAGGAATTAAAGAGGGGGAAAATGCAAAGACAAAATAGCCTGCAATCCTACAATGTGGGCAGTTGCTTTGTAAATATACCTTTGAAATAATATATTATTTTTCCATTTAGCAATGTCTGTTTTGCAAATGTTAATGTTCTAGGTTTGGTTTTTTGGACTGCATCAGATATAGAAAGGTAAAACACCAAAATGCCAAGTTTCTATTACTTTAAACTAGGATTAAAAGATAAAAGTCAATATTATGCTAAGCATGCTAGGAAACTTAATCGAGTAAAATAGCTTGAAGAGTATAACGGAGATCCCTAACACGGAGTTTCCAGGACAACCATGTCAACAGGGGCACCGTTTCCTGCCTTTTTTTTTGCATCCAAAGAATTCGTTAAAAACGAAAATAAAATTGGCCCAATGCAAAGGATAGAAGTGTCTCCCCCATCGTCTCTTTCCAAGCACAGACCCGCAAAGTTTTGCAAGCATCCTTCCAAAAGTTGCTCTCTTAAGATGGGCACTTAACGAGAGCAACCTTCGGCATTCAAGTTTTAAAGTAATCCCTATTTAAACCAAGGTTTACTCGGTAGCAACGCTTACTCTCCAGGCATAGCGGCACCACAGCCTCAGGGCAAATTTCCCCAATTAAACAGCGCGGAGCATCCCTCCCGCTCCGCTTGTAGGACATCCTCCCAGATGCCTTCGGCAGTTCCGAGTACCTACCGATCGCGGGAGTTTCGCTGGTCCGGCGCCGAAATTGGCTACGTGTTTCTTAGCGTCCATGGTTGCCAACGGCGGAGCTCCTCTGCCTGCTTCGACGCGCGCCTCTCTATCTTCTACTTAGCTCTCTCGAACTCAGAAGTTCCCTAAAACTGCAGGGCTCCTCCGAGGTTCTGCTTTTCTATTGGTTTCTTTCTCAGGGGGTATGGCAATTGCTCACGATCCGATTGGTCGGCGCTTCGCAGCCGGCCCAGTTATTGACCAGTGGCCACGAGCAGGCGGCGTGATTGTCCCGTCCTTCAGTGCAAAGCAGGGAAGAGATTGCAACATCCGATCCACCGAGCCGGAGAGGCGACTGAGCTTGCCGAGTCAGCGGCAGCCTTTGGACGAGCCTCCCCCTCCGGCAGCTGAAGCTGAGTTGTTGGATCTTGCTGTGAAGAGTAACAACCTCCATTCGGGAGGGCTGGCTTCCACTGGAGATGTTTTATTAGCACGATCCTGTGTCATAAACTATGGCTCGACCAGAAAGAGGATGTTTCACAACAACGATGGATGCCCTCGGAGTATTGGACGGGAGGGGTGAAATCGTTCCCGTTTTCTGCCAGCCGTCTTTAACTTCAGCTGAGCAAATTGGGGTGGGATGCCTGTCTTGTGCGGTCGCTAAGAGTCGACACCAACTTGATGGCACACAATCAGTGCCTTTTGTTAACATTATTATACCCTGAATCACTTCCAGCATATTGCCCAATTTGTCCAGCTGCCCAATTTGTTATAAATGTTTTATGTTATGGGTCCTTATCCTAAATATAAAGATATCTTTATCTGAAACATTGGAGTCAAACAATAGGAGTGATAGTAAGACCAATGATTCAATTCAGCGTTGGGCATCTATGTTCATCCTGTTTCACAAATTTAACTCATTGCAAGTTAATTTTCAAGAAAGAATCTTGGGATTTCAATGTAACGCTGGGAATTTTAAAAAATTCTTTTATTCTGGTTAAGGTCCAATTACACAAGGATATATGTGGTGCAATTCTCAACCCACTAAAAATGATGAGGTATAAGGATCAGAAAAGACACTGATTTTTGAGCTATGTGTATTGCATTCACAGCGTATTTCATGATTACAAAATGGGCAAACTGATGTCATACTGAAAGAACAAATGTTCTCATTTGTGATAAAGGAATCTGGCAAAAACTTTATCAATTGTTGCAGATGACCTTCCAGAAAGTACACTACAGAAAAGTTGCATATGAAAAACTGTCCAAGAACCAATCTAAGCAAATCAGAACAGAAGAGAAGCTGAAAGATGAAAAATCTAAATGAGTGTTCCTTATCTTCTGATTAGTTATGCAACAAAAAAGGTCAGTATATCGATTTAAACTCTTTGACCCTCAAACATAAAGCATTCAAGAGTAAAACGTTAACCATCATGTGTGGCTTTCTTTTCCTCCAGTGCAATGATAACGAAAAGTCACATTATGCTTTTCTGTTATAAGCTACATATGCTGACAGCAAATTAAATACTGATTTTATAAGAAAGATTTAAAATAAAAGCCTAAACTATTACAATGCAAAGCACTTCATAGTAACTTGATTCATTTTGATGTTTTAAAATTGATAAAAAGTAGCTTTACTAATTATCCTTGTGGAAAACAAGGCATGCTTTTGTGTTGGTTTTTTTAGTGAATGCTTTTAATAGTAAGTGTTTTCATGGAACTGTAGGAAGCCCCCCACCTCCAGATTAAAATATTATTTATTCTTAATATTAAAAAGAGGCAGGATAAAATATTTCCCCAAAAGGAGAAATGGAGGAAAGTCTTAACAAAGGCAGAAAGGAAGCCCCGTTTTCCTGCCATAGAAAAACAGCTTCAAACTAAGAAGCTTGAAGAGGCTGCTCCTTAGAGTGCAGATTTTGCATCCATTCATAACGACTAGACCAGTGATGGCAAACCTTTTCAGCACTGAATGCCCAAACCGGAACATGTGCATGTGACGGTGCACACGTGCACTGGAGACCAGGTGGCCAGTGTGCATGTGTGCGCCGGAAACCAGAAGAGCAGCTGGCGATGTCGCACGTGCCCACAGAAAGGGTTCCGTGTGCTACCTCTGGCACACATGCCATAGGCTCACCATCACAGGACTAGGCCATCCTATTCATAAACAAAATGCCTTCAGCCACAGCTCCCCCAGGCTGGAGTTGATGGGATTAAGAATTTACATTCCCCACCCAAATTCTATGGATAGGACATGACCTTTAGGACATAGCAGTGTTGGAAGAAAAATCCAGGTCCAGTTCCAAGATGGGAATTAAAATGGAAGCTGCTTAAGAAAGAAGGTCCATTTATAGATGAGCAGAACCAACACACACACAGCATGCAGTTCTGGGACAGCTGACAAATTAGCTTGATTTGTGCAAGATTTTTTTATAGTTTCTGAAATGCTGCTGGGGGTTTTGCAATGTCTGAAATGCCCTTAGGAGGTTGTGCAATGTAGTGAGCTCTGTGTCTTTTGCTAAATGGTAGTGGGTTAATTCTATTATGTCCTAAAGGGTCATGTCCTGTTCTTAGAATTTTGGTGGAAGAGAATGTAAATTTTAATCCCATCACTAGAGATGAAGGTCATTTGTTTATGAATAGATTGGCCGGATTTCTTAATGGCCACAAAATATCTGCTGGGGCCTATTAAGAAAGACTGAGTCTGCTTTCTGTCTTTAAGAGCATATTTCTCCATTTCTCCTTTGGGGAAATATAATATTCTGCCTCTTTTAATGTTCCCCAAAATATTTCATTCTTCGGGGAGAGGGGGGGGCTTCCCACAATAGAATTAGCCTACCACCATTGAAATAGTAAAAAGCCCACGGCCCACTACATTGCATAGCCCCCTGGAGCATCTCAATCACAAAATCCCAGAACCCTATCAAGATCCATCCACTCACTCAGCTATTTTGTCAGCCACTCCAGAAACATGCTGCTGTCACTGAAGTTTCTGGAAACCTTTCCTTGTAGCCAGCCTCCATTGACTTTTTTTTTCTTCCAGCTTGGAACCAGACTGGATTTTTCTTCCAACAGAATTTTATCTTCTCTCTCTCGTTTGCCTGAATCAATTGTGTTTTGCCTGAATCACTTGTGTAATTTCAGCATCAAAAAAAGAGCAATTTTTAACCCAAATGATTAGATTTTTGTTTAAAACTTTACATTGAGACTGATTGGGACTAATGTAATAAATCTGTTCAATTAGTGTGGGAGAAAAACAAAACAGGTATATCAATAATAGATAGGAAACTCAATGACTTTTCACTTCAAAATAAATTGTAAATAAATAAACTGCTTATGCCAACTCAATAATTGGGAATTAGGCAGGAAACAAATGAACAGATAACCCAAAAATGAAGTAATTAAGCAGGAAGCAGCAGGAGTCTCAGGTAAGGAGTATGGGGTGGAGTGGCCAGAAAGACCCTGGGAGGCCTGAGGGAATGACATAGTAACAAAGTCAGTAAATACATCAGGACAAGATTCAGCAGTCTATCTGCATTTGAAAAACAAAGGTCATTCTTTTGAAGACAGCAGCTAAGTCCACATTCTGGATAGAGGACCATTGGTTTGAAAGGGGGGTAAAAGAGGCCTTTTATATTAACACTGAGCAGCCATCTCTCAACCAAGGGGGAGGGATACACCACTTATATCCTGTCTACAACGCAGTTCCAAGAAGATTCTACCCCATTTGCAGTCTGATACAGGTTTCAGTTTTCAGTTTCAGTTTATTTAGATTTATATACCGCCCTTCTCCCAAAGGATTCAGGGCGGTGAACAACCAAAGATAAAACACATACAATATAAAGTTTAAAAAACAATTTAAAACATATTAGATAAATTTGGCCCATACTAATTAAAACACCCCTTTTTAAAAAAACAAATCAAAATTAAACAAAGAGTTAGGCCAGCCCAGTCTGTTGGAATAAAAAAGTCTTGAGGGCACGGTGGAAAGTGCATAAATCTGGGATTCTCCGTATCTCCGGGGGGAGCTCGTTCCAAAGGGCAGGTGCCCCCACAGAGAAGACTCTCCCCCTGGGGGCCGCCAGTCGACACTATTTGACCGATGGCACCCTGAGGAGCCCCTGTGGGAGCGTACTGGCCGGTGAGAAGCTACTGGTGACAGAAGGCAGTCTCGTAAGTACCCAGGTCCTAAGCCCAGGTGACCCTGAGGGCATACATAACCCCCAAGTAGCCTCAAGAACTGTCAGGGAAAGTACTAAGATCAGATGACTGCTCTACTTCTGACATCATGGGGCCCCATGCTGTCAGAAGTAGAGAGTAGGGTAGGGTAGGGTAGGGTAGGGTAGGGTAGGGTAGGGTAGGGTAGGGTAAGGTAGGGTGGGGTAGGGTAGGGTAGGGTAGGGTAGGGTAAAGTAGAGTAGAGTAGAGTAGAGTAGAGTAGAGTAGAGTAGAGTAGAGTAGAGTAGAGTAGAGTAGAGTAGAGTAGAGTAGAGTAGAATAAACAGAGTGGAAGGGGCCTTGGAGGTTTTCTATCCAACCCCCTGCTCAGGCAGGAAACCCTATACCAACTAATCCCTCTATACACTATTACCATTCAGTGGCACAGAAAAAAAGTGACTTATGACCAGTTTTCCTCAGACAGGTAATCAAACTTTGGGTGCTTGGTAACTGGCAGGTATTTTCGATGGCTGCAGCGTCCCAGGATCCTGGGATAGTCATTTGCAACATTCCTAGGGAGTTTCCAACAAGCGAAGTCAATGGGAGAAGTCAGATTCACTTAATGACTGCATGATTCACTTAACAACTTCAGTGATTTGCTTAGCAACAGGGGCAAAAAAGTCATAAATAGAGCATGACTCACTTAACAACTATGCTGCTTAGCAACATGAATTTTGAGCTCAATTGTGATCATTAAGTCAAGGACTGTTTGTAATTTCTAAGTTGTTCAAATTTAAACATTATGTATTTTTATTATGACGAAGTAGATAGGTTGAGATTGATGGATTTTTTAAAAAAATGTATTTGGGATTTGGGGTAATCAGTGGCTGTGCATTGTGTCAGGATGTGTTGGGTTGTATCTTATTTAAAGTTTGCATCTAGTAATGGCTTAATGAAATGCAGGGATATAAAATCTAGTTATTAATGCAAACCTGTTCCACATACAAACTGGATATATAGGTTCCTTGTTAGAAGAAAATTATTTATGCGAAACAAATTGTTTTTAATAGCCAAATTATTAAATTTTAAAAAACCTTAAAGTATTCAAGCTATCATTTAAAACAAGTTATATTTCTGACCAAAAAAGCACCAAAGCTTTTTTTTTAATCCTTTTAATTTTAGTTGCTTCACAACAGCAATGAAACTCAATTTGAGAATGGATAAAATTTGGCATTAAGTAGATCACCAAAATGAATAAAAATAACAAACAAATATCCTTTTTTACTTAGAATCATGTAAAAACTTTATTTACATTTTAATTATAAATGATAATTTGAATCACACCAGATTCTTTATAAAACCATATAAAAACCAAAATGCGCAATCTTTTGGAATACTTGCAACAAAGTTCTTAAGACTCACATGGCAAAGAAGGTAGGTATAAAAAAGCAAATCCTTACATGCAAAAGTGAGGAAATTCTGATGTTCCAGATTGTTGCTAAGTTACAACTCTCAGCAGTTCCAACCAATATGACCAATCATATGGGATACCGGAATTGTTATTCACCAGCATCTGGTCACTGCTTCTCTACTTTTGCCACCATATGTAAATTATTGCATAATAATTTTGGATAACATCAAAGATTTATGCAGTAAATTGATTTCAGTGAACAATCCAGTGGATTCCTCAAGCACTTCCTACAGAATGGATACTTTCTTGTATTTCAGAATCAGACTCCACTCTGTCATTTCTAGAAAGGTCAGGCTGTTGTAGATTTTTATCTTCCGTAGTAAAGCCTGTGGTGTAAGAAAGTTTTTTTGAGGAAACTTTACTATTTTCAACAATAGGAGCACCAAATTTGTTACCAAGCACATTGATAACGGGTTCAGAGACTGAAAGTCGAGCAGTAAGTATTTGCCTCACAGAGGAATCCCTTGTTTCCAATTCTAGAGGCTGGCTATTCTTCTCAGATGCTGTCTGGGCGGGTTTTGATTCATGATCTTCTATTCTCCAACTATCTATTTTAGCTTCAATGTCTTGCCACAAGCTTTGCTGGGATGGACCAACACCTTGAAGGTCTTGAGTTTTTGCTGTTGCAGGTAGGTCACTATTTACTGCTTGACATGAATCAAAGTCTTTCTGGAAAGTGAGAGGACTCAGAAAAGAGGTAGAGCCAGCATTCTAGGAAAAAAAATTAAAATAATTAAAAAATGACTGAAATAATTTTGTATGTCTAAGTGTAATCTATTTGCAAACCTAGCAGGTATTTTGGCAGGAAATTCCACTGATAAAACATGTCATGATACACAGACTATCGTTGTTTGCTGCATAAAAGAGAAACTTAACTGTGAGAATAATTAACCAGTGGAATAGCTTGCCTTCAGAAATCATGGGTGCTCCATCACTGGAAGTTTTTAAGAGACTAGACAGTCACTTATCTGAAATATAGGTTATCTTGCTTGAGCAGGGGGCTAGACTAGAAGACCACCAAGGTCCCTTACAGATTCTATTCTATTCTATTCTATTCTATTCTATTCTATTCTATTCTATTCTATTCTATTCTATTCTATCCTCTTTCCTATTCTATTCTATTCTTTCCTATCCTATCCTTTTCTATTCTTTCCCATTCTATTCTCTTTCCTATTCCTATTCCTATTCCTATTCCTATTCCTATTCTATTCTATTCTATTCTATTCTATTCTATTCTATTCTATTCTATTCTATTCTATTCTATTCTATTCTATTCTTTCCTTTCCTTTCCTTTCCTTTCCTTTCCTTTCCTTTCCTTTCCTTTCCTTTCCTTTCCTTTCCTTCTTTCCTTTCCTTTCCTTTCCTACCCTACCCTACCCTACCCTACCCTACCCTACCCTACCCTACCCTACCCTACCCTATTCTATTCTATTCTATTCTATTCTATTCTATTCTATTCTATTCTAAACAAATAGCTGGGAAGTACAGGGAAACATGGAAATCTCACAAAACCTTCCAAAGGTGTACTTAATAATTGCTTCCAGTATCTTCCTTTCTGTAATGGTTTAGCCATAGTTAGCTATGCTGCTAATGGCATATACTACCATTAGTCACAAGAATGACAATTCCTATAAACCGAGTAAGTCATTTCACAATTGAACAGTGCCACTTCATATGTCTGAACTATTAGTTTAACACAGATTCAGCATATTGAAATACTACCATAACTCAGTTCAATTAGGATATAAACCTGTTCACTCCATGGTTCCTGTTTCAGAACTATCTCAGTAGGAAGATGTAAAGATAAAATATAACATAGAAGCATTTTGAGGCCTTGTCATTTGTTTTTTAGAATTAAAACATAAAGCACATCACACATTGCTTAACAATATATACATACATACACACATCGTGTTTCTGCAAAACTAAGACCCTGTTTTATATTTTTTTGACCCCTGAAAAAAGCGCTTGGCCTTATTGCCATGCGCTCAAAAGCCTGATTAGGTTTATTATCAGGGGATGTCTTATTTTCGAAAACCACTCACGCCGTAATAACAAAATCTCCAGAACCGTAAAGCCTACAAACTTGAAATTTGCCACGTATGTTCCTCTTGGCTTCTAGGTGCTCACTAAGAAAGGATTTTTCGAAATGACCATCAGAGTATTAGTATTTCCTATATTATTATTAACACGCTCTGATGCTAAGGAGTTCTACTCCCCCTCCCACCTGAAAAGAAATGTGTTCCAAATGCAAAACACAAGCAGAGGAATTTCACTTTCAGTTTTACTTTCACAGCAGCAAGCAGCTTTACTACAGAACAGTTGAGCTAAGCCATGCCCAGCCTCCTTCCTGTCTCCTTCTTGCTTACACTGCAAATTCTGTTTGAGTTTCCAAACACCCCTCAACTCTCTCACACACTGACAGGATGCTAGCCAGATGAATACCAATGGATGCTGCGAGCTGGGACATTCTACTCCCCCTCTCCATCTGTTCCAACTGCCAGTTGCATTATATTAACACACTCTGATGCTACGGAGTTACACATTCTACATTACGTTTCAGGCTGTAAGTGTCAATTTATCAAGCCCGAGCACTTAGTTTTGTAGCGAAGAACAGGCACGCGCACACACACACACACACACACTGTATATATATAATTTATTACATTTAGAAGATGATGTAATTTCTTTTTCAAAATGCTGTATAATGCTAATGGACTTTCATTAGTAGGTATTTTGAGAAACTGAATGAAATCACTCTATGTAAAGTGCTTGAAACACAAATTATTGTGTTAAATGTTTAGTTATCAGTGCTAGCTACAAATTATGAGGAAATGACTCATAATATGCAACGAACACCATTCATCTTCAATTTGTTGCACAGAAATACAACAAATGATAAAAGGGCAGAGAGCACATTCTAATTTCTCTCATATTATTCTCTATGTTACTGAGCCCATAACAGGCTAGTAAAAAATTAGTAACAGAATTATTTGAATACAAGTTATAGAAATGCTAGTAGTAATAACGATGATATCTGGTAAATTGTGCTTCAGGTATCTGTTGGTCTATTTTAAAATCCCATAGTATCTTCATCTTAATTTTCTAAGATTTTTTTTTTCAAATATGCGGTCTCAGTAGCTTTTGTTAATAGTAAAGCTAAACTTTCTATATAAATTCCAGTGCATAAGTTTTATCATGGCAGTGCTTTTAATAATTTTGATATAGCCATTAATGAAAATATCTATGGTTTCATCTTTGAACTTGCACAGTAATACAGACCAACAGACACCTGAATCAAACATAGCAATGTTCAGCATCATCATGATCAAAACAAATAAAATGTGGTTCATAGAGACAGCAATAAACAATAAAAAACAATAAATTTGACAAAAAACAAATAGAAAAAGTAACAAACATTGAGATTCGAACTTGAAGGACTTTGGAAGAAAGTCCAATTACTAATTAGTTATAATACTAATAGTAATTGGCGCTCAAAACAAACAAAATATTGAAAAAAAGATGTATTAAAACAAAGGAATCCTCCCCACCCCCACACACATACACGTATTATCCACCCACCCCCCCAGTTGAATTACTACAATATTGGTTTCCCACTTCTTCCAAAACAGGCCCAGAAAAATTTAGTAATTGGAGCTCTTGAAGCCATGCCATTTTCTATTTCTTAAACTACAGGGAGTCCTTAACTTACAACCATTTGTTTGGTGACCGTTCGAAGTTACCACAGCACTGAAAAGAGTGACTTATGACCATTTTACACACTTACGACCATTGCAGCATTCCCATGGTCATGTGATCAAATTGGATGCTTGGTAAGCAGTTCATATTTATGACAGTTGTATTGTTCTGGGGGTCATGTGATCACCTTTTGCGATGTTCTAGCAAGCAAAGCTCATGGGGAAACCGAATTCACTTAATAACCATGTTACTAACTTAATGACTGCAATAATTCACTTAACAACTGTGACAATGTAGGTCGCAAAATGGGGCCAGTCACTTAACTGTCTCACTTAGCAACAGAAATTTTGGGCTCAATTGTTGTCATAAGTCAAGTACTGACTATACCTGGAATTATATTGGAATTGGTGGCCTCTAAATCAATAAACCAAGTTATAAAATTAATAGATTCATTAAATATTTGAAAATTTAATAGACTTGACACTATTGACTTGGCAAAAAAAAATTGCTTAAAATTTCTTACATACTATGAATCCTACGCTCTTAGTTAGAACCAAATAATCAGACTACAACATAATTGAGACACTATGATTGTCGTTGAATGAATAGTTATTTCTATTATTTTCATTATTATTTGCAAGGCTGTTCAAGAGTAGCAGAGGAAAGACAGAAATGCAGAAGAGAACTATGTGAAAATTTTGTAGATAAAAGCAAGCAAATAGTTTTTTAAAAAATACAAATTATGTATTGTGAGCAGTGAGTTAACAAGCTTACTTTAAAATTCTGCATGTGTTCTTGTCTTTCTTCTTCAAATGACTTCTCCCTTTCTATCAGAGTTGGCTTTACACTAGAAGTCATTTGGGGATGATGTAATACGCCAAAATCTGATTGATCTATACCAGCCATTGTTGCAAGCTGTCCAAGGCTACAAAATATGAAAATATGACAAATGCACTTAAAAAATAGTGAAACTATAAATTTTTAATTTAATTATTTATATAATTAAGCTCTGAAATGGTAGAAGAAACTAAATTACTATTTTATTGCAAACAAGAGAATCCCAAGTACCAGCTGTTCTCTAAAATTATAAAGAAATGTAAATTGTCTTCAGATATATTTTAAATATATATTTTTAAATATATCACAACTGGAAGAAAAATAAATACAATACAATAAAAACTGCAGAAAAAGGACAGAGATACCAGTTATGAAATACACAATTTCTTCCTTATTTTTGCCCCATAATCTTGTTCCAATAAAAGGGTGTGCTGAAGATGTTCTGAACTGGACTTGTTCTGCCCAGCAATTTCTTTAAAACCACAGGAACAAGTTTTCAACAAATCATTTTTTGCTTTTCAAGAATGATTTGGTAATTTTGATATTTTAAAAGATAAAGCACTGCTATTCTTTAATCCTGTTATACACAGACATACACCATCAAGGATCATTCAAAAGGCAATCAATGGATTCTCTTACCCAGCATCTTTAAGAAGATCTAAAAAAGCATGAAACTTTTGGAAAGAATTCTCAATGCTACCAAGCACTCCTTCGTCTTCTAGTATTGTGCTTGCTACTGACTGTGCATGGACAACTTCTGAGAGAGAGCAATTTATATTCCGTAATTGAGTGTTTTCCAATTCCAACTAGAATAAATAATGAAACAAAATTGTAATACTGCAAATACCTTTTCTCCAATAAAGATTTTTGGAATGAAATGCTATCATTTCCTTTAGATGCCCCCCTTCCTTTCTGGTATCTCAGATTAAAGATGAAATAAGAAACACACTTGAGCGCAGTAAGAAAGAAATGCAGCAGTGATGGCCATCTAAATAAATAAATATTCATCCACTAGCTTGAGAATTCATCTGCAATTTGCTATTCCATACGGAAAAGGACAAAAAGAGATCAAAACTAGTGTTCTGTTTCTTCTCATTTGAGGAAGAAAAATGTTTTGCTACTATGGTATCAAAATTATGCAACTTATCGGAAATCACCTGGTGCATTATGAAAACTGTAAAATGCCCATTTGTTTATACAGGTCCCTGAAACCAAATATACCTAGATATTATATTAAAAGAGGGAAGGGAGAAAAATCAAAGGAGGGGGTTTCCCAGCAGATACTGCAGTGGTGTTACCTGACAATTCAGTGACTATATAATGTTAATGTTCCTGTAGGTTTCATATTTGGCCCTCATGCCAGGTAAATTTGGGCTCTTGCTATTTCTTACCCCAACAATATTACATAGCATGGAAACTATTTTTTTATAAAATGGAGGTCAAACACCTTGAAGAAAAATATTGTATCCTATTGCATGTTGGTATCCAAGAAAGAAAATGATTACCTCCATTATCCGTTCTTCAGCAATCATTCTTGCTTTTCGTTCTTCTTTTAGTCTTAAGTGACATTCTTCATACTCCATCTGTCAAAATGCAGACTGTGATCCTCTGAAGCATTTAACAATGCTATTTTAAAGACAATGCACTTAAAACAGTCTTATTTTAGAATTTTGAAATTTCTGAATTTCCTTGGTTGAAGCGTACATTCTGATCTTAAAGTGAAAGATTTTAACATTTAAAAAATCAAATTACCTTAAACAAAAAAGCGGTTTTCCTAATTAATTAAAAACCTAGGCAATACAACTGAAACATTTACTAGACTCATGCAAATCTTAGATGTTTGCAGTAATATATTCCTTTATTTTATTTTAATAAAAATAAAAATCTTTATATTTGAACATTAGGTAATAATACCTCAATTATTGGAATAACCTTGCTTGGATGTGAATTTGTTTTAAAATACTTATCTCAAAAGCACTAGTTACAATTCTGCAATTTTTCTAAACTGGTCCTGTAATAATGGTTTTAAAAAGTTGATTCCTTCTAGTTAACTTTGTTTGACACGTTTATTTTAGAAGAGATAACATCTATTAATCAAAAGGCATTGAAAAGTTATATAAAAGCTTTCACTTCCATATGCTAGTCCTCAAATGAAAATGTGTACATTTCTGAATTTGATGGCATCAGGTATTATTCTTTCATTTTTCAATAATTCTAGAACCAGTCTTCAGCTAAGAACAACAACAACAAAAGGCAATAGCTTAAAAATAATGGACTGGCTCGCATTATGCTAAGCCATGATTTTAACCATAATTTGTTGAATATGCCATATTATGCAAGCTAAAACCAAAAGTATACTTTAAAAGTATTGTGAACCACTTATCATACAAAAAGAAGAAGCTCAGTGGTAAAGTCCATATTCTTTATTTGTACAGAGGTCCCAGGTGCAACCTTGAAAAATATTTCAAGTATTGAGTTAAAACCTCCCACACACTAAGGAGATTGACTGTCAGCAGAAAAAACTAAATATATCAGTAACTTAATAAAAAGTAATTTTAAAGACTATAAGTGTGTATTTAAATATCAAGACATAGATTCTAAAAGGGATATGCATGAACGAGGGACTACAGACCAGACTTTCGTCAAAATGACAAAAGCAAGGCTGCACCCTGCCTGTTTTATTTATACATGTAATGTTACAGAAAACATAGAAAAAGAGTGAAGATAAAACAATGCTGATCTCAACACATGCCTCTATGGAAAACTCTACAGTTCCCGCTTAATGCCCATTCACTCAGCAAGTATTCAAAGTTTTAACGGCTTATGAACGGTCCTCAGAGTTCCACCTATAGTAGCACCCCTAATGTCATATTAACAAAGTTCAGGCCCATCTACCTTTTGGCCGCCTGCTTCCCACTGCTACCAACTGCCCCCACCATCTGATTCTGCCCATATTGCACACCAGAACTGCACCCGCAGGGGTCTTCTTTCGTGCCACTTTTTTTGTGTGTGTGCAGGTGGAGCCAGAGTCTCCATTCATGCCCCACCCAGGCCTTCTTTCTCTTTCCTAGGCAGCATCTCTTCCCCTTTTCCCCCAAAGTCATCCACAAGTTCCATTACAATGAGTTGTCCAGGGCGGAAAAAAAATCATATCTCTTTTCCCAATAATTAAGCAATACTTACATGTGTATTCTTTCACTTAAAATGTCACAGGAAAAACTGATACTATTCCAAATTGTGTAACTTTGTAACCCCTCACCAAGATTAAATGAAATGAAGATATTAATCTTTATTAAACATCTACACTTCATTTAAGATCCACATTTTAAAAAAAGGATATTGCAATCTTATTGGGATAATTTCCATAATATTGCTATTAATTTAATAATTGCTTTATAAATTGTTAAGCCATACCTGTAACTGATGCCATTGTTTTAAATTGGTTAATTTGGAGGATTCTGTAGCATCCTTTCTGCAAATCATATTGTCCATGGCACCCTCTGTCTCAGTTTCAGATGCAGAAGCAGAAGCACTTTCTACAGTCACTGTCACAGGAATACCTGTCTGAGTATATAAAGCAAATATAACTGTATTAGCTCTAATTCTATTGTCCCACTTTATAAATAAATGGTATAATATTTGGCAAAGTTGACAATAAGTCAAAGTCAAAATTATGTAACACTTGTTAAAATTTTCTGAATAAAGTACTCTTCAAAAATTCAATTATAAAAGCTTAATTTGTTGATTAGAATTCATTTTACTTACCTGTATCTGCAATGGAAATTCATGGGTGTTTTTTGCAGATGAAGCCCTAAAACAAAAAAAATGATATTTTGAAAAGATCTAAAAATAAAATACATTTGCAGTAGCCAAAGATTTAAATCTATCAATACAATAACGTAAATACTATTTTCTCATAAAACTTTGATCATGAATATATTTCAATACATATAAGTTAACCTCTCACCTTTAGCATCACCATCCTATCTATTATAAATGCAGATCTCCACAATAAATACATACAATTTTTTTTAAAAAAAACCCTTAGCTATAGAATGCAATGTAAACAAGAAGCCACACTTCTTAAACATCAGAATGTCAAGAACTTGGTAATGATGATGAAGTATGGATCATGAAAGACTATTATTTCTTTTTCTCCAGCAGACTGCCATTTATCCCTACTGTTTCCAGCAAAAATCAGAGAAGCAACATCCTTATCAACTGAATGTCAAATGACTCAATGCCAAATCTACTGTACCAAAATTGGATGCTGTTATTCCGGTGGGAAAAGAGAAGTGACTGAGTGAATTTGGGTGAAAGAATTAAAATACTTTGAACATAAGTGGCTCAATTTTAAGAGAGATATGACATACAGAAGATGATTTACATATTTTATAAAGACATACAATTGCATTGCATTTCCTTTTCAAGCAATTCAGATCCATTCTGTTAGCTGACCAGAATGATTGTTTCTTTGAATGTAGACAAAGTGTGTTTCATTGTCCATTAAAATCACAATGACCTAATATCACATCAACTATATAGCTATTTATTTTTTATTATTTCCTTTATTTTGTATGGTGTAAACTTTTATTTTGCTTTTAGAGGAACTCTAGCAAATGACTGCAATAAAATCTGTTCTAGCAGATAGAATTTAGGGTTTTTATAACTATATAAGTTTTCACTGTGTTTGTAAAAATATTGTGGTTTATATTGATGTCATTTCTTTTGTGTGATTTTAATAGATGTTTAATTCTTATCTGTTAATTTTTTATAGTCTGGCTGGACTATATTTCAGGAATGTTATTTTTAATTCCTTTGATTGAGTGCATATACTGTCAATATTGTGCTGCAGTTTAGGGTCTAGCTACAATCTGTGAAACTACCCTGTTTTCCCCAAAATAAGCCCTCCCTGGATAATATGACCAATCGGGCTTTTGTGTGCATGCGCTAAAATACCCCCCCCCCAAGTAAGCCCTCCCCGAAAATATTAAAACACATGCACAGCTGGTCTCTGCCATTTCCTCTGGTTAGGTTATGGAGACAGAACTTGAAATCAGGTAAGACGGCAAGAGGAGCCCCGTCTTACTCCACGTGCCCCAAAATAATAAGACCGCCCTGAAAATAAGTCCAAGCGCTTATTTCAGGGTTCAAAAAATGTATGACAGAGTCTTATTTTTGGGGTAACACGGTATTACTTAGATGTATTTGTGAATTCAGTTTTTCAAAACCCCAACTATATATGTGGACACACACACACACACACACACACACACACACATAAATTTAACACTTTCAGTATACATTACCTATGGTGCTTTGCACGTTCAGCAGTACGCCAGGGCAGGAAGCCATGTGTCCCTGGAGGTAATGGCTTTGGAGCATAGTTGTCTTGATCCCATGAAGTTGTCTTACCAGAACTGGGTGATTTTTTTGATGAAAATCCTGCGCCAAGCAAAAGAAAGAATACTTTCAAATAACCTACATAAACAAGTGTTGAATTTTTAGGTTAGAGAATATGGATGGCATTGAATTTCTACTGTAAACCCAGTCTAAAAAAGCTATTCAATCTACCAAGAAATTATTTCATTCTACAAATTCTAGATTTAATATTCAACAATTGGAAGCTACCACCATGTAATTTTAGCTGTAGAAATGATAATAGAATTATCTTCTTGATACATAATTCTTCCCAGTGACCCAAACTGTTAGTCTCCAGATGTCAGTACATCTGGAAGGTACCAGATTGGACAAGGCTGAAAAAGCAATTTGATTTTGCAGAATTTACTATTAATTTGCTTAAGGTTTCTTTTCATGCTTCTAATCTGCAAAATACAGGATAAACTAAATTCAAACCATTTTTTTTCCCAGAGAAAATGTTACTGCACTTAGGAACATTTAAGGTCATATGTCAAACGAGTAAGGCATCTTTTAGAAGAAAATTATAACCTGTTTGAATATTAATGTAATTTATATAATAAATTGTCTATGGAGCCCGATTTTTCATGCATCCTTTATATTGCAAAAGAAAAGAATATTTTTTTATACATATTTTATTTATTATTAGACTTGTATGCAATCCATCTCACCAGTGGTGATTCTAAGTAGTTTACAGATATATAGTTAAGATACACTTTAAAGCAATAAAATACCGAGGAACAAGTAACATCACATCTTATAGCAACTATAAACAATATTTTATCCAGTCTAACAAATGTTATTAGAAAGCATAACAATTTTTCTAACAATTTTTCCTACTAAAACTTTTATGAAAGGACAGGGTACTTCATTTTCTGCTCTCAAAGACTACTCCTTCGGGAGTAGGGCGGTATACAAATATGAAAAATAAATAAATAAATAAATAAATAAATAATGATGTTTTAAATATAGCTGCAATATATACTATAGTCACTAGAACATGGTAATATGATTCTAAACTCCCAATAAAAACAATGCACAAGCATGTTTTCAGCCTATTATAATCAGGATATGCAAAATGCTTCATTTCAAACTTTTTCAGGTGTGAAACTTCATGAAGTAGAACATTTCAGGCATTATGAAATGTTATGAGCTTGAAATAGTCTTCGATGCTCAGGACAATATTTCACATTTGATAGTGACAATACAATAAATAATATGCAGAATTACAGAATAAATATGTCCAATTAGTTTCATGCCAAAATGAATACAGGACTGCAGTTTTAGCTCCAAAAATCTCATTTTGTATGCTTACCTCTGTGTCTCCAAATTACTGAAGCGAAAGCAGAAAAAATAGCCAAACAGGAAAAATCAACCAAAAAAGCATAGTCTAGATGCCTTTCCATTTATAACATGAAATTTGTGACTAACTTGCTAAGACTTCTTGAATGAAGCTAATACAAACTTGCTAAGCAACTCCGTACTTTCAGTAGAGAGTAGAGGCATTACAAGGCTTGTTTTTCCTTTGTAAATTTGAATCAAACTTGTCTCATAAAATTTAAAATTGTAAATTAGAAAATCCAAATATACATATACACAATGAAAGCTATATGTATTAATGTTTATCAATGTATACAGATACTTGGGCTTCAGAACAATATTGAAATGCTTCCTTTATCAGATGACAAG
The DNA here is from genome assembly GCF_029215685.1 of Pituophis catenifer annectens. Classification (NCBI taxonomy): domain Eukaryota; kingdom Metazoa; phylum Chordata; class Lepidosauria; order Squamata; family Colubridae; genus Pituophis; species Pituophis catenifer. The sequence continues at coordinate 230,097,648 of NW_027256882.1, read as the reverse complement.
TTTATATATATATGTAATTCAACATAATATATACATGTAATTCAACATATATCCAAACTATGCTTAAAATGGAACATTTTATAAAATTCTTAATTAAGAATAGTTAGCATTTAAAATTCACACACCAAAAAGTGCTTTGTGGTTGACAGGGACACAAATGTAGCATCTCTCCACAGAGTTTTAAAGCGCTTCTTTTCTTAGAATCATTTGCAGCTGATGAGAGCAACCATGCCATCCCAAGAAATCAGATAGCTGCTTTAAAAAGTTACCCACAAATATTACATTCAGATTCCTACATACTTTGAAGTTTCTTTTTGGAATTCACTCTGAAATGCCAGAGATCTAGTCTCCAGTTTAATAGACAGCTTCATCTATTCTACAGAATGGAAAGGTCAGAGCCAGATAAAACAACAACATGTTGGACTTACTTCCAAGTAAATTTGCACTCTTATACTGAGGGGAAAGGAGTAGCATATTAGTGATAAAAAATAAGTTATATTTTATCTAAATTTCCAAAAATAACCAAGAATAGGCTTTGAGAATCCTTGGTAAATTGAGTAAAGCAAGCATTCACTGCACATTTAAAATCTAGTCAAATTTGTTAGCCTTATAAAGGTATAATTTCCTTACTGTAATGTATGAGTAGAAATGCTACCAAAAGCCTATAACTGGATTGTTTGTTCCTATTTAGTATATATGAAAAGTATTCATATTTCTGTTCAGGTTGACAATTATCGTATGATAGAACAAAATACAAATTTAAACACTTTAAATGGTATTTCGTAAATTTTGGAGCTTTAAAAATACATTAGCTCTCTTGGTTGTTGAGATAGTTTTGTATCTTCACAGAAAGATATGAGAGCTGACTTTTTATTTGGTTGAAACACTGATTAATGAGATTAATCATAACACAATTAGATCATGTTTTCTTGTGATTTCTAAATGTTAAAAGATTAGGTAATCAAATTACCTGTATTAAATAATTATTGTCAGTTTATTTGGGCATTAAAGAAACTTCTGACAACTTGTTTCAGTTTTTAAATTGTTATACATGCATAAGAGAATAAAAACACCGGTGATGTTACCTAGTTTGATAATGAAATGTTTGCAAATAAATAACCAACCTCAGAGAGCACCAAGGACCACACAGTTCAACTATTCTCTTCTACTGGTATAAGACAGCGGCCCCCACCTTTTGGGCACCAGGGACCATTTCCATGGAGAGAGGATTTTCTACGGATTGGAGGGGACATGATTTCATGTGGTGCCTGCATCCTGTGGATGGGGCTTCCTTGTTTGTGCGGCCCACTTTCTGGCATGCTGTGGCCTGGTGCTGGTCCACGGACCGGGGGTTGGGGAACTCGTAATATAAGAGAATAGCAACTCGCTAATATAATAAAAGAATGTATATATCAACTCATACAAAAACAAATAAAATAATTACCAATACGTATAGTAGCTTTTCCTTTTCTGCCATTTCCCAAGACAACTGTTCTTTTTTTGGGTTTGTTTTTAACATCTTTTGAGAGTGGAGAAGGAAGCCACTTGTACTAGAATACCAGGGATGGAAAACAGCAGATATTTTGGTTTAGTAGTAGTTACTTTCAACTTTAAGTAACATGCAATTACACATACTAAAGAGGCTTTAGGATAGCACTAATTTTTTTAAAAAATTAAATAGATACCTTTTTCTTTATTAATAACATTGTTTCTTTAATTGTTTGGGTGGGATGGCTAATATTATAAAAACAAATTCAAAATAATCTTGATAGATAAAAGAAATGTGCTAAAACAGAATTAAATGTAAAAGAGAGAAAAGTTCTTCATTTAGATAACGAATTATACAGTTATAATTATCTAATTATCTAATTATATTATAATTATAGAGTAGGGAATCTCTGGCTGATAACATGTATCAAAAGGATCTTACAGTTGATCAGAAGCTTCATCAGTCAGTCAAATGCAATTTTAGGCTACATCAATAATAGATTATAGAAAATAATATTTCTACTATTTTGCATCAATTAGACTCAATTCAAGGACTGTATCCTCTTTTACAGAACATTCTCCACTAGTAAATTATCCATTTAAACACAATCTAATACCGGTATATTTAGACTAAACAGTTGTCTAAATATTTGCATGAATGGAACAAATGCTATCTGACCTATTTTGATTACTTTGCAGACAACCCAAAAGAGGTTCCTTCACCTACTGATTTCCATGACTACTACTTTGCAGAAGAAATAGTAATAATAAGTTTGGTGAAACTCTAACCTTGTCATTATACTGTCATCACATAATTTGAATTTTAGTCTGACCCGCAACAGCTCTTTTGCCTACTGACGAACATGAACCAGTAAGATAGCAGGTGGAAAAACCATGTCAGATGCCAGATGCAATTCTTTTTATGTACAGTTTTGTAAATAGCAAGTTGCTGAGAATATTACTTTCATACTATGGAATTCACAGGTTTCCTAAAGTACCAATATTATATAAATCTATATTGAGACCAATGGATGACATCATGCTGTGCTTTAGGACTGGAACAACTTTGATTCCCAATCTGAAAAATTGGAAACTAGATAACAGAACTGATATTGATGGAAAATACTCAATATCTATGCAAAATTTACTTGAATTGAAGTAACTGTCTCAAACATATCAGGAAAAATACACCTTTGAACAAACTGAAAAATAAAGTTCTTATACAGGTGGTCCTCGTTTAATGGCCATTCAAAGTTGCAATAGACCCCCAAAAGATACTTATAACCCAATTTTGAAGTTACAACAGCCATACTTCACCCTGCAATCAGATGATTGCATTTTGGTTCCTTGGCATTCGGCTCGTCTTTATAGCCGTTTGTAGTGTCCCATGATCATGTGACTGCAATTTTCAATGTTTGTTGCAGGTTTCTGGCCTTTATTTCTGACAAAGAATGCTCAGTGGCTACAACAGATTTGCTTAATGACTGCTGAAAAACAGGTAGTAAAATTGGGCAGTCTCGTGATGACTCACTTAATGACTGCAACAAATTACAACCATAATTTTGGCTCAATTCTGATCAGAAATTGAATACTACATGTAAGAGTTCCACTGTAAAAAACATAGAGGAACCTACAACAATTTCAACAAGAGCAAAGGCTAGCAGAAACATGCTGCATTATTTTATGTTCATTACATTTTTAATGTAATAATGAAGAATATTTAGCTTATACCTCCACGTTAGTGCCATTGGCATTCATGAGAACCTTTTCAATTATTTTCTTCATTAATGCATGATCTACAAAGATAGAATAAAAAGTTAATGCTCGCATCATATACTTCCAAAAAAGGAAAGAAATTTCTATGTAACTTATTGATCATTGCTTTTTTCTGCTCTTAGTTACAACTAAGTTACAACCAGAACAGAGCCTACCCACTATGGTTGCAAGTCATGATGATTGTTAAGTGAAGCACCTACATGAGCACCTCGCTTAACAATCCTCACTCCACCCCCACTCTCCCCAATGCAGTCATTAAGCATTAAGCAGAGTACAGCACTGTACATCTCCCTAAAGCACCTGATGCTCCACTTCCCACACCTTAGCATCCCTGCAGATCACATGGTGCTGTCCCAGAAATGGGCACAACTTTTAGAGAAGCTATAATTCATTGCAGCTTCTCCAAAAATGGTGCCCACTTCTGGGGCAAAGCCACATGGCCTAGGCATACTTAGGGGCAGAGTGGCCTGCTTTCCTTCCCCAACACAAGTACCAGAGCTCTACAAAAGGTAAATGAACAATTAGTGACAGGAAGGTGGAGGAGGCTTTAAGACCCAGTAAAGTGGGAAGCAGGCACAAGGCCTACAGGATGAGGGAGAAATACAATAGGTGAAAGGGCCACTGCAGCATCCTTGAATGGTAAGGGCAAATTTTCTTCATGTGATCATGGGGCACTGCAGAAACCATAACTTTTAAACCTTTTAAATAGCTTTTAAGGGTCTGTTATAACTTCAGTCACTAAGTGACCGGTCGTAAATCAAGGACTACCTGTATTATTGTAGTATAATACAGGTAGTCTATTCATACATAATTAGTTAATTCTTATACATAGTTTAGATTCAAAATGTAATATATTAATGCTTAGATTTCAAAAGAAACTAGTTTTTAAATAACAGTGCAGGAAAAGATAACCATATTTACTGCCTTCAGTAGTTTTGTACTAAACAAAACTCCAGGGTTCGTTAAGGTAATGTTTGTTTATTCTCTCATTATTAAATGTTTATTTCCTACTTTTTTCTTTTACATTAGGTAGAATATCATGCATGTACTTGAGTTCAATGCTGTTCTGGCTATCTAAGGAAAAGAGGTTAACCCACATACCGGTTTTGAACCAATTTTTCACAACCAATTATGATAACAATCAAGTCTTGCTGTCAGAAAACACATAGCATAAATTTATTGTGACAGACAAGTCAGATGTGGGCTCCTCATATCTTTCTCTAGATAGCTGTATAGCATATGAGGCTTATAAACATATAATGTTGACTGCAATTCCTCAAATCAAATGTTATCTTCTCCCGGGATTGAATTGTAGCCAAGTGATCTCAGGAAATGATTCTGGTGAATTTATGCATTGCAGACAGGCGCTAAAAAGCAACTTTGCATTTTGCTTTTAAGTCTGAAACACTATACAGTACAGCTCTACAGAAGCCAGCAATAGAAATCCATAAGAAAGTACTTTGGGATAAAAGAGTTGAAAGCCTAATGAGAATGGGTTGTCATTAAAAGTAGCAATCATGCTTCTTCAACCCTGTTTAAATTATGACCCTCTACTAAATTTTGGGCTTTGTTTGGCATTATCTTTTTCTATGCATATTTGAAGTCATCTTCTGATGTTGCTTTTCAAAAAGGAAAGTTATAAATGATGCCCTGATTTTTCTTATACTGAAATTGAAGGAAAATGTAAAAAAAAAAAAAAAAAACAGTATACAAAAATAAAAATATGTTTGTTCTGAACCTAAAAGAAACCATCATATTCTGAAAGTTCTAAAGTAACTGCAGCTTGGCAGAACCAGACAAACTAAAAGCTAGGAGGAACTCAGAGTAAATGGTGTAAGTACAGTAAGTCTAGTATACATTTCTCCCTCTTTCCTTCTTCTCCACACAATCTGTGTATTGTTCCATTCCTCCCCAACCCCATATTCTCAGTACCTTCCTTTTCCAACCCACCTTTCTCCTCAGTTCCCCTCCCCTCACCATTACAAATGTAGAAGTGAGGTACTGTATATCTCATAAATCTGCCTATTCCCCACCATTCCAATTCCCTCTTTCCCTGCTGCCACTAGGAATGTTTATATTTGCAATTGTCAAGGAAATCTTCACTTGACTTTTTCCTTCTTTCCCCCTTATCTAATCACTTTGCTCCAGAACAAAAGTTTTAGTATATTCTGAGAATAAATGGTATAGAACGGTTTTCTGAGAACATCAGAAATGTGTGCCAGACTACCCAAAACCAATTGTACATGAAACTGTTTATGCATGGAATGATTTGCACATCCCCATGAAAATGACATTATTTTATAATAAAGGAAATGCTGCGTGCATTATAAATTCCAGGTAAAATGGAATTTCAACTTTAATCCTTTTAAACCTTCAGAAAAAAGAAATAGAAACAGACATACCTACTAATGGATTTTTTCTGATGTCCAGAACCACCAATGTTCTGTTAGTTTTAAATGAATCCAAAAGTGATTTTGCCCCCTCACTGCTAATTCCACATTGCTGCAAATCAAGTGCTTGAATAATAGAGAGCTGACATTAATACACCACATGGTCTATGAATATTTAAGCACCAATGTCTATAAAACAAATATATTATTTCTGCCATCATCTATCAACACATAATTACAATTCAAAGAAAAAATAAACTACTTTAATACTATAATCTTCAATCTCAATAATAATTTGTCAGTTTCATGGTTGCATATGACTTTCACATAGCATTGTTTGACAATAGTTTCCTGATTAATTTTATTTAAGGCTCTTTTACGATTGATGATGCACTCTTTATAATGATACAACCTGGAATGGTCAGTATTGACCTCACATGGATTTTATGATGGTGCATAGGTTAAAGCACACTGACAGGAACTCACTATATGTTTCCATTTCACGAACAATAGAAACACTTTTCCTCACACAATTTCACTAAGTATAATGTAAGAACAGATGCTAAAAAAACACCAAAGCTTCAAGCATATCAATAGTGCTATCAGTTGGCAACTTGTAACACTGGAGACATTACGTTCCATTCATGTCTTGTTGTAACAGTACATAAATCCACTATGTGAATAACCCACCTCAGAAGAAAAGTCTTTTAGACTTATAATCTTCAACACATAACACGTATGTTACTTGCAAGTGAGGACAAACCCTTTAGAATTCAGTTTTTACATAGTCTTGAAAAAATTAAAAATTAGAAAAGATAGCAATTGTGTTAAGCTACATTTAAAAAAGCAGTCCACATAAATCTGAGAGCTAGAACATATCATTAAAAAGTATATAATAAACTTGAATTATATTAAAAGAATCATATTACATCTTTAAATAACTTGGAAAAGCAGCAGTTTGACATTTTAAAATTTGAATTACTGATCAGTAAAACACAAAAATAAATGAACATTCACAACTAAATCTACAAAACATACCTTTTAGCCACAGATCTTCTGCAAGGCAATCAGCTAAAACAGCAGCACCTCGATCACCAATAAGAGCATTGCAGTTGAGAGTGATGCGCCTCAAGCCAGCCATACAATCAAAATCAGGTCTCCTATAGCGGAGACTTTCAGCCCAAGCTTCACCATGTCTTTTCATTGCCTGATGCTGTAAAATACCGTAATAAACATAGCTATTGAAAAGGTGAGTTAGACATTAGCTTTTTAGGAAAAATAAAAACGGAACTCAAAAATGAGTTATTAAAAACAGATATAAAATATTTTATTTCAAATTATTTCCTCTAAGAATAGAGTTTTATCTTATATGAATTTTATCTTATTATGAACTTGAGAAAGATAGATGAGTGTTTATAGTACATTCCTAAACTATGCAATCCTATACCACATCCTCAGGAGAAAATATAATTTGGCTAACAGACTCATTAACAAAAAAGACTACAGTGTAAGACTATATTGTAAGCATAAGTATTTTATAACCTCCATAAATACTATTTATTTAAAAAATGTTTTGTGCAGAAATAAGTGTTGCCATTCTAAATACTTTAAACCAACTCTTCCCAACCCAGTATCCTCCATATTTCTGGGGTTGTTTTGGATGTATCTGATTATAACTATTATTCAAAATGACAGAAATGGATGATGACTGTAGTCTGAAAGAGAGGATGGGAAAATCTGCTGAAATTTAAGAAGCATGCAGATAGAGCAAAATTCAACATATCTACAAACAAGCTAAAACATAAACAAACATATGGCACAGAAAGGAAGAAGAGAATTTTTAAGAATTGTTTCAACAACTGCTTGGAATGGAAATAGACTCCACATTAGGCCCAGATTCACTGCTGTTTAAAATTTTTAACTAGTTCATAGGTTCTCTACGGAGCTTACAATACATTCAAATTTATGAGCTGCAGAAAAAAAGAACTGATAAGTAGTAAACTACATTTCTTAAATATTTTGAAACAGCTACAACCCACGAACATCTTAGGCAGAGAAATTATTAGCGTTATCTTCACAAACTGAAAGCAAGTAGAAATAGATCACTCAAATAGCACAGGTGGTCCTTGACTTACAACCGTTTGTTAATAACAGTTCAAAGTTATGTTGGCCTCAGAAGTGATTTAAGACCTTTCTTCAAGTTACATCAACATACCACCCCACCAATAAGTACTTGCCATTCAGGGGCTTGGCAACCAGTTCACATTTACATTGGTCACAGAGTCTTGTGGTCAAATGATCACAATTTGCAACCTTCCTAGCTGTTTTCCAACAAGCAAAGTCAACTGGGGAAGATGATCTCATGATTCACTTAACAACTGTGTGATTCGATTTACCACAATAAAAATGGTAGAACTGAGTTATCACATGATAACTCACTTTACAACCACACTGACTTACCAAATAAATTCTAGTCCTAATTGTGGTTGTAAGTCAAGGACTACCTGTAATCAAACTTTAAATGAGTTTTATACAAAGTTGTTTTTTTTTTTTTACTTTCAGGATGCTGGCCATGTGTTCTGTTCCTCGCCAGGTTAAACTGCATCCTGTAAAATCTATAGATTTGATGCAAGCCGAATTCTTCACACTCTGACAAATTACTGAAAACAAAAAAAAACCTCCATTATTCATCTTAAATGTATTTTTTTTAAAGTAAAATGATAGTACTTCATTTAAAGACTCAAATGGTTCACTTTGACGGATGGAACATTCTTCTATCACTAGAAGAGAGAAGCTCCCTCCTCCAGTATCCTCACCCATGCCTTTAAAATCTAGTCTGAAAGGATGGGTGGTAGTACAAGTGGGAAGAACGTATTTCTACATAAAAACATTATATTTGGTTTACATTTATAATCTCAGTCTTAGCTACTTACATTTCACATCATATAGCAAACTGGAATTTTAAAAGCCCTATTGTATAGCAACTTTTGTTCTTGCATGTAAAAAATGAATCCGATTTATATGAACCACATATGCCAGACAACATGCATATCATGCAATATGGGGAATTAAAGCATCACTTCTACATCCAACATGTCTTTTTTTATTCTCTACGAAATAATATTTCTCCATCCCTTAAAAAATTAGTATATAGCAGTTACCCAGATGTATATGGCAAATATGGGTGGTAAATCTGTTACTAAAATTAAGCTTATGAATAAATAGAAGGGTTTTACAAACAAGACAAAAATCAACTGATCAAACTCTCCTATTTACCCAAAATTGATCTCAAGCGTATGGTTCAAATCACACAGATAATTTAGGTATGAATAGCAAATTTACTGCCACAATAGGAAGAGAATGATGAAATCAGTGAATTTTTAACAGCACTGATAGATTTTGTATGTATGATAACCCTGTTCCCTTAATCTCTCTAACATGCAAAGGAAAACCTGAAAAATATTATATAGCAATAGCACTTAGACTTATATACCGCTTCATAGTGCTTTTACAGCCCTCTCCAAGCGGTTTACAGAATCGGCATATTGCCCCCAACAATCTGGGTCCTCATTTTACCTACCTCGGAAGGATGGAAGGCTGAGTCAACCTTGAGCCGGCAAGATTTGAACTGCTGAACTGCAGCTAGCAGTCAGTTGAAGTAGCCTGCAGTACTGCACTCTAACCACTTTGCCACCTCGGCTCTATATAGAAATTATGTTAGCATCAACCACTAGCAAGATGCTGTCAAAGAAACATTTATTCCTTACATATTAGTTTACTTATATCTCAGTATTTACTATTTTAACCAATATAATATTTTAATTAACTATCAACAGTTCATGTGAAATGAGACCAAAAAAATAAATATGTAAAAGGTTAAAATCAAAGTATTAAATTAAATGTACATTTTACAGCTTTTTAATAGTTAACAAAGTTGCTTGGCTAGCAGGTAGCTATGTAAAATGAACAAATAAATAGACACTTAACAAATATATGGGATTTACCCCAAACAGTGCTATTTTGAGAATATATTTTTCAGACATATTTTTTTTTTTTAGAAAAAGCAAAACTTACTTTCCAAACCTCCATCACCTATTGGTGAGTGGGCTAAAGATAGTCTCCCCAAAGATGATGTATCAGCCAACCCCTTTAAAAAAAAAAAGACTATTAATAATTTTTTAAAGCAAGTACATCTTGAAATCAAAAATATGTTGCAATTTAATAATCTTACTTTTGTCAATAATATTAAGTCCTTTTCCCTCAAAAGCAACCCATGTAGTTCTAGATTTCCCAGGGCCTTTGATACCATCAGACAACCTTTGATAGCTTTACACAATTGTCCAGTTAAGTCTTTGGATCGAATGGCTGGAATTCTTCTTCTTATACCTGTTCCTTGTTTTTCAAGACCTAGCAAACAAAAATAGCTTAAATATCAGTAAATAGAAAATTAATAAATCGATACAAGAACAGCTTAGTATTAATAAACACACGACGTGTCAATTAGTAAACACACGACGGGCTGGCTTGATCCCACAGTTTTGGTTAAATTTAATTGATTTTAATTGGGTTGTTTTAATTGCGGCCAAAAATATTTAATTATTTTTAAACTGTTTTTAAATTTTGTATGTTCTGTTTTATTCTGGCTGTTCACCGCCCTGAGTCCTGCTGGAGAAGGGCGGTATACAAATTAAAACAAACAAACAAATAAATAAATAAATAAATTGTTTTTTTTAACAAAACAAGACGATGCTTAATATGTTTTAATATCGCCTACCAAAGCTCTGAGAAGAAAGCCTTGTTAAATTCTAAATTTGATATTTTCTCAAGCTTTAAGGATAGAGTAACATAATGAAAGGCTAATTACCTGAGTCCCAAGGACCCTGATGGTGACAGCTCTTTATTGCAATGAAAGTTAAAGTCTTGTTATGTCTGACTGCACGTAGTAGAGGTATCCAATCAGCAGCTTTAATACGATCCGCATTGATATCAAGAATATTGTAAAGTTTTTTGGCTTTCACAGATGTTAAAGGGGCACAGCCTTCTAAAGCACAAAGCTGCTCATAATGAGCATAAAAATCCATACTGCATTGTCTCCTTACTTTGACAGAATCAATCATTTTCAGTTACATACTGAGCTATGATCCAGAGCTACAAAAAGAAAAAATATGAAATTTTTGTTAACAGCTACACATAATCTAACCAATTAAAATTTATCAAAACTATAGCCCTACTATGCCTATTTTTTCTTTCAAGATCAAATCCCAGACTGTAAAGAGGACTTGGCTTCCAATGCTATGTTCCTGCAGAAGCCAATATATATTCTACCTTGTAGAATGGATTTAACTACGGATAATCTCAATGGATAGACAGCTGAAATAAAGGCAAAATAGATTACAAATACAGAATCCATTCGCAATTTTCTTTGGGAAATCCTACAAACATTTAACTGGTTGTGACTCTTTATCTTTAAATACAATAATTTAATGAATAGGTATACATACTGTGTTTCCCCAAAAATAAGACCCTGTCTTATATTTTTTTTGAACCCTGAAATAAGCGCTTGGCCTTATTGCTATGCGTTCAAAAGCCCGATTTGGCTTATTATCAGGGGATGTCCTATTTTGGGGGAAATAGGGTATATAAAAGATGTTTTACAAAACTACTGTCCTAAATATTCCATTTTTAAAAAAGTAATCATTTCAAAGGACAAACTAAAATGATATATGGAAAAGTGACTTCTAAATGCATAGAAATGCTCAAACAGGGGGTTGGACTAGATGACCTTCCAACTCTGTTATTCTATGAAGAGTTTTTCTGTACTTAGTTTTCATACAATGGATCGTTTTTAGAAATTTAGCCTGAAAAGTTAAAAAAAAATACCCAGGAACTATTCATTTTGGAGGATTACATCTATAGACTAAGTAGTTTCTTAGATCACTCAAAGAATAAATTCTGTTACCATAAATATACATATTTTAAAGGCAGAAAACCAATCCTTTGAAACTTGCTGCTCAGTTTTAGAATTTCTGTGTTTAACCAATCAATTATGTTTTCTTTTTGCAGTTTTTAAAGTGTAATTTTAGAACTTTATTATGACTATGGTTATTAATTTTGAAATATTATCATTATTATGCATTTTCTTTTGTTAATTCATTTTATATTTAAATGAAAAATTAAATCTTTCCAATTAATTTGGAAGCAGACAATAAAGCAAATACTCAAGTGTTACTGGCTTATTAATCATCAAAAAACAACTTCTTACTTTAAAGCTCATTCCACTTCTTTAAATGCACTATTTCTTTTTAAAGGTTGTAATATTCTCATTTATCTCTTTTAAAGATACTGCTTTGCCCATTAAAAATACAAGGTATTCATATATCTTATTACAAAAGCAAATCTGTGTACCAAGTTTGGTTGAAATTGCTTGAGGCGTTCCAGAGTTATGGTGGAACACACACATACCCCGAGGGGTGTTAGGGGTGTCTTACCCCCCATAGTGTTTGTCTCCAGGAGGTAAGTCATATGTGTACCAAGTTTGATTGAAATTGCTTGAGGCGTTCCAGAGTTATTCCAGAACACACACACACCTACACCAAGAGGTGTTAGGGGTGTCTTACCCTCACAGTATTTTTTTTCCAGAGAGTAAGTCATCTGTGTACTAAGTTTGGTTGAAATTGCTCGAGGCGTTCCAGAGTTATGCTAGAACACTCACACACAAACACTGAGGGTCATTAGGCGTTTCTTACCCCCAGAGTTTGTCTCCAGAGGGCACATCATCTATGTATCAAGTTTGGTTGGAATTGCTCGAGGCGTTCCAGAGTTATGCTTAAACAAACAAACAAACAAAAAAACATACATATATCCTTTTTTTATATGTATAGAAGATAAATATTAGGATAAAAATCTAATTATCATGAGGGTCCTTGTTGGTGCTCTCTGAGCTTGCTTGTTTTCTTGCAGACATTTCATTACCCTAACTAGGTAACATCATCAGTGTGGGTGAGGGTGGTCTTGGAGATTCATTGGTATCAACCCCCATGTCCAGACAGGCTAGTCACCAGAATATAAACTGCCAGCGAACAGCTCTCTTTACTAGCACTGATGATGTTACCTAGTTAGGGTAATGAAAACGTCTGCAAGAAAACAAGCAAGCTCAAAGAGCACCAAGAACCCCTCATTTCAACCCTGAACTACAAATATTCTCCTTTATTGGTATCTAATTATCGTCTTTATATCAGATACTATTTAGACTTTTTGCTCTTCATAATGTTCTGCTATTGTTTATAACTGAATTGCTACCAAAGATATTTAAATCTTTATCATATACTATCCTACCAGACATCTCTAGTACATAGAGATGGACACGGACAGTGGCACAGAACTAGATTTGGAGGCAGTAATATAGAGGTGATAAATCATTTTTTCTTTTATATTGGCTATGTTTCTTCTATCAGAACCATCCTAAAATAGAAATTGAATGTTACAGCCAAAAATGTTAATTTGTTAAACTATCATGAATAAAATTATTTTATGAATAAGAAAGAATCTTACTGTAGGAAGGAAGTCTTCTAGCTGTAATAAAAGTGAGAACTTTCTGCAAATATTCAGGTTTTCTAAAAACAAAAAATAAGGATAAAAAGGGATTGAGCCAAGTGATTAGAAAAAAATCCAGAAAACTGTAGCATCAACAAAGAATTATACCATGGAATATACAAACAAAGAAGGAAAACTGGATATAATGCTAAAGGTACACGACTGCAAAAAAATACCCAAGCCCCAGGCAATGGCCCAGTCCTGTGCCACGGCCCATTGGAAACCAGGCCATGCAAGCACAGGGTGAGCACACAAAACTGCATTTGTGCAAGTGGCACGCACGCATGCAACTGTGACCATCAAATGTACTAAAAATTTTATTGCGCTTATTTTAACAATACATTTTAGAGCAATTCTGTTTTTAAATTAGAAATATTAAGTCTTAATTTCCATTCATCAGCTAGAAATGCAAAAGTCGTTGGTGCATATACGTTTTCAAAGCAACCAGGCCATCTGTCCAATTAGATGATGTTGACAAGATTATGGAAGAACTAGTATCTGAGTTTAATTCCTCTCCTCTTTCCTGATTCCCATTTATTTTGCTTTTGCTTTGAATCCACTTGACCTTGCAGACAGAACCATCTTATCTTCTAACAACTGCTCAAGATTATTTAGACATTTTTAGGAACTGTTGAGGCTAATACCAAGAATAAACTTTTACTTCTTTCCAAAGCAATTGTCTGTAGGGATTCTCAGACATCCAAGTCATAGATGTCTCAAAGGTCATTTCAAAAGGCAACTGGACTATTTTTTTCCTTCAGGAAGAAAAATACATTTCACTTCTCATTCAAGAAGCTTCAACTCATTCTTCAAGTCATTAAGCTTCTTGGATGAAAGCAAAACAACATCTTCTTCAAGAAAAAAAAACAGTCCAGCTGCCTTTTGAAAAAGCACCTTTGAAGTTTCCAGGCAATTCAGCAACATAAAATAAAGATTAGACTAGCAGTTCACAATCTTTCCTTTTATATGAATATTTTATTATCAAATGGTTTTGAGAACTACATATATTAAGAGTAACTATACAACAGTATTTGGAACCACCAAAAACATCAGTGCCCCTTCAAAGTGCACCAGTCCAAAGGAATTTACATTAAAGCTATTCCTACAGCATTAAATGGCAGAGACAACATGAGGTCACCAAATTTCACAAAGAAAAGTTCTACCATACGGCATTATATTTTGTAATAATAACATATTGCAAAAAATATTATTTTGCAATAATATAGTTTGCACCATTTATGCAAAAATTGTGCAAAATATATCTTTTTCATTTATTATACATTTTAATGCCGTGTCTGTTTTAGAACTTATATGATTTTTATACACCCTACCATTGAGTTTAGTAGAGAACTAAATAATCAAGCTTTTCCAGCAAAATCCTGTTGTTACCAATAACAATTGCCCATGCCCACCATGCACAAAATGCGTATTTGGCCGCCTGAGATAAGATGCTCAGAAATCATTGTTTTCTACCCCCTACGTGCAAACACTTATTGTTGTGTACATGTAAGAATGCCGCCCATCCACCACCCACTCTTTAACCCGTGACGTTTAAAAGCCAAGACTAAAAGAAGTATCTCTGAGCAAATTTATACCTATTGAACGTGGCTTTGGGCGGCGTACAAGCAATAACAATTAAGACATTAGAACAGCCATGAAAACAACCGTACGTAATTAAACCACCCCCTTCGTTTGCCTTTGGGGATTCAGTGCTCTGTACAACCCAGTACCCCACCTCCCTCACTCTTTCCACTCGCCTTCCTATTTACCTTGGACTAACCACGCACATATCCGAAACGAAGATCCACGCTCAAAAGTCGGTCATTCACTTCAGAAAAATCAGAGGCTCAGTGGGAAGCCAGTTGAGGGGGGGAGAGCTTTATTTGTTCAACCTATCCCACCATTAGGCACCTCAGAAAAAAGGGGAGGTTGATACGGGCGGACAAGAAACAGATCGGCGGGACGACGCGCGAAAGGAAGCAAGAAAGCCAAGTCTTAACACTCTCACACAAAGCCCCTCACCTGCCGCTCGCGCTCGGCCCCGCCCCCGCCCTCTCACCGCTTCAGTCCTGCTAACCGTTTCCTTGGTTTCCCAACCGTCTTTTCCACACAAACTTCCCTCACGTGGCCCCATCAGCGAGCTCTCTTATTGGCCCACAGCTCAAGCAGCGGTAGTTGTCAACGTCGCCCCTCTTTCCATATTGCTAACGTTTTCTCTGTTTGGGCGTTTATTAGTTATAGGATTTTCGGGCAACGCGGAGCATTGAGGATACCCGGAAAGATGGGAAAAGATTGCCGCGCTCACCCACGTCTGCTAGCACCCTAGTCCTAACCCGCCGTTCTTCTTAACGCTGAGCAATCCTACTCTTCCGTGAAACACGCCCCCCCCCCCCTTAAAAGGCCTTTGCGTGGCCTTCCTCAGGCTGCACAGTACTTCGCGCGCAGGCGCAGTTTCCTGTTTTCGTTCTCACAAAGAGAAGGGAACCTTTTCCCGTTCAGGGGTCGATTCCTCTTTTCTCCTTTCCAGAGGGCGTTTCTCCCGGGACTGTTATTTAGCCCTCTTTTTTTTTTTTTTTATGACTTGAGGAAAAGCATAACGCTTTTCTCCTTCGCCAGGATTTCTCGACCTGAAGAATAGTTTTGAGTTGGCGGAGACTTGGGCGTGGAGGAGTCTCCCCCAACGCAAACTATTGAAACGGCTAGCAGGATTTGGTCGCGCGAGAGAATGGAGATGACACGAGTGGGGGGGGGGAGGGAGACCTCCAGAAAAGTTGTAATAACCTCGAAGAGCGGCCGGGTACCGCCTTGGTGAAGACAGGAGCCCGGGGGGACCGTCTAACGGGGCAGTTGACTCTAGAAAGAAGCGAGGTGACTTGTTTCGAACATTTGTGGGCGAAGGAGGTCCACCTGAGGAACCAAACGGTAGTTGAGGACAACCAGTGGGGTAATGGAGGTGGGTGGAGGCTGGTCCTGCTTTATCGGCCGCAAAGAGGGTGGCTGTTGGCAGTTTCGATGAAAGGGACGGAGTTGAAGCCGCCGGTGAGAGAAAGGGAGCCTCCCTTATCTTTCAATGTTGAAGAAAAGGGCTGGGAGACACTACAACGGGTAAGGAACTATGGCTCTTTTTATAACTTGTGGACCTCAGTTCCCAGAATTTCCGAGCCAGCCATGCTGGTTCAGGAATTCTGGGAGTTGAAGTCTGCAAGTCAAAAGGGCCATAGTTCCCCACCTCTGGTCAACAAGGAAGCGCTGGAGGGGGGGGGCAATGGGAAGTCGGAAGAGGAAGGTAGGAATTGGAGGGGGACCGTTTGGAGCGACTTGCCGACATGGTGGCACTGATGGAAGGATGGGGCCTTAGGCGGCAGATCAGAGTCAAAAGTCTTATTTTGAAAGCTTTGCAGGCAACTAATCTGGTCTACCATGTGGGCGATTTTCGTCCCTTCTTAAAAATGCTTTTGTACCAAAGCACTTAAAACATACCAAAGTTATTTTTATTTGTACCTTTCAGGTTCAACAGAATAGTGTGAAGGTGGAGCTCCTTGATAAGCTATAGAGCAGTGCTTCTCAACTATTGTTTCTTCTGTAGAGGAAGACTTGTTTCCTCAGTAGCAGTGTTTCAGCATCTTTAAGATATGTTCCCCATGCTGGCTAAGGAATTCTGGGAGCCGATGTCTGCACACCTTAAACGTTGCTGAGGTTGGGAAATGCTGCTGTAGAAGAAATGAGTCTTCCTAATGGGACCTAAGATCATAGAAGAACAGCAAGAGATGGCCCAGAAAATGCAGAAGGAATTTCAGGACTTTACAATAAAAACAAATCTGATTCCTATTACATATTTCTCTACCCACAAGGAGGAAAGGTCATATGCTACGTGATGCAAATGTGTAGCAGCTACACAATTGACAGTCAAAGAGCTAATAAAATTTAAATTCATGGCCCAGCTAGCCAACCAGGTATATTATATGATCAAATCTAATGGGACTAAGCACTGTAGAAAGTGATGGATTCCAGACCTTGGGCAGTGCAAATATATCAGCATGACCTCAATGTATTTTTGAAATAGAAGGAAACCCATCCAGTCAGGGTTAACCCAAGGACTGCAGTGAGTAAAGCACCAGCCAAGCCATGTGAAGTACCACCCAGCTTCCAACAAGTGCACATGCCTTTTGGCAAACTAGCTTCCAAATGCGTCAAATATGGAAAAGCATATACCCTAAGAAAGATTCCCAAAATGAAAGCCCAAATAAATGAGTTTGAATCTTAAAGTCATGGACCAGAGGAACTTCCTATTCCATACTACCAATGTGTTGAGTGAATGTGTTAATAAACAGCCACCTCACTGGGCATCTCTCCATCAATGACTAACATCCTTACCAGTACATAGAGTATAAATGCTGCTTGTCAAGACCCTAGTTAAAATCCATGGGAAATGGGAATTTGCAGTAATGGAGGATCATATCACTGCTGCGCCATTTGGAAAAATTATGGCAGAATGCACATGAGAGACCCTCCCACCACGAGAGGTTTAGAATCAATAAAGATGATACCTCTAATCCTGACCACAAGAGTCATTCAAATACTTTGGAAACCAGGGACATACCTACAAAAGAGAAATCTGGTTGAAGTTTCAGTTCCTTTTCAGAAGGCAACTACAGAACACACTGAGACATCTTTTGGCCAGGAAAATTGGGGAGAGGGAGACCCATGTCAAACAGAAGACTTTGTGCGAGTCACATGCCAGGAAACACATTTTTGAGCAGTTCAATGTAATTTACATCACCAGGAACCAGCTTGGGAAGCTCATGCTACAGTAAAAGCAGATTGGAACAGGTAATTGCAGATACAGTAGTTGCAAGTGAACTACATTGCAGTTTCCAGGAATTAGGTTCAAATCTAAATTACAGCATGTGAACACTATCACTTCGGGGAGCAAATGGTATTTAACCTCATCAGGGATCTGTAGAGAGCATGAGGGCTTGGGAGTTTGCCATTGTGGTACAGTAGGAAAAAAAATCCCATTGCTCCTCTCCTGGCACCCAAACAAATGGAGAATACTAGGCAATTATGCCCAAAGTATGCTTAGACAATATACTAACCTGACCACCTTCACTTAGAGATGTGGAAGAGTAAGCCAGTATATCTTGGCTTGCCTCATAGCAATATCAGATTATTGTGAAGGGAGTTAAGGTGATGCAAGCAATGTATATAATTATTGTATGTCCAAGAGTATTGCGAACCTGAGAGAAATCCAAACCTGGTCTGCAAACCATTTCTGTGTGGTTTATACCGAAAATAAGAGTGGAATTGGCTCCCATATGTCTTGATAATTGCACTCCATGTTAACTATTGACACTCCAGAGATACACTGGAGCAATTGTGATAGACCAAGCTCTTCATTTGGAGTAACCTCCCCCCAAAAGTCTTGTTGGTTTCTGACAGAAAATTTATTATGCCATTATGCTGTTTAGAAGCTGTAGCATTAATTGTGGGACCCTCAAGTTGACCTCGGAACCATCCATAGAACACAGAAAAATATCTGTATGCTGGGGTTTATAAAGCATTGGATGAGTTTGATGTTAAGAATGAATATGTTCAAGGGAAGATATGTCTAATAGTAGATATTATTTTGAGGACTCAAGAATTTCTCCCAGGCAAAATATAGTTTTGTTTTTGTTTTGTAAAAAACAAGTCTGAAGAGCTGGGAGAAAAATGGTTGCTTATAGTTTCTGAGAGATTTTGGGAATCTCCAAGTGGTTGAAGAAGTTCACAAAATGAAGCATAAAACTACTGCTTCAGGGATCCTAGGGTTTCTGTAGAAATGGGTAACATAGTCAGAATTTGTGCTACATTTTCACATTTCTATGTGTGGTATTAAGTCTCATTTTCTTTGTCATATAGCTTCTAGGAATAAATGTTCAATTTCAGCCTTCATTTATATTTCATACTGAGGGCTTTGCATATTAACTTTATGGGAAAAAACATTTTATTATACTTATGTCCTGCAAATTTGATTTTACTGTGAATAAGGGAAATGGTTAAATCCTATAGTCATAGTGCCTCTACACAAAATAGCCAGCAGATGGCACTATAGAAATTATTTCCATTTTTGCATTTTGAGCTTTTAATTATTGAATGGCAATGCAGACTATGAAAGCCTCATCTCTTCTGCATACTGGGGTTAGAAGGTAGATGCCAGGTAAAATACACTCTCTCCCCAGAGGATAGGTGGGACATTGTGAACTGCCTGCAATTTGGCAGTTCAGATCTCACCAGGCTCAAGGTTGACTCAGCCTTCCATCATTCCGAGGTGGGTAAAATGAGGACCCAAATTATTGGGGGCAATATGCTGACTCTGTAAACCACTTAGGACTGTAAAGCACTGTAAAGCAGTATGTAAGTCTAAGTGCTATTGCTATTGTTATTGCCAGGCTACCCCGGGATGCTTCTATATCTACTCTGTTCCAGATATTCCCAATTCTCTTTTCCAGATATTAGATTAGATGAGATTAGATATTTGTCTTAAAGCAGTGAAAACATTATCTAAATATGTAAAATGTTATATTCAGTCCTTTGCCATTTCCTGATTCACTTAAATCATTCATTAAACTAAGCATCTCCAGGGTAAATAAACCCATTAAGTTTAAGCATTCTGCCTTAAGCACCTTATGGACCCTGCTGAAGTCCAGCATAATTTATTCAGCAATTTGGGAGGCAATTCTGTTGTGAATGCCTGGTAGATTTTTGGAATACATAAATCTAAAAGAACATTGACAAAATGCTCCCAAATGAAATTTCACTCCCACACGGATCCTGGAAGTGGGCACTTTTGTTTTTTGATAGAGCTTTAGGAGAGAAAGACATGGATTAGAATATGAGTGGATTAAGGCCAGAAGTTAACCTTATCATACTGGTGTGATATCATATTTAAGCCTAAAGTGTGGTGTTAAAGGTGTCAAAATATTTGTGATCAGCACCTCATTGGAAAAGAAGTTGATACTTACCAGTACCACCAGAAAAGAAATTGTGGTATATCTGCTCATCAAAAGAACATTCTGGAACTATTTGTGCTGAATAATTATCATCCAGGCTCCAAGTTTCTCCTTGATGGGGAGGAATGTTAAGAAAATGGAGGTGCTCCAATTCTAGAGCACCCTGAAAGGAAGCAGATCATTTGAACTTTTTAAAATTAGATTTTAGTCCAAGGCATGGGACAGACTGCATTAGTCATACTTGTTTATTTTTCTTGGGACTTCATGGAAGGAAATGCACCCTTTCTGGTTCTTTTATTTTTTTAACCTCTCAGGGCTATTCAATATTATCAATCATGATAGCTTTCTGGACTGCCTGCAAGGGTTAGAAATTGAAATACTGCTTCTTCCTGAGTAAGCTATTCCATTGGGGAAGGAGAGGTTAGCTTGCCAAAGCGATCTTTCCTTTTCCCCCTATTTTGTAACTTTTCCATGAAACCACTGGGAGAGTTCATACATCATCAGTAGGCTGGTCATACTCCGATATATATTATCCAGATCTTTTTAGTGGCTACCCTGGATAGGGTAGAACTCTTGAATAAACAGTTCAACAACTTGGAGGTCATTCTCAGTTTATAACTATAGGATTGGGTAGGATGGGCAAACAGAGGCCATAACTAAAAGTACCACCTATGACTGGTATTTCAGTTGTCATTTTCCTGGAGAAGGAACGTTGTGCTTACCTGAACGTTCGTTCTATGTGCACTGCGTGAGAGTCCAAGCAATGGGTGATAACCTTGTCTGATTGGCCAGAGATTGAGTTGTAATTTCTTTGTTTTGTCACGCCGCCTCCTTCCTGTTTAGGCTCAATTTTTTTTTTAATTGAAAAGTTTTACAAAAAAGAAATACAAAATTTTTCCCCCATGTTCCCCCCACCCTTTCCCCCCCTTCATCCCACCCTCCCTCCCGACTTCCCAGAGCAAAATACAAGTTATTTCATTTAATCAAACATAAACTAGATTAATCTACTTATCCTCAAAGTACTGCCTCCCCCACTGAAACCTTAACTCCACTACAGATAACCAAATACTTCT
Source organism: Pituophis catenifer annectens (assembly GCF_029215685.1). Classification (NCBI taxonomy): domain Eukaryota; kingdom Metazoa; phylum Chordata; class Lepidosauria; order Squamata; family Colubridae; genus Pituophis; species Pituophis catenifer. The sequence continues at coordinate 230,076,339 of NW_027256882.1, read as the reverse complement.
AATACTAACATTCATTCATAAGCTATTTGATATTTTCTTGTCTGATACTTATTTTGAATATAATCAATCCATCTTCTCCATTCCGATACGTATCTTTCTTGCGTGTGGTCCTTCAAATATGCCGAGATTTTCACCATTTCTGCTAGGTTTGTTACTTTCAATATCCACTCTTCAATAGTAGGCAAAGAGTCCTTCTTCCAATATTGAGCTACCAGCAGCCTAGCTGCTGATATTAAGTTCAAAATCAATTTAGTCTCTGAAACTGTACAGTCCGTAATTATACCCAATAGAAACAATTGAGGAGTAAATTTCAACCTTTTCAAAATGTTCTGCATCACCCACCAAATTTTTATCCAAAATGCCTTGATTTTCTTACAGGTCCGCCATATATGATAATAGGTTGCATCATTACATTCACATCTCCAACATTTAGCTTGCAAGTACATACATGATAATTTTTTAGGATCTAAGTGCCATCTATAAAACATTTTATAAAAATTCTCTCTCAAGTTTTGTGCTTGCGTAAATTTAACATTTCTGACCCAAATCTTTTCCCACGTTTCCATCATCACTGGTTCCTGAAAGTTTTGTGCCCATTTTATCATACAATCCTTCAATCCTGGAGAAGAAAAAAAAGTAAAATCTTTTTCCTCCAGGTTACGTTCTCTCCAGATATCTCTCAGTTCTATATCTTCCATCATATCAAAAAAAGATTTAGGTAGTTTTGCACGTGCTGAAGTCTTTGATAAGCTTTTTTTATCTTTCTGCGTATCAATTACTCCATTCCAATCACCCATTAATATAAAAGATTTATAGTCCCACTGTATTATTTTAGTATGTAAAAATTTATAAAACTTGTCTTGTTGCTGGTTAGGGGCATATATTCCAATAAGAAGCATTTTTCCAGACTGTGTCAATAATTCAATTGCAATATATCTTCCTTGATCATCTGCCTCAATTAGATTAGCTGATAGTCCTTTCCTTACATATATGACTAGTCCATTTTTCTTCTCTGGCGCTGATGCCACAAAATTTGTACCTAATCTTGAATTTATCAAATATTTTTGGTCTGATAATCTAATATGTGTTTCTTGTAAGCAAATAACATCATTGTTAAATTGTTTCAAGTAGTGAAATACTTTCTTTCTTTTTTGTGGTGAGTTTAGGCCATTAACATTCCAAGATAGGAATTTAGTTGCCATCTTTAGCCTTTCGAAGCCTTGTGAGCATCAGCTGAAGCTCCTCCTCCACCTTACTCTTCGGCCTAGCTCCCCCCACTGCTTCTGTTTTTTGGACTTCTTGAGATGAATCTTGGGATTGTTGCCCTTTTGATTGTTGTTGTTGCAATTTATAAGTTGATCAGGTCAGTCGTTGTGCTTTCGGCTCTCCCTTCTTAGGTGGTTCCAAAGTTGGGGGTAAGCCCCCAAAATCCAAATCTTCTTCCATAATAATTCCTCCAGCTGCAGCTTCAGCGTAGATTTGTATCTGTTTTCCATCTTTTTCTTGTTGTAACATCTCCATTTTCTTCCTTCCCCCCCCCCAGTGAGGGTGGGTATCCAGCCTGTAAAACATTTACATAAAAATCTTTTGCCTTCCAAACTGTGTTTAACCGGTATCTTTCTCCTTTATAAGTCACTATTAGACCAGCTGGAACATCCCATCTGTATGCCACTTGTTGATTTCTCACCTCATTTACCAGAAAGCCAAAGTCTTTCCTGCTTCTCAACAACTTTGGAGGAATCTCTTTCAGAACCACCACCTCCTGCCCAGCCACCTGAACTTTATTCTTGTAAGAAGCTTGTAGAATTTCATTTCTGATCCTCCTAGTTGTAAAGTAGATCACCACATCTCTTGGCAGCTATCTTTGTTTTGCCAACCAGGAATTAACCCTGTAAATTTTATCAATTTGGATTGCTACATCTTCTGGTCTTCCTTTAATTATCTCCGCAATAGCATCAGCACAAATGTCTTTTAAATTTTCTTTACTATTTTCCTTCAGGCCTCTCAATCGCAGAGCAAACTCCATAGATCTGTATTGTAACATTACCAATTCATCATCCACTTTCTCTGTTCTAGTCACGACATCACCCATTTTGCTTTCCAAATTTAAGTTGGCTTCATTAATTTCTTCAACTTTCCCATCAAGCTGAATAACAAGATTTGAGGGTCCTGATACAGCAAAAACAATATCATCTCTTATTTTATCGTGCTCCTTTGCAACTGCTCTCTTGATCGAGCTTATGTCTTCCTCAATTTTCTTAAATTTCCCTTCAACAAGTAATGTTAAATTGTTCATTGCTTCTCTCATTGCTGTTGCTTGATTATTCATGGCTTCTTTCATAGCTTCCTTAAAATCATTAAGTGCTGCATCTTGACTCTGGGTCTGGCTCTGTGTATCAGCCGGAAGCTGTGATTTCTGTGTCACCACTGACACAACTGGAGAGCCTCCCCCTCCTTTAACAACTCCTGGTTTCACTTGTCTAGAAGCCTTTTTTTTTCTTTCTCCCCCCCCCTTTTCTTTAAAAGCAACAAAGTCCTTAAAGATGTTAATTTATAGTCTCTAATTTGCCAGACAGAGTAGTTTTTTTTTTCTCTTCCCTCTGCACTCTCAGTTCCCAGCTGTTAATAGGCAGCTAATCCACTCTCCCAGCGCAAAGTTCTCAAGCACTTTCGTTTTTGGCTTTCACTTTCAAAGCCCTAACAAAGACGCCATCTTCCGCCTCCAGCTCAAGATTCAAATTGAAACAAAGTAACTTCGGAGTTAAGCTCTGTACTTTTAAGGCTTGTTCTCCTGTTTTCCACTCTGCCTGCACTTGGGATCAATCAAACTCACTTTTAAAAGCAGGATCGGATCACGGCTTCTCGCCCTGCTTTTGCAGAGTCGTCCTGGCTCCGGAGCTTCTTGGCAGGCTGACTGAGGAGCTCTCACCCTCCAAGCCTCTGGGAATGATCCAGAGGACTTTCCGGGGGCCCTACTCTCGCCCACCGGCTTTCCTCTCCTTCTTTTCCCGAAGGAGAGTTTTTCAGCCGCTAGACAGCCGATTTGCGCTGTCAAAGCGGCTTTTACGGAGACGCAGGGCTGGCGGTCATAAATGACCGTCCACAGAGCCTGCGGTGCCAACCGGAAGTCCTGTTTAGGCTCAATTTGTTAACGATGGTCTGGATCTGGAGAAGACATAACCTGTAATGAGGGAAAAAAAAAAAACATTCTCCCGGCCCTGGATCCTGTCCAGAAGTTTAGGGCAGTCTCACGCAGCGCACATAGAACAAACGTTCAGGTAAGCACAACGTTCTTTCTCCTGTGTGCTGCTTAAAGAGTCCAAGCAATGGGATATGCACAAGCTAAGTATCCCTAGGGTGGGAATTAGAATCGTCCAGGGGCCGGTCAACCGGAAAAACCTGTTGCAAGACTCGTCTCCCAAAGGCAGCCTCAGCCGAGGCAAACATGTCCAGTTTGTAGTTTCTGATGAAGGGAAAAGGCGATGCCCAAGTGGCTGCCCTGCAGATCTCTAAGATAGAAGCTTGAATAGCTCATGCCGCCATGGTGGCTGCGCTTCATGTAGAATGGGCCGTAATGCATCCAGGAATTGGTCAAGCCTGATGATCATAAACCAGAGGAATACAGGCCTTGAGCCAATGATCAATGGTGGACGAAGTCACCTTCGTGCCCAGGGACCTGGGCTGGAACAAGATGAATAATGTCTCCATCTTCCGGAATGGCGCTGTTCTAGAGATGTATGTGCGTAGGACTCTGCGGACATCTAAGGTGTGCCATCAGTGTTCACTGGGATGTTTGGGATGGGGACAAAAATCTGGTAATATAACCTCCTGGGCCCTGTGGAACTGAGTTGATTTTTGGGATGAATGTCAGGTCAAGGCGGAGGACAACTCTGTCCGGATGGATAATACACAAGCCTTTTCTTACTGATAGAGCCGCCAGTTCCGAGATTCGCTGAGCAGATGTGATGTCGATGAGAAAGGTGACCTTAAAGGTCAGAAGTCTGAGAGGTGCGGAACTCAACAGCTCGAACAGAGCAGATGTGAGAGCCTGCAATACGAGGTGCAGATCCCAAGAAGAGTATCTGTGAACTGGAAAGGGGTGTAGATTGGCGGCCCCTTTCAGAAAGCTATGAATCCTTGGGTATTGAGAGAAGGTCGAAACTCCTTCGCAGGAGAGAATGGTTGCTAAAGCGGAAACTTGCCTGTGAAGAGTATTAATGGCTAGGCCGGCATCAAGCCCATCTTGAAGGAATTCCAATATCTGAGGAACAGAAGTTGATGTTGCAACAAGACTTTTCTTGCTGCACCAGCGACCAAAGGACTTCCAAGTGGGGTCATATATACGGGTTGTAGATGGACGTCTCGAGGCTAGGATGGTAGAGATTACCTTCCTAGAGAAACTGTCCTTCCTCAGGATCTCCCTTTCAAGTACCAGACAGCCAATTGGAGCCACTGAGGTTCTGGATGTAGTTCGGCCCCCTGGCTGAGGGAGATCCTGTCTGGAGGGATTCTCCAGGAAATGGACATCAATAGATTCACGAGATCCGCAAATCAGTCCATCAGGGCCAATGGGGGACCACAAGGAGGACTTCCACGCCTTCCAGCAGGATTTTCCTGATGATCCACAGTATTAGAGGAGTCGGGGGAAATGCATACAATAGGCCCTGGGGCCATGGGCAGTGGAGGGCGTCCGTCCTTTCAGCTCCTGTGGTCTGGAATCTGTTGTAAAACCGTGGAAGTTGCGCATTCGCTGAGGTGGTGAAAAGATCCACCAGGGGGGCCCCAAATTGTGTCACCAAATGGTTGAACAGGTCGGGATGTAGTTTCCATTCTGTCTGATTGCTGGTGGTCCTGCTTAACCAGTCTGCCTGGGTGTTGGACAGTCCCAATATGTGCTCTGCTCGCAGGGATAGCAGGTGTTTCTCTGCCTAGAGACTGATCGCAGAAGCCTCATGCATCAGGGCCCTGGAGCGAGTGCCCCCCTGGTGGTTGAATAAACAGTTCAACAACTTGGAGGTCATTCTCAGTTTATAACTATAGGATTAGGTAGGATGGGCTGTGACATTGTCTGTCAGTAACAACAAGTGGTGGCCTGATAATTGAGATTGGAAATGGCAGAGCACCAAATGAGCGACTCTCAGCTCCAGCCAATTAATGTCGTGGCTGAGGTCGGATGGAGATCCTAGGTCACTTGTGATTGCAAATGAGCGCCCCAGCCAAAAAGGCTGGCGTCTATGTTCAGGGTGAGATGGGAATGCTTCTTGAAGGAACATCCCCATTCCAAGGCTGTTTACATCCACCACCCCAAGGATCTGAGAACCTTTTGGGAAATCCGTTTGTGAGCATTGCTGAGGCCCAACCATTGACTTAGCAAGAGCAACCATTGAAGAGGACAGGAGGGTAACCTCACCCAAGGTACAATCTGTAGGCAGGATATCATTTTGCCTAGCAATTGAGAAAGAAGCACCAATGGTACCTTTCTGAGGATTCGGACTTGCCATATGGTGGTGCGGATGTTGGACAGACGCGCTCTGGAGAGGAAGACAAGACAGGTCTGAGTGTCGATTCTTGTTCCCAGGTGGACAATGTTTTGTGGTGGGAGTCAGATGGCTCTTCTCCCAATTCATGGTAAACCCGTGATTCTTGAACCGTGGTCTTTAAATCTAGATTTGCCCACTGGGGAGAAGACAACAGGATTAATATGTCATCTAGATAACAGAGTAAATGTATGGGTCTTTCCCACAAGTGAGCAGCCACCATGTCCAGAAGCTTTGTGAATACTCTGGGGGCTGACGAGAGCCCAAAGGGCGTGGCTCTGTATTGGTAATGCCATCCGGCACAGGAGAACTGGAGGAATCTCCTGTGAGACAGCCTGATGGGCAGCGATCCCGAAAGGAAGGCCTGTCCTGCGGCCTGTCTACAGTTGGTAGGAAGGGCTTTTTGGTAGGTCGGACTTTGAAATCCTGTGTCAGATGCATGAAAGGGCTGTCTGTCATAAGGATACCCAAATTGTCTGTCTGCTCGACGGTAGACATGAGGGAGGACTTTCTTTTTATCTTTACCCTCCACCAGGACAGTGTCTAAGGTTTCCCCGAAGAGGGAGCCGCCCTTGAAGGGGGCCGCAGCTAGTCTCCATTTTGTTTTCATATCGGCCTGCCAGTGCCTCAGCCATAGGAGGTGTCTGGAGGTGATATTAGACGCTAAGGCTCGAGAAGCAAATTTAGCTGAGGTGAGGGTAGCATCTGCTGAATACTTTGCGGCAGCAATTAGTTTATTTAAGTCCTGATGCAAGTGGATGTCCTCAGGTGACATCCTGTCTTGCATTTGACGAAGCCAAATTAGGGAACTCTGAGAAAAAAAGGATGCCACTGTGGCAGAATGAATGGCTCAGGCGGCTGCTTGGTGGGTCTTATGAGCAGTGAGCTCCGCCCTTCAGTCTTCCATCTTTAGGCCCTCAGCTGAATCAGAAGAGAGAATGTTAGAGGATGCCAAACTGGCCACCAGAACAGCAATGGTTGGAAGTTTGAGGAGATCCTCAACTTCTTGTTCCACCGTATACATTTTCCGACCCATGCTATTAGGAGCAGAGATGGACCCGGGCTGATTCCATTGTCATTATATGACGTCTACAAAGAACTTAGGGGATGGGACCACCTCTTGCTCTGTAATAGGCTTGGCAAAAAGAAGAGCCATGGGATCTTGAGGGTCCGAGGATCCCACAGGTTGCCCAATAAGTGCCCCCATATTGGCTGTTGTCTTTGCCTTGTACAATAGCGTTTTAAATAGGTCATGACAGAACAGACCTGTGACGGGGCTTATCAGGAATGACCCTTTCATCCTCAGAAAAATTATAATCCACCACCTCCTCTTCTTCGCCGTGAAAGGAGGTGTCACTTTGCTGTGAAGGTGAAGGAGAATGAGAGTCCAGAATGTACTCTCTGTCTGAATGACCCACAGGTGCAATGGCTCTTGGATTCGGGTCTGTCGCTGGCAGTGGGGCTAAAAGTCCCTGTTGCATAAGAGCAGCATCAATGCCCTTAGTAATAGTTTGGGCAATCATATCGTACAAATCTTGTGACAGTGCAGTGCCCTGGCTTTCCTCTGGGTGAAGCCCCGCCGCAGTAGGCATAAAGGTAGCAGAGGCACGGGAGCCCCTGTGCTGCTGAGAGGATTCTGGTTCAGGAATGGCTATACCCAAGGGAGCATCCATATCTGCTGTCTGTGTGCTAGTGGAGGCAGTGGAAGACCAACCAAACTGACCTGGCTGGGATTCCAAAGCCAGAGGTTCCTTGTTTAATGAATCAGTTGTTTCCGTGCAGAAGTGGAAGGAGCTTTGCTAGCCTCCGCCCTTTTCTTGGCCATATCAAACTATTTATCTAAGGCACAGTGTCACCTCATGGCATCCTTATCAGATGCAGATGAAGTTGAGGCTTGAACAGAGGACTGGGATCTGGTAATTGGTACCTTGGATCTAGATTTCCCCTTTTTTGTGACTGAAGCTCCAAGGTTTGATGCCTAATTGAGGGACAGGCAGAGGAATGAGAAGGAGATCTACTGCGAGATGCCATTTTGAAAGGCATGAGGTAACTTGTGAATCAGCCAAATAAAATTCTTCTTTTGTAAAACCTCCAGTAATAGTTGTCAATTGCCTTGAAATCACCTCCCTCGTGTACAAAAACCCAGAATGGAGGACAGTTAAGGGCTTCAATCACACCAAGCCGACACCATGGCTTGAAAGCGGAGGGGAATAAAGGCTGCAGTGGGGTGCTGCGCCTACACCAAGGCTTTAAGCGCGAATTCTAACGCAGCCTGCCCAGGGAGCTAGAATCCGATACCACGGATCCTTGCCCAGCTAATAGAGGCGCAGAGCCGAAACCACAGTTCTCCCCGCCCTAATCCGCCGCCAAAACTCACAATACCAGCTCCGGAACAATCAAGGATAAGACTGGAGACTCCACATGCTGCGCAGGCCCCTCTGCAAGAAAAAACGCTGCTGCGGAGCCCCGCTGCTCAGCTGATCGGCGCTTGGCTGGGCGCGGTGCCAGAAACCACTTCCCAGCTGAAACGAAGCCGTTTACAAAGAATTCTGCTGCTGTGCGTTTCTAAAGCAGTCCAAGCAATGGAGATATTCAGAATATGTGTCTCTAGGCCGACTGAGTTAGCAAACAGCCTAAACAGGAAGGAGGCGTGATCAAACAAACAAATTACAACTCAGTCTCTGGCCAATCAGACAAGGTTATCACCCATTGCTTGGACTCTCTAAGCAGCGCACAGGAGAAAGAGACCTTCACAAAAATGATCTACCCCTTTGTCACATCCTATATAAATTACTACAATGCAGTCTACATGAAGCTGCCTTTGAAGACTGTTCAGAAAGTTCCAACTGGTACAAAATACAACAATCCCTTTTTTGAGTGAGAGCTCTTTTTCATATACAACACTGGTACTCCAGGCTTTGAAATGGTGAACAATAGGTTTCCAGGTACTATTCAACTTACTGTTTTCAACCTATAAAGCCCTCTATGATTTGACATTCAGGTACTTTCCAGAGTATATGCTTCAAATGGTATCTGCACATCCTACATTGGCGTCACAAACCAATGCTTTTTAGTGACCATCCCTAATTCTGGAGCCATCCTGCCAGTACTTAGATAAGTGGTGAAAAAAGAATGCTTAAATGAAATTGTTAAGAGGCACCTATAATAGTATAATTTTGGTATTTTAAGTTATGTTATAATTTTACATTATGTTTTTGTTTTTTTATACTGTACACTGCCAGGACTACATTGAAAACGTGTGGTAGATAAAGAACTTTCTGGAATGTCCTTGGAACAACTATAGATTATTACTGGAAGGAGGTCAAAATAATGATTATGGACAATAATGACTATGGAGTCACCAAGATTCAAACATGACTCTATTGTACCATAACTAACAATGTTTTGTAAGGCGAGAGTATGGCAGGCCTTCCAGACAACGTAAGATACGATATCAAATTTGGATGATTTCTGTGTCTCATCAAGTCTTTGTATTATAACTACCATTTTTCAGGAAGGTTGCTAACTCTTTCTATAAAGGTTTTTAGGTCTGAATAATTATTGCTGAAATACTTTACTACTAAAATAATATATTAACCAAAACCCTTTTTCTGGTCACCATTAAAATTGCATGTCCAGAAAGTTTAAAATATGTGACTTTAAAATTAATATAGTATTATGGTTTTATAGTGCTATACCTTCTGTTCAATTTAAGAAACCAGAAAGGATTTAAAGTATACAATGGAATAAAACTGTCATTTTTGTAGTAATTGTTAAAGTTATATGGTGGAGGGGAGAGAGATACTTAATTAAATATTTAACTGCAGTTCTATGCCTCTCATTAAAAAAGAAAACTGGAAAAATATATTGGCAATAATTAAATTCCTGGTAAAACTAGGTAATAAAATGGCTCCCATTCTGAAAATAAAATTAATCTATGTTGATGTCAGATGATCCAGTCTACACAGCTATGACATTAACATGGACAGAATATAGCCACACGGACACATAATTTGTAATACTCCTAACATATGAAAAATAAATTGTATTGCAATTTTGCTGCTTATTACAATGAGACAGCAATGATTAGGTAGTGCTAAGCACCACCCTCTAGAAACAGCTGTATGTGTGTGTTTAGAGAGAGACCACACACACAAATACAGATTTCCTGGGTTTCTTTCTCTAGTTCATTCTGAGATGTTTTTTAGACTAATGGTAAACAGCATGTATGCAAATTTATTTGCAAATATTCTTATGTTTGAAGACATTTTATATAAGAAAAGGCAAGATTCTTGATGATTACATACATTGGATCTGAGTTACTTCACAGGAAGGCATTTTGCTGTCAGCTTCCTGTCAACTGAAATGAGCTGGAATTGTACAGATGAATTATGAACCCCAGCAGTATTATTGCTGAATGTGTTTCAAGAAATGAGCTCAGTATTTATTTCATATGTTCTGCTTTTTCATAGTAGTCTGACCATATTTTGAAAAACAAATTGACCAGTCAGGCCAAATTGCTTACGAAAAATAGGGAATGGTGAGACTAAAGATGTAAGAAGCAATTACTCTCAAAAAACTCCTACTTAATACAATGCATTAGCTTCTATGAAGCATGAATAAGTACATGGCTTAAGAACTAGATGGATAATAGTCATTTTTCAGTCCAAATTATTTACAAAACTTTAATTGTACACACATCCTAATCTTTTCTAACTATTTGCTCACACATATGTTCAGAAATACAACTCTTCCCAAATAGGAAATTTTATTCTGAATTTTATTTTCAGTAGCTACAGAATATATATTTCAATGACTGTTGTGCCTCTGTCCAAGAGCATGGAATCAGGAATATTAAGATGTTAGAAAGGAGGCAAATTAAATATAACTAGTCCACCAGTTATAATCGTTTGTTTAGTGACTGCTCAAAATTACAGTGACACTGGAAAAAAAGGATGTATGACCATTTTTCACACAACCGTTGCACCATCCCATGATCATGAGAGTTGTAGAATCCCCATGGTCATGAGATCAAAGTTTGGATGCTTGGCAACTGGCATGTATTTATGATGGATGCCGTGTTCTGGGGTCATGAGATCACCTTTTGTGACCTGACAAGCAAAATCAATGGGGAAGCCAGATTTACTTAACAGCCATGTTACTAGTTTAACTGCAGTGATTCACTTAACTGCTGTGGCAAGAAACATAAAACAGGGCAAAACTAAGCATTGTCTTGCTTAGCAATGTAAATTTTGGGCTCAATTGTGGTCGTAAGTTGAGGACTACCTGTACAATTTAGCTATAGTCACTCAAAACTAATGAGATACTGAATTATATTGGTCAGTCTTATTCAATATTATCTACTATAGCTGTGCAGCACTTCATTCAATAAGAAAAGAAAATATTTAGAGTGTAGTTGAGCTCCACAGCTATAGCACAATTCCAAGAAAAGATTTTTACAGGAGTTGCATGCATCCATACATGCTCCAAAGAACCTTTTTCTTTTTGAGTTTGAAGTATTGTGCACACTAGCTCTGCAGGTTTTGGACAAAAGTTTTTACTTAACTAAGAAATTAACTTTGAGCATTTTTATGCAAAGCATGTAGTCAATTACTGAGCTTGATTTTCCCCTCTTGCAAGTTAGTTGATTCCCACTTGATGCTTCGATAAAAACCTCTGATCTTTAATGCCGCCATTACTGGAGTAATGCCATAGGATGTGCCTCAGATTTATTCTTCAGCTTTTAAAATGGTAAAACCCATTTGGTCAAGGTGACCTTCAAGATAAAGAGTGAACACATGTCTTATAAATCTCCTTTTTGTAGCCATTCCAATGTAGAGCAAAGATGTTTTCCAAGATGCAGACTCTTGTCTTCAGTCATAGGAAGACATGATGAGCCGTAGACTTAAAGGCTGAAAAGAATTTCATATTTCATCCTTAAAATTTAACCCTCACAATATTTGTGCATATGCGAACCCAAACACAAAAAAATACAATTTTTACAAAGTAAAAAGTAAAAATTACAAAGTAATTTTACTGTAAGTAATCTCTGGAAACAGGCTACCAATGATTTCCTCCACCACCACCACCACCACCCCCACATCACCACCACCTTTCTCTCTGCTGTTAAGCCCTGATGAATGTACATAAAAAATAAAATCTAGAAGGGAAAATTTTTCTCCACTATAAAAGGTAGAATTCTTCACATGGAACTTGACTCCTGTGGACATTTCACCTGGAAACATGGGAGAGGTTTATTGTATACTTTTTGACTTCTCAGTCTAGCTCTAAAATTTCATACTCGTCCTGCATTAAAGAATTAAAAGGTCTGATCCTCTTTAGCTATTAAGATCAACTAAAATCATCACATAATGTAAAGATCTAGCTCTCTGGAGAAGTCTATAATGCTGGGGACAAGTGGAAGCAAAATGTAGTAGATTGTTAGAAGCAGTGATGGATGCACTATTGGAAGCCCTGAAGGACTAAAATGGGCAATAGTACTGTAGAAAATCTATCCATGTGGTCACTAACAGTTAATACTAACCTGATGGCGCATAATCAGTCAATCAAGATTAGGAGCTAACAAGCTTCTGCTTTTTGGTTTTGCTAGCATATACTCTCTTCCAGTATTTGGGAGCTGCCATATCATGTTTCTTGAGAATTAAAAAAAACAGAAACGTCTCTCTCAATATGCACATAGTATACATGAAGGGGAATTCCCATTATCCAGAGGAAATCTTTTTATTTTCTGTGTTCTTTGTAAGCCTGGAATCCCTGTATGTGCAGAAAAGCAAAACTAATCCAGCTTTCCATTTTAAAAAAAAACCCTGCTCTCTCTCTCTCTCTCTCTCTCTCTCTCTCTGTGTGTGTGTGTGTGTGTGTGTTTCTTGATGGAACATGTTATTAAATTTCAATTAGCATATCTTTATAGAAAACAAAATAACCTGACCATGTTTTTTCAATATGCCTACAGTAGTTTAAAAAAACATAATAACCCCAACCAATCTGTTTCTTTTTCAGTCTTAGCACAATCATGTGCATGCAGGTTTTCTATAAATGATCTCATACCACATGGCTGGAGGCTGCACATTGAGTAAAGATACCACATTGCACAATTAAATACTGTAGCTCTCTATACCTGAAATGTTCCATGTGTGTAAGCCCAAGCAAAATGGTGAACTCTCCTTTGAGCCAAATTGGAACTCAAACTACATGTCATGTAATTTTCTTGGCAATATGGAATTGTATTCCATTACCTTCCACAGTGTTTGTTTGTGTTTAATCTTTCTAGTCTCGGCTATAGCCCTGGACTTCCCTGCTAGTTTCCCATCCAGGAAGAAATCATATCTCTTGGACAACTCAAACAACTGCTTGAAAGGTTATCTCTGGCTGTGTGAAGATATCGATATATACAAAGCCATTTCACTTCTCTAGCACTCCCACAGAAAAAAGAGTAGCTTGCAAAGCAGCTGTGTGAGCCTTCCGGAGTAGGTGGTTACATTAATGGCTCAAAAAGGGGTATTTTGTTCATGATAATATGCTTTCTTATGCACCTCTTTTAAACAGCTCTAATATTGATATCCAGTTAAGTAAAGACTATATGACTCAATGTACAAGTTTTTTTATTTACTTAATTGGAAACGTTTATACTGGCAAAACTCTTTATGGCTGTTTACTCTTAAAATGCAATGAAAGAGATCCAGAAAATACAGTATATGATTCTTAATGTTTTGCTGATAATCTGCTCTTAGTATCATATACCAGCCATCATTCCTTTAGGTCCATGATGGTGGACCTATGGCACGTGTGCCAGAAGTGGCATGCAGAGCCATTTTTCCAGGCATGCCAGCCATCGCCCGTTGATCTTCTGGGCTCCGGCACACACCTGCACATCGGCTAGCTGGTCTTTGCACGCCCATGCACATCAGAAACCGGAAGACTAGGTACCAAAAGCTCAACTCAACTGCTCTTCTGGTTTCTGGCACTCCCCCGGGAAACTGCTTTTCCGGTTTCTGATGCTCCCACACACACGCACGCTTCCGTTTCAGCACTCAGTGCAGAAAAGGCTCGCCAACACTGCTTTAGGTGCAGTTGAGAGAAAGAATAGCCATAACCTTTTTCTGTTTTAAAAGTCTAGTTCTTTTTAATTCCTCAGATTGAATAATTTGTTGAGTTCCTCCTATTGCAACTCAAGTAGTACAAAGATTGTGCATAATTGTCCTAAAATATCAAATAATTAAATACTTTATTATGACATGTATTCCCTTTCCTCAAAATATACTTTGAAACTCTGAAATAATTTAGGGTTTTTATGAGCAAAGGTTCATAACCCAATGTCCACTTAAACTATTGTTACAAGCCCTTTTGTGTACATTGTTGGCAATATTGCCAGGCCTGAGAGCAACTGAATATTGTCTTTTATAATAATAGGCACATCTATTCAGAAAGTCCTTCTAGAATCCAACAGGATACACATACAAATAGCAAAGCCTGGGAAATATAGATAAAGATAATATATTATCTTTATCTCCACATTATTAACCCTCACATACAGCCACCTTTCCAATTTTCCTTCTCTTAATAATGCAAATGCACAGATATATGTATTGATGTGTCTATCATAGTGAAAGTGTCTATTGGTGTCTGCAAATACTACAAAGAGGTGTTTCAGAATATCCAAGAGCATACAAATAATATGGTTCAGATGGCTTGAACAGAATCATTCAGGACATTAAAGAACCTTTTAATGATCCATAGACCTCTGCATGGACCATCTCTACATACTTTAAAGTATGTGGCAACATACTTTAAACTATTGGCACCAATGATTTAAAATATAATATGAACTATTTTAGAAAACAACAAACTTTCTGACCTTAAGCAGACTCATTATCCACTCCTCCAAAATTAATTTTGTTACTCCTAAAATGTAAGGCATTGGATGAACAGAAAATCTCTTCAGTCTAAGCTAGGATGAAATCACTTTTCCTCTTACAGACTGGTGGGAAACAGCCCTCATGCACTTTATGTGAGCAATTTTTTTTGAAAATGGCAGACAGGTTTCACTGGAAAATTTAATAAGTATTAATACTTTTGGTAAATTCAATGACAAAAATGCATTGGGGATGATTTGTTATGAATTTCAGCATATACAGCATTGTTACTCCAAAAAGAGAGCAATTCTTAAATATAGTTTATAGTGTTATTTAGGAAAAAGATTTTTTTTATATAATCTTGGTATATATAGTTAACAGACAGGGCAATATGGAATGGAAACACCAACTTTTTACATCTGTTTACAGAATGGTGGGGCTCGACACTAATATGAGTCATTATTCTTCTGAACTTGAGCCTTTGGGTCCTTGATACAGCAAAAAGGCAATGACTTTTATCCAAAAATATTTCTCAGCATCAGGTACATATTTCCCTCTACAGTACACAGATTTCTAAAAGCCCTCTGCCAGCACACTTGACCATGATGATCTGGGGACAAAGAAACAGTTCATGTAAAGAAATATAGATCATTTCCAGCAGTGGAAAACATTTAGAAAAATGGAATTTCAGAGCATCTCATTGTCCTTATGTGAAATCTGTATACAGGCCTGAAAGCTAAAATATTGAAATATCAATCTGAGCTATGCTGATGAAACTATTCTAATAGTCAAAAATATAAAAGAATCTGCAAGTACTAATAATAAAAATCAAGAAGCTGTATTCTGCAAAACCTGGGTGAAACAGCCATCCCCCCACCAGCACCACCAAGTACAAGAAGAAGTATGATTCTTTCAGGTCTTCTCTACAAGCTCCTTTTTTATGCTGTAACTTTGAAGTCCAACTTCTTCGCCTATTTTTCCTCTAGGCTCTTTCACAGCACCTTTCCTTTTAAAGTCTGTTTCCAAAGAGAAATTGGTTTGCTATTTCTCCCTAGTGTTCTTCTAAAAGCCAGCTGGCACAGAATACTAAATGGAAAATGCACAAAGGCACAACTTCCACAAGCATTTGGAATTGTTCTAGGAACTCCTGAAGCTGTTCTTTAGAGCTTTACCGGGAGGTCTTGAAGGGTAGGTTGGGCTGCTACTAGATGGCTATTACTTCATGCTAAAAGATCCTCAAAGAGCCTGAAAATATAATGCCTGTTCAAATAATTATTTGATTGCATTAGCATTCTCATTTGGTTCAACCTACTTTTGCCTGTCACACAATAGTGATACTCCTTAGCAATTCCACTGGATCATAGTAGAACAATGGCAAGAAGACTACATAAAGGCACAGTAAAACCACAAACTACTGTAAACATCCAGAAGAGTTTATGATACCAGATCCTTGATGTTTTCTACCAAATTCCTCTCCCCCACCCTTTAAAAAAATTGCTAAACATGCAACTGCTAGCATAAAACATTTTTTAAAAGTAAGCTCAAATGTTCCATAATTCAAGACACAGTTTAGAATATACTTTCAAATGGAAAACCTATTTATGAAATGTAAAACTAGAAATAGCAGTTGTAGATGTTTTAGTTAGAAAGAAGCTAGCAGAAATGCTAAGCAATCGCAATAGCACTTAGGCTTATATACCGCTTCACCATGCTTTACAGCCCTCTCTAAACAGTTTGCAGAGTCAGCATATTGCCCCCAACAATCTGGGTCCTCATTTTACCAACCTTGGAAGGATGGAAGGCTGAGTCAACCTTACTAACAATAAGGCAAGTGCCCATTATAAATTAACAAATACAGATTTAAAGAACTGCTGTCCTTATCAATTAAGGGGGCTTCTTATATAATATAAATTTAACATTAAAATACTAAACTATAGATTTTATAGTTAAAGGATTGGTGTTTAACAGATTTAATAAGATCGATTTCAAATGCAATACATTATTCCAAAATTAGCAAAACTTTTCACATTGTGATAATGTCACAAGACAGATGACTAGAAACTACTGCATAAATGTTTAGAATATATTACGATATAATTAAAATATTACTAAAGATAATCAGGAAAACTATAGATGTTTAGATTAATGATGGTGCTAAAGGGAAGGTAATATTTCCCCATTTTAAAAATAAAACCTATGACATTATTTTTAATAATATTTTAAGTACAACTAAGAAATTTGATTTTGATTGGAAAAATAGCCATAGATGTTTTCAGAGGCTTTAAAATTATTTATTAATAGACAGGTGTATCCATTATACCATTACAACAGACCATGCAACCCCACCCCCAATGTTCTATGCAATTTGGTACTTACTATATGTTTGTAAAAAAATAAATTATGTATTCCACACTCCAAACCAGCCCTTAAGATAATTATAAGAATTTGGAAACTTAGTCAAAAGAAACCTGCAGTGTGAAGAATGTGTAATGAAATTAACTGTTTAATTGCTTTCCTTACAATTTTGGCTCATATTCACTCCACTGTTTTATATTTTAAAATATATTAAAGGATTCACATATAGTTTGTCTTCAGGTTAAATGTGTAGTCTCTCCTACCCACTTCAGTTTAAAAGATTGGAGTATGTTATGCATATTTGTTATGTAATATCAGGTTTGTTGTTCATTCTACCTTCATTTACATATAGGCAGTCCTTGACTTACAACCATTTATTCAGAGACTGTTCAAAGTTGCAATGATGCTAAGTGGATTTATTGACAGGTTTCTGAAGTAATGGCCATTGTAGCACTCCTGTGTCACGTGATTGTGATCTGAGCAGTTGGCAACCCATTCACGTTTATGATTGATTGCCAAGTGTCCCATGATCATGTGATGACCATTTTCAAACTTCTCTGCCAGCTTCCACAGAAAATCAATGGGGAAGCTGGCAAGGAAAGTTGCATGCTGTTGTTGCCTGCCGAGGGGGTGGCTGAAAAATGATTTTGGCACTGGGAATTTTCAGCTTTCCTTATGGATTTCAGCATGGAGCTTTTTCAGCCAGACCCAAGATGAGAAGGAGTCTTCTTGACCCTGCGCTGGCTGAAAATACCCCATTCCAAAATTCTGATTAGATTTCAGCACAGAATTTTTTCAGCCAGCCCCCACAATCAAAAGGCTTTCCTCTTCATTCTGGGGCTGGTTGAAATTGTTCTGTGCTGAAATCCAATCAGAATTTTTAGCTATGGAAAATTTTCAGCCACAGAATGGAGAGGCTTCAGAAACATTTTAGCTCTGGGACTGAAAATCCAAGCAGTTCTCAGGCTCTTAGGAATCCTCCTCAACTCTGCCACACATCCTCAAGCACCTCCTTATTTCCTTCCCCATCTGGCAGGGCCTGAGACTTTCAACTTCCTAATGGTTTCCCCATTGACTTGATTGTGGGAAGCAGCAGGAAGTTGCTTCAGCTAATGACCACGGCATTCACTTAATAACAGCAACTCAGACAGTTTGGATTGCAAAGCGGTCACATTTTACAACCAAATAAATTAGCAATGGCAATTATGCTCCCAATTGCTGTCATAGGTCAAGGACTACCTATACATAGTGTACAGTGTACAATTACAGTATAACTTTAGATTTTTGCAATCCAGATCTGATAGATCTAGCTCATCAGCCCCTAGACTGCAGTACATGCTGTGACAAGAGCTTACACAATTTGAATGGTAGACTAATTGGGAAAACATATCTAAGGCTTTAGAATTTGTACTATTAAGATGAAATATATTATCTAGATTCAAATGTCACTTATTTGTAACACTAATCCGTCATGCCTCTTGGTGGAAGCCTCATTAATTTGTGCCTCATGGTTGCATGTTAAGAAGGTATATACAGTATTTTATCTTTTCTTCTATCCATTTTTTCATCCTGTACTTATTTTAGGTTCACAAATATAACATTTTGTGCCAAATATAACAAAATGTTATATTTGGCAGGTAAAAATAAAATATATAAAAATGAAGAACCTCCACCAGTAGAGGGTGGCATATTAGCTGCTGATGATAGCTTTTTGATCACAGAATAGGGAAATTTAACTAGTTGTCTAGATCTAGATACAGTTGTCTGATTTGTTCTTCTAGTTAAAGTCACAGTTAGTTGCCAGCTTACAACTACAACTGGAATCACGATTTCTGTCACTAAGCAATGCAATCCTAAACCATCACTTAACAACAGCAATTCCAGCACTCCCCATTGCCATTGTTAAGTGAATTCCACTGGTTATTAGCCAAGGACCCATCCCAAGTTTGGACTTGGTCTCTCCCAGCCCTGAGTTTCAGTTTTTCCAAGGTAAGGGAATGTCTCCCTTTCAACGCCCCCAACTGCCTATTGCCTTCACCCCCCCACCCACCCCCATTTTTCCTCTTTTGGCTTCCTTGCATCCTGTTTTGCAGAGTGGCCAGCAGCCTCCAAACTGCATGATTCCAAGTCTGCTTGCCGCGCTGCAGCTTGGGGTTCTTGGCACACTGTGATCCTAGGGCTGAAAAGAAGTAACAGAGACGCAAAATTTGGGCGCGTCTTATACATCAAATGTAGCCCCGCCCACCCATGGCCCTCACCCTTTTGAAGCTTTTGGAGGCTACAAATGCAGCTCCCAAATGGAGAGCCTCTCAAGCAGAATTTTTTTTCTTATTTTCCTCCCCCCAAAATAAGGGGCATCTTATACTCCGGAGCGTCTTATACTCCGAAAAATACTGCCCCTGAAAACCTCAGCAAGGCCAGCAGTGTGGTGCAAATCCTCTGTATCTGGGAAACCCCAACAGCACTGCACAAAGCCATAACTTCTTGGAAAGCCCCAGCCACTTATTAGTGCAATGCAAAGTCACAGTGCCCCAAAAAGCCCCAGCCATCCTGGAAACCTCAGTTGCCCCAGCCTAGTCCCAGCTACCATTACCTCCATCTACTCTCAATGCCCTGTGTTACACCACCACATCAGATCTTCATCATCTTCTTGCTCCTGTTGCTGATGGGCCATGTCCACCCTCTTCCCATGTCCACCCATGTCCATTCTTCATGAAGCACCAACTGGTCACATGAAGTCATATTTCCCAGATCTTACAAGAAAACCACCATGCACAACTTTGGGAAAGAACCCTCATGCGACCAGCAGCTACAAAAGTCAGTTTGGGCAGCAGGGACCAAAAGGTCCTGGGGGGGCGGGGAATAAGTAAATTGAAGCCCCTCTGTGGCTGTAAGTGTAGATGGGTTGCCAAGTGACCAAATTTTGATTATATGACTATGGGACCACTACAACAGTCAGAACGTCCGTAAGTCCCTTTATTCCACACCTCTGTAACTTCAAACAGCTGCTGAATGAATGGTTGTTAAGTCAAGAACTATTGTAGTATAGCTAGTGCTCTGGACTTATGGAAGAAGCTTACTCAAGACCCTTAGGTTATACATTTGAAATTGGTACAACTATCTACTGTTCCATTTTTAGAGCATCTTAGCATGCAATTATGCTGAACCGTCTATACAACCGTTTTTCATTGTTCCCTGCTTTTTTATATTATATTATAGGAGCTGGGAAGCATAATCCACATGGAGACATTTACTTTTGACAAGACTATGGAAAGCAACTGATTAAGTTGTGAACCAGCCAAAAAATAAACAGGAGGAAGTGGAGGAGACAATACTGGAGAATAGTTAAGCCAAACTGTGAACCAGTTAAATAAATAGAGATAGAAGTGGTGGAAAACACTGTTGGGAAATAGCTATTTAAATTATGAATTAGTTAAATATTAGATTTTAAAATAAAGTATTTTGGGAGTGACAAATTTTAGATGGAAATGTTGATTGATTTAGAAACAATTAAGAGAGGACGAAAATATTCTTTGTCAAGATTATGGATACTAGTTGCCATTTAAAAGAGGTACAATATAGACTCGATGTAATGGGTCTTAGAAATGAGGAATATATATGAAATATTGATTGTTAAAATGACAAAGATTTGGAATGATGTCTATTTAGAAATAATTGTTTAGAATTTAGGGTGACATAGTAGAATGTTCAAAATCTAAATGTTTAGAATAAGATTTCTTTTTCTTTTTTTCTTTTTTTTTAAAGAGGTAAATGGATAAAATTTGGAACAAAATTGGTTGAGGGAATGTGAGTAATTGTATTTACTTTATACCGGATCAAATCCTTGCTCTAAAAAGATGTATTTTATGTTTCATGTTTTAAAAAAACAAAAAAAAACTTTTCAAAAAAAAAAAAGTCACGGATCAGAGGATCTCTGGAAATTGAGTCCTGTTAGCCACATCACAAGGTAGAAGAAATGGCAGTCACCTGCCGGTGGAGAGTGTTGGGAGTTAGACCAGCATCCAATATGTCTTGCAAGAAGTCCAATATCTGAACTATGGAGGCGGAAGTAGGAGCAAGGCCTTGTCGTCGGCACCAGATGAAAGCCCGCCAAGTAGCATTGTAGATGCGTGTAGTGGAAGCTCTGTGTGAGGCCTGGATGGTTTTAATGACCTTGGAGGAAACGTTGGTCCCCGTTAGGAGATGCCGCTCAACCTCCAGGTGATTAATTGATACCATTGGGGCTCCGGATGAAATAACGCTCCTTAGACGAGAATGATTGAGTATTCGGAGAGGGGCAGATTGCAAATTGAATTAATAAATAAATAAATAATAAATGATCCTGTCATCGGGAATCCTCCAGGGCCTTGCCACGGACAGGGACACCAAATCCCCAAACCAAGGCTGCCTGGGCCAATGGGGAGCAAGAAGAATCAACTCCGCTTCCTCTTCCAACAGTTTCCTGATGACCCTGGCTATCAATGTAGAGGAGGGAAGGCATAGAGAAGGAGACCGGGGGGCCACGGACTGAGCAAGGTGTCCACCGCCTCTGCTCCCTGAGTCGGGAATCTGGTATAGAACCTTGGAACCTGATGGTTGTCCCAGGATGCAAAGAGGTCGACAAAGGGTTTGGCCGAAGCAGTTTGATACCTCCTTGAATAAGAGAGGATGAAGGCTCCATTCTCAACCGGGGCCCGGCTGAGGGAGTCGGCTTGAACATTCGACGTTTCTGAGATGTGTGTCCACCCCAAGCCCCAAGCGAAGAGGCTCCTGCATGAGAGCCTTTGAACTCTCATGCACCCTCCAATCCGGTTCACATGTGCCTTGGTTGACACATTGTCCATTAGGACTAACACGTCCTGACAGAGGACCAGGTCTCTGAAGCTCTGAAGTGCGAGATGGATAGCACGGAGCTCCAACCAATTGATGTTCTGTCTCAGATCCAGCTGAGACAACGGCCCTTGAGCCATATGGGGGCCGAGATGGGCTCCCCACCCATAGAGGCTGGTGTCAGTTGTTAGGACTAGCCACTGAGGAATCCGGAATCTGCTGCCCTTGGAAACAGTGCTGGTAGTCCACCAGACCAGGGAATCGACCGCTTGTGGCAGTGGAACTATCTCTAAGGACGTGCTCCTGCGAGCCCATTGGAACGGGAGAAGGAACCACTGCAGGTCCCTGCTGTGAAGACAAGACCAAAGAATAATGCCAAAGGAGGAGACCATCTTTCCCAGGAGCCTGAACAATCCCATGAGGGAAGTGAAACTCTCCGACTGGAAACATCTGCCAGCTCCATGAGGCTGAGCTGCATTCCGGAGAGAGAAAGACCTCCGACGTGACAGCATCTACCAATGCCCCCAAGTGCTTTAGGCATCTGGAAGGCATCAAATGAGTTTTAGACCAATTGATTGAAAATCTGTGATCCTGCAAAAGCCTTGGTGTCGGACTGAGGAGGTGATTTGTGCCCGCCAGGACCGTTTGTCATGAGAGGCTGTACCAGAGGTTCCCTCACCAGGGTTGTTGTTGAGTGGCTTCTTCCCCCTGGTAGATACCATGTGGAATGACTTAGAAGGAATGGAGTCTGCCATCTTGAATGTCCTTTTAACTGCGGCTGGGCCGAAATAAAGAGAACGAACGGGTCCCCGCGGGTGGATCCCCAGCCTGCCACTCACTGCATTGCGTAGGTGTTATTACAGGCTCACTCAGTATTCCCGCCATTGTGAATGAAAGGTGCAGCGAGAAAAAACCAAGCCGCGCTCGAACCGCAAGTCGCTAGCTGTCCGGCTATTGCACGAGTAAAAAAGGCAAGGGATGGATTGTCGCACTGATTGTGGCTGCTGAGCAAAGACTCTAAATGCAGCTGCCTCCACCCATTGCCGATGGTCTGCAACGGGGAGTTCTTTATCAGTGCATTGGAGAGAACTCGTGGGCACTGCCAGTCGGAGCTGCCAGCTAGCAGTCTGATGCCGCCACACGGCCCTCAGTGGAACAAGGCAAAGGCCTTTCACACTGGGAGACAATGTCCACTGATGTCTAGGGAGAACAAATGCCAGATGAATCCCAAAAACACAAAAAAACTGAAGGATAATATCTCTAGCTGAGAGAGGAAGAGAGACACATCTGTCCAAGCCAGACCAAGTCGATAAACTGGAGAGTCACAGGAAGAGGTGGGACTAAAAAGATCAGCAGACTCGGTCCTAATGGCTGACAGACAGAGTTAACCATGCCTGACTGCCGTTCCCACCGAGCAGGAGAATAGAGTCAGCCAGAATTAGAACAAAAATAGAACAAGGAATTTTTTGTATATATTGTTACTGGTAATTTAAACCATGCATTTAAAAGATAAATGCAAATTTCTTATGAGAAAAAGTAAGTAAACTTCATATAGCTTTTTTTTTCTGTTTTAGCATATGCGGGCATATAAATATTTATTTTTCCTCAATTAGTATATAAAGATAAAGGTGATGCACTTGAATAAAAAGAAATGAAAAATTGGGAACATTAAAGTTACTGAGGTTGATAAACACTGAACTAAACTAACGAGGATGCTAGGCTAGAAAAGGCTACTTTATTAAAACTTCATTTACTGTATGTACACAACACTAACTGGAAATCTCATCCGTTTTAAGGTAAGTGAATTTGTGGCGAGTACTATGAAGCTCTTCGCTAAATGAATAAAAGTACAAAAATTATATGCCTCATTATTTACAAAGTGCATTCCATTCTGAACATAAGCTTGCTAAAGCACATTCGTGATTCCATTTATAGGATCTTACAATTTGTCTTTCTAATTTGTTCCATTTAAAAGTCATGATAAATGTTATCCGTCTCTTCAATACTAAAAAATGGGAGAATAACTTTTGCTTTAGGTTGTTATGTTGTGAATTTGTTAATGGAAAATCTTGGTGAATTTTCCTCAGAAAGTTCAGAAATGTAAGCAATATAAAAGAAAGATAAGAAAAAGAGGCCTTTAAGTTGCAGTTTTGGGGAAAATAAAAGTTATTTATGTAGGATTTTGCCATATAATGTTGTTAATCAACATTTCAAGAATAAGAATGAAATGATGAATATATATTTCCTAAGCAAAACACTTTCCCAAAGATTTCATACTTTGTCACCAATAGCATGCTTTAATTTGAAGAAGAAGAAAAAAACTATTCAGTACTCTAGGTCTTGTGCACTGTTACTCATTTCCTTAGAAGAAATGAGCTTTGATGTTTTGAAATATAGGAGATTCACTTATGATTAGGATCTGTCCATGCTTAAATTTACTTCCAACCAGATAAACAGCATTTCAAAGGAAACGTTAGTCTACACCTTTTTAAGATTCGTGACTTTTGCAGGATTCAATAATGTAACCCCACCATGTGCACTCTTGAAATGTATAATCCAGTTATCACTCAGTCTACTATATGGATACCTTCACCTCAACTAGGCATTGCAAAAGAAGAACAGTTATGGGGAATGATTCTTTTCAGCATCTTGTATAATATCACCCTTTATTCTCCTTCCAAAATCTCAAGCATTCCTCAGACTGTAAGAGGTCTGGTGTTTTCAAACATTGGAGAATCAGTTTTGATAAGGAGCCCATCAAACCCATATGAAAAGTTCATCCATCCCCAATCTGCCCCCATCTAAATGTGCTGGGATTGCAATTCACAGAACTACA
Source organism: Pituophis catenifer annectens (assembly GCF_029215685.1). Lineage (NCBI taxonomy): Eukaryota > Metazoa > Chordata > Lepidosauria > Squamata > Colubridae > Pituophis > Pituophis catenifer. Next base: position 230,051,908 of record NW_027256882.1, on the reverse strand, counting down.
CAATCCATTAAATAGGAACTGATTTTCCAAGACAAACCTAGAGATTTTGGGTTAGGAAAATCTGCCTTGATCAATGGCACACAGACATGATATGCACACAAAAAATATTAAATTCTTCAAAATTAACTCAGTTAAAGATGAAACCAAAATATTATTTATTATTTATTATTTATATGTGAGTCATTTGATTTAATGAACAACTTTATTATTACTGAACAAAAACATTATTTAATCATGGTCATAAAATATGGGTAGAATTAGACAAATGATTTCAAATACTGCAAGCAAAGAGGAAGAGGATTGAAAGTACTTTGAGTGTAATAATAAAGCCAATTAGTCCTACTACACTAAAGAAGTAGTTTGACTTTAACAATACAGACAGTAGTTTGTTCTTCAATCTCTATCAACCACATTCCATTTCAACTGGTGACTAAAACAATTGTTATCTTGTCACTTCCAATTACAGAGGAAGGACAACGCTTTCCAGTTTGAACGATTCTGCTGGCTCTGGAAATACATTTATCATCCAATATCATCAAGTCTAACTCCAATCATTAAATCCACTGAGAGGCATTCACAAGAAAACTATATTTTCTCAGTCTGGATCCACAAACAAAACAAATACTCTGTTATCTTCAGCATAGACTTTGAAAAATCAAGAGTGCATATTTGTATCCTATTTCATTATGTGATTTACTAAAATGGATAGTATTTTCAACACACATACTTTATATTAGCATAAGTTTACAAATGATTTTTTTCTTCCTGCTTCTAAATTCACCTCAATCCAATCTACATTTTTCTTATAATTCTGTTCTGATTTAAATAACCAAGCTCTACAGGCCTTTATGATATGTGCCAGCAAATTCCAATTTATGTGGCAGCCAACCAGCCAAATCAAGCGCTAAGATCAAAGGTGCTGTCTCAGTGCATCTTCCTGGATGCAATCAGCCAATTCACACATTAAAAAATTATATTCTACTTGGTAATCTCCAGATGAATCATATGTAGTTTCCATAATTTCCAATCAGCATCAGTTTGTGGACAGATACATCAAATTCACACGGGAAGATGTTAAGGAAAATAATCTAGCCTTCCTGGACTGTGCAGAACACATTAAGGAAGACAGAAGCCTTAACACTGAAGTTTACAGAAAACCCATTCACACAGATCAATATTTACCTTTTTATTGCCACTACACACTGGAGCACAAAATGGGAGTCATCACTGAGCTGAAGGTCTGCCTACCACCAAAGATGAGAAAGAAAAAGAACATAAACCCATCAAGGAAGCCCTCAGAATGTGTGGCTATCCCAAGTGGGCCTTCATCAAATCTCAAAAAAGACCCTACAGGAGCTTTTCTGTAACAGACAATGTTGAGAACAATAAACGAAGCAACATTGTCATTCTGTACGTTGCAGGCATATCAGAAAAGCTCAGGAGAATCTTCAGCCAACATAACATACATGCACACTTCAAACCCAAGAATACACTAAGGCAGAAGCTTGTCCACCCCAAGGATAAAACACCCAGACAGAAACTGACCAACGTGGTATATGCAGTACAATGCAGTGAGCCATGTGCAGATCTGTACATTGGGGAAACGAAACAACCACTTCATAAACACATGACACAACATAGAGAACAAACACCTCAGGACTAGAATTGGGAGTCCATCTGCATTTAAAAGTTGTCTTTTGAAGACAACAAAGTACATGTTTTGGATAGAGAGGATCTCTGGTTCGAAAGAGGGGTCAAAGAGGCCATTTATGTCAAAATTGAACAGCCCTCTCTCAACAGAGAGGGAGGGAGATGACATCATCTATCTCCAACCTACAACACAGTCCTTTCAACAGTTCCAAGGCGGCTCCACACCAATTTGCACCACTCAAGTGACCCTGATGACACAGATAAACCTCCAGGTGACCTTAATTACCTGCTAAAAGAATGCAAATGACCAGCTGTCTGCAAGGAGTATCAATCCTTCCATTCCCCACCAAAGCTTCTTTTATTATTATTATTATTATTATTATTATTATTATTATTATTATTATTATTATTATTATTATTATTTATATGCCGCCCTTCTCCGGAGACTCAGGGCGGCTTACAATGCGTTAAGCAATAGCCTTCATACTTTTATATATTTTATACAAAGTCAGCTTATTGCCCCCACAAACTGGGTCCTCATTTAACCTACCTTAGAAAGGATGGAAGGCTGAGTCAACCTTGAGCCTGGTAAGATTCGAACCTGCAGTAATTGCAGACAGCTGAATGTTAATAACAGGCTTTTAGTCTGTTGAGCTATCCAGGCTCCTTCTTGGATGAGAAGCGAAACATCTTCAAAGAAAAACCAGAAAGTCCAGTTGCCTCATGAAAAAAAGCACCTTTGGGACAACCTGGATGACTGAGAATCTCCATAGACACTGAAAAAGTAACTTTACTATTGGTCATTGCATTTGCATCCATTGCAGCATCCCTGAAGCCATATGATTAATATTTGAGCACCTTGCAACGGAAGGTATCTGCAGTATCCCCATGGTTATATGATTGTCATTTGAACATTTCACAATCAGCTTCTAACAAGCAAAGTCAATGGAGAAGCCAGTAGTAAAATTGCAAGTTTTGATCACGATGCCTCATTTAGCAACCTGAGATGACTCACAATGACTGAATGGAAAGTGATGTTGTAAGTCCATCACAGTCACATGATGTTTCACTTAGCAATCATGTCGCTTAGCAACAGAGTTCCTGGTCCTAATTGTGATCGCTATGTACAGTCTACCTATAGGCAGAAACAAAAACAGTTTCATTTTCGATAAAAAAAATGATCCTCACAACAGACCACAGATTACTCACTATCTTTCTATCAGGATTTATTTGATTTTTATCCAACCTTCATTACTTTGTAAATCTAATTGTAGAGCCTTGGTAGTACAGTGGTCTAAAGCACCCTGTTATTAACACAGCTGCCTGCAATTACTGTAGGTTCGAATCTTACCAGGCTCAAGGTTGACTCAGCCTTCCATCCTTTCTAAGGTAAGTTAAATGAGGGCCCAGTTTGTGGGGGCAATAAGCTGACTTTGTATAAATATACAAAAGTATGAAGGCTATTGCTTAACGCATTGTAAACCGCCCTGAGTCTCCGGAGAAGGGCGGCATATAAATCAAATTAAAAAAAAAAAAATTCAAAGCAGGAGACATGCACAATACTCCTTTCTCTTCTAATTTCCCTATACAACAACAACCCTGTGAACTGAGTTGCGCTGAGAGAGTGTGACTAGCTCAAAGCACATCCACATATTTTAAAATTTCTCCATCTCTAGAAACGTTCTATCAAGGTACACAGTTCATCAACCTTTTCTTGTTTCCACAATTTATGAAAAAACAGCTTTATAATCATTCATTTTTTAATCAAACAAAATTATTATGATTACATTAATTTTCAGACTCGAAGTTGTACCATACAAGGAATCTAACATTCACTGCAAAGCATTTGGGTTCTCAGCCAACCACACAGTATTATCTGCATACATAATAAATATACCTTCACATCCTCCACTAATGTGTCTCTAATGTCACTGAAAGCATTCCTTTTCAATGATGCAGAAATATATTAAACAATCAAGGGAACATCTTTATCTTTCTCCCTGCTCAACACAGAATCATTTTTAAATCATTCTATTCTAATTCATGCTTCTATCATAAGTCATGTTTCTCACATTTAGCAACGAATTTTCAACTGCATATTTGTGCAAAGCCTTCCATAATTTAAATGTATTAGCTTTCACACTTGTGTTGTCTCTAAATCCACAAATGTCCAATAAAAATTCCTCCATATGAATATTTCTATTACTTGATAACGGACAAAAATCTGGTCTGCAAACCCCATGCCTGACATGAAGCCACAGTATAAGTCCAAAAGTTTGTTGTTGTCAACCTTTGTGTCAGAATTCTGCTGAACACCTTACCAGGCAATCTTAAAATATTGTTTTTTGTAGCCTCTCTTGCTAGCTTTTTCTTTACATAGGAAAACAATAATGGCAATCTTCCAAACATCAAGCACAAATGGATCTTAACACAACATTACTCATTTCACAGTACAAGCATTCATACTCATATCTAAAATATCACCCCCATCTGCAGCCTTACCACTGTGCAATATTCTCCTAGCATTTATGAATTCTTTTCATCTATTTTTTTCTTGTACACTAATATTTAGTGGTTTTCAATTACATTCTTCAATATAACATTTACCATTCCCATAAACATCTATAAATTACTTCTTCCAGTATCTCAAATTATGTCACCACTTTTATCTTTAATTCCATTTAATGCTGGATGTATCTTGTTTAGCATCTTGTTTATCCCTTCATTCATTTCTAAATCAATCTTTTATTTTTATTAAAATTACTCTGCCTCTTGTAATCTCAAATATTTCTTATTCCTTTTGATTCTTTCCCTGAAACTTTTTCTCCCTGTATACATTACTTTTTCTCTCATATTTGTTTTTCACATTCTCAAATGTGCAATTTTTTCATCTATACTTTAATAATTTACCAAGCATATTTCCTACTTAGCACAATTCTGCATTTTTTTCATGATGTTCCAAGTTTTCAGATCCTCTTTCCTTACAACCATTTTCCATTTATTCTGGTTGCCATCCTACTTTCACTTCCCCCCCCCCCCCCCCGGTTTTTCATGTTCACTGTTTTCCAAGGGAAAAAAAATCACTTTTAATCCTACCCCAAATAGTTTGTTCCTTATTCAGAATTGTTCCCCATCTCTGCAGTCTTCACCAATTCTCTCAAACGTTTGTTATAAACAAGATATTTTTCTAAATAAATATTCCTTAAACAGTGCCTTTCCATTTATTCATGGGTTGCTAAATGGCCCGGTCACCTTTTCTACATTCTTTTATCTTGTTTCTAGCTATCCATTCATGTCGGTTACCAGAATAAGTTTTTCCTTTTGGTTGCATGTATTGAGAAATATAAACACATTTTTTTCCAACATTCATCTCTGGTGCTTCTATTGTGATTCACTAGAACAGGGGTGTCAAACTCAATTTCATTGAGGGCTGCATCAGGGCTATTGTTGACCTTGGGGGGCCGGGCTGGTGTGGCCAACTGGGTGGGTGTGGCCGACTGAGTGGGCATGGCCAGCTTGACACCACTCACTGGGCGTGACCAGCTTGATGCCACTCCCCAAACTGCTGTCATGTTTCTTCTTCGCATTGGGTAGACTGGGCCGAAGCTGCATTGGGTAGACCGGGCCAAAGCCATGCTGCCTGATGTTTCCCTGATTATGCCATATATAGCCCTCACTTCTTCCCTAAAAGTAAGCTGGGTTATCATCAGAGCAACCTAATTCTAACTAAGTTTGAACGCAAAGTACACAAAGTAAATTTCAAATTTGCATCTGAAATGTATTACTTCACTGTATTAAACATAGTAATCTAAAAATTGCTGAGTACTATAGAATTCTACTCAAGAAAATGTTTTACTATGAAATAAACATTAGCACTATGAGATTATAAAATTAGCATGTAGTAATTAGAATTCTACTGGGTTATCACAATTTTAAAACAAATAGATCACAATAAGTTATGTATGCCTGTTTAATAAAATGTTCAGTATCTCTGAAGTTTAAATAGGGAAAACATTATAGTCTCAGATATTTGATTGACCTCAGACCATTTATGACTAAATACAAGACTGTCTGTTGTGAATAATCTCATTTATTGCAATTGGATTATTTAATACTAGGGCTAGATTTAGTAGAACTGCTCATATTAGTAAGTATCCATCTTACAAACAATTAAAGTAAGAAGCAAGCTAGCATATTAAACAATACAATGTAAAATTGGTCAGAAATTAAACCAGATGCAAAAATGTTACCTTCAGTATCTATACAGAAATAGACTCGTATATATTGTTTATTTTTTTACATTTAGAGGCTGCCCTAATACAAAGTTTGTATTACAATGTAACATTGTTTATTACATTATTACATTAGAATTTTTTAAAAAACTAGTAATATCCAAAAGAAAAAGCAAACCTGAACACCCAGAAGGACAAACATAACAACCCAAAAAGTATCCATCCCAAAACACTGCAAAGAACCCCCCCCCCCAGGACAATCCAGATCAATCTACTCCAGGATAAAGAGCTGTCCTTTGAAATTTATAGTCCATTATCTACCACTGGTCCAATGGGGGTTGATACACAGGTGTTTTTGATTTCCCAGTGTAAAGTTAAGATAGACTGACTAGCCCAAAATCACCTAGCCAGCTTTGTGCGTAAGGAAGATTCTTCTTATTCATAGTCCAACACTGTAACTACTAATATACTTGGTCTCTGACTTAAACCATATATACTGTATACGCATGCATACACATCAAGCAGGAAAAAAATCTATGTGATAATGTAAGCAGTAGCACCAAAATGCAAAATATCAGATTGCTGATATTTATATGCATGCCCAGATGAGCAAACACTAACGTAACTGCTTTGTCAATATTTAAAATGTTGTATTTAAATCTGATCACTTAGAAAATGATATACTTAGAAATATCAATGAAAAGAATGACACCTATCATTTGTTGATCTTAGAGAAAAAGAAAAAAAATGGAAAAAAGCAATTATTAAAATTATATGTCTTTATGAAAAAGGACTGAAAAGAATCAAAGAAAAATGGGAAGAAATATTCACTGAACAAATAGGTTTTAAAGCAGTCTGTTTGATGTTCTGTGAACTGATGGGGAATGCTTTGCAGCTACTGGCATATATATTTTTTATACATTATATATGTGTTGAAATATATATATGATATATATGATATATAATACAATTCTCATATAAAAATATACTCAAAAACCTAACGTGCTATTTTGTTAATTTCTATTGAGTTCTTCAGCTCTGAATATATCTTTGAAAAAGATGCAATTATGAGTTAAATATGGGATCTTGAATTAGAACATTATGCATACCTTTTGAGAAATTTTGGACACCTCCACTTAATGCAAATTTTCATCCAGGATCCTTTTGGAATTCTCATATATAATACTTTTAATTAATTGGCCTCTTTTGGGTTCAAAATATAATAGATTTACTATTTCTTTTATTATTAAAACTGCAGTATATTATTTCAGAGAATCTGTGCTTTAATGGCTTTTCTTATGCTAAATTGGTGGTGATAGAAGTAGTCCATAAATTAAAGTTTATTAAAAATTATATAATAGATGCTGGGACCCTTACATTAGTGAATGAATGATAAGAATGAATTTTTATTATTTGCTATGTTAAAAGATATGTGCTGGTTATTCCCACTAGTATTGTTTACATTAACAAAATTTAATGACATCTTGATTTGCATCAGCAGCATTTGATACATATCAGAAGAGATAATTAAATCTTATGAAATCAAAAAACCCATAGCTTTATAATTATTTGTTATCGATAAATAAATTGGTATGCAAATTTTAAAAAGTGACCAGAATAAGAAACTGGAGATATCTGTTTTCTATTGGAAAATTCCCTGAACATCATGAGATTTTAGATTGCAGCTTATACAACAAATACATTAGCATTATTAGGCTCCATTTTGTTTGTATAGAAAAGTAAATACATCATCATGCTGTTGGAAATGCATCAAAGTAACACTTTAGTAAAACACATGTTTTTGCAATGTGGTAAAGTTACTGTATTCTGGGAAGAATTAGTGATATGGATAGATTTGACTTTGAGACAAAGTTTAATATTTTCAGACACATACGGTCCTTTTATTTACTATGTGGAAACTGATAACTGGATGATGGAAGGATTCTCTGTGCTCTTATAATTGGCAATTGGAAAGACAAGTTTTATGGCCCTAATTACCGAGTAGATTGAAGATCTGGTGTTATTTACATTTAATGAATGAATTGCCCATATATCTATGTTATACATGGATGATTACAATGGAATATTGCTAGCTTTTACCAAAGCATGTAGAAGAGTTTTTATTTGAGCAATGTCTGTAGGAAGCAACATGCTTCAGAAATGTATGGAGTGGTCACAGAGGCAGGGTGATTTAATGCATATCAGATTTACAAGAGTTGTTTTCTTAGCTTTTGGTTAATAGTTGGGGCGATTTGGATTTATTCCACAGCTTTCAGTAATCTTATTGTGTTTTAGGTTGTAAACTCCTATTTTTGGCAGTTGTGCCACTATAATTGGACAGTGCAAGTAGAGACATCTACAAAGCTATAAAGAGTAGAAGGCTTATGTTTCACATCTCTGCTTCACGGCTGAAGTACTAGATAACATATTGCCTCTTAAGTACTGTATAGGAAAGTAAACTATAGGTGCCTCAATGGCAATCAGAAAAGTATAAGCAATCTGACCATGCAATGAAGTAATCTTACCTATTAAATACTTCTCTATGTCCAAAAAAACCCTTATCTCTGATTTTTCCCCCCTGGAACCAAGGCTATCAACTTCCTGTCATAAATAAAAGCCAATACTTTATTATGTGTCTAGCCAAAATGGGCATGTAAGAGTACAACTACCAAGACCTGTCCTAAGACCTTGTTCAGTGCTGCTGCAACTTCAAACAGTTGCTGACTGACTAGATCTTAAATGAGAACTACGTGCAAATAAATAGTCATGATCTTTTGTGTACTTCTTGAGCCATAAAATGGATTTATGGGGATCACAGATAGTTCTGGGGCCATAGATTATCTATATATGAATCAGTGTACATTGTGATCCTTTATTTATTCTTCTTGTTGCACTGTCTATAGCCTGAATCACCTCCCGTGTACTCTACATGGGACTACCTTTGAAGAGCATTCAGAAGCAGCAACTCGTCCAGAAGCCATCAATGCATGACATTTTGGGTATGCTGAAGTTTTCATGTACAATTCTAGGTGTAGTCATATTTTGTGTTACATTGTTGGCATGTTTTTAATATTGTTAGACACTCTAATATTACTATAATCCCTATGATGAAGTGGAATAATCACCTAAATCATATGCATATGTGTGTTTAATTTAATTACAACATATTTAGTTCATCCAAATGAAATAGCACACAAAGCCATTGACCATTTGCTCCCTCAGTATGTACTTTTATGAATGAGTTTTAAAATGCATGATGAACCATGTCTGAGCTACATTCAATACTAATAATAGATATATAATTTAAAGCTACCCCTCTGCCATTTTATACACGCTTAAATTTATTGTATTGAATATAAATTAGTTATCTAATTTCTACACAAATCACTGTCATGACTAAGGTTTCTTTAGTTTTCAATCGAACTTTATTGTACCTACCGTACTCTAGTGCAGTGTGTTTCAAACTTGGCAACTTTATGATGTATGGGCTTCATCTCCCAGAATTTACCAGCTATGAAGTCCACACATCATAAAGTTGCTAAATTTGAAAAATCCTTTTGATTTAACATGCTAAATTCTAATCTGCATATACAGATAGTCCTCGATTTACGACAACAATTGAGCCCAAAATTCCTGTTAAGTGAGATATTTGTTAAGTGACTTTTGCCCCATTTTATGACATTTTTTGCCACAAGTTGTTAAGAGAATCTCTGATGTTATTAAGTTAGTAACCTGGTTGTTAAGTAAATCTGGCTTCTTCATTGACTTTGCTTATCAGATCACAAAAGGTGATCACATGCCTCTGGGACATTGCAACCATCATAAATATGAACCAGTTGCCAAGTGTCTGATCCAGCAGTGAAATCCACTTGCCTTCGCTATTGTTTTGGGAATGGGAGTGTGTGGGAGCGCACACTATGCACGTGCCTCTTCTGCATATGCTCAGAGGGTCAAAAACGGGATGTAATGACATCCCGGCGGGTGGGCGGAGCCTCCCAACTCTGGTGCTATCAGTTCGCGCAATCCAGATAGATCTGGCCAGATTTCACTGCTGGGCTGATCATATGACCCTGGGGATGCTGCAAAGGTTATAACTGTGAAAAATGGTCATTAGTCACTTTATTCAGTGCTTTGAACGGTCACTAAATGAACTGTTGTAAGTCGAGGACTACCTGTATTGCAGCCTTCTTGAAGTGACTGGGTTTTTCTGTTACTTGTCTTTCTACTTCCAGCATTTCATTTCAATGAACAGCTGTGTGTCTGAGCCAGCAGTACAATGTGATTTCCAGCAAAACACAAAAAGTCCCTTATCGTACAGGGTTATTTCCTGTGGGTTTCATGCTTTCAATTTCACATTATAGCACTAAATTGATGGAATTATGCAACTATGGAAAATCACCATTTGGGACCTTTTGTAAGCAATCTCCTTACTAGCTGCAGCTCCTCTACTGTAAACATCATACTGCCTACTTTCATCCCAGCTTTCTTAAAAGTATGAGTAGAAACCTTTTCCATAATTTATTGTTCATTAATTATGACCCTCTTTTTAAAAAAAAGATGTTAAAATTGATAATCTTGAACTATTGCTTTCTTTCTTATGTAAAATTCATCTGGAATTCATTCACATGAACTCAGTTTGGTATTAATGACCATAATTAAAACCAGAATCACAGGCACTGAGTGAGGCAGTTGTTAAATGAGACTACACACCAGGCACTCCCGCTTGTGGTCATTAAGTGATCTCCCAGGTCATTAAGCAACCAGAATGAAGGGCCTGCCCACTGAAGGATTTCAGCTCTGCACCTGAAATCCTCCTGGTTGTTAGTGAGTAAAAGGGTTACCTGCCAGAGGGTTCCCATGCATGGAAGGGAAATCCTTTGTCAGGCTGCCAGAATGGGCTAGGTTAGTTCTGTTCCTGCAGCCTGACAAAGGATTTGCCCTCCTCTCCATGCACAGAAAGGAAATCCTTGATAGGGGCTGCAAGATTTTGACTCCCTTCTGATCTAAGACCGTAAGTATGACTACTTGTAAGGACTATTTGCAATTGTACATTCTATAATTATCTTTTGCATTCCAATTATGGGCATATTTAGAACAATAAAGAACAAACTTAGTTCTTCTTAAGAGCCTACCACTTTGCAGCACAGCCTACCTATTCATTACGTAAAACAGTAAAGACCTTCTTTATGTCCCAATCAGGGGTGAAATCTAAATTTTTTTGCTACCGGTTCTGTGGGCGGGGCTTAATTAGCAGGCGGGGCTTGGTGGTAAGATGACTGGGTGGGCGTGGCCAAGTCAATGTCACTTCTTTGCCCTTTTTTAATCTACAAAACACAACACAACTGACTCACCCACAATGTAAAAGCAGCTGTGCTAGACCCAAAATGGCCCCGCAACAAGCAGGAACCTCACACAGCCACAAAAAGCCCAAACAAACAACTTTCACACTTTACACACACACAACACAACACAACACAACTGGCTCACCCACAATGTAAAAGCAGCTGTGTTAGAGCCAAAATGGCCCCTGCAACAAGCAGGAACCTCACACAGCCACAAAAAGCCCAAAAAACCAACTTTCACACTTTACACACACAAAATTCCACATAGTTTTCTGAGATTTTGTGTGTTTGTGTAGTTAGAGTGAAACACCACAAAAACACACTAAATCTCAGAAAGCTGCACAAATATTATTTTATTTTTATTTTTATATAAAAGCAGCTAAATTTAAAACTTCCTAAACTTTAAATGGCTAGGTCTAAAAAAAGAACAACTAAAAATACTCCCAATTAACTATTTTTTTTAAAGCTCCCAAAGGGGGAAAAAACTTATCCAATAGAACAGGGGTCTCCAACCTTGGCAACTTTAAGACTTGTGGTCTTCAACTCCCAGAATTCCTCAGCCAGCTTTTCTGGGAGTTGAAGTCCACAAGTCTTAGAGTTGCAGATAGAGCTGCTCACCGATGAGCTTGATTGCAGGCAGGGAGATTCAGTTGCTTGCTGATGCAATGGATTGTGTTGCGACCCGCAGCTAAGGTAAGCAAGCTGGAGGCTGGGGTTGTGGGGTAGAAAAAAAGAAACTTTTTTTTCTTTTAAATGGGTCTGACAATCCAAGCTGGGTTGCCTGATTAGCAGGCAACTCAGCTGGGATCGTCAGAGCTTGGATTGTCAGAACTTGGCTCAGGCTCTGGCTTCCGGTTTGACTTCCGTCGCTGTCAGACGGTCCCTTGGGACCGCCAGCCCCGTCGCCCGTAAAGAGCCGCCTTTACAGCTGAAAGGCGGCTCGAAAAACTCCATTTCCATAAGGAAATGTGAGATAGAGCAGGCGAGGGCAGGTAGAGCCCTCTGCGAAGTCCCCAGAGTTTCTCTTTTACTCTTGGGGATGAAACAGGATGAGGCTCCCTATTTTCTTCGCCGCTGCTCCGGGCTTTGGGAAACCTCTGCCTTTTGCAGAGCCAGGCGACGAGATCAAACCTTTCAATGAAAAACAACAGATTGTTTAATTAAAGAGGATGAGATCTGGACTTGGGACCCTAAATTGCAAGTATTTTTAATGATTTTATAAGCGTTTCTAAGTGAAGGAAAAAAAAAGCTTAAAATGGCGACTGCTGAGGCTTGAGAAGTAGCCGAAAGTGAAAGTCCTTCCGTAACAAGTTACAAAGTAGCGGAACAAACAGTGCTGGCTAGACTAGAGAAAAGAAAAATTTCTATTCTAAGTTTCTTTTTTTCTTGGAGATTTGATATTGATCTTGTTTGGAGAGAAGTCCTCTTTCTTTAAAAAGAGTTTGTCTGTGTGGCAGGATGGCGTTAAAATTAACAAAGCCAGACAAACAAGCAGCGGGGGGGGGGTTTCCCCCATTTACAATTATGTAAACAAGTTTCGAGTCTACAGACTCAGAAGAATGGTTTTAATTTAAAAGAATTTGTTTTGAAGGAAATGGCAAGACATGACGAAATTGTGAACCAGAATTTTGAAAAATTTAGGCAGGAAATTAAAGAATTCATATAAATATAATCTAAAAAAATGTCTCCATCTTTAGGGCCATCAGTTGGTTCTGTTTAGACATCATGTTCTATAATCAAACAAACCACATTATAGTTTGGTGTACTGTAATATGCAGAACCAACTAGTTTTGAAACCCATATGAATAAAAATCAAATGGGAAAACAGAAAAGTAGGCAATAGCCCAAGTCTTTCAGAAGCACCAACTGATGTTTGCAGTAGATTAATGACCAAGTACAGGTGGTCCTCACTTACTGACCACTCCTAGGGACTATTCAAGGTTGGGAAAGTTGGCAGGTCGCAAATAGTGACATGATGTCCTCACTTAACATGTACACAGTGATTCACTTAATGATGACAAACCATTGTTTCTATAGTTTAGTTTCTTAATGAAGAAAAGTGGACTAAATTGCCTTCCAACTGTACTACTAAAAGAATACATGTTTCCCTTCTATCAGTGACCAATGCAGTTATGGGTATTCATGTTCCTGTAACTGAGAGATTACAAACATTTGTGCACCTACTCTTTGTGATTCCACTGAACTCTTCAATTAAAAAACAATGGCCAAGTTCATTGGGTTGTTTTAAATTATTTGGGCCAAAATTATTTAATTGTTTTTAAATTGTTTTTAAATTTTGTATACTATGTTTTATTTTGGCTGTGCACCGCCCTGAGTCCTGCGGGAGAAGGGCAGTATAAAAATATAAATAAATAAATAAATAAATAAATAAATAAATAAATAAATAAATAAATAAATAAATTATATATATATATATATATATATATATATATATATATATATATATATATATATATATATATCAATGCTAAAACTATAATCAGGGAACCCAACTATTATTACAGCTTAGCATGTGATGTGACATATTCAGCAAGCCATGCTTAAACAATTCTAGCCATGTCAAGCCATTTTAGAAGACTAAAGTTTGAAAATTTATTATTAAGTAAATGTCACATTAGTCAATCTTGAAAATGAATGCGTATATCCACCATTTGTACAAAAACACAATTATTCTTCCTTGGGAGAAGGCCCTTGGTACACACTCTTAGAGAGTTTATGTAATTGAGTTCACAATATATCTGGTGTTCAATTCAATAATATAAAACTCAGTGGGTTTAGCAAATTGGAAGAAAAGTGACATAATATAATGAAAATAGGCATCATTGTATGTTCCCATCATATCTAAAGAACTTTGCATGAAAAGCAATACCTTAAAACAAATTATTCTTAATAAAGGGCAAATCTTCTCTGTAATATGACTATATTAATCTACACCTCACATTAGCTTTTTACCCTTAAGTGGTACAAATCAGCCCAAAGAGAATGTCTTACAGCTCTTGCCGGGAAGTGGAAAAAAACAAATCCAGAGTGTGCCTTGCCTCACGTATCTGGCTAGTTATTAGTGGAGATATCTCTATGGTTGTCATGGAGGCCATGCAGTCCCAAGCTGACCCTAAAGGAAGAGTTAGTCTTGGCATAAATGGTAAGGCTGTTTCTAAACAACAAGCTATTACATGATAGCTGCCAATACTGTGTGAAAACACATTTATATGAGTCCCCTGAAAAAACTTAATACTCTTAATGAAGATAACTACAGGAATAAATAATACTTTAAAATTCGTTTGCATGGTACCTAAGAAGTGCACAAACAAAAAAAGGGCATGGAGGATTTTTATCTGGAACAGAAAATGAAGTAAATGAGAAGAGGAAGAATGGCAAATATAGGGGAAAATGTAAAACGGGTCACAGCGGGATTCATAGAAAAGAACTACACAACAAAATTGAGTCCAGAAAACGTTTTTTGGATTCATCCCATTAGGAACTTTATAGAAATCACATTTCTTTTGAACTAAGCTAAATATGGTTACATCTTACCAGAGAAAGCGAATCAACCTAATTGTTTCTTACAACTATATGCTGCTAAAATCACTAAGTGATGTTTTATTTTTTTATACAATGAAAATAAGTGTTGATCATAAATATCCCACATTAAGTTGCTATCACAAACAAAAGCATCAATACTAGTTGAAAAGCTGAAGATCAAAACTATTGTGCGTGTGTATATATGTATGTTGTTCTGACCTAGGCTTCCTTAGAAAGTAAACAGCACAAAGTTAATCTTGGCAAACCTCTCTAATTCACATGGTTGTGAATTATTGTCATTCCCAGTCTGAAAGGCTTCTCAAACAGTCTTGCAGGGGAGTGTTTACAAACACTCACCTTATCTCCCTTGGAATGCTGCCAGAGAACTAATTGCCACATGCAGGGCAAGGCCAAACTTAGCACAGAGTCAAACAAAACTTTTGCACAGCTTTTACCGACCAGATGAACTAATTGCTTTCTGCAAAACCTCACATCCCATTCGCTTCTCTTTTATGTCTTTTGGGAGGGTCCAATCATCTCCAAGCCTTACTCCCAAGTCAACCCTGTTTTCTTAATTGTTCCTGTCTCCTGGCAGCTATATAACGTATTTTTCGGAGTATAACACACACTTTTTCCCCCTCTAAAAGAGGCTGAAAATTTGGGTTTGTTTTATACTCCGAAGCTTTTTTCAGCCCTAACAAGGTGCTAGCAAGTGAAGCGATCTTCCGTGCTTCGCCTGTTTTTCTCAGTGCTTCTCTCTCCGAAGATCAGCTGTGCTTTAGAAGCTGTTTTTCAGCCCTAACGAGGCGCTAGCGAGTGAAGCGATCTTCCGTGCTTTGCCTGCTTTTCTCAGTACTTCTCTCTCCAAAGATCAGCTGTGCTTTAAAAGCTGTTTTTTATACCCAACCCAGCGTGTGCAAGCGTGCACGTTCAAAACCAGCGAAATGTGCTGAAGCTGACCATACTAAGGATACTAGCCAGATGAATACCTGGTAGGCAGATTTTTTTTTCTTATTTTCCTCCCCAAAAACTAAGATGCGTCTTATACTCCGAAAAATACCGTGTGTGTGTGTGTGTGTACACACATACACGGAGAGGGAGGAAGGGAGAGGGAGAGAGAGAGATCTCCAATCTCATTCCAATCTCCCTGCAGGTATTAATTTGGAGGTCCTAGATTTGAGAAGATGCCTTAAGAACTGATACTTCAATAAAAGGAAGAACTTAAAAATACTAAATATTTTTATGTTATCATTAGATTGTTCTTTTACGACCAAACCTTAATGAATCTAGATTCTGGATGTTTTCTCTCATTGTGATTAAATGAGTGGACTTTAGCCAACCAATCATAAATATATGTAACAAATTTTAAAATGGTAAAGGTCTTCTTTTCATATTGTTGGTTTCCCATTCTCATCAGCTCCCACCAGTAGAGCTACTGTAATGACCAGGGACCAAGCTGCAATGGTCAGAACAGGAATGAGGACAGATCACATCAAGATATAATCAATCATGAGTCTGCATAGATATGTAAGCATTCTATTTCCTTGTTCTGTGCCCTTTTAAGAGGTCCACAATAAACCATTTGTTTTTTTCAAGATTTTTACTAAAAGACGCTCAATTCTTATATGTGTATGTATACCGTATACCGTATGTAAGCCATACTACCCATTTCCCAAACAAAAATATGAAATATTTTCATAACTTGCTCAGGATTCCACAATTTGACATAGAAGATACTTTTTATCATTAATTTTATTACTACTGTTCTAATACTGTTCATCACCACTGCTGCGTTGCTAATCTTTTTGTTCCAATTTGTTATAATTCATCAGGGTAGAATCGGCGAAGCCTAAATTTGTTGAACCTTTATTCTAGCATAATGTGGGAATGGTTTATACTTAAGTCTGGCACTTAAACATGGAAGATAAAATGTAAACTTGTGGTCTTTGTTGAACTTTTGTTAGTAAATATATATATGAATTGATTCTCTAACTGTATGACAGTAAATTTTATTTCAATAAAATTGTTTTGGCAGGTAGTCATGGAAATTCTCATATAGATTCAGGTTGTAATGTCACCCTGAAATTATGCAAGTGTTTCCTTAAACTTGCTCTTTCAAAAAATATATTGGTACTGGACATTTTTTTTCTTACAAAAGAAAAAAGATATAACCTATGGACTAACTCTAGAGTCTAAGAATAGTAGCAGGTCACTTAGAGAACAGACCTAAAGTGGCAGCTCTATACTGATGTTGCCCAGCAACAGCACAAATCAAGGAAAGCTTGATCAATTTCTTATGGGTACAAAACAAAAAATCTTGCATGTCCCATTTTATATATTTTGTAAATACATGTTCCTCTCATGCTTATCTTACCTCTAACGCAAATAAAGTTATGAAATTGTTAATTAACTGAGTCCAGTTTCCTCATTATAATTGGAAAGCTAAGTAAGTGAATGTAAAATATCCTATTGAGCTCAACTCCTTCCAATTTCATGGACCCATCTGTACTGCATCTTCACATGAAAACAGTGGTGTAATTCACCTGCAAAAATTGGCTGTGTGAGAATCACTTTCTTGCATAGGGGTGTCAAATTTTTGATTGCTGTGCCTATACTGTAACAATATTAAGTGTTGACAATGTGAAGGTTTTAAGATTATTCTAATGTCTCTAATTTTTGCAGACCAAGATTTTGGAAATCAAAACAGCTACAACTCTTTCTGGAGCCATAATCTTCAAGTAAGCATTTGTATACTCTGAAGTTCTCTTCATTCAGTCATTTGCAGGATTCTAGTTTCCAAGAGAAAAAAGTAAAGCAGATTAGGTCCACCCAGTAGTAATTTATGTTTGTCAATCCCAGACTATTTATTTTATTATGATTTTTTTACACAGGAACCTATCTTAACTGCATACAGGGTAGGCCTTACCTACAACTTTGGTTCTCAGCGACACTCCCCTGTAGAGGAAAACAGATATGGAAATGGTCTGGCTTAAACTTTCACCATCTGGCAAGTGGAGTGATTTAAAGATAATAAACTCTGTTTTACTCAATGGAAATATAATAAATAATGAACCAATGCGTTCAATTACTGTCATTCCCAACATTGAGGAAAAATCTGTGCTCAGACCAAGTAACCTTGGGTCACTCAGTTTCCCAACCAACCTACCTCACAGGGTTGTTGTCAGGAAACCTCGTAGAAGTGCTAGCCATATTGCCTGAACCAGAAAAGGTAGGATATAAATCTAAATATAAAAATAATAGCAGGAATTAAGCATGCAATTCTCTTGGTGACGCTCCTCTAACCTCAGACATAATATTTCTGAAGAACCGGATTTACCCCCACGCAATTCATCTCAGCTTCGCCTGATCCATTAAGCCTCCTTTCTCCCAACAGCGACCCATATCCTTTTAATAATAGGAGAAAGCGAAGGTTCGCCATACACACGATATCGTGGAAAGGGCAGAAAAAGGAATACAGAGCTGAAGAAGGGGAGGCGAGATTTAAAACTGTAAAATTCGAAGGTTTTCAGTTTTCTCAAGCGGCAGCCCCCTGCCCTTAAGAGAATAATAGCGACGCCCATAGTAATGCATTACTTGCAGCCCCTCGCGGGGGTGGGGAGAAAGGGCTCGGTCCTCCCTCTGTGACTGCGGGCGCTGCAGTGCGAAGCGGCGGGTGTGAAGCTTCCACTTCCCTGGGATTTCATTTCGGGGGGAGGGGGGTGCGCGCAGAACAGAAAGCAAGAGAAAAGATCCGCCATATTCCTGCCTTACCACGCCCGGAGAGCTGAGCTACTGAAATCCGTCTGGCTGCACAGTATATGCACCAGTCTCTGCCTCCCCCCCCCCCCGCCTCCCGCGGTACCCACCCCCGTTTCTTACACCAAAGGAAAGGCGGAACCGAGAAAGGAAGAGCTGGCCCTCCCTGGCTGTCGCTGCCGCCGCCTTCGAAGACAAGCAAGCGCAGCCATCTCTCTCTCTCTTTTTTTTTTCCCCCTCTCTCTTTCTTTCTCTCTCCCCCTCCCTCTCTCTTCGCCCTCAGGCTCCCTAGCGAGGGAAGTTGACTTTCCAAGAAGCAGTCCGGAGGGTTTGTCGGGATCAGGGCAGAAGCCGTGTCTCCTGCGCGGGACGCTTGGGGGCCGCCGCGTTTGGGAAAAGGCAGCGGGGGGGAAGCGGGGAGAAAGCGAAGGAAATGGACGGGCTCGGAGCGGAGGGCGGCTTCGGGCGCAGCCGTTAGGGCTTCCAGGCGGAGAAGGGAAGAGCCGCGCGGTTTGCCAGAGGGTCGGGAGGGGAAGCCGAGAGGCGGCGGCAGCGCAGGAATAGAGGGAGGGGTAGGAAAGCGGGGTTGTTTGCAAGCAGGACGCTTTTTGCTTTCTGCCGGGCGGCGCGCTTGCTGCTGCTGCTGCTGCTTCTGCCTGGGCGGATGTTTCTCCGCGGTTTGGCGCAGGATTGAAGGGAGACGAGGACTCGGAAGCGGCCAGGGTTTCCAAAGGCAGGCTTGGGGGGATTGTAGGTGGGGGATACCTGCCCGGGGCGGGGGGCACGTCGCGGAGGTGCCCGGGCGTCTCCGCGTGTTAGCAGCCAGAGTTCTCCCCGGGGCTCGCCTTGCCTTTGCCCGCGCCTGCCGACGGGAGGGGCGCTCCGACTGAGGAGCGGGAGGGCTTTCTGGCGCTCGCGGCTTTGTGGCTCGGGGTCTGCGTGTTTTCGGGGGGTGGGGGGGGCTGCGCCTGAACCAGCTCGGAAGAATGACTCTGGAGTCCATCATGGCGTGCTGCCTGAGCGAGGAAGCCAAGGAAGCCAGGCGGATCAACGATGAGATCGAGAGGCAGCTCCGCCGAGACAAGCGGGACGCCCGCCGAGAACTCAAGCTGCTGCTGCTGGGTAAGACTTAGCCCCCGGCGCCGTCACCCCATTTTGGGAAGCTGCTTTACCCCCCCCCCCACTTTCCCTTCCTCCCCCCCCCATGCCAATCTTGCTTCGTCCCAGACGAAAGAGGGGGACGGCATAAATGCGCCGGAGGAGTTTAGGAGCCCTAGAAAAAAGGGGTGATCCTGGGTGTGCTGGTGTGTGTGTGTGTGTGTGCACACGAGAGCTCTCACAAGGATAATTGCCGTATGGTATTTGGATTTATTCCCGTGCAATTGTGCACATTGTGGTTGCAGCCAAGCCAGCTGCTGCTGTAGGAAATCAGAACTTGGGTCTATTGGCGTGAAAGGTGTGTTCAAATGGCAGGCTGATGAGGGACCGTAAGGGGAGAATTGCAACCCCTTGCCGCTTCTTTGATTTTTTCCCCCCTATTTTTATTTTTGCAATGGGATTGTGCCATCTCCATCCATAACGAGATGCGTTATCTTGGGCGTAGGAGCGAGTTGTGTAGATGCTGGGATGCCTTGCCTTAGCCTCCTTGGCCCTTTTCCTCTCCTGGCGTTTGCCCGCCGTCTCCTCTCGCCTTTCCTAGCAAGCAGCGTGTCTGCAACGAGTCGAATGGCTGCTTGTGCTTGCTGTGGGTGGTTTCGTGTGGAGTGGACGCCTTCCCGAAAATGGAGAGAAAGAGGCGAGGTTGGGTGAAAAGGGAGAGAGGAGAAATAGAGCAAGATGCCGAGCTTCAGGCAGAGATGGGCGGCAAACGCCTGTTGTGGGAATGCGAACAGAGGAAGGAGGGAAAAACACAACCCCCAACCCGCCTTTGGCAAGCCTGACCCGAAATAATGAGCTGGACTGAAGGAGCTGCCTTCTAGGATTCATGGGGACAGGATTTCAGGCTGCAGGATTCTGAGTATATGCTCCCACCTCAGGAAGGCTGGAGTCCTTCCTTCCTCTGCCCTGGAGCTGTGGCTTTTCTTGAAAGGCAGCAGGATCTGAACACAGGTTAGGTGGAAGGCAAGCAAGGGTCTGGATCCAGACCCACAGTCTGCCAGAGGCTGGCTGTGAACAGGGAATCTTTTATTGGTACAGAAAGATGAAGGTTTTGGATCAGGAACACCTATAATTGGTGAGCTAGATAGGTGTGAGAATAGGAACATGTGGAGCTGTTGCCATTTGGGGATTCAAGCCACCTCCTAAATTAAAGACACATGGGAGATAGAAATACATTGTCCATTTGGTGAGGGTATGTATGTCATGCTGTGGCATCGTAATTAATTCAAAGGGGGAGGCTGTGACTAGGAGTAATGGCTTGCAAAAAAATGTCTGCAGCACTGTTTGCTTGGAAGGCGTGGTGTTATAAAACTGACTGCCATGTGTGAACCTCACAAAGAGCTTGTGGCTTTATTGAAGCTTGCCTCTGTTTTGTACCCAGAAATGATTCTTCAGTCTTAGGGACGTTTTCCATTAAGAAAAATTAAAAATGGTGGATACGGAGAAAACAGATTGTGTATTCAGGAGCTGCTCAGCAACATAAATGTCTTTTCTTATGTAAGTTCTGCTGTGTAGTTCATATTGTTATGTATAGAAAAAGAATAGTGCAAAGAAAAGGATCTTTGCTCTTTGGGCTCCATTGGCTCAGTCTTGTCAAGAGCAAGCAGACTTGAAATAAAGAAGTTGTATTCTTGTATTGTCACAAGAAGATCCAGAAAGAATATAACACCTTTGGGGCAAGTTACTGGTCTACTCTTTACCAGTCCACACCAGCCTTCTCAGAGCTGATGCCTTCAGTTGTGATGATACTACAACTCTCAAAATTTGTTGAATGCCTGTGGATTTTGGACATTACAATCCCAACATGTCTGAAGGATGCCAAGTTCAGGAATGCAGATCAATATTATCAGATAATTTGTTCTTTGGTTGTAGATTTATTAAAAATATAGTCTTTAGGTACAATTTCAGATTCGA
This sequence comes from Pituophis catenifer annectens, assembly GCF_029215685.1. Taxonomy (NCBI): domain Eukaryota; kingdom Metazoa; phylum Chordata; class Lepidosauria; order Squamata; family Colubridae; genus Pituophis; species Pituophis catenifer. The sequence goes on along the minus strand of NW_027256882.1, from coordinate 230,030,313 downwards.
GAAAAAGGGGATGTGTAGAAAGTCCATTTGGAAACTCGTTAACTTCCTTATGAGTCTTAATGTTTACCCATAGCTGAGGAATTAACCCATACCATATATATATGTATATGTATATGTATATGTATATGTATATGTCAAGGATGTCTTATAACAAAATCAGATGTCTCTGAGTGTCTGTTTTTTATTATTAATAAACTCAGATGATTTGATATATAAATAGATTTTTTGTTTTCATTGTGAACATAAGGAGTTTTGTTCTTTAGAATAATATCCATATTGCTATGCTAGTTAAAAACTTGACTCTATAATAGTGTGCCTCATTTAGAAATATATCAGTTGCCACTAGGAATGGGTCTTAAAACGGATGCATGGAGCCAAATTCTTATAGTATATTAGTTTTCTTCGGGTTTTTTCTAAAAGCTGACAAATGCACTGTTCAAACGCACCAACCTTCCTATGAGCATTTCAGTTATGTGTGTATAGAGCTTTCCAATTAAGCTTTCCAAAGGTTGGTAGATTAAGACTGTTGTCAGCAAACTGGTAGTTACAAAAATGGAGTTGACATTCAATAAGTTGCAAGTAAATTTAGAACTGTAATGGGCTCCTTTAAAAACTCAGAAATCTCTAAGATTTTTTGTGAGGAACAGAAAATTTGAATTTTTTCTTGAGGGTTTCTTCAAACATCTGAAAACATTTTGGCCTGCTGGATTTAAAACAGAACATACAATATTCACTCTGTTTTTGGCCTGTGTGTCAGAATGATTTTAGACATGTTAATCTGAGAACAACTTTGCAGAAATTAAAAAAGGCTTCCCTCAACTCCAAGTAGATGTTCTAGGATTGGAGAGTAAGCCAAAATTACCCTTTCCTTAATGTTATTTATCTGCTGCATTTGACATGGATTTTATTCACTATATTCCAGTTATCATTTAATAAAGGTATGTTTATCATTTGTTTCCAATATTTATTTTCTCGTTCAACTTACTGAAGCTAAATGGTAGCACCTAACTGACCCTGGGCAGTCTTAACAAGCTAAGTGGGATCAAACCTAGTCCATTAATTGGATGGGGAGCTATCAAGCAATAGCAGAACTATAAAGTAAAGTGGGGAGTTGAAACAGCACTTTAAAAAAATGCTATTTATATTGTGATCCACATTCAGAAGGAATATAGATCATAAAAAGAAAGGAAAACCGTTTTATTGAGTCTATTATACTCTTCATTGTTAAAAAAATAATGATTTTATTTAGTCAGGTTCTACTCATGATGTTATGTGAACACATCCATGGTTTTTTTCCTTAACAATAGTATGGAAGTTATGTTGCACTGTATTGTCATCTTGAATTATTTTTACTCCCCAGATTAGCCTATAGCCCTGGGATTTCCTGGTAGTCTCTCATCTCTGAATACAAGCAAAGTCTGCTTTAAGTTTTTTTACATAAGCCAAAGTCTGGTACTGCACCCAACAGATTTTATATACATGGAACCATACCTTGAAATGAAGTTTTTATAAAATATGTACCCAGTTTCTTGAAAGCATCTGATCATTGAAAGTAAAAGCTATTGAACTGTATGTTTTTTATTATTTTTTTAAAAAGCAATCCATGATAAGGGGAATGGCCTTTGGCCTTTATTAAGCCAAATAGAGTTTGCAAAGTAATATGCAAATCTTCCAGTATACAAAAACATAAGAAAAGTCAGCTTGAAATTCAGGACAAAATAAATAGAAAAATGTGGCTAATGTTTCAGAGATGACAGCAGTCTGCAGACTCGCAACTGAAATATTAAGAATCCAAGAATGATGGTCTGAGAACAGCTTGTACAGTAATAGATCTTTGTTGAAGCTGAACTGGTGTAGATCCTTAATGTGAAAAGCACCATTAGGGCCCCATTTAAAATGCATTATATAAATCCTATAATCTGAATAATTAGTTTATTAATATTTTGGAACCTTTTTGCCAAGAACAAACCATTTGCCAAACCATTGTATAAATAATTTGAAATAAAACTTTGATATTAGAACACTAGAATTTAAATATTATTTAAAAGGAACATTAGTGGCATGTCTTACCACTAAGAGATTCCTGGATGAAGTACATTTTGTACTTGGAGAACAACATAAGAGAAAAGCTCTGGACAAATGGGTTCAGTGAGTATTTGGAAAATCTTTTAGAAATTTTTTAAAAATCAGATGAGATACTGTAATAACATTAATAATATTAGAAGAAGAAAGCAACAGTCAGATTCTTGGATAGTCAAGTCCTAACTTCAAGGGTTTTAAAAGTTAAATTTAAGTTTCAGACAGCTGCCATCAAACCTAATTTTGTAGGATATCAAGTATTTTATTGTGCAAAACAAAAAATTAGGCCCTACAAATGAAATAAATAACTTGTTTAATTTCTTTACATTTCCGGTTGTAACATTTCTGGATGAAACATGTCAGTTCAAAACCATGGGGGTGCAGTGGTTAAAATACGATATTGAAAGCTAATTCTGCCCACAGCCAGGAGTTCGATCCTGACTGACTCAAGGTTGAGTTAGCCTTTTGTCCTTCTGAGGTTGGTAAAATGAAATCCCAGATTGTTGGAGGAAATATGCTGACACCGTAAACTACTCAGTGCTGTAAAGCACTATGGAGAGGAATATAAATCAAAGTGCTTTTGTTAATATATAGTTAGACTCGAGTTACAGAAATCTTTTACTAGTATTCCAATCAGAAAAAAACGTTGTTGTACACTATATTAATGCAGCCTTTTGCCATTGGATTATTGGACGATTTCAGGATACTTTTTATATTGATGAAAATAAAAAAGATTTCTCGACGAAATTCTTTGATTTATTGACTCCATTCATTCTGGTAACTCATATCGTCAATTTAGAAGATATCTACATCTTCCAGTTCCATAACTTTTGGTTTACAAATAGATATTTGCCCTTCATTATTGACTTCATAATTCCACTTTGACACCTTCCCAAATAATAGAATAATGAGCCAGCCTTCAGGAACCAAGCTAATGGCTTGTTTCAAAAGCTCTGTCTGTAAATCAGCTTCTTCCAACCTCTTGAGCCCCAGATATATAGACTACAATTTCTAAAATTCCTTGCTAATACAGCAATTTGAAAAGGCTACATCACCTTGTTCAGCAAAGGAGACAGCTGTTCTGCAACTAATGTATTTATTGCTGCTATTCCAATTTTGTTTATGGTGATTTTTTTTACGTTGGGCATATTCCTGAGCTGTTTGTAGGTACATCCCTGTTTCAGGATTGCATTGTTGAAATTCATTTGGAAAATGGAAAAATTTTATGGCATAACTAATTGCAGGAACTGGAGAAATACAGAACTCTTCTCCTTTATTAAGAAAAGGAACAAATTGGCCCTGTCTGCATGAATGATCCATAAAACCATGCTCTGAGAGTCTCACTTTTTGTAAAGACAAGTACTCCTCAACTTACAACTACAATTGGGCCAAAATTTCAATTGCTAAGTGAGTCAGTTGTTAAATGAATTTTGCCCCTTTTATAATCTTGGTTGCCACAATTGTTCAATAAATCACTACATTTAGTAAGTAAGTAACGTGGTTAAATTAATCTAGCTTCCCCATTGACTTTGCTTGGAAGAAGGTCACAAAAGGTAATCACATGACCCCAGGACTGCACCATCATAAATAAGAGTCAGTTGCCAAGTATCTCAATTTTGATCACATGACCATGGAGATGCTACAATGGTTGTAAGTGTGAAAAACAGTCATCAATCACTTTTTACATTGCCATTGTAACTTTGAATGGTCAGTAAATGAACTGTTGTAAGTAGAGGACTACCTGTAAAAACTATGATAAAACAACAAAAATACCCTGTCCTGTATTACCAAATAATCAAGTAAGAACTACCAAACAATGAAATAAAATCAACATTAGACCTAGAATATTCGGTTTCATTTTTTTAATTTTATGGCACTTAGGAAATAACAGTAAGTATTTACAACATTTTTTGATTCCACCAAATAATAGAATGTTAATTTAAAAAAATACATAAATTACTTTGCAACACTTCTTTATATTGATACAAGTCCTGACATACAATCTAGTGATCAGATGATATTACAATAATCTTAGTATTTTCTTCTTTAAAATGGTCTGAGTAGACACTTAGAGCAATATCTTCCAGGGCTAGTAATAACTAGTAAATAGTTACTCTTATAATAAATATATTCTAATTACAATACGTTAAAGTATCTATACACGTTAAAGTATACATTATAGATCTCAGTAAGAGAAAAAACAATTATTCATTTGCAAACAAAGATATCGCCTTAATTTCTTTTAACTTTTTTTGCATTAGACAGATTAACTGTTGAATAAATAATATAATATCAGGTTATATTTCCTGTGTTATTATCCAATGCTTTTATATTTTGATTGAAGGGTTGTAGAAATATTTGGTTGGTCCCTATAAGGAACTCCATATTGGATTAAAGGGACATTTGATTTGATTTAGTTGAATTCTTTAAGTACAAAACACATAGTGGATTATTTGCAGTAGAAGTGAACCCTAATTTAAATATCCAGGGAAAACTGCATTAAGAATAATACATACATGCATGCATACATGATTTTTTTGCCTAATAAAATCTTTTAAAAATTAGTTATTTTTTTATTATTTATTTATTTATTAGTCCAATTTATATGCCGCCCTTCTCCGTAGACTCAGGACGGCTTACAATGCATTATAGCAATAGCCTGCATACTTTTTATGTATATACCTGCTTATTAGGGCTTTCGCCCCCCCCCCCAAGAAGTGTTGTTCTATACAAAGCTGGCTTATTGCCCCCACAATCCGGGTCCTCAATTTACCTACCTCGAAAGGATGGAAGGCTGAGTTAACCTTGAGCCTGGTGAGATTCGAACTTGCACTAATTGCAGGCAGCTGGCAGCTAAGTGCTAGCACTTAACAGCACGTTAGTCCTCTGCACCACCGAGGCTCTTTTAGTTAGCTCAGTTAATGTCAGGCATGAAAGATCAATTCAATTCAAACCTTTATTGTCAATGCACAACATGTCTACAATGAGATTGGATGAGCCTCCCTTAGTGTATCCCACCACAACACAAAATACATCTCAATGACTCATAAGTGAAAGAAGAAGAAAAAACCCTAACCCAATAGATCATACTAACGGATACACAATCCTTTATACATATATGTGCATATAATATATGTAATATTATATTACACCAGTGTAGACATGTTGCACGTTGTGCTGGCCCTGCAAGTCTATCATACTAAGTAGTTACAGTGTTATGTTGCATTCAGAAGTCTGACAGCCCACGGGTAGAAGCTATTTTTCAGCCTGTTCATTCAACTGGCTATGCTTCTGTATCTCCTGCCCAGTGGTAGGAGAGTAAAGAAGTGCTGACCAGGGTGTGAATCGTCCCTAAGGATTTTCCACACCCTGCTAAGACATCGAGTCCTAGCGATTTCGCCTAGTGAGGTCAGGGGACAGCCCATGATATTTTGTGCTGTTCTCATCACCAGCTGTGATTTATTGCTAAGGGCCTATGCATAGGGACCTTCTCAACTAGCGGTCAGTACTTGGGGCTCAGTGGCACTTCAAAGGGGGATTGGAGTTGTGGCCACACAGGGATACTAGGCTGCTCCATCTTGTCACTCCACCACCAGCTTCTGCCATTCCTTGCCCTACATTTGACTTATTTCAGCATGTTATGTTCCATCATCTTAAAAGTGAAAAGATGTCATAGTTAAAAATGTAAAATTACTATGTAAATTCTTTAGCATTATTGTTTTTTAATTTATTTGTTCTTGATAAACTTATGTCAATTTAGCTTTCTTTGACTCCTCCCAGCCAATGCGAGGTCTCCAAAGAGGCAATATTTTACCTGATTGCTTAAAACTCCTTACAGTAAGATGCCTGTTTCAAACATTACAGCACACATTCACCCTCTCGGTTATTCCCATTCATTATCACTCACTATTACCTGAACTCCTTGGATCCCATCTCCTATTTTCCTCTAAAGCTGCCCCTTCTTACTCCCTTCCACCCCCTATTAAACAGTCACAGACAGTAATGTTATCCCTCAAGCTATTTCCCTTCACTGAAACCTATCTTCTGATGTTTTCACTGCTGCTGTTTAATTTTTCATTGTGCATTTGTCCATGTTGGATGATCTGTGCCTTATCAAAATTCTGCTCACCATGCATTTTGTCTTTATTTGATGACACCTTTCCCCTCTTCATCTCTGCATTTCCATTCTGGGCCTTATCCCACCATCACTACTTCTAACTTTTATATTTCCGGTATCTCAAACTCTGCCTGTCCTGCCGAATATTTTGCTTCCCTCGTATGTGCTACAGCTAGCTTTTTTTCTGTGCTCTTCCTCCTCACATATAACAAATAATCCATATGAATTTGGCCTGAGTTAACAGTTCATAGCATCATAGAATTGGAAAGGACTTTGAAGGTCACCCTGAGAGCCACCCTTTGCCCAGTGCAGGAATCCTCATGTTGTATCATTCTGAACAAATGGCTGTTCAATCGTCACCTTTAGTGGTGTTGCTCCCACAACTTCAGAAAGCAGACTATTTTACTGCTCAATAGTTCCCATAGTCAGGAAGTCTATTCTAATTTTAATTTTCAATCTCTCTCTCTGGCCATATTCCAGCATTTGGTTCTTACCTTAATCTTAGGTACTCTGGAGAATAAATCTACACCTTCTTCCCTGTGTCACCCCTCCATGTATTGGAAGACTGCTACCTTGTCTCCCTTTAGCCTTTTGTTCTTAGGTTCTTCTAAATTTTTGTAGGATTTAGTCTCCAAGCCTCTTGCCATTCTTGTTGCTCTCCTCTCCCAACTATTAATCACTTTCTCAATGTCCTTTTTGTAATGTGGCAGTGAGAACTGAGAACATTATTCTAGGTGTGATCTGACCTGTGTAACATAATGCAATACTGTCGCTTCCTTGGGCCTTATATCTCTATTGATACAGCCTTAAACTGCATTGGCTCTTTTCACAGTGCAGCATATTTCTGGTTCAAGTCCACCAAGACTCCCATAATGTTTTCACAAGCATTACTGCTAAGTCATGTACCATTTAGTTTGTACCTATATGTCTGTTTTTTCCTGCCTGAAGTGCAGAACCTTACGTGGCCAGCATGTATAATATATTGAACATTATATTAGATAGAGCTCAGTGTTCGTCTATCAAGACTTGAATCTTGAACCAAGATTCTGGGATGTTACAAATCTCCCTAGCTTTGTGTAATCCACAGATTGTATGAGCATCTTTTGTATTCTCTTATTTAAATATTTAATGCTGAAGAGTATTGAACCCAAGATAGAACCTTTCTGTGATATTCACTGCTTACCTCCCTCGCTGTGGACATAGACTCATTAAGAACTATGTATTGGCTACAGTTGTTCAGCCAGCTGAATTCATCTGATACTGACATAATCCATCCCATATTATTTAAGTTTTATATCAAGGAGGTTATCACTTACTTTATCAAATGCCTTACTGAAGTCTTAAGTACACTACATCCATAGCAATCCCTTGGTCCACTAATCTAGTCACACTGTCATACACACACACACACACACACACAAAGAATAAGAAAGTAATAATTGTCCACTGACTTGGAACACAATCCAAAGTGAATTCTACATGTATGTCAGAGTAGGATGGGAAAAGTATAAATGTAGATACAGAATGGGCTGAAAGTTGAAGAAGCAATAGATATTTAGTTGTGTATAAAGATTAATTGGTGTTAGAAAAAAAATAGAGATTTTAGAACTAGCCTACTCAAGATCAGTGATGATCAGAAAATCACTTGGAACTTGGCTGCATTTTGGAAATTGTTTGGAAAGAATTACAGTAGAAAAGTTCAGCAGTTTGAATCCCTAGTGCTGCGTAATGGGGTGAGCTCCCGTTACTTGTCCCAGCTTCTGCCAACCTAACAGTTCAAAACCAGATAAAAAATGCATGTAGAAAACTAGGGACCACCTTTGGTGGGAAGGTAACAGCGTTCCTTGCGCCTTTGGTGTTTAGTCATGCTGGCCACATGACCACGGAGACGTCTTCGGACAGCACTGGCTCTTCGACTTTGAAACGGAGACTCTAGGGAGCACTGCCCCCTAGAGTCAGGAACGACTAGCACATATGTGCGAGGGGAACTCTTTAAAAAAAGCTTTACAAGTTCACAGTTTACACATTACATTGTTGGTTACTGGGAGCTTTATCATAAATCCCTGTTTTTTACAATATGCATCTGAAAATACATGTTGACTATGAGTGTTTATGTTTTTTAAAGACTTACTAAAAGAAAAAGGTATTTTTAATGTGCTAGTAAGACTGAAAGATGTGCATCCACGCCCTTAGGATTTCAGTAAAGATGTATCAATTTTCCCCAAATAGTTGATAAAAAATCTCATGAAGAATCTTATTAGGATCTACAGATCGCATTCCTACTTTTACAGTCAATAAATAACTTAGGTAATGTTCATTATTTCCAATGATTTTTCCATAAATATTATGGTTCTGTGTAATCTTGGGATACAAATTCACTGTAAAGGATTACATTGTTCATTCAAAAACCCTTAGAGTTATACTATGTATCAGTAACATTTCCTCTTAAACTATTTTGTGTTGATAAAACTGAGTCAGTAACAAGGCAATGTGTGTTGACGTTTCATCGTTGTCTAGTGTTTCTCAGCTAAACCTTTTGTATTGTTCCATTTCCTTTCTCTTGTCTCATATATCTGCATAAATAAATACAGCAGTCCTTAGTTTAACTGAGTTTCATTTTATTTCCATCACTCTTCCATATTTTGCATGTTATATGAAGTGGCAAACTTTTTTACATGCACCTAATCTAGTTAAATTTAAAACAGCATAAAATCCTCAACTGCATGATTCCTTGTATTGGAGTTCAAAATGCATAATACCCGATTAGGTCATGGGTGTTGAGTATTACATCTGGCAAGGATCATATTTGGAAAGAATGCCTGGAAACTACATTGGCTGTAGAAATTTATTTCTACAACTGAGAGCATTCATATATATGCCTGGCAATAATACACCAATAAGTTAATGTTTTGAAGCACCAGTAGTGTTAAGGCCAAAGGCTAGAAACTAAAAGATCATGAGTTCTAGTTTCTAGAGCTAGTTGACATAAGCCAGCTCGGTGTCTGTGGATCAGTCATTCTTGCTCAGACTGGGAAGAAAGTAGTGGCAAACCACTTCCGAAAATCTTGTCAAAAAACCTCTCTAGGGACATGTCCAGGCGTCATCAGGAGTCAAGAGTGACTCAAAGTGACAAAAAATGTTACTATTAATTACTATAAGTTAGTGTACACAAAAGAAAGAATCTACTGTATACTGTATTTGTACCAAGAAAGACTATAGATCAAGGGTGTCAAACTTCAGTTCATTGAGGGCCACATCAGGGTTGTGTTTGACCTCAGAGGGGCCAGGTTGGGCATGGCCAGGATAGACATGGCCAGCTTGACGTCACTCATGTTGGGGGCTCCTGTGGTGGCTTGAGCACTCTGCCAGTGAAAACAGGCTCCTGAGCTCCATTATTAGCTGCGACAGCCTCCTGCAACCCTCTGCCAGTGAAAATGGATCTCAGGAGGGCCGCCTGTGTAACCTGAGCTCTGTTTTTGCTGGCAGAGGCACTGCGTCCTTTACTGTTTCCAGGGTGGCCCCACAGGCCAGATCTAAGCACCAGGGGGCCAGATGTGGCCCGCGGGCCTTGAGTTTGACATCCCTGATATAGATGATATTAGGGAGAGATTTTTGGTTATAGTATGCACCATTGAGGACTTCAACTTGTGTATTTCAACACCCAAAATTCCTCAGCCAGAATTCTGAGAATTGAAGTCCATGAGTTTTGAAGTTGCCAAGATTAAACTATTAAGATTAAACTCCTGCATTAAACTATAAGGCCAATGTTAAAGTAAATATTAAACCTTGCAAAGATGCAATCATTTTTGGGGTGGGGGTTGGGAATAGTCAGTATAAAATAATATAGTTTTCATGAACCAAGAATATTCTTATTTGATAAAGGCAATACTTCTATACAATTTAGGTTTGTCTTTAATGAAATTATATCTTATGATACATGGTGTTAACAGAGCAGGTAATTGAAGATCAGTTGAAGTCAAATAAGAAAGTTTATGTATATTCAGCAACGAGGGCATTTTTGTATTCAAGTCCTGCCAGGTCCTATTGGATCAGGAGGAAGAAAAAATAATGCTTTATTTCATTTTTAGATGTCTTGAAAGAAGTTTAGGCTGGTGTATCTTTCACAGACTTTGGAATTAATATATCATTTGGGAGGAGGGGGGTTGCATTTGTAGAAAAAATATTAATGTGTTAATATTTTATTAATAATTTGTTATAAAATTAGTTTCTGTATTGTGGCCATTACTGAATTTATTTTATCATACATTTTTAAAGATGAAGTATACTATAATTCCTATTATGCATTAACTTCTTGATTGATTATCCTATCACATTTTTATGCTTATTGTGATTGATCCCACAGTGAGCCAGATGTTTAGGTTGGATTTGGCATTTTACCCCCTTAATTGAGTGTCTCCCAAAGACTTGTGGTAGACAGTTATTGCTTGATGATGTTGATTGCAGATTGCTCCAAGTAAAGATGCCTAAAGATGCGTAATTAATTGATGGTGATTTTGTTAATGTTTATGGTGCTTCAGGTGTTTTGGGATTGCATCCAAGGCACCTTCAGTATTACTATTGGTACTATCTTTGCTTTCTTTTGCTACAGTTGTTCTACTTCTATTTGCAGGTCTTTGCGTTTTGTGATTTTGTTCTGCTGTCTCCAGGCACTGCCATGTCCACTATCCAGACTTTATGTTATTAAGTCTGGGGTGTTATGTGGCAGGTGCTTGTCTGTTTTAATTCTGAAGCCCCAGAGCATCTTTGCTTCTTCATGTTCTATTACTTTATCTATTTTGTGATCTACCTGTTCTTGCTTGGAGACAAATGATATTTCTTTAAGATTTTCCAGTGCACCATTATTACTACTTTGTTATGACATTGTTTGTAATCAGTTTGTGTGATCTTCTTGCAGCAGCTAACCAGGTGATCCACTGTTTCTTGAACTTCTTTGCAGAGTCAGCATTTGTGGTCTGTTGCTGTCTTTTCAATTCTGGCTTTGTATGCATTTGTTCTCAAAGCTTGGTATTGTGCAGCCAGAATTAGCCTCTCTGCTTCTCTCTTCAACTTTCCTGCTTTTAACTATTGCCAAGTCTTGTTATCTGCTTTGCCTCTAAGTTTTTGTTTTTGATTTTTTAATGTACTTTGCCATATCTCTTTTCTATTCCTCATTTGATCTTACTTATGGGCCAATTTGGTCTCTCTAGTTTTCATAAATCTTCTTCAGTGTCCTTCAGTTATTCTTCCAATTCCCTTTTTTCTTCTTCAACTGCCTGGTATACTTGGAACATTCCACACCCACCTGTGCTCCTTGGTAAATAGAGTACTGGTATATCATTGTTGCTGTGTGGATGAAGGGCATGATTTATTGTCATTATTTTTCTGGTCTTCCTATCCAGGGCTTTTAGTTCTGCTCGAGTCCAGTTCACAATTCCAGCTGTATATCTAATACCACTTCCCAGTGCTTTACAGCCCTCTCTAAGCAGTTTACAGAGTCAGCATATTGCTCCCAACAGTCTGGGTCCTCATTTTGTGGAAGAATGGAAGACTGACCTTGAGCGGGTGAGACTTGAACTGCTGGCAGTCGGCAGTCGGCAGTCAGCAGAAGTAACCTGCAGTACTGCATTCTAACCACTGCGCCACCACAACTCTTACCCAGTGTTCATTCCTTGGTGGTATTTCCACCACTGAGTTTGGATTTTAAGATCATCTTCCCTCTCATGATCAATTTTCTTCTTGACTTCAGTGTGCTTGATCTTGTCAGCTTGAAGAATGCCCAAGTGTTTGAGGTAATCATCTTCATCCAAACTCTTGATATTATTTCCATTGAGCTATTTTGATTCCTTCCATTTTCCGTCTCTCTCTCTCTCTCTCTCTCTCTCTCTCTCTCTTTCTCTCTCTCTCTCTCTCTCTCTCTCTCTCTCTCTCTCACACACACACACACACACACACACACACGTTGATGGTAAGGATAGCACATTTGCCCAATCCTAAATCCATTGCAGTATTTTGGCTGTATATACTAATGGTGTCTATTTCACATGGTATTTTCCTTTCAGCTTCATATTATCCATGTAAAAGAGGTGGAATAGCTTGGCAAGCTTTTAAAAAATTAGTATTAGTATTATTCTACTGTTTGTTATATTTAGATTGTTATGTTTTAGCATGTTACTTTATTTTGCTTCCTTTGTGCTGATTTGCAGTTCTACCCTGTAAACAGTGGATTAGTTTATAGTTACAGTTTGAAGATTTTGCTGTAAAAGAAATTATTATCCTATCAGCTAAGAATCCACAAAAATGAAACAGCAAGTGACATCCAGAAATTTAAATTGATGCCATGGTTTTGAAGATTTTTCATCTACAGAATAGGAAGCAGAGATCATTGTTTTCACAGCAGCACAGCGGGTGGTGTCAGATGACGAACTGTAACATACTGTAGTTGCTTGATTTAAAACAGTGGGATTGGTCTAAGTGCTCAAACAGGAAAGATTCCACTTTGATCCACGCTTGAAAAAGCTTTGCTTGGCAGGACATACAAAAGGAAGTGCAACAGAAAACAGAAAGCTGAGGCTTACTAACTCCTGGAAACCATGATAAGTTACTAAACATGCCTACTGGAGTGTGCCTCCTTTTTGACTCTTTACCGAAGAATAGCTTTTTAATGGAGCATTAATTTGTTTGGTAATATTTAATGACACATTTGCTTTTGAAATCTGCTAAATCAGAAATCGGTCCAAAGATATTCTATTTACGTGGCTGCTAAAAGTTGATGTGGACCAGCATATAAACCAAATCAGAACACTGAAATTCATGACTTTACTGCATATGGTTCCCATCTCCACCTATATTCTATGTAGCTATGTAGGTTTGAGGGAAGAAATCACAAAGTGTTGTCGAATTTATATGTGAAATTGTAAAAAATGTTCCATGTAATATCTTGCCATTATATGTTAGAAAGGAAAATGTATTACTGAGAATCTTTTTCATTGGAAATATGGAATAAGAGGTCTTGTAGTATATAAATTAATAAAATTACATTGCACACATGGTTAACAAAGATGGATAATTTAGCAGTGTATACACTCATACATTTCCTCTCAGCCCTAGGGAGAAGGCAAACTACTTTCAAAATTATTGCCAAGAAAAATGCATGGACCTAATCGTTACCAGGAATCAAAATTGAGTTGAAGGACCATAAGACATATACAAGTTAAACAAAGTTATGAACACTGCACACTCTTGTTTTACTGTTTTTCTGTATTCTGAACACTGTTTCTTCAAATTCGATTTTATGTTTGTTTCTTGTTTATTTAGAAGATTCTTCAGAAGAATGATTAGACTTTCTGGTGTATCTCTTAACTGTACTTTGTCTCACATTCTGGCAGGGTGGATTTGATTTAAATCGAGTTGATTTAAATCATGATTTAAATCACTAGTAAAAAGGCTTGATTTAAATCAACTTGATTTAAATCATAATTTTTAAAGAGCAACTGTCATCTCTGCTACTCCTTTGACCCACTGTTGATTCACCGATAGTCCCAGTGTTGCAGAATATACAGCCTCATGCTACATAAGCTCCATTTCATGCTGAATAAACTAAATTATTTATGTATCTTAAATAGAAAACTATCTTACGATAGATTTTTACCCCAAAAGTTTTTTATTAAAATAAATTTGATAAAAATCAAAAAAATCCGATAAAAATCAAAAAAATCCGATTTAAATAAAAAAATCTGATTTTTTTGATTTTTTTAAAAAAATCATTGATTTTTATCGACCCTGCATTCTGGCAATATCTGTATATCCAAGGAATTGTTTACAGTCAATGAAGTAATGTCTTTGTATCCTCCTCTCTCGTTATCTATTTAACTGTTTCATCTTATTACAGCCATTTGTAGCACCTTGCAGTCATGTGATCACAATTTTCAGTGTTTTTGCCTGTTTCTGGTATTTACTTCCAGTTTTTGGCAAAAAAAAAACCCTTTGGGGAAAATAAACTCGCAAATGACTACAACATTTGCTTACAACTATCACAAAAAGTGTCATAACATTCAGCAGGATTGTGTGGTGAACTATTTAATGACACAATTTATGGCCATAGTTTTAGGGTTTTATGGTCATAAGTCAAGCACTACTGTATTAAAGGCCAATATTAGACAAAATACAGTGTTTTAAAATGACATTTCAAGAGTGTTTAACTGTTGTCCCATAAGACATAACATGCAGGTGAACTAGGTTTTGTGGAAAGAGATATAGATAATTTGCATTAGAAAGATAAAAAAAATATAATTCTCAATTGTTTAAATATAATAATAGCAAAATGTTCTTAAATAGCACATTCAGTGATACTATTATCATGAAAAGGAATCATGGAAGAAATATAGAAATATATTTATATTTATTTATATATAGAAATTAAATTCCTTTTAATTTTGCTATTCTAAACAAATTCCTGCTCATAAGCAATTTTAATTCATTGTAATTTTCAAGCTAGGTATATATCTGAAGTAGTTTCAGGCTTGATTTAGGCACTGTATAATAACAAACGTTATTACATTACCCTCTCTCTACAACTTGATCTAGTATAAAAAAATGCCTCAAATAGCTATATAGCAAATTTGACATGAAATTATTTTTCATCAAATTATATCACATTGGATGGATTATTTAAACAAAGGACATTGGTTTTGTACAAAATAATGTCTATGGACCATCTTGAAACTGAACATTTCAAGTCATTTTTTGTATCCAGAAATGACCATAATAAGGGTTAATTATTTTTATTGTTATCAGTTATAGTCATATCCAGACTTTGTTTGCCAGCTACACAATTGATAAACTATCAGCTCTGTGACCAAAAGTTTTGCTAAATAAGATTCCCATAGCTTTGTAAATGTTGATAAGAAAGTAGACTCAGCGTCTAATTTTAGAGCTTTTGTGGAAAAGTCTTCCTCCTTTTGTGTTGATCTTAGCTAAGAGTTGCATGTGTTTTAAAGCAGTGGTACACAACCTTTTCCCTATACATTTAATAATTTTGCTGCTTTGACACATTAACACTGTATTTCCCAACCTTGTCAACTTTAAGCTGTATGGACTTCAACTCATACAATTCCACACATCTTCAAATTGGCAGGGTTGAGAAATACTGTATTAAAAATTCACTGGGTAGCAAATGAAGCAAAGCTGTTCAGGAGGTACATGTGATCCTGAGGGCATCATGATAAATTATATAAAAGGAGCAATAGACTACGAAGAGAAATCAAGTTCCAAAGAGTTTTGTCAACCCTTCAAGGCCAGGTCAGGAAAAAAAGAGATTATAAAGATGGCTTGAACTCTCTTGCTGCAAACATTAATAACAGAATCTTGAAAGTCTTGATAGTCGTTCCCCCCATCCTCCTCCAATGCGGAATCAGTATGGGGTTATTTTGAGTCTCTTTCTCATGCTTCTCATCCTTTCCCAGGACAGGAGTCTGTTAACAGATTTGCTCATGATTCTTGCATTCCTTCAGCAATATTACCTCTGCATTCCTCCATACCCCTTCCCCCAGCAGAACCCATCTCCCCACCTACATGCAAAGACATTCCAGGCACGTTGCCATGGGAATGATTGCAGACTCACTTCCTCCACCCTCACTTGGCATTTCCCAGAGTCAACCGACAAGTTTGCTACACACTCAGATGGAGTTGGAAGGTTCCCCCCCCCCCGCTTTGATTGGAGGCAGAAGGTCCTCCTCATCCTGGGGTTCCCTGTCTATTAATACTGGGCAGCAGGTCACAGGAATGCCCCAGTGCCTCTAGATAGGGAAAAAACAACTCCAGTTTAATCCTACTGCTGCTATTCTGAATTATACTCCTGCACAATCTAGGCTATTAAAGTGTCCATGAAATGTTTGCTTTTCACTAAAACAGGATGAAATTAAATTTACAAGCTAGCTTCAACCTTTATGAAGGGATACCTCCTGTCATATTCTATCCTGTGTACATGAACATGTACTGCACTTTCCAAAAGAGACAGGAAAGAGTTTGTTTACAAGGCCAAGAGACAGCAGACAAATATGGCCAATGATATATTACTTTTTAATGTAATAAATATAACTAACTTAACAAACCTTAATTAAAAATGATATCTTAACATATACAGTATCTTAATAAATATTAGTATTTACACAAGTAAAAAAATAGAAGATAGTAAATTATTTGTGAGAGGGATTAATGAAGAAGACAAGAGAAAAAAAACGAACTTTGAAAATATTGTCTTTGTACAAAATAGAAAATTAGAGTACGTTGTAAAAAGGAGGAAGGAAAGGAAGGGACAGAGAAATTGAATGAACAAGCCAAAGGAAACTTACTTTAGATGGTTGTGTACAAGAAATAGCATTACTAGAAATATAACCACATAGTAATACATTACTGGACAAAATAAAAGAAATAGCATCCACATTGTATGTGCATCAATATAGTAGTATTGTGCAAACGTGTAAACATCTTGAATTGCCACAGCTTACCTACTGCTATTAAAATACGCTTTGCCTTCCCACAGCTGGGTGGATATGAGATTTATTTTGCAGTAGCAGTAAACTTTACTAGCAGTAGCTTTTAAATGACTTTAAGAGCAATGTGCTACAGAAATTGATCTTTAAGTTACAGAAGTATGGATGACAGTAGCTAGATCCTTTTCTTCTAGATAGTCATTGTTGCTATATCAGCTGTACTTGATACAGAAATAAACATGATGTAATCACTGTGTTGAAAAATTTATGGTGATAAGCAGTTCTAAGTTGAAAATAAACCTCGATGCCAAAAGATTGTGTATACCATCACTTGTGTATTGTGTTGTGTATTGTACACAGTGTATTGCTTGGCCTTTATAAAACAGTTAAGTGATTTACTCATGGAAAAAAAATTCAATGTAATTTATATTAACTAAACAGAGAGATGTTTAGGAATGAAGTTCAAAGTCCCTAACACATGTTCTTTCTATTTCATATAAATTTCAAAAGCAATATTTTATTGCAGGATAATTAGATTGATTATTGGCATCAAATTAGGAAGGGGGACTTTTATTTTTTTACCTAGCATGGTTTCTGCTTTCTTAAAATATGGCAGACTTGAGTTTATACTAAATAGTTGACATTTGTACTACGTTCTCACAGTTAACATTGTTGTTTAACAGACTAAATTGCTTGCTCAATATTTTCAAAAATAACTGCTTTAGTTCAAGTACTTTTCTATGTTTTTTACTTTTTAATGTTTGGTTTTCTGTGTTTTATATTTTAAAAGTTTAACAAAACACAAGTATAATCTTGAAAGAACAGGCTTTTAAAAACTAGTTTTACTGAAAATATCCAAATCATGCTTTATATGATCACATACATATAATAAATATGGCATAATTATCATTTTGTCTTGATTATAATATAATTATTTATGTTTACAATTATACTTATATTATTATAGGTTGTTTATAATATATATTTATAATATATATTTATAATATATACTGTGTGTGTGTGTGAGTGAGTGTGTGATAAACACTACATCTCAAAATATCACTATATACTTTCTAAGACTTAATAAAGTATAGTAAGCTCCTGTCCATGGCCTGTTTAATATATTCTTGACTGATCCAAAAAGGATATTCTTCTTTACCTATGCACTGCTGATCTCAGACGTACATAGGTTTCATAATTTACTAGTAATTTGAACACACATAGCATTGGCAAATGTTTTCTCATTAAAAAATATACTTTTCAACCTCCCATTTTGTCTTCCAGGTTTTAGTAGAAACTCGTGAAATTTTCAGGGAGTGGTTTAATCTGTGCAAAAAGCCACGGAAATTGTTCAGTTCTGTAATTGATTTCTTATCCCTTGTATTGGAAGCGCATTGCTGGCAGATTAGATGGGTTCACTGGGTAGCCGAGCAAACTGCTTTGCCAGTGTTTGACCCAGTTATTTTTTTTCCTCCACTCCTGATTCCACAAGAGTAGTGAGGGAGATTATTTAATATGCATAGCAGCATTTTCTAGCCAGTTAGATGCCAGGTGAGAGGTTATACCATAGAAAGAGAAAGGACGGAGAGGCAGTTTGTGAAAAAATGCAATGCATGAATTGATTAGTTCAAAGGAAGAAAAAGAAATCAGAAGCAGCTGAGTTGGGAAGCAGCTGCAATTCCTTATCTTTAAATCTTTTGGAATGTTAGTTTTGTGTCACTGACATGATATCTTGTAACACAACCAGTCAGACTATTTGCTGTTTTAATTTTAATATAGTACAGAATCACACTTCATGGTCCATCAGGTTATACTTGCTGGTCTTGGGAAGTAAAAAAGAATTGAAAACTATTCCATTTCCTTTAGGATTTGATTCCCAACAATTATATTGCTATATACCGGTAATACATAGCATGGTACTGAGTAGCCTAGGGGATCATCTTCCAAAAAATTCTGTGCAAGCCTGATTGATAGTTGATTTTCCATAGCTTCATTCCTTTTACTGATGGATTACTGATGCAGTCATTGGTTACCATATTTTTGTTATCTATTTGTATAATGGTTAAGCTGTTGGACCAGGACCAGCATATTCTGGGTTCGAGTCCATTCTCAGCCATGGAAACTTACTGGAGAGCCCATTCTCTTAGGCCAGTCAACCTCACAGCATTGCAGTTGTGGATATAAAATAAAATATTTTTGAAGCTACCACAAATTTGTGAGGTAAAATGGAGTTTTAAAGGTAGCAAACAAACAAATAAGCAAGCAAGCAAAACTACTGACAGCAACCACCATAGCATATTCTTAAAAAGCTTTCCAGTCCTCATTTGTCTTGTCTTTAAAATTCAAATCAATCTAAAATCAGATTTTGTAAACTTCTAGCATTTAGTTAGAGGTAGAATCTTAGTACTGGCAGTGGTGCAAATGCTTCAGTTCCATAAATGTCTACTTTAATGTGTCTGTGCTAAATTCTTTCATGCAATTTTTTAGTGTTGGAAGTAGGGGATTGCATCTTTCCAAACTAGTGCCTTCCAGATGTATTGGACTGTAGCTCACAGAATATGCTGTAACTATGGTGAATAGTTAGGAATCTAGGTTACAGTCAAACACATCTGGAGGACACCAAGCTTATTTAAATGTATGATTTATTGTTGTAAACTTCTGGTACTTCCTGGCAAAATTAGTGATATACAAATGGAATAAATAATCTTCTAGAAGACAGTTTTTAATGAAGCTGGTTTTAGATTATTTCTAGGCTTCATCTAGTTTTATTCTTGATGTTTTCATGTATATTGTTCAGTAGATGGACTTTCCATGGGGATGCAAAGAACAGATGAATTCCAACGAATAGCTTACAATACCATACACTTAATTCTGTTGCTGCTGCAGATATTAGGTCCTTGATCTCTACTCTTAGTCAACTAATTTGGATCAGAGTTTTGATTTATTTTTAAAATAACACTATCATAGAAGTAAAATTTACCAAGATTCCATATAATTTTGACTCAGAAAGATGTTGATAAATGAGAATCTTTCATTAGAACTAGATAACATATATAGTATTGTTGTATTTTTAAACTATTATACAGAAATGATTTCTGTGAAAGTGTGTTGATGTTTTAAAGAGATTCCTAATTCCAGTTAATCTAACAGCTGTCTGTGAAGCCACATTGTACCAGCTGAAGCATCCAGGTAGTTTTCAAGGATATCCCCAGGTAGAACACATTGCATAATCCAAATCGGAGATAACAGGGAGTATGAGTGACTGAGTCATCTCCCATTTGGACTATTGAAATGCACTTTACATGGACCTACCCTTGAAGAGTTTCCAGAAGCTTCAGCTGGTACCAAATGTGGCTGTACAGGCAATCTTGGCACCCAAAGAATGGCACATGTAACACGTCTACTATGCAAGCTGCATTGGGTACTGGTCTGCTTCCAGGTCCAATTCAAGGTAAGACCTATAAAGCCCTACATGGCATTGGCCCAGATTACCTAAAGAACGGTCTCTGTCCTATTATATCAGCCTGCCCCACCTGGTCAGGCAGGAAAGGTATGATTGGACCCCATCAGCCAAAGAATTCTGATGGCTGCCTTTCCCCCCGCCCTGTAAAACCTCTGCCCCTGGAAGTGAGACAGGGCTGCACTCTCTTGGCCTTCCGTAAAGGTGGAAAACATGGCTCAATGGCCTTGCTTGGGACACACAAAGGAGCATGCAGCCATGTGGCTGCTTAACCCCCTGAAAGTCGTCCCCCAGCTTTTTTAAAGATTCCTTGCCGCTTTTAAATTTTTACATACTGTTTTTATGCTTTTATCTTTTATTATAATTAGTTATAGATTACCTATAGGATAGAACATTGCAACCAGACTGTCTTTGATAGAAGACGTGTATTGTTTGGGTCAAAAGGAGGGCTGAGAAAATATATGCAGACCCCTCACATCCTGGACATAAACTATTTCAATTCCTCTCTTTGGGATCTCACTACAGAGCATTGCAGGCCAAAACAACTAGACACATTTTTGTTGTTTTTTCTCATGCTCTCACTCTGCTGAACACCTAATTCTCACAGTGTTGTGACTGCTGTCTAATGTCTATGTATTTACCCATGTAGTATGGCTGTAGTATTATT
Organism: Pituophis catenifer annectens; assembly: GCF_029215685.1. Lineage (NCBI taxonomy): Eukaryota > Metazoa > Chordata > Lepidosauria > Squamata > Colubridae > Pituophis > Pituophis catenifer. The sequence goes on along the minus strand of NW_027256882.1, from coordinate 230,009,500 downwards.
ATTTATCCTTCTTATTATCTTTCTTACTCCCTCCCTCTTATTGGTCTTATGCTTATGATTCTGCTGCTTTATGTGTACACTGAGAGGTTCTGCACCGGAGACAAATTTCTTGTGTGTCTAATCATACTTGGTCAAATAAAGTATTAAATTCAATATTGTACACAGAGTCCCCCTGTGAAGGAAATGGGCAGTTCTTCAATATAATTAATAGATGGATGGATGGATGGATGGATGGATGGATGGATGGATGGACGGATGATAGACAGACAGACATATTCTGTTTGGATAGAGAAAACTTTCCAGTTAAAATTGCTAGTTTTAACCTGTAAAACCTTGCATGGTTTGGCTTTTAGGTATCTATCTCCATGACTGTCTTTTTTCAAGTTGAATCAGCCCACCGTGTTAATTTGATTGGGGAATAAAGGCTATGGCTCCCTACCTTCACAAGATTGCTTTTGGGCAAGTTTGTAGGCAAACATTTTGGTGATGGCATCTACTCTTTGGAACAGTCTTCTCTCAGATATAAGATGCCAATTACCCTGCTAACTTGAAAAAGTACTAATGGTTTTATGGAACTTTTGGCCTAACAGCAGTTGGATTCACCTGATGTGTTCGGTACTATCAGCTGAGGTACACTGATTTTGTGTTATTAAAATTTTAATTGATCTTTAAATATTTAAGGGTTTTTAAACTTCTATTTTTTATTTATGTGTTGTGAACTGCTGGGATTAAAATGACATAGAGCAAAGCATAAAAACTGTAAATAACTATTGGTTATATTTTTCCACTCTGATTAGTTATTCTCAGTGGTAGTTAACTATGGAGAATACTTCTGGTTTGCTTCTATATTTTTGTTTATTGTTTATATAAATTCTATTCTGATAAAATAAGAGCTCATCCTAATAAACAGATGGAATTTTGCCTAACAGCAAATGTCTCATTTTGAAAAATCCTGGTACTAGCAGCTAATTCTGAACGTTCAGAAGTATTTTTTTGATCTTAAAGAACAAAAATTACTGTACTGCAAGATTGCAAGATATATGTCTGGCCAGTATCACAACATTTAGAGTGTCAGATTTTCTTCTGAAGATTTTCAGCATAGTTGATCAAAATTTGAAGGACCACAACTAGCATTCTGGCCTTCCAAAAACATGGGCCACCCAACAGCATAGATACATTGCCAGAAGGGGTGGGGACTTCTTATCTGCTTGTGTTTTTTGCTTTGTTAAGGTTTTAATAATAGGGATAGGAGCTGGAGACCTGTATTTGACAAAATCTTCTATTCTTCCACCTTAAACTCTTAAAAATGGTCCCAAATCTTCATTTGTTTTGAAGACACTCAGTGTAATTCAAAAGATTGCTGCCAGTATTTTAAGGTGATTTGTTTACTTTTGTTGGCTGTTAAATTACATTAAATAGTAGAATTCCAGCACTAGTCATTTTTCATATTGATTAGAGCAGGTGTGGCACCTTTACAACCTGTAGACTTCAACTCCCAGAATTCCTAAGCCAACTACCCCTGGATAAGACGAATAAGTAAGCTATCTTGAAAATCTGCATAGCCAGGGAATTTTGATCTCTGGTGTAACTGTAGTGATAAAAATAGTAAATATATCTAGCAGATTATATGTAAACAGGTACATATAAGAGGAAGGGATGGAAGCTATCAAACATTTAACTTCTCTGGAATTGTTGGAGAAAGGGAAACTACTAAGATGTGTTTAAGTGTGCTGTACGTCTTTTGGTTTGCCCCTATGGAGAGAGTTAAATTATGGCTTTAAGAATAATTAAATATGGGTGGAGCTTGTTGTTGAAATTTAGTTAGGATAATGAATGTGTGTGTAAGTGTATGTAAGTAGGACTTCTATTACTGCAACACACAATGTCTGCATCTAATTAGCCATTTTGTATTACATCTTAACAATATTCTTGCTGTTACAAATGACTAGTGTTTTCATGCATTTGCTTAAATGCTTTGCAGCAAAATAAATCAGTGCTTGTCTCACTTCTCCATGCAGCGACTGGGTGCTAACTGTTGGGAAAGAGCTGGAAATGAAACACACATTATTGTCAACTTGATGTTGTAGAACATTGTGTGTAAGAAGAATGGTAACTTAATTTATTTCACTGGTAAATTTTGTAAAAATAATACCTGCTATTTGGAAGGAAGAAGACAGTGAAGTTCTAAGAATGGGTTTTGCCTGTGAGAAATTGTGGTTGTTAAAATGGAATGACATTTGATGTTGGATCTTTGCCTTTGGAGTATTTTATCTGTTAGAGTACTTGGCATAATAGTACTACTAATGTATTCAAGTTCCCAGGAAACAGGCTTTTTTACAAAATCCTTCTTTTTATGTAAGTCCCTTTTCCTCCTCTTCGTTTTGGAGAAACAGCTTCTCCCCGCTCCCCACCGCCATAATATCGCCTTCTGTACTCTTAACGATGTCACATAAGGCCAGGGAGAGATACGTGCATCTCATGCATGACATCAGTTGAGTTGTATGCTGCCTTTGTGGGCTGTGTGTGTGTGTGTGTGTTTGTGTATTATTTATTTAGAAAATTTATATGGCCACTTGTTTATTCACACCAACTCTTTATCTATATATGTATACATATGTGTGTGTGATCTTTAATTGGGCAAAATAAGCATCATAGGGCAACAATTTTTGAACCACAGTACCTCAAATGGGCTTAGAAAATATGTTCAAAATCCAGGACAGAAAGAAATTAGGAAAAGGTGTGGCTACTTCAGTGTTACTGGCTGTTGCTACACTGCTGAACTGACTGCATGATCTTCATTTACAGTGTTCTATGACAGTTTCCCAGCCAGTCTCTCAATCCTGGGCTCCCTCCCCCATCCAGCAGCAGCCACTTACCTGTCTGCTAAAAAGGGAAGGGAAAGGAAAGGAAAAGAAAGAAAGAATTTTCCAGGGCTCGCCATCTCTGGGTCCACCTGGGGTGTTTGGGACCAGACGGGGCGCTCACCTGGCCTCCCGGCACAGCGGCATCAGCTCTGTGCAGCAGCTAGAGAATCGGGCGTTGCAGCAGCTGGAGAATCGGGTGATGCAGCCAAAACCTACCAGCGCTGTCCTATGACGTCAGAGCTTCGACGCTGGACAGCACAGAACTCAACAGCTGATGTGGGAGGGGGGAATTTTGAATTAGTTTGCCGGATGGTGGTTTGGGAGAGAGGGAAAAATATAAATAGTGCTGCACAGCGGCTGCGTGCAGTGCTGACTTAAACTGTGTGTTCCGGCCCATTTTGTTCTTCTTGCTGTGCTGCTGTTTATCTTGAATAAAAGATTGTTAAAGGATGCTGCTTCTGATGATTTCTTGGTGGACACGGTCTGGATGACAGACGGAGCCGAGAGCTATCTGCCAGGTTCCCTCAAGAAAATGTAATCACCTTTTGTGATCTTCTGACAATCAAAGTCAGTGGGGAAGCCATTGGGAAGTGGGAAATAGCTCCTGGTCCCACTGTTTTTTTTGTGCATCTTTGGTCATTCTGTTTTTTTGTTTAGGTAAGGAAATACCCCAAAATTTCTATTGCTAAATGAGACAATAGTTAAGTGAGTTTTGCCCCATTTTACAACCTTTCTTGCACAGTTGTTAAATGAATCACTGCAGTTCTTAAGTTGGCAATATGGTTATTAAGTGAATCTGGCTTCCCCATTGACTTTGTCAGAAGGTCACAAAATGTGATTTACATGAAACAGCAACCGTTATAAATATGAGCTAGTTTACAGCATCCCAATTTTAGTTACGCGGGGATGCTGCAACAGTTGTGTGAAAAATGGTCATGTCACTTTTTTCAGTGCCATTGTAACTTCAAATGGTCACTAAATGAATGGTTGTAAGCCAAGGGGACTGTACATAAAAATTGTGGGCATGACGTGAATTGATATACATTTTAGATTCAGACATTTGAGTTCACTTGGAGAAAATTGATGGTGGAACAACTTTGTCCTTATATGGCTTTCTTCCCTCCACTATAAATGTTAACTTCAATGGGAATGAAAATGCTGATATTAGCCCTTGACCAGATGAAAAAAGTTTGGGATAATAAGACATGATTATGGTTCATATCAGCTCAATATCTGCCCTTCAAAGTATGTATGTATGTATGTATGTATGTATGTATGTATGTATGTATGTATTTATTTATTTATTTATTTATTTATTTATTTATTTATTTATTTATTTATTTATTGGTTCGATTTATATACCGCCCTTCTCCGGAGACTCAGGGTGGCTTACAATGCATTAAGCAATAGCCTTCATACTTTTGTATATACCTGCTTAGTAGGGCTTTTGCCCCCCACCCCAAGCGGTGTTCTTTCTCCAACGCGCTGATTGGAGAATCCAAAGTGAGGGTTATTCAACAGTCTAGCAGTCAGCACTGAGTGTATGTGTCTTTAAATTTTCTTCAGACACGCCCCCTTGCACGTCATAGGCTTAGTTTTTATTCACTCAGTCAGCTATTCAGACTTGTTTTCATCTGTCTCTGGTGTTAAACTATTGAATATAAACCTTCACTTTGGATTCTTTTGGTATTTTGACTATTGGACTGGATTTTAATTACGCTTTTGGATTTGGATTGAACTTGGTACAAACGGTGAAACTATAAGCATTTTTCCTGATCAAAGTAAGTCCTTCTGGTTTGCCAGTCTGGCTGACCAGTTAAGTCTGGGGTAATTTACAAAGATATACCTGCTAGTGAGCAATTTCTAGCTGGGGATTTAATTGACAAGCTCAGGGGCGGCTACTGAGTCCCTGCCCTGCTCTCAGAGGTACACTCATATTTAGAAAGCTATTAGTCATGCCGCTATGGAGTCCCTGCCCTGCTCTCAGTGGTATACTCCCCCTATGCAGGTACTAAAAGCACGTTTGGGCTACTTCTGAGTAGCCACGCGTTTTCTCTATATTTCTGTGGGTGGCTGGATCGGCGCTAGGCTGTTTGTGTGTTTTGTGCCATCGTTTTAAGGCTAGAGGGGCCGCCATTACCGCATGGTTAGTTTCACTTTCGTGACCATGCTTCTTTCACCCGGCAGCAGCCCTGCACATGCGCAGTGGTCAGCAGCGTTTTTCTGACTGACTGGGGAACTTGCGCGTGCTCAGTTCCCTCCATTGCATATTTCTGCCCAGTAACAAGACTGCGGCTTTAATTACTTAATTAATTAATTACCCCTTGCCGGCTACAGCGCTGCGTGAGCGTGCTGAGGCAAATTTAAAGTTACAGCTTGCCGGCACAGGGACTGCCTGTGCAAGACCGGCATTGTTAAAGACAGAGGGTCTGAAGCAGCGACTATAGTAAAAAGAGTCGCTCTAGCGCCCTCAGGTGTCCATAGGAATTACTACAATGTAAAAAAAAAAAAAAAAACATTAACTGTTGCTTGGCCATATAACTGAAGCCTGTTACAGGACCCACCTGTCTGATGTTTCCTGACTCCACACAGGGCATGTCTTGACCTGTGTTTAAAAAAAATAAATAAATAAATAAATAAATAAATAAATTAAAAAAAAGGGGGGGGTGTAAGCTGTTTAGCAAAAAACCCCTGTAAACCAACCCTTTGAGGGAAACAATAATGAAATAAAATAAAATAAAATGTAAATAAATAAATGGACCAATGAATTCTGCAGCGTAGATGTATTTTCATACAACAACAACAACTACAACAACAAAAGTTAAAATTAAATAAATAAATAAATAAGAATGAAATTAATTGAAATTGGTGATGTTTACTTACCTTATCCCCTCGTATCCTCAGCATTGAGATGGCAGACTGCGGACTCTCATCTGATTCGGAACACAGCTCTGAGCCTCCTGTGGCTCCAGCCTCCCCGGGGCCTGCGAAGAAAAAATCAAAAAAACGATCTAAGCACGCAGTAGCGACCGCTGCGGCTACCTCAACGGGGGGTCATAAGTCCTCCTCAGCTGCCTCCAAAGACGCCGAAAGAAGACACAAAGCGCTGGAACGTCAATTCGAATTAGCGCAACGACAAGCACTGTTATCTGCTTCGCAGGCGGCTGATTCAGACGCCAGCCCGGAGGAACTGCCTGCTTCACAGTCAGGAAGCATGGCTCCTGATGGCCAGGGTATCGTCCCTACCACCAGTTACCCTACGCCACCTGAAGTGGCAATTCATTCCGCTGCCTTTTCACACAGCATGGCAATTCCGGTGGATCTATCGTGTAGACGGCTTCCTGCACATACGCCTCCGGAGGCTACCTTCACCCCCACGGCTGCGGGGCTCCGCCCTGGGGGGCCTTCACATGTCATGTTCCCTTGCGACATTGAGAGTCTCATTTCTCAGACTGTTTCTAAGACATTGGCAGCGAGTGCTAACCAATCTAGGGTGTACAGCGCTGCGCAACTGAAGGCTAATCCCCCGCCACTTCCGCCTCCACCCCTTCCTCCGTCTTCCCAGGTCTTTCATTACGATGACCAGGCAGAACAACTGTCCTCCCAGCTGGACTCGGCGTAAGCAGACACCTCATCTCTGGAGGACGAGGAGGCCCCAAGGGAAATGGAATTTTCCGATGATGAAGGCCTCCTTCCGGACAGACCGACCTTTACTGGACTTTTTCGACCATCTCTGTTTCGGTCTTTGTTACACAAGGCGAAGGCAGCCACCCATCTGGCTACATCGGAAGGTCTCTCGGATTCCTCGACGACTCCTCAGCCTCATGAATCCTTGTTTAATGTGCCTAAAGCTGAGCCTAACTATATTCCGTGTCCTCAACTATTCACGGAAGTAGTGCAACGGTCTTGGTCCTTGCCATCCTCGTTACCTGCACCCACCGGTCTTGATCGCAAGCTATATTGTTCAGCCCCGTCTCTCCAAGACGTTTTGGCGTTACCTGCTGTCGATGCCCCAGTGGCGGGTTTGACTTCATCTTCTTCGATCCTGTCTCGTGACATTGCCGATGGCCTCCGGACGGAGGACCGGAAAGCAGAACTAACCGCCCGCAAGACGCATAATGCTGCGGCCTGGGCAGTCAAAGCTGCCACTTCAGCGTCATTCTTCAATAGGGCAACCCTCATTTGGTTGCGCCAACTCCAGGAACGCTTGGCCCCGGAGGACTCGAGGGTCCACCAGGATATCAACAAAATTGTGGCGGCCACGGAATATTCCGCTGACGCCTCTCTTAATGCTGCCAAGTTCGCGTCCCGTGCCTTGGTCTCGTCAGTGACATCCCGGCGCTTGCTTTGGCTGAGACACTGGAGGGCGGACATGAAGTCGAAATGGCGACTTGCATCAGCTCCGTATAAAGGGACCCATCTGTTCGGGGAGGCGTTGGAACCGATTCTTGTTGAGGACAAGGACAAACGTAAGGTCATGCCCTCGTCATACAGGCGGACCGAACGCAGAGCTGTCCCATATGGCCAGAGGCAGTCCTTTCGGGCCGATCAAGGGACCAGTGGATCCTTCTCAGGACATTACTCTCACGGCTTCGATCGCTCCTACGACAGATCCTCGTTCCGGGACCGTGGCAGACGATTGGCACCAACCAAGCGCCCCTTCAGAGGCACGGGGACCCGTGCCTTTCGGAGAGGGAAGTGACTACCTAATTCACATTCCCATTGGGGGCCGCCTCCAACACTTCGCGACTCAATGGGAATCAACGACGTCGGATGCCTGGGTCATCCAGACCATTCAATTGGGCTTAACGTTGGAGCTTCGCTCGTGCCCACACAACAGATTCATCCAATGCCCCGTGTCATCCAGCCCGTCCAAACGGCGACTGATGGAGAGAGAGATACAACACCTCATAGACATCCGCGCCATAGAACCGGTTCCCGCAGAACACCGTGGGACCGGTTTCTATTCCATCTTTTTCCTTGTTCCAAAACACTCCGGCGGCTGCCGGGGTATCCTAGATCTCAAGGAATTGAACAAGTACATTCTCTACCATCAATTCAAAATGCAGTCCCTGAAATCCATCTTGGGGTGCATTCGGGAAGGGGATTGGATGACATCGATAGATCTTACAGAGGCCTACTTACATGTCCCAATTCGACAGTCACAACGTCGCTTCCTCCGTTTTGCATACAACAACCGTCATTTCCAATACAGGGCTATGCCCTTTGGCCTTTCGTCCGCCCCCAGGACATTCACAAAACTCTTATCAGCGGTAGCAGCTCGCCTCAGACAGATACCTATCAGGGTACTGTGTTATCTGGACGATGTACTCATCCTCTCAACTTCAGAGACTGTGGCCAGACGGGATTTGGCTACTGCATGTCACTACCTCCAACAACATGGGTTTTCACTGAACCTGAAGAAAAGCCATTTGAGGCCCACTACCAACATTCTCCATCTGGGGGCGATCATAGATTCCGTTCAAGGACAGGTTTTCCTGTCTCCGGACCGTTGCACCAGCATCCGGTCGCTGGCTCTTCAAATACTTTCACTCCCGGCCATTCCTCTACTTCTATTGTCCTCACTGCTCGGAAAGATGATATCCTGCATCTCGATCGTTCCGTGGGCTCGCTTTCACAGTCGCAAACTCCAGTGGTTTATGCTCCCGTACCAACGCTCCCGCCGCAGCAATTCAAAGGCTCGCGTGCAGCTTCCTGCAGAGGTCCGCAAGTCACTCCGCTGGTGGACTTCGCCGGCCCTGTCGAAAGGCTGTGCCTTCCTGGAACCACCTCGCCTTACAGTGACAACAGATGCCAGCCTGTCGGGCTGGGGTGCCCACATGGTTTCCGGGGTTGCCCAGGGCAGCTGGTCACAGACGGAAAGTCAGAACGAGATCAACTGGCTGGAACTACGCGCGGTTCGCCTTGCTCTCCTTCACTTCCAGACAACCGTGGAGGGTCAACATGTGCTTGTCCGGACGGACAATGTCACCACAATGGCACATGTAAACCGCGAAGGGGGCACGCGCTCGAGACCACTGATGAACGAGGCGTCCCTGTTGATGACTTGGGCGGAGTCCCACCTTCTCTCCCTTCGAGCCCAGCACATCTCCGGGACGACGAATGTGACCGCGGATTGGCTGAGCAGGACGCTGATAGACGAGTCGGAGTGGCGCCTTCACCCGAACATCTTCCACGACCTGTCTCGTCGCTTCGGAACTCCCGTTCTCGACCTGTTCGCCCGACGGGACAACGCTCAGCTTCCTCGATTCTTCGCTCGCTACCCGTGTCCACAGGCAGAAGGGATCGACGCTCTCGCCATTCCCTGGCCTCCGGGACTGCTATACGCTTTTCCCCCAACGCCGCTCATACCGCGACTTGTCCGCAAGATCCTGCGCGAGAAAGCGGAGATAGTACTCGTCGCCCCTCACTGGCCAAGGAGGGCTTGGTACGCGGACCTCCTGAACCTCTCGGTCGCCCCTTCATGGCGCATCCCAGACGACAGGATATCGCTCAGCCAAGGGGTCATTCTGCACCCAGAGCCTCAATGGCTGCAGTTGACCGCCTGGCGCTTGAGCGGATCCTTCTGAGGCGAGACAACATCTCTGAGAGGGCCATACCTACCATTCAGGCTTCCAGACGGCCGTCCACGTGCCGCATATACAACGCCACGTGGTCCTCCTTCTGTGTCTGGTGCTCCAGGAACCACGTGGATCCTACTTCAGCGTCTGTCTCCGAGGTTGTGGACTTTCTTCAGGACGGCCTGGACAAAGGTTTGGCCCCAAACACACTTCGCCGACAGGTGGCGGCGTTGACTACAGTTCTGTTGGTCAAGGACGGCACTCCACTTTCCCATGATGCCAAGATTAAGGGATTCCTACGAGGCGCAGCGAACTTGAGACCTCCGGCGGTCCACCGCTATCCTACCTGGGACCTGTCTCTAGTCCTACAGACTCTTACACAACATCCATTCGAGCCATTGGGTTCCGTCAGTCTGCGGCTCCTCACCTTGAAGACGGTGTTCTTGGTTGCGATCACCTCGGCGCGTCGCATTTCAGAGCTGGCTGCCCTCTCGGTTCGGGAAGATCTCTGTGTGTTCTTCCCCAACAGGGTGGTGCTTCGACTGGATCCGTCGTTCTTGACAAAAGTTAACTCTCCTTACCACCGTGGACAAGAGTTGGTTCTTCCGGACTTCTGTCCGAACCCGAGGCGGCCACAGGAGACCCAGTGGCACACTCTAGATGTCCGCAGATCCTTACGCCGGTACATCCGTAGAACCAAGCACTTCCGTAAGTCGGAGGCGCTGTTCGTCTCTTTTTTGCCAGCTACAATGGGACGGAAGGTCTCCTCGTCCACCATCGGGAGATGGCTGAAGGCCTGTATCTCCATGGCTTACATGATTCAGAAGAAACCTGTTCCAGGCAAGATTCTTCCTCACTCTACACGGAGTGCGGCCACCTCGGCGGCCTGGGCGACCCAGGCCTCTGTTGAGGAGGTCTGCAAAGCGGCTACATGGTCGTCGTTGAACACCTTCATACGCCATTACAAGGTTGACTCGTACGCTTCGGCAGATGCTGCCTTCGGACGGCGAGTTCTACAATCAGTATACACCGCTTCAGACACGCAGACGCAGCCTGCCACCCCCCCGGACTAGAACTTGCTTGGGCATATCCCTCACTTTGGATTCTCCAATCAGCGCGTTGGAGAATGAACGTTGCTTACCTGAACGTTCCTTCTCGACGCGCTGATGGAGAATCCAACCCGCCCGGTCAGGCTGCCTGGACTTGGACCTATGCGTATTCTTCTACTACCTCTTCGTGAACAAAAACTAAGCCTATGACGTGCAAGGGGGCGTGTCTGAAGAAAATTTAAAGACACATACACTCAGTGCTGACTGCTAGACTGTTGAATAACCCTCACTTTGGATTCTCCATCAGCGCGTCGAGAAGGAACGTTCAGGTAAGCAACGTTCATTTTATACAAAGTCAGCTTATTTCCTCCACAATCCAGGTCCTCATTTAACCTACCTCGGAAGGATGGAAGGCTGAGTCAACCTTGAGCCTGGTGAGATTTGAACTTGCAGTAATTGCAGGCAGCTGGCAGCTAAGTGCTACTTAACAGCACTTTAGTCCACTGCACCACCAAGGCTCTTGTAAATCAAATCACAGGAAGAAGAATCAGAGGAATATTACTTTATTATTGTAGCGCGTAACAACTTAATTATGAAAGCCTACCTTTGTCTCCTCTCATAGCAACAGAGTTAAGTGGCATTATTTTGAGTTCCTTTCTTACACTTTCCCTTTCCAGGACTAAGTTTTATTTTATCCTCCTCCCTTAGTGCATATCTGCATATCTATATCTAGATTATCTCCACATTCTTCTACATTCTACCACATCTAACTTGTTCTTGATAAAATATGTATAATAAATACTACCTGCTATGTAATTGTAATCTAAACAATGACATAATTTGGCTTTTGAAATATAAACTGGGTACAATCCAGAGTAGTGAAGTATACTATTGCTTACTATATTCTTTCTTACTGATGAACTGGTAAGGTTTCAGAAGAATGGAGGAATGTAAATGTTGCCTCTGTATTCAAAAAAAAAAAGAGAGAAAGGAGGACAATGCAGGAAATTACAGACTGATCAGTTTGACAGCAGCATGGGACAGGGTCCTTCAGCAGATTATTAAGCATCAAGTTTATGAACACTTCAATAGGAATGCAAAGTTAATAAGAGCAGGCATAGGTTTGACACAAGGAAGTCCTGGCAAAATACTTTTTTTCTCGGTACTTGTTATTGGCTTTATTTCAACTTTGATTGGAAAATTGAGACAAGTACCGTATGCATTGCCCTGATGACACATAATTTTTTAAAAAAATGTTTTTATAGTTGGTCACATAGCTAGATGTTTGGATTGTTTTTGGCATCTTATATCTACTGATCAACTCCTCAAGGACCTGGAATAGGCAGATGTTCTTTGTTGGTATTAAAGTGTTGTCTCATGATAAAACCTGTTCCAAGCAAAGCAGTTGACTGATAGTGATTTTGTCAATGCTGATGGTAGCATTGTGGTCAGATGTTTTGGGATTGTTCCCAAAGGGCCTATTACTATTGGTAGTACCTTTGCTTTGTTTTCCACAATAGTTCTACTTCTAAATACATTATAGATAAACTTCATCAGTGGACCCAAGCAGAATGAAGTTTAATAGAAAGGCACAAGTAAAGGATAGAGGAGAACTGGCTTGAGAGTAGTACATATGAAAAACATCTAGATGTTCTAATAGAAGAAAAGTTGAATGTAGGCCCATAGTATCATGTGGCTGTTAAAACAGTCAGTGCTATTTTGGGATATACTAACAGGAACATAGAGTCAGCAAGTAATTGTTCACTATGAGCCATGATGGCGCAGTGGTTAGAGTGCAGTACTACAGGCTACTTCTGCTGATCACCGGCTGCCAGCAGTTTGGCAGATCGAATCTCACCAGGCTCAAGGTTGACTCAGCCTTCCATCCTTCTGAGGTCGGTAAAATGACGACCCAGATTGTTGGGGGCAATAGGCTGACTCTGTAAAACTGCTTAGAGAGGGCTGTAAAGCACTGTGAAGCGGTATATAAGTCTAAGTGCTATTGCTATTGCAATTTACACTGCCTTGGTCAACACCCTCTTGGAATACTGTGTCCGGCTCTGGGCACTGCAGTGTAAAAGGACAACAACAAATTGGACTGAGTTGGTAATGGAACTGGAAATGAACTCCTATGAGGAACAGTTTAATTAAGTTTAGCTTGCAGAAAATAGAACAGAGAGAGAGAAAGATTATAGTAGCCTTCAAATATCTAAAAGATTGTCACAAAGAGAGGAGAATGGGCTTGTTTTTTTGTTATCCCCAGGGCCAGGATCAACGTAATAAGTTAAAACTACTGGGAAGTAGAGTCATTAAGAATGGTTGGACATTAGAAAGAAGGCAAGGCAAGTAGTGGCCTTCAAAGAGAGGCTGGGTAGCCATTTCCCTGAAGTGCTTTGGCAGATGCTGGGTTGAGCTGGAGGTTGTAACATTTGAGGTCATTTTTTGTTCAACTCTGATTAGGCTGAATAGATCCAATGAAATTGGTGAAATAATGTGGTCACGACAGACCACTAAACCTGAATTCACTGTATGACCATTGCAAAGCAAAACTCAGTTCAGTGAACTCCACAAGTTTCATCTGACACATAGAAAGCATAAAGGTTCAACAGAATTTTTCTGCTATTGTATATGTAATAGGCCACTTAGAGTTTTCATGCCTGTTAATGAACTTGAAGAAGCAAGTTAATCAACAACTCCTTTATCTTACTGACACTTCATCTTTAGATAGATGGTACAAAGTTTGCTGCAATTCATTGTTGATGAACTTTAGACCAGAAACATTATCAAAGAAAATCTGCTAGAGTTTCCTTTCACTCCATCTTAAAACAAAGAGCTGGGTTACATTGGGTCAACTATTTATTTATGTTATTAATCACATTTATATACCACTCATCTCACTGTCTCTGAGCAGTTTACAAATATTTACAATAGCAGTTTAATGTTAAAATATGCTGGCATTCCAAAATAATATAACAGTATCTCAAAGTTATCGTTTTCCAGGATTTATACTTACAGCCAACATGGTGATTTCTGTTGGTATAGAATTTTAATGCAAAAAAAAAAAATCATCAAAGAACAGAACCCCAGATCTGTTGAGGATTTAAATTACTTTTACAATACAGAACAAAGAAAACAGTATATGGGAAATAATTGTACCATTTTTCCCTTCCAGAACTGAAAAAAATGATAGTATATTGTGCCAGCTTGGTATTATTCAATGATGTTCAAAATAAACTATGAATTGGATTTTCCAAATTTTCTCCTCATGTTTAACAAATACATTGAGGGTCTAACATGCAATCTTACATTTGTCAATGAAAAAGTAAATTTGATTAAGTTGAGTGACCTACTCCTTCTTTTAAGTTCACTTGTTGGAGTGGTTCTTTTAGACTACAACAACAAATTTTCTGTCTCTTATGCTGTATTGCTTTGTAAATCAGCAATGTGTTTGAATTCAAATAAAATTCAAATACAATCCAGCTTTCTTCATTCCATTTAAGCATCCTTCACTATAAGGGAGAAGGCTGATTGTAATCTACCAACAGCTAGCATTGCCTACATGTGATATAAATGGCCCATCTTGGCTGAACTGCAAACAAGATGGTTAATAATTCCTTATTAGACAGTTTATGAAAATAACACTAAGAATCATGTTCTATAGTATCAGTGGCAGGTATGTGGAACTTCAAGGACTAGAGAACCATATCATATCAAAATAATGTTGAGAGTACAGAAACTGCAAAATTGTTAAAAGGCACTAATTTCATTACGTGGGGATAAATTTCTTTTTCCTGCTATCTGCCTAGTCACAGTTTGGATGTTCTCATTTTTCTAATTTTCATCCTGGATATAAAAAAAATATTGAATGGTTGGCAGGCAGATATATAGAGTTGTCTTCCTTTGGGGCATCTACATTAAACATCTGGAGTGAAATCAGGAGATGAATATGAGTTTCATTTTTTTTAGTGCATGAACTTGTTTATTGTGACACAAAAATAGAAGCATTGCCTCTCTGCTGTTATGTCATGTATATAGGGTCTTTTATATTTTGTATGCTTGTAAAATGTTTTCTTGCAGAAAAGGAAAAAGGGTCCCTTATAGGAAAGAGAACGGGCACATAAATACTTCCAAATGCAAAATTAAAACTAATTCTAAAGTGTAAACAAACTTGGGGAATTTTGAGTGCTTTTAAAATTGATTGAGGGGGTCTAAAGCAGATATTTTTCTGTATTTCATTATCACATAAGGTTCTAGTGGTACAGTGATGAAGTAGCTAATTACTTGATTATTAGTGACAGAGAATATTCTCACTTGGAAAATGAGATCTACACTGTATATAAAATGTTTAATTGTTAGGTGCAAATTACTTCTTCATGTGACAACAAGGCAGAGATTAAGTAAAGCTTATAGTGACAAAGGTTTTAGGTTTGATTGAATTCATTAACCTAGTATTGTGAAATGGAATAAGTTACTTGTTAGGGTTTATATTCTTTTATTAGTTTAATTCTTAAAATAGGCAAGTAAAGCTGTGGAGCTGATGCTTTTTCTACAACCATTGTAACCTAATGATGCATCTCTTTTCAAATGTTTTGCAGGTACGGGAGAAAGTGGCAAAAGCACATTTATCAAACAAATGAGAATCATTCACGGTTCAGGATATTCTGATGAAGACAAAAGAGGGTTCACAAAGCTCGTGTATCAGAATATATTTACAGCAATACAGTCTATGATCAGAGCTATGGATACACTCAGAATCCCATACAATTATGAGCATAATAAGGTAGGCTATCTATTTTAAATATACTGGAAGTTATTTTCCAATTATTGTATTGGATGGCTTTGAATTTATAGTTTTACAGTTCTGGAAAATAAAGCACTCTATCATCTAGTGTAAAGAGTAATAGAAAGATATATCCTGTGACATTTACAGCATATTGATAAAAAATATTAAGTCTCTATTAAGTACTACTCTGTTGGATGTTTTATCTTCCTTAGTTTTTCTGTAGTAATAATAATACTAGTAGATACGTATGCATAGAATTATGGACTATTAAATGGGAAGTCACATGACTAATCACTCTTCCTTTCACATAGAAAATCATCCTTATTTCTCTCTCCTTATCTAACCCTAACATGCTTGCTTTGTATGTCTTTTTCTGTAGTGTCATATTGAATCATATGATCTCCTGTTTGTATGCCAAATTGCTATACTGTAGCACCCAAATATTTTTACAACCTAGGTGAAAAATTAGGAAATCTGTATAAACTAGACCTATAAAACAGAACAGAATTTCATAGATAAAGTACAAAATGTCTGGAAGGAAATCTTAATTTTTAAGTATTTATTGTCATTATCTCCAGCAAGTAAGAAAAAGCTGAATGAGTCTTTTGCTGTCTTCTTATCCAGAATGGCTTCTGCAGGTCATAAGAATAGTTCCCCCAAAGGAGAATGTCTACTGTTTACTTAATATAAAAAGATACAAGAAGTGGTGCCAGTTTCACAGTTTATGGTATCATAGTATGCCAGTGATTGAGGAAATTAAAAACAACCAATCTGTGCTTGAAGGAACACATCCTAAAAATAACTTAACAAATATAAGCTGCATGGAAGCACATCAAGAATTTTGCCCTTAGGCAGCATGAAATCTGCTCATTGATGATATAAGGTCATGGATTATATTCAGAATATTGTCTTGATTCCACCTTATCTCCCCTAAATTTTTGCTGAAATGTGCTTGGAAAAATTGTGTCTATTTTTTTTTCCTGATGTTGTAATTATCTGCAGGAGAAATAATACTGGGCATTTCCTGCTAAGTTATTCAGAAAAATTTTCAAAATTCTAAGGACAGGTAGTCTTCAACCTAAAACAGTTCATTTAGTGACCGTTCAAAGTTAAAATGGCACTGAAAAAAGTGACTTATTAGCGTTTTTCACACTTACAGCCAGTGGTGGGTTGCTCCCGGTTTGGCCCGATTTGACATCACCGAACCGGTTCTCTTTGTTTGGGAGCTGGGGGCCCCCGTCCCCTGCACATTATTCTTACCTTTTATTTGGCCCCACCCCCAATCTTTTGCTGCCTCCTGAGTCCCAGCTGATCGGCTAGAAGGAAAAAAACTGTTTAAACTCTTGCCGCGGGGCTTCAAAGGGCAGCTCTACAGCTGATCAGTGCCTCCGAAAACAAATGAGTAGACCGGTGCCTGCAAAAATAAATGGGTAGACCACTGCCTCCAAAAACAAATGAGTAGACCGGTGCCTCCAAAAACAAATGAGTAGACCGGTGCCTCCAAAAACAAATGAATAGACCGGTGCCTCCAAAAACAAATGAGTAGACCGGTACAGCTCTGCAAGCAGTTAAAAGCCTGGTAGACCAGTAGGTCTGCTAAATCCTAAAGAATTGTCACATGATCATCAAGCCATGCTCACAAAATAAGCCACACCCACAGAACCGGTAGTAAAAAAATTTAGAACCCACCCCTTTGGGCAGCCATTGCAGCATCCCCATGGTCATGTGATCAAAATTCATACACTTGGCAACTGACTCACATTTTTGACAATTGCAGTGTCCAGGAGTCAGGTGGCCACCTTTTGCAACCTTTTGACAAGCAAAGTCAATGGGAAAGCCAGATTCACTGAACAACCGTGCTACTACTTTAACAACTGCAGTGATTCATTTAACAACTGTGTCAAGAAAAGTCATAAAATGGGACAACATTCAGTTAACAACTGTCTTGCTTAGCAACCGAAATTCTGGGCTCAGTTGTGGTCATAATTTGAGGACTATCTGTAACTTGAGTCTGAAAGAAATAGAGGAATGCTAACTTTGAAAAATATTGGAGGTTTATATGCCAATGCTTAGAGCAGGGGTGTCAAACTCGCGACCCGTGGGCCAAATTCATCACGAACTGGCCACACCCACGCTTGGTTTAGCAAAGGGGGAAAAAGTTGCGATAAATCACGTGATGACGCGAATTTGACACCCCTGGTTTAGAGAAAGGAAAAGTTTATCTCCCCTTGTCATGAGTCTAATTAAAGCCTATCACGTGTCAGCTGCTGAAGATAATAAATGAGAAAAGCGGCCCACCTTTCCATTGTGATTAAATGTAATTCTGGTTTGCTGGATGATTGCTTCTCTTGCAAATGGAATGGGGTTGGAAAACAGAAAGTAAGAATAGTCAAAAAGAAATCAGAAGTGGCATGTTGTCCACTTCAACTCCTTTTGTCAGAACAACATTATTACTGCTAAGGCAGACTGGACCCCCTTCAACCTCTTGGCCTTTTTCAGAAGCCCTCTGCTCGGGATGAAAGCAGACTTCTGGCACCAGCTATTTGCAGTGTGCTATGGTTAAGAGGAAGAAAAGAACGAAAAGAGTATCTATAAAAGAGAGAAGTGAAAAAAAGGATCTAAGAGGGGCGAGGCACAGGCCATCCTACTCCCTTTGCCTTGACATATGTTGCAACTTCCAACAAATGATTTTGGTGGGAACTATTGCTTTTAAACAGAAAAAGTAGTTGCTCAATCCTGATATATGGCATCACAAAAGGGAAACCGGTATCAGAGAATATATTCTGGGAACAGCTTGAAGAAACAATGGCAACAGAGCAGATTAGAGTGAAGGGGGTGAAAAACAGAATATAAGGGCCTTGCTCGAGAGGCATTTTTATAATGCTTATTATAAACCACCCAGAGAGTGCTATAAAACAGTATGGGGCAGTATATAAGCCTAAAGGCTATTGCTATTTTAGGTAGATTGTACCAGGGGTGGGTTCTACTTACCTTTACTACCAGTTTGCAACGGGACCACGCGTGTGTGCTCGCTTCGTTCTCTCTCACGTGTGCTGTTCTGCACATGTGCAGAAACTTCCTGATGATGTTCGGGTCAGTGGGCAGAGCCTCCCGCCGGTTTTACTACCAGTTCTTGTGAACCGGTCCAAACTGGAGGCAACCCACCACTAGATTGTACTATAAACTGGCGGTATAGATGAAATTCATGAATCTTTATAGGCTGACCTGGGAAGAGTTTGTGTATATAGTAATAGTAGTACTGATTCCTTAGATCCATATGAAAAGTCCTGATTTTGTTAATAAGGTTTGACCAAGACAAAGGGTAATAAATGTCACAATATTATGCATATGCTTGCGTCCTTAGAATTCCTAAGTAAAGAAAAAAGAATGGGAGGAGAAATCCAATCAAAACCATTTGATTTATCCCCAAGTTGCAGTTATTTTTTAAGTCCAATTGTTAAATTAAGTTGATGATTATATAACTTGGAAGAATTTCAATAAAATAAAATACTTTTGTGATTATTGTTAATATTGTTACATGCTGACTTTATTCTAGGTGTTTTATACTCATTAGCAGTACAGCTTCTTTTTAAATATGCCTGCTTTTTTAATTGACCAGTATGTGTCTTTTAGCAATTCATTTGTTCAGAAATATCCATTGTAAAAGCAATTGGGTTCATATGTGATTGGATGGTTAAATCTGAGGAAACTAGGAAAAATGTAGCATTTGCTTTCTAAAACAAAACATTACGCAATAATATTTTTGGTGTGTATCAGTTTCTTCTGGGATGAAATGAAAGCATGTGCGTGAGAGATCTGTTGGGGATTTACTTTTGGCTCTCGCTTAGGTAATTCACTATAGCATTTCTCACTTTGTAGGGTGTTATTTGTGTACAACAGCTCACTGAATGAGCAAAGCAATTCTTGACTTTGGTCACATAGCGGAAATTACAGGACTGGCTGATGAGATTGGTAAAGGTACCATGAAACAAAGAAACAAAGGTTCATATGATCTGAGGGAGAAATACGTCTTTGCGAAATATGCTTTCAGCAATAAGAAAATATCAACTGAATCAGGAATACCCCGGCCTATTCATTGTCAGTGAACAATATCATCATTAGTGTTCATTATCAGTGGAACATGTTTGTGTGAAAAATGATATTTCTGCACTCGGGAATGACCAAAAAACTGGGTGGGAATATAGTGGACTGCATATACTGTATCGCCCAAGGCCACACCATTAAAATTAAATCATTTAGTTGACAAATTGTAGTGGCACAATTTTGGATCTTTCAAGATTTAAGGGTGGTAACAGAATGGGTTTGCTTCTTTGAGGCAACCTTCTTGCATACCCTTATCCCATCTGAAAAGCCACAAAATAATAATAATTTTAAAAAACCTTTGACCATGCACTACCTCACAGATGGCCTTTACAGCTCTCCAGAAAGTGAGGCAGCTGAGTTGTGGCCCTGTAGCCTCTGAAACATTGCCATCCCAGATTGTTCTGCCCCAGCTACGGGTCCCAAGAAGTGTAGCACACACACACACACAGCTCCAAAAACTCTGTTTAATACAAACAGATCCCTTTCAAAATGTAGGCTTTAACCACCAATGTCCTTATCAGCCTGCTATGAATTACAGGGATTAAACGAAGTCCGACCACCAAATGTTTCCATCAACATTTGCTATCTGTGTGCGAACTTAAATAGGCTAAGGGAGTGTTAACCCCAAGCCTTACTCTCGAGGAGACCTCCTCCTGAGTAGCCACTCCTGCCTTTTGGCAGCCCTGCATGCTCGAGCATTGAGAAGAGGCTCCTCCACTTCACTCTCTTCACTTGAAGGAGCCCCTGGAGGTTCTGAAGGCCCTGGCTGAGTCTCTGCCTCTGGCACCACATCCTCTTCAGCCTCCTCGCTGTCTGACTCGAACGCCGGCTGCACAGGCTGCTGGCGCGACACCACACCAGCCTCCTCGTCGTCGGGATCAACCACAATCCGCGCAGGCTGTTGGCGGGCCACAACACAGATCTTGAACAGAAGCGATGCCAGATCAGGAGAGGAGTTAATTTAATCCAACATTTCATGTCGCACAGGTCCACTGAGATGCTTTCAGGAAACATGGAAAGCAGCAACCATTTTCCACTGAGAGGCCATAGCAAATGGAACATAAAGTACAATAAATCCTCAGTTCATTTGACTTAAGATGCAATCTGAATTTCAGGCAAAAAAGTTAACATTTGCAGTTACTAACTAAACTTCTGACTCTATTGCACATGGTTTCCCCCATTAGACTTTAAGTTAGGGTTTACTTTTGTTGCCTATGATATTGGGGGTTCTAGAGCAGGAGTGACAAACTCGCGGCATCATGGCAACATCACGTTACATATCAGGACTTTTTTCCCCTTCCCTAAACCGGCAGGGGTCTAGAGATAAAAGACCAGTGCCACTGATAACCTAAGGCAGGGGTCCTCAAACATTTTAAACAGTGGGCCAATTCATGGTCCCTCAGACTATTGGGGGGCCAGACTGGCTGGGTGAGCATGGCTAGGTAGTCATGTGACTGGGTGGGTGTGGCCAATTTAGCAGTCCCTTAAGCAATACAATCCTCTCCCTCCCCCCCCTCTCTCTCTCGGGAGGCCAGGGAGGCCAAAAATGGGCCATTTTTGGCCTCCTTGGCCTCAGCACGTCTCTTTTGGCCTCCTCGGCTTCCAAAAGCACTCTGCCACCCAAAAACGGGCCCGGTTTTGGCCTCCTGAGGCTTCTGAACATCCCAATGTTGGCCTCCTTGGCCTCCAGAAGGTGGGTGGGGGCCAGCAGGGCAATGTGGATGGGGCAGCCTCATGGTCCTGCGCGGGCCGGATTAATGGCTTCGGTGGGCCGTAGTTTGAGGATCCCTGACCTAAGGAAAGCTATTTTGGAATTACTTAAATCTGAGTAACTGGTAATTTTAGTAAGATATTTGGTTTTTTTTTCCCCCATCAGCTTTGGTTTTTAAAGGTGAGCTATTAAATTGACATTTCCTTAAACTATATATGCAAGCTTTTTTTCCCCCTGATTGCTGCATGCATAGGACTGATAGGTTAAAGGTAGTGACTTGAAGAGTACCAGAAATATATACAAATTTAACCTTTGCTATCACAAAAGCAGCCTCACTATAAAGTACCAAAGTTGTTGATTATTTATTTTCCCTGATGAATCCAGATTGTAGTGAACTCCTAATACTGTATACTGTTTTAAAAAATATCCATGAATTATATAACATAACCCAAAGAAGCATGTTTAGGACTGAAGCCTAATTCAGTGGATAAGAAACAGGTGGAACGTTGACAATGGTGAAAGTTAAAGGAGATATATTTTTGGATTTGTTTTCCTTGCATTTGCTTTGCTTTTGTTCTTGCTTTTTAGTTCCTGCGTTTTTACGTTTGTCTTGAGTTGTTGCTTATATATCATTGTAGCAGATTCAAAAGAAGCTTAAAATAATGGTGTGTTTTTTTTTAAGTAAAGTGTAAAGCACTGTTAAAATTTCCTTCTGGATCATTTGTAACCATTGAAGAAAAAATGTATGGCTCTTGAAAGACAGCTACTGTCCCTGTAAAACACTGGAATAGTTTCTTTCTTATGGGACTTATAGTGGCTTATTTTATAACGAGTGTCTCTCTGTCACACTTTTTGTTTTGTTTTGAGCTGTAATATGCATAGAGATAAGGACAGCTCCAGAATTTCACAAAGCCAGTAGACAGATGATCAAAAATATCTTCTTACACATCAGAGAGAACAGGTAGGTGTTTACATTAGGCTGAAAAAATTGTGTCCCTTCTTATATAAATGAAGGAATGGAAAGGGGCTAGCCACTGACACTGTATCAGGCCAGGGTAGCAGTGTAGTTCTTTGGGTAGTGAATGAACAACCAGGAGGTTTGAAAGTCTCCACTATTTTTTATCATCAACAGGAACATCGTCCCAAAGTAGGGGTGAAATGTTCCCGGTTCAGACCGGCTCGGGCGAGTAGGTAGCAATAGCAGGCAGTTCAGAGAACCGGTAGCAAAAATCCCTGCCCCTGCCCCCCATGCCCAGCTGAGCCATGCGATCATCAGAGCCTTTTTTTTAATTTTAAATTGCTCTGACGAGCCAAGCTCTGACGATACCAACTGAGTTGCCTGCTAATCGGAAGCAAAAATCCCTCCCCCTCCCCCCCTCAGCTTGCTTACCTTAGCTGCTGGTCGCAATGCCTTGCTGTAATCCCTGCAATCCATTCCATCAGCAAGCAACTGAATCTCCCAGCCTGCAATCAAGCAGGCAGGGAGTTGTGGACTTCAGCTCCCAGAATTCCTCAGCCAGCAAAGCAAAGCTGGCTGAGGAATTCTGGGAGTTGAAGTCTACAAGTCTTAAAGTTGCCAAGGTTGGAGATCCCTGTTCTATTGGGTAAGTTTTTCCCCCCTTTGGGAGCTTTAAAAAAATAGTTAATTGGGGTTTTTTTTAGTTGTTCTTTTTTTTTAGACCTAGCCATTTAAAGTTTAGGACGTTTTACATTTAGCTGCTTTTATATAAAAATTAAAATAAATTTAAATAAAATAATATTTGTACAGCTTTCTGAGATTTAGTGTGTTTCTGTAATGTTTCACTCTAACTACACAAACACACAAAATCTCTTAAAGCTGTATGTGGAATTTTGTGTGTGTACAGTGTGACAGTTGGTTTTTTGGGCTTTTTGTGGCTGTGTGAGGTTCCTGCTTGTTGCAGGGGCCATTTTGGGTCTAGCACAGCTGCTTTTACATTGTGGGTGAGCCAGTTGTGTTGTGTTGTGCTGTGTGTGTGTAAAGTGTGAAAGTTGTTTTTTTGGGCTTTTTGTGGCTGTGTGAGTTTCCTGCTTGTTGCAGGGGCCATTTTGGGTCTAGCACAGCTGCTTTTATATTGTAGGTGAGCCAGTTCTGTTGTGTTGTGTTTTGTAGGTTAAAAAAGGGCAAAGAAGTGACATTGACTTGGCCATGCCCACCTGGCCAACAAGCCACGCCCTCCCAGTCACCTTATCACCAAGCCACGCCCATTAATTAAGCCACGCCCACAGAACCAGTAGCAAAAAAAATTAGATTTCACCCCTGTCCCAAAGCTACACTGAAGTAGGGAGTTTTAGTAATGTCTCCTGTGCTTTTCGTGAACCTCACATTTACTGCTTCTAGAATGGAAGGGTAAAGCAAGACCAGTTCTCTGGATATTGTGTTTTGGAAAAAGATATCAGAAGAAATTAGATAGTTTTCTGCCATTTCGTGGACCCTTTTAGTCTTGGACAGATTGCACAGGTGATATTTTTTTCTTTTTCCTCTTTTTCTGGACTTACCTGAAATGTTTAAGAAAGTTTTGATTTGGTTCTCTCACGTGCGTACAGGATCTCGCCTTTTGTGGATGTCTTTGTCTTGGACCATGTCTATCTTTTCTAGGAGACAAGTACATTGTTTGTGTATGTATTAGATAGATGTTTGGATGGATAGACGGACAGACAGACATGCATCTTCCATTTATGATAGAATACAAATCAAATTTGAGTTTATATTATGAAAATGGTTCATTTAAAGATCTTATTAGCCTGATCTTTTGGGGAAGCATATTTACTTGAACTTTATTTAAGTGTTTTTTGCTTAACCATTTGAAGAAATTGTTTCTATTTTTCTATTTGAAGAAATATGGTAGCAGAAATTATGTAGGGTCCCATCAAGGATCACTTGAACAAGAATTGGTGGAATACTAAATAAGCTTTCAACAATCATTACATGCCTTCAGGCTCATGTTGTAATCTATCACACGGCGCCCCAGATAGCTCACAGTTCAGAGAAGTTGGTTTTTAGTTTAGTAATAGATCCTCTGATAAAAAATAAAATGCTTGCATATACAGTTTAAGGAAATGTCAATTTAATAGCTCACCTTTTAAATAGCTCACCTCACTTAAAAGGGATAGCTTTTGAGATAATAAAAAAGATCAGTCACTTAAAAATATGCAGATACTAAGATCTCTGACATATTTATGGCATGGTGCTACTCATCATTTCTGTGTGCATTATGGACATGAATATTTGTCATTTTCCTCTTTGCCAAAATTGTCATCAAGAAAAGATTGATTCCATATTAGAAAAATACCATGCTCGGTGACAGGAAGTGAACCTGTGTTGCTATTGATAATCCTGCAATACTGTGATTCACAATAAGATCAGAACTTCATCTAAGTTAATAAGGAAATTTTGGTTAAACAAACAGTATTCCAAGAAGCATTGTGTATTATGTTGATCCAACATTCACTGTAGGATAATCAACTTTCCTAAGGGAGTAAGTTGAATCAAATGTTCCAATAAATGAGACAGTAATCAGATTTGAAAATGAAAGTCCCTCTCCTAAAAAAAAAATACAGAATGTATTGATTGCTCCATTGGAGACCACTCTGTAGAAGTGAATGAGGCATACACCCCAAAGGGTACTTGATAGTTGCAAGGTTGGAAAGAGCAAGAAAACTGTCACAAAAGATTTTGGTATCCATCAGCTCACCAAATCAGATCATGATTAGACAGATAATGGAGAAAATGTAATGCTATTGTTAATTTTCCCAGAAGTAATCATCCAGTGAAAATCACCCCAGAAAAATACATACTGTTCCAATATATTTCCCATACGACAGGAAACCCAGGGTAAAAACAAAGGATTCACAGATCACTTTTGTATTATATATTACGGTATGTCCATTATAAGAAAGGCACTGAACAAGAATAATAGGTGTAAGAAAGATAGTATGGAAGAAAGCACTGTTTGTGAGCTGAAACTTAAATTAACGTGGGTCATGCTGCAGGGCAATAATTGTGCAGGTAGTATTGTATAAGACTGTCTTAGTTAGCGACTGCTCACAGTTATGATGTTGATGAAAAATATATATCCAGATATGAAATAGTGGCTGCCTGGGACATACATAGGAAATTAAGAAACTGAGAACAACTTTTTTTTCTTCTTATGAGATACATTTTGCTATCGAGTTCCTCCCCCACTTATTGTGTTCCATAAATTTCAATCAGCAAGATGCAATATCTATTGCCATTTTAGGCAATTAATTAAATACCGTATTTTTTGGAGTATGAGACGCATCGGAGTATAAGACGCACCGGAGTATAAGATGCACCTACCTTTTTTGTTTTGTTTTGTTTTTAAAGTTTTTTTTTATTTTTTAGACAAAAACACATATAAACATACAATGTATTTTCTTTGAACAGAGTATTTGGCCGGTTCACGAATTTAAACAGTGTTTAGTCATTTCAATTAAATTTATAATTTCTATATTTCCTTTTTGCCATATTTATTCCTCATCTATTTTTTTAAAAAAACCAATATTACCCTTCATCTTCATCTCTAATTTTAAATCAAATTCAATTTTTCCCTTCTATTCTATATTATACCCCTTCCCATTGTCATCTATTTTTATATCCATCCTCACATTGGTTAATTATGTAATATTACAATTGTTTGATACAAATTCAACATTTTAATATAAATCAATTAGTTATATAACTATCTTTTTTTTGTATATTCCCTAGTTAAATAGTTTTCGCCTTATGTTACTCATTTTCACATCTTAAACTCTCCCAATAACCCAAATAGTTTTGCCCATATAATCCTCCAAATCACAACTTCATAATTTCTACTTTCATCATAATATATAATTAAAAATAATTCAATAGTTACAATTTCCCTAATTAAATTTTAAAATGTTCTAGCTGTTATCCAAGCTACAACTTAATCCTTTTTACTTTCACCACCATATACCATTAAAGGTATTTCAATTGTTAGAGTTTATACTTTATACTTATACTTCCGGCGTATAAGATGACTGGGCGTATAAGACGACCCCTGTCTTTTCCTGCTAAAATATAGGGTTTGGGCTATACTCGCCGTATAAGACTACCCCTCTTCCAACGCACACCAAATAAAAATTAAAAAACATCAACTGGCTCACCCACAATGTAAAAGCAGCTGTGCTAAACCCAAAATGGCCCCTGTAACAAGCAGGAACCTCACACAGCCACAAAAAGCCCCCCAAAAAAACAACTTTCACACTTCACACACACAAAATTCCACATACAGCTTTGTGAGATTTTGTGTGTTTGTGTAGTTAGAGTGAAACACTACAGAAACACACTAAATCTCAGAAAGCTGCACAAATATTATTTTATTTTAATTTATTTTAATTTTTATATGAAAACTAAATTTAAAACATCCTAAACTTTAAATGGCTAGGTCTAAAAAAAGAACAATAAAAAAAACCCCAATTAACTATTTTTTTTAAAGCTTCCAAAGGGGAAAAAAACTTACCCAATAGAACAAGGGTCTCCAACCTTGGCAACTTTAAGACTTGTAGACTTCAGCTCCCAGAATTCCTCAGCCAGTCTTGTTTTGCTAGCTGAGGAATTCTGGGAGTTGAAGTTCACAACTCCCTGCCTGTTTGATTGCAGGCAGGGAGTTGCTTGCTGATGGAATGGATTCAGGCAAGCGAAGCAAGGCAAGTGTTGCAATTAGCAGCTAAAGTAAGCAAGCTGAAGGGGGAAAACTTTTTTCTTTTTACATGGCTCTGGTGATCCAAGCTGAGTTGTCTGATTAGCAGGCAACTCAGCTGGGATCGTCAGAGCTTGGATCATCAGAGCCATTTAAGGCTCATCAGAACCTTTCGGGCTGGTCTGCCTGGTTACAGGAGAACGACACCCGGCGTATAAGACGACCCCCGAATTTTGTGAAGATTTTCATGTTTTAAAAAGTCGTCTTATACGCCGGAAAATACGGTATTCATATTTCTAAAATAAATAAAAAAATAAAAACTTATCATTGTCTAGATTTCAAAAATACAGAGACAAATATTCCAATTATTATTCATTTCATTTTTACAATCATGATTTCCCATTTATTTCTTACTACTATTCATATTTCAATTCTAAATATGTATAACACCTTTCTCTTTCATTTCTTTTTCTCCCTTCCCATTTTTATTTTTGCCTTTTTCTTTCTCCTTTTTTTTTTTGTGTTTTAAAATCTTGAACTCTCCTCTTTTGCCCTAAATTTTCCATTGTTTGCACCTACCTTTTTTGGTAAGGAAAAAGAAATCTCCCTCTGCTGCTGCCTCTGAGCAATTTTGCCTTGTTGCAGCAAACAGCCTGCTTTACTTTCATTTTTGTTTTCAGCATAACTTGATTAGCACAAGGGAAAAAAAATCTGCTCCAGCAATTTACCTCTTTGCAGCAAGCAGTAGAGCCCTGCACAAAACAGCTGAGAGCAAATTAGCTGAGAGTCGGGAGGCCGATCCAATCAACTTGTGCTAATTAGGCTGTGCTGAAGCTGAAAGGAGCTGTTTTTTTCTTGCTGTTTGCTTGCAAGGAGGTAACTGCTGCGAGGCAGAGGCCAAAGGGTGGGGGCCAGTGGGTGGCTGGAGCTACATTTAGTGTATAAGACATACCTAAATTTTCACCCCCATTTAGGGGGGAAAAAGGTTCGTTTTATACTCCAAAAAATACGGTACTTTTTTCCCTAATCTAGTTTTTATTTAAAAGGACATTTTTAAAAAGAATTCTGTAGTAAGCAACTTAGCCATCTCTGTGCTTTTTTCCTTCGCCTTCCAGAAATAACTGTTAGCCTCGTTTGGCCCTTCTGGAGTTTTAAGTCCAATCTAGTAGTGCATCCTTCTTTGCTGTCTTCCTGTTGGGCTTCCTGTGCTGCTGTGTACATTGATGATACTATGTGATTCAGCACTGTGTCTGGCGGCTTGTCCATTTGACAGTAGATAATGTTAAAAACAACAATGTTTACTGTATAATAGTTTCTTTCTTCAAATCAGTTTGTTCCAGATGACATAAAATAAATTATCTTTTATTCACAGAGCATGTGTGTGTGTATGTAAATGTGTGTGTGCCATGCACACAAGCATGTATGCATTTTCAACCAAGTAGGATTTTTTTAGGTACAGTTCCTGCCCATTGACATAGTAATAGGGTTAGAAGGACCCCTTTTAATGTGCATCTTATGCCAACCACTGCTTCACAGAAAAATTGCATTGCTGTTCAGATGGTAAAATGACTTGCATTATTGTCCTAGGAGACTAACTTACTGTAGCTGAAATTCTTTAACTGCACCATAATGTAATTATGATTCCTTAAAATTGGGAGATGACATCCCATTTTAGATAGCCGGTTCCCATTAAAGGTAAGCAAGAGATAGTCTTAAACCAGAAGTCAATTGGCTTAAAGAGCTATTCAATCAATCGCATTAATATTATATTTAGTTCTGTTTCAGTCTTTTCAATACTACTAATCGGCATTGCTGTGGAGGTGCTAATTTTAATCTTACATTAAAAATATAAAAGAATTTTATTTAATCATTCATTATTTTATTTATTTATTGGCCACCCATCTTACAGAATGAAATGAGTTGGCAAGTTATCAACAGAATTTTAAATGGGAAAAAAGAAAATTGTTCATTTTTGGGGGGATTGTTGACAGTAGAAGTAAATATGCCATTCTTATTGCTAAAAAACAGGTGCTTCAGCAGCACAAACCTACAGTTATAATGCCAAATACTAAATAAATTGAATGTCTGATGTACTTGCAACTTGTTTAAAGATTTGGATTATGTTGGGACAATTAAAATAAAATACAGTAATCTTTTGTAGAAGCTATGGTGTAAAACTTTCTATACTTACGTATATGGACAAAAAGCTTTAGTATTTATTTTGCTGTTACTATTTTGCTTTTTTCATTTTCATGTTCTTTTGTTGCTGTTCTTCTATTTAATTACATAAAGCAAAAAATGTTTTTTTTTCCCTTCTCCTCCAACACAGTGAGTTATGTGAACACAATGTACTTGGTTAGCTTATGTTTCAATTTACTGTATGACACTTTCATATACAAGAATGTTATCTGAGTATAGTTATTATATAGTAGAGAAATTTCAATGTGAAGACTGATAAGCTTAATTCTGTAAACTGATCGTATCTAGTAAAGTTTCTTTTATCATATGAAATTATTTTTATCATTAATTTGTTCAAATACTGTGCAATTCATTGAGAAGCCATAGGAAATTCTTTGCATTTATTTATTTGTTTGTTTGTTTGTTTGTTTATTTATTTAATCAAATTTAGAGACTGCTCATAGAGCAGCGTACAATATACCTTTTCCCTCCTTTTTTAATTGGTAATGGCCGTTGTAAAATATTTCAGAATTTATAGATTATTCTTTATCTCTCTTCATCTTTTTGTAATTGTTTATTTGTTGGAGAAGTAATAGATTTAAATGAACAAAAGTCTTGCTGTCCAAAGACAAAAGAGAGATAATCAGGGCCTCCCAAATGATGGGGTTTCTAACTTCTGAACAGTTCCAGACTATGGGTTAATTTATTTATTTGTATGCCTGAATTCTATATTCTACAGACTTATATATTACTGAAAAGAGTTATATGTCAGCGGTTCCGGTTGCATATTTAATCCATAAATTCATAATATGAAGACGGTAAACTTGAGAAAAAATAATTCACTAGAAGCATATTCTTGAATGAAGTCATAAATTAGTAGTAAGACAGTAGTTACTGAAAGTAACTTCTGCTTTGTCTAAAACATAACTGTAACAGAAATCTTGTTTTGTATTCTCTTTTATATGCTATACCTTTTAACAGTACATGATTTAAAGAGAATATTTGGTTTTTTTCACCTCAATTGCTCCTACCAGGACTGCTAGAATAATCCCTTTTATAAACAATAGAGATTTTGTCCTCAAAAGAAACTCCAGTTTCATGAGATTTCTGGCAAGCTTGGACTAGCTTTTAGGTCAGAGCAGACAGTCAAGCTGGGAGGTCTCGCAGCCCTTTAATGCAAAATGCAGCATTAAAAGATGGTGAAAGGATATAGATTTAGACATTTAGAAGACATTTGCCGACTCTAGGAAAAAAAGATCTTGCTGTTTAGAAAACAGATTTTGTTTCTTTATATAGTAATTTATATCTCTGCCTATGCAGTGTTTTTCTATACATATGTGTCTGTGCAACACAATACATATATACACAACCCTTCAGGCAAAATCCAATCAGAGTTAAACAAGGACATTTATTTGTTTCTTTTCAGGTATTTCTTAGAGTGTGGCATTTTCCCAAGCATATGCCTTATCTTTTTTGGAGGTTTGTATATATATATATATATGCACACTGGTCTGACCACATTGTAAAATACAGGTAGTCCTCTACTTACAACCACAATTGAGCCCAAAATTTCTGTGGCTAAATGAGACAGATGTTAAGTGAGTTTTGCTTCATTTTACAACCTTTCTTGCCACAGTTGTTAAGTGAATCACTGCAGTTATTAAGTTAGTAACACTCTCGGCTTGGACTCGACAAACACACTTGTTGAGCAAATCAGGCTTCCTCATTAATTTCCTTGTCAGATGGTTGCAAAAGGGGAATGTATGACTCTGGAACATTACAACTATCATAAATATGAGTCAGTTGCCAAGCAATTGAATTTTGATCTTATAACCAAGGGGATGCCGCAATCGTCATAAGTGTGAAAAACGGTCATGCCACTTTTTTCAGTGCCATTGTAACTTCGATGGTCATTGAATGAACTGTTGTAAGTCAAGGACTATCTGTAATTGTATCACAGATCTTGTAGAGTTAGATATGTAGCAATAAAGATAAATAAATAAAATAATTGATGAACAGGAAAAATACAGAACACAAAATGGGTATATGTGCTCATATTTAGTAAATTCTGTGTCAGAAGAATTCTCTGCCTAGTGGGGATAGCAACTAACAAGTACTGAGAGAAAACTCTTTTAAAACTGATTTGCACTGGAAGGTCAAGTGCCCAATTCTTACACCTCCGTTAAACAGTACATTTCACATTTGAAATTCACCATTCGCCTTACCCAGAGGCCTACTATTGTCTTGGATCCTAATATGGGGATAATAATTTTAATTGTCTACTTCCCAGATACAGTCTTGTGCTGCTTCTCTCTAAGGACCCTTCCACATGAGGATTCTGTGCCAGTTTGAAAGCAACTCTGGGCCTCTGTATTCCCATGATGTCAACTGAGTGGGAAAACTAAGCTGATTTATTTCCAGCCTAGCTTGAAAGGGTGGGGAGGATTCTATTTACTTTAAGTTACTTGTTTGTTTTGTTTTTGAGATGCTGTAGCTCCCTTCTCTCATTAGGGGAATTCTTGCCTCATATCTTCATTTGGCTTCCCTTGAGGTTCTGTAAGGGGAAAACCTACCCAGTGGCTTTGCTGCTACCCATCATCCCCAAGTAACCAAGGTAGAGGGGGGGAGGTGCAAAACTGTCTTTAGCCCTGTGCTTTTCCTGTCCTGTCCTCTGGAGTAAGGATGAGCGATTTTTTTTTTCATAGTGCAGAACCTGAAATAAACCAATTTGTGTTGCTTGATCTCACCATTTCAAATCGATAGAAATAAAAACTAAAGATACCTCTTCCAAATGTTTCTAAGGATTTGGGTAGCAATGTGAAAGGGTTCTGACTTCTGGCTAAATATTGCTAATTTCATATTTCCTGAAGATAATAATCTCTCTGAGCATGCAATAAGAATATCTTTGTTTGGGATACTGGTTTCAGTCAAATACCTGAATTATATTGCTACATGTTCTGAGGCCATCTATTTTAGCCTTACACAGATAAATTTGATTACTTTCTAGGAGACAGTGATGGATCGCGATAACAATTAAGATTTGATCTTAAGCTTCTTTTAGCACCTATCTAGTTAAGCTCTATTCCTTAGAAGAGAGCAAAAAGAATTTTAAATTGAAAAGGAGTGAAAAACAGATTAAATATCTTCAAAATAGAAATCAAAGGCAAACCCTCTATTTAACCTCCAAGCCATCACTGAATTGAGTTTTGTTCACACCAAGAATTATTGAGTGGCATATGAAATCCATCCAAAATTTCAATACATGGATACACCTAAACCAGTCCCCGCTGACACATTTGAAGAATGTATTTCCTCTCATCTGCATCATTGACCTTGATATTTTACATGCCAAGCCTCAATTTAACATGCAAGTTATTCAGGTTTTTACATGACTGTATTAGACAGGCTCAGGTAGGAACAGCATTCTCTGTCCATGTTTGAACTGAGAAAACCAAATAAGCTTGCACCTGGTCAGTACTTCTGCACTCTGTGTTCTTCAGTGTCCTTCAATTTAAGCTTGATTTCTGCTGACTTCATGGTCAAGCCCATGTAGTTCTCTTGGAAACAATATGGAAATAATTTGTCATTTCCTTCTTCTGGAATGGTTTTCCTTTTGCAAGTAGTCCTTGAGTTACAACAGTTCATTTAGTGATAGTTCAACATTACAACAGCACTGAAAAAAATGACTTATGACCAGTTTTCACACTTACAATCTTTGTAGAATCCCCATGATAATGTGATAAAAGTTCAGATCCTTGGCAACTGGTTCATACTTATGACTGCTACTTTGTCTCATGCTCATTTGATCACCTTTTGCAACCTTTGGACGAATCAGTGGGGAAGCCAGATTCACTTAACAACTGTGTTATTAATTTATCAACTGCAGTAATTCACTTAACAATTGTGGCAAGAAATGTCACCAAATGGGTCAAAATATACTTAACAAATGTCTCACTTAGCAACAAATTTTGGGCTCAATTGTGGTCATAAGTTGAGGACTACCTGTATTTTTTAAGGCCCCTGGATTTCTTGAAGATCCCATCAAGCTCAACTTGAAGGACACCAAAGGACAGAATGTGCAGAACTAGCACAAGCATTTTCCCACAGAGGAATTAAGTAGCTGAGCAGTCAATTAAGTCATCTATTTTCTCATTATCCTGCACAATCTAATTCAGGCTAAGTTTGTGCCCACTAGACAATTGGAAGCCAGAACTGATCTTTCAGTGTAAGCATCATATACAGTAATCCCTGTGTCTTGCACTGGTAAGCTACCATAATACATACCAATTGCAACTTTAGAGTATTTCCAATGGTAGCCTTACATATTAACTGTAGTTGTACAACACGCCCCTTGTCACAGCTGCAAATCCAGCAACAGCTGCGAGTCAAGGAACACTCCTAAATTAAACTTATTTTTGCTGGGTGCAAGCCCATCCCAAACAGGATTCACTTCAATTCTCAAGTCCAATTTCCTCTTTACCAATAGCGCTCCTATTTTATCTGAATATAATTTCATCTTGTTCTCTCTCATCAAGCCATTTACAAGCTCAGCCAAAATTCAAGGATGCCAAGTGGAATTAGAGAGTAGGAAGCTGTAGTCTTCTTATTAGCATTCTGAATACACCTCATTCCAAAACTCTCAGTGATCTCTCCCAGCAATTTCACTATTAGATAGCAGGGACTGCAAAGATCAGTAACCTGAGTGCTGAAAAATGTACCTCTAGCAACACCTTTTGAACTCAACTTTAAAGGACAGGACACAATTGCTATAAAACTGCCCCAATATTGAACTCTGCCAGTAGTCCCCGAAGGATATCATGGTGAGTGGTACTGAAGTCCTGGAAGTTTATTAGAGTTGCATTCCTCCCCTCCCCTTTCCAATCTCTTTTCTTGCATAAATCATCTGCCAAGGTGGGTACATGGACTACCAATATTTAAAATATGGGATTCGCTTTAAATGTATATTGTTATCAAAGCCCTATGCTAGGTATGCTAGATACATTACATAGAAATATCCTCTGTGTGTGTGTGTGTGTGAGAGAGAGAGAGAGAGGGAGGGAGGGAGACGAATGATCAGGGTTACATAAATTTGCCTCTTTTCCAGCAATGATTATCATCTCCCTTAACCAGCAAGCAAAGGAAAAGCTGTACTGAAGCAAGACAGTACCCTGTCTTACTGGAGAAAAGACATTCAGCTTTTGCAGAAAGTACAATTAGTGTCTTTCTGGCATTGCCTTCAGCAATTGTTGGCATGAGGAGAAAGAATCTGTTTCTTTGCATTTGTGTTCATTCTCACATGAGCAGAATGACAGCGCTGACACAGAAGCATAATTCACCGAAAAGAAGAGAATATCCTCTCTCCCTCCCTCCCCAAAAAAGAAAGGAGGAACAATATCTCTGCCTTACTGTTGGCTCCATCTAGGAGGCAACGACAGAACCATGCAGATTCTGATTCTACAAAAACACAAAGGAATTTTTTTTCTACCCTAAACTTTTGGCATTTGACTCTTCCAGCACTGTACTTAAGTAAAAAAAATTCAGTTACAAAGATTTGAAATAGATTTGTGCAATTAAATACAGTTAGACCTGGGTTAATGATAGCGATTGGAAGTGGAATTGCCATCGCTAAGTGACACTGTCGCAAAGCAGAACATTGCATGGCCAACCCTTTAGCAACAACAATTCTCTATAAAGGTGGGAACAATAGCCAGGAATGGGTTAACTCTGTCTGTTATCTGATAGGACTGAGCCTGCAAACTGTTAAACTCCCCCTCTTCCTCTTGCTTCTCAGCTTTTAGACTCAGTTGACTTGGACAGACGTGTTTTTCTG
Organism: Pituophis catenifer annectens; assembly: GCF_029215685.1. Lineage (NCBI taxonomy): Eukaryota > Metazoa > Chordata > Lepidosauria > Squamata > Colubridae > Pituophis > Pituophis catenifer. The sequence goes on along the minus strand of NW_027256882.1, from coordinate 229,974,698 downwards.
AGCTAAGCATTCCTAACTGCTTGAATCCTAGCACACACCAATAAAGTAACATCAAGGAGGGCTTCCAGTTCAGCTGGTCGAGCTCTCTTCTCTTCCAGAAGGGCAATCCAGCCTGATCTTGCTGAAGGCCGCTTGATGGCAAGAAGACTGCCACCTGGCAGCTCTTCAGGGAGGCACTCACGGGCCTAGCCCCAAACCGCCGATCCCAGAGAAGAAGGGGCTTGGAGGCTTCCACCCCCAATTGAGGGTTCCACCCCCAATTGATCGCTTGCTCTGCCCTGGAGGATCCATCAGGACAGGATCTCCCTCAGCCAGGGGGCATTAATTTTTTTTAATTTGATTTATATGCTGCCCTTCTCCGGAGACTCAGGGTGGCTTACAATGGTCCACCATTGCATTGGTCCACCCGGACCCTCAGTGGTTCCAACTGACTGCCTGGTGCTTGAGCGGAGCCTGCTGAGGAAGGACAAATATTCCTCCAGGGTCATCAAAACTATTCAGGCCTCATACAAGGCTTCCACCAACCATATCTACAACACCACATGGAAGGCCTTTGCAGCTGGTATGCCAAACGAAATCTGGTTCCCACAGAGGTTTCCACAGCTCACATCTTGGACTTCTTGCAAGATGATCTAAATGATGGGTTATCGCCAAATACTCTTCAAAGGCAGGTAGCAGCCCTTTCCTCCATTTTGATTTGTGGTGCCAAGAACTCCCTTTCTCAACACCCAGTGATCAAGCAGTTCCTCAGTGGTGCCACCAATGTTTGTCCCCCCGTGGCTGACCGATTCCTCACTTGGAACTTAACTAAAGTTTCAAATTCCCTTACCTGGGGTCCCTTCGAACCTCTGAGGGAGGCCAGCCTATGGTTCCTATCATGTAAGGTGGCATTTCTAGTGGCCATAATCTCGGCCAGGCAAATTTCTGAATTGGCTGCTCTGTAGATCAGGAATGACCTTTGTGTCTTCCATTCTGACAGAGTGGTTTTACAACTGGACCCTACATTCATTCCCAAGATTAACACAACATTCCACAGGGCTCAGGAATTGATATTGCCCAATTTCTGTCCTGAGCCAGTCCTCAGTTTAGAATGTACTTGGCATACCTTGGATGTGCCGAGGGCTCTCCGCATATATATACAAAGAACCTCTTCCCTAAGAAGGACGGAATCTCTTTTCGCCTCCTTCCAATCTGCCACCCTAGGTAACAGGATTACATCCTCAATCTTGGGGAGGTGGATCAGGGCTTGTATTGCGAAGGCCTATCAGATCCAGGTGTTACCTGTTGGTAGATGTATCACCGCTCACTCCATCAGGAGCGCAGCCACCACAGCAGCGTGGGCTACGCAGGCCTTTTTAGAGGAGGTCTGTCAAGCCGCTACCTGGTCATCCCCTTCACCATTTTCCACCGCTATAAACTGGACACTTATGCCTCGGCTGAGGTGGCTTTTGGCAGGTGGGTGCTCCAGAGAGTCCACATGGAGCAGGGACACCGGACCTGATAGCTCCTTTCCAATAGGAGAGCCAGCTTTGGTATGTCCCATTCCTGGCTGCTGTTCTCACCTTTATGGAGAAGGGGTGTTGGTCTTACCTGACACGCCCTTTCTCAGGACGGTGGTAACAGCAGCCAGCCCCACTCGGTGTACCGTTCGGTCCCGTGACCCGCGGGGCATAACTTTTATTCACAGCTCAACACATCAGTCTGCAGCGTCACCCTCGTCAAAAGCTGAGAAGCAAGAGAAAGAGGTGTAGCTTAATAGTTTGCATACTCAGTCCTATTGGATAACAGATGGAGTTAACCCATTCCTGGCTGCTCTTCCCACCCTCCTGGGAAAGGGCATGTCATATAAGACCAATACCCCTTCTAGCACTTTCAGTTGCATTGTTAAGCAAATTCCTTGCCATCGTTAAGCAAGGATGTCACACATGGTCACCATTTGCAATCTCCTGCCAGCTTCTTCATTGACTTTGCTTGCTGACAAAGAACAGCAATCTTGTGACCGTGGGGACACTGTGATGGCCAGATGATTGAGGATTGGTATAAGTACCATTTATCCTGTGCCACTGAATGGTTGCTGAATGAGTGGTCATTAACCCAGCTCAGAATTTACAAAATATTGAACTATTTGTCAAGATCTGTCTTGTTGAAATCATCATGGAAAATTGAAAGGCAGTTTGCCATACTCTTATATCCCAAGTGTCATTTTTTCCAGTCATCGCAAAATTCTTGTCATATACAGCAGTGGTCCCCAATGTTTGCTGTTTGATAGCCCAGCTTGGGGGGGGGGAAAACTGGGCTGCGCAAAAAGTGGACCGGTGCACATGCAGTTCGACTTTCACAAGTTGAGCAGCACGCATGTGTGCATGCACACTGGCCTGTCGCTCGCAAAAGTTGAGCTGTGCGCACCAGCCCACCATTTGCGCGGCCTGGTTCCATATGGGTCACAGACTGGTGGTGGGCCATGGCCTAGGGGTTGGGGCCTCCTGACAGAGCAAAGCCTTTGTAAATAATTATTACTTCTTAAGTATACTATAGTACAGTTCTTGAGCTTCTTTTGAAATTGCAAAATACATAGCTAATTTTTTTAAAGATAACTATATACCAAGATTTTCAAAACTATACTTTCAGCCATTGGTCTTTTTCTTCCAAACTTTCAGATGTTTTTGTATTAGCAGTTGAAGAGTTGGCAATGTTTTATACTTGTGGAATCAATTATTCAGAGACTAGTGTAGAAACGATTGTTTAACAAGGCAAGTACATAAAGCCAAAGGAATTTTTTCCAATTTTATCTCTCTATAATAATATTCATAATAGGGTCTACTCTGTTCTACCTGGCAAGCTAAGCAAGACCTATAATGTTCTCAGGCTCGACAGTGGGAACATAAAATTTCATAGAATTCAAAAATAACATGTTTCCAAATGAGTCCCACGAAATGCTTAAAAAAAGGCTTTAAGGTTAATTGTTTCCTTTTGCAGTTTAGAGTATTTAACATGCTTTTGTGGCACAGTGCATGGCTATGACATGATGTGTATAGCATGAGAAAAATTAGAACACTCTGTACCTTGGACATCCAATTGTAAACCATGCAAATTAAAAATCTGCATCTTGCATATAATAATCAAGGAGGGTGAAGTTAGTCAGAACATGAAAATCTTGTGTGAACATAGGAAATCCTGTTCATTTTTTTTAAACAAACTTTATTAAATTTATTAAATTATCAAACAATTATAAAAACAATTAAAACCCCCCAAAAAAAGGAAATCCTGTTCAACCATACACTTGCATGCCAATATTCGCAACTTGAAGGCAAGAAACTTGCTTTATTAAAAATTAAATCTATTATTTGTTAGACCAGAAATGATACAGGGGGTTCTGCTCTCTCTTTGACACAAATTGAAAATTCTGTTATAGCTTTTCCTCTGTGACGTGTTTTTGTTTTTGTTTTTTTATAATTTTCAATCTTTACTAGAGTGTGATGTGTATCTTTGCTTCAGGGTGTAAGATGTAGAAAAATGCTCTTGTAGCTTCTCTACTTGCAGGAATCAATTTTATTAATTTATGTAAGATCATTAACGAAGAGAGCATGGGGTTCTGACACAATATATGGCGAAAACTACAGCTTTTTTTACTGAAATTTAAGCATAACATATTAAGAAAAACGTAATGGGAAAGAAAAAGAAAGCTGCTGTCACAGAAATAAATCTTGTGGGAGATTTATTGGATGAATGTTCTCTGTTAGAAACTGAAGTGCCTTGCTATCTCATTTACATTGCCCATTAGAAAGAGATTTGTCAAGAAAGACTTCAATCCATATGAAGTCTAAACAAAAAATAATTATTCATTCTTTTTGTTACTATCTGTAATATAAAATACAGATTTTTAAAAGGAGACATATTGCAATTTAAGCTTATCCCAAAAGTGTTTTATCTGATTAGATATGTTAATCTTGTACCATCAATATCTGAATTAGATCTGAAAAAATTATGATTGTGTCTCACTCGGATTTATGATACTTAGCTTTCAACTTAGAACTTACTTGTTAATCAGGTTGACAACCTTGAAAGCTATCATTTCCCCCAAGGCCAACCTTCTATCTGCAGGATCTCATACTATTCCCTGCAGATCCTTCTCAAATATCTTCTCCATTATCTTCCTCTCTTCTCCTTGAGGCTTTATTTTTCATCAGCTTTGTTAAACCAGCTAAAGATTCTTTCCAGCCGATTAACCTCACTTGCAAGACATTTCTAAAAGTGATGCTCAGAAATCATATAGAAACATGGGAGGCAACATAAATATGAAAGGTAGTTTTATTTTAAAATACATAAAGATATTTTCTTCCGGTATCTGAAGTTTTAAAACATTTTGAAGTGTGTTAATAAATATTATATAAGCAGTAACCTAATTTTTGATGAAACAAATCACCAAGGATAATTGCAGAACACCATGTGCTTATTAAAGTCCAGTTTTCATATAAATTAATTTTGGTAACAAATCGGAAAGAAGGATAATTCTGTCTGGAACAAGTAGATCATCAATCTATGGATGATCGACGGGGGCATGATCTTGGGATATATCTCCTTTGGGATTACTAGAAATAATGTATGAAAAGCAAATCTCCTATCTCTAGGACAACAGTCCAGATGAAAGTAATAAAAGTGAAAATCAAGTAGCAATGAATAGCTCTTAAATACAACTATATGCCGGGCCTGATGTTTTCATCAAATCATGGTCACAGTGCATATGTAAAAGGGACAGATCTTGCATCATAACAGTACAATACTGATTTTATTAGTTAAAGCACTTTAGAGTACCATACAGTCTCCTCCCATAGCACTTCCATCCCTGAAGATGAATTTACAATAGTTTTCCTAAGACAAAGAGAAACACATCAGTGCTCTGCTATAAAGGAAGGGGAAGGTTGCTTTTAATGTGCTTCCTTATTGGAAGATAAGCTGCTGTTTAATTCTCATACCATTATTTTGTTATATGTTTTGAGTTAGCATTATTGCAGGGCAAGAAGAGTCATGAATCTCGGGCCAGCAATCACGGCTGTTAGAATGTAGTGCAATACTACTAAAAAGGGCTTAAGTGGTTATGAAGACATTTTATCCTGAGTTGCCCAGGAAATTATTACAATATGGTCTATTGTTTACAGGGTGGTGCGGTGGCTCAGAGGTTAAGATGCTGGGCCTGTCGGCTGAAAAGCCAGCAGCCCAGGTTTGAGACTCAAGCGCCACATGACAGGGTGAGCTCTTTGTCCCAGCTTCTGCCAACTGAGCAGTTAGAAAGTATGCAAACATGAGTAGATAAATAGGTACCATTGTGGTGGGAAAGAAACAGTGCTCCATGATGTCATGCTGGCTACTTAACAGCAGAAATGTCTTCTAATAGTGCTGGCTCAATGGCCTTGAAACGGAAATCAATACTGCCCCCTACAGTCAGCAACGACTAACAGAGTAAAATCCACAGGGACTCCTTTATCTTTTACCTATTATTTACAGTATTTATTTTTTATATATATTGCCGTTACCTAGAGTAAAAAAAGATGAAACAAATTTTCACTGACCAAGGAAAATTTCTAATGCTAGTACTTCTAAATATAGAAATGACACACCGGGCTTAATCACCAATCTAAAATGTGAGCAATTTTTATTTAGAATATACTACAGTGTATTTTCTATTTATGACACCATTAGACATCACACACTTTTCTGAATATTATGATCCATTAATCTTATACTGTCAGATACTTTTGGAAGTACAGCATGTGTTCTGTCTCTTACATAAACCAGATGTTTCCCAGCATTATTTTTGCTAATTCCAAACTGGCCATTTTGTTATACCTTATTACACTTTAGAACCATTTTCCAATTACAGATTAACAATTGCATCCTGTTGATGCTTATTTGAATATGAGATCCATTATTTAAAGGAGTTCTTTCAATGGACTGTGTTCTATTCTTTAAGTGTTGATCCCTTATAAAAGAACAATTTTTATAATTTTAGAAACAATATTTAATGCATAACAAAATCGTTATTTCACTAGACATGTGTACAGATTCAAACTAGGAAGCAAACATTTTAAAAACACTTTGTACAGAGCTTATTTTTCTATCCCATAACAATTTACAGCTATTAATTTATCACATAACTACATTTTCTGTCGGTCAGTTGACATCAAAATACATGTTTGTCAAACACTAATTATAATAATTTTTGCAATTATGAACATAAAACTCACTGTCACTGTCAAAATATGTTATAATGCTATCATATGAGAGTAAAAGTTTTTTTACAGTACTATTAAGTAATGAATAGGGGTACAATCATATAATTTCACCACACAATAAAATAGATAATGTACCTTTTCAAATGTGTTATTATTATATTCCAAGGAACCAGTCTAGGACAAGAAATGTTGTAAGTCATTTACTGGAACCTGTATGTATTTATAGATCCTCATTCAAAATAATAATAAACTTTGGTTGACTGGAATGTCTCCTGTTGATTGTTAATGATGACAATGAAAAAGTGAGTCATTGTAGATATTTTGCATTTCATCCTAAATAATTTTTAAAAAGACAAGTGCAGAACTGTTACTATCCTTTTCATTTTTTTTCTTAATTTTACTTTCAATCCTATCTACTCTTACTACTATTAATGTGATTAATGCTGTCAATTTAGGGGAAAACATTAAACATTAAATAGAGCCTTGTCTTAGTTGCACAAATGCAATTTCCACTGAAAATTGAACCTAATTTTTTCAGCCAAAGAAACTTGCTTTCTGGATCATTAGCAGAATAGCTATATATTTGCTTAATATGTTCTCTTTACTTTGAATGAAACCAAGAGGGCAGTCATGATTTAATGAGGTCTAAGACATTTAAGCATGATTGTCTATTTAATCCTAATTAATGAGATGCTCTAAATTGGTGATGGTTTTTTAAAAAGGGGGTTTAAACACAATAGTAGTTTTGTTCCTATTCTGTTCTTCCTTCTTTTTATTTCTATTTTAGAAATAAAAAGCAAACATATAAGTTGCTAGCCAAGTCTGGTTGATTCATCTGACAGATATTGATGGATTTTGTCAAATTCAGAACAGTCAGATCTGGTTAGTACTTGAATGGAATTCAAACACAAAAGGCTTGAGATATGGGGTAAACTTGGAAAATTAAAAAGGCAAGAAACTGAAAATAGCAAGATGGTAACAAACCGTTTCCACATTATTGTCAAGAAAACAACAATAAGGACAAATTTAACTTGGAATGACATTATTCATAACTGTGAAAAAGCTTCCTTTCCCTTTTTCTAAAGTGTTGCAGAATTTTACTGTCCTTTGCTGGAAAGGATGGTTGAGTTTTCCATTTCTCCCCCCCCCCCCAGTCTTATCACAGAACATGTATTTATGTACCAGTCTTCAATCCTCAATCCTTCAATCCTTTATCAAAAATATTGCATCCAATTTGATCCCTTTGCAATAAAAACCAGTGATGATTAACATCTTAGTGTGGCACCCATGATCACCTGTGTGCCTGGAGACATATCTCTTGGTACCACCCCAGCATCTTACCCAAATCTATGTTTTATTTATTTTATATCATTTCAATTCATTTCAATTTCAAGGCTGCCTATGTCTATCACAACTCTTGGCAGTTTACAGATAAAAATTGAAAGAAAACAATGTAACCAAAGAAAACGATACCTTACTGGCTTAGAAATGTCGAAAGGGTTTAGTTGTAAGAGAATGGCACAGTGTTCAAGTTGTTATTTAAATTCATTAATTGTGATAGCATTGTTACCTCTGAATCTCATATTAGTTAAATGACTTGGAAGTTTAGTTCCTCATCTTTATAAGAAGCTTTAAGTAACATATGAAATTATTATCAAATATTTATACTATCTTTGAAATAATAAACTGTTCTTGCAAACTGGATATTTTTAAATATGTTATATTGGGAATTTCAGGAAAATACTTAGTAAGATGAGATTCAGAAGCTGGAACATTCATTTATAATGTTTGAACGTGTCCTAATATTGCTGTTTTGATCTGAAATTTGTAGAAATGTGAACATGACTTTGGAACATCATTGTTTAACAAAGATGTCTAATTTCCCTTTTATGATATATCTAGTTTTTGGAATCTATTAAAGAGGGAATAACCAAATATATTTTTATATTCTTAGTTAGTTTTTCAATTGAATTGTGATTAACAGACATCCAATAACTGAATAACTTGAATCCATGATGCACATTTTAAAAATACTATTTTTCTTCTGTTCAGACATATCCAAGGGAGCGGCTAGACAAGTCACTGCAGTTTTCTTGGCAAGGGTTTTCAAGTGATTTGCCATTGACTTCTTTGTAGGGCTGAGAGAAGTGAGTGGCCCAAGATCACCCAGCTGGCTTCATGCTTAAAATGGGACTAGAACGCAAAATCTCCCGGGTTCTAGCCTGATGCCTTAACCACTATACCAAAGTGACTCCCCAAAAATATTTAAAATCCATCAAAAAAGAAATAGACAATATACATGTTGGGGCTCCTCCGGGTGCCGTCAGCCAAGCAGTGTCAACTGGCAGCCCCCAGGGGGAGGGCCTTCTCTGTGGGGGCACCCACTATCTGGAATGAGCTCCCCCCGGAGATACGGAGGATCCCGGATCTGCGCACTTTCCGCCGTGCTCTTAAGACCCTCCTATTCCAGCAAGCCAGCCTGGCCTAATTTTTTTCTCCCCTTTCTTTTAATTTTTTAAACTGAAATTTTAATTTGTTTTAAATTATTGGGATTTTTAATTGTCTTGGGCTAAATTATTTAATTTGTTTTTAAATTGTTTCTAACTTTTGTATTTCTGTATTTTATTCTGTGCCTGTTCACCGCCCTGAGTCCTTCGGGAGTAGGGCGGTATACAAATTTAATAAAACATAAACATAAGCAAACATGTTAATATTTATTGTATATCAAAAGTATTGTTGATTATAGAGCTGTTGCAATTAAGGTAAGTTATAAAATCATCTCAGGCTGAATAAAATTGTGGTTTCTGTCTCTAATGTTTATTTTAACCATCTATAAGCTTTTCTAACGCAACAATTGAAGAGGACTTGTTAATCTTCTTAATCTATATTTCAATTGTTAAAGTATCTAACATTTTCTAACATTGAAGCATCATTATTTTAGCTGCTGATAAAAATATATTCTTCATTATTAAACTTAAGATTTTATCCTCTACATAAATGCTAGTAACTCTAGCTCTGGGGAGCATTCGATTTCTTGTTTAATATTGATACTTATGCTCCTATAAAGTTTGCACCAAAAGAGATCACAAGACCATCACATATGAAGGAAAGACTCTTTTGTAAACCTCTTCTCCATCATTTGGAAGAGAGTGTGTTTGTATATGTGTGCGTGCCAATCTGATTGGAGTGAAGTTCCATTAATTTATAATCTTCCACTGAAGTCGTTGCAGAGATGAAGCCGAGATGAATTTGCTTGATCTCCATAATACTTACCATTCTGTCTCCTGTATAGCTTTAGCAAGATTAGTATCCTAAGCCTTCTTGGGGAATAGCCAAGATATTATAATATAAGACTGGAAAGAAAAATCTACACCTGATTTATGGCAGTGAATTCTCATAAGTGCAGTTTAATTAGTCCTTTTTTAATATATATATAGGGAGGCCTGTTGAAATCTGGGTTGCCAAAATCTAGGTATCAGCAAAGACATAACTAAGAACATTTGATTAAGCTGATTTTGGCCCTGGATTTCTGCAGCTTAGATATGTTAGCCCTGTAATCAAAGGCAATAAAATAGGGCATTTAAATAATCTGGTTAATGTTTTAGATTTATTTTATCTGTGACATAAATCTCTAAATATTTTAATTTAAATGTTATCTATCGTTTACTGTTAATTCAGATTATATGATTTATTTATAATTATATAAAAAAGGTACATTTGATAGTTTCTTTTCTTTTTACCACTATTTATCACTGCTGGTACAGTAAAATAGTAATTATTATGTTAAAAAAAACATTAAGCAATTGTTTGAGCAGAAAATGTATAATATAACCTAATTAATTTTTACATAAATAATGGGATATTTAAAGTGAAGTTCACAAGCACGAGTTCTTTCTCCTAACATTTGTGCATATCTACATGAGTCACAAACCTGGCAACCATGAAAATGTGGGTGCTGCATTTAAGTTTTACTAAAGCAAGATTTCTTAACAATATGATTTGGATTTATTCCGAGGGGTTCTTTTGCTTCTTTTTTGTTTGGTCTGGTGGGAGTAGAAAATTAGTGTTGTATTTTATCTGGCTTTTTCTTTTCTTGCCTTATAGTTGTTGACTCCTGGCGACTGCTTGAACTAAGTCCCTGCAGGCTTACAATGTTGTCAAATAATTTAGCAAATTTTCTGCAATTGTTATTTAACACAGGTCCCAATGGGTTACATTTGCCTTACTTGAAGATGACTTTTTTTTTCTCAAGCTCAGACTACTGGGCTGTCCTTTTTTTTCTCCTTCATGAATTTGAAGGCCTGTGCTGGGGACATCCTTATTCTAATACTCCAGTGGATAAAAGCTGCTGTGTGAAATATATACAGCTCTGTGCTGTGGACAGTGACTTGTACATACTGTCTGAAATTTTTGGCTTTTATATTCATTGCTTCATAATCATATTTCTTGATCTGATATTTTATTCCTGGATCAAGGTACCTATACGTTTTGTCCAGAATTTTCTTTACAGGATCCTTTCTGACTTACATATATAGAAAGAGTTGATATGTGTACAGACTATAATTATTTTAAGCAATTAAATTAGCACTTCAGCTGGTTGAGCTAATAGCTTCATTGAAAAGTGTGCGAAAATAATTAGCAAACATTTACTACTACTTCAGCGTAGCTGCAGAATAGTCCAGGAATGAGTGTTGCTACAGTCAGATCTGCCCAGAGACTGAGTCATAAATCTTTAGACACGCCCTCCCGCCTCTCTCTCTCTCCAGTTTTTTGGCTCAGTCGGCCCGAGAGAGACATTTGGTAGATTTCTCTATACTTCTCCATTCCTGGACTATTTTACACCAAATTTTACTTAGCTTGGGAATCACCTCAGTTCATTCTGTGCTTCCCAATCGGGCGTGCTGGCTAGTTTCAGCTTCGCTGACACGCCGCCGCTATTTTAACCCCTTGGAGCTAGCCAGTGTCATGAAGTTGAGGGGAGCACTTCGGAGGGCTGCTGGCTGACCCAGCAGCCAAAACTTGGCTTCGCCATTTTTGCTGCCACCGCAGTTCACCTCAGCAGGGTGCCTGGACTTACAGCGATCAGAGCGGTGCCCTTGCTGCCTGGTGCTGCTTCCCAGGCTTTCAGCCTGGTGGCCGCCATTTTGAAGGGACCATACCGCGCACACAGGATGGAGCCTGCAGACCTTCAGGAGTGGCATTCCCTCCTGGTCACCTTAGAAAATATCTCATTGGGGACAACTGTTCTAAAATACAGATCCAGAACATTGTCCCCAGCATTTAATTTTCAGGGCAGGAGAAGAATGTAGATGTGTCTTGGTGACTGTGGAGCTAAAATTGATTTCTTGTTGTATAAAAATTCTCTGTTTCTCTCTCCCTGCCTCCCTGTGTGTGTATGTATAATTTTATTAAGAATTTTGAGTATATACTAAAATCTAATACAAATTAAATGAAGAAAAGAGAATAGGTAACAGTAAAAAGTGCAGGGTGAAAGAAAAAAAAGAAAAAAAGACTATCTTCTCTATCTATTATACCTATGTATATATCTTTTAACCTTCAGCACAAGTATAAACAAATTTAGTAACTCTTCACCCTCTTTAAATTATTTATCTTTTCAGTACATATCCCACCTCTTCTCTATGAACAAATCCATAATCATTTCAATCCTGATGTTAGTAGAATAGCCAGAAGTACCAACACACCGTACCTTATTTTAACTTTGATCAAATAAACCAAATTTATATTGCTTCCTTTTATATCTAACAGTCATAGGATTTGATTTCTCTTCATTTCTTCCTTGTTCCATTGCACAAAGTTCTTCAAGGCTTTAACAAGCCTTTATTGTAAATCCAGTAGAAAAATATTATCCAGGTCACTCTCTTTGTTTGTCATTTATATTTCTTTTGTAGAGCCATTGAAACATCTTTTCTAAATCATTATCAATCAGTATCATTATTCCTCTCTAGTGTCCATCATGGAATCATGGAATTCTTTATATTATGTAATCATGGAATTCTTTATATTATGTCTTGCAAAAACTAAAATAGGATCTATTTCCCGTAAGAATCTGTTTGCACTTTACAGTTAATTCAAAAGTGGTGTTGTATTTCATAATTCCAAAATTGTATTGTAAAAGTTTCAATATTCCAGTTTTATCTGGATTCTTATTCCCTTTCTAACTTTTTAGAATCAAAATCTTGTGTAGCTTTTTGCTTTTTTTTCCCCCAGGTTCTTTTAATGCTTAAGTTTGCAAGTAAAATGAAAGGAAATTAAAATTTCCTTTCATGGAGGATTAGAGTCACCTGGCATTTTCAAATCTGTTATTCCAAAGGTCACTTAAAAATAGTTAAAGAGCAATTTCCCAAGATAATTACAAATTTGTAGACCTGTTATGTAAGGGGAGGAAAATACATTAGATTTTTGATACATTTGTTAGCATTCGGCTGAGGTAGATTTTTTAAATGTTTAATGTTAGTTGTCAATGATGTATTGGATATCGGGGGGGGGGTGTTGTTTGTACATAAGTTTTTTTTTTATTTTTGTTATTAGTGTCTTTTCTTTGTTTTGTATTTTATCTTTGGAGACAAAGAAAAATAAAAAGATGTGACACACTAGTATATAAGCAATTCACACAGAATGCATCCACTCAAGGTACTGGAAACTAGGGTTGTGCAAAGCATTCAAAAGACACCTTCACAAAGAATAATGCAACTATGTGGAGCAAGTACATGCGCAGTCTGCATTTCGTTGGTGGTCCAAATAGAAATATCAGTACCTTTACACATACTACATACATATAGGTGCACATTACCTGAGGTGAAGTTCATTGGTGGCATGCAGCTCGCCTTCAAACTATCCCAAGGTTCTGCTACTATGTCTACGGAGGTTCTCAATCATCCAGGTCGTGGTTGTCTCAAAGGTGCTTTTTCAAGAGGCAACTGGACTTTCTTGTTTTTCTGTCAAGATGTTTCACTTCTCATCCAAGAAGCTTCTTCAGTTCTGACTGGATGATGGGGAATGGAAGGATTTATACTATACCTTTGTAGCATAAAACAGCCATCCTTTTCTCCCTCCACGGCTATTTTTCCTCTAACTCTAACCCATGCTACTCAGACCAGGAAGAGAAGTTACAGGAGAATCATCAGCCTGAGAGGATTGAGCTGGAAGACTAGCAGATAGGGAAAGCAGTGTGGCCTGGCAACCAAGAGTGACAGCTATCGCTGGCCTCTGAACACAAAGAGGCAGAGTAATGTCCCCACCACCACCCCTGCTCCCCACCAGGAGGAGAGGTGGCTGAACAAATGCTCAGCAAGACTATTGACCAGAAAGAACCCGCTCTGCCAAAGTGATAAATCCAGGTTTCACCACCCCTCCTATATAAAGGGCACCATAAGCCTCACAGATCCATTGGCAGCAACTCTGTTTACCTCTCCACAGTGTTCCTCAACTTCTTACTTTGTGTTCTCAAGTAATGATCTTGGACCCTCATACCACTTTGTTTGACCTTCTACTACCTTGTTTGATTTGAATTCTCCTCTAATTTAACCTACTTGAGCTTGTGGGCTGTTATTTTGGCGGTGAGGACCTACAATTTTTTTCTTAAACCCTTTTTTCCTTTTTTTCTTTTTATAAAAAGTTTTTTTATTTTTCAATTTTAAGAATGTAAACATTCCATCTTTCCTTAAACAGTGTGTCGTCTGGGTACAGGTATCTCTGTGCAACATCCTTCACCATTTGCAACATCATTCACATTAATATTGTTTCCCTAAACTTAAAATTATAATATATTAAACAATTAAACATTGTAAAGCTCTTCATTTTTTTCTTAATGTTTTCTAATGATAATATCAAAGTAGCATTGAACATCGTTATTCTCATCTTACGTCTACTAACACTTTTCATCTTATTTATATCTCTATCTTAATATATTTTCTATTATTCCTTAGTCGTCTTCATTTCCAAACTCCTTTTTTATCCTCTAACCATCGATAAAATACTTTCCATACCATACAATATTCAGTTTGTTCCCTATCACCAATATTAATCAATTCACCTCTGCACATTCTAACATCATCTCAACCACCCTCTCATCAATGGGAATCTCCCCACTTCTCCAACTTTGTGCAAACACAATTCCAAGCTGTGGTCAATACATGAACAATCAAACATGCATTCTCTTTACTATAAATTTCAGGCAAAATCTGCAGCAGAAACACATCCGGCCTCAACTCAATACATTACTGTATTGTCTCCTCCAACCACGTCTTAATTTTTATCCAATATTTCCCTGCCTCTACACATGTCCACCACACATGACAGCAAGGTCCAGGTATCCGGTGGCACCTTCAGCATTCAGCTGATCCATCTTTAAAAATCTTTGCCAACCTCGCTGGTGCAAGATGTCATCTACAGAACATCTTATGCGAACCCTCCCCATACACAGCCGACATCGCCAACCTATAATTCCTGTCCCACAATTTCTGCCATTTATCCAATTCCATCATATAACCAAAATTCTTTGCCCATGCTACCATTGTCTCCCACACCCACTCCTCTTCCAACCTTATACCCAGCAAGTAACTATACAGTTTCTTTATTAATCCTTCTTCTGTTCCTGTTAAGATCCTATCCAATTCTGTCAATTCTTTATAAAAACCCTGTAATTTAGCATCTTTCCCATACCTAGATCACACCTGGACTCATGAACACCACGTTACATTGATTGCTTGGTCACTCATTTCTTCTTTCGTTTTAAGTTCCCCCTCTTCATTCAAAACATCTTTATATCCAACAACATCTCCCATATCAATAACATTTTTCAGCCACTTATAATGATCTTCCTTAATCGTTACACATCTCGCTGTTAGCCGAAACCCCAAATATTTAACCCTTTTTGCAATCTGAATATCTATTCTCTCCACCAACTCCTTCTGCCTATCCGTGAGATTTTTAACTAAAATCTTAGTCTCTCTATTCACCTTCAGACCTGCCACTTCTCCATATTCCTCCATTCTTTTTATTAATTTAGGTCCTGTTATTAGTGTATCCTCCAAGATAAAAGCCAGGTCGCCCGCAAACGCCTGTAATCTATACTGTTCCCCCCTAATTTCCATGCCTTTGATCTCTGTGTCCTGTCCAATATTTCTACCCAATACCTCCAACGTCAATATAAACAATAGTGAAGACAGGACATCCCTGTCCCGTACCCCTCCCAATGCCAACCCTCTCAGTCATATCTCCATTTACCATCACTTTTGCAGTTTGCTTATGATATATCACCTTAATTTTTTAATAAATCTCTGTCCAAAGTCCATCTTTTTTAACTGTGCCAGTTCACGTTGTCAAATGCTTTCTGTGCATCTAAAAAAATCAACACCATTTGCTTTTCTGGATGTGCTTCATAATACTCCAAAGTATTTAAATTATTCTCATATTATCTTTAATTTGTCTCTTAGGTAAAAAAAACCATTTGGATGTATGAATTGATTTAAAAATTGTTTTAATCTTTCTGCAATTATTGACACAAATATTTTATAATCTGCATTCAACAAGGATATTGGTCTGTAATTTTTTATTTGTTGTAAGTCTGCATCTTCTTTCGGTATGTTCTCTTCCATGAATTGTTCTGTCCCCAACCCCATGCACACATACCAACAGATGTTCAGGAGTTAAAGACCAAACCAGCTGGCAACATCCTTTTCCTTATGATAATGGAACTTGGCAACAACCTAGTGGCTGCCTGCCAAAAGTTTATTATTTACAAAGAGGAGAGATAACTTCTCCCCACCTCTAATACATCAAAGGAAAACAGTTCAATAATTATGGAATTAAATTAAGTCCAGAGATACTTCCAGCAAAGTCTTAAAGCAAAAGTCCAGCAATGCAGAATGGCGTGGAAGCTTTCAGCTTTGTTCGTCACAAGGTTTGACTGGCCACCACGCTCCCTTTTATATCCTGTGGGGTATGGTCCAGTGACTCAGCCCAATCTCGGGCACGCCCTTTCTTCTGTTGCGCGCGCTTATCTCTGCGATGCTGGCGTGGGTCCAGCCAAGACTTATTACCCTCATCACTGTCCATCTGTGGCTGCGTGGACGTGCTTGGCCCCGCCCTATCTCTTGCTCTTCAGCGGACACCGAAGGCATTGCCAGAGAGGAGGGTCCTGGAGAGGGAGGCCTTGCCAACTCCTCTCCTTCACTCTCGGAGTCCTCTCCTGCCGATGACACAGGCTCAGGTAACGGAGCCACAACATGAATTCTGTACCTTTGCCTCTAACAAAAGTTCATTAAATAGTTCCAACATTGGTTTGCTCAAAGTTGCAATTCTTTATATATTTCTGCTGGCAGACCATCCGGGCCTGGTGTCTTCCCATTCTTTTGCCTCTTAATTGCTTCTGTTAACTCCATCATAGATATACATTCATCTAACAATGCTTTCAGGTACTTTAGGTAGCTCCGCTTTGTCTAAGTATTGTTTTATTTTCTGGTATTAATTCTTGATCATATAAATTCTTATAACGGTTTTGAATCATTTTCTTTTTGTCTTCGTTTTGGTAGTAAATTTTCCCTTCGTTATCCATTAGTTTATCTATCAATTTCAATTTTTTTCTTTTTTTAACTTCTACGCCAGCCATCTTCCTGATTTATTTGCATTTTCAAAAAAGTTTTGATTGACATTTTTAATTTTCTGTGCTAGTTCTTCTTTATCCATTAAGCTCAATTTGTGTTTCATTAAATCCATTTGATTCTTTATTTCCTTTTTTTGTGGGTCTTTTTGTAATTCTGTCTCTAATGTCTTATATTCTTCTTCTAATATCCTTTGATTTTGTTTCTTCTTTCTGTTCTATTTTCCTCTGTATGTTATAGCTAATCCTGTAATATATGCCTTAACTGTATCCCATACATTTTGTAATGATGTTTCTTCTTTTCTGTTCTCTTTAAAGAAAAAAAATCTAGTTCTCTTTCCATGAATTGAATACATTCCTTTTCTTTTAATATTTCTTGGTTCAATGTCCATCTCAATGTTCTTTTTTGTCCCTTTCATATAACTTTTATTGGATTATGATCCGCCCAATTGCTTATTTCTGTACTTATTTCTTGTACATTCGCTTTCAATTCTGCTGTCATCCATATCATATCTATTCTTGACCAAGACATGTGTCAGTTTGTGTAAAATGAATATCGATTTTCTTTGGGATGCATTTCTTGCCAAATATCTTAAATGGCTAGTTCTTCCGCCATTCTAGAGAAACCCTTAGGAAGTGTTTTCCTTTCTTTTCTTATTTACCTTTCTAGTTTTATAGTCCATTTCTGCATCCACAATTGTATTAAAATCTCCCAGAGGCATTCAACTGGAGTAAACACCAGAATTGTTCCTCCTGGGGATAATGAAAAAGACTTATGATAAGAAGTCAAGACACATCATTATACATATAACAACTGCGGCAAGATTGCACAATGTTGGAAGAATGCAAAGACGCCCTCCGATGACTTAATAATTAAAAAAATCTTTGACTGCACTGAAATGGACAAACTGACATTGGAATTGAAAGGAATGACAAACTTGGAGTACTATGTATCATGGGAGAAATGGTACAAATGGGTTGAAAACAGAAAAATAAAACAGACTCAGACATAGTAGAATTAGATGAAGTAAAATATATAGAGTTTAAGAATTTCGTAGTGATATGTCGTGTAAATGGTCACAGTCTTGCACATTTTATTTTTGTATTTATGTTTTTGGGTTTTTTTTTTTAAGGTTTGAAAATCAATAAAATATTTTTTAAAAAAATAAATAAAATCTCCAGATATTTTATCTACAGATAAAATTTTATCTGTAGATAAAATCTACAGATATTTTCATACACCAATTCTGTTATTTTTTTATGAAGTTTTCTATAAAAGTCCTCTTGGTCAACATTTGGTGCATATATTGCTAACAAAAGTATCAGTTTGTTATTCATTATTATTTCCACCATCAAAATTCTCCCTTCCTCATCCATTAAAATTTGTTTAGCATTTATTGTCTTTTTTATATATAGGGCTGTTCCTCTTTTGTTGTGGTAAAGAAGTATATAACTTCCCAATTTTAGGATATTTCAATACTGTCATATGTTGTTTTTTTATGTGAACTTCTTGCAAACAAATTATATCTGATTTTGATTTTTCTAATCCATTAAAAATCCTTTTCCTTTTTATTACCAAATTCAGTCCATTTATGTTGATTGACATTAATTTAAATTCTTCTTCCATAGTTATTTGTAGATAAGTTTTGTTGTTCTAGTCATTCTTATCTCTTTCGGTTCTTTTGCTCTTGCTCCCTCTCTTATTGCTATTTCCTCCCAGTCTCTTTCATCATCTTCTTCTTTTTTTTTTTTTTTGTATGCTCCTCTCTTCCATCGCTCCTTCTCGTTGTTTTGGCTCTTCTTTATCACTTATTCTCATTTGCTCTTGTAATCCAAAATATTGCTCATTAAATTGTTCTGCTTTTTCTATAGAGTCCAATCTGTGTCTTTGCTCCATCCAGGTCACCCATATTCTTTCCAGAATCAGCCATCTAAAGTTTACTCCATGCTTCATTAATTGTCTTGTTAAGAATTGGTATTCTCTCCTTATTTCTCTTACTTTCCTCGGGACCTGTTTTAGTACTACGATTTCCTTCTCCTTGTATTTTAAAGGCTCATCTCTCACTCTTTGTAGAATTTCTGCCTTCATTGCTTTTTTTGTAAATCTCACATGGACCTCTCTGGGAAGTTTTTGTCTCACTGCATAGCTAGTGTTGACTCTAAATATCTCATCGATATCTGCCATAATTTTTTCTTTGTCCACTTCTAGGGCCCCTGACAATAATGCTGCCATTATTTCTGCTAGATTTTCTCCTTTTTCTTCCTCCATATTCTGGAACCGCAAATAATAGTCAGACGGTCCATTTCCAGAAAGATTATTATTCTTTCCTTATTTTTATTTGCCAATGTAAGTCTATTATCAACTTCATCCACTTTCTTCTCTGGTTGTTCAACTTTTTCTTCTACTTTCTGTATACATTGTTCATTACTTGCCATCATTCGTTGAACATTCTCTAACCTATCTTCTATTTTCTCTAATTTGTCTTCTACTTTCCTTATTTTTTCTTTGACTTCTTTAAAATCATCATGCAACACTTGGATCATTCCTTTCAGTTCTAGCTGCATTGCGTTTGCTTTCTGTTGTTGTAATAAAGCATCCAAGGTCCTCTGTTCAGAGGGACTCGAAACTGCTGACGATGGTGCTGACGGTGTTTTCCTCATCTTGAGTCTTTTTAATATTTGTAATCCACAAAGAGAAGAGAGTGTAGTGATCAATTATAATCCAAAAATGAAAATAGAAAAGAAAAAAAGAAAAGAAAAAGAAAACAGAAGACAAGGAACCAAAAGAAAAACCAAAGTAATTTATAATCCAAAAATCCAAAAATTCCAAAAATTTTCAATCCTTTAACCCCCCTTCTTCTTGTTGTTTTCTTAGGGCTCTTCAGACCCTAATCTTTTAATATCCAGCAAAAAGGGATAGTATATCGATAAATTGTAGGTCTACCAAACCCAATTGTTTTATATTGCCTGAGAAAGGGTTCAAAGAGTTCACAGAGCCAGACAGAAAAAAAATAAAAATAAAGTCTTACTGCATATGTTACCCTTTGGTTTCAAGAGCTAGGCTATTTAAAAATAACAGGTTTCAGTCTTACGCTCTCTATCTTAGTTTTCAGTCTTCAGTCTGACCAACTTATAATATCAAGGTTATTTCTAGTAGTCAGTTCATATCTTTATTTACACAATTCCTCAAGGCTGTGGCAGCTCCCAGCTTCCACTTCCTTTCAACCTTTTTTTCTATCAGAGCTCTGTTTGAAAAGCTTTTTAGAAAAGATGTAAGACTTACCTGTGTCTTACATCTGTGATTTCTATGGGCCGGGATAGGACCTGCATGTCTTCCATTTTCTTATCTTCCACTCCTCATTTCCATTTCCATTCCTCACCCCTGCTGCTGTTTCTCTTGCTTTTCAGTCTTCTCAATCACTTTTGGATTATCCTGTCACTCATCTTTCTCAAACTGTCATGTATCATTACTGCATTTTTCCTTTCAGGATGAGCAGGGTCATAGAAATCACAGAAAAGAGCAAGTCAAAGAAATTATAGGCATGAGATTAGAACAAGGAAAAGAATGATTGCTAAAACAAGGTTCTTTTCTATACTTGCTATCTTTTCAAACTGTTCATCTATCACAACCATACAGCTGTGGCCTTTTGCTGTGGTCTGTCTTTCAGATACTCATTAACCCTATCCAGACGAGACTTACATAATCTTCCTTTTAATAAGATTGGTAAGAGTTGTATAGATAGTCCTCGACTTACAACCACCATTGAGCCCAAAATTTCTGTTGCTAAGTGTGACAGTTGTTAAATGACTTTTGCCCCATTTTACAACCTTTCTTGACACAGATGTAGTTGCTAAATTAGTAACATGGTTGTTAAGTGAATCTGGTTTCCTCATTGATGTTGCTTGTCAGAAGGTCACAAAAGGTGATCACATGACCCTAGGACACGATGTCAAACTTGATCACATTGCGTGACGTATCGTGACATTTTTTGCTTTTGTGGAGCCAGGTTGGCCGTGGCTTGTGCGTGATGCATCCAGCCCATGGGCCGCCAGTTTAACACCCCTGCCTAGGATACTGCAAACTTCATAAATACATGCCAGTTTTCCAATTTTGATCACATGACCATGGGGATGTTGCAGTGGTGTGAAAGATAGTCATAAGTCACTTTATTCAGTGCCATTATAACTTTGAACTAAATGGATGTTTGTAAATCAAGGATTACTTGTAAACTTAATTGCTCTCATGCCAAATGCAACATTCCTGGCAAATAGCACAATAATGTAAATGCAGTATGTAAAAACACACTCAGAAACTTGGGGTTCTTCATAGATATTACAAATATTTTTGACTGAGTCACCCCACTGTAGCCCTCCATATTTTATAGAATTAAAAAAAATACTCTTGAAATCAAAGGAGGCCCAAGTGCTGACTTTGAAGCTGCAGAAAAGAGATTCTGGTCAAAGGAAAATAGGATAGTGAAGAAGCAGCACCCTATAAGAAAGCTCATTTATACAGCTTCAAGCAATGGTTTGCTGTTATATCTGAGGACTGTAGCTCTAACTCTAACTTTCTTTAAGTATTATATCAATATATATTTATATTTATTAACTATAAACATCACATGTAGTGTTGTATCAAGGTTTATTTGATTTTGTATACAAATCGACTTATGACTACAATTTAGCCCCAAATTCCGGTTGTTAAGCAAAGCAGTTGTGAATTGCATCCCGGTTTACAAACTTTTTTGCCACAGTTGTTGAGTGAATCACTACAGTTGTTAAGTGAATCATGGTTTGTTAAGTGAATCTGGCTTCTCTCATTGACTTTGCTTGTCAGAAACCGTCTGGGAAGGTAACAAATAGTGATCATAAATATATACCAGTTGCTGAGCACCCGAATTTTGATCTGTGGGGGATTCTTCATCAGTCATAAATGTAAAATCCAATAAGTCACTTTTTTCAGTGCCATTGTAACTTCGAACTGTCACTAAATGAATGGTTTTAAATTGATGACTACCTGTCATAGGGTCCAGATAGGATGAAACAAGCCAAAGTTCAACCTGAACAAGATAGAGTGGCTGTTAATTGTGGTGGTTTGTTAGACCTGTTTTCTTCTTTTTCATGGGGAAGCACACTACTCTTAAATGAACAGGACTATGACTTGAGGCATCTTCCTAAACTCATGGCTACTGGTGGATGGATTTATTTATTTATTTTTATCCCATTTTTCATTTAGCAGTTGAAATGGAATAAATATCAAAATGTAACAGCAACAATAAAAAGCAAAACATAGTAACAGAAATAATAGTAATAGTAGTATTGATTGTGTGGTCGATTCAGGGGAGAAGGTATTTTAGGGAGATACTGTAAAACGGGTTCCCAATCCCCAGGCCGCGGCACACTATTGGGCTGTGGCCCATTCAGAACTGGATTGAGGGAGAGCCAAGCGCACATGCAGCTCAATTTATGAAAGCGGTGGGCGCACTCACCCGCCGCTCATACTGAATCATCCCCTCTCCCACCGTTCTACAAAGCTACTGCAAAAGACTAGCAGAGATAGTAGTCAGATGCAAGTTTAAATTATGCAAATTGTTTTATATTTAAATTTAATTTCTCCAAAATGCACTGTTTTTCATTTAAATGAGAAGTGCATATGCAAAATTTTGAAAAGAAAAATACAAGAACAAAGCTAAAATTAAAAATCACATAAGACCAATATTGGAAAGAAAGTATGCCTTTTTGGGGATATGTAAAGTATATTTGGAATCTTAAGGCAGTATAGAAAAATTTAACAATGCATATTCAATATTTGAGTCCAAATACAGTTTTCTATTAAAAAAAGGGAATTATTAGGGATTATTCTGTTAATATAACATAACAGCTGCTTCTGGGTCTTCCATTTACTTCCCTGTCCAGATGAAAACTCTTTTGAAGTAATTATTTTGTTGAAAATTAGATGGTGGGTTTTTATTTTGTTTGTTTGTTTTTTAGAGCCAGCAGGTCTCAAGGGAGTTGATCACCTATGATGCAAGACGGAATTAGGAAATTAATTATTTTAAATGGCTAATCAAAACTATGAAAAAAATCTTAGTGCATTTATTTCTAGAAAAAGACTGTCCTATTTTCATTTCCTATCTATAGTGAAAATGTATTGCTATAGTATTGCTATTACTATAATGGTATATTCCTTACCTGTAAGTCAGTTTCTTGCTCAATGGAAATTCAATAAAGAAAATTGGTTTTTGTATATTTTATATGACAAATATCTATTGATTTTCTTTTTTATTGCAATAGGCCAATGCACAACTAGTTCGAGAAATTGATATAGAGAAAGTGTCCTCATTTGAGAATCCCTATGTAGATGCAATAAAGAGCTTATGGAATGATCCTGGTATTCAAGAATGCTATGACAGACGACGGGAATATCAGTTGTCAGATTCTACTAAATAGTAAGTATATATGTTTTATGGGGATTTTTAGCAATGTAATTTTAAAATGTATATAAATGTATACACATTAATATTGGGTTTTCTCATTTCAGTTTTGAAAATTAGTTAATGTAACTTCTTAACTGATGCTTCAACATGCCAAATTAATCAGATATTACTTAGATGTATATCTCAGATATAATGAGATGCTTTCTGAAATGCTTTGACAGAAGATCCTAAATCTTCTGGTCAAATGATGATCATGCTGTTAGTATAGCTGGCATATATAAATATGCCACCTTGCCTATCCTACTCTTTTCAGAACCCAGTTTTTGATCATTTTTTATCTTTCAGCTTATCTCATTAAAAATTAAAAGAATTTTTATTAATTTTCACAAACTACAATAGCTGTAACAACAAGGAAATATTTAATTATTTGAACATTCTTTTGTTCCCCCACAAAAATTAAAAAATAATCTGGTTTAAAAATAATAAAGTTCTTATTCTGAGTCTTGTATGTATGTATGAGTCTTGTATGTATGTATGCATGTCTCCTACCTTTTCTCCAAAGATATTAAAGAAACATGCATTGTTTTCTCTTCTTTTCTTGTTTTTCCTTACATCAAACCCAGTGAAAGCTAGACTAAGAGATGGTGACAAGCCTTAGATCATGCATTGAATATTGTGGCAAAAGAGACATCCTGTACTTTGGTTCACACTTGTTGCTATATGTGTGAAAACAATACATTACTGTAGGACAGGAAGAGAAATAATATCTTATTTTTCAGAATTTCTAGAATAAAGAAGATAGGGTTACTTCTTTTGGAGGTAATATTTTCCAGTAATATTTTTGGTATATTTTCCAGAATTTCCTCTTCATATGACCAAGAAGTAGAATTGGCAGTCAGAACTAATGGAATTTGACTGATAAGGCAAATGACTGTGTATGAACATGAACATTTTGAACCTAGACCAAAATGTCTGGATATAAAAGCTCAGAAGTTTTATTTGGCAAGATTTGCAAAATATATTTATTTGTCTGTTATACTTTCTAGCCTTCAAAAGCTCAGCTGAATTAGTTAAACAGCACCAAAAATAAATATATGCTTGGTTATTTTGGTCTTCCCCTCATACTTGCATCCTAAAGTGCTATGTAGGGTTACTTATACACAGTATGTACAGAATAGATGATACAAGTAATATATTATCTTGAATACTCTTTTTCATTTGCAGCAAATTCTAGTTGAAAAATTGTACTTTCAAAACTGATATGTTTTATATAGCAGTTTATATTACATTTCTCTCTAAGCAATTTAGAGTCAGCATATTGCCCCAAACAATCTGGGTTCTAATTTCACCAACCTCAGAAGGATGGAAGGCTGAGTCAACCTTGAGCTGGTGAAAATCAAACTGCTGAAGTTCAGGCAGCCGGCAGTCAGCAGAAGTAGCCTGTAGTCACATAGTGTGTTTATTTTAACCTATAGTTACATAATTTCAAATTTAATTATAATTAGGCCAGCTGTGTCCAGAGTTGAGTAGTTTTATCAAGCAGTTTGTACTGCTTGATGATTAGGTAACAAAAAATGCTAATATCCTAGGAAGGTGCAACCCATTAGTGGTCCTTTCGTACTTATATATGTGGGTTAATGCATCCAGAAAACAGAGGAGCATAAATTAGAGGGCTTTTGATACACTAAAACCCCAGTAATGCATACATTGGCAGGGTCACTTTTCAATAATTGTTGCATACTGTATCCAGCCAAATCTCATAGGGTGTGCTGTTCCAAAAGGCAGGCACTACAACCAAAAAGGACCTTTCCTAGATCCAGCTAAATGACATTTTTCGGGGAGGGAACCCAAAATATACCCATCCTTATGGAGCTCATAAAAGTAGCAGAAAGTTGGAGAGAGATGATCCAAAAAATAAACCAGCCCCATGCCATTAAGGGTTTTATTGATAACTATAGCCAAAAAGCCTACAAAAAGCCAATATAGCTTACCTGAAAACTAGCTACAGATATACAGTATAGCAAAATATAGAGAAGGGGATTGAGGCTTTTAAGTCTCTCTTGTTATCCTACCTAAAATGGAAATCTCAACCAAAGACTTACATTCTGAGAAACACATAGAAAATTGTAGACTTCTGTAATTCAGAAATGACCTATTTGTTTTTGCATAATTTATATTTACAGTAATGCACTGTAATGTTTTTTCCTGGAAATTCTCATTAGTGAGATGGTTTTAGACACCTTTGAAAGATGTGTAGCATAGAAGCTCATGGTCCTTGCTTCTCCTGATCTCCTAATCCTTTATTTACCATATTTTGTTGGGAAGTAGTGTAGATCTATCATCATAAAAATATTTTAACCATTTAAGCTCATCATTAATGGTTGGTGGCATACAGTTATCGAAAAGAAATTGCACGTCTAAATATATTTCCATTATAAGCCATATTTTGAAAGTTAATTATAGCTGTAATTCGTCCAGTAAAATCTAGAGTGGCGGCTGCAGTAATTTTATTGGGTTGCCATAGAGATAGGCCTGAGGTGCTATAGCAAGGTAATTTGTGTGGTCATAATGCAATCATGGCTCTCTGAGACAGTCACAAATTCTAATACAACTAAAAGTTTTAGAATTGCACCTTTATATTATAGTACACTGGAGCCCTTACAATGAGCTAATTCAGTTGACTAGTAAGCAAGATAGAATATGATGAGAGGCCATGTGATGATCTTTTCTATCAATAATTGTGTAGAGAACCAGTTATCAAGACAAGCCAATTTATCCAAATGTGAAAGTAAGTTTAAAAAAAGAATATCAGGGAAGGATGGACAGAAAAAAGCTTACAGATATTAAGGATTTTATTACAGAGCATAGCCTATGTTTTGAAAACGAAGTATCATGCTTTTTGGTAAGAGTACCCTTATGACAAAATTTCTTCTTCCCTTGGGGAAGTCCAGTTTATCTCTTCTTGCTCGTTTTAGCTAAGAAATTAAAACTTGTTTGTTCAGCAGAAGTATGTAGATATAACCTAATGTTGAGCTTGCTGTGATATATTTCCTTGACCGATTAATAGATTGACTCATTGATATGGCTGCCCAACTTACAAAATGGCTGGGTGATATATAATTATATAGAAGTGTGAGAAAAAAAATTATAGGGAGCATCTGGAATCAAATAATGGAATAATAATATAATGAAGTAAAGAGAAACAGAATAGCCAATTTGCTACTGTATGCACATTCAAAAATCTCTCATTCTGCATGTGTTTATTTCATAGTCTGGCCTGGTGCCTGGAGGAAGAACTAGATTTTCAGGACCTTTATAGAAGGATAGGAAGCACAGGGCTATCTGAATGTTGGGAAGAATCATATTCCATAAGCTGTTTGCTGCAAGCAGAGAAGGCATGCTTCCTGGCTCCTTCCAGATGACATGGCTTCAAAGAAGGGATTTAAAGATTGCTCACTTTGCTCATTCTCCTGGGACAAGCAAAGGTAGAGTTGCAAGTAATTCAGGTGACTTCATAGATGATAATCAGCAACTTGAATTACACAGACTTCCGTTGGAAGGCAATGCAGGTCACAGAGGAATGGTCTTTCAAAGATCTCTCAAGGTGGCCCATGCTGGACCAATTGCAGCTTGCAGGGAGTTTTCAAGAGCACCCAGTCTAAAGCATGTTTCAGAAATCCAAATGTGAATTACCAGGGTCAACCAAGTTAGGAATGGCACAATTGAGCACATGATGGAACTATTGAAAGAGGCTGTCGTGGCCATTGCTGTTGCTTGGTCTTCAACAAGAGCCAACAGTCCAAAAGGACCACCTAAATTACATACCAACTGGAATGTTGGTATGACTGGAAAATCCAATCCAATCCTGAACTGAAAGAAGAGAATCTTCAGAATTAGGAGACCTCAAAACCCACAGCCATTTGATCATGTATTGAGCTGAAACACTTTCATCCCCACCCCCACAGCCTTCAGTACTGGGAAAGAACACTTAGCCATCCTAGGATAGTGATGTGTAGATGGGTTTCATCAGCGTATTAATGATACCCCATAGCAATGAATGACTTCCCGGTGACTTAATATAAATGTTAGACAAGAGTAAAGAAATAGTAGGCCCTAAGAGATCACACAAAGAAGGGGTGGATGGGCTAGATTCCTTCTCCTCCCACTATTACTGATTAGATCCATTGTACTTCCCACTCCCAAAGCTTGAAAATGGTCCAGAAACATGCCATGATCAATGGTATTAAAAGCTTCTCATCATTTCTTTTTTCTTTTTCCTTATTCTAATTTTTTTAATTCTGTGATTTAATGCTTTAACATAATGAGTCCTATTCAGTTTTATTGGTCTTATTAAACAGTTTTATGAGCATATGAAATAGGTGCTCTATGTATAGCAGGGGGTTCTGTTTCTTTTTTTATAAGATACATTTTTAAACAATTTGTTATCTTTTTTGTACATGTAGTGCACTGTCTTAAGCTGTATATCTCTGCATGCTTCAAGAAAAAGACTCAGTTGAACAGATTGGTACCTATTTTTATGTAAATAATGGTAAATTCTCATTGCAAATCATTGAGGCAGCAATGATATTCATGCTTACAGGAATAGGATTGTACTGTGAAGGAGAGCTTGACTGTCAGTAATTTCAAAGGAGATATTTAGTTTTCAATATTAAACATAAGAACAAAAGTTGACCTATTGTAGTTCCACAATTGTGCAATATGTGCATAACCTAGAAATTTGCTAGCATCCATTTTGGCTGTAAGTCTATCCAGATTTTTCTGGGAGCACACCGTATATGACTCAGAATAGACAGTTTTCAAAACAGTAAGGCACTTACTCAAGCTTTGCAATACTACTGGGTACAACCCCTAAAATGCTAAATGAATTTGTGCAGCCTTCTCCCATGAAAAAAACCAGTTATTTCATTCAAGTTAGTGGTATATTGCTTCTTGCCAAAATCTAACTGAAAGATGTGCAATTTCCATTGTATTTTCTTAGTATAGATTTACTTCTACCAACCAATCTGATAGATTTGTCATAGTGAGCTTGTTTATCATCCACCAAATATACAAAGGAACCAATTGAACTGCCACACTTTTATTTTGATCAGAGCTATTCAATTTCATTTGGATAATAGCAAATTAGTAACTACCAGTATAAGTTCATTTGTTATTCAGTCGCTAAGTCGTGTCTGACTCTTCATGACCCCATAGACCATAGCACACATACACACACCCATCTCTCTGAGTCTGCCCGAACTCATACCCACTGCGTCAGTGATAAGGTCATATAGTATTTAAAATTGTCCTTAGAACCTTGAATAATACAGAAACACATATTGGCCTCTAATCTGCCTCTTTTTATCCCAATTCTTGATCATGCAATGCTCAATAAGAGGAGAAATTTGTTCACTTCTCTGAAGAATAGGAGGATAGATTGCTTTCCTGAATTAGTGTCCCAATCATAGCTATTAAATCAATTACTGCAGAATGTATTGTAGATAGAATGGAAACAAGTCCTCATTTAATTTCAGAGAAATTAAATTCTTCAGAAAATGTATCAGTAAAGTTCATTGAAATATTTGAGAAATGGTTTTATTTATTTATTTATTTTTATTTATTTTTATTTGATTTATATGCCGCCCTTCTCCAGAGACTCAGGGCGGCTTACAATGTGCTAAGCAATAGCCTTCATCCTTTTGTATATTTATACAAAGTCAGCTTATTGCCCCCACAACTGGGTCCTCAATTTACCTACCTTAGAAAGGATGGAAGGCTGAGTCAACCTTGAGCCTGGCGAGATTCGAACCTGCAGTAATTGCAGGCAGCTGGTCTTAATAACAGGGTGCTTTAGGCCACTGTACTACCAAGGCTCTTTTAGCAGTATACACATTGATATTTGATATTTCCAGGTACTTTAGAAAGACATGAAAAAAGTTGGGAATTAAGAGTTCGATCTTAGTGAATCTCAGTGGAATTTTTTGACAAAATAATTTATTTAATATATTTTTCAACAATTTAATCCATTTCAGGAAATAAGTAAAAAAATACAATTAAAAAATAGTGGTAGCATTACAGTCGATAGTGAGCCCAGTTTCTATCTTTTCTTTATCATTTATGTAATGATGTCATTGTGTCAATTTCTTTGATTTACATTATGTTGTTGTCACACAAATTATTTCAATTGCTGTGATGACACATGCTTTATTATTACAGACCCTGAGGAATAATGGACTTTCCCCAAGTTAGTCCATTAAATCAAGGCTTCCCTATATAAATAATTATGTATTCCCATAGTATAACTATTATTTCTTTTTCTTTTCTTTTTTCCTGGCTTAGTTTTAGGCTGGTGGGGAGGGTTAGTTTATATCTGGCTGTTCTATTAAATGCTATGCTTCTTCAGTAAAAATGTAAAAAAGCTCCCATATTTTCCTGTTTTAAAATAATATAAATTTAAAATAATGGATAAAACCATTACTTCACTAACTTCACTTCATTAACGCTGTTCTACAGAAATTCCAATGCCTATGGATATACTCCAGATGCCATGATGAACCAATCACAGCTCTAGTGGGGTTAACCATTTCTTAGAATTTCCCCTGCTCTTGCTTTTCCTGAGCAAGCTTATTACCGCCTTCTCTGGACAAAGTGGGAATGAGGGTTGACATTGTCTCATTTTTCCTGCAGAAGCCTGGTCACAGCTTTAAACAATGATAACTTGTTATTATCTGCCAGTTGCTTACAGCTACCTAGAATGTAACCCACAGCTTGAGAACTTCTTAAATAAGACAATAAAGTAATCATTTTGCTAGAAATACTTGAAAAGCAGGGCAAGACTATCCAATTCCAAGAAAGCATTCGCACCTGCAAAAGGAATTATCTTAAATTGAGACAAAAAAATTTAGGTTCTTGATCCAGAAGCCTGATGTTTAGCAACTTAATGTAACTACCAGTATATGCCTCTTTAATAGTGAAGATTAATATACGTGAATTCAGTTTAGCTAAATAAGTATTTTAATGCTAAAGTTAAATTATTTTAAAGATCTGCTAATTTGAGATGATACATTGACTTACCAGTAGATCTGTGTGTTCTCTCTGCCTATGTATTTCTTTCTCTTTCTCACCTACATTAGAATTGAAATTTAGC
The DNA here is from genome assembly GCF_029215685.1 of Pituophis catenifer annectens. Taxonomy (NCBI): domain Eukaryota; kingdom Metazoa; phylum Chordata; class Lepidosauria; order Squamata; family Colubridae; genus Pituophis; species Pituophis catenifer. Next base: position 229,944,263 of record NW_027256882.1, on the reverse strand, counting down.
AGTTAGACTTATGCCCATATACATTAGTTTCCTGAGGATAAATATAGCTCCCTGTGATTTCATTTAACAGGGAGAAGACTGTATTATGTGTCACCCTGCTTGGCAGCTGAATTGAATTGAGGATGGAGATCAATCTGGGCATCAGTTACAAAAATAACATAATTGATGCAGTTATGATGAGCCGGAAGCATATTTTTAGTCGACTCATCTCGAGTGAATAATTGGATACTGTTGATCTATTCCAGCTTGGTCCACCTGAATCCGTAATGAAACAGGCTCAGGAAAGTGAAGCTGGTGTCATGTATCAGACATCTATAGCAAAAAGGAGCACTGTCCCAATATGACATGCCAAAGAAAAAGGACAAGATATGTAGACCAGTTTCTGATACAAAATACAAAAATTTGTATCTGTAGAAAAATTACACAAATCAGTACAGTAAAATCTGTGGTCAACCACCTCCCAGCTTTCTCTGAAAATTCCTGTATTAATTGAAATATTCCAAATGTACATTCATTTACTGACCTTTAAGTTTAGATTTATGCTTAGTAATCATTTCATTTAAAATCCTAATCTTGCCAGTATATAACTTAGTTACTTTGTCCTCTGAGTATTTTGTCATGCATGGCTGTTTGTATAATTATTTTGCAGTGAAATTTGTCCAATTCATGTTCTATGTACATGAGATACAAAGATTTTCTATCAAAACTGATGGAATGGGAAGAACAGCAGTGTATGTGATTGGCACGTTTTTATGTGTTGTATGTGTTCTTCCTGTGTTGTATGTTATGTCTATGATTTAATATGTGACAAATACATCAGTATAGTAGGTATCTATAAGATACCAAGAGTCAAAATTGCTCCCGTATGTCCTTTCCTGCAGCGTAAATTCCATTATTTGTTTGTTTCACTTGTTTTTATTTATTTATTTAATGTTTACAACAATCCATCTCACCTTTGTTCCATTCCTACAAGGTAGACCAATCAGGGAACTGACTTCGGAAGAAGACTAGAACCATACTTTGTTGAGACAGGCTGTAGCTGTGATGGCAAACCTATGGCATGCGTAGCCATATCGGTGGGCACATGAGGCCAGCTGATTTTCAAGCCTTCTGGGCCCACCAGAAGTAGGGAAACAGGCTGTTTCCTGCCTCGGGGGGGAGGTGTCCCGTTTTTCTCTCTCCTCAGGCTCCAGAGCTTTTCTAGGAGTCTGGGGAGGGCAAAAATGGCCTTCCCCACCCCCCCAGAGGCCCTCCGGAGGCCAAAACGGCCTGTTTGCCAACTTCCAGTGGGCACATAGAATTATGGGTGTGGGCACGCGATGGCAAAAAGGTTAGCCATCACTGGACTATAGCAATAGCACTTAGTCTTATATACCAATTCATAATGGTTTACAGCACTCTCTTGAGTGACTTACAATGTCAGCATACAGGTAGTCCTCGACTTACAATCCACAATTGAGTCCAAAATTTATGTTGCTAAGTGAGACAGTTGTTAAGTGAATTTTGCCCCATTTTACAACCGTTCTTGCAACACTTGTTAAGTGAATCGCTGCAGTTGTTAAATTAGCCACACTGTTGTTAAGTGAATCTGGCTTCCCAATTGACTTTGCTTGTCAGAAGATCACAAAAGGGGATCATGTGACCCCAGGACATTGCAATCGTCATAAATATGAATCAGTTGCCAAGTGTCTGAATTTTGATCACGTGACCATGGACATGCTGCAATGGTTATAAGTGTGAAAAACGGTCATAAGTCAGTTTTTTCAGTGATGATGTAACTGAACAGTCACTAAAGGAACTGTTGTAAATTGAGGACTACCTGTATTGTCTGTATGGGTCCTCATTTTACCAACCTTGGAAGGCTGAGTCAACCTTGAATTGATGAGAATCAAACTGCTGGCAGCCGGCAGTCAGCAGAATTAGCCTGCAATACTGCATTCTAACCACTGTGTCACCACGGCTCTTTTCTACAGCACTGTAGTAGTAAGTAAGCACTGTAGTACTACAGTACTGTAGTAACAGCACTGTAGTAACAAGGCTATTTTCTACAGCACTTGCGAAAACCCCTGTGATTTCCATTCCCTCGCTCATATCTAATACTGTCGGGGAAGCCAGTATCGGGTTTTTTTTGTTTTGTTTTTTTATGTTTTAGTGCCTCCCTGGCCGTAGTACACATTTCTTCACTGCTCGTCTTTACAGCTTCTGGGTGACATCTCCATTTTCACGTTCTGTATACCTTGCGACCCTAAGCAATTCAAAACAGAAAATAATAAAAACATAGAATATCATAAAACATTTATACTTATAGCCAAGCTCCTAACCAAAAACCCATATATGTTGTGTTCTACTAAGATACCTGAGGAACATGAGATCATTGAAGAGAAAAAAACCACGGAATCAATATAATGAAAATAGTTTCAATTCAGTCAGTCAGACCTTTATTATTACTCTAAGGCCAGTATTCAAATAAAACCAGCCAGATGAGATGATGACAAGAGAACAGAAGAGAAGGGGCTGGTCAAGTGTGATTGGACACCAAAGGAATTTGTCTCTCAGTTTACATGCAAAGTTATATAATCATAAGGAGAAGATAGTAGAAAAGATGAGAAGGATAACAGTAAAGCAGCCATATAATGTGGGTAAATATCCGTAGATATAAGACAGTACTGTGGTAATTAGATGTTCGGCAGAGTGATGGCACGAGGGAAAAAGCTATCTTTGTGTCTAGTTGGTTTGCAATGCCCTATAGCAGTGGTTGGCAAATGTAGCCCTTTTACAACCTGTGGACTTCAACTCCCAGAATTCCTGAGACAGCTTGGCTGTCTCAGGAATTCTGGGAGTTGAAGTCCACAGGTTGTAAAAGGGCCACATTTGCCCACCCCTGCCCTATAGCAACGTACTGAGGGGAGGAGTTGAAACAGTTTATATCTAGGATGTGAGGGGTATGTAGATATTTTCTCAGCCCTTTTTCTTTTTTTCTTTTTTTAATCAAGTTTTATTAAATTTTTCTTTTACATACATATTTTATGAACAGAGTGTTGACCAGGTCTTCTACATCTTATAACATAGTTATATATTGATTTTTATAGTCTATTCCAATCTTCCTTTTTGTTTTTTCCAAATACAATTTACATATTTCAGTTTCAGCTATAATATTCTTTGTCCTTACTTCTTTATCTTACCTTAATCTCTTCTAAATACATAATATATAAACAATATCACCATCCGCTCTTCAATTCCTAGTTTCTTAGCATAACATCAATTAATTATCTTATTTCTCCATTTATAAAATATATTTCTCAGAATCCCCATCATACTTTTTGTCTATAAACAATGTGCTTCATCATATTCAATTCTTACACTGAAACCCTTTAACTTAATTAACCTTCCACATTTTATCTTAATCTCTTCTTAGTACATTATAAGCAATATCGCTATCCACCCTTAATTCCTGATTTCTTACTATAGCATCAATTATTTTATTTCATCATTTACAACATGTTTTTTCAAAATCCCCATCGCACTTTTTATCATTTCAATTTTGTCTCTTGATTTCAGTTATTTTCATAATTGAACCAAATTGCCACTTCATATTTCATCTGCTATTCTGTTTTACAATAAACAATATACATCATCATATTTGCTTCTTCATTCACAATTAATAATGTTAATACAGTTCCCTTTGATCTACTAATATATACTTCATTTCCCTTCCTCCTTTCCACTATTCTTCCCCTTTTATCCATTTTCTCTTGGTCTTTCCAAAATTCCACTTCTTAATAATTTTCTTCTTTCATCCCATTCTCTTAACTTTTTATTTTTTTCTTTTTATATTTATTATATCTTTTCTCCTGAATCCCTTTTCTAACTTTTGGGTCTATTGCTCACATAATTCTCCCCAAACTTTTTCCTAATCTTTTTCCATTTCCTTCTCTTCCCTTTGATTGATTCTTTTGGGGGGGGATATTCTCCCCTATCCACTCTTTTTTTGCCACTGTAAATCCTAGTGTAATCATCTAACTTTTTACATTCAATTCCTTTTCCTTCAGTATTATTTTCTTGTTCTCATTTATATTCTCTTTTTCCTGTTTTGTGTGTTCTAGCAAAATTTCTGACTTTTTGTTGCCCTTTAATGATTCATGCATGTTTTTAAACATCTCAATTAATTCCTCACACATCCAAGACTCCATATTGTCAATTTAAAAAATTGTTAATATTTTAGCTTATATTTAATTAAGATTTTAAAGTCCATTTAGTCTCTTTTTTATTTCCGGATAATATCCAGTTCAAATGTTTGTCTAATCCACTCCAATTTAAAGCTTTGTTATTTTCCACCTCCGTTGGAAGTCAAGACCAAGCAATTTAAAAAAAAAAACCAAATACTCCTTAAAAGTTCTCACAATTTCTTTTAGTAGTCAAGGTCACTGCTATTATTTTCTTCAATTTACAGGCCAGTCTTGTAATGCTTGCTTTCTACCAGCAGATGTCTCCAATCCAAACTGTTCTCAGAACAGCAAAGTATCGAGTTTATAAAAGTATATTAAATCTACATAGAAAATACTTTCCCTCGGATTTCTTTTCTTTTGTTATTTTTAGTTTCTCCAAAATCAGTTTTAAGTCCAGTTATAAAATTTCCTTTCTTGGGCTTTAATCTTTTAAGTTCCTCTTTGTTCTTCCTTCAAGTGTCAAAAACTATCAAAAATATTTCAAATCCTCATAAAAAGTACTTTTCCTCAGTTTCTTTTTCTTACTAATTTTCTTATTAATTTTAATTTCTCCAAATCCAATTTTAAATCCAATTATAAAGTTTTTTTTCTTGAGCTTTAGTACTTTAACTTCCTCTTTGTTCTTCTCTCTCCATTAAAATTCCCAAGTGCCAATTAGCTGCTCTTTCTGCTCCGGGACACTTTAAAGTTTTTTTTTTAAAAAAAATTCTTTTTTACCTGTGAGTTGGCCAGTCACTCACCCGGTATCACCACTCTTTTCCAACATCACTCTTGCACAAAAACCTTGTTCCGTTTGCCCCAGCTTCAGAGCAGTCATTTTTTAATGGCCACCAACCCGCCATTAAAGAGCTGCCTCCGACCTTTCGAGGAACTTGCCTGTTCCTCTTGGTCGTCTGAGGCACCTCTTCTTCTTCCCTGTCCCTACAGATCCGAAGACACCCCAACAACGGTTTGTCCGGCTGGATTTTTGTGAAGCTTATTGGAGCCCGCTATTTTCCAGCCGGTCTCACTGCGATGCTTCCAGTTTCTCTTTTTCTCAGCCCTCTTTCTGACCTGTGCAGTATACAGGTCCTTGATGGAAGGCAGGCTAATTGCAGTTGTTTTTTCTGCAGTCCTAACTATCCATTGAAGTCTGTCCCTGTCCTGTTTGGTTGCTGTACCAAACCAGACAGTTATAGAAGTACAAATTATAGACTCAGTAATTCCTCTTTAAAACTATATCAACAGCTCCTGGGGCAGTCCAAACTTTCTGAGTTGATTCAGGAAGAACATTCTTTGTTGCGCCTTTTTAATGACGGTTCTAATGTTAGGTGTCCATTTCAGATCCTGGGAGATCATAGAACCCAGAAACTTGGAGGTCTCTACTGTTGATACTAAGTTGTCTAATATTGTAAGAGGTGGTTGAATAGGAGGGCTCCTCCTAAAATCCACTTTGATCTCTACAATTTTAAGTGTATTTAGCTCCAGATTGTTCCAGCTGCACCACAGGGTCAGTTGTTCAATCTCCCATCTGTATGCAAATTCATCACTGTCTCAAATGAGATTAATCACTGTTGTATCATCTGCAAACTTCAGTACTTTAACTGAGGGATCCTTCGAGATGCAATCATTGGCATAGAGAGAAAAGAGTAATGGAGAGAGCACATAAACCTGGTAGTGCCTGTTCTAATTATATGGGCATTGGGTGTGATTTTACCTAGCTTCACCTGCTGCTTTCTATCTTTTAGAAAGCTTATATAGATAAAGGTAGAGACATGAGGTTGACAGAAGAAATCAGTATCTATTTTCAAATGCAAGGGCAGTCAGCTGGTTTACATGCAAGTGAAGAAACTTGGAAAGATACAGCCAAATAATAACAGGATGGGATAAGCAACAAATGGAAATCATGCTTTCTACCAGGGAATTTCTTCAGTATGGAATACATTAAAGCCAACTAGAATTCCTTGTAGACAGCCATGAAGAAGACTATGGCTGAAGAATTCTACTGACACCCCACCCTCCCGAGGATATATGTGTTAATATGGGAGAGTAATTTTATAGTACGCCACTATAACAGCAAGAGTTTGTGCATCAAGCCGAGCAAAATGGATGGGCTGGCAAACTTTCAGGATTGAGAGGAGAGATAGGAAGCTGTCACTTACTCACTTGGAAAGACCCCTTGTGTTGCGAAACTGGGAACCATATTTTGCTTTGAAGATCACTGTCCCAAATACACTGCTTAAGGATACATCCAGTATTTTGGGAAGCTTAATCTTTCAGTCTTTGAAAGAATACATCTTTCCTTAAGAGTCTTAAGGAGGAAAGCTTGCCAATGTTTTTTTTTAACCAAGTTGATTTAAAGTGCTCTCTAAGAATCAGAGGGAGCAGACCCATGAAAAAGAAATTAACATTAGCCAAAAGTTAAAAAGGTAATTCAAAGTCTAGCATTCACAGAGACCATGCTTTGTTTGAATGTAGAGCAGCATTCTTAATTCATCACGGGGCTGGGGCTGCAAGGGTAGCTCTAATAAGAGTTAACGGCTTCAAGAACGTTGAGATTTGTCTAACTACAGTACAGATTTTGATACTATAGAAAAGCAGAGAGCTGATCTTGGCTATAAAGATCTGGCAAGCTGCTTAGGATCAAGTGGTAACAGAATAGAATAGCTGAGATGCTATTCTAAATGCTGTTTTGTTAAGTAAGTGATCTGCCGAGAGGCAGGTAATATAAGATCACAGTTCCTTAAAATGCCAGTGAAAATGAAATGACAGTGTGTATAGAATAGCATGAAAATTGGGGAGAAATTCATATTACTTAACTACAGTTATGTGATCATTTGTCCTACTGCATTTGCATTGAGCCAATTGATGGTGAACCATCTCAAGAACCATAATTAACTTAAATTGCAATGTTATATCAATGAACCTGTTTTAACAATAACTAAACTTATTTGTTAATGCCACTGCTAGATGTACATTTATAGAAAAAGAAAACACAAAACTTTTGTGTTTAAGGCAGAACCTCACTCTGTAGCGAACAACTATTCTATATTGAATTCAGCACTTTGATCCAATTCACTTCATGTGCGTTTGATTTTGAATCTTACCAATCCACATCTCTTTCACACTGAAACATAATTTGTACAACAAGACTGCCAGGACAAGTTAACACATTTTAAATTGTCACCCTTGATGCTTCGAATATTCTGGAGATAATGAAAAATTCTAGTAACAATGTAAAAGTTACAAAAACTATACAGACTTTTTTTTTTATTCTCTATAAAATTCTATTTTCAATAGTTTTTTCCAAGTGTGCCCTATCCAAACACTTCTGCTTTTTTATCTTTATATAATTCCTTCTGTCAGTGGAGCATTATCTTTCATTCCTGATGTTTCTCTTCTATCTATAGTTATCTTAACGATTTGGACCGCATAGCAGGCCCTGGATATCTACCCACTCAACAAGATGTTCTTAGAGTTCGAGTTCCAACTACAGGAATCATTGAATACCCATTTGACTTACAAAGTGTTATTTTCAGGTAGATAAAAGGTTTTTTATCTTTATAGTGCTACTTCAGAGGAGTTTATTTTGGGGGAGGGGGTTTTCCTACCAGGAGCATAAAAATATATTTAAGTAATTGTACCAATAGAAAATGCTATTTTGGAAATGTATTCTTTTCTCCCACTCCCTTTCTTCTTTTGGCTTAGAGGTAGCAATTCAAGCAAAACAATTCAACCTCTGAGATGTTCCTTGTTTAAATCAATATATTACACTGATCAAAAATGGAGAATGCAAAACAGAGTATTGTGTTAAGTCATAAACAACATGCTTTTGTTAGTGTTAAGATATGAATTTACTCTATAAATTGCAGACAAATGGTATTTTATATATTTATAGATCGAATCCACCAATTCTTATAAATATCCTAACTACAAATTCTGCTTCATCTTGTGTAAAGAACATAAACTGAAAAAATAATAATAATGTCTTTATAAGAAGTCCCCTTCTTCATTATTCTGTCACTATACATAAAAGATTATTACTATTACAGTTATTCTGGAAAAGATTGGACTCTTGCCTATATTGAACAATTTAAATTTCCTGTTTCAATTTTAATAATTACACTCATTTTTAAAGATGTGTTTAACTTGTATAATAGTAGCGGCTATATCAATTTCTGTTCATCTGTAGATTTGTTGAAATTCATTCGTAGATTTGTTGAAATACAAAGTTTGACAAATGGGGCCTCTTCTATATGAATGTATAATCTAAAGAACGTTTTTGAAGTTTTTTATTTTGATTTTCATTAACTGTAGTCCTGAAGCAAAATAAAAGAGAGTCCTCTTGTTAGTAAACATGTTATTTGGCTTTATTAGTCTATATGTCCCTTAAATTTGGAAATAATTTGGAAGAGCAAAGCACCTCTCAGGGAGTCATATAAGCAAAACAAAAATTTCTACCTTCCTAGAGCCATAAATGCAAAGTCTCTGGGGATAAGGAATGTTATGAAATCCACAGTCCAGGAGGAAAAACATTAAATGGGTTTGAGAAATAGCCCATCTATATTTATTCCAAGTTACAGTTTATAAATGCCTCACGAGGGTAGGCTTGTGGCAGTTTAATATTTAATGATAAAATTCAGGAACACTGGTGATAACCACTCTGATTATCAGTGCCCCTAATTTGTTCCGTTACCATTGATTTAAGCCTTATAAGACTTAATTGGCTTATATTTTCAAGAGAAAGGCTGATACTGATTTGACATCAGTATGACTGGTAGCAGTCTGTCAACAGTATCTATACCTCTATGCAATAAATTTGTTCTGGAATGATGGTGTTCAGGAATATTAAATTGTTGCTGAGTTGGTTTCTACACCATTACATATCTCATTTATCTGGATGTCCCTTCAAAGCAGAATAGTAGACTTATATACAACTCTATAGTACTTTACAGCAGTCTCTGAATGGTTTACAACATCAGCATATTACCCCCAACAATCTGGGTCCTCATTTTACTAACCTTGGAAGGATGGGAGGCTGAGTCAACTTGAGCTGGTCAGGATTGAACTCCTGACAATAGGCAGAGTTAGCCTGCAATACTGCATTCTAATCACTGCACCACCAGAATGTATGCCTGCTGTCAATGTAAATATTTGCAGAATGCTGAAGTGTAGATGTGTTAATTCTATTGTCATGATCCTTGAGACCTAGCATATAAATAGTATAATAATGAAAACATCCCTAACATTTTAGAATTTGTACATTGTTTTGATTTCTATGAATTTTGCTCCTATTCCAGAATGGTGGATGTGGGGGGTCAGCGATCGGAACGAAGAAAATGGATACACTGTTTTGAAAATGTCACCTCCATTATGTTTCTAGTAGCTCTTAGCGAATATGATCAAGTACTTGTGGAGTCAGACAATGAGGTAGGCTATTATCAAATACCCTTGAGAAGTATGTTTCTAATTAAGGCAATAATTGCTTTCCCAAAAATCATATAATTTTGTGATAGTATTCTATGACCGACCAGGAATTATTTTTTCTGTGATTTCATCCTGGTTTTGAAATACTGTGCTCAGAGACATTGGTCCCCATGGTTCCGCTTCAATCTTTTTGGATATTAACTAATATTTCTTATTCTCTAAAACTGGAAATTCTGCTTCTCCAAAATTACATTTTTATTTGTAACTCATAAGGCTTATTTATAACTCCTCTAGTCAGTGTAGAGAATAGATATAAATTAATGTTAATTGATGTTTTTATCTCTGAGGTAACTAATCAATTATAAACAAAATTATGTTGACATTATTTCAACTAGTTACGCTCTAAGCCTAATAACCCCAAATTAATTGATATCTATTATATGATCTATACTTAGGATCCCTTCATAAAGGCCTGTTCTTAAGTCTAGTGGGACTCTGAGCTCCATTTCTATGTTCCTCATAAGTACTGTATTCTCATTTGGTCTTTATCTCTCTCTCTCTCTTCTCCTGCCTTGAGTGGCAAAATAAAGGATGAGGGAGGTTTCTCTTTAGTTCTCTGATCCCACAAACTGATAGCAGAACTGATAGCAGGAGACCTTATTCCTCTCCTCTCACTTTTCCAGCAATCCCAGAGAAGAGCAGGGGTGGGGCAGCATTGGGCAATGGCTCTGCAAATAGTAACTGGCAGTGAAAGAGGTGCTCCCCACCCCACCCCACCCCACCCTACCCTCTTGTCCCCCTCCCACTTCGTATGTGCAGTGTGAGTACTTTTCTAAATTAGCATAGTACTTTTCTGCAAGCTCCTGCAGGGAATAATGGCACTTTAATGCTTCTGTATGGAAGAACCTACAGTCCACGGACTATTTTTCCATGTGATCTGCCCTTTGCTTTGGCAAGTGCTAATTGAAAAGGTGAAAGGTCTCATATTATATTCTTCATTCTCTTCACTTGGTGAAATATGCCTCTACTGATCCTTCAAGCCTGAATAATTATATAGACTTTATTATTAATACCATTAAAAGTAAATGGTAATATGCATAAAATTCCAAGTTGGAAGTTTGTTAACTTTCCTTCCTAGGCAGATGAAAGATGGCTTACATGTTCAAATTCAGTAATTTGGAAGAAGACTAGCTTCTATTTACGAAAATGTTTTTCAGAACCTGGGAATGAAAGCATTTGGACACCTAATTCAGGTATAACATTAAGGCAGTGAAAATTCTGGATTTAGTTTGGAAGAGATGCTTCTAAATAGGCTATAATCTGAATATACACCTATCATTAAAGCAGAATTTTGTTCTCCAGGATTGCATAGTTTCTGCAAGGAGGCTATCACTACAACTGCAAAATCCTACAAATAATAGCAATTGCTTTAAGTTCTTGGTTTGATACTCTTGCCTATTTCAAAGCACTTCTCAGATCTGGAGCACTTCAGAGCCCTAGTATTTACATTTCTCGTCAGTTTCTTTTCTTTCTCCACTCTGAAATGTTTCTATTGACACAACTTCTCCCAAAATGTCATTTAAAATGCAAGTATATTAGAATGAGATATTTATAGAAGTAGAATTGAGGCACCAGGGTAGAAACCAGGAGTTTGTGAATTCTAGTGCTGCCTTAGGCATGAAAGCTGGGTGGGTGACTTTGGGCCATTCTCTTTTAGATTAGAGTGACAAGCTGGTCATTAATTCCTGTCACAATTAATGGACCAACACTCAGTTGATCTGAAAAAAAGCAGACCCTGCATTTGCAGGAAAAAAGAGAGGAAGTTTAAAAAAAAATAGTAAAATACAACTCTGGAAGGCTAAAAAGTGCAACCGTACTATTTAGTAAAGGAATTTCATATTGCATATTATGAATTAAAACATTAATCTATGGGCAGTCCTCTTTTCTTTAAATAGAACAATGGTTTTATGCTTGATTTTATGCTTGAGTGGAACACAATCCATTGGGAGCATTTTATTTTTATAATGTCAGAGGTCATTTTTGTGTTAAAAACTTTAACAGAATATCTCAACCTATTCTGAAAGAGAACTCCACATCTCACTTATCCTTTAGCACAGGGGTGGGCAAATGTTAGAACCTTTTAGAACCTGTGGACTTCAACTCCCAGAATTTGCCCACCCCTGCCTTAGCGTCATTAAAATGAACCTGTGATATAACGTAATCCTGCTTTGCATTTTTATGTATCAGTCCTTTTATTGATACGTGATTAAACAAAGTTCTGCTGTATTGCTTTGATTGTTCTTTTGGTTACGTTTTAAGAAGATGAACAACTAGCAAGTTTTCCTTATTGCTTTCTGATTTCTGTAGCATTTTTAATGACACAGGAAGCATATTTGATTGACATTACTTGGAACTGCTATTTTAGATGGATTGGGTCTTCATAGAAAGATTTTAAGATTCTTTTATATTGGGAATGGTGAATCTGCCTCTTTAGATTTGGGAGAACATAGACTTTGGAGAAAGGATGTAAGAGCTATACTGGCTGGCAGTTCAACTTATAATCAGCCACATACTCTTCTTCCCACTCTACCTTTTCTTACCTGCCACGATCAAATAGAAATCTTCTATTACCTGGAAACTGTTCAGTGTTCAGTGATGGGGAACATACTTTGCCTGCATAATGTCCTAATTAAATAGGCTATTAAGATAATGGTAGCAATAAAAATATGTACTTCCAATAGAAGAGAATGTATCTAGCTCCTGGTTGAATTGTGGAGTTCTCATTGCTTTCCGAGCATGGTTATTGCTTGCAGGCTTTTCATTATCCAACTAGCTAACATCATCAGTCCAAGTGAATATAGGATTTGCGGCCCATATTTTTTGTATATAATAGCTTGCCCTGTTAGTTTTGACATTGAAAAATATGTGCCTCATTGCTTGGGAATAACTGCATCTCAAATTAGGTAATGCCAATTTTCTGTATCTGTGTCTCTGCATTATATTTAGTAAGGATTATAGAATAATTTATGGCCGATAATCTGCAAACCTCAAACTTTTTAATAAAGTACATCAGGAAATGTGTGACTCTTTGAGGACTTTCTTATCTACTTTTCTTTCTAGCTCAGAAATTTGTCATATTGTAGTCATTAAATATAATATACAAATCCCTATTTTCATTAAGGGAATATATACTCCAAGTTTTTTACTTTATGTAAGTGTAAATGTTTTAAAGAAATATTTACTCTCCATATGGGACTGGGATGCATACCTGTGGATTTTGGAAGCTATTTTCTTTATAGCGTTATCCAAAATAGAAAAATATATTTAAAAAGCAATTACAGTATTTTGCATTGGATTACTTTAAATTAACCATATCAAGAAATATTCTGATCTGCAAAAGAAAGATGAGTCAGATTTCATGCATATTATGCTTAATTGTAATGTGCAGATTAGCATGGAAAAATATTGGCAAATATAAGACATGGACTGTTGTATAAATTATTACTTAAAACAAATATTTGGGAAATGTTTCCATTTTTAATTTTCCACTTAAAGCAGCAAACAAAGCAAAGCTGAAAAAAAATCATAGGAAATATTGATATATCAATTCATTACACATTTCTATCTGTATATCTCTTCTCTAAACCAATTTTATTTTACATGAATTTTTAATATTCCACAGATGCAGTTATACCATAAGTTCTTCTGCTCATCATTACATTGCAAGTCAGCTTGGATATATTTAATTTATGTACTATGTGAACACTAGAGGGTTCTATAAGCCTTTAGGTAAAATGGCTAATTGTAAATTATTTACGTGTTCTTCCATTTCTTTTCTTTTTACCTATTTTAATCTCTTCCTTTGTAATTTAACTCAGAATTATCTATCAAATGCTGCCATTAAGGCAGAACCTTGACTTGGTTCTGAAGGCAAATGTAGATGCATGGTATGACAAAGACCTAATATAAAAGATTATGCCTTTTATCATCTCTGGTGAAAGTCTCATGCTAGAACAGCGGTCTCCAAGCATGACAACTTTAAGCCTGGAGGACTTCAAGTCCCAGAATTCCCCAGCCAGTTTTGCTGGCTGGAGAATTCTGGGAGTTGAAGTCTGTCAGGCTTAAAGTTGCCAAGCTTGGAGACTGCGGTTCTAGCATGAGATTTTCACCAGAGATGATTAAGTCTCCATGTAGTTCACTGAGTGATTTTGAGACAGTCATATTCAGTTCTTTTCACCCCAGAACATGTAGAGGATCCTAGAGAAAGCAATTAATTCGTATCCTTGGCACTCTTAGGCTGAGTAACATTACAGAATCTACATCAGTCATGGTGGTAAGAGATCATGATCAGGCCAGTTCAATGCCCATGGTCTTCCTTAACCTTTTGGTGGCTTTTGCTTCCATTGGCTATGTTACCCTTTTGGTTTGCCTTCAAGGGATTGAAGAGAGAGTGCTGTTTTGCAGTGCTTTTTCTCCATCTTGAAGAACTTGTGGAGATTTCTTTTTATGGAATAACTCAAGGAACTCTCCTCTCTTTGCTCGTCTGTAATATCTAAATGAAACTTCTGAGAGATGGTTAGTATCATAATATGTGCGTGATACACAGTTATACATCTTGTCCCTAGACAAGATAAAAGATAAACAGATGATAATGGTACAAGTGTTGATCCAGTGCCTAGAGGAAATAAAGATTTGGATGGGTAGGAAGAATCTTCAACTGAATTTTTCCAAGACCAAATGACTTTGGGTTTATTCCAGGGAAATTCAGTCTTTGATTCTAAATGAATTTATATTTCTTGACTCAGAGATGATCTGCAATTTAGGAGGAATTCTACTAAATTCAAGTTCCTGTTCAAGGAATAGCTGGCAATTATGGATAGGAGGGCTTTTACACAGCTACATCTTTTGCACCAATTGTAACCTTTCTGGATCAGAATGCGCGCAGTCATTCATGCCATAGTCACACCCGTTTTGATTCCTGTAGTAGCAATAGCACTTAGACTTATATACCGCTTCATAGTGCTTTTACAGGCCTTTCTAAGCGGTTTACAGAGTCAGCATATTGCCCCCAACAATCTGGGTCCTCATTTTACCCACCTTGGAAAGATGGAAGGTTGAGTCAACCTTGAGCCGGTGAGATTTGAACTGCTGAACTGCAGCTAGCAGTCAGTTAAAGTAGCCTGCAGTACTGCACTCTAACCACTGTGCCACCTTGGCTCTTTATATGTAATGTCCTTTACATGTAATGTCCTTTACATAGGATTTCCCTTAACAAAAATCTGGAAGCCATAATGGTTGCAGAACCTGGAAGCCTGGATATTGAGTGGAGTATCTCAATATCCTCAGGTGTCCTTGATACGTCAGGAGCTTCATTGGCTACCGGTTGGTCTTTGGGTGCATGTCAAGGTGTATGTTGGCATTTTAAGACTCTGTATGAATGTGGACCCAGTTATCTGAGAAATTGGCTTCTCCTGTATTAATCTGTCCATTCAGATAGATCAAATAGAGTCATCTTTTTCCAGATTCTACCCTCTGATTGGCTTCAGAGGTAGGCATTCTCAGTGGCTGCCCCCAACTGATTGGAACTCCCAGTGGGAATCCAATTGGCCTCATCTTTCATAACTTTAAGGTAAACGTCAAAGACTTCCCTGTTCCATTTGCATGGAAAGAAAGTATCCAAAGACTGGAAGCTGGGGTTGACTCTAAACAGGATTGATATCTGGCATGTGGTGTTTGCATTTGTCAGTGTTTATTTATTATTTTTATGCTTGTATGTAATTGAGGTTTCCAGGAGTAATTTATTTGTTTAGATTCTTAGCTACCTAAAATCTGTGAAAATGGGAAGTATAGACTTTGGGGTAACTTTCACTAGGATCAATAACTATGGCAGAAAGGATTTTTTTTTCTTTATTCTTATTTTTCTCCCCCCCCCTTTCTATTCTTTGTGTATTTCCTATTTTTTCCCTTTGCAACTTTTACTTGTTCTATTTTCCTATCTCTTTGTAGTTTGCATTCATTTTTACTATAGTAATTATAATCTTTAATAAGATTACTTGAAAAAAAAGCCTCCTCCATGTGTGCAGCAACACACCATTCTATTCCATCCTATCCATTTTCCATATTATTTTTTTGTTCAGTTTGTAGCAAAAATATTTACAATAGATGCCACATTTCCTGAATGTACAGTAATATTGATCTGCCCTGATTGATTATATGCCATCAAGTCATTTTCAACTCCTGTTGACCACATGGATAGATTTTCTCCATGAAAATCTATCCCTAATTTGTTATTTCGAGGCTCCCAATAGTGTAGTCATTGCCACTGAAACTGAATCCATCCATCTTGCCGTTGGCCATTCTCTTCCTCTCTTCCATTTTTCCTAGCATTACGACGTTTTCCAGAGAGCTGGCCTTAGCATAAACTGTCCAAAATAGGATAATTTGAGCCTGGCCATTTGTGCCTTGAAGGGTTAATTTGTTTGATGATCCTTCAGTTTGTTTTGTTGCTTGCCCAGGAGTCTTCTCCAGCACAAAAGTTTAAAAACGTCAACATTCTTCCTATCCTGCTTCTTAAAGTTCATATTTTGGTTCCATAGAGTGTCACAGAGTATACCATGGTTTGTATGATTCTGATCTTGGTAGATATAGATACATCATGGTATTTGAATACAGTTTTCAAGACTTTCATGGCTGGTCTAGCTGGTCTGCAGCATATTTCTTGACCACTTGTTCCTTTACCAGTGATAGTAGATCCTAAAATGAAGAAACTAGCCACCATTTTGATGTCTTCATTGTCTATTCTAAAGCTGTTTGTTCTACCTATTGTCATTAGTGTAGTCTCCTTTATGTTTAATTTTAGTTCCTTCTTTTCTCACTCTGCTTTTTGACTTTTCGTACTAGAGCTTGCATTTTCAGGGTAGACTTATCAGCAATGTGCCTTGAATAGTGTTCCAAATAAAAAAGAATTGGAATATTTTGTGACTAAGTCAATGAGGCATTATCTGCCATATGGTAGACATCATCAGACATTTTGACAGGCTCCCAAACATAAAGATATGCACTTAGCTCCCAATATAAAGACAAATGTTCCAGAGAAATCCACAAAACATTTCAACATTCAAACAAGACACCCATAATTCTTCCTAATATTTTTAGAGGAGCAAAAATAAAATATAACAGTTTGCGTATTGTGATCTTCTTTAAGAAGAAAAGAAAATCTTTGGAAACAGAATTATTACACAGTAGATGTACTTATTTTTTTGTGAACAATGCCAATAAATAGGATTTGAAAATTATTTTAATGTCTAAGATCCTATTTAAACCTTATTTCACTATTTTTTTTTTTAAATCAAGTAGTCTGCCATGCATTATGATAATTGATAAAGGGCTCGGGTTATAATCAAAATGTTTATTGAGAATCATAAATTGGTAAAATAAAGTTATAACTTTGAAGCCTCAAAATACATGTATTTAATTATTGCTGCTATTTTAATGTGCAGAATAAGAGTCAACGATGATTTGATGGCACATAATTAAGCAATCGAACATACCACAATAAAGACAAAGAATGAGCATCTAATCCTGCCTACATTTGGTCATCAGTTTATTGATTAGTCAACTGTACAAAAAGTCAGTTCACTTTGAACAATTCTTGGCCTTACTTAAGCTTTATTTATTTAGAATCAGAGATCTATTCACTAGCTGTCTGAGGGCTGAAACAACATTTGCCTTTCTAACACCAATCTTGCTATAAAAGCTTTTCCAGTGATCATAATAATAAATAGCTAATTTACTATGACCTTTCCATTAACTGCATTACACATGTGCACTACTTAATCCTAAATGCCATATTGTATCAAAATTGTTGGTTAATGAATCCCAAAATGCTTCTATAGCAGAGTTTTCTACTAATTATCAAAAAAACTGCAAGTGTTAGGATCATAAGGATTAAACTTGGCCTTGCCATTAAAGTAGTAGTAAAGTTTTGATTCAACCGGGGTGAAATGCTCCCGGTTCGGACTGGATCGCCCGATCTGGTAGCGATGGCGGCGGGTGGTTCGGAGAACCGGTAGCAAAAATCCCTGCCCCCCCCCCACCATGCCCAGCTGAGCTGCACAATCATCAGAGGCTTTTTTTTTTTTTACTTTTAAAAGCATTTTTTCTACAACCTCTTCCGACGAAAAAATGCTTTTAAAAGTTAAAAAAAAATCTCTGATGATCACGCGGCTCAGCTGGGATCGTCAGACACTTTTCAAAGCATTTTTTTCTGCAACCTCTTGGCCGAAGAGGTGGTTAAAAAAAATGCTTTGAAAAGTCTCTGACGATCCCAGCTGAGTTGCTTGATCGGCAGAGGCTTTTCAAAGCATTAGAAAAAATGCTTTGAAAAGTTAAAAAAAAAAAAGTTGACCACGCCCACCCAGTCACATTACACCCCCCCCACCAAGCCACGCCCACAGAACCAGTAGTAACAAATTTTATATTTCACCCCTGGATTCAGCTCTAGAAAAATCCTCCATACACGAACTGCTACAGTGTTCCAGACGTTTTGGGTACTTGGTGTATGCCTTAGAACAGCGGGCCCCAACCTTTGGGGCACCAGGAACTGGTTCTGTGGAAAGAGGTTTTTCTGCGGACCAGAACGGCCATGGTTTTGCATGCTGCCTGCATCCCACGGATGGGGCTTCGCTTGTTTGTGTGGCCCACTTTCTATCATGCTGTGGCCCAGTGCCAGTCCATGGACAGGGTTGGAAACCCCTGCCTTAGAATATACTTAAACATATTTTGCTTAATCTGCCTAATGGAATTTCAGTATTCCTGTTAACAATTAAATAAATTGTTACCTATATGAAACTGGTACTGAGGATACCTCAAGTCAACTAAGGCAAACTAATGAGTATAGAAACTGTCTCAAAAAATATACCATTAGGATAGGTTAAACTACCTTTTGAAAACTGGTTATCTCTGCAATTGTCACACCTCCTTAGAATTAGTGTTCATATTTTTTAACATAATGGTAGTACATAAGATTGCTATACTTATGTGGTTCAGCATAAAATAAAGTTTTACATTGTCTAACTATAACTCTAAGGAGAACAAACAGTAGTCTGTGTTTGATTTTAGCTTAGAATGAAAAACATAGGAGTCATAATTTGCTGATCGGCAAAGATTAAATATCTTAATTTGGGGAATTCCACTGTATAATAAAGTATTCTAAACCAGGTATTGATATTTGCAGATAAGCTGTCCATTATTCATAAGTCCCATACCTATGGTTTTATTTTGTAAAGATGAAAACTTAGTAATGTATAGAGAAGACACAGAGTATTTAAAAATGTGAATTTGGAGTAGTTTGAAATCCAGGAATTTTGGATAACTCTTTTTAGGAGGTATGTGTGCAAGTATCTAGACCAGCAAAGCATATGTTCACAAAAGCTGCTGTGTCTGAAAAAATGAACAGGGCATAGCATCAAAGCAACTTCTATCCAAAATTTATGAAAGCAGAGAACTAAAGAGCAGTCTTGTATACAAAGAATTGTCCTTCTGTTCTTGGTATTACTAATTAAATGGGTAATCCTGATCAAGAGAAAAAACAGATAGTCTAATGACTAATAGATGATAGAGACGTTTAAGTGCGTTATGAAATTACTGTAATGAACTACTGCCAACGCATATTAAAAAGCCTATCTAGAAGCAAAGACTAAGGAACAGATTAATCCGCAAAATATATTTATGTGTATATGTGTGCACATCTTTATTCTTTTAAAAACCATTTACTAATTTTGATTCTCCCATTTATGCTATTAGAGCCTTTCTGTGTAAAAACAATACAATTGAAATGGTTTGGTATCTTTGAAGAATGCAAATTTACCAATCAGATTTATAGCCAAATCATATAATAAAACCTACAGCTGTCTAACTGCAATAATTCCTTACTGCAATGATACAGTGTTTATAAAAATAGGATATTTCTTTGTTTACAAACTAATAGAAGCAAAGTGGGTGCCATAGGCTTCAGTCAAAAATAGAAGAGAACATCCTTCATGGGGCACTTAGTATTTATTGGGGTGATCTCTTCTTTTCTTATTCCATCACTTACCTTCAAACAAATCCTTAAAATCTCATAATTTCAGGTCTGTGTCAATCTTGTTTTGTTTTTTTATTTATACATCCCTTAATATAGTTTAAACACAATCTATCTATAGAGGTAGACTGTAGAGGAAGGAATGGCAAACATTGGAGGTAAAGTTAAAAGAGGGATCAGCCTAGAATCTACATAGCCATAAGTAAACTAAATCAAATCCCCTTGAATTCTGTTGACCCTTATCTAACTCCTACCAGGTGCTAACCATTAGTTGAGAATAGTCTTCTGTCTAGGCATGAGTAGCAATAAATCCATTTAATTGAAGCTTCATGTGTGGATCATATCTTTCACACCCAGCATAGATAGTCTTAAAATTAACTTTTGGGCCAGTTGTTAAAAAATATCCTTCAATATGTCTAATGTTATGCTTCATTCCACATTAGTACTGTAAATCACATTAAGTGTTCCTCTCCTTTAATTGTAATCTTTAGTTCCTTCTGGTTCCTTCAAGTGTCCCCCTTCAAAGTTTCATCCTGTCATGTTTTTTTAAAGAGAATTCAAAACAAAAGCATTCTCTTGTAGGAAGGATTCTTATAACTAATTCTAAAATTTTATTTAAAAATTAGTTTGCTAAGGTTTGAAGGAAACCTTCCCAGTGCTGTAAAACTTGTCAATCCAAAGGTTTCTAATAGCTGAAAAGCGGTTAAAAAACAATTTCCAAAAGTAATTTAAAAAGGAAGTATATTTGTCCAGTGTCCTTTCAAAGATCCTGACTGTGGTTTGAGTAAGGTGACTATTCCCTGGTCTCCCAGTGCTCTAAACCCATCAGATTTATCTTGCGGCCTCTTTGTGAGGAACAACTATATGGAGCATCTGTGGTGATCCCAGGTCCTTTCCTTGTTTGAAGAGGACATATGAAGTGCGGGTCTTCTTAACGAGTCTTCATTTTGCTGGGGTCATCAATTTTTGGCAGAGCTATATTCAGTTCACCATTTCTTCCCGGAAATTTCATCTTGGGGGAAAAATATTCTATAGTAAATTTATTTCAAAATCACTTCAGCCTATAATTAATGCTAAACAAGAAACCGAAAGTGGAAACCATGTGCTAGAGGGGAATATGAGAAAGAATGCAAATCTCCAGTTATTTTCTAATTGATTAGATGAATTGAGCCTTGGAATTTAAACAGAACTCCAAATTCATCCATTCATATATTTGTGTCTATACATATGCCAATATCTATTAATTATATGATTTGTGCATCTATCCAAGAAAAAGAAAACATATGAACAGATTGTGCCTTTGAAATAATCACTATAGGTATGTTAATGTTTCTTGACTATTTTTTGCTCTTCCAGAATCGAATGGAGGAAAGCAAAGCACTATTTAGGACAATTATCACATATCCCTGGTTCCAGAATTCTTCAGTCATTCTATTCTTAAATAAGAAAGACCTTTTAGAGGAGAAAATAATGTATTCACATCTAGTTGACTATTTCCCGGAGTATGATGGTAAGTTTGTGTTTTTTTTTCATAAAACATTGTGTGCAAATACTGTAACAGCACTTACAAGACAACATTATACAGTTGATAGGTGAGAACAAGCTTGCCTTCCGTACTTCTGTAATATTGTGGCCACCATTCCCAAACTTCTAATTAAATGATGCATTCTTAACTACATGTTCAGATTATCAGTTGTTATTTGTTAACCAGAAAAACAGGCCTTGAACATACCATGGTTTGTGTCTTCAGTTCATCTGAATAAGATTTGAGGTGGAGGAAATTCTATCCATATGACTGGAAGATGTTTTGCTTATTAAAGTATCTGGTTGTGCATGTGTACATAATTAGAGTGATGGAGTTTACCATATATGTCATTCTTCCTAATCTCATGGGATGAACAGAATAGGATAAGTCAAATTCACATGCAATGCAGGGAGACTTGCATATCTTACTAAAAGGATGATGTGGTTTGTTAAATTGATAATTATACTTTCTATGCCTTGTCCCTCTACTTATTGAGAAGTAGAGAGAGAGAGAGAATGCACCTGTTGAAAAATGTTCCAATAATGGAAGCAAAGAGAAGGGTTTTTTCCCCCCTGCACTTTTCTCTCTACCCTTGAAAGTTGACATGTTTCTTTCCCAATGGCTATATTGCCTGGTGTACTCTTCCATCTCCCAGTGATAGTCACTCTAATCTTGTTTTAAAATGAGGCCCTATCTTTTTTCTCAATCATTTCTCCCTCTATACTTTTTTTATTTGTTTAAAGCAGAGGTGACAAACTTGATTTCATTGAGAGCCGCATCAATATTGTGTTTGACCTGGGGTGTAGCGTGGCCAGGGTGGGAGTGGCCAGCTCAATGTCACATGTGTCCGGGGGGGGTGCTGTGGTGGCCCAAGCACTCTGCCAGCGAAAACGGGCTCCCGAACTCCATTTTCAGCTGCGACAGCCTCCTGCAACTCTCTGCCAGCGAAAATGGTTTTTGCTGGCAGAGGCACCATGGGCCAGTCCTTCACTGTTTCTAGGGCAGCCCCGCAGGCCAGATCTAAGCACCCTGCAGGTCAGATACGGCCCCTGGGCCTTGAGTTTGATACCCTGGTTTAAAGTATAGTAGTACAGTAGCTCCCATTCTAATGTACTATGAAATTCTTGCCTTTGGCTTGTTTTTAACCATCTTTAGTTTAAAATTAAATGTCAATTCTCCAAGTTACCATGATTGTTGATTAAGATGTTGGGATGTATCCACAACTTCTCTTCCATCCTTCAATATTCAGTCCTCATTTCTTGCTTAGATATCACCACAGTGTAATAATAGCCATTTACAGGTAAGTCTTTGACTCATGAACACATTGAGCCCAAAAATTCTGTTGATAAGTTATAAAGTGAGATTTGCCTCATTTTATAACCATTCTTGCCACAATTGTTGAGTGAATCATTGCAGCCATTAAGTGAACCTGGCTTTCCCATTGACATTGCTTGTCAGAATGTTGCAAAAGGTGATCACATGATCATCACCCCCCAGGGTCAATGCAACTGTCTTAAATACATGCCGATTGCCAAGCATTCAAATTTTGATCACATGACCATGGGGACGCTACAATGTCATAAGTTGAAAAATGGACATAAGTCACTTTTTTAAGTACCATCGTAACTTCGAATGGTCCCGAAACCAATAGTTGTAAATCAAAGGCTACCTGTATTTTTCTAAAGATAAAATTCAATCTACTTCTTTTCTGGTGTAACAGGACCTCAGCGAGATGCACAGGCAGCAAGAGAATTTATCTTGAAGATGTTTGTTGACCTGAATCCAGAGAGTGAAAAAATTATCTACTCCCATTTCACGTGTGCCACAGACACAGAGAATATCCGCTTCGTCTTTGCTGCTGTCAAGGACACTATCTTACAGTTAAACCTGAAGGAGTACAACTTGGTCTAACTGTGCCTCTTAGATCTCTATCCACCCACTTCGGGCAATTGAAGATATTGAAGAGGGACTGTATTATCTGTGAAAATGATCTGCGTAATACTAATTTATTGCTGGCCTGGACTCTGTTAATATTTGCAGAGTTTGTAGTTAAATATTACAATTTTATTTAAACTTTACAGAGGAAAAGAAACAAAAGATGCTGAACTACATTCACAGCTCATTTCCTCTTTTTTTAAGTCAAAATTTTGTGACTTAATGTGTTCTAAACTCTCAGTTGTGCACTCACAAAACGATAGGGGTTTGGGTTGATTTTTTGTTGTTGTTGTGATTGAAGCAAAATCAAGTTGGGCTCTCCCTCCTCTTGTCTCTGCCTGTGTCTGTCTTGATTTATTTTTTTCAGGTACAATACCTATCCCCACAAATTTAATTTTCAGGTGTCCTTCTTAGATTGGTGGGGAGGGGGGGGGGGAACCTGTCACTAGAATTTAAGCCATCAGAAACTAGTTTTGTGAAGGATCAGATCTATTGATGTTCTGATTTTATTTAATTTTTGGCAGATGTAAAGTATACCTACCTTTCAGTATCAACTTTGCACTGAAGGAATGTTGTTCATTGGGAATATTAATAGCAGTGTTATAGATTTTTATCCATAACAGTACCATAAAAAAATCAACAAACTACATAGAACACAGCAACAAATTACTGAGAAAGGGCATTTTTGAAGCAGATTAGCTTTGATCTGAACTTGCTATTTACTCTCTTCCAAAACCAATTTTTTTTTGGGGGGGGAACCCTCCTCCTTCCCCCTTTTTTTGCTTCTTAATCAAGATGCCAAATATATACCATGGAGATATTATACCCTAAAACCTCTGTTTTGATTAGTTTTTAAATTAAGCAGACTATCTAGATTTCTCACCCAATTTCAGATTTTTTTAAAATTATGCAGAAATTTATTGGCCAGATTTGGCTCTTTTCTTCTTATAAACATAGTGATTACAAAATATAAGATGGTGATTTAAGATACCAAATTAACTGATTGGGAATCTCTTCCAGACAACTGCCAAATATTAAAGCAATGAGATTTTAGCTTTTTTGTTTCCTCTTTGTACTGAAAAGCATTCCATTTCTCAATGCCAAGCTTCCCCCCATAACATTATGAGTAAAAAAAAATGGTGCTACATACATATGCATATGGCCTAATTGACAAACAGTTTTAATACTGTATCTAAAGTGCTATAAGATTGGACACTGTTCTTATTTTCCTTCTTTATTAAGGCACTTTTAATGGAAAAAAACAAAATAGCTAAAAGAGAGAGAGAGAGAGTACATATAAAGTTATATTTGTGTGTGAAATGACAAAATGGAAGGTTAAACCTATATATAATTGTTTGAGAACAAGTCCAGTGGATTCAGAAGAATGGTTTTTGAGTAAATATATCAGTTTTAATAATAGAAGGGGGGGAACCCACTATGCCTGTTTTGGTGGATTTTCTCACTCTGCCTCTCTCCTCTTCTCTCTCTTTATTTTGGACTGAAATAAGATTTTTAAAGTTTTGTGTAAAACAACTCTGTAAATAAAAATTGTCAGTTTGGAAAATTGTACACGAGGTAGAAAAGTCAGATACGAAATTCAACTAATTTTTCTAAAAGGTAATTTTTGCAGTTCTAGGTTTAAAATAAATTATCTGCATTATACTTTGGGGCAACAGAGGAGACAATGAATGCGATAAATTACGACTAAACCTCAAGTGTAGGAGCAATTTGCCAAGCTTTAGTATTACTGGCACAAGGGCCAGATTCCCAGTATAACATTCTTAAAATAAGGCTTCATGGATAATCTACACCATATTACTAATAAGATTTCATTGATCCTTAATTCGTTCTATTGGAATTGATGAAAACTTGGATTGCTTTTGTTCCCTAATCATGAAATCTTGTAATTTTAAAATAGTAGGCCTAGTGCAATTATGAATGCTATAATCATTGTGAGATATGTATACGTATATGTATACGTATCTCACAGCATCCATACTGGCTTTGTAATCATTTTGGGCAGATTAAATGTGCTGTATTGATATGTATCTATGTAATTGTAATGTATGTCTTACAGATAATTCACAATTTAAATAATGTTATTTTATTTACTTTTTTAACAGAGAAGAATGTACATTTTGTCAGTTTATTTCTGACTAGGATTTTTTTTTTATTTTTTAATCTACAAACAGTTATTATAGTTCAGAGTGGTACTAGCGTCATGCAGTATAAAAAAATCATTTGCACTGCCCTGAGTTAAAATTGGAATGGACACTCACGTGCACATGCATACACACAGAGGAATTTAAGCTCTTTCTTGTCGGACTACATTGTTCTTTGGCAAATGGAAAGGTTAGTTTGCATCTCCAATCTTTTCATGGTAAAAATGGGGGGGAGGGTATTTTTGTTTTTACCACAGTGAAGAGTCTCTGTGGCCACTTAATATTGAAGGCATAGCTATCAAGAGCCATTGAGCTGGCAACTCTGCAATTAGTTAAGCGATGGGAGCATATGTTGAAGCTATTCACAAGAAGGGATCATAGGAATAAGGTGCAAGAACATGATCATGAAAAATCGCTTTAAATATAGGGCGCGCATTTCAACATGTATTCCATTTGAGAGTTTTTGGTGGGTTTTTTTGTATTTCCAACACCTAATGGAAATTTTAAACATAGAATTGCTTCATGCTACCAGGGGTTCATAGGAATTCATTTTTGCAACAGCTATCATCTGTTACTCCACAAAAAACCAACGGCTCAGCTGTGTCACTTCCTCACTTAAGTCATATTTCAAATTTTAGTTCAAACTAACATTTGAAAAAAATGCATTTTTTTTAAATGTGACAATATTGCAGTTGATATCTTTATAAATATTTTATGTTGGAATGTCAAAATTAATTGTAAAATTGGCATTGTAGGGAGAAAATGACACATAAATCTTTTCTTACAGGATTAGGGATTTTTTAATGGCATTACCAATTTTACAGGATCCTTATAATAGCTAGGAAGACTGTCATCATAGGAGCTGAATCTCGGTGTAGCATTTGAAATGGCAAACCCCTCATTCAGTTTACAAAGTTTTCCTGTCAGTTCTGAATGGAGACCAGGAAGAAGTGATGGCATACCAAAATGGCCAGAAAGTAGCTAGTAACCTTGGTTCATCTTTTTCATCACAATTGACCTTGTGAAAGCGACTTCGTATCTGATGCCCAGGATCTCAAAGCCAATTCACCAGATCTTCAGTGAGGACTGCACGTGAAAGCAGTGTTTGAAAATAATTCAGAAAAAGTGCTTTGAGCCTCTTGTTAGAAGGAGCCCAGTACCTGCTATTTGTTAAAGAAGCTGCCATTTTTCAGGCTTCTTTGTGGGCCTGCAAAAAAAATCATGACAGTCTGAAGAAATCCATGCATTAATGTTAATGAGACAAAGCAGGTGAAATTTTTCTTCAGCTTTACTCGAGTATGAAGGAGCAGAAAGGTGCTGGGCTTGTGATTGTGTGAGGTCAGAAAAGTTCAGAGCCCAGGCCTACCAAATATTTTTGTCTTGAATGGAAGTGGCAACTAAGTCCCGTACCTGGTGTATGACAATATCTCTTCTCTTTAAAAGGGAATAAACAAACCTTTCCACTTTAAGTGGATTTTTTTCTTCTTCTTTTTCTTCTATTTTTTAAATGGGTTGAAGGAAAGAAAGAACGAACAGAAGAGGTTAAATATGCTGTAGGATATGGAATTGTTCTTTATTATGGATCCTTGAAAGAATTTTGGAAGCATCAGAAGTGGGGAGAATCAAAAACTATGAAGTGACAACCTCAACTGAGGCCATCATCTTGACCCCCTTCAGACCTCTGTATTTTTCTATATAATTTCCATAATAAAGAATTTAAACATGACATATGTAGCTATAGTATAGGTAAATTACATTTTTTGTGGGAATTTGAAGGAGAACTTTGACTGCCAAGTCAACTTTGAATTGTCATTGCTACATTGCTTTATGCCAGAGATCAAAATGCAACACAGATTTTTAAAGTGGTATTCCTCATCCCATTTAAGATTTATTATCTGAAGATTAGGGTGAGAATAGTTACAGGTTTGGTTTTGGTATATGCCTTAACAGATTTTGAGTCCAGATATTAGTGCCTCCTAAGTTATCCAAAGTAAACTTAAAAAGATTTGTAACTTTGCCAAAACAATGTAACACTGCAAATCAGTTTCTTGGAAAGCTGTGTCTTAATGATGATTAGGATCCCAGTCTGTCTGAAATTTGTTCTCAGTATTTTATATTTAATGGAAGTTGTGCAACAGTGTTTCCCATTGAATTCAATGGGGCTTGTCTTAAGAAAGCTGATGGATCATATCTATGCATAGAAATGATCTTATTAGAGGAGATATTCATAGCTACTCTTTTTCTAAACTTCTTGAAATCTGCCATCTCACTCCAGACATACAGTCCAGACATACAAAAGATGAATAAATGGACAAGAAGCTTTTCCTTTTTTCTTCAAAAGTATTTCCATTGTGAAGATTATCTGAACCAGTTTTATTTTAATTGTACCATGGCGGGATTTTTGTTTTCCTGATTTCCAGGTTTTAAAGGGAACAGACTTTTTATGTGATGTATCAGTCAAGAATGACTGCATGATTTGCCAAAAAAAAAAAAAAAAATGATAGGGGGAAAATGTCTGCATATTAAAGAGACAGCTGGGCTTTCACAGCTTTTGGTTGTGAGTGTCAAATTACTTTTGACGTACAGGTTGACTTCTCCCATTTGTTTTGGAGTTATCGCAAAAGACGGATTAAATGATTAAAAGAATTTTAATAAGTGTTAAAACATACAGCAAAAATAAAATGTACACCAGGTATAAAGATGTGCTCCTCTTCTTGAAACGTTTTTGTATTTCAAAACAAAACACTTATGCCTGCAGCAACAGTATCTTCATTTCACAGGTGGTGAGCACAGCCAGATCTACATTCACGGATGTCTGCAGGTGAGGTCAAAAAAGTCAAGGTTACAGCCACAACCATATGATCGAATCCCACTTCTTTTTTATGTGGAATGGCTGTGACTGCTACCATTACCTTTGTACCTCTTTCTAAGGCCCTATTTAGGGAAAATGGAATCGTATAATTAACATGGCTTTGGAGCCCCCTCATATTGTTGACCTCAAATTCTGGAACATATTGCAAATGGCTGATTCCTGTTATTTAGGCAGATTCCTGGCTTTTGTAAATAGCATTTTAGCCCACATACCTCATATACATACACCATAGTTGATATTAAATGTATATTTTCGTTCTATAGCCTTATTCTAATTTGGAAATTCATTTGCACATCATCATAGCCCCTAATCTGGAGTTTTGTGTTTGCTCTCTGGGCCTTTTAGGTGAATGAGACATTATTCACTTAAAGATACAGTGTTAACAAATATACCATCTGCTTTGCTCTCAATATTGAATTGAATTGTCCAGGAATAATTCACAATAACTCGTTTACACATTGCAAGGCATGCTTTATCAGCAGTACATTTCCATTTTAGTCTAGTATATGGGAATTCATTTGAACTGTGATTAAATGGCATTTAAAACATGGATAATCCCAGTGATTCTTATTATGCCTATATTCTTGCAAATGGGTCACTGTCCTTGTATTTCCTTCAAAGTAAATCTTGAATGCAGTTACTACAATTTTATAGATAATACTCATGTTTGAACAAGTTCTCTGGAAATGAAATAGGAGCTAGTAAATTTAAATAGAAAGATTAAAACAAGATTTTGAAAGTGCCAGGTAGCAGAAGGATTCAGCCATGTGTCCTTCCTTCAACATACTTGTAAAATTCAATTTGTTAGTGATTTCTTTATAACAATATCTTGAAAACTAGCCTTATAGGACCTACATATTGACCAGATGGGACTCTTGTACTTTTAACTCAGCAGTATTTTATTACTTAACGCTTGTTCTTAATATCCTTCAAATGCATGTATCATCTATGATTTGAGACTGAACCTTTTTGGCAACAGCTAATGTATAATAATACCCAATTGACTGCACTAGTTAAAATTACAGCATTTTGGCCATACTTTTGTACTCCAGCATCTTTCTTCCTCTACATTTGCATCTCTTAAAGTACTTTTGCCTCATTGTTATCTTTAAATGCTCTTTTATAATTATATTATAGGAATAAATACTTTTATTCCCATTATTGTTTCAAAGTGCAGTACTGTATCCTAACCAGGCATGCTAATCTGTAAAAACCTACATATCCTGAATATATTTGAAAAAGGTAATATGTTCTCCCACTCTCCCATATTGGATGGTATAACTTCAACATCTTTAATATAGATGGGTTACTTCATTATCAAAATATATTAATACACCTTCATATACATATGTGTATAACAAGAACACAAGGAAGTCCATAC
Source organism: Pituophis catenifer annectens (assembly GCF_029215685.1). Lineage (NCBI taxonomy): Eukaryota > Metazoa > Chordata > Lepidosauria > Squamata > Colubridae > Pituophis > Pituophis catenifer. The sequence goes on along the minus strand of NW_027256882.1, from coordinate 229,914,675 downwards.
TATGTGTATCACTTTATATTAACCAAAAAGAACTCAAGGAAGTCCACACTATGTGTATCACTTTATATTAACCAACAAAGACCGTGCACTAAAGAATATACAACTATAAAACTTAATAGATTTTTCCTTCTTTCTGGAGATTTACAACATGAATTTCGACTGCACAGCTGTTGGCTTTTGATTTTGAAATTGCAACTACTTTAAATGAATGGTGGTAATCTTCCTAATCCAATTTAAAATAATGTTCAGAAGGAAGAACAATCTTAAATATCAAATGGGAATCAGAAGCATACCTTTCATTATAGTTAATAGTGAGCAGTCTAACACTGAGTCCTACTTTAATCTCTAGGAGAACACACTTAATTTTTTGCTTGGTGAGAATTGTGTTGAGTGCTTAAATAGCACAGTACTTAAATAGAATGGGAATTTCTAAATTCAGGAGAAAAGCTAATTTGATAACTTTATAGATGATCAATTTGTAAAAAGGTAAAAGTAAAATTTTTCCTGTCACTCATGTTGACTGGGGCATGGTGCTCATCTCCATATCTTGGCCAAGGGAGCCAGATGGTCTAAGACAATTTCAATGGTCATATGGCCAGCATGGCTACAGCCCAAAGGCATACACAATGCTGTTACCTTCCCACCAAAGTGGTACCTATTTATCTACTTGCATTTTACATGCTTTCAAACTGTTAGATGGGCAGAAGCTGAGGCAAGTAATGGGAACTCATCCCGTTGCACTGAGGTCGGGTCCCAAACCCGGGCTGTTAGCTCTCCAGTGCCCTTCTTGATCAATGTGTAATTAATGTTTTATTTGAGTTAATATTGCCTACATTTTTAAAAATGGTTTTGTACATCATACTGCCTGGTCCTTAAAATCTAGTAAGTAGAAGCATGTTATGATTATGTTTGGTCAATGATGATCAGTAAAATTTAGAATGATTGTGTCAGCCAAGGAAAAAGCTATATATTATTCTCTATGATATAATCCCTTCTTCTTTGTTTCTGTATAGGATGGTAATCATAGAAGACTAAATATTGCAGTAGGAAATGTAATAATAATTGTAGTTGTTAGTTCTTAATGCTTATCCACAAAGTACAAATGGTTAAGTATATGAGCACACTATTAATAATTAAAATCAATCCGTTTCCTTAAAACCATCTGTCATGTTTCACCCTGACATTATTAATAATTTATTGTACTGATCTCCCCAAGTATCCTAATTTGGTAGGTATTCACTACCTGTTGGCCTGCTTTCTGTAAGCATAAATTATTATTCAATGATTTCTGTTATTCTGCTGTTCTGTCTCCCAGGCACATAAAGGATGAGAAAGGGAGATGAGTCAGACAGATGAAATCAACACATAGATTGATTAGGCAAAAGAATAATCAAGTCAACATTGAAATGCAACAAAGGGGTTTTAATGAAAATCATGGTTAAAGTTGAAATCCAAGAGTAAGACTTATTGACGCACAACTCAATGTGGGCAATTGCAATTATTTGCAAAGGTATTTGTTTCTTTTTTGACAACTCTTTCAGAATTGACCCCAGGACTTGGCCAGCATTCATCTGTAGACTGGTGGTAATTCTCAAGGACCCTGGTTGCATAAACAGCATTCCTGTTATTCAATTAGCCACTTTTTTCTGTCACATTCCAAGACATCTTAGGCATCAAAACCTAAGTGTTGATTCAAGACTATGGTTCACAAAGTCCCTAAATGTGGAAAGGGCAGATATGATCAAGTTTCTGTCTAGGGGTAGGACTGAATTCTTGAGTAAGGAAGTTCTGTGAGGTCAATTACTGTGGTTTCCATCATCACTTCTTCCCCTTCTGATCTTAAACTGGCAACAACATATAGTAGCTTCCCAGATAATTTACCTTGAAAATAGGAACATGTAATGTGCTAAGAATCATAAAGGAGGCAAACAGCTTCAGTCTAAACTGATCATTTTGTGGGCAACAAATCTTAAATTTAGGGACATTTTCAACTGCAACATCCCTAGTTCTTTGGAAACCCTTAATTTAGTTCAGATTGTGGTTAATAATAGAGCCACATGGTTTGAATATTTGTGTCGGGAAATTTTACAGAGAAATCAAATAATATTTTCCCCTCCTTCCTGTGGTCTTTCACATTTCTCTTTTTCTCACTACAAAAAAATGGGGGGGAGGTCAGGAAATATACATAGTGTCACACAATTTCTCACAATTATTGCTTTGAAGGCATTCTGGTAAAAGTAGCTAGCATGCTGATCTCCATTTTCTCATAGTTGTAAGTGGCCGGAGCATCTTGCACCTGCACAGGCAGCATGTCGCATAGGCTGCAAATCATTGTCTGACATCCAGGTTAACGTTTGTTTAATAAGATATCTGTGTACAGAGCAGCTGAGTTTGAGAAATAAATGCTTGGAGGTCTGATTCCATTTCTCACAAAGTCCTTTAGATTTTCATAACCTGACCTGCCTTCTGCTTTTGATAAAGCAGCTGGATAATTCTGGCTGTCATCTCTTATCTTCTATGCCTTGCTTTGATGCCTCACTGGAATCTTCCCTCTAACCTTGAGAGATATAGGGCTGTCATAAGCTGTCCTAGCCTTTTTGATATTCAAAAGATCAATGTGATGCAACTTGCTGCCCATATAGCTTATATGCATGTATCTAGAGGTTTCAGCCCTTCTGCCTTTTTTGTCAAATAGACGATTTTCACCAAAGGCAAAATAAGCTCTTCTTTAAGGAAAAACAAAACATCTGAAATCTGAAACGCAAACATTTAGTACAGTAGTTATGGAAATTGGTTCTAGAGGGGTTCAGATTATGGGAAAATAGCTGCTTTTTTTTATAATGAAATTTATGGAAGAAGATGTAAGACTCCCGACAGACCACACAAGGCCACTCACGTGCTACAAATGAGTTTCTGTCAGGATCTATAGATGCTGGAGCAAGCTTCAGATTGGATTTTAAGGAGAAGTTATTCCCCTATGCACAATCTAAGGATACAGATGAATGCTAAAATAACTGTACAGAGGAGTGTTAAACAAAAACTTCAGCACAGTGCTATAAACCAAAGATCAGACTGAAGACTATAGTCATGTTACCTGTCTTTTCAGAGGTAGTACTTTCTCAAGAATTCTTTCTGCCTCAGTTATTCTTCAACTTTTCTCTTTCTCTGGATTGTAATAAATTGAAAGGCTGCTTACCTCAGATATTTTTTTTTTCAGCTTCAATCTACAGCAGTGTTTCTCAACCTTGGTAGCTTGAAGATGGGTGGACTTGAAGTCCCAGAATCCCCTGGGGGATTCTGGGACTTCAAGTCCACCCATCTTCAAGCTACCAAGGTTGAGAAACACTGATCTACAATCTCTGTCTTTATTAGCTTGGATTCAAAGACATTTGCCCCTCTATATGATCTAAAGCAGGGGTCTCCAACCTTGGCAACTTTAAGACTTGTGGATTTCAACTCTCAGAGTTCCTCAGCCAGCAAACCTTGTGTGGTCTGTCAGGAGTCTTACATCTTCTTCCATAAATTTCATTATTTTAAAAAAGCAGCTATTTTCCCATAATCTGAACCCCTCTACAATCAATTTCCATAACTACTGGAATCTGGCTGAGGAATTCTGGGAGTTGAAGTCCACAAGTCTTAAAGTTGCCAAGGTTGGAGACTCCTGATCTAAAGTCATGCCTCGGCCAGAGTAAATATTCATCTAGGATGGGGTTGACAAGTATCCATTCTTTCCCCTTCATGCTACCACAAAATTAAGACAGAAATGAGGACATATTAAACCTATTTAAAGAGGCCCATGTAATTTTATCCTGATACCATACAAATGTTAAGTATTTGATTCTCTTGAGCTGCTGCTGCTATTTTGCTAGAACAATAGAATGGACTTTTTTAACTGATTAGAGGAGTCTTCTCTCTTTAGCAATGTTGCAAGAAATACAGGAACCAAAAATATTAGGAAAAAAATGACCAACCAGAACTTTCCTAAACTAAAACTAAAGGTTCTGACCAATGAGTTATCAGATAACAGATAACTGTTAAAACTTGCCTCTTGTCCAGCACAGTCTATGATAAAGACTAATTGCTCAATGGACCACTGTGTCCTTAATTGCTTAATTTCTCCAGTTCTACAAAACCTGTTCCCTGAAGGCACTTCCTTGTCTTTTCTTCCTACAAACCTTAAGAGCAACTCCTTGTGGTTAAGACCAAATAAACACAAAACTAGAAAATCTATAAATGAAATACAGCCTCAGCTGATGGAGATCTACATTCCATTTTTATCATACTTGAACAAATTCCCTTGTATTGTGATTACCTTGGCATAATTATGTTGGCTTGTTATCATTTTAATTAGTAAGTTTCAATCTTTTGTATAGGAAAGTGCAAGCTTGTTTTATTGATACATTTCCTCATTATATTATTCTTGTATTATAGGGTGATAACCCCAAAGTATAAAGTGAAACCAAAGGAAACATATTATGTATAATCTTGTTGTGATATAAATAATATATTAAACTCCCTATTTACAAGCCCATAATCCCATAATTCAGGATTCAGTTGGGGTGACTGGATGGAGCTGAGCATTTACTGGCCGGATGCCCTTCCTGATGTCACACAGAGTTCAGAGCATTTGTGTGTGTGTGTGTCTGCTCTAGGAGAGAAACATCAGCAGCTACCCATGGTTGAACTCTCAACTTTCCAAGTGAGAGGCAAGCATCTTCACCACTAGGCCACCACACTGCTCATATACAAATAACACACATTTTGCAAAAATCTTCTATCAGCTTTCTATTATGCATCTGAAGGTAGGCATATGACAGCTGATTAGATCTAAAAGTGACTTTGCATTCAGATACAACATCTCTTTGTTTCTCATTCAAGCAGCCAGACTTCAGGCCTTCTGTAAACCTCAACAAAATGAAGTTGATGTTTTATGGGATACACAAATTAATCCAGTTTTACTTTTCAGTTCCCAAAATATCTTTTGATGAAACCAGACACTTGAAACTATGGATAGACATATAAAGTGTACTTAAAACTATAGGTAATCCTCAACTAACCAGTTGCTTAGTGACCACTCGAAGTTATGACAGAGCTTGCCAGAAGTAGTTATAACGCTGTTCCAAAGTTCTGACAGCTGACCCCCCTGGTCACATGACCACATTTCAGGCTCTTGGCATTTATGGCTGTTTGCAGCATTCTGCAGTCATGTGACCACATTTTATGATGTTTTTGCCTGGCAAAACCTGGCATTTACTTCTGGTTTTCAGCAAAACCATCCCTTAATGAACAATTGGTTTGCTTAATGACCACAGCATTAGCTTTACAACTGCTGCATTTGCTAAACGTCCCCCCCCCCCCAAAAAGTAAAATCAGTCACCTGATGATCATTTTACAACCATCATAACTTATCATAATGAGTAGGCTCCATTACAGTCATAAGTCGAAGACTACCTGTATGGATAGATCTAAAATGCACTGATACTCTAAAATGTTAAAATATTAATAAATGGAATATTAAAATGACAGGAGCCTAAAGAGCAATTATTGTTCTATGTAACACTGTTAAATAAGGCATTGAATGTTAAAGCCTGTTTCACCTTCATTATTATTAACAGCAGTACTCCCAAAAGCAAAATTCCATTTTAACATTTTTATTGAGTTATAAGATAAAGTAAGATACAAAATACGAAAGTAAATAGGAAAACAGTGGGGGGGAAGGGGGGAAGAAAAGTGAGGAAGGATTAGGAAAAAGAAAAAGAAGCATTGACTTCTGACTCTCTGTTTCAGTAAAATAAGGCATTAACATCAAATCACAACTTTTTGTTTTTTTCATAATAATATAAACTAGCCATTTCTATAAGGATCTAATCGGTAAAACCCAAAATCAAAGTTTCATTCTTTTCCACTTCAAGCACAAAGTTCAGAAGCAGCCTCCATGTGGAAACAGAAGTACTTATATTCTTTTCTTTAATCAAAATAGTCAATTTTTGCCATTTGAGCCAACTCCATCAGCTTCTGCAACCATTTGTCCATGGTAGGAATCGAAGTGTCCTTCTAATACAATAGTCTTGCCACTGTCAACATATATTATATAGTAACAAAGTTCCAATATTAGTCTTTTTCTATTACACTCAAGAGAAAAATTTCTGGTTTCATCTTTATCTTCATTTTCAAAATTTTCTGTATTAAAATATGAATCATACTCCATTTTTTTTTTGCTTTATCACATATCCACCATAGATAATTAAAAGTCCTTTCTTTACTTTTACACTTCCAACATTCACTCAAAAGCAAAATTAATTATACTGGCCCAGAGAAGAGACAATGTCTAATATTTTTATTAGACCAATGCATAGAATGTCTTAAACTCAATCACAGCCACTTTCTTCTCCTTATTTGCATTCTGTATATAAAACATAGATTACCTGTGACTTATAACTCCTGTTTACAATATAAGAAGCAGTCTGATATTAATAAATAACTAGTTACACCCATGAACTGTTCCAGTCCTTTCATTGTCACCACTCCCTGATTACCAGATTCTCCTGCTTAGGCCAAGGGCACCCTTGCTCTTATCATATCAAAGAGCAATATGCACTACTGAAGATAAGACATCAAGCTCGCATGAAGCTCGCAAGATACTAATTTGTGGAATCAGATCACAGAATTTACTAAATATTGAACATAGATGGAATTTATCCGTAAATGAAAGGCAGCACCTTATATAATGTCTATGAAAGTACATATGTATCTAATTTCTACCCTACCATAAAAATGCATGCCATCCCAATTGTAAATCATGACCTTCCAGTGTTAATAGTCTTGTATTTCTTAATTCAACCCATTCCTTCATCCAAGTCAATGCTGCTGCCTGGTAATACAATTCCCAATTTGGTAACCCAAATCCTCCACGTAATCTCATGTCCTGAAGCATTTTTATGCTTATTCTTGCTTTTTTCCCTTGCCATATAAATTTCCTTATTATCTTATTAAGCTGTTGAAAATAAGTCTTTTCAATTTTTATTGGTACTGTCTGAAATATGAATAATAATCTTGGTAATATATTCGTCTTTATTATTGCAATCCTTTCCATTAGTGACAATTGAAGATTCTTCCACTTCTCCAAGTTATTTATATAAGGAATGCATTGTTATTGGTATGGGAGAAGGTCAGAGATTGCATCACCCAGCAAGGCTCAACCAAGCCTGGAACTCAAAAGACAACCTACAGAGTTACCCCTGCATGGCCCCGCAGGACTCTGACAACCAATCAGAATACAAGCTCAAATTCAAAGCCCTCTCTCTTGATTTTATGATTTTATGGTTGATTTTAAATTTTGATATGGATTTTAAATTGATAAATTTTAAACTATGGGCCAAATTTAATTATTTTAAATCTATTTTTAATCGTACTTTATGTATAAATGTTTTATTTTGGCTGTTCACCGCCCTGAGTCCGAAAGGAGAAGGACGGTATAGAAATTTGAATAATAAATAAATAAATAAATAAATAAGTAAATAAATAAATAAATAAATAAATAAAGCCCAACAGAGGGCATAAAATCAAGGCGCTCTCAGCATCTTGGCCCTTTTTCTGCTCAGGAACTCAAGCCATGTGATCTTGTTCATCAATAAACCTTTTTTCCAAGCAACTTCCATGAATCCAGTGTCTTTTTCCCCACTTGGAACTGAACCCAGAAGAATATTTCTTCCAACAATTGAATGCCCTTTACCTCACCGTTCCTGATTCCCAGAAAGAGGGCCATCCAGCCTAACACTTCCTTAGGCCCAACTATGTTTATTAATTGCAGTACATGAGCTAATATTGCCTCAGTATGGATCACAATGCAGTGGGAGTTTGGGGAATTCCCATAATATATCCCCATTGGACTTTCCTTTCAAGGTTAGCAGGGTCAGCCTGCAGGAAAAAAAAGAGTAAGAATGTCGAACTATGAGTAATAAAATAAACAGTAAGAACAAGAATAAGCTTTATAGCTTTTCAGCACTGCAGCCATCAGCTGCTAGCCTCCCATGTGTAAACTGTCTGGAAATAAATCCAGTTTAAGAAATTTCTTCCCAAATTTCATCCTCAACCTCCTCTAGAAATTAGGATTTAAGGTGAAAGTGTATATATAACAATGGGCGGAGGGAGGGTGAGGACAAGGAGACCATCAACTGAGTTGGAAAGAGTATGAATGCATACCCAAGAGAAGACGTCAATATTGCAAGCATCAACAGAGTGGAACTGAAACAAAGTAAAGGCTATAGATCAGCAATCCCGTAGGAAGTATTTCTCATCCTAATTGGAAGTAACTAGCTACAACTTTTTTTGAAGACCACCAAGAGAATATGTCATTAAAATATAATATCTAGCCAGTTTGATGACCTCAGAAACTCCTTTATACTAAGTCTGTCTACTAGCCAAAGTCTTAAGCCTCTTTAGGAAATTTCTTACAAAGATTTTGCTAGATTTGAAAAGAATAAAAAGATGGAGTAAACCTTTTCCCCCAACTCTTTCCCAACAGTATTCATACGAGGTGGTTCCATTTTCTGCTGTAGAATGAGGTGCCATGTCACACCTTTGTACCTCTATACGTGTTTCTGCAAGGACTGGGAGGTACAAAGCAGGTTATATACATCCTCTCTGGGTCACATGACTAAGAGGGAGGGGCATTTAGAATGGAGCAATCAGCACATTCCGAGTCACTGCTCAACTGTCTCTCTGACAGGAATGCAGTAAGGGAGTTTTTCTGGAACATTTTTCTACAGATCTGGATTATGTTGAATTCAATCTTTCCTTCTATGGCTCCCTCTTCCCAATGAAATTTCATCCCATTTAGTTTACAAAGGTCTTCTGATGATAGACAAACAGACAGATGGAGTGAGTCCATCTCAAGGCCCCTCAACGATTTATTTCCAAAATTCTGTTGGGCTGGAAAAATTATATATATATATATATTTCTCTATCTATCTATCTATCTATCTATCTTTCTATCTATCATCCATCTATATCTATCTATCTATCTATCTATCTATCTATCCATCTACCTATCTCTATCTATCTACCTACCTACCTATCATCCATCCATATCTATCTGTCTATCTATCTATCTATCTGTCTGTCTGTCTGTCTGTCTGTCTGTCTGTCTGTCTACCTACCTACCTACCTATCATCCATCCATCCATCTCTATCTATCTATTTATCTATCATTCATCCATCTCTATCTACCTATCTACCTACATACTGTTGGAAGAAACATCCTTCTAGGTTCTGCTCCAAGTGGGGAAACAGACACTGGAAACATGGAGACTGCTTGAAAAGATGGTTTAATGGCGGACAGGATCACATGGCTTGAGTTCCTGAACAGAAAAGGGGCAGATACAGTAAATCCTTGGGTTTTTATGCTCTCTCTGGCTCTGCATTTCTTGGGGCCCCGAAAGAGTATCCTGATTAGTTGTCAGACTCCCAGGGGGTGGGGGCCTTGCTGGCTGATGGTCACATGTGCTTCCCAGGTCACATGTGGTGAGTTTCTGCTGCTATTGTGTAGAGGGCTAATCCTATCTTTGTTGGATCTTTGGCAGTTCCTACTATGGCTCTGCCTGAAGGAGGCAGATCTTTGTTATGTAGAATAGACTGGCCCAGGCCTTAATGGCCCATTAACAAAGGGTGGGGGCAGGAAGATGGGAGCTGCTTCAAAATATGCTTATCCCAGGGAAATATAATATTCTGCCTTTTTCATATTTCCTAAAATATTTCACTCTTCCAGGAAAGGGGTGGGTGCTAACTTCCTACAATACCTACCTACATACCTATTTATCATCCATCCATCCATATCTATCTATCGTCTATCTATCTATCTATCTATCTATCTATCTATCTATCTATCTATCATCCATCCATCCATCCATCCATCCATCTATCCATCCATCCAGTACTTAATCCAAGAAAACTGTGTTTATATATAGGAAACACAGTTTTCTTGGACTAAGTACTGTATGTTTAAATTATTATTGCTTCTTGTTGGTGGTCTGTGGTGGTTCCAGGGATCCTGCTTTTCAACATCTTGTGACAGGAATTCACTACTAAAGGTGTGCAAGGCAATATCCACCCAACAGGTGAAAGTTCAAAAATTCAGCTTGGTGAAGTTTATTTATCGTGCCTGGAGAGGGATGTGCATTGTGCAATGATATCTGTACTGGGAAGAATATACCTGTAAAGGCATGCAGAAAAAGAGAAGGACAAAATTGGAAAGTTACGGGAAACGAGATTTGCTACTGAAGGTGTGCAAGCAGTATCCACCCAACAGGTAAAAGTTCAAAAATTCAGCTCTGTGAAGTTTGTTATCCTGCCTGGAGAGGGATGTGCATTGTGCAATATCGGTACTGGGAAGAATGTACCTGTAAAGGCATGTAGAAAAAGAAAAGGACAAAATTGGGAAAAGCTATGGGAAATGAACAAGCAGACCCCTCAAATGTTGACACTGATAGAAAACAGAGGCAAGTAAAGAATCCAGAGATGCAAAATCACCAAAGTCAATAACTGATGACAACTGGCCCTCACTAAAGAAGTGAGCTGGATCCTGTTGTGAAGTTACTAGTTCAAAAAAAAATATGTTTTTTTCAATGAGTTTTGATACTTCTAATTGAATCTACTCACCCGCTTCACATGTATCATTGAATCATGAACCATGATTAATGACCTATAACAATCTGGACCAAACCTTATATTAACCACATTAGGATTTAGAAGCTTCCTCCAAAGGAGGCTGATCAAAATCAGCCAGATGGTGGGAGCTCTGTCACAACCCAAGCTCTGCCTGTTTTGTATGTGCACATGACAACAGGCATGTGGAGCTTGGATCACAACACCACACCCATCATCTTGCATTTCTTCCTCTTCCCCTTCCCCCCAATCTCACTGAGCAGCAAAGCATAAACAAAACTGGTTCTGATCCATAACGTGGTTTAGCTTCGGCTTAACACATTACACCAAGCCAGCCATTGTGGCTTGTTAAGCCACGATTTAGGACATTGCGCTGGGTAACTCTGTCAAACCTTTGTGTTTTGTTTTGTTTTGTTTTGTTTTGTTTTGTTTTGTTCAGTAAACCGTGGCGTCGATTCGGTGCGTTTAAACGGACTTTTAGGAAGAAGCGATCCCGAAGGAACGAGGGCGATGGCGAAGGTGCGGCTGCTGAAACGAAGACAACCCAGGTAACCTTGAGGTTGTCGGATGTTCATCCCGAACGTCTGAAGGGAGGGGGGGAGGGGTTAGGGCCGGATCTGCTGTTCCCGGAACAGCAGCCGTAGAAGGGAAGAAAGTAAAGGCTGCAACTTGCAACGCTCCCTTGCAGCACAAGGAAAACAAACCCGCGTCGGGCAGAAGCGGAAAGGCTCCTTCCCGAAAAGTGAACGTGGGTTGAAGGGGCGTGGCCGACCGAGGGACTTGCGCTCTCCCTGGGGGAACAAGCCGAGTCCGCTGACAATTCAGCCGGAGTTGCGGCCTCCCGCCGTTGCCCTCGACTGGCCCGATCGGTGTTTTGTGCCTGGCGGGGAAGAAGCGCCCGAGTTATCCGAGGGATCTTCGAAGTTCCCAAAGGAAGGGGCGCCCTCAGCCCGGCTGCCGAGCATGGGCGGGCAATGCTGCTGCTTATCCGAAGAGCAGCTCCTGAGGCTGGAGATCGAGCGGCGGCTGCGTCGAGACAAGCGGCATTCTAGCAAGGAGCTGAAGTTGCTGCTCTTGGGTGAGCCGGCCGGCCCGTCCTGCCTGGGTTTTGGGTTCGGCCAGGGTGGGGTCAGCCCAGGAGGCGCAGCCTTGGGGATCCGCTTCAGGAGCGATCTGGGGACAGATCGAGAACCTGCTGAGGGCAGGAGCAGAAACCCCGGGCTCACCCCTGCCAAGATCGCAGGATTTAGGGCAGGATTCCCCGAATGGTTAAGTTAAGAGGTTCTGTTTCAGAGCTGAAGAAGCTTCTTGAATGAGAAGCGAAACGTCTTCAAAGAAAACACCAGGAAACCCAGTTGCCTCTTGAAAAAAAGCACCTTTGGGACAACCATAACCTGGATGGATGACTCTCCATAGATGTTCTGGTTAAGAGTTGCTAGTATTATTTTGGCCTGGTATTTTAACATGAAAGTTGAGGCTGAGATTTGTAAATGTGCTTATTCCTAATTTAAAAGGCTTGTTTTAAATAAAATTACTAGTAAATTAGGTCATATAATCCTAATTTAAGGGGCAGGACCGGAGACCAAGGTGCTGATGTTTCTAGGGAATTTACTTGAGGCTATTTCCAACCTTACTTTACTGAGAGATACAGACAGCTGAATGCAGGAAGTTTATTCAGAAATTGTTGGGGAGGGGCAGTCACTGGCTTCTTATCTAGGATAGGTGAGTAATGGTGTAGTCTAATTGAATAGACTTTGAAGTCCAGTTTATATTACACGGAATTGAGGGAATGTGGACAGAATTTATGTACATAATTGCCATGTGATTTCTTTGCCACGTTTGCACAGTTCATGCTTCTGCTGTGACTGGGCGCTTTACTGCATGTTATCACTAAGATTAGGACTTCTTAGAGGCAACCCCTCTATTGTGGTGCAAGAACCCCAACACTCATGGTAGCATGAGTCGATATTCAGTTTGGACCAGGACACTGCACTCAGTCCAGCCATGAAACTCACCATGTGACTTTGGCAAACCACTACCGAGATAACTCCATTCCCCAAGGTTGTTATGATGATAGACCAGAGTGGGGGGAGAATGATTTTTGGGGATGGTTCAGCCAGCATGCAGTTAATAACAATCATCTGCATTGATTCTGCAGTCCCTCTGGATTTTACTAAACCGCTATTAGATTAATGTGAGAAAGCTAAAACCAGCCCAGAGGAAGGAAGCCCACACTGCAGCCAAGGCAACACACAATAGGTAACATCAGGCTGCACCTTTTGCTAAACTTGGTTCTCTGCATGGTGTTTTTTAAAGGAAATTTTTAAAATAGAAGCTGTGAGCGAATAAAGTTCTTATTGTGGTCCCAATGAAAACAATCACCTTCAAGACACTCCTTCCCGCCTCTTTCTTTAAGTATGGAATTCCACAAGACGAACATCCAGCCTATGAACCATTCTTGATGTCTGTGATCTAATCCACCTTTATTGTCTCTGTTTCCAGTCACTGTCAGGCATCTGACTTTCCTCCATGGTAAAGGGTGATGATGCTTAAGAGATTTTATGCACGTAGAGGTTGTTCTTGGATAGTCTTGAAATAAATAAGCTTTAACACTGGTATAATTAACAGCTGATAATCTAAGGATGAAGTGAATGCAATGTTTTGGGAACATCACTCTTGTTATAGTGATTGTGGTGTGATTAGGTAGAGAAATATGATCCACATGACCACAGAGATGTCTTCGGACAGCACTGGCTCCTTGGCTTTGAAACGGCGATAAACACCACCCCCTAGAGTTGGGAACGACTAGCACATATGTGCGAGGGAAACCTTTACCTTTACCTTTAGTAGCACTTTGCTTTTACAACGTGGATATTCTTCTTGTCCAAAATATCGTAATTGGTTGTTAAGGATGGGAAGCAGCTCAGGTGAAAGAGAAATGTATTTTGAGGCATTACAGATAGTCATTGACTTACAACTGTTTGTTTAGTGACCGTTCAAAGTTAGAACTGGAAAAAAGTGATTTATGTCCAGTTTTCACATTTGCAACTGTTGCAGCATCCCTATGGTCGCACGATCAAAATCTGGGTGCTTAGCAACTGGCATGTATTTATGACAGTTGCACTGACTCGGGATCATGTGATCACCAGTTGTAACTTTCCTGGCCGGCTTCCGACACGCAAAATCAATGGGAAAAGCCAGATTCTCTTAATGATCACATGATTCATTTAACTATTGTAGTGATTCACTTAATAACTGTGGCAAGAAAGTTATTTTACTGTTGTAAAATGGGGCACAAGTCACTGAACAACTGTCTTGCTTAGCAATGGAAATTTTGGGCTCCGTTGTGGTTTGTAAGTCGAGGGCTACCTGTATAGAGAAGGGAAAAAAATGGATATTGACATTGCTGAGTCAGACAGGCCAATGAATGACATGGAATAAAAAACTTTGTTATATTCTAATTAAAATTTCAGATGACTGCTTGGAACTTGGGAGGAAGAATTTTAGTAGGAAAATGGTGAACTATTTTTTTGAAACATTTTTATGTTTATTCATACAAACACAATAGTTAAATAGCAATAGCCATATTCTTTCTTGCTCATAGGATAAATGGTGATATTCTATTTAGTATATTTCAAAACGATTTTAAAGTACTGGTTAGAGTGCTTGAAAAAAGGGGTAAAGCTCATGTGTGAAACCTTGGCTTTCTCATATAAGCAATAACAGCTTTTTGAGTGAATCTTCTGAAACATGTATTTCTGTTCTAAATATCAAAAAAAGAAAAGAAAATTCATTTTATCTGCCAATTCAGTTATCGCCATTACTATTTATGATTAGTACTAGCAACATAGTCTTAAAACAATTGAAAATCAAGGATAGTGATTTGAATCGGCACAGGTAAAATAGTTAGTAACCAAAATATTGACGCAACTAAACCTCATTAAAGCCAGTAATGTATTGTATGATGCTTTCAAAACCGCATTAGTTATGCCTGAACCTCATTTGTGGTTAATTATTTGCTCATTCTATTTTGTTACTACTGCAACAGTGATTTTGAATGAAATTCATGTCTGAAACGGAAAAACTGTATTGGATGTTCACAAATCAAGACAAAAGCACCTTTTAAGATGTGTTCCTGAGAACTGTTTAACAGAATGACAGACCCTAAATATTCATTTTACCTCCATTCCCACAATCTGCCAGATTTAAATAACAATGACAAGACCAAGTCCTATATAACTCAAGATCTGAGTATCTAAGCTCACATCTATACTACTACCTCACTCACCACTTCTAAAGCAGCCTATGCCTGAGGCAGCCCAAGATTAGATAAGTGTTTTTTTTCCTTACCCCAATGTATGTCACTATAAGGTTAGTGCTATGCAATATGTGACTCTAAGTTTCTAAGTAGTGTCTCCTTTGGTTGCTCTTGTGCTCAACTGGAGTTTATGATGGGGCACATGACTTTTTAAGCAGTAATACTTTCAGAGTATCCTCCTTCCCAAGCTTTCTGCAAAACAATTATTTCTGCAACCTCCTTAAAGTGAAGCTCAGAAGCTCTTGGAGATTTTCTATCTCAGGTAAATTCTGCATGACAGATCTGGGTGAATAGATGCTCTTTGCTGAAATCTCCTCTTATCAAGAGGTAGGACAGGAAGGGTCAAAGAGGCAGGCATTTTGATGACTGCTCCCCTCATTTATAACAGTTTATCCCAGTGGTGGGTTTCAAATTTTTTTACTACCGGTTCTGTGGGTGTGGCTTGGTGGGCGTGGCATGGCTTGGTGGGTGTGGCATGGCTTGGTGAGTAGGGCAGGGGAAGGATAAAGTAAAATCTCCATTCCCTCCCCACTCCAGAGGAAGGTTACTGCAAAATCCCCATTTCCTCCCAATCAGCTGGGACTTGGGAGGCAGAGAATAAGATGGGGGTGGGGTCAGTCAGAATTTTTACTACCGGTTCTCCGAACTACTCAAACTTTCCACTACTGGTTCTCCAGAACTGGTCAGTACCTGCTGAAACCCATCTCTGGTGTATCCTCAACACAAGAGTGGCCTCCCTCTTATTTTTCTTTGTGTTTTTCTGCAAGTGCAGAATCTGCTTTTTCTAATTTTGGCTCAACTAAGTGTTGGTCCATCCCATTCCGCAGGAATTGACTGATCGGCTTGTCATGCAAGCCTGACATGGGCTAGGAGAGAGTGATTGACCCAAAGTCGCCCAGCTGGCTCTCATGCCTAAGGTGAGACTAGAACTCACTGTTTTCTGGTTTTCTAGCCTGGTGCCTTAACCACTAGCCCAAACTGGCTCTCAGTGTCCTCTCTCTTATGTCTTCCAAGGAATGGTTCTGGAAGGCCTTGTTAATTTGGTAATTAGAAAAATATTTGTCCCATTATATTTTTGTTAACATTTAATTTATATTATTTGTTGCATTAATTTTGCCTTTGATTTTGATTACAAAGCCTCTTGAGTAAGAGTTTATACACTATATAAATAAAAGAAATAAAATGTGGTTAAACAAAAGTGCAACGAAGTGAATTTACATTTACATTTTGTTCATTTTCTTAGTAAAATTGATTATATGCCTACAATTTCTGGTTACAGTTATTGGAACATACATTTAGAAATATTGATTAGCACATTTATATTTTTTTAAATGAAAATGATTTATGTTTGCTTGATATAGTCAGACATTTGCAATGTTTGTATGCAGCTCATTTTCATGACTTGGCATTTTCTGAATAATTTTCTTTATTGTCAGGTGGCACGTTGAACCATACCTGTGGGCACGCGATTGTTGCCCTAGCTCAGCTCCAGGGTGCATGGATTTTGGGTGCGCTGGCCAGCTGATTTTCGGGCCTTCTGGTCCCACCAGAAGTTGGGAAACAGGCCATTTCCGGCCTCTGGAGGGCCTCTGGGGGGGAGGCCGTTTTTACCCTCCCCAGGCTCCAAGAAAGCCTCTGGAGCCTGGAGAGACTGAAAAATGGGCCTTCCGTTCCCATCAGAAGTCGGGAAATGGGCCATTTCCAGCCTCTGGAGGGCCTCTGGGGCAGGTGGGGAAGGCCATTTTCGCCCTCCCCAGGCTCCAAGAAAGCCTCTGGAGCCTGGGGAGGGCAAAAAAAACGGGCCTACCAGGTAATTTTTTTGCTGTTGTGTGCCAAAAGTAGGGGAGCCCGGGGGTGTTGCATGCACATGTGCGGGGGCATGGGGGCAATGGCAAAAACATTAGCCATCGCTGCTATTTACAATACTATGCTATACACACATACCAGTTAATAAGAATAGCAAGGTTTTACCCAATTTTTTCAGTTTTCCAGAAAAAGGAAAAGAACAGTGAAGCAAGTAAATATATAAGCATAAAAGCTTGAAGACCAGTTATTGTCATTAGTCATAGGACCCTGAGTCATTTTTGTATTTACTTATACAGAATCGTTATTGTTGTATTTTTATCCCATCTTTTTTTTTAAAGTCCTAACTATGAGTTTAGGCAAACAAGGATGTCTTTACTTCCTGATCTGATGGAGTGACAGGGTGACATATAAAGTAAGAAACTTGTGAATGATAGTACCGTAGTAATTGAATCAGGGAGAGTTTTCTTAGCAATTACTGAAGTAATAATATACTTCTGATTGAAACTTCTACTTAGCTTTCAGATATGCCATGGTTCTCAACAGACTAGCTGTTCTGTCCTGCGTTACCTCACAAACTCTTCACAATAAGGAATACTTCAATATTTTCAGTTATTAATTTTTTTACAAACATGTAACTAATCCCTTCAAAATCTCAGTATCACATGAATGAGAGAGCATTGTGGTTGTATTAAGTCTTGAAGTGGATTTCCTGTCTGCAAAAACCAAATACAATTATTGCTTTTTCTGAGTTATGAAAAATACTCAAAGGAAAGGGAGAGCGACAGCATGTCTCCTTGGTAACAGTAAAACCAGCAGGTTTTTCAATTTCACTAGGGGATGAATATAGCTCTCAATACAATTTTTAGATAAGTTTTTGTTAAATTAATGATCAATTAAGCTTACTGCACCTACTATGACAAAGGAAAAATGTAACATCAGCTAGTTCTAGGGACTTCTGGTAGATCTCTGGAGTATTTGGAGTAGACGGGTAAAAAATTGCATTCAATTACTTAATGTAACAGTAGCAAATTGTTTTCTCCCATGCCTGCATGCACCATAAATTATATTGCTGAAAAGACCAATGTAAAACTTTATGTGGAAAGTATGTGGCTCATTTAGCTCAGTTCAAGCACAAAGGCAAATTCCTGGGTCTTGGCTTATTTAGCTTCTGGTTTTCTTTTTTTTTTTCATTAGGTTCCATTTGGTGGTTGGTGGGCTTCTAAGTGACTTGTATGACATCTGAAATCTCCCCAACATTTTGTAAGGTCCCGCTCTGTTGTTCTTGTGAAGCAATATTTGCCCTTGTTTTAGCTGCACTAAATGCTAAAAAATCTCAACCTGAGGAATAGAGCAAGATATTTCTACTGAAGTCCCGTGATGATGTTACCTAGGCTGGTAACGAAATGTTCAGGAACTAAATGTGAAGCTAGGAGAGCAAACCACTGCCAAAATCTCAAGATGTATCAGGTCCACATTAAAATTAATGTTTAAAGGTCAAGAAAAATGTACAAAGGAAAAAAGGGTCAGGGGAGAACAATGAAGAGAGAAGATGCTGTCAGCATAGCAATTTCAGTTACAAACACCCCCCCCCCAAACTTCTGTAGTTAGGATATGAAAAGTAGCTTTTGTGCTTATAAAGTCTCTGCGGTCTGAAATTGATAGGGTTTTGATAACTACGGGAGTCTGGCTTCTTCACATTTTTATGGGAGTTGGGTCATGTCTAGACCAAACCTTCATAATCTGATATTCCCGCTGCCACTTTCATATGTTTGACTATAAATCAGTCATGTTGGAGAGAGTGATGGGAATTATAGTCAGTGCACCTGTAGGATACCAGATTGTGGAAAGTTTATCTTGACAGTTTATTACAGTACTTATTTGTTAAATGGTCTTTTGACTTGGGGTTGAATGTAAGTGTTTATCTTCTGGATACCACTCTATAAAAAAAAATCAGCCTTTGATCACAGCTGGACTTAATTTTCCCATAGGTAGATGCTTTCATGCTTTGAAGCTACGTCCAAAATTGCTCTGCTCATTAGAAAATGCTATGTGGAGATGTGCCATGATAGCTTCATTGTATTATCAGATGATGAATCCATAAGAATTGAGAAAGAAAGGGTTTGTATCGTGCTTGAGGCAATGAATCTTGCTCTTGATTTTAGAAGAATGTGGAATAACGTCAGAGTCTGTATGGATCAGCCACTGGTTACAAAAACACCAGCAGGTTATAAATTATTCTTATTATAGTGGGGAAAGTAAAGCCTCTTTGTCAGTTCTTGTGCTTCACTGGAAAATGGAAAAGGAGAACAATTGGGGATAATAATACATTGAGAAGCGGCAGTAAGAACTGATTGCTGCAAATGAATTTCTTTCAGGAAAGCCACAACAGTCTCTAGATACTGAAATTGTGGGCTTAACTTTTAGACATCTAAAGTAAACACTGCCTCATTGAACTATCAATTGTTGCAGATTTGTGCCTGTATTGGGATGGCAGTATTATTTAAGCACACAAGGTTTAAGCACACAATGGGATTTCAATGTATTTCCTGTTATGACAAATATCTTAAAATCAGTTATGACAAAGATATTATGACAAATATCTTAAAATCAGTTTTATGAAAGCTCAATTATAGCTGAATTCAGCTGAATTATAAGGCCCAAATGAGAACATTACCACCAGAGAGCACGCAATGTGTTTTTGTCTCGGCAAAATGCTAAACTTGCAACTGCATATGTTTTACTTCAGAATATTGATTTTAAAAATTCAATCAGTCAGAATAGAGCTGGAAGGGACCTTGGAGGTCTTCTAGTCCAGCCCCCTGCTCAAGCAGGAGTCCCTATACCACTTCCAGCAGGTGGCTGTCCAGGCTTTTCTTTAAAATCTCCAATGATGAAGAACCTACAACTTCTGAAGACAAGCTGTTTCACTAGTTAATTGTCCTGACTGTTAGGAAGTTTCTCCTTAATTCCAGGTTGCTTCTCTCCTTGATTAGTTCTCATCTATTGTTTCTTGTCTTGCCTTCTGGTTCTGGAAAATAAGTTGATGCCATCTTCTTTGTGGCAGCCCCTCTAATATTGGAATACTGCTATCATGTCACCCCTATTCCTTCTTTTCTCTAGATAGGTCATGCCCAACTCCTGCAAACGTTCTTCATAAGTTTTTGTCTCCAGGACATTAATCATCTTAGTTGCTCTTCTTTGCACTTTTTCCCAAGTCTTAACATCTTTTTTGTAATGTGGTGACCAAAACTGGATGCAGTATTCCAGGTGTGACCTTACTAGGCATTTATAAAGCAATACTAATACTTCAAGTGATTTTGATTCTGTGCCTCTGTTTATACAAGCAAGGATTGTATTAGCTTTTTTGGCTGCTGCCGCACACTGCTGACTCATGTTTAAGTGATCGTCCACTAGGATTCCAAGATTCCTCTCACAGTTACTGTTTTTTGAGCCACGTTTTGTCTAATCTGTACTTGTAGCTTAGATTTTTCCTGCCTAGGTGTAAAACCTTTCTTTTCTCCACATTAAACTTCATGTTGTTGGATAGGGCCCATTGTTCAAGTCTGTCAAGATCTTTTTGTATCTTAAGCTTGTTTCTAGGGTGTTGGCTATTCCTGCCAGCTTAATTCCATCTGCAAATTTGATAAATTCCCCTTCTATTCCCTCATCTAAGTCATTTATAAAGATATTGAAGAGTATTGGAGTACTGAAGTACTGGAGTACTGGAGTACTGAAGAGCTGAGGTGGCGCAGTGGTTAGGGTGCAGTACTGCAGCTATATCAGCTGACTGCTAGTTCAGCAGATCAGCAGATCAAATCTCACCGGCTCAAGGTTGACTCAGCCTTCCATCCTTCCGAGGTGGGTAAAATGAAGACCCAGATTGTTGGGGGCAATATGCTATTTAGTATACTGTCTTTGGTGTAAGCCGCCCAGAGTCCTTGGAGAGTGGGCGGCATAGAAATATGAATAATAAACAAACAAACAAACAAACAAACAAACAAACAAACAAACAAATAAATAAATACTGAGCCTAAGATGGAACCTTGTAGTACCCCACTACTTACTTCCCTCCATGTAGATATAGTACCATTAAGGACTACAATAGTTTGACAGCCATTGTCAGCCAATTTTGTCAAACGGGCTGTCAAAAAGCATGGTTGCTTAGCTTTATCCAATGCTTTAGTTTCCATATAGATAGTTTGGTTGACTGATTGCAGAAGTGTGTTAGGCGGGACACAGAGAAACACATTCTGGCTTCAGAATGGCTTTCACTTGGCAGCCAGACTACACCGGCACTGTTTCCTTTTCAGTACTAGACCTAGTTTTACTTGTGTATTTGAGGCTTAACAGTGATGGCCTGCCAGTACTCAGCTGTGTTTTCCTTCAAGAAAATCTGTGCCTCTCCAAATCTGTGCTCATTGCTGTTTTAATTTTTAAAACTTTTCATTTATTTATTTTTATAGAAAGGGAGGGACGGAGGGAGAGAGGAAGGAAGGAAGGAAGGAAGGAAGGAAGGAAGGAAGGAAGGAAGGAAGGAAGGAAGGAAGGAATGGACAGGGAGGGAGAGAGAGAGAGAAGATTTTTGATGCTCTCTGCCAATTTCCCACAAAAAAACTCAGGAAGTTGGAAGTTGCTCTGGCTCCCACTGCTTTTTTTGCCCAGTAATAGTCATTCTGTTTTTCTGTTTAGGTAAGGAAATATCTCTGGAATGATGACCCAACTAGGTAAGAGTTGTCTAGTGATAGTTTAAAGTGCTACAGTAGTGCCTAAACCTATGACCACCTTGTTAACACAAATTAGCAAATTAGTTAGATTTTCACAAGTTAATGAATTGAGCTTCTTATATCAACCCAACCAGTGCATTCTACCAGTGAAACATATTGTTTAGTGAATTCAAAGACAGAAGCTGTCTGCAGGCCCAATTACTATAGTTTTTTTTTAAAAAAAACTGTTGAGAAGCTATTAAGGAGAGGTTAAAAAGAGAAAATGAAGAGAAGGCATAGTATTGGTGAAATGAAAGATGAGAAACGAAAGATAAATAATAATTTAAACTTTTAAAACATATACACTATACATAAAAATAACCAGTACACGCAGAGAGAACTTGCTAGAAATTATTAGCTTCATTACTCAATTTTAAAATACCCTCAGTATACTGGAGACACAGGCATTTTCAGATCATTTGAAGCATTTCAATACCCCAATATTTTTATTTGTGGTATTGAGAGACCTCTACTGGTGGCATGGGAAAAATATTTGAGTTTTTTTTTTAACAAAAATGTAGTGTGCTCTTGCTGTTTCCTAAAGCAGTCAAACCACCGTTCTTATAGCTTCTAACCTTTTAAAGATATAATACAATATCTAAGTAGATTATTTAGTAACACTTTAAGAGAACATTTTTATGCTAAATATATCAGTTGTAAATTTACCTGAAGAGGAAATGTTGTGACTTTTTAAAGAATTTTCTTTCCAAAGTATAGGTATGTTGGTGTATTAGAAAGATTTTCAATAACAGACTTATTCTTTCAGATTCTCATGGGTTAATGTAATATTTTCAATCCCTGCCTCTGACTTCGTTTACAGTGACTTAAAAGCATTTAATCATATGTATGTTATTGTTTATATAAAAACTGAAATTTTGTGGCTGTGCTTCAGGCCATCTCAGGGGTGAAATCCAGCCGGTTCTGACAAGTTCTGGAGAACCGGTAGCAGAACTTTTGAGTAGTTTGGAGAACCGGCAAATACCACCTCTGGCTGGTCCCAGAGTGGAGTGGGAATGGAGATTTTGCAATATCCTTCCCCCAGGAGTAAGGAGGGCATGGAGATTTTGCAGCATCCTCCTGCCACTCCCACCAAGCTTCACCACGCACACCAAGCCACACCCACAGAACTGGTAGTAAAAAAATTTGAATTTCACCACTGGGCCATCTCCTTACTTACAGATGCTATATTTGCTACTTTTTGGATAGGCCTATGTGTGCGTCAGTTGATATTAGCATGAAGGAATAAAATCTCCCTTCCCTTTAAAAATTTGCCACTTTCTCCATGTTGCTTAATTATTTCTTTCCTTTCTTGCAGGTACAGGAGAGAGTGGGAAAAGTACATTTATCAAGCAGATGAAGATAATTCATGGATCAGGCTTTTCAGAAGAAGAGCGGAAAAGCTACACAAAACTGGTTTATCATAACATATATTCTGCTATACAAGCTATGGTGAGCGCTATGGATGCTTTACAAATTCCATACTCATCTGAACAAAGCAAGGTATATTATTGCCCATACATTGAAATCACTTTTGCTGTTTATTGTATAAATTGGATTAAGTAAAAATGCTCTGGTATAAATCCATTCAGTCAATCTGGGTAGGGCATGATTATTTAATGTGCAGATATGGAGTAGCTGGAAATATGTGAGTGATTCTATGGATTCTAACCAAGAATTTCAACGTTATGCTAAAACATGTATTATTTCACAGTGTGATGGGTTTAGGAATATGTTATATGTAAAGGAGGCTGCATTAAGGTCACTAGATCTGGATTGCAAAAATCTGGATCATCATTAGAAGACAGCAGCTTATTACTGTAGGTTACACAGTCAGCCAGATGTTTAGGCTAGATTCGACATTTCATCCCCTTATTGAGTCCTTCCCAAGGACATGGAGTGGGCAGATGTTTTGATGGTGTCATCGCAGGATGTAAGTTGTTCCAAGTAAAGCTATCTTTGGTATTTATTGCACCCAAGACTTTCTTTTTACCACAGTGGTTCTATTTCTAGCTGCAGGTCTGTGTATATTGTGATTTTCTCCAATTTTTTCTCTTCTGTTCTGCTGTTTTCAGATATTGCAGTGTCTACTTTCCAGACCTCTTTGTCTTTCTTATCAACAATGGTTAAGTCTGGGGTATTATATGGTAGGTGCGTGTCTGTTTTAATTGTAAAGTCCCAGAGCACTTTAGCGTCTTCATTTTCTATTACATTGTCTATTTTGTGGTCCCACTGGTTCTGGCTTGCAGGCAGATATCTTGTAGATATTCCAATGCATCATTCTTTGCCATACTGTTGTTTAGAGTCAGTCTGTGCAATTTTCTTGCAACAGCTAACTAGGTGGTCCACCATTTCTTCAGCTTCTTTGCAGAGGCGGCATTTGCTGTCTGTTGCTGTCTTCTCAGTTTTGATTTGTATGTATTTGTATTAAGGTTTGATTTTGTGCAGCCAAAATTAGTGTCTCTGTCTCTTTCTTCAACTTTCCTGTTTTTAGCTATTGCCAAGTTTTATTATTATCTGTTTTGCCTGGTAGTTTTTTATATACTGGCCATGTAAGGCTTTTGGTCTCTCCAATACTTAGTAAGCCTTCATGATGTAGTAGCTTCATTGCATCTTCGTCACTGTCCTTCTATTCTTCCAATGACCTTTTTTATTCTTCAACTCTCTAGTGTGCTTAAAACATTCCATGCCCCCTCGTTTTCCTTGGTAAGTAGAGTCTGATATTGTCATTGTACTATGGATGAAGGCAGTGGTGGGATTCAATTTTTTTAACAACGGTTCTGTGGGTGTGGCTTAGTTGGGGGTGTGGCTTGGTGGTCATGTGACCGGGTAGGCGTAGCTAGCTGGTCATGTGACTGGGTGGGCGTGGCTAGCTGGTCATGTGACCGGGTAGGCGTGGCTATCTGCATAGGGACTACTCAGAGGGCTGAAAAAAGTCATTTCTGACTGGTCCTCGAACTTTTGACTGGTCCTCGCACTTATGACGATCCTCACATTTATGCCCGTTGCGGCATTCTTAACAACCGTATCACTCATTTCACAACTGCTTCTCTTCATCATGGTGACAAGATAGGGCAAAAACGTAAAATGTGAGGACAGTTGTAAATTCGAGGACTGGTCAAAAGTGCGAGGACCAGTCAAAAATAACTTTTTCAGCCGTCTGAGTAGTCCATATGCACAAAAGAACTACCCAGAGGACTGAAAAAAATGATTTCTGACAGGTCCTCGCACTTTTGACCAGTCTTCGCACTTATGACTGGTCATCATTTATGTCCATTGTAGCATTCTTAACAACCGTGTCACTCATTTCACAACTGCTTCTCTTCACCATGGTGACAAGATAGGGCAAAAACGTAAAATGTGAGGACAGTCGTAAGTTCGAGGACTGGTCAAAAGTGCGAGGACCAGTCAGAAATAACTTTTTCAGCCCTCTGAGTAGTCCATATGCATAAAAGGATATAGCAATAGAGAGGGATGAAGGAAGAGAAATTAGAGTAGGAGTGAGGGTAAGAGAGGGAGAAAGAGAGGAGGAGAAGGAGAAAGGAAGAGGAAGTAGAGAGGAGAAGAAGAGGGGGCGAAGAGAAAGTAAGAAGGAAAGAAAAGACAGAGGTGGTAGGTTTGAGGAGAAAGATTGCTGTACAATAAAAAAGATGAAAGGGAAGAAAGCCAACCCCAAACAAATATAAAGATATTAAGATAAAGAATGAATTGTTAAACTAAAGAATAAAAGAGAACAAATATGAATAAATAGCAATAATTAGAAACACACATACAAACATACAATGTATTTTCTTTGAACAGAGTATTTGGCCGGTTCACAAATTTAAACAGTGTTTAGTCATTTCAATTAAATTTACAATTTCTGTATTTCCTTTTTGCCATATTTATTCCTCATCTATTTTTTAAAAAAACCAGTATTACCCTTCATTCTCATCTCTAATCTTAATCAAATTCAATTTTTCCCTCTATTCTATATTATACCCCTTCCCATTGTCATCTATTTTTATATCCATCCTCACATTGGTTAATTATGTAATATTACAATTGTTTAATACAAATTCAACATTTTAATATAAATCAATTAGTTATATAACTATCTTTTTTGTATATTAATCAATATGAACATGAATATTCCAATTATTTCCATGCAATCCAATTTCTTACAAATCAATTAATTATATTTACCAATAATAATAAACCAAATAATTTCCCCCATATATTCCTCCAAACCACAACTTAACCATTTCTGCTTTCAACACAATATACAATTAATAGTATCTCAATTATTACAATTCCCTAGTTAAATAGAGCTTTTTTTCTTTTGTGTTTTAAAATCTTGAACTCTCCTCTTTTGCCCTAAATTTCCCATTGTTTGCAGTTTTGCACCTACCTTTTTTGGTGAGGAAAAAGAAAAAGAAATCTCTCTCTGCTTCATTTTGTCATGTTGTAGCAAAGACCCTGCTTTACTTTCAGTTTCGCTTTTTCAGCATAGCTAGGCTAGGGGAAAAAAAATCTGCTCGAGCACTCTTTGCAGAGAGCAATAGAGCCCTGGCAAAACAGCTGAGAGCAAATCAGCTGAGAGGAGGGAGGCCGATCTAATCAGGCTTTATTTGCAAAAAAAACAGAATTTTAAGTGGTGTTCCACCAAGTGGCTTAAAAAAAATAATAAAGCCTGAATTGCATTAATGTTCTTATTTATTGGAATGCAAAATTGGATTACTCAAGAGATTTCAGGATTTGCAAAAGCTTTTGCGCATTTATTCTTTATGAATGAAAACATGGATGAAATAAATATTTACATTTGTTTGGCATTTTAAAGACCCTGTTTGAAAACTACTTTAGACTGAGTTTCTGCTTAGTAGTCTCAGAGTCTTCATTCTCTCAAACATAGTGAAAGCTAATATTAAAAAGGGTTTACACTAGGCATTGTTGGGCTACTGTATTCCCAGAGATCATGTCACATGACTGCAGTGCTTACAACAGCATTTCCCATCACTTGCCATTGTTAAGCAAGAATGACAGGTTAAACAAGGACCTCACGTGACTGCAAGTTTCTACTTCCTGCTGGTTTCCAACAAGCAAAGTCAATGGGGAAGTTGATCACAAGAAGTCTTAGGTTTGGTGGCTTGCAAACAGGTGGGTAGGTGAATGCTGTGGAGTGCATGTGAGCATAGGCAATGAGTGCTGCCGTGTGGCGTGAGTACAGGCAGGCAGGTGTGCAGGTAGAAGCTATGGCATGGTGCAAATGAACATAGATGTATGTGTGTTTGTGTACTACAGCCTGGCACTCCTCAAGAGATAAAACAGCAGGATTGTGAGCAACTGACTGGAGTGACTAGCAACCTCCGGCCAGCTTCCCCACTGATTTTGCTTATGGGAAGTTTGCAGGGAAGATCACAAATGACAATCATGTGATTACAGGGCTGCGGCAACAGCCACAGTTTGAAGGACTGGTTGTGAGTCTTCTTCATTCAGCATCATTTGGACAGTTGCTGAACTAGTGGTTGTAACCAAGGGCTACCTATGATATGCAGGCAGTCCTCCACTTATGACCACAGTTGAGCCCAGAATTTATGTCACTGAGTGAGAAATTTGTTAAGTGAGTTTTGTCACATTTTATGACCTTTCTTGCCACCTTGGCTAAGTGAATCACTGCAATTGTTAAATTAGTAACACGGTTGTTAAGTGAATCTGGCTTCCCCACTGACTTTGCTTGTCAAAAGGTCACAAAAGGGGATCACATGACCCCTGGACTCTGCAACCATCATAAATATGAACCAGTTGTCAAGCATCTGAATGTAAATCATGTGACCATGGGGATGCTACAACAGTCATAAGTGTGAAAAATGGTCATAAGTCACTTTTTTCAGTGCCACTTTAACTTTGAACGGTCACTAAAGGAAATTTTAACTTTGAACGGTCACTAAATGAATTGTTGTAAGTCGAGGACTACCTATATATGTATCTCTACAGAATTTAGCTAGAGAATCTAGCCTATTTGATCATCCCTTCCCATCCTTTTATGGCTCACTCTGCAAGATAGTATAATGTAAATATATACCTGACTAAAACAAAGAGACCTATAATTCAGTAATGTAAAGTGCTGTTAGGCAAAATTAATTAGGCATAGATTGCTAGTGAGAAAGTTAAATTGATTTATTTTATTTATGTATTTATATCCTTTATAAATAAAGGATATAAATAGTTATTTCTTTTTATTTTTTTGAATTTTGAATTTTTCCAGCTCTTACCTGTCTTTTCCTATAGTTAGTTAGTTTAATCTTGTGTAATTGTGTAATAATACAGTTGGAGGGAAACTTTTTTTCACAAGCTGTCAAAAAGGCAAATTTCATGCTTGGGATAATTAGAAAAGAGATTGGAAATAAAATGCCAACAGGAGAATGCCCTGTGTTATGTCATCTGGAATACTTTGTACAATTCTGGCTGCTGCATTTGAAATAGAGCTGGAAAAGGTGCAGAAGAGAGCAATCAATTATCTACCTTACGAGAAAGAATATCTGGTACTTCTCAGCCTAGAAAAAGGCAGCTGAGAGGGAATATTATCAAGGTATGCACAATCATGGATAGCTGTAGGGGAAGGGTGAGAGAACCTGGGGATGGAGTTAAAAGAGGAATCAGCCTACAATCTCTGTGTAAATATAAGTGAGCTAAGTCCAACATCCCCCCCCTTTGAATTCCATTGACCCCTATCTAACTCCTACCAGATGCTGACCTTAGTTGAGAAGGTTCCTGTGCATAGGCATGTTGTCGTTGTTGTTAGTTGCGAAGTCGTGTCCAACCCATTGCAACCCCATGGACAACATTCGTCCAGGCCTTCCTGTCCTCTACCATCCTCTGGAGTCCATTTAAGCTCAGGCCTACTTTTTCAGTGACTCCATCTAGCCACCTTGTTCTCTGTTGTCCCATTCTTCTTTTGCCCTCAATCTTTCCCAGCATTAGGCTCTTCTCCAGTGAGTCTCCAGTGAGTGCATAGCCATGAGTGGCAATAAATCAGTTTAATTGGACCTTCACATATGGACATGATCTTTCACACCTTGACAATGTCTGTCTCTCGAAACACTAGATTCAAGAATCACATAAGGAAGTTGTTAGAAGGAGATTTGGATGAGACAGATTAAAGCACTTCTTCACAGAATGCATAATCAACCATGGAATTTGTAGCTGTAAGACACTTTTGCATGGCTTTACAGAGAATTGATTAGTCATGAAGTTTCATCGTTAGAGATAACGATGAGTTGGGTGCAGAACGCCTCCAAATATACCCATTGAAGATGAATAATCACAGGCGTCCACCATCTCTCACTTATTGCACTTCAGAAGTTTCTGATTTATCATTGTGAGAAGCAGTGTTCTTACATCACCTGGCAGCGTTTCAGGATATGGAGAATACAAGTCTCATATGAGACTCAGGTTGGTTGAATGGCTAAGATATTGGGTTAGAAGCTGGGAAAGCCTGGTTCAAGTCATCACTTAAACATGGAAGTCAGTTGGATGACTTTGGACTAGTTGCAAATTGGAGTCACCACAACTCGGCATCAGTCATCTGCAACACACGACTGAAAAACAAAATCCCTTGTTACAACAAGTGTTGAGGAGCTTCCCTGTAAAATTAGGTGGGTACAGTGAAAAACAAGCAGCCCTGGCAAATGAGTGAGACAAACAATAAAACTGCTATGGCTTCATAATTTGGCTTTTCAATAAATCTAGAATATAGTTTGAAGGGGTGACAGTTTTTGTTCACTCTTTTTACTACATTTGCATTTTTAATTGGCTTTTAATTGCATTGTTTTTGTTTTATATTAGTTTCCTGTGGATTGCATCCTGACAGAAAAGTGAAACGTTGTTCTCATATTTTTATATTAAATATTTCTTATATTTATATATTCTCTAATATATATTTCTAAGAATCTCTGAAACAAAAAAGAATTCTTTTCACCCGCCATCTCAGCTTAAATAACCTATCAGAATATTTTTCCTTCAAAGTTCTCTATTATTTGTTTGAATTCACTACTCTTTCTGCGCTGCAAGTGTAGAGAATTTGTAGCCCACATGTTAGTATCAAATAAAAAATGAATTAATAATGGGTTATGCCTTTAAAAAGAGCAAATATGATTATACTTCCAGTAGAAATATAGGTAAAGGTAAAGGTTCCCCTCACACATATGTGCTAGTTGTTCCCGACTCTAGGGGGCATTCCTCATCTCCATTTCAAAGCTGAAGAGCCAGCGCTGTCCAAAGACATCTCTGTGGTCATGTGGCTGGCATGACTAAACGCCAAAGGTGCACGGAATGCTGTTACCTTCCCACCAAAGGTGGTCCCTATTTTTCTACTTGCATTTTTTATGTGCTTTCGAACTGCTAGGTTGGCAGAAGCTGGGACAAGTAACGGGAGCTCACCCTGTTACTTGTAGAAATATAGTTTCCACTATAATCTGCATTGTAAATACATTAAAAGAATTTTTGGCAATGTGTAAGAGTAACAAAGGGGATAACCAAAGGAATGGAAACTGATAAATCCTATAAACAGTTATTGAGGAAACTGAATATATTTAGTTTTGAAAAAAAGAGATCCAAGAGATCATCTTTCATGTACAGTATTTAGGGGGGGCTGTCACACTGAAAAAAAAAAGAACTATTCTTTGTTGCCTCAAAATGCAGGATGTGGAATAATACCTTTAAGTTAGCAGCAGGCAAAGTCTGCTTCAGTCTTAGAAATAAATCATAATGGTAAGAGTTAAAGCATAGTAGAAATAATTTTCTGTGGAGATTTTGGGCTTTAAGCAGAAAGCAGGACAGCCATTTAATTTCTATTCCTGAACTGCAGAAGGAATTGGCTTGCTCGGTTGTCTATAGTGCTCCTTCCAGTTGTGCAACCCTGACGTGATCAAATCCCTGCCTGTGGCCAAATCCTCCAGTAATTCTCATAACTTTGTTTTCTAGGTTGCTATCATTGTATTTAAGGAAGAGAATAGTCCAGTCTAGAGAGGAAAATGTGGTAAAAAATGGCATTGGATTGAAGGAGAAGTTCAATTTCCTTGTTACTAGTTTGCTTTCCAAAAATACCTTATCTATACAGGTAATATTTGATTTATGATCAGTCACTTGGCAACTGAGATTATGATAGACCCCCCAAAAGCAATTTACAACCCAGTTTTGAAGTTATGGCCACTACAATACCCAATGTTCATTCACTGTTATGACCCACCCACTCCCTGTCACCAATCACACACTTAAACTGTAGGGACACCCACCTATTCCTCCTATTTCCCCCCATCCCCCCATGCCCTGCCAGGTCCCTTCAGGTCTTGGGTATTTGTCCCCCCCCTCCGGGTCCCTGCAGGCCTTGGACTGGTTTTCCACCCCACCAGGGCCCAGGCCTCCTCCCGACCGACTCGCTGTCACCAATTGCACACTTAAACCTTTCAAAAGTCTCAGAGCTCGCGGCTTCCGGTTTGGCTTCCGTTGCCACCAGACGATCCTTTGAGACCGCCAGCCCCGTCGCCCGTAAAGAGCCGCCTTTATAGCTGAAAGGCGGCTTGAAAAACTCTATTTCCACAAGGAAACGTGAGACAGAGCCGGCGAGGGCAGGTAGAGCCCTCTGCGAAGTCCCCAGAGTTCTTTTTTACCTCTAGGGAGGAAGCAGGATGAGGCTCCCTATTTTCCTCGCCACTGCTCCGGGCTTTGGGAGAACTCTGCGCTTTGCAGAGCCAGGCGATGGGACCAGACCAACTAAAGAAAACTAACAGACTCTCTGAATAAGTAGGATGAAATCCGGATCTGGGACCCTAAACTGCAAGTACTTCTAACAACCCTAAAACTGACTTTAAAAGTAAAGAAGAGTGGAAGGGGGGAAAAAAGAAAGTTTAAAATGGCGACTGGCTGAGGCTTGAGAAGAGCTGAAAGCGAAAGTCCTTCCATTTGACTAGTTTAATATGTTACAAAGTAACTGAGATAACAGCGCTGGCTAGAAGTGAAGAGAAAAATTCTTATTTCATGCTTCTTCCTTCTTAGAGATTTGATATTGATATTGTTTGGAGAGAAGTTTTTTTCTTTAAAGGGGAAAAAAAGAAAAAAAAATCTGCTTGTGTGGCAGGATGGCGTTAAAACTCACAAAGCCAGACAACCAAGCTGTGGGGGGGGCTCCCCCATTTATAAACCACATGAACAAGTTTTGAGTTTGCAGATGCAGAGGCTTTAAAGATCTAACGCAATTTGTATTGGAGGAGATGGCAAGACATGATGAGATTGTGAACCAGAACCTTGAAAAATTTAGACAGGAAATTAAAGAGTTGGTTCAACAAAAGTATGATAAATTCAAGCAACATATGATAAGTTTTGTAGACGCAATGATAAAGATGGATGAAAAGTTTAATTCAGAAATAGAGTCTAATATGAAGGAAGTTGATTATAAGATTCATAATTTGGATAATAAAATACAAAGAATTGAAAATGATTTAACAATGATTCAAGAAAATAGCTCAGAAGTAGAGTCAAAAATAAAGGAAGCTGACTATAAGACTTACAACGCAGATAATATAAAACAAAGGATTGAAAATGAAGTTATAATGATGCAATTCAGATTTATGGAATTTGCAGTCAGAATTAGGGGAATACAGGAAGATAAAAGAGAAGATTTGAGAAAGATGTCTGCTGAAGTTCTGGCTGGGATTTTAAAGGTTAGTCCTGAAGAGGTATCCTGTAAGATTGATAAGGCCTACAGAGCAAATTCTTGGGTGGCAAAGCAAAGGCAGTTGCCTAGAGATGTGGTGATTTACTTTACCGATAAAGGAATAAGAAATGATATTGTACAAAAGTCTTTTAACTCCACTCTTGAAATGTATGGAAGGAAGATTTGGATATTTAAAGAGCTGCCGCCCAAGATGTTAAAAGATAGAAAGGATTTTGGTTTTTTGGTGACTGAGCTAAAGAAACAAAACATCCCATTTAGGTGGGATGCTCCTGTTGGAATAATATTGAGATATCAAGGAGAAAGATATCAACTAAATACTGTTGAAAAAGCGGAAGAATTTTATTATAAGGTTCTTAAAATGGATTCAACATCTCCATGTATAATACATGAGGGGAATAAAGAAAAGCAAAATCAACAAGAGATTGAAACCCAGGCTAAGCAGATGGAGGTGGAGGTAATGGAAAAACAACAAGTTACAGAGGCTTTTGTGGACGAGCCGCTTATGGATTCTCCTTCAGAGGTTATAGTTGGATTACCTATAAATACAAGAGAGGTGGCTTTGGATTCTAATGTGATGACTTATCAAGTTACAGACCAGCATGGAAATCAATCAGTTGATATACAACTCCTAGAAAGGCAACCAGGATGGAGATCTAAGCCATA
Organism: Pituophis catenifer annectens; assembly: GCF_029215685.1. Classification (NCBI taxonomy): domain Eukaryota; kingdom Metazoa; phylum Chordata; class Lepidosauria; order Squamata; family Colubridae; genus Pituophis; species Pituophis catenifer. The sequence goes on along the minus strand of NW_027256882.1, from coordinate 229,881,755 downwards.
AAAAGTTAAGAAAAGAAGAAGCAGGTCCTACAAAAATAAAAATTTTTAGACTAAACAACAGTGTAATGCCAATTACTTAAGAGACGATTAAAAACATGAAAATATAGCTGAGGCAAAGTATTGGTTTTTACTATTTTGAGGAGAGTAACAGATCTCTGCAGTGTTGTGCTTTTGGGATGTGGAAGATGGCCTTTAATTGAGTGGATTGGAACTTTCTATTTTGGACTCTTTGACAAATGGATTACGTTTATGCTGAGCTATAAGGCAAGAGAACTATGGGACTGGGGCATGCAGAAGATCTGGTTGTTACCCTAATACGGTGGTTGGAATTAATAATCTAGATGAAAGACATTACAGAAGACACTATATGGAATATAAATATAAAGTCACTCGGGTGGTTTTTTATATACGAAAACATTTATTATTGATAGGGGCAGATGGTAACTGAAGATACTGAATATACTGTTGGAACTAGAATTTGATGTTACCCTAACATGGGTGATGGAATTAACAATCCAGTTGAAAGACATTACAGAAGATACCATATGGATTACAAGCTTAAAGTCATTTGAGGATTTTATCTATATATGGAAATATTTTTTAGTGGTGTGGGCAGAAGAACAAAGATATTGAAAATATTATGTATGGTAGACCTGCAGGAAAGTGGGTGGAGATAGGCTAGCTTACTGATTGTTTAGTTTAGGAAAAGGGATGTTATGTTATATTAATATACGTAAAAGATTTGAATTAAGAGATATATGTATGGGGGAGGAGGAAATGGATAGATTATGAGTTGAAATTGCTAAATTAGGATTTATTATATAATTTTACAGCTGAATGTTGCTTTGAAATGTATAGTATAAGGGGGATATAATAATATTGTTAGAAAGAAAGGGTCAGCATATGGGGGGTGGAGTAAAAAGGATGGTAAAGTATTATATAATCTGTTATTAATTTGGGTTTTATTCTGGAGAAGCCACAGGAGGAGGGGAGGGGGAGGGGGGGGTTAGGGAGGAGGGGGGGAAAAAGGGGGAAAATCTGTATTTGAAAAACTTTTTCAATAAAAAAAAAAAGTCTCAGAGCTCCAAACTTCACATTAGGGAAGAAGGGCAGGCCGCTCTACCCCTCAATATCCTTGGGCCACGTAGTTGTGTCCTGATGCCAAAGGAATCAGGCTTTATTTGCAAAAAAACAGAATTTTAAGTGGTGTTCCACCAAGTGGCTTAAAAAAAATAATAAAGCCTGAATTGCATTAATGTTCTTATTTATTGGAATGCAAAGTTGGATTACTCAAGAGATTTCAGGATTTGCAAAAGCCTTTGCGCATTTATTCTTTTTGAATGAAAACATGGATGAAATAAATATTTACATTTGTTTGGCATTTTAAAGACCCTGTTTGAAAACTACTTTAGACTGAGTTTCTGCTTAGTAGTCTCAGAGTCTTGATTCTCTCAAACATAGTGAAAGCTAATATTAAAAAGAGTTTACACTAGGCATTGTTGGGCTACTGTATTCCCAGTAATTTCTAATCCATTTTGAAGAAGTCTCTTAAGCAGAAACTCCTTTTATATGTAACCTTTTCCAGACCTTTTTATGTAACCTTCGTCAAGCTCAGACTAGAAATTTCATCCCCCAACAATTGCTCTGAATTGAGTTGCAGTTTAATTTGAACCAACTGCCCAGTTTTTGTAGGGTAGTAAAAACTCTTCATCCAAGAAGCATGGTTCCCTACAATTTGCCCTTGGCCTATTCCAACTATTGTTCGATTTTTACCAGATCCCACTGTAATGCCCTTTCTTCAGCAGCACTATTATGGGATAGATACGGGAGTCTCCTCCAGACTCATTGCTTGTGCTCTTGTGGTGATCAATAACACACACCTTTATATTGCAGGAGTTATAGAACATTGCACCAAAGTCTTATTTTTCTCCATCTAGCAGCAATCCCAGGCAGTCAGACAATCTCTATGTCTATTTTCTAGTTGCTGATAAAGGTTTATTTATACAACCTACAATGTTGTTGTAAAGTTTTGTTATTTAGCATCCAAGCTTTCACAGGAGGATTTAAGATGGATTGTTGTATATGCTATTTCTGTTTATTCATTTATTTGTTTGTTTGTTTGTTTATTTATTTATTTATTTATTTATTTATTTGTCGCATTTCTATGCCGCCCAACTCCCTGGACTCTGGGCAGCTTACAACAAAAAATAATGCGAACAATATACTACAAAAGTTGTTTTAAAAAACATTAAAAACTCATACACTCCATTCATGACCGGATCACGCAAGATTGCAGCAGTGAGATCAACGGCCCCAGGCCTGCCGGAAGAGCCAGGTCTTCACTGCTTTCCGGAAGGCCAATAGGGTGGGGGCGGTCCGGACCTAAGGAGGTAATTGGTTCCAGAGAGTCGAGGCAGCCACAGAGAAGGCCCTCCCCCACGGGCCCGCCAGCCGACATTGTTTAGCTGACGGGATCTGGAGGAGACCAACTCTGTGGGATCTTACCGGTCGTTGGGAGCTATGCGGTAGAAGGCGGTCTCGAAGATAGCCTGGCCCTAAGCCATGTAGGGCTTTAAAGGTAATAACCAACACCTTGAATTGTGTCCGGAGACTGATAGGGAGCCAGTGCAGCTCGCAGAGAATTGGTGTAATGTGGGTGTATCTAGGTGCATCCACAATAGCTCGCGCAGCTGCATTCTGGACCAACTGTAGTCTCCGAACACTTTTCAAGGGTAGCCCCATGTAGAGCACATTGCAATAATCCAACCGTGAGGTGACAAGGGCATGAGTGACTGTGAGGAGAGCCTCCTGATCTAAGTAGGGTCGCAGTTGGTGCACCAGGCGAACCTGTGCAAAAGTCCCCCTAGCCACAGCTGTCAGATGTTGCTCTAATCTTAGCTGTGAGTCTAGAAGAACACCCAGATTGCGAGCCCGTTCTGAGGGGGACAATTCCCCCCCCCCAGGACCAGAGATGGACAATCGACATAGTCTTTAGGAGGCAATACCCACAGCCATTCGGTCTTGTCTGGGTTAAGTCTGAGCCTGTTGACTCCCATCCAGACCCTCACAGCCTCCAGGCACCGACATATCACATCCACTGCATCGCTGAACTGAACTATCTATTTTATCTATTTTGGCTTTCTTTTTCTTTCCATTTCGGGCCAAAAGCAGTTATAAATCACATTGAAATTGACTTGCATGTGTGTTTGCAGTTTGAGTCGCTCAAGAGAGAGATGTCCATCCAAAGAAAGTAGCTAATGTGTACAAAGAAAAGGAAGGAAGATAGATTCAATTAAGACCTGAACTTATAAAAACTCTTGGAAAGTATTGATTTAAACATAAACTAGATGTGGAATTTTATCTCCATTAAAGCCTATCTTCTTTGTTGTGAAATATAGATCAATACTATTGTCCTCAAATATTATAGATGCTGGGTTATAGAAGTTTTAATAATATAAATTCATGGCACACATGAGGTGGATTTTTTGTTGTTGTTCTAATTATTTACTTAAATTCAGGCACTTGGGCATCCTCTTTATATATTAGGCCGGTATTATTAATCCCATATTGGGAGGTGTGGTGTGAAATTAATTAAAATAATAGAAACCACCTACAGTATTTCACCATCTTCTCCACATCACCCAAATAAAATTAGAATAATAAGCATTTTTTAAGGGATTCCCTGAGATTGTTTTTTAAAGCTAAAAGAAAAGAATGTCCCAATTTTAAACCATCACTCTAGAGAAGAAAGGAATGTTAAATTTCTTCATACACCACTTTTTCTCATTTGAATTGCTTCCCAAGAATAGCTATTTTTAAATTCATTTGCTCTGCTATTAACATAATTCTATGCTGCATTATTTCTTCTGGCCATGATTAAAGTCACAGTGGCATGTTAGATTAAGCAGGTGATCTTGATTATGTGATTTAGGATTAATTATTCAACTGGAAATTAACATAAATCCCTTTGTTAATCAGGCAAGAGAAATACGCTAAATTCTGGGGTGACTGGGAGCCGGTATTTAAACATCTGTAAAAAATCAATGACTGACCATCACAGAATTTATGCTATGTAAGTCACTTAATGATGCCTTATAAATTGTGATTGTAAAGGAAGCACAGGAGTGGGTCACAGCATATTAGTATATTTAATCTATAAAATCCTAATAAAATGTATGGGGCATGGTTTCAGAATGAGACACGCTATATGAGCACTATGGTGGGTAGGTAAATGGGTCTCTCCTGCTAAACAAAAACCACTAAGACTTTACAGTTATGCACAATAGATTTTTTTTTATCTTATTCTTACTTAAGTTTTATGTGCAGTTTTGGGATCATCCAAGTAAGGTAGAAAGGGTTTCATTTCCTGATTTGTTATAGCTACTGAATATTCTTTTCCCGACATGAATTGGTTTCATAAACCTGGATGATGAGGTAGGATCAAAGAGGAAAGATTGTTCAAGATACAACTCTGGACATGTTCCAGTCTTATTTTATCTATGTAGCTTCATGTCCTAGCTCTTACCGGAAAAACTAATGAATTATAATCTGTTATAACAGCTGATAGGTAGCAGTGCAGGGAGGAAGTGCTGGAGGAGGAAGAGGAAAAGAGGATTCAGTGAGAACAGGAATCATTGTATAGGTCTCCTGCGTCAGCAGGGGGGTTGGACTAGATGACCTCCAAGGTCCCTTCCAACTCTGTTACTGTTACTGATTTGAAGACAGTACAAGTCTGCTCACTGTTGGGTGACCAACACCATCTTTACAATTCATTCAGTTTTCTTGAATTTATCTTTGGTGCTTTGGACAGGAATTCAAAATGGCACACATTCCATTCCATCCTCCACTTTTCCCCTACATCAAAAACCCTGTGATGTATTTCCATGCAGGATGTAGAGAACTTGGCAGTCATTATAGCCTAGTCTTTCCTACCGGAGCTCACTAATTTGGCTTAATTATTCTCCATTGTGGAATTATTATTCCACATGGAATTATTTCCTGTGGAAAAAAAAACACCAATATTTTGAACAAGCAAAGGGCTCCAGTATAGCTCTAAAGCACTGACTTTGGAATTATCCCATCAAAAATTGGAAGGGTTACAGATGTTCGTTTTCTCAGGTTTGCTTATGGGAAAATGTATACCATACATGCATGCTGGATAGACAGACAAGCACACTCTTCCCTTTCTAATTTCCACCTCATACATTTCCAGTTCATGTGTTGCCTTCTGTTCTTTAAACCTAATGGGGCTTTCATTTTTTGTGGATCTTATAAATTGCATCCCACCCCATTTTCCAAGTGAATTACAATTACCTTGGTCCTCTGCATATTATTTTTCACATCTGTCCCCCTCAAATATTTTACAATTTGCTGCAAGTCATTCTGGCCATGAAAACAACATTGTCTGCATGCAAAAGTACACACATATTCATATCACCAGCCAACACACTTGTAACAGTACAATAATAATTCCTTATATGTTTATCCATAGAAATAGGTGACTTCCGTCTCCTATCTCAAGACGCATTTCAAATTCCTTTTCAGGCTTCATTTTGGCTCCCAGAGAAGTTCCTTCTTTCATTTTGTGATTTAATTACCTTATCCCCCACCACCGCCATTTACCTTCCTGTCCTGTTTCCTCTTTTCTGCTGTTTACATACTATGGACATTAGATTCTTAGAAGCCAAGTACCATAATTTTCTTGCTTCTTCTGGCAAACCTCCATCACAAATTGTACAACTTTCTTCAATCTCCCCACTTTACTGGAACACTCTGGAATGCCTAAATTTTATTACACTGAAATATAGATATTGCTTGACTTACAACCATTCATTTAATGAGTGTTGGAAGTTACAACAGCCATTTTTGACACTTACAACCATTGCAGCATCCCCATGGTCATGTGAGCAAAATTTAGATGCTTGGCAACTGGCATGTATTTATGACAGTTGCAGTGTCCCGGACTCATATGATCTCTTCTATGATTTTCTGAAAAGTGAAGTCAATGGGGAAGCCAGATTCACTTACGAACCATATTATTAACTTAACAGCTTCAGTGGGTCACTTAACAATTGTGGCAAGAAAGGTTGTAAGATGGTACAAAATTCACTTAACAACTGTCTTGTTTAGTAATAGATATTTTTGGCTCATTTTTGCTTGTAAGTCAAGGACTAGCAATAGCAATAGCACTTAGATTTATATACCACTTCACAGTACTTTATAGCCCTCTCTAAGCGGTTTACAGACTCAGCATATTGCCCCAACAATCTGGGCCCTCATTTTACCAACCTCGGAAGGATGGAAGGCTGAGTCAACCTTGAGCCAGTGAGACTCAAATTGCCCAACTGCTGGCAGCTGGCAGTCAACAGAAGTAGCCTGCAATACTGCATTCTAACTACTGTGCCACGATGGCTACCACGACTACCTGTACTGCAGAACATGAAAGAGAGAACATGGGAGCATCAATGTTCTGGATATGGAAGATGAGGGGAGAATAGAAAAGGGGTTGAATATTTTTTTTCCAATAATTTTTTTTTATTTTCAAAAACACAAACAAAACAAAACATAAAAACATTATCATTCCATACAAGAGGGGTTGAATATTGAAGTCAGTCAATAGGGTGAATATAGAGCAAAGCCCATGGCATCATCTATGATGGCTACTTCATTTTGGAAACAATGCAAAGTGCTAACATTTATAACATAATAAAAAGGAGACTGACTGAAATAAAATAATTTTTAACTCTTTTCGAACTTAATTCAAGCCAGTTGATAAGTGGTTGGTATAGGTGAAACTGCATACATGGAACTGTAACTCAGGAAAGATAAGATATTCCTAATTTATCTAGAAGTAGCTATATTAGAAGAAATAATTAGGTCAGGCGGACACCAGCATTTTCCAGGTGTTTACCTGAGTCTGTGTGTGTGTGGGGGGGAATGGAGATGTTGCTGATTTATAAGCTTTATTGAGTTTATAAAGCTTTTATAAGCTTTATTCCTTAAGGTAGTTGCATTTGTTTTTCGGGCTTGCCCCAAGATGGTGTGCTTTTAATGAGCAACAAAGCTGCACTAGACTTTCATGAGTCCCAGTGCACTTTTTCGGAATAGTTTTTGAAACATGCACTGCCCTAGTAATTATAACTTGTTCACACTGTTCCTTTGAAAACAGTTTCAGATTTCTAGTAACCCAGAATGCCACAAACAGATTATTCCCTGAGGTTACATGCAGGTCTCATTTGCTGCTTTGATACCCAGTTCTATCCCGGGCACACTTCAAAGGCTTTGAAATGACAGATTTTTTCAGCTACAGTAGTGGCCAAAATTGTGGGAACCTTTTGGGAAAAGTGTATTTTTGAGGTTTTATGGCTAATAACACCACTTTTTTTTTTTTTGAGTTTAAAGATAATCATATTTCACCACTGGAATGGCCTGGGAATAGTCTAGACCTTAACCCAATTGAAAATTTATGGAGCCAACTAAAGAAACTTGTTAGTCAGAAGTGACCCAGCAATAAAACCCAGTTAATAGAAGCAATCATTCAATCTTGGTTTCACATTATAATAGTTGCAGAACCAAAAGACTTGATTCACTCCATGGGAAGATGTTTGTAAGGCTGTAATTCATGCTAAAAGTTACCCAACTAAGTATTAACTGACGTGGTAATTTTGTATATCTTGTTTTTTTCTAGGGTGATAATTTTTGTATATCTCATTTTTTCTGTGTTTCACTTTTCTTTTTTATACTGTAACTGCTATTCTAATAGCAAATCCTTCATAAAAGTTATTGCATTACATTCTTGATTAAATTATCTTTCCATTGATATATAATTTTATGGTACTACTCCAAAAAAAAGTGGTGTTATTAACTGGTTTTAGAAAATACACTTTTTCCAAAAGCTTTCCACAATTTTGGCCACTACTGTACTCTTCTCAGAACCCTTTCTCAGATTTTTCAAAACCCTTTCTCTCTGTGAGGGACAATTTTGGTGGCAACCTGAAAGAGAGTTTTTTTTTAAATGACTGGGAGATTTTAGCAAGGAAGTTCAGGCAGATTAGTTCCGTCCTTATGTTTGCTGCTGGCAAGGAAACGTTTTGTTAATACTGGCAGCATTTCGACATCTAAGCTGATCTGTTTGCTGAAGGAGGTGGTCTATATTTTCCTTTTTACCTACCTTAATTTATTTTCTCTTATGATGTTGCATGCTATCTTACCCGCTTTATTTTCTGGCCTCTTGAACACTATGTTGAAATGGAAAGTGGGATAAAAACTTTAAATAAACAGTAGGGTTTTGTCAACATCGCTTATCACTTCATCAAAAGAAGAATTTATTTATTTATCGGGAATTCAGTGTGTGCTGGTTTCAACTGGTGATAGCAGTAAATTATGCATTTAGATAAGCAGATTTCTAGCAGGCTTTGTATAATTTGGATACAGGGGGACATCTTGGTCAAGTGCATTTTTCACTTCATTCTCTCCTCAAATAGCATGGAAATGCTGTAATCAAAGAACCGATTGTGGTGTGTCTCTGCTATTACTGGGTAGCAGGCATAATATCCAGCCCAGCCCAGATGCAGACAAAATGGCAGTGCTTAGTTACTATGGTGACCACCTTGGGTATGACTTTTCAAATAGAAATAGACTTTATAATAGAATATTTCAGTTTATGTTCCTGGAAGGAAGCGGCAGGTTTTATAAATAAGCTGCAACCGTCTTAAGTAACAATTAGATTTACTGCAAGGTTTTTAATTGTTTGTATTTTTCTGTAAATGTTTTACTATATCAATTAGCTTTATATTATGAACTTTACCATCTGTCGAATAAAAGACTGCATTATAATACCTGTAGTAATTTTATTGAAAGTGATGGTTGTGTCGGCCTTATGAAGTAGACCAGAGCTGGAAACAGACTCCGTAGGAAGACGAGAAGTATTCTGCTCATTGAGATTGGTGGCAATGCAATAATGGCATTGCGCAAGACTGGTTGAAATTTACCTCCCCTTATTTTAACTTTTATCAAATAAACTAGAGTCCTTCCTTTTAGTTCTGAAAATGTTAATTAAAATATTGTTATACGATTTGATCTCTCTTCAGTTCTTCTTTCTCCCATTACAAAAGCTTCTTCGAAGCTTTAACAAGCCTGTTTTGTAAATCCCTGAAAAGAGATATTATAATTGTCTTGGTTAAGCATTTATTTATTTATTCCATTTTTTATAGCCACCCATCTCAACCAAATAACTTTGGGCAGTTTACAGTTCTAAGTACTACAGTTGTATTTCCTTTTTAATTGTTGAAACTTCAGCCAGCTTCTTTTGAATAGTCTGTAAAATGTTTTTATCTGAGTCATTCTCTTGACTTGTCACTTGTATTTCCACTTTAAATGCCTTTTCTGTTTATAATCCACAATTTTTAATCCAATATTTCTGATTCTACTATTTCTGATTTATTTCACATCTGTCATTCCTTCATTAACACTGGATGATTGTCTATCTATAGAAGCATACATTCTTACTGATATTGCAGTTATTAATTTCTGGTCCCATTCTTTAAAGATCTCCTTTAATTTTTAAAATCTGAAGCATTTTGTATTATTTTTGTAAATTCCAATACTGATCAAAACTTTTGGTTTACATTTTTTTTGCCTAGAATCTTTAATCCCCAATAGTGTCCAATTTAAATCATAATCTAATATATGATACAACTTACAATAGACAAAATAACTTCATTTCCCATAAAAAGCTGTTTATTTTATATAGTTAGCTCCAAAATCTTATAGTAAAAGTTTCAAAATTCCAAAATTTTTAGTAGTAGCACTAGTAAATGCATTACAATCAAAAGACCTAGCATGTTTTTTTTTTTTATTGAAGTGAGAAATCTAGATATTTTCATGCCTGTCAGGTTAGTTTTATTCACATAGTCAAATGCAAATAAAATGCTTTCATCTGTTGGCCAGTCATTTGTATAAAATTTCCAAAGTTCCTGATTTCTTCGTTCTTCAAAGTCACATTCTGACTAATGCTAAAGGAATCAGAGAGTCAGCCTAGTGTAAATGGAAATGCCAAGTACTTTAGCAATGACGAGATTTATTTTCAGTTTAGATTCATTTCTATCATGGAGCATTACTGCCAAAAGTTATGCCTGCATGTATGGATTTTAAGAAGATCATAGTTGCTTGTTTTTCTTTCTTTCTTTTTTTGAAAAAAAAAAAATCCAAGAAATAATTTGGGATACTTATTGCTAGGCCAGTAAATTCAAACGCCACTGTGTGTTACTGCTTGCTTGCTTATTTATTTAACATTTTTCTTTTCCACTTGGAAAACACTCATTATATATTCGCTTATAAGATGAGCACTGAGAAAGGAGAGGAAAAACCACCAAAGTAATAACAATCTGTTACTGTGGTATATTGTCTATTTAAAAGCTATACTATTTCTAAGGTCCACTGAGAGCTTTGTGCTTGCAGGAGTTGGTGTACCTGGGTGAATTATTTTTTTCCTTGTCTTCATATATCTAATTTAGAAGGTGCATTGTTACCTTCAAATTCAAGTTGGAATTTTTGTTCATCGCTTTGCACTTTAGGCAAACTTTTAAATGAACAGATAGGTATTTATTTTGTACTTTAGAAATAACAAATAGCAATAGGTAGTTTTTGTAAGGCTGCTTTAATTAGGGTATTTGTGTAATCAATGTGGAACACAGGGTCTTCCACTGTGTAATCAGTGGAACAACCTGCCTCCAGAAGTTGTGGATGCTCCAACACTGGAAGAGATTGGACAACCATTTGTCTGAAATGGTAAAGGGCAATGATGGCTAACTTTTTCCGGATCGAGTGCCCAAAGTGTGCACGCAAATACACGTGTGTGCCTGAACCCCCAAAATGCAATGCATGTGGGCCCCCCGCCTGCACCACTGCATGAGCCCCATGCATGTGTGCACACCCGCTCATGCGCCCCATCCCCCGTGCATGTCCACGCACCCCCAGCACAGGTGCCCTGCGCATGCACAGCAGAGGGCCAACGACCAGCTGGCCAGCGGGAGGCAGGTGCACATGCGCGGCAGAGCTGAACTGGGGCGATGGCTCATGTGTCCACAGAAAGAATGCTACGTGCCTCCTGTGGCACACATGCCATAGGTTCGCCATCATGGGTATAGGGTCTCGTGCCTGAGCAGAGGGTTGGACTAGAAGATCTCCAAGGTCCCTTCCAACTCTGTTATTCTGTTATGTCTTTTTGGTTGTCAGGAGAACCAGCCATTCAGAGTCCTGATTGCATATCTAATCGGAAGCAGTTCAGATCTACATCATATAGAGCAAGGAACATGCATCTCCAAACAGCCTCCTTAGATATTGTAGGTTTCTCTTCAACAATTCAAAGCTATCGATGCACCATGGAAGCAATAAAAGATTTAGCCTTGTCCTCCATAAATTGCATGTTTGCCACAGTTATCTCAATCAACTTTATAAGGATTGCTTCATTCCAACATTGGACAGATTACTTTATGTGTGTGGTTATGCTTTGCTTAACAAAGAGCTGATGACCTCCAGTTTGACATTTTTTGTTGTTCAAACTGATTTTTCAATCTATAACTGTAGCTACCCCCCACTCCCCATTTCAGGATGACAGCCGGATGATTGAAGAGGTACAAACAGACAAAATAGAAAGCCTGGAAAGAAAACATGCGGAAGCAATTAAGAGGCTATGGGAGGATCCAGGCATCCAAGAGTGCTACCACCGGCGGAGAGAATACCAATTGTCAGATTCAGCTAAATAGTAAGTATGGTAATCTTTGCAAACTTGACTTTGGCTTTTTAAAAAATATTTAAAAAAAATTATGGCTTCTTATCACTTTGTTGTATGGAATGTTAATGAACAGATTTTACTAAGTGTGCATGTTCAGTTTTTATGATCTTGAACAGTTAATAAAACATAGTTGAAATAAATGCATGATGTGCATGAAATGCACATAGTGTTTCTCTGGTTGGAACTGGAAATTCCTCCTCCCCCTCTCTTCTTTCCTTTTTTGGGGGAGTCCTTGGAGGACTACAGTGGACTTATTGACCCAGTGGCATCATTGGAGGCTCAAAGCTGAAGATTTTAAGTCTCTTTTCAGAGTTTGGGGGGCATTGAGTTTATCCCCAATTTTGATAAGTCTTCCAGAAGCTTGATTTTTTTCTTTATTAGAGAAGAAATATTGCTATCGAAAAATATAATTGTAATGCCAAATTTTGATCACATTGTTTTAGGAGACTGTCATCAATATAATGCATGCTTTTCTGTATGAGGCATATGCATATAAAATGTTTCCAGTAGATTGTCTTCCTCTGTTAAATGGACATTACAAATACTTCCTGTACATTATCTAGCTATCTGTAGAATAATTGGATATTTGATCTTTGAGGCCATCATCATCTTTATCTTCATTTTACACACTTATTTAGCTCACCAAAGCAACTCTGAATGAGTACAAGGAATTGAATTTAAAAACAGAAGTAAAGTAATATCAAGATGTACATATGTCAGTTCACATCAGGGAACAACATTAATGGGAAAACAGTAATCAAGAATTGGACTTACATATCACTTTATCTCAGATCCTGCTGGAGAAGTCAAATCTTTAGGGCCGTTCTGAAATTCAGCAGGTTCAGAACATATAGGCTTCAGAGGGAGGATATAGGGCAGTGGCAGATATAAAGAAGCATTACAACTCTCTGCAATCTTCAAATAGAAGTAAGATTTCCACAACAGCATCCTAATTCGGAATACATTTTCAAACATACATTTTGATACATTTGTTGTTGTTGTTGCTATATTAGCTTTCATGTGAAATACCAGTTTCAGTCTTTGTTGAATCATGTGAAATGCTTTCTGATGGCATGAACTAAAAAGATGTGTGACTTTGATTTTGAAGTTTCCTTTCAGATTTAGAACGTATTGCTGTGCCATTATTTGTGCCAAATGAGCAAGATGTCCTCAGAGTAAGAATACCAACCACTGGAATAATTGAATACCATTTTGTGCTACAAAAAGTTCCTTTTCGGTAAGTCTATCCTGAAGGCCTTCTCTTAGCCATCATGATTATCATATGCCCAAAATTGCACCAATTGTTTTCAATAAATGGATAAGTAAAGAAAATACATAAGACTAGATCAATTCTCTCCAGTCTTGTTTCACCTTTGCTATTATGCTACATCCATTTCTGTACAGTCTTTACAAGATTTCAGAATCATAGAATCAAGTCTTAAAAAATATCATTTAGGAACTCAAGACCAAATTAAAATATCCATGGTGGAAGGCTAACCTGTCTTTGCTTGATCATATTCAGTGAAAAGAAGCATACCCTCTGTAATTGGTTCCATTGTTCAACTGTGCTTACTGTAATTTATAAGTCTATTTCCTAATATAAAGGTTTCCCTGTCAGTTGTGTCTGACTCTAGAGAATGGTACTTATCTCAGTTTCTTGGCCGAGGGAGCCAGCATTGTCCAAAGACAATTTCCATGGTCATGTGGCCAGCATGGCTATATGCCAAAGGTGCACAGAAAGCTGCTACCTTCCCACCAAAGTGGTATCTATTAATCTACTTGCATTTGCATGCTTTCAAACTGCTAGGTGGGCAGGAGCTGGAGCTAGGAACGGAGCTCACCCCATTGCGCAGAGCTCGGGTTTCGAACCCAGGCTGTCAGTTCTCCAACTGACAAGCTCAGTGTCTTTAATTGCTGAGCCATCATGCATCATATTTCCTAATCTATAAACTACTAAAATTGTAATTGTCTTGACCTTTAACTGAGTGAAACCGTGCATCATAGGACAACAATTTTTGAATAAGGTACCTCAGCTGTACTCACAGAATGTGTCCAAGATCCAGGACCCATGACTGTTGAGGAATGAAATTTAGGGAAGTTATGGCTGATTTAGTGCTATTGGCTGCTGCTGCACTTCTGGTCTGCTGTAATCACACAAACTTTCTTTTCAACAGTCCATAGTAGTTTCCCAGCCAGTCTTGTAATCCCTTGCTCTTTCCCCCACCCAGCATGGGGAACAGTAGGGACTGTTTTCCTGAGAGATCCACATTTGGACTCACTTTATTCAGTGCATTAGAAGTTAGGGAAGAAAAAAAACAAGTCTTGAAGCACTATGCATCTTCACTGCTTCTCTTTCAGTGCAGCAGGCACTCAGAATGTGCGTTGTGGAAGAGTTGTGGAGATGGATGAAGTTACACATTATTTGATCCAACAATAGAATTGGTACCCATGAAGCTCAGATAACTTGAAATAACTTTTCCACCATCATTTTAGTGGAACATAATTTACCTGTTAATTTTTCCAAACATAAAATATACAAATCAATTGTATAAAAATCAGTATATCTTTCTAGCAAAGTGCAGCCTCGAAGTTGGTGCTTGGTGAAGTGCTTTACAGGATGATTAGTGATTTCTGCTCCTTTTTACAGAATGGTAGATGTTGGTGGACAAAGATCAGAAAGAAGGAAATGGATCCACTGTTTTGAAAATGTGACCTCAATTATATTTTTAGTTGCACTGAGTGAATATGACCAAGTCCTGGCAGAATCCCATAATGAGGTAGGAAAAAGAAAAGTAATTGCTGTCATAAATAGTTATTCAATACTCATGTGTGCATCTTAACAGAAGTTACTATAGAAGGCTGACATTTGTGCCAGATATGTAGGGAGGGAAAAGGAACTTGACAGATAACTGCCCAACTATGCCCTTAACACAAAAATTATACCAATGTAATTGGCTTGGACTTCTGACAGAGGTATATTCATGTTCAACAAAAGTAATAAAACATCGATGCTTGAAAATAAACTAATATATGATTAATAATAAATAAATGACAATAAATAGATTCACTTAACGATCACAATTGAGCGTGGAATTTTGGTTGAAAGCCACTGTGATTGTTAGGTGGATCACCACATGACCTGATTTGATTTTATGACTGTTTTTACAATGGTTTGTAAAATGACTCACCACAGTTCTTAAGCAAATGATATGGTTGTTAAGTAAATCCATTTTTGAGAATGGGCATATTTTTTGCCAGAAACTGCCTGGAAATTGTCAAAAAACATTGCAAATTATGATCACATGACTATGAGGTGCTGCACCTGGTCGTAAATGCAAACTAGTTGCTAAGCAACCAAAATGCAATCATGTGACCTTGGGGTGTGTGTGCACATGTGGCAATCATAACTCGTATATAATCCCATCCTTCGAGCAGTGTGGGGGAGTCTGTCAGAACTTTGAATAATCTTTAAGTGACAAGTCATTAAACAAGGACTACCTCTAATCGCCACAAAATCAAACCTAGTGGCATCAAGAGATGTCCTCTGGAAGAGCATAATTTTTAGCATCTTCAAAGAACAATCAAGGGGACATATCTGAGCTCTATAGGGAGGCTGTTCCAAAGAAGGACCAGTTGCTCAAGAGCAATGCTTCTGAGCCGCGTCAGATGGGTCAAATCTGGTTGGAGGATACGGTCCTGAACGTATCTAAGCGTCAAAAGCATAGATAGGTCAAAACCAGAATTTTGAATTATACCTAAAAGTTGTTTGGAAACCGATCAGGTATAATGTTATTCTGGCCACTTGTGCTGGCTAACATATAGAACACACCATCTACACTATCTGAGGCTCCTAAGTGATCTTCAGAGACAATCACATGTACAAAGTGATAAAGGCTCGAGTTACTGCAACATAGCCTGCTCCAGGTATGGCCGCAATTGGTGCACCAGCATGAGCTGGTCAAAGGTCCTCTGCCTACACCTTCCATTTGCCAACTGATATTAGCTTTGAGCATCTCCTAATTCCTCCTTCAGTCTCTCTATTCCTCCCTACTAATGAGTTTTCTGATCTCACAATCTACATCATCCAAAGCATTCCACTATGAGCCAGCCTCCAGGAACTTTGTACAGGTAGACTTTGAGTTATAAGGGCAATTGGATTCAGAATTTCTATCATTAAGCACTGGAATCATGAAGCACAATGTTATGTGATTGCATTGCTTAATGATAGCAATCCCTGTAGTGCCCATGGCCATTATTAAGAGAAGATTGTGGGTTGTTAAGTGAGCACCGCCTCACAGCTTCTAACAACCAAAGTCAGCAGGGAAGTCAGCAGAAATTTGCAAATCCCTGGTAGATTGCAAACAAGCCAGCAGACAGATCAATGACTGTTACTGGGTGGGAGAGAGTGCATAAGGGTGTGCAAATGCCCTGGAAGGCACATGGGTGGCTTGGGAGGTGACTACAACAAAACTTGGGGTGGCTGCTGCTGGGTGGGAGAGTCAGAGTGAGCTGCTGGGGAGGTATGGCACAAATGCAGCAAGGCTTGGGAAGAACTGGTACAGACTTGGGATGGCTGCTGACAGGTAGGGGAAAGTGCACAAGTAGCTAGAGAGGCACGGAGTGAGCTCAGTGAGGCTCAGAGATGGTGTCTAAGGGGTTGGGAGGGTGTGTGAGCAGAGCAAGGCTCAGGGAGGATGCGTAAGGGCCAGAGATGGTTTACGGGTGGCAAGCAAGGCATGTCATGAGTGCAGAGGGTGGGACATGTTGTGGAGTGGGGCATGTTGCATGGGTGGAGGGAGGCTAATCTGAGCAATTTACAATCTTCCCTGCCAGCTGCCCCGTTGACTTTTCTTGTGGGAAACTGGCAGGGAAGGTTGCAAATCAGGATCATGTGACCTTGGGATGCTGCAACCATCATAAGTGTGAGCTGATTGCCAAGTGTCTAGGTTGCAGCTACGTAACTATGGTGGTCCTGGGATGACAGGAACATTGAGAAAGGTTATGACCACCATCTTCAGCGTTATGGTGACTTTGAACAGATGCTTATTGAATGGTCGTTAACCGAGGACTACCTGTATCACAATCCTACAGTCCATTGCAATCCTTCAGCACAGATAACTAACAATAACTATAAAGCACTCATAATAGACATTTATAAGGAAGTGGTCTGCTATCAGGAGCACTTCGATCTTGTAGTAGGGCTCATCTTAGTAATTCTTGTATAGTTCTAGTCTTACATAGACTCCATGTTATTAGTCATACACAAACATCACCATTCCTGGGACAGAATACTTGTTTTCTTGCCAACTGTGCCATCTGGAGGTGGTCCAATAGTTTTCTGGAAATGTGCCAGCATCAAGCATTTCCTTTTCTGGGAGATATTGCACTATTCCCAAAAAGAAATAGATCATTGTGTTCCCGAGGTGGTGGGGAGGAAGTTCCAGTGTTCCCAGGAACATTCTGTCCACAGGCCAGTGAGGTTTTCCCATCTCCATATGTCTATTTTAAGAGGTGTAATAGAGTTTATGGCATTGTCTGGATAGCTAATACAGTTGCCCAAATTAATTAAATTTTGTGTACATGTCATGATGCAAAAAATGGTAGAGTACGTTTTGTTTTGAATATTAAATAAAGTTACTTTAATTTTTGAAGATAACCTATTTAAAAATGCTTCTTTGTTCTTTTATGCTTTTCTTGTAGAATCGTTTGGAAGAAAGCAAGGCCTTATTTAAAACAGTAATTACCTACCCTTGGTTTCAGAAGTCTTCAATCATCTTGTTCTTAAACAAAAAAGATATTTTAGAAGAGAAAATTATGCATTCTCATTTAATTAACTATTTTCCCCAGTTCCGAGGTAAATAATTATTCTAAATAGGGCTTATCTCTGTTATGCAGGGATACAATTTCTTCTGTTCGCTTACACAATTGGCACTCTCTTGGTAAAACCTGTCAGCTATCAGGGTTCTTTCCTATACTATCAAAATTTGTTATTTTATTACAATTTATATTATAGAGCCGTGGTGGCACAGTGGTTAGAATGCAATACTGCAGGCTACTTCTGCTGACTGCTGGCAGCCTGCAATTTGGCATTTCAGATCCCACCAGGCTCAAGGTTGACTCAGCCTCCCATCCTTCCGAGGTCGGTAAAATGAGGACCCAGATTGTTGGGGGCAATATGCTGACTCTGTAAACCGCTTAGAGGGCTGTAAAGCACTGTGAAGCAGTATATAAGTCTAAATGCTATTGCTATGCTATTACTTGGAATACTTAGTTTGTATTATTATAATTGAAGTTACACATAATCAGATTCTAATCCTAACAGATGGATACTGATGCTAGAATAAAAAATTATCATCTGTTCAGTCTAGCATGTTTGAAAACAATGGACTGGATTACACTAATAAATATTGAAGGCAAAAGGAAAAGGGAATGGCAGGAGTTAATTAGATTAGGGATACCCAATCCCCAGGCCATGGTCCACTACTGTGCCGTGAGCCATTCAGAACCGGGCCATGAAAGCGGCAGGAGAGCATGCGCACACCTCCCCCCTTGCATGAATAGTGGGCAAGCGTGCACGTGTTTGCTGGCCTTTCACAAGAAACCATCCCCTCTCTCCTGCAAAGAGTCAGACAGATTTAGGTACTGAATAGCGAATACATATAAAAACATATTTGGAGATCTCAATCTGGGTTTCTTAAATTATCGATTTTGATTTTGAACAGGACCAAAACAAGATGTCAAAGCTGCTGGAGACTTCATTCTGCAGTTATATAAGGATCAGAATTCAGACAAAGACATCTATGCTCATTTTACGTGTGCCACTGACACCGAGAACATTCGATTTGTGTTTGCAGCTGTTAAAGACACCATCCTTACTCGGAATCTAAAGGAATTCAACCTGGCATAAATAAAAGGGAATCAGCTACATACGTTTGATTATACTGCAATTTTATTTATTACTTATAAAATATATTCTGTGCAATAGATTTTTTAACAATTGTTTGTGTCCTTGCTGAACATGGAAGGGAACTTCGAATAAATTTAGAACTTTTTAAGGAATAGATTTTGAATATTCTGCTTTTAATTTTTTGGAGGGGATTTGTGAGCATTTTGGTCATAATCAGAAATCCTTTTGCCTTTCGTAATTTATAATAGATGTGCATTTAAACCTAGTGAGGGCCATGAGAATGAGTTTAAGACTAATTGTATTCTTATTATTCAACAGAAAGAGGGGTGCTTAGTTTTGAGTAATTATTTATTAAATGTTTTTAATGGTGCCTTTCTTCTTGTAGTGAACAAGCGGCCTTAACAGGTGGCAGCAGTTGATTGCTCTTTTTTTAGACTCAGGAAAACAAAAACAAAGTAGCCTCAAGCCTAATTATTACTTAGGTGTGAATTATCTAATCCTCTCAGGCTAGATTAAAAGAAAATTGGAACTGGTCTGATGAAGGGACTAATTAATAAAGTCTTCACATGCTGTTCCTGTGAAATTTGCGTGAAGTTACCATGAACTGAGCTTCATCAGAGTATGTATTTTACTTGGAATCAAACAATGGATACTAAAGAGGCTGTTTGCATATCTTCTCACTTAATGACAGGCAACTACAACATACAGGTGCTTTTATCCTTGATGATTTAATATTATTTGAATTAATATTAATATGTTAGCAAACCAAAAGCAGTTGTTTGAGGGACCCTCTCTTCCCAATTATATCTATCTGTCAGAAGGGATGTATTATGGGTCCAATCTGCTAAGAAGTTCCACCTGAAGGGAACCCAAATATCAGCCTTTTCTGCTGTGGTTCCTGCCCTCTGGAGCCCAAGTGAGGTTGGCCCTTTCCTATTCCAGCTTTCTGGAAATCCTGTAATAAAACATGGTTTTCCCAACAACCTTGAGGTATCCATAGGGCAGTGATGGTGCGCGTGTGCGCATGCAGGTGCATGCGCACACCAGAGCACTGGAACCCAGAAGATAGCAGCTGGCTGGTGCGCATGCACGCGACGGAACCTGGAAGAGCAGCTGGCGATGGCACGCATGCACAGAGAGGGCTCTGCGTGCCACCTCTGGCACATGTGCCATAGGGAGTCTGCAAGATGGCTCCACTGTACTTAGAATACTGATATTCTCCCACAATCTTTGTTTCTATTTGTGTTTAATTTTTTAAATGATTGTTATGTTTTTAATCATTGGTTGACTGTATGCTGCTCAGTGACATGAGTAGCTATATCAATTTGCAAAATAAACAGTGGCTTTCTATGATCAACTAATCCTTGTTTATAACTTAAATAATGCTTTGATTCTCCATTCGATCCCTTTTAAGAAAAATGTTTTACCTATTCAAATCTTTTATAGCTCACTTACTCTACAGCAGCCTACAACTGGATCAATAAAAGCAATCTTCATTTTCAAGCTTTACAATCTCAGTCACTCAATACAAGGGGAATGAGGCAGGGAAGGGAGATAAAATATTTGGGAAGCAATCAGAGCCGGTTCAAGGGAAGGCAGGCTGAGCTGCTTCTACTGGCATGGCCTCTAAAGTGCTGCCCGAGCGTGGCTGTAGCTAGATGACAATTGTGGACGGGAGACCATGTAATGTTTCAAGTTTGGCATTATTTTAAAGCAAACTCTGGCCTCAAATTGTTGTTTATTTGGTGAAGGTAAAGTGTAAATCAGAAAATAAGCTATGCCCAGATCTGTGTGGATCCATGGTCCTTCTCAATGCACAAATATGTTATTGTGCTAATTGAGGAAGAGAATGGTTGAAATTGAGATGTTTGCTTATGAGATGGTGGTAGTAAGGTAGAGGTTTATTGTGAAATGTTATTATACAAGTAGAAGTTATTTGTATAATACAGGCGTTTGATAAAAACCCTCTGAAATAATTGCTTGCATCTCCCTGTTAATTTAAAAAACAAAAAATGATTGAGCGATGTATTAAAATTGACCCAACAACTATATTATGTAATTTGGTTTCCACAATCACATTTTTCCCGAGGATTTTTGTTTAATCTAGAAGAGAAACCTTCCCAATACCTATAAATATATCTGTCTACACAAGGCCATGAAAGTTGCTCCATGGTGATGATGATTATAAGAGCTGACCAATCATATTTTTCTTAAAAATTATCCACTTTATTAGCTTTTTTCTGATTGAGAGTTAATGTGCATCTAAAATGTGCCTTTCTAAGAAGGCAGTTTCTTCCTTCTTGTACAGCCTATCACTTTTCTTTTTTTGAATGACCACTTTACAAACCAAAACCAAAACACCCAAAAACAAAAAACCAAAGCAAAGCAAAGCAATAAAAAGAGTTGTATTCAGATAGCCCTCAACTTAGGTCCGGTTGCTTAGCAACCATCTGAAGTTACAACAGACTCCACAAAGGCGACTAGATTTCAAAGTTTAAATGTTGCCCCAGTCATGTGACTGCATTTTTGGCGCTTAGCAACTGGCCACACTTATGGCAGTTTGCAGCATCCTGCAATATGTGACCATGATTCATGACTGTTTGCTGGAAAATGGCATTTACTTCTAATTTCCAGCAAAAAATAATCCACAGCAAACAATGGATCTGCTTAATTAATGACTGTGGTGTTTGCTTAAGAACCCTGGTGTTTGCTTAATGACTGTCATGAAAAAGATTTTTAAAAAATGGGTCTGGTTACCTGCTTTACAACTCTCACAATTTACAACTGTAATTGCCAGGCTTAATTATGGTCATAATTCAATAATTACGTGTAAATGAATTTCTCTACCTAAACATAGATTTGGTCTTGAAACAAGTATTCTTGGTTCTTTTCTCCTCTCAATCTAAGCCGATTTCTTCTCCTCCTTACATGGTTCTTCAGCAACATCCTTGAGTTACTGAATGAAATGCAGCCTAAATATCTAATAAAACATTTTACATATGTGCCTATTTGATAACTTTTAAAATAAATACAGCAGATACGATGAGAAAATAAAAACTACATCCAAATAAGGTCAATTGAAACAGTGTAAAAGCTATATATGTATTTATTGTATATCTTTAAAGATGCTATGTAGTTGGCGTTACTGTACAATTAATGCAGAGATTGAAAATGCTTAAGTGTGTGATGTGAAGTCAGAGACCCTGGATAGGTATCACAAACTTGAATCACACAATATAAATTATACTTTGGCATTTCTGATAATTTAATTTATAGGAGTTATATAAAGAAATAAAAGCTTGGAACAATGCAATGGGGGGACAGTACTTTCCTCAAACAGTTACATAAAGCATATCAGAATATATTATAAATACATAACACATATTGTCACATTGGGCATGCCATTTACTTTATTCAGCTTTTACAACAAAGCTACAGTTTGATTAGTTTAAGCACCACTAGCAAAGACTAGTTTTCTTCCACCACAATCCTTCAAACAATCTGAAAAGAATATTCTGGCAGCAGACATTTACTGCATGCATCAAACTACTCAAATCTGTATTAGGCAATATATTTTATGTACATTTGCATTCCATTTCTCTTTCATGAAGTAGCCTCTGTCATAAAGGTGGGATAGGCAGTATTTATTTGCATAGTCTTAAAATAAACATTGTGCAATATTTTCCCCATCCTGATATTTGTGTGTGTGTGTGTGTGTATTTTGATATATGTTTTAACATTATTTTATTCAATATTCTGTATGAGCCATGGTTTCCCGGTACACACACATCCCAAAATAGGGACATTCTTAGATAAAATCAGGCATGTATTACCACTTTGGATCCAAAGCTGAAACAGTACTTCAGAGTGGGAACAAAAATACACGGGTGCATTTTCCTGGAGTTCTCAGCAAGTCTAAAAGAAGACACAGCTTCTTTAAAGGAGATGCCAACAGGTGTGATAACAGGACATGTTCACTCTGAAACATGCTTTTGACTTCATATCCAAAATGTAACTCATTCCTAAATGAAAAACTATGATTCAAAGCTAATACAATACTTCAGAGCGGGCACAAAAACACATGCATTTTCCTGGTGGTCTTCAGCAAGCCAGAAAAAGTCAGTTTCTTTAAGGAGACCCTGACCTATGGGATATAAGCCCCATTCACTCTGAAACATGCTTTTGACTTCAAATCTCAAATACAGCTCATGCCTAAATGAACTAGTACTTTAAAACATTATGCTGTGCTGATAGTTTTCTGACTTCATTTTGACCATTCAAAAAATCACTAAAAATTTCTTATTTCGTTTGATAGATATTTGCTTAATTGTGTGACAACAGAACATTTTGTTAATTTTTGTATTATATAAAAATGTGATTATTAAAAACGGTGTTACAGTACCATAAAGTCCTTATCTGTATCAAAAATTAAATCACCTCATTATATACATATATATCTATATCTATTAGTAAACAAAAAGCTTCTCAAACAAAGCAAGGTCAGCAAGGTAATATCAGAATATCAGAACACTGCTGGTTAAATCAGTCTTCCTGAATTAAACTGAATTTCAGTGAATATTAATGGGATGTGTCAGTACAGCATTACCTTTAAATAAACACTGAACAAAAGGAGTTATGAGCAGGGAAGAACCTGATTACTACATCATAAGACTGCTCAGATGTTTGGTTTTGTTGATTACGTGGCAGATCTAAAAATAAAACCAATTTAGTTTAGATTTAAACTATTATTATTTATAAATACAAAATCAAATAAGCCACATTTCAATAGCAGCTTTCAGCAACAGAGTGCTGGCACCTATTAATAAAACTGATCTTTTTCGCTCAATAGTATAGAAGGTTCAAAAACAATTGATTTAAATACACAAAATTATGGTGTCAATCTCTTTGTATTTAAATAGTGTCACATGCATTGAAGTATAAAAACAACTACAATGTTCTGATTTTCTTCAACTTGTCATAGTTTTGGTTGACTCTCCTTTACTTTTTCTTCCAGCTTAGAGAGGATCCACTGTGGAAATTAAAAAGAAATTTGAACAAATGTAAGTTAAAGCAAAAGTGATTTAATTAATAAAAATGGGCAAATTTACAAATTAATAAAGCATAGAGCTAAACACTGAACAATTCATGTGATGTCATGAATCTCATAGTTAACATCACTGTGAATCACCTCGTTAAGCCACACTTGGATGAAAACAGCTTTTCTGAGAAATGTTACACCCAGCCTTGCTGTTTCTCCCACTGGGATGCGGAGTGGGTCAGAAGTGGGATGATCCAGCCCGTCTGGCCAATCACTGAGTCGGATAAACTTGGCCACGCCTACTCAGGCCTCCCTTCCTTCCAGTTTATTCGACTCAGTGGTTCTGACCAGTCGCTTCGCTGAGTCTCTCACTTCTGACAGAATTGGAGATCGTTTGTTGCTGCGGGCTTTTAAGCTTGAACGCTGTCTAATCGACAGGGCTGCCTCCGTTGCCTCTTGAGCTTCAAGGGAACGTGAGTGTTAAAAATTTGTTTCAGCCCCCATTCTCTTCTAGCGCTGTGCGTGCGGGCCATTTCAGTCTTCCTAGGCTGGAAACGCCGCCGCCGCGCTCCCCTGACAGCCGCCGCCGCGCTCCCCTGACAGCCGCTGCCGCGCTCCCCTGACAGCCGCCGCCTCAGCGCCCATCAGCTGAGGGGCATGAAGATCGTAACACTTCGGGGACCGGCGCCTTGTTTCTCATCGCTCACCGCCCCGTTCCGCCGCCAATCTCTGCCTCAGCGCTGATCAGCTGGAGGTCGGAGAAGCCACGGAAGCCGAAAACTCCTCTGCTGGGCTGCGAGGGTTTATTTCGGCTCTATCTGCTGCCGCTGCTCCTCCCAGCTACCGAGAAAGACCGCGCTCGCATTTTCGCTGCTGTTGCCTTGGCGTGGGTGGTGTCTGACGCTTCCCTGCCAATTTCTGTGCCGCCATCTTTTCTTGCAGCCGTTATTTTGCCGCCATTTCTGCGCGCCCTTTTTGATCGGCTGCTGAGACCTGTCTAAGCGCCTGACCTGGTAAGCTTTGCTCTTGCCTGAGTAAAAAAAAAAAAAAAAAAGAACTAGGGGAGGAGAGACAATGGAAGCAGGTCTGTGTTTTGTGACTTTGGGAATATTTGGAATTTAATCCCAACTCTTGGCGGCCATTTTGTCTGGCCCTGGATGCTTGTTCCCGGGCAGCCATTTTATACCCAAACAGGGGAAAGAAATTTCTTCCTTTGGTGATTTGATTGTGGCAGCGGCTTCCCTAATTATTTGTTGGATTTATATAAAGTGGGAAATTAATTTGCAGACGCTGTCTCCCTTCATTTAAAAAAAAAAAAAAGAAAGAAAATGAAATAATAATTATTCCTATTTTGCTACTATTGATATCTTACTGATGTCTTACCATTGTTCATTTGTGTACAGATTTCCTGCTGTAGCACAGCCCAACCATCGTAATGGCAGACCAGTCATCTTGCAAGATTGATTCTGGCTGTAAGGCCTCTTCAAAATCAAAACATACAAAAAAGTCTCATCAGCATACTTCTGATCTGGCTACGCATACTCATAGAGATAAGCCAAACCCGGAAGTCGGTCTCGATTCAGGGGTTGCAGAGGAGGTTGACTTGACCAAAGCCTTCTCCCCAGAACAACAGGACAGCCTTCATGGCTCTCCAATTAGACAAGAGGGGGACCCCTTTGATTGTTCTATTTCTGTTCAGGATCCTCCATCAAGTTATCAACCTAGGTCAGATCTGGAAAATCTTCCTCAATCAGTACAGATGCTAATTGCCAGGGCCATTTCTCATAGAATTCAAGCGGGCATCAGGGAGCATCGCTCTGTCTCTCTTGTCTCTGAGAGTCTTCATTCCAGGAGATCAAGGGTTTCTCCTGATGCCAGCCTCACCACTCTCCAGGAGATCAAGGGTTTCTCCTGATGCCAGCCTCACAGGGTCCCCTGATCACTCCCCGGTTAGATCCAGGGGCAGTGCTGATATAGAATTGGAGGATGAACCTCAAAGAGAGGTGGATTTATCTGATGACGAATCCACTGTTCCAGATGTACCAGCATTTACAGGGCTTTTTCTCCAGGGACTTTTTAAATCACTGCTTCACAAGGCCAAAGTCACCTCGGGCCTAGTTGACACTGATTCTGTCCCGTCAACTTCTGCCGCCTCCACCAGTCAGGGCATTTTTTCTGAACCAGTAGCTGAGCAACTATTTGTCCCGGCACCAAAACTTTTCGCTGATGTGGTTCATAAACAATGGACTAATCCAACTTCTCTCCCTACTCCTAGTGGCTACGATCGTAGAAATTACAACATGGATCCTGTCCTGACTAGTCTCTTGCAGGTTCCCGAGGTCGATGGCCCTGTGGCAGCGCTTTCCTCGTCGTCTCCTTTCATCTTGGGGGACACTTCTGAAGGACTTAAGCCAGAAGACCGTAAGTTTGACTCGTCTTTCAAGAAAGCCCACCAGGCTTCGGCTTGGGCAATTCAGGCTGCTACTGCGGCCTCATTCTTTTCACGGTCATCACTCCTGTGGCTCCAACAACTACAGTCCTGCTTACCACCTCAGGATGCCAGAGTCCATCAGGACTTGAATAAGATAATAGCTGCCACACAATTCACCTCGGATGCCACACTAAATGCGGCCAAATTTGCCTCGCGGGCTATGGCTTCTTCAGTCACTTCCCGTCGCCTCTTGTGGCTCAAACCCTGGCACGCTGACCTCAAGGCCAAATGGCGTCTAGCTTCCACACCATATTCTGGGCCTAAATTGTTTGGTGCTTCCCTTGACCCTTTGTTAGTGGAGGATAGGGACAAAAGGAAGGTTCTACCTTCCATTACTAGACGGGCTGATCGCAGGGCTACCCCCTACTACCGCAGGCAACCAACTCGTAACTTCTTCCAGGAGGGCCCAATCAGAGGCCCTACTCACAGGGTTCCTTTCGTTCCCAAGATAGAGGTTCCTATAGGGATAAACCCAAACCCTTTGCCCCTCAGAAACGGCCCTTTCGTGGAACTGGCGGACGTCAGTTCCGCCGCCAAAAGTGACTCCCGCTTGATAGCTACCATTGGGGGGAGGTTGAGCCTGTTTCTCTCCGAATGGGCTCGCAGTACGACAAACCTTCTGGAGATCAATGCTGTGGAGGACGTTCCTCGGGAGCAATGGAGACAGGGGTTTTACTCGATCCTTTTCGTGGTACCAAAGCGCTCGGGGGGATGGAGAGCGATACTAAATCTAAAATCCCTGTACACTCATTTAGTGTACCGCAAGTTCAAAATGAGTACGCTGAAATCTATCCTGGAGGGAATAAGACCCGGAGACTTCCTAGCCTCCATCGATCTCTCCGAAGCGTACCTTCATATTCTCATAGAGCCAGCTCACCGGCGGTACCTCAGATTCAGCTACGCGGGGCGTCACTTACAATACCGGGCCCTTCCATTCGGCCTGGCTTCGGCCCCGCGCAGTTTCACCAAGATCCTGGCAGCCTTGGTAGCCCACCTGCGGTCCATACCGATTCGAATTCAGGTTTATCTGGACGATATTTTAATACAAGCCTCGTCCTTCGACAGAGCCAGAACCAATGTGTCTCTCACATTGCAAATACTGCAAAATCATGGGTTTCTAGTCAACAAGCCCAAGAGTCAGTTAGACCCTCAACAGCGCATAACTCATCTAGGGGCAGTCATAGACACACAATTAGGACAGGTGTTGCTTTCTCAGGAGAGGAAAGACAGCCTCAGATCTCTGATTTGGCATCTGTTACAAGATCCGACGGCTCCCAAGCTAGACTTACCTCGCCTAGTGGGGAAACTAGTTTCGTGTACAGACATAGTTCCCTGGGCTCGCCTTCATGCCCGCAGCCTTCAATGGCTACTACTCCCTTATCAGTGGGCAGATAGACCTTCTTGCATCCCCAGAGAACGCACAGTTATGTCGCTTCTTCACACGCTACCCATTGCAGGGGGCAGAGGACACAAACGCTCTCCGTTGCCCCTGGCCTCGGGAGCTACTTTATGCGTTCCCGCCGATCCCATTGATTCCGCGGGTCCTTCGCAGGATTGTAGCCGAGGAAGCGGACGTCGTCTTCATCGCTCCTTATTGGTCAAGGAGGCCATGGTTCTCCGACCTCGTAGCCCTCTCAACGATGGACCCTTGGCGGCTCCCTCCGGAGAAAGTATCCCTCAGTCAGGGAACAATTCTACACCCAGAGCCCCAGTGGCTCAACCTAACCGCTTGGCGCTTGAAGGGCTGCTCTTGAGGGAGGCGAGGTACTCAGAACATGTCATCCGGGTGATGCAGGCTGACAAGAGGGAGTCCACCATCAGACTCTACAACATCACGTGGAAGGTATTTATTTCGTGGTGCTCTGCGCGCGAAATTAACCCATTGTCAGCTTCTGTTCCACAGGTGTTGGAGTTTCTTCATGATGGCTACAGCAAGGGCCTGGCGCATAATACCCTCAAGTGGCATGTCGCAGCTCTCGCCACGGTGTTGCCTCCCAGGGACGGCGTACCTCTGTCTCATCACCTTTCCATCAGGAGATTCCTGCATGGGGTACGAAATCTGCGCCCTCCCGTGGTACACCGATATCCCACATGGGACTTGCCACATGTTTTGTCAGCCTTGACGGGTCCACCCTTCGAGCCTCTCCAGACTGCCTCCCTTAGAATTTTTAACCATGAAAGTGGCCTTCCTGGTGGCCGTAACTTCGGCTCGCCGCATTTCTGAGCTGGCAGCTCTTTCTGTCAGACCAGACTTATGTGTGATACACCCAGATAGGGTAATTCTTAGACTGGACCCAGCATTCATACCAAAAATTAACTCACGGTTCCATCGTGAGCAGGAAGTTATCCTACCTAACTTTTGTCCAAATCCATCTCACCCCCTAGAACGCAAATGGTGGACCCTTGATGTTCGCAGGGCTTTAAAAATATATATCTCTCGGACCGCAGCCTCAAGACGCTCCAAAGCCCTATTTATTTCCTTTCAACCCGCATCTTTGGGATCCAAGGTTTCTTCAGTCACCATAGGGCGTTGGATCCGAGCTTGCATTTCCAAAGCTTATGACTCACGATCTCTCCCCATTCCGCGCCATGTTACAGCTCACTCCACACGGAGTGCAGCTACTACCGCTGCTTGGGCCACGCAGGCCTCCCTCGAGGAAATTTGCCGGGCAGCGACCTGGGCCTCTCCTGTTCCATTCATCAAGCATTACCGTTTGGACACCTTTGCCTCTGCTGAGGCAGCCTTCGGAAGGAGAGTTCTCCAACAGGTTCACCTGGCACCTCGACATCAACCTTCACAGACTTCCCGCCTGACGAATTAACAAGCTTGGGTATGTCCCACTTCTGACCCACTCCGCATCCCAGTGGGAGAAGAGGCGTTGGACTTACCGTGAACGCTCTTTCTCCAGGGGATGCGGAGTGGGTCAGCCCCTCCCGTCTGCGATTTCTTTGTATTCTAGGCTTGAGACTGTTTTGCAGATCTGCCTTCGTCGAACAAACTGGAAGGAAGGGAGGCCTGAGTAGGCGTGGCCAAGTTTATCCGACTCAGTGATTGGCCAGACGGGCTGGATCATCCCACTTCTGACCCACTCCGCATCCCCTGGAGAAAGAGCGTTCACGGTAAGTCCAACGCCTCTTCTACTATGAAAAATTTGATATCAGGGTTATGCAATCTGGGCACTTCAGATCTATCTACAACTCCCAGCATCACTAAGAAGCACCTTAAAACAGCAATGGGAATTGCAATTCACCAACATTTGAAGTACTTATTCACTATCCACATATTGTACATTACATTCAGTTGATTCCTTCAAACCAGGATATTAATATATTATGGAGTAATAGCATTTCATATTCACCTTTGCATCTTCTGGTGTTCTAAAATTAATTATTTTTCCAAATTCTTTGGCATGAAATACAGACTTCACTCGTTCCTGAAATAAACAAGCAAACAAATACAGTTGTGCATTAAAAGCAAATTGCCAAATACCTGACAGCACTAATTTTTTCCATTCTAGGAAAGGATTCACAAGTTATATAATGAAATTAGTATTAGTTTAAAATGTCTTTTAGGTTTTGCAGATCTCCACCCTCATCCCAAAAACAACCTGTGACTGGCTCTCAAATGTAAACTTTTTTCCTGAACATTTAGTGTTCAGTGGGGGGATGAGCAGCATCTACTGTAACTGCTGCAGTTAGAGCCAAAGATGCCTCATCAGAAACCTTCTTAACCCGATACCCTCAAATGTGTTGGATTTCAGCTGATTTAGCACAGCTGGAGACCACTAGTTTGGAAAGAGTTGCTATGTGGAAGACAAAATCTCTTAAAACAGCAGACTACAGAAGACTGTTCTGCAACAGGGTGTGACCCTTGTATGTAGGCATTTTGCCAGTTGTTATATTTTAAATAAATAAGCTAAAGGTTTCATATAAAGTTTAGTAAAACAATAAATTAAATATTTAATATTGTACAAGATGAACTTTAAGTACAGCTATTTAAATCTTTTTGAGAGTACTGATTGAGAAAGGTTCCCAAATGCAGTTGCAAAAGTACTCTGTTAATAGGACAAAGGGGGGAGGGAGTACTAAATATGTGAAGGAGAATCCTATCATTTTATTCATTGTTCTGGCATGTTAAATGCTTGCAAATTTTGCAAGCGTTTATCTCAAGAAGTCCTGTTTGGCATGGGAAAGTTTCTGCATTGTGATTTATGCAATGACCTAAATGCTCTTAAATGAAAAAAGGTTAATTACTAAAGCATCTTTTTTGTATGTAACATACAGATAATGTTTGACTGTCTCTGTCTCTGAAAGGAGCCTCATTTCGGAGTGGCAACCGTTCATAGGATAGCACCATATTGCCTAGTTGAAAGACAGAGCTTTCCTTCTCCAATGCGGCTCCAGAGCTCTACAAAAGGTAAGGGAGTGACTCAGTAGTGGGTTGCAAAAGCCGTTGCTACCGGTGTGCTAGTGCACGCGGGCGGACCCTCCCACTGCAGCTACCGGTTCACCGATCCGGGTAGAACTGGTAGCAACCCACCACTGGAGTGACTGGGTGTAGAACCCTCTGGAGTGAGAAACTGGCCCAAGTCCTACAGGGATGGAGGGGATATAGGCGGGGGGGGGGGGAGAGCGTTGCAGTTTCCTGTGGTCAGTTGTAAGGGAGAATCCACCCAAATTTTGTGCACATGACCATGAGGGTGCAATGGCCTTAACTTTGAAATTGGGTTGTAAGTAGCTTTTGGGGGGATCCACCGTATCTTCCAGTCATAAACTGAGGACAATCTATATGCATGGAAATAAGAGTAACAGAAAATGGATAATTCCAGGGTAATGGAATGATGTTTGCTTCTTGGCCAACCAGAACTACAAGGTACACATCCAGAGGAAAGAAATGGTGAAAAAGACTGTCTTCCAGCAAGCAACTTTTCTATGGTACTGAGCAAGGAGAGAAGGCAACAATAGTAATAGTGAATTGTAATCAATAGAACAAACAAATGAAACTCAAGCTCCATGAAAAAATATATACATTTAAAATAACATGTCCTTTATTGGCTAATAATAGTTAAGTATTATTCATAGAAAAATTGCTTACTATTATACTAATATAATATTTATATTATAAATATAATTATTTGAATGTTAATCAAGTATCATATTTTTTGCTCCATAAGATGCGCTCCCTTCCCCCAAAGTGGGTGGAAATGTCTGCGTCTTATGGAGGAATATGGACGGCAGGCAGCAGTGGTGAACGGTGGCTTAGATCCCTGCTGCCTGGAACAGCTGATTGGCGGTATTCTGGGAGGCCAATCAGCTGCTCGGTGGCGAAGGCTCAGCGTTCCTCGGCAGAGGCAGCAGACACAGAGGAGGCAGCAATAGTAGCGTTTCCAGTCAGGCCAGCCCGCTGATTGACGGGGCTACGGGAGGCTGGGATCCAACTGTTGCTCTGCTGACCGGTGATGGGCGCAATGGAGCAGAGCCCTGATGAGCCACATGCTGGGGCTGCAATAATGTGCTGAAGCTGACCAGACTGTTTGCTGCTAGGACTCTAGCCAGATGAATACTGGATGGTGGTTGAACTGCTGGAGGCGTGGCCAGGCGGAGGGGCATGGACCCCTCCTACAAAAGACGCTGGGAGGCAAAGGGAGATGTTTTTTTTTTTTCTTATTTTCCTCCTCTAAGCCTAGATGCGTCTTATGGTCAGGAGCGTCTTATGGAGCGAAAAATACGGTAGTTGTTTTGTTCCATCTCTACCATCCATAACTTTACCTTTGCTTCAATGCGCAATCTTCGTCCATCCACAATGAATGGTTTCTTGGTAAATTCATCGTACGTGTACTGCCATTCACATGTTAACTGTCCAAACGTACCTCTTGTCACAAACAATATGCCACTGTATACAAATATAGGACAAATAATTAAAACAAATATAATTATATAACTTTTTTTTTTGAGAAAAATGTTTAAGTAGCCTTCAATATCATATAACATCCAGTTTAAAATTCTGTCAATTTCAGTCTTTTACTTTTTCATCTTAGCATTTTCCCACAAGTATAGGGTCCACTTTTATTTGGCTCAACCAAAAAATTATAAAAAATGAAGCCTGATGGCAATCAAAATTGCTGCACACACTTCATCTTTAAGTCCTTTATACTGTATTTAATTCCAAATTCACTTTCATGCTTAAAAGAAATCAATTTTGTCCATCACAAAATTATTTTTACTCTAATTTAAAGTAAATTGAGGGCTAATTACAATCCAGATGTTCATAATAACTGTAATTTTAATAGCTGGAAATCTGTTATTCCTTTCATCACTTCCCTGCCCCATCCTTCCCCGTCTTTGGCATAGAAAACCCGAAGACAAGAACTATCTTTCTACACACATTTCTAAGTTGTTTTGGGAACCATTTTGATTACAGAGTGCACATAAATGCTTTGTTTAAAATAAGAAAGTAATACTGGAGGAATCTTACCTTTTTGTAACCATTAATAAATCTGTATTATTAACCATTGCATGTGTAAAGTATCGCAGTTTTGCAAATCTTCCATTTTCAATATTCTAAAAGAAAAAAAAAGTTGTAGAGTTCCCTAGAATATAGCATCTTAATTTTGAGAAAAAGATTTATACTGCATCAGATATTAAAACCTTATACAAATATGTATGAACTTCATACTTTTAGTACTCTGAGTATCTATTATGAGCAAATAGCTCTCTCTTCACTATCTTTATCTTGCCTCTCCCTATCTGCTGGCCATTAAATCACATGCCACATAATTATTAGTTGTTCTGAAATATCATATGCAAAATGGCATTGTTTCAAAAATAATTAATGGACTATCCTGATACAATTGACACACTTAAAATCTCTATTTTTCAGGTTATATGAATTTTAAACCAGTAAAGGTATCTTGAATTAACACAGCATTATTCAAAATAAAGAATAGATTCCATTCTTCTTGAGGAAGCTCTCATACCAAAGGAAACAAAAGCAAAATAAGTGAGAGGATCCTGTGCTTTCATATCTTTGTTTCCAAAATTATATGTTTAAAAGTCTAAACAGTGATTTGTATGTAGGCTGAATAACTTAAGATATTAAGATAGTTTGCTCATTATATTCAAGAATAATAATAAAAAAACAAACACCCTCTGTGTTGAGTATAATTCTGTCTCCCATTAAAGAGTTCTACATACAAAATTGATTTTTTTCTTATTAATGAATCATTATCCATCCCTCAAGTCACACAGTATCCTGAGCTTAAAGACGTATACACTATATAAAAATTCAATAATAGCGATGTATTCATATCTAGTATATTTACATTTTGAAATGGTTTAATAATTTTGATGTTCCTTTGAATGAATATAAACATTCAATTTTAGTATTTGTTTTGGTATTTATAAATTTCTTTCTCAACTAATCCACCAAAGGAATTCTTCTATTAAAATAAAATTCTACTTTTATAACCACAGCAGTTGAATCAGAAAAAAAAATGGTTATGAATAGTGAAAGGCATATGGCATGGTGAAAGCATCAACACAAGGGCTGCATGCACACGCCTAGCAAAAGAATTCAGGAAACAGCAATGAAAAGAGCTGATTTAATATTCTTGCTAGTGAGCTTCCAAACAGGTCTTGTAGGTTTATCTTGAGAACTGGATAGATTCATAGTATAGTAAGAACGCCTGGCCCCGAACCATTTAGGAATTTAAAGCATTAAGACATAGTTCTGAAAAGTCCCTGGCAATAGTAAACCTAATACAAAGTAGGTCATATCCTCAGATAAAACAAGGAGCTGTATTCTTCATAAGTCAGAGCTTCTGAATCATCAAAAGACCTGTATGTATGAATACAATAATTTAATTTAAACATAGCCAGATCATGTGTGACTTTAGGAAACATGCCTTCTCTGGATAAGGTTAAAGCTGTGTCATAAATCTGATCAGATCAAAGTGCTTGCTATCTACACAATCTGATTCATTAAAGTAATAAATATAAAAATACCCTCAAATATGAATATTTAGGGAGGGGAAGGGAGATATATATCTGGAACCAGTGATACATCTATATCAAGATCTGATTTTCTCCAGTCTTTACCAGAACTAGAACTATTATACACTACCCTTTTAACAGAACGATTTCAATGTTTCACGTATTGCATTTATGTAATACACTTAATGATCACATTGCTTCAAATCCTAACGTATCTTCTTAAAGATATTTCTCCTATATTTTTGCACATGGACTGAACAACAGTGGATGACTATAATGACCATCTATCATCTCATATCCAATTTTTTAAAAGTGCAATTATCTCCAATTACATATTAATTTTTTTTAAATGTACTTCTAAAATGTACACATAGGATAATAGGAAACTGATTTTAATATATTAAGAAAAATGTTCAAATAAACAAAATGGATGTATCAATATAATTATTACAAGTTGAATTCAACTCAAGGAGATTTTCCCTCAAAATTCACATTACAAATCTTTTGGAAATGTATATGCTGCTTTCTTCAAAGACGTGTCTTTTTACTGCCAGAGAAATGGAGAGACGGACCCTTGTAAGATTTTCTGCTTGAGGGACTAAAATCATTAGAACTGCTTTTGATACTTTTTGACATAGCTTTATCTTTGCCCTGTAGATTTTGCAGCTAACTTTTTTTAGATATATGCTCTCTTTTATATTTTCAAACTGGGTTGAAAATGAATTGGAATGATATACTTATTGTGGTGAACAGCTGAACAATTGATAGGAGCTCTACAGTAGGTTGTTATTTTTGTAAATAAAGATCTGTTTTAGTGAACCCTCTCACCTTTTCCTGTTTGGCACTGAATGTATTGTAATTTATTGATTTATTTAGAAATACACATATGCATCTAATGTAACACTAACAAATTCAGAAATGATCTACCAATCTGGCATTACATATGTTCAATGTCCCCTTTGAAAATGAAAATCCAACTGAAAAATTCCACTGTAGTGATGATTGTCCTGTAAAATAAAAGAAACACTTGCCCTGTAAAAGAAATGTCCTGGTTCACGGGATAACGTATTTTCCCTGAATGAAACTATTTATCAATAAACAGTTATGTTAATTTGTCAGATAGCTGCAAAAGGGACCCTATAAAGTTACCTGCTATGGCAGAGCTCCAAATACGGTACACGCAGGCCTCTGAAGTTAGCTGCTAGGACAATCAGATCACCAAAGAGGGTTCGTAACTTTGTTTGCACTTGCCCCTTAATATGCATATAATTATGTATTTTCTTACAATTACAGTATATCCTTAAAGTCAGGAAGTTGTCTTTTTCTTATCATATTTTACAGTTAAATTTCTATCTTGCATTATAGCAGCTTTTTCTAAACACTGAATCTTTTGAAGCTCTTTATGAATAGATAATAACATCAGGCCATAAAGGAAGTATTATTGTCACTGTGGTCCATTTGCTTGTCCTCTCTCTTTGGATTGAATCATTACACCAATTGGAACAACTGAAAAAGCAAGTGGAAATCAATGCTACTTTCTCTTAGTTTTGTCAAAGTTACTGTTAGCATATAAGGGCTGTACAAACAGTACAGTAAAAATTTATAGTCTGGAGGCTCCCTCAGTTATATCCTGAGACAATATCAGAAAACAGACCACAGCCTGGTCTAAAGCATAACAATAAGGGTAAGGGGAAATGTTATGAATATTATAAATTTCGTGATTTAGAGAATCCGATTGTCTGCCTGGTTCCATCTCTACTGCTTTTAAAAATCTTAAGACCTCAGAGATATATAAACACTTATCCCCTTTGCTTTAAAAGAAAATGAGCAGCCAGTATGCAAAATTGTTATTTTTTTTTTTATTTCAAAGACTACAAGCTATATTTCAACTTCAAAGACACCAAACATAGCAGTTCCCTACCTGTGGAGCCTTGGTGTTTTCTGAGCTTTGTATTTTGCTTACAGACATTTCATTATCTAATTAGGTAACATCAGTGCTAGTGAGTGTGGGTTTGCTTCCTGTTTATATACCGTAGCTTGCCCTATCGGTATTGGTGTGTGTGTGTGTAGTTTTTTCCTTAGCAGTTCCTTGATTAGAGTATTGTTTTCTTAAGAATTGGTCTTCTTAAGTAAACCAAAAGACCCAATAGCGCAAGAAAAAATAGGGTTCATCTACATCATACAGTATGGACTACAACAGCCACTATATACTGTAGGATAGGCAGGCAGAAGACTACAGAGTGCATCAATGAACACCAACTAATAATCAGAAGACACCATGAAAACTCCTTAAACTCACAACACAGAGATAGACTCAACCATAGTTGCAATTGGAAAACTGAGCATTCAAGAACAATCTAAATATAAACACACTAGGAATTCCTGGAAGCTTGACATTCAGAAAAATCAGCCACCAATAGATACATAGAGATAAACCACATTTACACACCACTCAAAAAAGAATTAAAAACTAAGAAGGGAACAAAAACAAAACCACATTCTCTGCAGCAGTGAAAACCACAAAAAGCAGGGACTAATACCAGACAAAGAAGCAAGCAAACAAACAAACAGAAAACAATACTCTAATCAACTAACTGCCAGAAAGAATATTCCCCCCACCCTCCCAAATCACTGGCAGGGATGTTACTGACACATCACTTAGCTACCTTAAGGCCTGCATGAGATCCGTGGCAAAAGGCTTTGCAAATGGAGAGGACTTTCCTCCGTTTGTAAAGCCCTTTGCCACAGATCTGGTACAGGATTCAGTTCGCAGAGAACAGAGACCTAAAGTACTGTAGTGTGAGAACAGAGACCTAAAGTACCTGTAGTGCGTGTGAAATCTTGCGTTACTGATCTCGCATGATCTTGAACGCTTTTCGTGGTGATCTGGAATGGCGCAAAAAGTGTTTGACTAGAGATGGGAACGGCACGAAAAGCATTTGCAAGTTAATAGGAAGCTTGAAACAATGTTATTTTGCTGCCCCAAAATCTCGTCAGCTTGCAAATGCTTTTCACACTGAGACTGGAAGGAAACCACGGCAGAGATGAAAAGGAACTAGCTTGCTAGATCTTCACAAGGTAAGTGACCCAGCATGGCAGGATGGGGGAGCAATTGTGGGGATCTCAGGGGAGGGAGCACGAGTATCTGGGTCGGGGGGGCCTTGGGTGATCTAAAGCAGGTGACCTGTTCCATCACTAGGCCCCCATAGCCTTCCCCACCCTAAGATACCTCATGTGCACGTAACAACCCGTGCATTCAATTAGCGAATGCATCGGTGAAAGCAGGGACTGATCCCGTTCCTTTGACGTGAATCACTCCAACGAATCTTCGGGTTACGAATGTTATTGCCAGGCTTCATTACATTCGTAACTCAAGGACTACTAGTATATAAACAGAAAAACCAAACCCCGCACACATTAGCAATGATGAGTTGGGGGTGAGAGACACCGTACTATGGTGGTTCTCCTCCTTTTTCTCCGACCGGTCGCAGTCTGTGTTGGCAGGAGGGCAGAGGTCGACCCTGAGGCCCCTCATATGGGGGGTGCCACAAGGGTCGGTCCTCTCGCCCCTTTTGTTCACATTTATGTAAAGCCGCTGGGCGAGATCATCCGTGGTTTCGGGGTGAAGTACCACCAGTATGCTGACGACACTCAGTTGTACATCTCCACCCCGGACTACCCCAACGATGCCCTTGAAGTGATGTCCCGGTGCCTGGAGGCCGTGCGGATCTGGATGGGGAGAAACAGGCTCAGGCTCAACCCATCCAAGACCGAGTGGCTGTGGTTTCCGACGTCCCGATATAGTCAGTTGGCACCATCACTGACTATTGGGGGCGAATCGCTGGCCCCCACGGAGAGGGCTCGCAACTTGGGCGTCTTCCTGGATTCATGGCTGCCTTTAGAAGAGCATTTGACGGCCGTGACCGGAAGGATTTTTCATCAGGTCCGCCTGATTCGCCAGTTGCATCCCTTTCTAGATCGGGACTCCTTACACACAATCACTCATGCCCTCGTCACCTCCCGCCTGGACTATTGCAACGCTCTCTACATGGGGCTTCCCTTGAGGAGCACCCGGAGGCTCCAACTGGTGCAGAGTGCGGCCGCGCGGATGGTTATGGGAGTGACGTGGCGTTCCCATGTAACACCTCTCCTGCACGAGCTGCACTGGCTCCTGGTGGTCTTCTGGGTGCACTTCAAGGTTTTGGCTATCACCTTTAGAGCGCTCCATGGCTTAGGACCTGGTTATTTATGGGACTGCCTGCTACCACCAATAGCCTCCCACCAGCCGGTACGCTCTCATAGAGGGGCTCCTCTGGGTGCCGTCGGCCAAACAATGTCGACTGGTGGCCCCCAGGGGGACAGCCTTCTCTGTGAGGGCACCTACTATCTGGAATGAGCTCTCCCCGGAGATACGGAAGATCCCGGATCTGCGCGATGTCAGCGTCTCAGCGCTGACATAGAAAAGGGAGATAAAGCCTGAACTTTTGCCTGCTAAATCCCTTTGAAGCTTCTGTCACGCTCTCAAGACCATTTTATTCCATCAAGCCGGCCTGGCCTAAATCTTTCCCCTTTAAAATGTAAATTTTAATTTGTTTTTAAAATTATTGGGTGTTTTAAATTTGTCTCGGCCAAATTGTTTAATTCGGTTTTATTCTGTTTTTAAATTTTGTATTTATGTGTTTTATTCTGTGGCTGTTCACCGCCCTGAGTCCTTCGGGAGTAGGGCGGTATATAAATCCAATAAATGAAATGAAATGAAATGAATGATGTTACCTAGTCAGGGGATGGAATGTCTACCAGGAAACAATCAAGCTCAGAGAGCACCAAGGACTCTACAGTTCAACCCTGATATATATTATCCATACATTGTTTTTATTGGAGTTTTCTGAGTACAAGTAAAATTCTCCATTATATTGTTATTTTCATCCTGTTCTTGGCAAGAAAGTTTTAAACACTACATTGCACTGTATTAATCCCACAATACTGGAAAATTCCAACCATTAATGGATTTGAATTGTAAGCTGCCCAGAATCATTGATTGATTGAATGAATGAATGATTCAGTTGTAATTTGTGACCCAATCATTTCCGAAGTTACCTAATATGTATAATCAGAAACCAAATCTAATTGACATAAAGGATTTGAGGAATAATAAATATGTTGTGCTCTTATTGGATTTCTACTTTTGTAAGTAGATTCATAGAAAGATGAAGTAAGATTCATAGAAAGAATTAAAAAAAAAATTTTGCTCCTTGAGTAAACAATTTCTACTTATATAAGCTGATCTTAAGAAAATATTTATTTAATTACCTCATTCAGAAGGATAAATGACTCTTGGATAATGAAGCCATAGAGTAAGAGAAGGCACCTACCCTACTTTTATTATTTATGGTGCTTATGAATTCATCAAAAAGTTTATTTTATTTGTCCATATATCTAAAGTGAGATAACACTGTTCATTATGCTGTTTACTTAGACTTATGGTTGTTGTCACAATAGAGACAAAGCTCTACTGCATAAAGTTGCCACTTCTTTTCTTAGTGCCAAGTTATATGCACTAACAAAAGGTTCAGGTTAGGTTTGAGGAAAAAAATGCATTTTCTTTTTTTAAAAAAACCTCTATAGTAGTAGGTCCAGAGATCTGTTTTTGTTTATCAATAAACCCAATATTTCAAGCAAAAAATATAGGCCATTTGGTTGGCCAAACTGAAAAATTATTCAATATCAGTGAGTATATTACAAATACGATTGTTGGAAACATTTTGACTCGAAGACCCTATCCCAGAAATAATCCATTGCAAATCCAAGTTCTTTTCCTGTTTTCTGATAAAAAATAACCTTTGTGGTTAGGTCTTTTAAAGCTATATTTTCCTAAGAAAATTGGATTTTAATAGCATTGTAATGTAAATGAGGACTCAGAGTGCTGGGGGCAATATGCTGAAATTGTAAATTGCCCAGATAGTGCTGTAAAGCACTAAAGGATGGTACACAAGTCTAAGTGCTATGCTATTGTAATTACTAATATATAAAAGTAAAAGAAATTTTATAAAATTTTATAAAATAAACCACTGAATTTAAACCTATTATATACTTCAAAGATGGCCCGTGGATCATCACTGTCAGATGAAACAGAAATAGCCACATATAAACTACATATATTTTTAAAATAAAACAACAGTAAAAAAAACAAACCATCAATTTAGGTTTCTATGTTTCGGAAACTTTAGCTACCAAGATCAAGTTTAGAATGGAGTGGATTTCTTTCTCTAGATTCATTAAGAAACAGATCACAGAATAGACCCTATGTAGAATTATTAAAATAATCTTTGAATATTCTAAATTTTCTTTTGTAGGCAAGAAGCAAATTTGCAAATGGAAAATTGGCTCATTAGTAATATAGTTTTTACTGATTGGCCATCCAAATATTTCAAATTTGTATTATTTCTGCATACACTTATATTCAGGTCATTATTAGAGTTTTATTTTAATCAGAGAAATAAAATCTATTCGCTCTACATTTAATAAAATAGTTTAAAATAAATGAAAATATAAAAGCAAAACATATGGTAAACTAAGTCTCTAAGAATGAAAGTATGTAAGACATAAAGCTATCAATTTTGATAGATGAAACTTTTCTATTAAAAATTTAGAAGAGAGAGAAGTAAGGCTAGGAAAAATGGTGTGAAAATTTGAACAGAAGAAATCAATCTTTTCTTATATAGACTTATTTATTGTTATTACAGAATAAAGACAATATACCTAAAAAGAATATAAGACAATATTAACATCCACAATGTATGTGAGAACACAAGACACTGTATTCATATATAAAAGGAATTTTTCTAAAAAACCCACAAATGATTTAAAGCATTAAAATAAAGGAATGGAAAATACAGTACTTTAACAAGGACTACATAATCTTTTGACAATATTTTCAATTAAGTAATTATCACAAGATTATGGTCAATGTTAAACAATGTTTCAATGTGACAATTGAAATATAGACAAATTAAATAACAATTCTTTTAATTTATGTTGCTGATTAGAATATATTTTAAAATTTACATGTAAAACACAATTTTATAACAATTATTGGAATTTTTTCTCTGGCAGTCTTATAAAAGAAATGTAACATTCAGCTGTTGCAATTCAACAAGGCATACATTATTATCCTAACTGTTATCATCATCATCATTAACATCATCATCATCATCATCATCACTACCACTAATATGGCACAAAGTCCATTTCCTGTAGGCCTGTCTTTTCTGTAAGCATGAGTAAGAGAAGAAAGAAGCAGAAGAGTTAGTTGATGCTAGTCAGTTTGGGTTGAAATTTTAAATGCAAGAGAATGAAAGAACAAAATTAAAGATGAGGTGTAGCTTTTGAATTATAACATGCAGAAGAAAAACACTACTCAGTGGAGTATGTTAATCCTATATTTCAACCTCTTATTCAACCAACTATTTAAATATGTCCTAAGATTTTTTTGAATTTAAAAAGCACAAGCTAAACTGGCTCATGGCTACGTAAGGTAAAATAATTTACATTTTGTAGATCAGTGAACTTATAAATTTTATAACTAAAGCATAAAACAGAAAACCTTGAAAAAAGATAACTTGTGATCCAAACAGCTTTGCTCTTGCTTTCAATAGATTTCCTTCCTTCCTTGGAATGTAATGTAACTCCCTGGAGGCATACCAGATTTATGGATCATGGTACCAACTACTCAGAGCTAAAATTAAAATTTGTAAATAAATTGGAACATACTATAATTGCAATTCATGAATACTTTCTAACTGACTGAACACTATTATTTCTAGCTGAATTTGCACAGATTTAGACAGCAGGATGTGAAATGAGTGATTATGTTATCTTGCTGAACTAGAATACAAGGAAAAGTAGAGGAACTGCTTGGCAGGCAGTCAAGGTGTTTTTATTTTTATTGTTACTGATATGAGGCCAGAACTTCAAAGCTCAGTTCAAATTTCAACAATTTTATGGAAGAATCTACTCAATCTAGTTACTTGGCTATTTAAAAGTTATACTTACTATTCTAACTTATACATAATTTAAGAAGTAAACAGTTACTATACTCATGTTATTGATATTTTTTTTTCCTCACGCTGAAGACAGCTTCAATAGGAAAAACAAATTAAATTTCCATAAAATATTGAAAATAACTGACAAGATTCATTTAATATGTTATAGTATAAATTCCTCCTTATTTTTTTCTGAATTTTATAAGCAATAATTATTATTCCAAAGTACAAAAGATACTATTACTACCTTTTGTAACATTTATTACAAATCTTAAAATAAAAAAAGTGTAACAAGAACATTTGGTTAAATGCATTAAGTTTACTTTAAAAATTATCTATCATTGTTTCTTGTTTTGCAAAAAGCCACTATTTTAAACTTAAAGCTTTGGGGGGGAAATTTTAATAAGTTTTTTTATTTTAACTATCACTAGAAAACATTTTATTGATAGTCCTGCATATATACACTCATTTGTCCTAGGCATGGTGTATGGACTGTCTTTTAGATAATTATTGCTAGTTTGACTATTGTTGTATTTTTTTATTTATCACCAATAGAAATGGAATCTATAAAATCAGTTAATTAAAAACGGATTTCTAAATCAGTTCTTTTGAAAACAGAAAATGTAACAAAAATACATTTATATAGCTAAACTTAGCATTTGAAAAATTCCTCTAAATTACTAAAAATTTAAAACTGTCTCTAGATTAAAAATTCTATTTAAAGATATGTAAATAAAACAAAACTAATAGTCCTACTAAAATTTTAATTTTGTTCAAAATGAGATTTTAGATGTTCAGCTGCATATTGAAATTATGTTTATCAACCATATTAATTCTATTTCTAAATGTGCAGATATATTTTCATATATTAGATTTAATATATTAACTTAAAAATAAATATTCTATATAGATTGAATTAAAATCGCAATGACTACTTTCATATAGTAAAAAAAGAATATTTATCAATGTTCCTATCCACAAATAAATAGTTCCATGCATGCAGAAAGGGGGCTAGCAGGAAAGAAAATATCCAGGCTAGGAAGAAAATTATGTATAAGGGGGTTTAATAATCTCCTGACTCTGCAGAAGATCAGATGTATTTTCACACAATAAATCTGTCTTGACTATTATTTTTGGGGGAAAAAATGAATATAGATTTTAAATCATTGTACCTAAAGAGCCAAGTCCTTCCGAGGTGGGTAAAATAAGGACCCAATTTGTTGGGGGCAATATGCTGACACTATAAACCACTTAGAGAGGGCTGTAAAAGCACTGGAAAGCAGTATATAAGTCTAAGTGCTATTGCTAAAGGGAATATTTTCACTACTGGAACCAAGTGGCACATTATCATATTCTTATAATTATTCAAAATGTGATTCATATTTATGGCAAGTTAAAAAAATGTGCAGTGTTAAAATCACTCTACTTCTAGAAAGAGAAAAATATATTCAAATATATAATGTATAATCTGTTATATTAAATATGTCATATTTTTTGGCTGTTTACTCTCTTCACCTGTAACATTTGACTTCCAGCACCATCTCTTAATCTGTACGGTCTAATGACTCCATCGTCCCCAAAGAAGCGTGGAGGACGCAGGCTTAGGACATCTTCAGAAGCATTTGTAGCTCTGAAATTACAAGTTTAATGATTATGCACTTAGAGATAATATTGGCATATCTATTTAAAAGATACAACCCAAGCTGTAAATAAGATTACATACTTTTTCCCCATATATTTCTCTGAACAGTACTATTTAATAAATATGTTATAATTGTACACTGATATGCAGATGCAGCAACTTTAACAAAACAGCTATTGTCTCCAGTAAATTTCATGGTGTAGTTAAGGCTGGGTTGCTTTAAAAATGAAAAAAATTAAGCCACAGATTTGCTCTTTTTTTGTCTTTGGATGGCCAATGCAGTACCCCCTAAAAATTCTTATAGTCATGGGGGTATTACAGTTCTGCCACACTTGCGTATCTGTCTCATCTCTTACGACTATAATTGGGATAGCAATTTTTGTCATAAATTATTACGGTCTTAAGTCAAGTTGAACCAACTTTTACAACAATTTTACAGCAGTCGTAAAGCAAAATTCATCTTCCCCAATGGGAGCTGTTTTGCCAAAATTGGGGGAGGGGGAAGAGTAACAAATTGCGATCATGTGACTGCAACATGCTGCAAATGGTCGTAAATGCAATCCCATTTTGCCCATTGCCCAAACTGCGATCAAGTAAGGGTGGGTGTACTTTGACGATTTTAAGTATAAGTACAGGTTTTAAGTATAAGTCACTTTTCCCAAGGTGCTGTAACTTTGAACCATCTTTAAATGAACTGTCGTTAAGTTGAGGCCTACCTGCTGTTTTGCTATAATGTACTACTTTGCTCATGTAAAGATAACGAGAACAACAGTTTTAGTAGTATATAGATAAGATTTGCATTTCTGATAGTGAAAATATTTAAAGATAATAGACAAATTTATAGAGAAACAATTAGACATTTATAGTCTTGCCTTTTAATTCCTTGAAAAGTGCTGCTAGCCATATCTATTATTCCTCCAGTAGGCCTTGCCACTGCTCCTACTAATCCTTTTCC
Organism: Pituophis catenifer annectens; assembly: GCF_029215685.1. Classification (NCBI taxonomy): domain Eukaryota; kingdom Metazoa; phylum Chordata; class Lepidosauria; order Squamata; family Colubridae; genus Pituophis; species Pituophis catenifer. The sequence goes on along the minus strand of NW_027256882.1, from coordinate 229,836,894 downwards.
AACTCCTTTGAAGAAGCCTGCTGCTCCTTCCTTTTGGGCTCCTAGAGGAAAAACCAACAACATTTAAAGGAAGCATTAAATAAAAATCTATATAAAAATTTGTCAAAAGTTCTATTCAAAGTTATTTTACCAATTTTTTTTACTGAAAAAAAAACAAGGAACTTTCCCTTCCCACATGGCTTTTAAAAGCCAAATCAGACTGAGAGCAAAGCATCTGGTTTTCTGACTACAGCCTTCTAAAAGAAGAAATGGGAGAAATAGCTATTACAGCAGCAGCAGAGGACATAATAAACATGATAAAATATGAATTGTTTTTCCTACTTGTAAGGGCAACCATTAGATGAAAAAAATAATTCCCTTGCAGCTGCCCATATCCAGTCAAGCTGTTACAAATGAATTCCTACTAAAAATTGTTAATTTGCAATACTTTCTTTCATACTATGAGAGAAAGGTCATATATTATTAACTACTATAATATGAAACAATGATTTTTTTTTCATTTTATTAACAGTAAGTTACCTCTTATTGGCTTGGTTACTATTCCTGTTATGCCACTGACAAAACCCTGTGAATAGAGACAAATATTTCATTTTCCACCCCAAATGGAATGTATATTTTAAGTATTTTCTATGTTAAAATTTAAATAATTTATATTAGTCAAAGTATTGAATCATAAAAAGTAGTTAATTTAATTTATATTTCCTCCATCTATATAAATTGTCAACCTAAATCACAATCAACTTTACCATTAATGAAATTTAAAAATTTTAATAAAAGGAGACAGTAACATATGAATGAACTGCCCCAGCTCTTACAATCTACTACTCTTGAGGCCATTCTAAACATTCAAATATATATTTCTTACAGATACTAAGCCTTTTCCTCCACGAGTAAAGCCCTCCTTCAGGCCAGTAGGTTGCTTATTCATTGCTTCCCGTCGTTTCTGCTGATAATCTTCATCCATAGTTATTGCTGCTACTCCTTTAGCCATAGCACCAGTTATTCTTGAAGCAGCACCAGCTAGTCCACCTATTATGGTATCACAAAATATATTTTTTATTAAAATTAGAAATTTTAAATATAATAAAAGCACAATATATATATTGTGAATATATGGCATTTCTGAATCCATGTTAAAAATAATACTTACCAACAGCGCCACCGACTAAGGCTTTCAATCCTAGTGCCATTCCTTCTACAAATTCTTCTGGACCCTGGATAGCCCCCTGAGAAAAGAACAAAAATATGAAAAAAATTACTATTTTACTATAACGATAAATTTTCCAATAAAAAAAATGAAGTAAATACAAGCAAGCACGCAAAGTATAAAGTGTATCTGATTCTCACTATAAGTAATGTAGGAAGTAAAATAGGAAAAGTAAAGCCTTGGATAATGACATCTAAAGCCATTTATGGCTAAACTAAGTAGTTGATTCTTACTGAAACCGATAAGCAAAGGTTAGTAGTACCTTTGTTCTCTTCTACTGTGATTGAAGAATTTCAAAACTTGCTATCATTCCACATTTCTGTAGAATTTTATATAAAGTGAATACAACTTTTCCATAGCCAACGTTTACAAACATAGCAAATCCTTGTATAGATAATAAACATACCTGATAAGGTTCATAAAAAAATGCTTCGACTCCTTCAGACAAATCTCTTATGAATCCAAATGGATTGCCCAAAACATCCAGACCAAGAACAAGAACATACATTTGTTTAATAGCCTGAAATAAAAATCAGGTTTTATGAAAAAAAAAGTTTTTAACAGTAATTTGAAACAACTGACATTTACTTTTTTCTGTAAAAAAGTAAAACATTTGATGCAACAAATGTTTTTTTGTAAGTATATTGATGCAACAAATGTTTGAAATCTAAACTAAAAATGCCTCTCTGGATTTCCATTTGTAGAAGGGAAATTGGTATTGTGAAGAAACAGAAATGGCTAATTTCCAGCCCTCACAGAAGATGGATATTATACAGTAAAAAAAGCAATTTTCTTTCCTGTCAAATACTTCCTGTCTACTTTCCTCTGTCCCAGCACTGTTGTCATTACAGATAGTCCTCAATTTATTATTGTAATTGAGCCCGGAATTACAGTTAAGTCACTGTGGATATACACTGAGGCATTCATGACTAGATTTGAACTTATGACAGGTTTTTTTAAATAACTGTCATTAAATAATCGTTATGTAAATCCATTTTTGGCATTTTTGGGGGCCAAAAACCAGAAGTAAATGACAGAAAGCAGGCAAAACAATGCAAATTGCAGTCACATAACTGTGGGATACTGCAAATGGCTGTAAAGATCAGCTGGCTGCCAAGTGCTTCTAAATGTAATCATATGACTGCAGGGTGTATGCTTATGTACAGTCGTCATAACTCTGAAAACGTGGTAAGTAGTTCTGGAGAGGCCCACTATAATTTCAAAAGGTTAAGTAACCAGTCCATAAATTGAGGACTACCTGTATCATTCACGGTTTTATATTGCTGTGAATGGGTAATATTAGACTTCCTGAAAAGGCAAAAGCAAATGAAGAAGTTTAAAATATTTATAGCTATTTTAATTGTAATTTTTCAGTTTCTGAAAATTTAAAAATATTCTGTCAATGTGTACAGATAAAGTTTATCACTGTTATATGCATACTTGAAAAAGCAGACTAGAGGCAAGATATAGGAAGATTCTGTATAGGTTTGGTACAATTTTGGCGAGTTTGGGTTTTATCTTGCAACTGATTTTCCAGAGAGATGTCATGGTTGAAATAGGATGGATGGATGGACAGGCAGAAAAAACTGTGGAATCCTTGACTGTCAGGGTTGGAATTTCCTGGTTTATGTAAGGTGCTGTAGGTCAAGGAAAGAAGGCACCCTAGATTTTCAAAGGGGCCACCTACCAAGTTCTGCTTCTGAAATAATGAAATGATTTTTTCCTTCGGATTGTGTCACTCTGGTGAAAGTGACATATCCCTTCCTGACAATAAAGCGAAATTCTTGTTATAGAATTACTATGGAAAGAATCTGAATAGAAATTTGGACAGAAGAAAATTCCATTTGGAAAAGTTTGGAAGCACAGGAGTCCTCTCTGAAAGGAAATGTTCTTCACTAAAGCAACGAAGTAGTAAATGAATAAATTGATTCTGAATCTAATCCTGTATGATTTGTGTTCCTACAATAAGATGTATTGGAAGGCAGATGTAATAACAGAGGTAGCAAAGTTGGTTCTTATGGGATTTTTTTCTGATTACAAAATCTACACAAGATCATATTATCTGGCAGTCAGATTTTGTAATAGACTTCAATATATATATGCACATTTAGCACACACTAAAACTCAAAAGATCTGTATCAGTCTAACTTTTCCCCCCTCTCAATATGAACAGAAACAGAATTAAAAAGCACACCTGAGGTATATTTTATAGTGGCCCCTATGTTTAAAATATTTAGTATTAAAACTAGCTTGAGAACTGGGAACTGGCTGAAATTGAGAACTGGGAACTGGCTGGGAACAAAATGAAATTGGCAAATAAATTCCAATAGCAGATATTTTATCATAAGAAGGAAAAAAAATGTGCTATTTATTGACACATGGTGGATTTTGAGGAATGTTGCCTTCTATTACCCCCTAGTGGCCTGTTAATGAACATGCCTTCATTTTGTATAATAATCTGCTGTTTAGTCAATAGAATTTGGAGCTTGAAAAATCCTGAACCTGGAAGCAAAGGCATCTATAGTATGAGAGAAAGAAATTGCGAAATAAGCTTTGCACTGTTGTGATATAGGCTATAACTCTTTTGTACATGTTCATGACCTTGCATATGTGTATGAAAGAGGTGGAACTTGCAGTACAATGCTTGTTTTGTCATTGTGAACCTGTATAAGCCTCTGCCTGGCAGTCTGGCTGTGTCAAAAACAGGAGGCTGTTACAGATAAAGCTGTGAGGCTGACTGATGCTTGTTCTAAAATAGGGGTGCCAAACTCTATTTCATTGAGGGCCGCATCGGGGGAGCCAGGGGGAGCCAGGGAGGCATGACGCTCTCTACATGGGGCTCCCCTTGAAGAGCACTCAGAGGCTCCAACTGGTCCAGAATGCGGCTGCGCGGGTCATTATGGGGGCGACATGGCGCACCCATGTAACACCTCTCCTGCGTGAGCTGCACTGGCTCCCGGTGGTCTTCTGGGTGCAATTCAAGGTGTTGTTACCACTTTTAAAGCGCTCCATGGCTTAGGACCGGGGTATATACGAGTTCGCCTTCTGCCGCCGATAGCCTCCCACCGGCCAATACGCTCCCACAGAGGGGCTCCTCAGGGTGCCGTTGGCCAAACAATGTCGACTGGCGACACCCAGGGGTAGAGCCTTCTCTGTGGAGGCACCAGCCCTCTGGAATGAGCTGCCCCTAGAGGTTCGTATGATCCCCGACCTGCGTACCTTTCACCGCGCCCTGAAGACTCTTTTATTCCAACAAGCTGGGCTGGCCTAATAGGAATTTTTAAATTGGGTGTTTGTTAGTTTTTAATTTTGTGGCCAAATTTTATATATTTGTTTTTAAATAGTTCTTAAATTTTGTGGTTTATATGTGTTTTAATATGGCTGTACACCGCCCTGAGTCCTTTGGGAGAAGGGCAGTATAGAAGTTCAATAAAATCTAAATCTAAATCTAAATGACCAGCTTGATATCACTTGTGTCAGGGGCGCCTGTGATGGCCCGAACTCTCTGTCAGTGAAAATGGGTTCCCGAGCTCCGTTTTCGGCTGCGATGGCCTCCTGCAATCCTCTGCCAGCGAAAACAGAGCTTGGGACAGCTGCATGCACACTGTGGGCTGGTTCTTCGCTGTTTCAAGGGTGGCCCCACGAGCCAGAACTAAGCATTCCATGGGCCGGATGCAGCCCACAGACCTTGAGTTTGTCACCCTTGCTCTAAAACATGCTGCCAATTCCTGTTCTAGGCAGACCTTATGCTTCCAACCTGCATTCTGATTATGCACAGGTTTCTTAAATCTAGAGCTTCTTCTTTGGTTTCATGGAATGAATATTCTTTGAGATGCATTGTTTTTCATTCTCAGCTCATACTGAATGTTAGCGTTTCCAGCAACAATTCTAGTATTCCAAAATCAGTTAAGAAGATTTAGTGATTGTTGTGTAAAACGTCCGTCTTTCTCTCTCTCTCTCTCTCACACACACACACACACGCACACGCACACACAAACACATCAGAAATGCATATACTTTTTTCTTATTGTTATATTATTTTTATAGTTAGTCCCTGACTTACAGCCAGTCACTTAATTACAGTTTGACGTTATAAGAAACTCACACAAAACTACTTATGTTCTATCCTTGAAGTTACAATTTCTATCCTTGAAGTTACAATTGCACCCCCATAATCACATGATCACATTTTAGCCAATTGGCACCCGGTTTGAAATTTCCCTTCTGGAAACACGGGGACTCTGGGGTGTGTGAGTTTGGGGATGTGGAGAAATTAAAACCTTGAGGGTGAAGGCTTTTTTTTCCCACCCCAGCACTGTAGGTCTGACACACATACTCAAACAAACATACAGAAGGGAATGTTGGGAGAATACGACTGCATCTGAAGATCTGAGCTTTTTCCCCAGCTTTTCTTCTCTTCAGAAACATTATGTTTGTTAGTTTTCTGGCTAGAAAGTTAACAAACACAATGTTCTTTAATGATAAAAAGGCTTTTTACCCTTTCTAAACATTGCGTTTGCTAGCATCTGTAGAGGGGACAGAAACCACTCTCCGGGGCTGCAGAAAAGAAGCTTAACTTCCCTTCTCCAGGACATCACAGCAGTTCCTTTTTGCACACTGAAGGAGAAAGGAAACTTGAGACCCTAAAGATCCAAGCTTCATTTTTCTGGCTAGCATGGCAGTTTTCTTCTACATATGAATGGAAGGGGAAAGCTTGTAGTGGGCTGCAGAAACAAAGCTTGGATCTTTAGGATTGCATCTTCATTTCTATAAACCAGGGCAGGAATTCCCTTCTACTGTTTGGACAGACAGCTCCTTTGTTCTGTCCACTCAATTACCCAGCAATTGCTTAATATTTGCAACAGAAAAGGTCAGAGTTGCAGTCTTTGAGCAAGTAGTCATATGGACACCTTGCTTAATGGCTGCAACACCTAAAACCAAAATTCCAGACCCAGTTGAGGTAAGTCAAGTCACGCCTGCATTTTTCTAATTCTTTTTTAAAAATGTTATTTAAAAAGGAAAGTAAAGAAAACAAGGACAACTGGATCTTTGATAGATACATTTTTGCTTCTGCCTAGCTAATCAATGTAGCATTTCAGCTACATGGAAAAAGTGCTCATATGGTTAATTCACATTGGCTTATACTAACCTGCTTTGAATAATGCATGATAACTGCCCACTGCAATTGTTGGGTAGTACAGAAGTGATAGTTCAGTTCAAAGAAAGCCAACCTAAAATAGGCAAATCACATAAATAAATGAAAAATAAAATAAAGTATGATTACTATTCTAATTAAGACCATTGTATTAATGTAGTCTACATACTTAAGAACAACATCCTGCACATCTGTAAGTGTGGCCCCAATGCTCTTTAACAAGAGGTTTAAGGACTGAACAGGAATCAGTTCCTTGTGTTTTTCATCCTTGTTGCTCTCTTCTCCACCAGCACTGAGTGAAAAGCTTAAATGCAGCTGAAAGGAAAAATCAATAAATGAATTGGAAGACTCTTAAAACTTTGAATAATATTCTAATTCTTGAAAGATTTTGTTGTTTCCGTAAGAATTATTGATCATTTGTCAATAGTTATAGCCATATTGCCTTGTACAATCCATGCCAATATTGCAGACAACCATCTATTTTGTTCTGTCAACTGCTTTTACAGTATTTTTTTAAAAAAAATTGGAAAATCAAACTTTGCTACCATCTGCATTGTTCTGTAATACAGGTAGTTCTTGTTTAACAACTGCTTCATTTAGAGGCTGTTTGCAGTTACAACTATGATGAAAAAGTAACTTTGCAACCAATCCTTACATTTACAGCCTTCGCAGGTCTGTAAAACAAAGCTGAAGTAAGATTGTAAATACAGTCACAATTTCACTTAGTGATCACTTTGGGATCCCAATTGGATCACTAAACAAGGTCTGTTTTTATTTTATCCTTTTATTCTGTTTTATTTGGGATTGTGCAACTAAAGCTAAGATACTTTTCCAATAAAACTCAACAACTCTTTATATGTTGGATGTAGCTTTCCCCCAAATATTTTTGTAATTTTTAATGTGAAAAATTATTGATGCTACTCAATTTTGTTGGTTATCTGTTGAATTAAGTATTTATTGTGGTAGGATGCATCATTCTGTTGAGAGTTATATTTTTGTTTTCATATTTGGAACCTGTAGCTCTTAGTAAAACTAGTCCTGCTGCTTTTTCCTAAGAGTATTGGAGCTTATTAAAATGGCAGAATTTTTATTGAAATCTCCTGATAGATTTATGAGGATTATAAATACTGATAGGCATTTGTTCTTACTTAATACTCATTGCTAACTCTATTTAAACAAGCAAATGTTACATTGATGGCTACCTTGATTGGAGAGATATGAAAATATTCATATAAACTGATTTGTGATGTGTCAGTTGATACTGCATTCTTTAATTCTTCCTGTGCAGATTCTATATCCTTTTTAAAAAGTTCAACCTGTGAAAAATTTGACAACAGGTAGTAAGTCTTAAAACTTTATAAACAATACTGATATATATTTTTACATAGCAGTTCATATGTAGTACACAGTCGATTAAAAAAAGAGACTGGGATTGTGTAATGATTTGTTGTTGCATTACTTAAAAAATATCCTATAGGAATTCATACCTCTTGGTCTTTGGGAAGTTCATCAACAAGTGTAAAGAAATCGGACAGCGCATATAGGAAACCAAGATCTAATCTGAGATCCATCTCTTGAATTAAAACTTTAAAATACCTATTAAAAAGTTGAAACCATTAAATAGTAGAAATATGTAACTATTAGCTATGCAACTGTTTCAACTTCAAGAATGGAAAAAAATGCCTCAGTGAATAGGTAACCAAACAATTCATATAACAATACTTTATGCATTTATGTTAAACCTTTATAAAATTAATACAAAAAACAGCAAACACATTAATTCTAATATTAGATTTTACTGTAATCATGTCTACTCAAAAGAAAAAAAATCAGTAGTTATAATACAATTTATTTCTAACTAAATAAAGTTTCCCATTCCAATGGTAAAAGACTGCAGTGCAATGCTATACATATTCAGTCAGAAATAAATTCCAATAATTTCAAATGGAGAAAGTTACAATTGCGTCCTTAAGTTAAGATTGGAAAAAGCATAAATACTTACTTTATGCGTGATATCTGAGAATGTCCTGCAGTTCTCATAACAATACTGACATCAGTAAATGGCTTGGGTTCTATAAAAATTCCAAATATATTCTCATGGAGTATATAATTTATTTTAATATACAAAAGGTAATATATGTAACTGATACAATTTGCAATGATAAAATATCATTTGATATCATTTGCGAAGGATGCAATGAATGAGTTGAATAAAGGAATCAAATAATTACAACACACACACATACACACACAGAGAGGATATAGCATATGAGAGCAATTGAAGCCATTTATTAAAATGAGAAGTACACATTCACAAACATTTTAAATTCTAAATCCTAGCAGGTGCATGCTTACGATAGTTTAGTGACATCAATGATTAATAATTTTAAGATTTCAATGTCATTAGCTAAACCATCTTAAATTAAAAGATTTGTAATTTGTAATAGTTCCAGGCTCACTGTACATTTGATAAGTGAGAGCAGTCTGAACAAATCAGTTTGTTCAGTGATAGAAATGTTCTCTCCAGATTACTTCCACACTTGGAAAGGTAATCATTTTTCCTCTAAAAATGTTTGATTACTCTTATTTATTGAAAAGCACTTCATCCAAGTGAAAAAGGGCAAGTATTTCTGTAATGTTTTCACTTAAAAGTTATATATGTTCAGTTTCTAACAAATTTAGGAAGAAATATATAAATGAATTAACAAGATCTAATTTATCTTACTTTACTCTTTTGCATTGTAAAGGGCTTTTTATTAGTATATTTTAATTTACTTTTCCTTAAGTTATTACAGATGCAAGAAAAGCATAATAATCTATTAAACTGTTAACAAACCTGAATCCAATGAGATGGACTTGGGAGGTTTAATGGGATAGAAGACAAAAGGAAATATGGCTCCAGGAATCTGATTTTGTATCTGATAGGAGCAATTACAGGACAATACACTGCAGGTTAGAAATGTTTTCACTTTAACATAAATTGTTATGTCCTAGTTTACAAATTTGAAGTGCAGAATTCCCCAAACAGAAGTCTTAATCTACAGAAGTCAGCAGCTAATCATGCCTTATTGGTTTGTCTGTCCAACAAAAGTTCATTTTAAAATTTGAATTTTCATACATTCTTTAAGTATAGCCTAATGCTGATATTTTTAAAACAAGTAAGAGGAAATAGTGTTAAAACTATACATAGATGATTTTCTATTATCTGTTTTTCATCATGAATTGTGGGTAATGTGATATACCTGTATTCTATAGATTTGTACTCTGAAAGAAGACTGATGTTCAGAGGTACTGTATTGTAGTTTTAAAGCTGGCAAAAAGCTTCTTCTCACAGGAAATTCAAATGGCTGCAATATTTTCATGTTATTACCAGTAGGAGTCAAACAGACCTGTTATAAGACAAAATCCAAATTGTAATTAATTTTTAAAATTAACCTTTCAAATCAAAGGTCACAGTATAACTCAAACTAAGCATTTTTAAATTCCATATATTTCTAAGTGACATTTCATATACTTAGCCTTTCAACTGTATGCAATTGTAATGACAATGTTTTAAACTTTATCCAAATATGCTAATCACTTTGTTTTAAAATTAACAACTAAATCTTCTCCAGGATTATTCAGAAATAACTCCAATTCAATTCAATTGAATCTCATCTTTACTAGTAACAGTATATGCTGAAAGAAAGCAGAAATCTAGAGACTGCAGCATAAAACAATCCTGACTACAATCCTGTCTCATTCATTTAAAATTTAGTTACTGAATTTAGCAGTGTTACTTCCCACATAATCTTGCCAAAAGAACATCAGCAATATAAGAAGTAGAGGTATTTACCATATTGATTTAAAGGAAAAGAAAGCAGGTTAAGATAGAAGTGACAATACTGAAGAGGTTAGGAGTACAAACGCACACACACATATTTGAAGACAGGCTGAAGAACAATGTTAATTGATATCAGAATCTCTATACCTGGAAACCCAAGTGATATGGATTCCATAAAGGGTTTAAATTCAGTCAAAATGCAGGTATCTGTATATTCTATATCTTTAAGAGACCAAAAATATGTTGAGAAGTTCTTCATTACATTGTCATAGAATCTTAAGACTATCAAGGAAACGAAATACAAGACACCATGCTATTTATGAAAATAGGAATAGATTTTCTGAAAATTCAAAAATAATCAAATAATCTGTTGTTTTACATAAGAAGTCTACTGTCATGTTAGAAGAGTTTTGCCTTCTTAAGCAACAAGTTCATCTGTTTTCATCCCCAAGTACTGCACTATATGCATTCAAACAAACACATCATATTCAGAAACCTGGAACAGAGAATTGCCTCCTTGGCTGTTATGCTACAGATTATTACTTTTTGCTGCTTGAACCAGTGCAAAAAAAAATGATGATGTGGTCAAATTGAAAAGCATAAATCTTAAATAAGGACCAGCACTGGGACAAAGAAAGAAAAAAAGTTTTCTCTCAGGAACTGACTATACTGGGATGCTCTCTAAACACTTACATGATGGGCTAGTCTAGACACTGTTCAGGTTCTTAAGACAACTGAATCTGACAAAGGAGTTTTGCTCAGGAGAATCAAGAGTGACAGTTGCAAATTGCCCTAGCAATTTAAAGGAGAAGAAATTAGGACCCAGCTGTCCTGAAAACATTGGCCACCAGGCAGGAAATTTCCCATAACTCATAAAAATTACAAAAGCTCAGTAGTTTCAATTACACGTTCAATTGCACATGTTAAACTGGGGGTAGTTTGGTTAATTATATAGTTTCAATAACTCTAGGCTGCAGATCAACCACCCGTTTGAAAAAACAATGGTTATACAGTACAAACCAGGCTTCCTGTCCCCCTTGCAGCTGAATCACATTGCAGAACAGACACCAAGGCCAGGGATAAGATAGAAAAAAGGTGATGCCACAGCAGACCTGCTGGAACAATTAGGACCAAGCAGATCATGGCTTCCAACTGACTTACCTCAAATCATCTCATGCATGTATCATTAACATGTCCAGACCAGAGCACCTAAAATGATTTTAAGTTACTGGCTGACAATGAAATATAGAGGAAGGCATGATAACATATCCAGGGAAGTGATGGAACAAAGAGGCATTTGGCTTTGGCCTAAAATAATCATGGTTTTTCTCAGAGTTGTTCTATATTTTTTTTCTGGGCTTTGTCATTCAGGCCTTGACACAAATAGACTTATTTCCACAAATTTCACCAGTGCAGGACGAAGCAAAAATACGTTGCTCAACTGCAACATATTAAATTAATTAAATTAAATGCTTCTATGAATTAAAATAAAGTAGTTATTGATCAAAATATTTATAACCCAAACTATCTTAGGGGATTCCAAGATAGATAATTAAAAACAGCCAAGTAACAACAAAAACTATTCATCCCTCGACTTGGAGAACAATGAAAAACTACTTAAGGAAAATAAGGGCTAATTCATGCTCTTTGAGAAAAACAAAAATATTTTTTTAGAGGATACTGAACAGAAAAGTTTATGCCCCTTTCAATTTGCATAAAATTACAGGAACACCATGAACTTTTGACTACTTCCAGAAAGTTCTGAACATTGTTCTGAGATCACAAAGGAAAACTACAACAGATGAAGAAAGGGATTTCATCGTCTCTCCCAGGCAGCAAGAAATAGTTATATTGCATAATTTTATTAAATGAAACTTACCAAGCCTCTGCTATGGAACAAATGACATGTATGACATAACATTAGAGAGAGAAAGGGGAAAATGTGTGCACATGCTTGAAGGAATCTGGTATTAGCATAAACTTCAATTTACCGGAATATTATCATCAAGTTCCACTACTTTATTTTCTGTAGGTGAGTTATCACAGTATTCAATAAACTCTTTCTCCAGCTTGTCAGTTTGCTTCACACTTAGTGGCTTCCATCTTGACTTTTTCTTGGGTTTTGTCTCCCAAATTACATCAGAGCTTGCAAATAAATTTTTTTAAAAAATTATCAAATTGTAAAACTATGATAAACAATAAAACTTCATTAAATCTTTGAGATTTACTAACTTGAAAAACATCTTCATTATCAAAAGTACTTCATATTTTTAAAAAAATTGCATTAAAACTTTTTGGAAATATAAATTATTCTATAACTGAGGTGTACTTATTAAAAAGACACTAGTAGCAATTCAACTGTCATAATCCTCAATTATTTATTGCATATAAATTACATATTCTATCAAGTATTAACTTTAAACTTGGAATTTATGTAGCTGGTGCTTGTAACTGTGCTAATAAATCATCATTACTTGCCTTTAACAATTTTAAAAGCAGCATATGATGGCAAAGTTAAATTGTTTGTGCATAGTTTATTCAGATAGAACATAAAAACCGGCCACCATTTCAACACGTACAAAAGGATTCTAGTTACATTTGGGCTAGTAATAGTTCCTATGCATTACGCTCACTTCTAGAGTTAAAGAATCTAAATTACAACATCAAATATAATTAACTATATAGTAAACAGTACTAATATTAAGAAAGATTTTAAATTTTAATTTTTTTAGTTTTTTCAAATGTAAATGGTAAATTGAATATATTAGTTACCTTGTGATTCCAATGTAAGCTATTTCCTGCCTTAAATAGTTATTTACTAAAGAAATTCCAACATCTTGCAATGATACAATTATTTCTTGTTCTGCTAATTCCACTTTTTCACTTTCATATGTCATTTTGAAAACCTTTTCGTCTTCAGTGAATAAGATTATACGCTGCAAACCTTCAAAAAATGAAACTATAAAAATGTCCTTGGCTCCCACTTGAAATGGTGTCATCAGGTCCTAAAATAAGAGATAAATATTAATTATCAGACATTCTTCAAAGCATTGTTGCTCAGAAACTTTTTATTTCCAATTTTGACAACAGCAGTGAGGCAGACCAGTAAAAATATGCTGCCTTCTCCATGCTTAGATAATAAATTCAGGATAATCCAAGAACAGTTTATTCTGCACCTAAGGCATTCTGAGAATGCTAGTTGTATAAGACAGTCTAAGAGGATATTAATTAAATTAAACTAAAATGAAGGTATTTACATAAGATTCTCACAGCTTAAAATAAACTAATCTTTTAATAGGGGGACATCGTATTTCTTTACTGAAGTCACAGAGAATTAAATTGTAATAATAACATGTAGTGCATCTTACTAACAATGTAGCCTTATTATTATTACACTTTTTAAAGCCTCCAGAGGTCAATCTTATGGGGCATGATTGCAATTAATAAATTAACTTATGAGTATATCATATTACCATTTTAAGTTTTATACACACATACAGTATGAACTATATCGCAAAGTATATGTGATGCAGTGTAATTTATATTCTATGAGCCAAAGGACTATGAAAGGAAAGTACTGTATTTTTTGGAGTATAAGACGCACCAGAGTATAAAATGCACCTACCTTTTTTGGTGAGGAAAAGAAAAAGAAATCTCTCTCTGCCTCTGAGCAATTTTGTCTCCTTGCAGCAAACAACCTGCTTTACTTTCATTTTCAGCATAGCTTGATTAGCACATGGAAAAAAAAATCTGCTCCAGCAATTTACCTCTTTGCAGCAAGCAGCAGAACCCTGCGCAAAACAGCTGAGAGCAAATCAGCTGAGAGTCGGGAGGCCGATCCAATCAACTTGTGCTAATTAGGCTGTGCTGAAACTGAAAGGAGCTGTTTTTTCTTGCTGTTTGCTTGCAAGGAGGTAACTGCTGCGAGGCAGAGGCCAAACGGTGGGGGGCAGTGAATGGGCGGGGCTACATTCGGTGTATAAGACACACCTAAATTTTCACCTCCTTTTAGGGGGAAAAAAGGTGTGTCTTATACTCCGAAAAATACGGTATCTTTATCAGTGAACTGAAAAAGTTACAGTATCGAAACAAATAATATTCGTAAGAATATTCTGCTTTAAACAGAGTGGGTTTTGAAATACTGTACATATAAGGATATAAATGTCAGAATAAACTAACATGGTTTAATCATTGAATTATTAGTATAATCTGATATATCACAAAATGTATACTGCATGTATATTAGATTTTACAGCAATTTTTATAATTTATTTCATGAAGATGTTTGGAGGCAAATAATATAATCTCTCTATAATTTATACATAATCACCTAAAGATAGGTCCTATGTTTGTTGTTTTCAGAATCAACTCCAATGCTTTCCACAATCTTAATATATATACCAAAGTTTGATCTCTCACAGCATGCTATGCTATGCTATGCTATGCTATGCTATGCTATGCTATGCTATGCTATGCTATGCTATGCTATGCTATGCGTATTTGATTACAAAACTTTTCCAACATAACCAAATGCAGTCTATATTCAGTGGAGTTATTTTAAGTATATATTCTCAAAGTAAGATTTAAATTTTGCTAATTAGAAAAGCCTTCATTCTGAATGTTCTGGAGACATAATTACAGATGATTTAATCAACTAAAGAAAAACAATATATCTGATACCAGCTATTAACTAGTGTCTGTGTTGTCCAAAACAAGTGTGGACAATGTCACAAATTATAGATACTCTTATCCAGATAAAACCATAAAAAATCAGATAGGGCATATCTATTAGCTGAAGACTTGTGTAAACTTATTGAGATAGCTTAATTCTACTTTATTTTAGGATCACAGCATGTTGCTCAATTTATTCAATCCTAGATTTCCATTATCCCTCTCTTCCCCATTTCCTGCATGTTTGCTGTGTTTTAAACATTATCCCTTCTAAAAACTAAATTATTTGATTGCTAAGTATTAAACTGATTTGAAACATTATACATACATCTTTCTGAGTTATTTCTTCACTGTTCTTTCCACATTTCCATTTCAGTTTTCTAGAACCTACAGGATCTGCCCATGTGTACAGTACTGCTTTATTTGGTTCTAATGTTTCTTCCATTGAAGTGAGAGAACTGCAAACAAAAATAGGAAAATCTAGATTTCAATGCAAAATATATCCTCACCAAATTTTTTATCTTCCTTCCAAAGCAATTATTTTTCAGTGTTATTAAATTTCTGTCAATTAATTCTGACAATTCGATTTAAACATTCTCATGTTACAATGTTCAATTTGAGTTTTTAAAATTTAAATGATAAAAGCTTATTAATATATATGTACTCTGTTTCCCCGAAAATAAGACATCCCCTAATAATAAGCCCAATCGGGCTTTTGAGCGCATACGCTAAAATAAGCCTCTCTCCGAAAATAAGCCCTCCCCAAAAATATTTAAATGCAGAGCTGGAAATCGGGTAAGATGGCAAGAGGAACCCCATCTTGCTCCAGATGCCCCAAAATAATAAGACCTCCCCGAAAATAAGGCCAAGCGCTTATTTTGGGGTTCAAAAAATATAAGACAGGGTCTTATTTTCAGGAAAACACGGTAGACTTAACAGATTCATTTCTCAGATATTTATATTTCATTTTAACACTGCTGCTTCATATTCTATGTGACAGGATTATGATAGATTGAAAAGTTTGTTTTACTTGAAAAACTTTTCTTTCACTTTTGTTCAGACAACAATAACCAGTAAACTGGATAGACTAATTTATCAGTTGTGTTAGATACACTATTAACAAGGATATGCTTATAGAACATGATCATTATTTATTCATACAGCACTAAATTTTATCCTGTTTATCTTTAACAGTATACAAATAAATCATTGCATACATACCTTTGTCCATATTCGATTACTTCTTCTTTGGTATGATTAATTATCAGAAATGGGGCTGCACCATCATGGTAATTAGAGAACGTAATTGTTGTTGAATGTTCAGCTAGAGTAATATCCACAGTAATGCCACCAAGCTAGCAGATATGTAAAGATGAAATGATATATAATATGCATATTACATCGAGGATTCATTCATATAATTCAAGAATCTTAATGTTTCTGATTCAAAATTAATAGCAAAATAGTAGATTACTACTATTATTTTAAAACATGGAAAGGGGTTCATGTTCCCAAACCATTACAAAATGCCAAAACCTGACAGCACATTTTAGTCCTATTCACTGTGTCCTATTCATTATTATCATAAAAATAATTGTATTAATTGCGGACATTAAAGTGATGATGGTAGGTTTTAAAAGTTTAAAGATAGTCATACACTTTAACATGGTTTCAAATTAAACAAATGTATTTATTTTACGTTAAGCTTATGAGATCATATTAAATAAGAACACAAGTATATTTGAAAAATAGTGCATCTCCATAAAATTTTGATATTACTTTACTTCATTGCAAATACACCAGATTATCTTTAAAGTCTTAAAAAAGTAAGGGAAAAGGAATTCATTGAGTTAGCTTGGAACTTCTTATGGCGCAGTTGGGCAGCCAAAGGACATATATTGCCTTCAGCACCCTAGACTACACATCAATTGACATCAATTATCAAATTTTAGCCATAGAAATTTAGCCAGATGGTATGGATAAGCATAGGAAGAGGGAGCAGTTTGAGTCCTTTGACATTCCAACTTAAAATACTCCTCAGAAACTTTCAAAAAGCAGAAAACTCTCAGCTTTACCTATTACATTAAAATTGTGGCATCACCAGCCTACTATTTATCTGTTTAAAAGGTTGGGAGGCAAAACTGTAGGCAATCTATCATCCTTTTCTCATTTAAAATTTATCTCTATATACTCACCTTCTTATCTAAGTGAAGTAGTAAGCAATTTTCTTGTTTATCAAATTGTATAACATTGGGTGGAATGTAAGAATCTTTTACTCTAACCTGTAACTTGCTGTCATTATTTTCAGGCCAAAATGGAATACACTGGAATAAGAATGAAATGCATTTATAAAGAAAACATAGAACATAGGAACTATAGCTATCAAAAACAGTATTTCTTCTTTCCTTGAATACAGTTATATAGTATACAAAATCCTGAAAGCCAATGGCTAAATATCACTGAATACTAGAAAGAGCAAAATAAAAATGTTAGTAATTTTTTTAAAATCACTTTTAGAAATTTGTATGTCTTTAGAAAAAAATACAATTAGTAAAAATATAAAAAAAAACCTTGTGAAAATATAATTCACATGCTTCAATTTATAAAAATAAAGAGAATTCTAACTGCAGTTTTTAGTAATTGGTAGCATAAAACTAGAATATAACTAAAATAATAATAGTACTGCCTTGTTGGATAAAGGGGTATGCTAATTGGGAAAGTTCAAGTTATATGCAAAATTTCACTGCTTGAACTTAAATTGGTGGAATTAACTTTGGGCAATTTGTATTGTTTTAGTTATAAGAATAGTTGGTTAATAGTTATTGCCAATTTTCATGCATTTAAATTTTTTTTATCATATGTGGCTGAGATTTTGAGGCAACAGTCAATCAGATATTACACAATTTTTAAAGTATAGGAAAAATACATATATGGTGTTGTAGCCATTTTGTTTCAAATCAGCACTTTAAAAATAATAGGATATTGTTGAATATTGCATATTTTTTTTTTATTTTTTTTTATGCTTTTGAGTTATTGTTGAGTCTTGGCAACTGCCTGGACTAATTGCTGCAGTCTTCTTGGCAATATTTTTGCCATTGCATTCTTTCCAGGGCTGAAAGAGAATGGCTGGCCCAAGGTTACCCAGCTGGCTTCCTCGTTTCTGGCCTGGTCCCTTAACTACAATACTAAACAGGCTTCCCATATTGTGTATAAGTCTTTTGTATTGTAATATACAATAAGGTAAATAATTATTAACATAAAAGCTAACAGATGCAAACAAACAATTCATACATGAATTGTGAAGTTAAATTTTTTACAATGGATATAAAAACTCAAAAGTCTTAAAAAACTTACCTGTTGGAAAAGTATTGGTATCCAATTTTCATTGCCTTCTTCAGCTACTTCTAAAATGTATGTACTTCTATTTGTGACCATTAAAAAAGGTGTGAAAGTCACTATTCTAGTGATATTAAAGCTGCTATTATGTATAGTGACACCAACCTGGAAAATATAAAATTCTTTAATATAAATCAGTCTCATTATTGTTAATAATGTCCTTATTTTTTTCCTAAATGTTAATATTTCTGCAAGAAAAGATACAATTCACTCTGCAGTGAATGAGAGTGAAATAAATTCTGCGAAAAATGCACAATGAATTATTTTGCTTCCGAAGACGTATTACATCTATACTATATATCAGTTAACACATTTAGCATTATCTACCGTGTTTGTCCAAAAAGAAGGCCGGGTCTTATTTTCTTTTGAACCCCGAAAAAAACGGCTAGGCCTTCTTTTTGAAGGGTTCTCATTATTGACTAACCTCATGGCGGTGGCACCGATAGCCCCGTCCAGCAGGAGCCCGTGGCTGGTCCACCTCTTCTGTGGCCAGTGGCCACAGAAGAGGTGGACACTTGCCGCCATTCGCACGCATCACCTGGCCTCTGTTTTGCCTTCAGATGCCTTCCAGAAAGCCAGAAGGTGGAGCTTAATTTTGTAGGTGGGGCTTAATTTATGTGCTCAAAAACAGGATAGGGCTTCTTTTCAAGGTGAGTCATCTTTTTGGAGAAACACGGTAGTGTACTAACTAAAAGCTACTAACAATAGCTTTTTCAAAATTCAGCCACATTTTGTTCAAGTTCCACCCCTATTTGTAGATTGTACCTAAAATTGTATCTTCAGCATCAATAATAAGTAAAATACTAAGCATATAAAACAGGGATGTCAAACTGGTGGCCTGCGGGCCGGATGAATCACATACAGGCCATGCCCACCACAGCTTCGTGATTGGGGAAAATGTTGCAAAACATCACGTGACAGCAACATGACGCCAGGAGTTTGACACTCATGATATAAAATATTAAACTGTGATGCTTGCCATTAGGATTCAGGTTGATTTAAATTCCCCCCCCTCCCCACAGGAGCTGGATAGATATCTGCAATACATTTTCTGCTAACATATCTTAAAGCTATTGCTTATGGGATTAAAATTTGTGACCAGATTTAGTCTAAGAGGTAAGTGAATTGTGCACTTGTCCTAGGCAATGAAATGAAGCAAATACTAAGTCTATCCGGTAATTGTGAAGCTGCTTGTTCAAGATTTTGAAATATTGAAGAAAACTGAAATGAAATGTAGGGGATGGACTGGCTTGAATATGGTTAAAAATGGAATGCTTTGGAAACTTATTTGGAAGTCAAACTTGTTAAATGAAATAGAATTTAACTTTAAAATACAAAAATATGGCTGCAAGAAAAATACAATAAAACAACTTACCTGGTATTCCTTTTTGTGGCTCTTACATTTTACAAAGCCATGACTCCCAACTGTATCCAGGGAAAAATGATCAGAAAGTTCACTGTCTGTCACCATGAGCTGAACCTGTAAGGAGGAAACCTGTTATTCAACCTTTATCATGAAAAGAATTAAAGAAAAGAAAAATAGAAAATTGTGAATATTCTTAGTTAAATGAAACCTGTAAAATACTGTACTTTGAAGTGCTTCATTTTCTCATTTTAGTTAACCAACCATGCATTCTTTGAGCATACTCCAGTTCATTTACTAGCTATAACAACACTCAAAACCTTTTGGGGTACTAGACACCCTCAAATCTTCATTTGGCTATTTCAAGAGGAGGAATTGTTCCGTCTTCTTTTTTTTATACTTCAGCAAGTATACCAGCCCACTTGCACCAGCAGAGGAGGCATGTTGTGGGACCTGTCAGTCAAGGAACTTTGGCTGGGGGGTGCAGGAGAAGGGCCTTCTCTGCTATGGCTCCTAACCTTTGAAATATCTTACCCACTGAGGAGAGATCAGCTCCCACCCTTCTGATCTTCCATAAGGGTCTAAAGACCTGGTTCTACCAGATGGCTTGGGACCCTGATGACCAAGCATCACACTTGAGGAAGCTGATACGTTAAGAGGCAATCCCATGTCTTTCCTGAGCATCCTGCTCCTTTCCCCATCTTTTAACTATAATTTTTTCTTTGATTATAACTCAATTTTTATTGTTTTAGAAATATTTATCTTAATAAATATTTTAATTTTAATGCTGTAACCCACCCAGAGTCATTTTGAAATGAGATGGATGACAAATAAATTTGATAAATAAATTTTAGATTCCCTGAAGACTTCCTCTTTTGGCTGTTTAAAAAAAGTAATAATGTATATGATAACTATCTTATAGAATATGAGTTCAAGAAACGTTTCAAAGTTACAAAAGATATAATGCAGAATTAACTGTTATTTTTTCTTAAAGTATTATAGAATAGGGATTACTTATTGATACTCTTAAAAACCATATTTTTTCAGTGCTGTGTTAAAAACAAAACACCTCTTCCTGTGTCTTAAATATAACAATTTATTAAAATACAATTATCATTAATAATGGCTTGTAGCATTTTTTATAGTAATAAGATTCAAAGTACTGGAAAACTAAATATGATAAGATAAAGTTGATTTATGAGACTAAAATCAATACCTTGTTATCATGATAAAAGTGTTTAGGCTGGAAAGAAAAGAGAAGTGGCAACTTGTAGTCAGGTGGATGTTTGCGGTGAATACCATCGGCTTTATACTGTAACATTCGACCCGTCTTGTTGACCATCCAATAGGGACTGTGAATTGCTATAATCACTTGTCCTGTAGCATATGTCACATGGATAGCTATATCCAAATCTGTCTTATCCAGGTCACTAGCGCATGAAAATGTGATGAAACTAATTTCTTGTTGATTTGACTGGATGCAGTATTCAGTAGTCCAATCTTTATCAAGATAATTAAGTAAATGCAATTCCAGCTTGCTCTGATCCAATAATGCATTATGAATCTGAGCAGAACATCCAGCTTCTAGAGCACTAGGTGGGGTACTATATCCCTATGAAAGAAAAGTTTCAATACAGTTATAAAACATATAATCAATACACTATTTCATTAAGTAGTGCAATTGTTCATTAACAATTGCACAGAATGAAATGGAAAGCTGTTTGTATTGAAATATGACATCTGAAGTAATTAACTTTGTGTTATTTTCTTGGGGGAGTCTGGTAATAATTAATAATAAATATAAAATAAAATAGATGGGAAGTTATAAGCAATTCTATTATTGAAAAAACACTTATTTCCCACATATTATATGGGTTTTTTCTTTATACCATGATTCATAACCCTCTTTTTTTTTTTTTATTTATTTATATGCCGCCCTTCTCTGGAGACTCAGGGTGGCTTATAATGCGTTAAGCAATAGCCTTTTGTATATTTATACAAAATCAGCTTATTGCCTCCACAAACTGGGTCCTGAATTTACCTACCTTAGAAAGGATGGAAGGCTGAGTCAACCTTGAGCCTGGTGAGATTCAAATTTACAGTAATTGCAGACAGCTGGTGTTAATCACAATGCTATTAGTCTGCTGAGCCACCAGGCCCCCTTCAGCTTGTTCTTATAAAACTTCTGAAATGTTTTGAATTAGAAATGTTTTTATTTCAAAATGCTGTTTCAAATTTGAGACAGGCTGCTCTCATCTTATTAGAAAAGTTCTGTTGCTTTCCTTATTTTACCAGAACGATTCCAAAGTGAACTTGTTACCGGTAATATCAGAAATGCATAAAGACACTTACAGTGATGTCACTAGCTCTTTTTGGACTCAAAAATAGCTCTTCTAAGGTTAAATGGAAAGCTTTAAGCTGAAAACATTTCAAACTTGAAGTTTGCACACTTTTTCACGTAATGAAAAGAAATTACATCAGAAAGTAACTTTTGAAGGATTTGAAATAAATATTTAATTGGGCAGTATGTAGAATTCTTTAAAATCACATTCTTACTAAGCATTTACCTATTTGCAAATTTATTGTATCAGTGCAAATATATAATTGCAATTAAGAAAGTTACCAAAGATACCAAATATTTATCCTTGTGATGTAAAATAAACGCTCCTCAGATCAAGAAGCAGAACAGCTAATAACTACTTTACTAAGACTAACTGAAAAAAACACTAGAAACTCAAGAGAATTTTCTTTCATATTTAGTGTGCATATGCAGCAGCAACTGAATTCTGGACATGGCCAAGTATATTTTGAGGAATTTAAATGTCATTTATTCAGGGAAACTGAGGGTATATTCTAAATTATAAGATCCAAAGAAAGGGAAAGGGAATTAAAAAAAAAACACTACCTCTAAAGAATAGGCAATCTGATATGGAAGTAGATTGCGGAGAATAACAGAAGACCACAAATGAACAACATATGGTAAATCCCACTGATCATCTGTACACGATGAAGTTATCAAAGTATCTTGCATTGGAACAATGTTGATAATAAGTGGATGATTAGGTGATTTTAAAGACCGGCATTTCTTCTGTAGCAATTTGTCAAAATTCTTCACCATTTCATCAAAGCTAACACCTTCACTGGATTCATATTCTCCAGAAATTTCAGTTTCATCAATTACTGGTCGAAAAAACAGTAATGACCTGTGAATAAACACAATAGTTATTCTTATTTTCCTTTTCTATTAAGAATATTCAATACTTCTATCCAGGTTTAAATAAATGAAACTAGAACACAATATAATTAGAAGCAACACAAATAATATTAAATGAACTGCATTCAAATATATTGTAAATGTAACCATTCTGGATTATGGGTCTTTTGTTGCCTTATTAAGTAACATCAGTGCATGGCCTGGTTGACAGGTCACCTATTTTTCTATTCTGTCTGCCTTCTGCAAGTTTAGATGATGGTCCTATGGATAGATGTAGTTATCCAAATCATCAATGTTTTGGGGCAAAATATTTAGTTGTCATAAAATGGAAAGGTGATAAAATGGCACAATGAGAATGTGTTATTATTTTCTTGTACTTGGATATTATTAATTTATAGTCTAAGAGAGATCTTTCAACCAGCAGGAAAGAATAAGAACACTCAGTGAGAAACTTTAAAAAAAAAAAAAAGATTAGAAAAAAAATACCATTTGAAATGATTTTGACTTAAAAGCAAAGACTGTGATTAAGAAAGTTTTAAAAAGATAAATGAGACAATAATTTAGAAAGGGTTTTTTTTTTGTTCTTTAATGAAATTACCTTTGAAAATAGTAAAATCGACTAGACAAATGACTGAAGCTTCATGGGAATATTGATGGTTTATTGTTAAATAATTAGTTAAATGAGAAAAAAATTGGTGGAAATTAAGAAGAATAATATAAGCCGCCTCCTCTCCACCAATCCATCTTTTTACTGATTATATTGATGTATTTATTCTAGTTGTGTTCCTTTGTGATTGTTTACTTTATTGTTCCATTATTTTGCTTTTGTTCTGTTTACACATTTTATTTTTTGTTCTTTTTATTATTGTAAGCCCCACAGTGAGATAGACGGCAAACAAATTTTACAAACTGTATGACTGTATCTATGGATCGGTGGACATAGAAAAAGCTTAAAAAAATGGAATCAAATATAGACATCGCTACAGAGGATTTTAAATATTAATATTCAATAAAAGCCAGAACCTTTCCTTTTAGAACAGATGGACAATTAGAAAAGAGTCATAGATTATGTCAAAATAACGGATTATATGCACAAATGATGGAAAGATTCAGCACTACGCACTGTAGAGGAATAGTTGGTAAAATTGACAGAACTTGCTGAGAAAGCCAAATTGACTTCTTTGATTAGAGAAAGGTTATTATAGTATTGACCTTCATCAATGACTGAAAACCCCTAATGGACTTTTTGTGTAAAAAAGAAAATGCTTTTGTGACTTATGGTTTTAATGATTAGAAAGAATAGGTTATAGAAGAAGGGAATTATGATGTAATCCTAGAGAAAAAGAGAGAGGTTTGATTAGAAATGTATGTACTGTATTACACACAGTAACACGAGAGGAAGATTAGAAGCCATTTCTTTATATTACTTTTCATGTTTTCTGTTTTTCTGTTTCTCTGTCTCTTTTCTCTCTCTTTTCTCTTTTTTCCTATCTTTTCTTTTCTTTCGCAATTACTACAGGTAGCCCTCAATTTACCATTCATTTAGAGACCATTCGAAATTACAATGGCACTCAGAAAAGTTACTTACGACCAATCCTCACATATAATGATTATAGCAGCATCCCCATGGTCACATGTACAGCATTTACTAAGGTTGCAGTGTTTTGGGGCCACGTAGCTGTCGTTTGCAATCTTTTCAGATGGTTTTTGAGAAGCAAAGTCAATGGAGGAAGCTAGAGTTGCTTAATGACTGCATGAATCACTTAAACACTGCAGTGATTCACTTAACAACCATGGCTATAACAGCTGTAAAATCGGGTGCATCTCACTTAACAACTGCCTTGCTTATCAATATAAATTCTGGTCTCAATTGTGATTGTAAATTGAAGACTACCTATATATCTTTTTCTTTGAATGCACTTTTTGTTATATATGTAAATCTTAAATAAAAATTATTCTAATTTTTGTTTGTTTGTTTGTAATAATTTCCAAGGATTAATAAATAACTGGGAAATATTAAATGGCAATGTTAAAAAGGAAATAGTCCTGAGAGTATAAGGCCATTAATAATGACGCAAACAAAACATAAAAGAGTAGAAACTAAATATTTAATCCAACTATATTCCTTTACTAAGGAAAAAATACCTAATAGTAATTATTTCTTGATTTATTACATTTAGAAACTAATTTACCAATGGATATTTACAAAATAAATATATGTACAGAATATGTACAAAATAAATAATAATGTACAAAAAAGAAAATAATTACCTATAGGAAGTTAATGGTATGTTAAATTCATTATCTGGTAGTGCTATTCCTAAACATTTTCCATCTTCATAAATACTCAAAGGAATTGAAAAATGATTCTTTATCTATACAGAAAAATAAAAAGTTTGTGTCAATTGACCAAAAATAACTAGGTTACAATTTCATTTTATCTGCTAATTAAATCTCTACTCATCTGAAAAATACAATGAAATTTAACATTTAGAAATTTAGGAAGATGTGATATCCATTTTATAAATACCTTTATAAAATGTTTTATATTTGCTCTGATATGCATAGGAAATAAAACAATCAATTTTCCCAAACTAAGATTTTATAAATAAATAAAAACATTATACTTGGGGGAGATTTCCACTACTCAGTAAACTTTAAAAGAAAATATCTCACCTGAATTGGAGAATGTACAGTTACTATCTTGCTCCCATCAACAGTATCAATTTGACAAACAATAGATCTTACAACACCTGAATCATTATGTCTAACTCTGTACAAGCTCCGACCCACTTTTGTCAATGGGATCTTGTCAGTAGTAGAATGATTCTGAGGAGCTAAAAAAAATTAAGACAAAAACCTTATGAAAAATGAAGCCGTATAGATCTCTGTGTGGCTATGAAACAGAGGGAGGGAGAAATAAAAGTACCTAAGGTAATTGCAAATATATAAATAACATTTAAAAAAAAGAATGTAATGTATCAACAAAATGTTGTTTTGTGTGCATTCATTGATTTGAACAAGTGCTATAATAAAAGGAGCTTTAGTTTAACTTGTATTCTTCCTTTCCTAATTTATTAATGCAATTGTTATCCTCTGTCCAATCAATGTTATTTTTCTTTCCCCATAATCCAAATTGAGACATTGGAAGCTAATTTTAGAAAAATATTAGTTACAAGACTCAGTCACAGATATGTGTAATATACAGTTTGATCCTGTTATATAAATGAATGCTAATTTGTTCATTTTCCCCTGAAAAATTAATTAGGTGTCAGAAAAACAGCTGTTAATGTAGTGTATTCATAATATTAATGAATATAAGCCATGAGGCAATAGCAATAGCACTCAGACCTATATATCGCTTCATAGTGCTTTTACAATCCTCTCTAAGCTGTTTTACAGACTCAGCATATTGCCCCCAACAATCTGGATCCTCATTTTACCAACCTTGGAAGGATGGCAAGCTGAGTCAACCTTGAGCCAGTCAGGATTGAACTCCTGCTGTTGGCAGAGTTAGCCTACTATACTGCACGCTAATCACTGCACCACCAGTTAGAATACATACACTAGATAGTTATTTAAACAGACTTAAGTTGTTTTAAACTTTTCTTAAACACCATGATTGCATCATATACATTTAGATGTTGACTAATAGACATTTCAGGTATACTTACTGAGCCAAATGTAGAATACCTTGCTGCTTAGAGTGGTCATTGCTGTGAACTGGTCTTGCTCACTTTTAGTTCTGATATATTCCATATTTAGACTTTGCCCATCTTCAAGATGAAATGAATTTGCTGTTGGTTCAATATTAAGAACACTGAAGGATTCACTGGGCAAAACAGTGATGGAGACTCCTAAGGAATTTATTAATACAAAAGGGGCCCTATCTTTTTTGAATATTTCTGAAGCCTCGGTAGCTGCTTCTGCAAATGCCTAACAAGAATAATAAATCAACAAAATTTCAAATTAATAACTTTTTCTATAGATGATTTTCTTCACTTAAGGCCCAAATCCAAATTTAAATTTCACTTACCGTGCCTAGATTACTCAACATTAATAGCCCACATTTGGATAAAGTAATGTTCAACTGATTTTGAGAATAAATAGTTATTACTGTTTTATATTCTGGCACTTTATAGTGTTCTTCTTCTGCCACTGATTCAACAAAGGCTTTTTTGTTTTTCTTTTTCATCTTAAAGAGAAAATATTTGGGACATGTAAAATTAGAAACTAGAAGTGAACGTTATTTAAAGTTTAGAATGCTTTGTAAAGTTAGCCTAATTTATTAAAAGTGTTGTTAAATAATACAAGATGGTGGGAAGAAATATAATAAATATAACTTTTAAAAAATAATCTTTATTAAAAGTTTTTTTAAATAGAAGACAATATAAACTAAACTAAGAAAAGAAAAATATAGAGTTGAGGTACTAAATAAAAAGGGGAAATAGAAAATAAAAGAGAAAATAAATATTTAAAGAAGTGACTTTTGATTTTCATCACAAGTACAAACTTAATATTTGTTCATCCCCTTATAAGGTTACATATAAGTATCTTCCCGTAACTCATTCCTTATTAATATACAAATCCATAAATTATTAACATTTCAGTTCTAGTGCCAGAAAAAAGGGTACCCAGAATTTTATAGAAACATGTTTCATTTTTAACCTTGGTCAAGCAAACCAAATTGTACTCCTTCCTTTTGCTTCCAGTAATTAATTTATTCAGATGTTGCATGATTTGATCTTTTTTCAGTTTTTCCCTCCATCAAAAAGGCTTGAGGCTTTAGAAAGCTTCTTTGATAAATATAGTAAAGAATCATTATCTAGATCTTTGTATATCATTTGCATTTCCATTTTAAATGTCATCTCTATCTTATAATGCCCATTTTTTAAAAAATTTCCTGCATATAAACAATTTATTTTCTATTTTTTCTGTATCTGATAAGCTTCATTTCGGCTGTTTATCTTGTAAATGCTTGGTATTCTTTTTCACATCTGTACTTTCTTCTTTAATATCTTTTGGATATATTAGAAACAGACATCAGTGCTGACATGGCAACTCCTAGTTTCTGTTCCTAGTCTTCAAATATCTCCTGCAATATTTCAAATGTCATAACATTTTCTGTCATTTTGTCCCAAAGTTGAACAAAGACTAAAGGTAAACCTTTCTCTCCTTTTTACTTTCTGTTTCCTTTTGTGCCTGGAATAAAGTCCCTTCTAATGTCCAATTACTCAAAGTCTCAAATTTCTGTTAGAATTTAAATAAACTAAATAATTAAGTTTGAAAGCATTATTTATTTATATAATTATTTCTAACGTTTTATAGCAAAAGCCCTAGTATTCCAAACCTGTCTGGTCTTTTAATCATGTATAACTTTTTTGAATTAAGGTCTTATTTAGTTTTATACCATTTATTTCAAATTCTTTAAGTTCCTATAGTTAATTTTTCTTTTATTCTAGAGTGAAGGGAATCTCACAAACAAAGATTTTAATAGCCTGAAGACAGTTAAATAGGTAATTTCCAAAGCTGATTAGAAAGTGAGTTTACCAAACGCAGTGATTTTAAAAAGACTCTGCCAGGGTTGAGAGTATGGTTTCCTTTTTTACCCAGAGATCTTCTTATTTGGAGAAGACCAGACTACTTGCCGGTGCTTTGATAATGGCCACAACATTGTCTTTGCTTGTCTTTACTAGCTCATCATTTCTCATAAGAAAATATCAGGAGGGAGGATAATAAATATTTCAAGAATATATAACTTGTTTGGGAATTTTTGTTTCAACTAACGTATTGATTACAAAAATGCCAACATTATAATAGTTGTGGTGTCTTTTGAACAGAAAGCTGAAATACAGTGAAACATTTTAATAGATACATTCAACACAATAAAACACAATCTTTGTAAACTATCAAAGATTAGAATAAAAGGAGGTTTTGGATAGACATGTAACATTTGTTAGTATGTAACATAATGTATTCAGTTACTGGAGGGAGATAAACCTGTGTGCAACAAAAATAAATACATTCCTATTTCACAATCATATTCTTCCAAAGTGGAGAATAGAGTTTCAAACTGTACTATTTTCAGTCCAGAACACAAATTACTATGGAGAGACTAAACAGTCAGTGGACTTTAATACACCTTTACATCTGCTTTGGAGTTAGGAATACACTGAATTATGTTCTAAAACAAGGAAACTTTTCTATTCAAAAGTAACAAGCAAGAAATAATTCTTCTCAAATAAATTTAACAAGATCATATATTTAACATTTTTA
The DNA here is from genome assembly GCF_029215685.1 of Pituophis catenifer annectens. NCBI lineage: Eukaryota > Metazoa > Chordata > Lepidosauria > Squamata > Colubridae > Pituophis > Pituophis catenifer. The sequence continues at coordinate 229,807,789 of NW_027256882.1, read as the reverse complement.
TTACAATGACAGATCATTTACTATATTTGTTAACATATCTGTCCTATACTCAAGTAAAATTATAATTCTAAACCATACCTTTAATTCTAGAACCCATGGTCTGAATTCATCACTGTTTTCTACTTCTAGTGGCTCAAGTAATGGTTCCCAAACACCAAACATTTCATTGAAATAGTGTACCTGAAAATTAAATGAAGTGTGAAAATTAGATTATATCAACTTGAATGAATTGAAAGTGAAGAGCAATAAAAAAGAAGATAAAGAAAGTTCATCCCTTACTATATAAAATATAAGGAAGAGGAGGAAACTGGAGGAAGAATGCCTCTACACCAAGGATGGGTTCTACTTACCTTTACTACCAGTTCGCAACGCAGCTGTGCACATTCAAAATAGCATTTTGATGACATCGGGGTCAGTGGGCAGAGCCTCCCGATGTTTTTATTACTATAGAACCGGGGCGAACCGGGGGCAACCCACCACTGCTCTACACCCTCTTTTCTGGCTTGTCATCACAGTGAAGTCTCGATTTTGGATGTTTGTATAAGTAGTACTTGACAAAGTTGTAAAAATGTTAAATGGGTCATCATGTTACTGACCCAATTTTGCAACTATTTGTGTGGTTGTTAAGCAAGCCTATTATTCACTATGGGATGTTTGCCAAAAACTGGAAGTAAATGCTGGGTTTTGGCAAAAATGTTGTAAATCATAGTCACAAGACCGCAGGATGCTGCAAACAGCCATAAATGCGGGCCAGTTGCCAAGGGCCTGAAAAGTAGTTCCATGATCATGGAGGGCGGGGGTGGGGGGGCTTTTGGAACTTTGTAATCAGGTTGTAAGTACCTTTTGAGGAGTTCGTTGGAACTTTGAACAACCATTAAATGACTGGTTCTAAGTTGAGGACTATCTGTATTGTGGTAAGATGGAAGTTGAGAAAGGCACTGAAGATATGCATCAATGTAAATATAGCTTAAGAAATATTATTCTTAGTTTAATGTAGATTATTCAACAGCTATCTGGTGGTAACAGAACTTTTTGCTGAATTTAAAATAGTAGGGAAAATGTCAACCAACATATCCCACTGCATAATTATTTTTAAGCAACCTAAAAGGTGAAGCATATTTTGAACATTGTACTGACCTCTAGTTCAAGACGTGATGAGAGATTGATTAGACTACTCCAATTTTTGACTTCTCCAGAAAATGAGGATTTTGCTGAAAGCATTGGTACTGTTTTGTGACCAACTCCAGCTTCAAGAGTTATAACAACAGTTTCAATTTTCATTGTTAATGACTCTCCTGTAGGAATCAACTCAGCTACCGAAGCAGGATCTTTGTTTTCAATGGACTCTTCAAGAAACCACATATTTAGATTTTTAATATTCTTCTTATCCCAAAGATCTGGCGGTACTGGGCTAAGATCTTTTTCTGCAGTCTCTTTGGTTGGGAAAAGTGCTGATGTGATAGTTATAACTGTATTTATGATAAAAGGTGACACCTGATTTAAAAAAAAAGAAAATTATGGAGTTTAAAAAATTAGAAAATCAAAAATTACTAAAGTATTAGATATAATAATATAAGGAGAATTATTTGTTTGAAATAGACAGGAGTCCACTTTAAATTATTATGTAACATTTACTTAATAGATGAGTTAAGTTTATAAAAAAATCTATTTCTATAGTTCATATAAGACTAAAAATATCACTACATTTAGTCCTCTAAGATTAATATAAATGTAGAAATATTTAATATACCTTAATAGTTAGGGATTTTATTGACAGCTCAGCTTTCTGTGGTTCTTCACCTGACTGCATCATATTAAAGAAAAGATCACATGGTTGTAATACCTGGAATCAAATAATAATTAAATTAATATAAATATCTGCATGTTAAGAATGTAAATTTCTTCAGCAAAATGGTAACAGATGCTGCAAAGAAATGAAACAATGTATTTTAGAAACTGATTTCTCTATGATCATTTGATAGGAAGCAAGTAAGCTTCCATGAAGTCAATCTGATGCTATATGCATGTTTTCATTTACATACTGTAGCTGCCACCAGTAATAACAAAAAATTATATATGTAATTCCTAATGTCAGTGTATGAATTGTGTATGCAGTACTAGAGACATGGTTAGTGATATGGCTACAGACCAAAAGTCTTTTTCCAACAACACTGCAAAATCAGAACAGCAACTTCTAATTATTGATGGTTCTTCCATCAAGCCAGGGAGCTTGGTCCATTTAATTTCCTCTCAGTCATGATATTGGTGTTTTAATGATTGTTTCATATACAACCCTGCTTCCATAGAAATGTTAGTTTTTATTTTTTTTTACTGACTGTATGATTTTAAATTGAATTACTAATTGGAAAATGTAATTGACAGAATGAAACAATCTTTAAGGCAAGCAAGCAAGAAAATAGAGAAAGCAATCACTATATTTATCTATCCAATTTACCTATCCCGCCATCTTAATTACAGGAGAGAACGTGACTATAGTGTATAGATATTGCTACATATATATAGCCAATCCAAGTACATTGCTTTAACATGAAATTGCATAGCACTACGGCAGATTTCAGTTTTATATCAGGTTATCTTAAAATCTTACCGTGGTAATATTTCCTTTCCTCAGAGCTGGAAAAAATGGACAAGCTGTCACATTTATATCTTCAACAACAGCTGTCATTTTATATATTCCAGGTGCACTTTTTATGGAGATTTCACACTGTGCTGTGGCTACCAATGCAGAAGCATCTTTTCGAGTTAAATCAGCCACAAACACTATATCAGGATTTTTAACAGTAAGATTTATTTCCATTGTGGATGCTGACTGTACAGGAGCTAAAAATGTAATGCATATATTTAGTAAGATTATAAGTATATCTTTTTACTGTCCAATGTGTCTATCTCACTAATTCTTGCTTTTAATTAAAAATGTTGAAAAAATTCATCATAAGACACAAGAACAGTTTTTTCCCGAACACCATCACTCTGCTAAACAAATAATTCTCTCAACACTGTCAAACTAGTTAGTAAGTCTGCATTACTATTATTTATTTATTTATTTATTAAATTTATATACCGCCCTATTCCTAAGGGACTCAGGGCGGTGAACAGCGAACGATAAAAATACATGTAATACAAATGTTAATAAAAAACCAATTAATCTTCTCATCGTTCCCATCATCCATCTCCTTCCACTTATGACTGTATAACTATAACTTTGTTGCTTGTATCCTTATGATTTATATTGATATTGTTTCCTGATTGCTTATTTGTACCCTATGACTATCAATGTGTTGTACCTTATGATTCTTGATGAACGTATCTTTTCTTTTATGTACACTGAGGGCATATGCACCAAGACAAATTCCTTGTGTGTCCAATCACATTTGGCCAATAAAAAATTCTGTTCTGTTCTGTTCTGTTCTGTTCTGTTCTGTTCTGTTCTGTTCTGTTCTGTTCTATTCTATTCTATTCTATTCTATTCTATTCTATTCTATTCTATTCTATTCTATTCTAAACAATTTTATCGACAGAATATGTAAAATATAGGGAAAACAAATCAGGTTCTGGCAAGACTTAAAATTGAAACAGAAGTCAAATAAACTTTGACAATTAATAAAAATCAACTGGTCTAAGATTATGTCAAGTAGTATATTGCCTCCCATATCACATGGTTCTACTTTAATATTATTTGACAGAAGTATCAAATCTGTTTTTCACAGGAAAACATGTCTTAGCTAGATAACCTCCTGTATAAAATTATTGACTTAAGAATGCATTTTTTTAAAATTATCAAATCAGTAAAGATTTCATTTCCCATGTATTCTTAAGAATGCAAGTCCTAATGACTTCACCTACATTTACCTAAATTGTAATTCTTTTATAAGATTTTATGGAGCTGACTTAAGAGTTTTTAGGCATTTTAAAATACAACTAAGCAAATTAGAGTTATTAACAGAATGTAAAATGTTTTTCATCACCCAAAAAAAATTCCCTTTCCTATGAATGAAATTATGACGATGAAAATATTCTTTTTAATCTTTAGATCTATGTTTGTTATGTGTTTGTGTACCCTGACATACCCATCTGTGTGAGAAACGTTGTTTTTAAAGAATCATTGTTGCCCTATCAAAATGTAACTATTTCCATTAAAAAATTGTAGTAATTGGAAAAACCTGCTGTCTAATAACACAGGGGTCCATGCAAACAAGAGAAGCCCCATCTGCGGAATGCAGGCAGCATGCAAAATCATGCTCCCTCCTGTCCACAGAAAAATCTCTCCATGGAACTAGTCCCTGGTGCCCAAAAGGTTGGGAGCTGCTGTAATAAAAGACAGTTTTATAGTCTGTAGTATGTTTTTTCATTTTTATGAATGTTAAAATATTTCAATGCTTCAGCTTTAGCAAAGATTAATAATGTTTATAAACTTTGGAATAAAAATATTCACTGTATTTTTTTGCCTCTATCTTCATTTTACTGCTCTGGATTTAGAATATTTCTGCTTCTTTAATTTCAAGACATGTTGTACACTGCAACTGTAAATAGCTGCCTGCATTTTCCTCTTTTTTCACTTATAGTTTAATAAACAATGAATTTCAAAATGATAACTTAATTCTCTGATAGCCTCCTCAGAAACGAGGATGACTTGCACAGCAAGGAATCACATAACCCCTTATAATTATATTCAATTCAGCAAAATTTAAATGCAGGAACACTTGAAATATAGCATAAATCTAATTTAAATATAAAATTTCTGAGTAAGATGCTTATCACAGCATCATGCAGACAAAGTTACAGCCTCATAATGAAGCCAAAGGTATTAATCAGTATCTAAAATATATTGGTACCAATTACTGACCTTGTTCTTTTGTAGCCAGTGTTTGCCTGAAGTTTTTATTTGCAGCAGTGCTTTCAGCATTAGCATTTAGAAAAACTTCTGCAACAGCAAGCAGAAATTCTACACTAGCACAGAGATAGGTTTCCTCAACAATTGTGTCCACAACGGTGGTGCCATCTCTCCCCTGTTTATAGCTTATATTCACCATGACTTTCTTTTCAGATCCATGTTTCATTTCTACCATTCTGAAAGACAAGTTGACAGAATAATAACTTATAAAAGTTTATTATTTATCAATAATAAAAGACTGTATGTGCATAATCTTAAATATAGCTCTCAAATCACATAAAATTATAAAATCTGGAAGTTTATCTATTTTACTTTTTGCTCTGTTTGTCATTCCATAATTATTTAAATGGCCTTTGAGAAACAAATATGCTTTATGCCATCTTTTAAAGCTTTATATACATAAAAGTTTCCTTTCAGAGTTCTAATCTTCTCACATTTCAACTGTTATTAATTTTTTTTAAAAAAAAAATCTATTTTGGCCAAACCTAAAGATTACCTTTGGAATGATGAATATATTAAGTATATATATCAGGGGAATTGCTATCACTTTTATGAACCTTTAAAATACTTTTAATATGTCCACAATCTTCATTTTTCAGGTATAGTTGCTGTATTATACCAATTTTTAAAAGATTATTTTGGATTATATTATTGGTTATTTTTGTCTGCTAATTGCTTTGAATTTCACAGGTGTGGAAATGCAGAATACAACTTGAAACAATTATATATGCACACATATTTATTAAACATTTTTAACAGCCCACATTAAAGCTTAGTCCAGAAGGCAAGTGAGAAATAATACAGAAAAAAACAAAGATGGCAGATAAGGGGGGAAAAATAGTTAAATCTACTTTATATTAATAAAGTAATTTAAATACTTTAAATTAATAAAGTATTAATTAATTTATTATTTATTTTATTTAATTTGTATACCGCCCTTCTCCAACAGGACTCAGGGCGGTGAACAGCCACGGTAAAACATAACATATAAAATTTAAAAGCAATTTAAAAACATTAAATAATTTGGCTATCCAATTAAAACAACCTGGGTTAAAACCAATTACAAATTAAAATTGAAGGGATGGGATCAAGCCAGCCCAGCTAGGTGAAAAAGATGTGTTTTCAGGGCCCGACGAAAAGTCCAGAGGTCTGGTATCGTGCGTATCTCTGGGGGCAGGTTGTTCCAGAGGGCAGGTGCCGCCACAGAGAAGGCTCTCCCCCTGGGGGTCGCCAGCTGACATTGTCTGGCCGACGGCACCCTGAGGAGTCCCTCTCTGTGGGAGCGTACTGGCAGGTGTGTTCCGTCTTCGCAAGCCGCAGATGCTGACGCTAGCGACGAAAGTGAGGACGAGGACGAAGCAGAAGAAGACTGGACAGTTGTTCCGAGACGTTCCAAGAGGGCCACAAAAGGAATCCCTCCACAACGATATTCTTGGCAACTGACAAAAGCACCCTTGCCTTTGATTTGCAATGTCACACTTCCACCTGATAATTTCACGCAAATCAAGCAGCTCCCTGATTCAGAGCAAGACAAATGGTATGAAGCAATGCAGGTTGAAATGGACAGTCTAAAGAAACTTAAAGTATTTACACCTGCAAAACCTCCAGCAAACAAAAAGGTCATTGGCACACGATGGGTCTACAGAATCAAAAAGAAACCAAATGGTGAGTCATTGTACAAGGCCAGACTCGTAGCTCAGGGTTTCGCTCAACGTTATCCTGAGGACTACACAAATACTTACTCACCGACAGTCAGAACTGAGAGTGTAAAAATTGCTTTAGCAACTGCAACCATCCTCTGCTACCAGTTGTCTAAACCAGGGTAATTAGTCCCAGAGCCAAACATGGGATTAATAAATGCCCAGACAAGGTGGGAGGCTATTGGCGGCAAAAGGTGGTCTCATAAATACCCCGGCCCTAAGCCATGGAGTGCTTTAAAGGTGATCACCAACACCTTGAAGCGCACCCTGAAGACCACAGGAAGCCAGTGCAGCTCGCGTAGGAGAGGTGTCACATGGGAGTGCCCAGTCGCTCCCATAATCTCCCACGCGGCTGCATTCTGGACCAACTGGAGCCTCCGGGTGCACCCTAAGGGGAGCCCCATGTAGAGAGCATTGCAGTAGTCCAGACGGGAAGTGACGAGTGCTTGAGTGACCGTGCGTAGGGAGTCCCGATCTAAAAAGGGACGCAACTGGCGTATCAGGCGGACCTGATAAAAAGCCCCCTGGCCACGGCCGTCATATGCTCTTCTAAAGACAGCCGTGTATCCAGGAGGACGCCCAAGTTGCGAGCCCTTTCCGTGGGGGCCAATGATTCGCCCCCAATAACCAGCGATGGCACCAGCTGGCTATATCGGGACGCCGGAAGCCACAGCCATTCGGTCTTGGAAGGATTGTGTCGGAGCCTGTTTCTCCCCATCCAGGCCCGCACGGCCTCCAGGCACCGGGGTATCACTTCAAGGGCATCGTTGGGGTGGCCTGGGGTGGAGATGTACAGCTGAGTATCATCAGCGTACTGATGGAACTCCACCCCAAAGCCACGGATGAGCTCACCCAGCGGCTTCACATAAATGTTGAACAGAAGGGGTGAGACAACCGACCCTTGCGGCACCCCACAGACAAGGCGCCTCGGGGTCGACCGCTGCCCCCCTGGCAACACAGATTGCGACCGGTCAGAGATGTAGGAGGAGAACCACCGCAAAACGGTGCCCCCCACTCCCAACCCCTCCAGCCGGCACAACATGATACCATGGTCGATGGTATCAAAAGCCGCTGAGAGATCTAACAGGACCAGGATAGAGGAGCAACCCCTATCCCGAGCCCTCCAGAGATCATCCACCAAGGCGACCAATGCCGTTTCTGTGCTGCCCAGGCCTGAAACTGGACTGGAGCGGATCTAGATAGACAGCTTCATCCAGGTACTGTGGAAGCTGCCGCGCCACCACACTCTCAACAACCTTCGCAATAAAATGAAGGTTGGAGACTGGACAATAGTTAGCCAAAACAGCCGGATCCAGAGAGGGCTTCTTCAGGAGGGGCCTCACCACCGCCTCTTTCAAGGCGGCCGGCAGGACACCCTCGCTCAAGGAAGCGTTAATAATCCTCTGGAGCCAGCCTCGTGTAACCTCCCGGGAAGCCAGCACCAACCAGGAGGGACACGAGTCCAATAAACATGTGGTCGTGTTCAGCCGTCCCAGAATCCTGTCAACGTCCTCAGGAGCCACAGAATCGAACTCCTCCCAGATAACACTCTCAAGACCTGCCTCAGTCATCCCGTCTGGACTTACCCAGTCAGAGGCCAGGCCTTCCTGAATCAGAGCGATCTTGTCATGCAGATACTGCACAAAATCCTCAGCTCGACCCTGCAAGGGATCATCCCGCGCTCCCTGATGGAGGAGGGAGCGGGTCACCCTAAACAGGGTGGCTGGGCGATTATCTGATGATGCAATAAGGGTGGCAAAATAGCTAGATTTTGCCGCTTTTATCGCCACTAGGTAGGTCTTAATATAAGACCTCACCAGCGTTCGGTCAGATTCGGAACGGCTGGTCCTCCAACCGCTCTCCAGGCGTCTTTTCGGCGCTTCATCTCCCTCAGCTCCTCGTAGAACCAAGGAGCTAGGTGAGTTCGGTGCCGGGTCAGAGGCCACAAAGGCACGACACGGTCCAAAGCCCCGGCGGCCGCACTGTCCCAGGCGGCCACCAGGACTTCAGCCGAGTCATGAGCCAGAGTCTCAGGAATTGGCCCAAACTCCATCTGGAACCTGTCAGGATCCATTAGGCGCCTGGGGCGGAACCACTTAGTTGATCCCACCTCCCTGCGGCGGGGTGCAGCGGTTAGAAAGTCAAGTCGAAGGAGCGAGTGGTCAGACCATGACAAGGGTTCGATGACTATATCCCCTGTATCAACACCACCCGACCATGGACCACTAGAGATAAAAACTAAGTCCAGAGTGTGCCCACCCGAGTGAGTAGGGCCATGAATTAACTGAGTCAGGTCCATGGCCATCATGGAAGCCATGAACTCCCAAGCCACCTCAGACGTTTCACCGATAGATGGCAGGTTGAAATCCCCCATGACCAAAAGTCTGGGGGTATCAACCGCCACCTCGGCTAGGACGTTAAGCAGCTCAGGCAGAGTCGTTGCCACGCGGCAGGGAGCCAGGTACGTGATCAACAAACCCATCTGCACTCCACGGCCCCACTTCACAAGAAGGGACTCACATCCGGCTATCTGTGGAACAGTGGTCTCCCTCGGATCAAGATCTTCCTTTATGATAACCGCCACCCCCCCCCGCCCCTGCCCTGAGCTCTCGGCTGGTGGAATGCGCGGAAGCCTGGTGGGCACATGTCTATGAGGAGAACTCCCACCTCCTGGCCCAACCAGGTCTCCGTAATGCCTGCCAGGTCCGCTCCCCCCTCCTGAATAAGATCACAGATGAGGGGGGCTTTATTTACCACAGACCTGGCATTGCACAACAACAGCCGAAGGTTCGGGCCCTGAGAGTCTGAACAGCCTGGGGAATGAGAAGGGCTATGGGGACCGTGCGTGCCACCGCTCGAAGGTAGCGAGTGCGCGCCCCCACCACGTGATATGGTCCCCTGCTCCTGCCGTATCTGCCCCTCCCACTCAGCGTAGTGATGGTAAAGCCCTCGGCAGAATGAACACTAATGCCCCCCTTACCCCCGGAAACCGCACCCTCCGTAGCCCAACTGACAGCTGAGCCAGATCCCTCCCCCCGTGGGTTAACCCCCGAACCCATACAACCCTCCCACCCCTTAAAAATCTGTCTAAAAATTTCCCCAGAAAACCCCTCAATACCCTTTTTGCAGCATGCCACCTCTCGGGGTGCCAAAGCCCGTCATAGAGTGGAGGGCCACACCTGCGAGAGGGGGGAGTCTCGCAGAATAAGAAGCTCCGCTGGCGAATACATCTGAATAATCGGGGAACACCCATGGACAGGGGGTCAATCAAGTTGTTCCAAAATCCGGAAAAGGGATATCCAATCATGTCCAAGTCAATAACTCCACTGCTCTCTCACAGCAGTGGATGGAGTCTTAAGCCATTTCGTGGCCAGATGTCAACACCAGCTTAATTAATTAATTAATTAATTAATTAATTAATTAATTAATTCTTCTCCATATTCTTCTATCCTTGCAAAACTTTGTCATTTATAGAATATAAACCATATATCAATTCAAATATTTTCTAAATCTGTTTTAAAGATTCTCATCAACTTCATCTGAACACCACTGATTATGTAGTCACTATTTGTGAGATGGGTGGCAGAGTAAGTTAGTAAGGCCCAAATTGATTTCCAAATTTTGAAACTAAAAATATGGTTGAATCACTACTTTTTGTATGTACTGAAGCACACATGTATCCAAATTGTCCTAAATTGATTTAGGTGGCAGAGGTCCTCTACATATTTAATGGTATTAATTCCCATTATTCAATCTAAAGTTCCACTGAGCAGAAATAAGAAAGATTTTTGCCAGTTTATCTATACCAATAGACTCACAATAGTGCTCTAAATTTGAAGATCTTCTCAAACAATATTTAAAGTAACACAATAAGTTTATTTAACCCAAATATTTATTCTACTATCTTTTGCTGCTGATCCTCCAGAGGATCTGCCCAAGCCCCTATCTTCTCTTCAAAAATATATTTCTTTTTATCCAATCCCATTTTTTGATCTCTTAATATATATTATCCCTTATTTGATTCGTAAGTCTTTATTGTCTTCTCCTTCCTCTCTTCTTGTTTTATTTGTTGATTTATCTGTTCTGTCTTTTCCTCTGGTCTTTCTACTATCTCCTCTATTTCCTGTGTTTTATGGTCTTTATTCATTGTCCCTTGTTGAACATTTTCTGATTCCCCACAATGTCATATATTAAGTCTTTTATTTCCCTGTGGTTCTTTATCAACCTATCATAAGTACAGTACTTGGTCATCAACACCACTTCTTTTTGAAATCCACTCATCTCTCCCTGATGCAACATCTTGTTTTATTTTGATAGGTCCAAATATTGCTCAATAGTCTGTCAGTAGTCTGCCACCACCCCAAAGTCTCAATTGTCTATGACCTCAGAAAGCCAGTTTAGAAACCATTTGCTCAATCCTAGCGTTGCTCAAGGGAATGCAATAGTTATAGTTCTTTATATCCCACAGTTAGTCAATTAGTTCCATTTAGGTAATCCAGGAAGATTTCCAAATGTCTCCTTAAATCTACTCTGTAAATTCAGTCATAGATCTTGGCACTTAAAAGTCGCTTTCTTTAGTCTTCCATAATCTCACAGTTAAACCTCTTATAACCATGAAGTATAGAACAGTAGATAGCACAGCAGTCCTCCAGGTGTTATTTATTTCAACTTTTTTTCCCCTTTGTTTTATCAGTACTTTCCAAGGTTGTAGGAGTTTAGTATATATTCCATTCACCAGTAGATGGCGCCTTCAAACTAAATTTCAACATTGTACAAAATCTGACAAATATTTCAGTTTTTTGCAAATAGTAAATATTCAGACAAATAATTCCAGCATTTTAAAATGCCTTACCAAAATATTGCCAATAAAGTTTAAAAATCAAATCTTTCTATATTTTAAAGATTTTGTGCTCTCCTTTTAGTTCCTTTTTTTTTCGGGTCTATAATTTTTTTCTCTGTAATTATTTGCCGCTTTGACAAGCATTTAAAAAGAGTCTCTTTTCCAGGGTTTATTTTCTTTGGGTTAGGTTCTAGGTAACATAAGAATCACCTCACCCAGTTCCAATTACTGTTCATCTACACCACCCCGGCACATTCTTTGTTTCTTCAGCTGCCCCAGCTTCATGGTAGCCATAATGGCTGCCTCTCCTTTTTGTTGTTGGATGGGAGCGAATCCCTGGGTCCAGCTGGAGAGCTACCACTCTCTGCGACCTGCAGGGTGACCCTCCTTCCTTTGTCACCCCTACAGGGTGACTTTAGCCCCTTTGGGGGGGGGACTCCAATGAGGAGGATTCGGCACAAGTTTGCAGAGCCCCGCTCCTCACGTCTGATCTCATTGTGATATCAAACCAGAAGTCATAACATAAGATTAGATGAAATGGAAAAAAAATCAGCAAGTATCTGTCCCCCTTCCTTCATCAGGAAACTCCACTAGATTTCATCCCTTTCCATGAATGCATGTAGTCATATTCCAAGAATCCACACTCTTGATCCAATATCATTAAGCTAGCTAGAACTTCAGATGCAAGTATATTAATGTGTAATTTTATAGTGTTTTACATAACTATGAATTTGCACTTACTAATTAAATTCAAATGTTTAGCCTTTTGGAGGGTGAGGAAGAAAGGGTGCCAAAAAAACAAAAAACAAAACAAAACAAAAACTTCCCAACAAGCTGTCCCAAGTATTAGAAGCAGTGAAAACTACACATCTTTTTTATATAAGTAAATATTATTTGCATGCATTTAAAGTATCATTTTTTTTAATCTCACTTAACATTTGTAAGCACATTTTTTTTATTGCTGTCAGCACAAATATTCAACATAAACAATTTTAAGTTTTATTCTTTTGGGGGGAAAATGATCACCTTGGTGTAGCCTTCTGTACAGTTTCTCGTTTATCATCTAAGGTGCAATTTGTTAACTTAACTGAAGCATTCAGTGACCCATCTGATAACATCTTGAGAGCAGCAGCAATTAACAGTAATTTAAATTCTGCAAGTTTTAGACTATTATCTCGTTCATCCTTAACTTGAGGCTGTTTTGAAAAGAAAAAAAAATTCAATTGCTTAATACATTACTTAATACAGTAAACAAATAATTCACAGAAGAAATGTACAAATTTCCTTCCTTCCTTTTCCTTCCTTCCTTCCTTCCTTCCTGCCTGCCTGCCTGCCTGCCTGCCTGCCTGCCTACCTACCTTCAAGTCAGCCTTTGCAATTTCGTGAAAACATTTTCAAAATATTCAGTATTAATTCCTAAGTGAGTGCCTGGATTGGTCACTGTACTTTTCTTTGAAGGTTCTCTGGAAGTGGTTTTCCACTGCCTCCTACCTAGGACTGAGAGGGGGACTGACCCAAACTCATCCAGCTGGTTTTGTGCCTAAGACAGGACTTCAATTCATAGTTTCCAAATTTCCAACTGGGTGCCTTAACCACTGCACCAAACTGATTCTTCAATTTCTCTTATTAGAGGTGGACCTGGGTCGGGAAGGATGCATGAGGTTGTCCAAGAGGTGCCACGCAGGACAGGGGACGTGCACAGGGAAATGACATAGATCACGAAGGGCTCATGTAATGTACAAGAGATGGTATGTGGGTCTGAGAAGAAAAGCAGGAAGGGTGGCATGGGTCAAGGAAAGTGCACTAGACAGCAGCACAGGTCAGGGAGCACAAGGGGGAGTGGTATGGGCCACGAAAGATACAAGGGAGTTCCTTCCTCCGTTTCTCTCTCCTTCTCTTTCCAGCAAGCAGGCAAGAGGCTGCTGCTAGGTGGGGAAGAGTGGGAGAACTGGTAACCTGTCACAGACTGTTGAAAATGAAGATCACATGACAGCAGCAGCAGCTAGTAGCACTGAAACAGCCAAATTTCCCAAATTTAATTCCCAGATTTGGGGTGCATTCTATAAGTTAGTCCATTTGAGATACATTGATTCAAAATGAAGAGCCTTGGTAGTACAGTGGTCTAAGGCACCCTGTTATTAAGCTGGTTATTAAGACCAGCTGCCTGCAATTACTGTAGGTTCAAATCTCGCCAAGGCTCAAGGTTGACTCAGCCTTCCATCCTTTCTAAGGTAGGTAAATTGAGGACCCAGTTGTGGGGGCAATAAGCTGACTTTGTATAAATATACAAAAGGATGAAGGCTATTGCTAAGCACATTGTAAGCCGCCCTGAGTCTCCGGAGAAGGGCGGCATATAAATCAAATTAAAAAAAAAATTGTTGCTTTTATGATGCACAGTTTCACTCTTAAGGATCATTAATAATCAATAAATAAAGAAGACTAGACTAGTAGTATACAGATGGCATCTTAAGGATAACGAGGAGGGGAAGCTGTACCTTGTACAAGATTTTTGTATGTGCTTATGTATTTATGTGTACTGTTTATTTCCATCTATTCTTCTTTTGTAACAGTGTTATCTTAAATTCAGGTTGTCTTTCTTTTAACTAAATAAGAGATTGCCTAAAGTAGATCTGAACAAACATATAGTCTGTTCTGCTGCATAGGTGGTATTGATATGAATTAAATAACAAGCACATCAAAAATATGGATTATGTCCAAATAATTTAGCTTTTTTAATGAAACAAAACAGTTTTGCTTACATAAGTATACAGATTGTCTTTTTACTGTTAAAAACTCATACAGAAGACCAAAAGAAGAATAAAACCTAATTCTTCATTATCCAGCAATTATCACTATAGGGGTTTTTTAATTTCCTTATTAGATTTGAATGGATAAATGCTTTTTCCACTGTGCTGAAAAATTACAATGATTTAATTTCAAAGACTGTATTTTCCTTACCTGCTTGGACTGTGGGCTGTACAAAACTAGAGTCAGGGAATCAAACTGAAAGTCTAGTTTTAATGTTGTTTTTACTTTAACCGAGGAATGCATTTCCACCACTGCTGATGTCACCACTGTTGTTCCAGCTTTAAACATTAGAGACATACATGTTTAATACATACATATACAAAAGATATGTTAAGCATCAAAAAAGTGAAGAATTTTTAACCCAGAACATTTTAAAAGAGAAATACTTTTCACTGAATAAATTGTATTAAGTACTATTGCTATGAAAAGCTTTCATCAGAAAAATGGCCTGCAGTATCTAAAGTTGTAAAACTGTGTGTCTTAAAACATTCAGATAGTCAGGGATAGTCTTACTGCATGCAAGGAAAATGGGAAGAAGTGTGGTAACCCCATTATCCTTTCACCACTCACCACATGTAAAGGATGACCATCTGTATAGCTGAACTTCTACTATCCATGCAGGCTCCCCAGACGATTGAGGCTGATTGAAAAATCAAGGTCTGTAATCACCTGGAAACCCTCTACGGATAGAAAAGGATCTCTACAACAGATAGTTTCTCTTTATATGTAGAAGGCATAACAAGGTGTTTGATACTAACATAGTGATTTCTGCTCACAATAAATATGAGAAGAGTATTTTGAATAAACCCTGAAGAGGTTTTTAATCAGGTCTCACTAAATAAATCTACTTCTAAGCATATATACATGCTCTAATTATATAACTATACAACTCTAACACAATCACTTCGACCAATATGAAATATTATTTAATTAATTGTTAAAGAGCAAAACAATTATGTTTTACTAGCAAAATAGAATTATCTTAACTTAAAATAAAATACCTCCAGAATGCTGGGAGACACTTGCAGCTCCACTATGAATGCTTAGCACGTCTTTTTTTTCTTGTACAGATGGAGGTTCAGAGCTATCTCCTAAATTTTCATTCAAAGTTCTCAACATTGTAGTTATATCTGCTTCACTGAGAATCAGCTTTAGGGGAAAAAGCAGGTAATACAAAGCATTATTTTTGTTTGAGAATGTTTGAAATTTACAGAAATAACTTCAAATATGACTTTGCAATAAAAGTTGTCCTATGAATGTTTTTGTGCAGTAAAAAATGATTTCTCCTTTCTTTTTGCCAAAATCCCTCATTTCTCTCATTATCACAGTAAGGTAAAGGTTCCCCTCACACATATGTGCTAGTTGTTCCTGACTCTAGGGGGCAGTGCTCAGCTCCATTTCAAAGCCGAAGAGCCAGCACTGACTGAAGACTGTCTCCATGGTGCTGTGGCCGGCATGATTAAACACCAAAGGTGCATGGAACGGTTACCTTCCCACCAAAGGTGGCCCTATTTTTCTACTTGGATTTTCTACGTGCTTTCGAACTGGCAGAAGCTGGGACAAGTAACGGGAGCTCACCGAGTGGCACTAGGGATTCGAACTGCTGAACTGCCAACCTTTTGATCAACAAGCTCAGCATCTTAGCCACTGAGCCACTAAGTCCCCTATTAGCACAGTATCTTTGCTAATATAAACAACTACTTTGTTAACAATTGCCACTGTCTGTACTTTCTGCATTTCATTTTTCTCTGTTCTCACTGTTTACTCCTTAATACTTAAAGTGGGTGTCTTTAGAATATATATGGAATGTGTCAACAGGTGCATGTATATACAGATTAGGAGTTCTAAATCCACCTCATGATTGGATTGGCCTTTAGAATAATACCTTATGCCATAGTTCATATGTGACCTTTCATTTACTGGTTTATTTACCACTTTTATATGCCAATCACTCTCAAATGGCTGAGAGCAGGTTATAGATACACATAATGATATAAGCGTTTAAATTTATGAAAATGAGTTTATTTTTGTTATTTTCTATTTTTTGCTTTGCTTTTTATCTTTTGTACGATGTTTGAATTTATAAAATATGTGTAATATTTTGTATACTATTTGGTTTTATAACCACAACCCAGGGTTTAGTTTTAAGATGGGAAGTCTTATAAATAAACAAACAAATAAATACAGGCCTTGGCAAAAAATAGATTTTAAGTCTCGGACTAAATCCAAAAAAAAAATTTAAAATAAAAAAAAGTGGGTCCGCCCAAAGTCAACCTGGATACAGCACAAGACTTTGTCCCAAAAGTGCTTTTTCAAAGATGCTTCTTGGATAAGAAGCAAAACGTCTTCAAGGAAAAACAAAATGAAGTCCAGTTGCCTTTAGAAAAAGCATCTTTGGGACAACCATAACCTGGATGACTGAGAATCTCCATAAACAGCACAAAACCTTATTTCCTAATTTTTTTCTTGCCTTTATAAATTGTTAAGTTGCAAAATCTTGAGAATGTTATCTGGAAGGAGTTTGATGCTGTAAATCCCGATGATGTGGACAGGATTTTGGGGAGACTTAGTGCGGCCACATGTTTACTGGACCCGTGTCCCTCCTGGTTGGTACTGGCTTCCCGGGAGGTTACACGAGGCTGGCTCCAGGGCGTTATTAATGCTTCATTGAGTGAGGGTCACTTCCCGGCTGCCCTGAAAGAGGCGGTGGTGAGGCCTCTCCTCAAGAAGCCATCCCTGGATCCGGCAATATTGGCTAACTATCATCCTGTCTCCAACCTTCGCTTTATTGCGAAGGTTGCTAAGAGTGTGGTCACATGACAGTTTCCGCAATTCCTGGAGGAAACATCTTATCTAGATCTGTTCCAGTTGGGTTTCAGGTCTGGGCACAGCACGGAAACGGCATTGGTCGCGTTGGTTGATGATCTCTGGAGGGCTCGGGACAGGGGTTGTTCTGGTCCGGTTAGATCTCTCAGCGGCTTTTGATACCATCGACCATGGTATCATGCTTCACCGGCTGGAAGAGTTGGGGGTGGGAGGCACTGTGTTACGGTGGTTCTCCTCCTTTCTCTCCGACCGGTCGCAGTTTGTGTTGGCAGGGGGGCAGAGGTCGACCTCGAGGCCTCTCATCTGTGGACTGCTGCAGGGATCGGTCCTCTCGCCCCTTCTGTTCAACATTTATGTGAAGCCACTGAGTGAGATCATCCGTGGCTTCGGGGTGAGATACCATTAGTACGCTGATGACACCCAGCTGTACATCTCCACCCCAGGCCACCCCAACGATGCCCTTGAAGTGATGTCCCAGTGCCTGGAGGCTGTGCGGATCTGGATGGGGAGAACAGGCTCAAGCTCAACCCTTCCAAGACTGAGTGGCTGTGGCTCCTGGCATCCCGATATAGTCAGTTGACTCCATCACTGACTATTGGGGGCGAGTCTTTGGCCCCCACTGAAAGGGCTCGCAATCTGGGAGTCCTCCTGGATAGGCAGTTGTCTTTGGAGGAACATCTGACGGCTGTTACCAGGGGGACCTTCTGTCAGGTTTGCCTGATTCGCCAGTTGCGGCCCTTTCTCGATCGGGATTCCTTGTGCACAGTCACTCATGCCCTCGTCACCTCTCGCCTTGACCACTGCAATGCTCTCTACATGGGGCTCCCCTTGAAGAGCACCCGGAGGCTCCAACTGGTCCAGAATGCAGCAGTGTGGGTAGTGATGGGAGCAACATGGCGCTCCCATGTAACACCGCTCCTGCGCGAGCTGCACTGGCTCCCGGTGGTCTTCCGGGTGCGCTTCAAGGTGTTGGTTATCACCTTTAAAGCGCTCCATGGCATAGGGCCTAGTTATCTGCGAGACCGCCTGCTGCTACCGACGACCTCCGATCGACCCGTGCGCTCCCACAGAGAGGGCCTCCTCGGGGTGCCATCAGCCAAACAATGTAGGCTGGTGACCCCCAGGGGGAGGGCCTTCTCTGTGGGGGCTCCTACCCTCTGGAATCAGTTGCCTCCTGAGATAAGGAGAATCCATGACCTCAATGCCTTCTGTCGTTCCCTGAAAACCCATCTTTTCCAGCAAGCCGGGTTGGCTTAAGAAGAAATTTTTAAATTCTTTTAATCAGTCTGTGATTTCTTAACTTTCGGGCCAAAATTTATATATATTTTTAACTGTTTTTAATATTTGTATTCTATGTTTTTATCTTGGCTGTACACCGCCCTGAGTCCTCAGGGAGAAGGGTGGTATATAAATTGGAAATTAAATTAAATTAAAATATAGCTATGAACATAGTATGACATAACATAGATAATATATTTATTTATTTATTTATTTATTTATTTATTTATTATTTATTTATTATTTATTATTTATTTATTATTTATTATTTATTATTTATTTATTTATTTATTTATTTATTTATTTATTTATTTATTTATTTATTTATTAATTAGATTTCTATACCGCCCTACTCCCGAAGGACTCAGGGCGGTGCACAGCCAAACAATAAAAACACATGCAATACAAAATTTAAAAAATAGAATAAAATCAAATTAAATAATTTTGGCCCTGACAAATTTAAAACCCCAAACTTTTAAAACCAATTTAAAATTGAATATATAAATACTAAAAGATATTTAAAATTTTAAAAATCTTTTATAAAAGAGGGGGAAAATTAGGCCAGGCCGGCCTGGTGAAATAGTAAGGTCTTTAAGGCGCGGCGGAAGGTGCGCAGATCCGGGATCCTCCGTATCTCTGGGGGGAGCTCGTTCCAGATAGTAGGTGCCCCCACAGAGAAGGCTCTCCCCCTGGGGGCCGCCAGTCGGCATTGTTTGGCTGACGGCACCCGGAGGAGCCCCTCTCTATGGGAGCGTACCGGCCGGTGGGAGGCTATTGGTGGTAGTAGGCGGTCCCGCAAGTACCCGGGTCCTAAGCCATGGAGCGCTTTAAAGGTGGTAACCAAAACCTTGAAGCGCACCCGGAAGACCACCGGGAGCCAGTGCAGCTCACGCAGGAGAGGTGTTACATGGGAACGCCATGTCGCTCCCATTACCACCCGCGCGGGTGTATTCTATTTGACATTAATCATGCTAAAAGCTACTGGTATGTTTTTAAAATATACTTTAGGAATATCTGTGTTCAAATTGTGCATGGGATCGATTTTTGAAAACATCTAAATAAAGAACTTACATTAATTGGCTTGAGACGCCCAAATATGTTAATGTCAGGAATTTCATGATACCAAAGAGCAGCTAAATTGCGTTCAACTTTAACTTCAAGATTTAGTGGCTGCAGTAGTTGTAATTCATTTTGTAATAATCCACTCATAATATTTGATCTGAAAATAAAAATGAAAAATATGCAAAGTGATGCATTAAATAAAATTAGGAACAGGAAAGCGATTTAAATTAACTACAATTCCCTGTAGAATAAATACATTCTGAAAGGTGCAATTCTATTAGAATGCAAAGTATTGTTACAAAATTTTACCAAACCATACATTCCTTCAAAATATACATAATTGGCTTTGTGTATGTCAGAAGTTGTAAGGATTTTATACGCCTTTTATTTGAAAAGACTTTTGATTTGCTCTCTGGATAAATAAATAATGAAACTTCACCTTGATATCTAGCATAACTTTATATTTAACAAGCAAATCAGACGAGGAATTTAAGCATATTTGGAAATAATCTTTATATTAGAATCTAATATTAGGATTGTCCCAAAATTAAAATTTCTTCATATATCAACTAACGGCATAACTTATAGCAATGGTGGAATGCATCATTTACTATTTATAATTCACTTTTAATGATTTGAACAATATTAACTATTTTTAGCCTAAAGCTCAAGAGAGATACATTTATTAAAAAAAAAAGAAAATATTTCATAACAAAGCAAGTTTCTAGTTATATAGTGTTAACATTTATTAGCTTTAAATTTGTTTTTTCTCTGTCCATATTACCATATCTGTACCTGTTTTTAACTACTTATATTTTTTCAAATATATACTGAAGATCAGCAGCTATAAAAAGAACAAAAATATGTCATTTTTGTCATTAAATAATAAAAAAATACTGCTGAGAATTACAGAAAGCAGCTGGAAAGAGGACCAGGCTCTCCGCTTGGTTTTAAGGTTCTTTTGGTTTTGCATTCTTTTCCCGCAACTGAAGTATCTTGGGACTTTTAGCCATAAAGAAAGGAAAACTACATAAAGAGAAGTCTGGACTAGAACAGGAGATTCTTTTTCCTTTTCCCCAAATTCCCCTAATTATTTGTCCTTGAAATCCACTGCAAATTGCTTAACATTTTTTCTATTTTTCTATGCCCCTTGTACCTTGCAGCTAGGTAAGGATATAGCAGAAAACAATAAGAAATTTGGAACTTTCTGGATGGAGCAAGTTTAGTATCCAAGTTATTATTGCCTTAGAATTGTACATACTGTATAACTAATGAATTAATTTAATACTTCAGCATACTTTGGAAAAACTCAATTTAGATTGCAAAAATGATTTTGAATTAATTGTTCTATACTAAAGATTCATTATATTCTTATTGCTTTACTTCAATACTTGGAAGTCATTGAGAAATGTGGATTCACTTCTCAGACATAAGGGTTCCTAAAGCAAAAATATTACTCTACTGTCAGCAGAAATCCATACTGACCTACAACAATGGATTTTTGTTCTATTATTTGTCAACATTTAAATTGAGGAGGCAGGTTGTCAAGGAAAAGGACTTTCAAACAAAATACTCAAGGTTTTTGGAGCTATTTTAATTAATTTGAAATTATAAAATAGTTTTGAAAAGGAGAAGAGAAAAAGAATGATGAGGAAAGTCTGTATTTGATGGACGAATTAGTTTTTTTCAAAATTTCTTTTTGGTGGTTATAATTTATAATTATAATTTAGAAAAATTATGAAACCATTTTAACTTACCTGAATAATTTTAGTTCACTCAGCTTCACACAAATACTGTCAAGAACTGGTGGGACACTGTAACGAAGTTTTGTTTTCACAAGTATAAACTCATTTTTTATGGTGATCATACCAAAATCAGCAACTAAAACATCAGTAGATACAGCTGATTGTGGGATTATGACAACAGGTGCTTTAATGTTAATGTCCAGTGCCATTCGGGAACTCTGTTTAGCTAATTCCTTAACACCTGAGGCTGCTTTTTCAGCAGCTTGAACAGTGGCTTCAGTAATTGCTTCCTTTGCCATCTGAAAATTGTTTACAAAAGCCTAGAATTTAAATAAAAAGAGTTCAGCAATAAATAAGGATTAACCCATATGCATTCCAAATTATCATTACAGTTATCATCTTCATCTCACATTTAAGTACTTCAGGAACAAGCATTTTGTTATGTTAAGGAAAACATAGATTTGAAGGAAGTAGGAATGTACAGTCCAATCAGTCCAAACATTTTTGGACCATTTTTGAACCATGCCAGTTCCTCAATGATTTCCACAGAAAGCATCTTAAGCACGAGCGGAAGTCCAGGAGAGGCCACAAACTGTACACCAGTTTTATCTGACGGAACACTAGCCAGTCGAAGTGATACCTCACCAGAACCAGGAGAACCAAAAATCCCAAGCCACTCCATCTTATTTTGGTTGACTCACAGCTGGTTCTGCCCCATCCAGAGCCTCACAGCTTCCAGGCACTGGGCCAACAGCTGAACAGTGTTATGGGCCAGTCCAGAGTTGGAGATACATAGCTGACTATCTGATAATACTGCATGCTATGCTGCTGGATGATCTTCTCCAGAAATCTCATATAGATTTAAAGAGGAAAATGAGGCTAGAGCCCTGAAACACTCCACACTGTAGGGGACTTCTCCTCCCCACAACCCTAACTTGAACCAGTCACAGAAGGAAGAGGAGAATCACTGCATGACAATACCACGCATTCCCAACAGCCCAAACCAATCCTAATAATACCATGGTCAATGATATAAAATACAAATGAGAGGACCAGGAGTGCTTGAATAGATGCTCCACCCACATCCTGAGTTCTCAGAAGTCATTCATAAGCACAAGTAATATTGTTGCAGTGCATAGTCCAGTCTTAACCCTGACTGAAAAGGTCCAGATAAACTGCTCTATCCAGGGCACTCTGAAGTTGAGTGCCTACCACTCTCTCAACAACCTTCCATCAAGAGATCCAGTTTGGTGTAATGGTTAAGGTACCAGGCAAGAAACCAGGAGGCACTGATTTCTAATCCTGCTCTAGGCATGAAAGTTGGCCGAGTCACTTTGAGCCAATCATTGTGTTTCAGTCCAACCTAACTGATAGAGTTGTAAGGAAACTAGAAGGAGGAAGGAGTATTACATATGTTTGCTGCCTTGAGATATTTATGTAAAAAAAAATAAAGGTGGGTTAAAAAAGATCTAAAAAAAGAAGGATGGAGACTAGACGAAAGTTGTCCAACAAACAATGGTCTCTTGAGAAGGGGGCATACATACTATTCTTTCAAAACAAATGACACCATACCATCCTGTAATGAGACATTACTCACTATTGGTTCAACCATACGCCACCTCCCAGGATGCCTTAATATACACGATTTCTTGGGCAGTATTTTTATTTAGAGGACGATTACACTTCTTCCATAAACTAACTTTTCTGCATTATTTTGAGGATTCTATTTCAAAGTTGCACATATCAAATAGGGAAATATTCTCTCTTGCTACACCTATCTTAACCTCCGATGTGCACCAGAACCTCTTAAGTGTAGAACTTAATAACATGAGAGTAATATATATAATGCATGTATTGTTTAAATATAATGTAACAAATTATATTTTAAACTGCTCTCAGGGATAATGCTTAGCTGAAAAGTATTAAGAATATACAGTTAACAATATACAGTTTAAATAATCTCTTCTATCAATATACAGTTCAATTGAGAATAAATAGGGACTGCTCAAACAAGTTCAGTAGCTTTTTATAGTGTACAGCAAGCAAAACAAATTTACTTTAAAATCACCCAAGCTGTGTGTTAGTTCACAAATATCAGAAGAAATGTTTTGACTTACCAAAATTGCAGAAACAAATTTGTTGACAAAAATAATTTGAATACATCCAACAGTTAAATAAATCTTGCTGTCAACAGCATTCATATTTGTAAAGGAAGCACCATCAGTGGCACATGTGTATGTAATCATTTTTAAACTAAAGACTTCTTTTCCAGTTATATACAGAGCCTTGAAATAAAAAAAAAATCAGTATAAATATTTTAATTTTAAAGAATTATGTGTTTATCAAAAATGCCATGAGAAAATTCTATGGCTCCCCTTCTATTCATGTAATCCTTCATGTTCATGAAATGGACTTTGATCCAATGAATTAATGGGAAGTTTTAGGAGGAAAATGTATCATCTTCAAATTATACAGCACATATTAAAAGCAGAAAAAGGGAATTTTTTTTAAAAAAATATCTGTGGTATGAGCTAATTCCTGTCTGTACAATATAGGGACCAATCCAGTATGTGCACGGTAGCAGTAACTAGATATAGAATACGAACAGTAAAGTTAAACTGAGATGAGTAATTTGTCTGTAGTCTTTGTTATAAAGTATATTCAAGACAACTTTCTTCTCTGATAAATTAAATAATTTAAAGGATCTTCTACTAAATCAGGGACATATAAGTATTTAAAACTGCAAATACACTGTTTTCTATAGAGAGCCTATAGAACAACTAGAGAACAACTGATCTTTGAATTAGTAAATATCAACACATTAAAAGTACATCTGTACCTTTTTATAAAGTGCTGTCACATCACAATCCAAAATAATTATATTTTTTAATTTAGCAGATATTTCAGTTGTTTCTTTCTTCATTACCACTTGGCTATCAAGACCTACATATAATAAAATTATAAATGTCAATAAAGTCTCATTTTCAAAACTTTTTCTCTACAATCTTATTTATTTTTACCTTCTATGCTAATTTCTGAGATCCAGCGTTTCTGTTCTCTTATAAAAATACGTAAACAATTCATGTCTACCAAAAGATGGAGATCACAAACATCCTCATGTTTTGATTTTTTTGAACCTATGGGAAATTAAAAATTACAAATAAACATAACTCCAATAGAAAGTTGAATTTCATGAGGTGAATATATTGCATTACCACCCAAATAGAAGAGGAAATCAATGAGAAAATATATCGGGGAAGGAGGCTGTTGACTCTTCTCATCTGACTGCAGTTAAAAAAACACTAATACAACTAGGAACTTCAAAGAATTACTGCTTATATGTAGGAGGGCATTTGGTCCATCTGTTCTCACTATAAATGAAGATTTTATTTCAGATAAATACTATAATACAGCTTTCAACAGAAAGATTTTTTAACTGCTTGAAAGGGATAACTTTTCTTAAATAATAAATGTTTTAGCATCAGACATGGAAAGAATTAATTTTTAAAAGGTATAATTCTCTCCTTATCTCGTTTCATAAACAAAATCCAAAATTGTTTTCAGATGGACACTTGGAACATAAGAATACCTATTAGTCAGCAGTTTTAAAATTATCTTGAGTGATTTAGAAATGGAAATTATTAATCCTGAAATAATCTCTTCACCCCGAATGTGAAATAAGGCTGAAAATTGAAGAAGCAATACAAAGTTTGATATTGAAAAGCCTTACTAAATTTCCTAAGGACTTCTTTTTTTTCTTCTTTTTCCTGGACAATTTCTACTGTATTAGCCTCTTGAGTTGGAAGGAGACTATTTAGAAAATTCATTGTACTCAGAAGTGCTTCTGTATGTAAATGAATATCTATAGAAGAAAAAGTCACCTGAAGAACAAATGCATTTTATTAATATGTTTTAAAAGCACCTTCTGAGATGTAGCAATTATATAAATAGAAACAATTATTACCTTTATCAGCTGTAGAACATTCTGGTAAGTACTCTTCAGTTCTGGAGCATTAATATCTGCCTATTCTCAAAAACATGACATTTTAAATTAGAAAATATTACACAACATTGCTGCCACAGAACTCTACAGATAGGAGATCTATAATCAATTCTCAGTATTTGCTTTGGTAATTACCACACTTTTGGAATAGACACCTCCACCTATTCACATTGCTGTTTATCTATTACCCAATGATAACCTGTCCTTCATAAATGTGCTTAATACCAATTTGAATTCCTTCTATTCTTTTTCCAATACATTTATTCCTGAACAATTGAATAATTTAAACAATTATTTAAACATTAAATAATTTAAATGTCCACAGAAAGTTTAAGGAGATTGAATCCTTTCCCTTACCTTGATGTACTCAATGGATAGAAGATCTTCCACTGAATTATCCAGAGTTGAAATAATATAAACAGGCTGGTCTTTATTATCTAATTAAAGAAACAGCAAGAAAAATTAAAAATAGTACTACGAAACAAATGAATACAGAAAGCCCTCGACTTAAAACGGCCTTGGAAAAAGTGACTTACGACCTGTCCTTGAAGTTATGACTATTGCACCATCCTGCCATAGTGCGATCACAATCAGGTGCTTGGCAAACAGCTCCTATTCATGATGTTGCATTATCTTGCAATCACATGTTTGCAATATGCAACCTTCCCAGCTGGCTTCTGAGAAACAAAGTCAATTTGGGAAGCTGGATATGTTTAATGACCATCAAAAAATGGTCATAAGATCAAGTTTGGTCACAATGATGACTCATTCTATGACTGCATTGACTTATGCCATTTGATCTGTATTGATATATCAAGGACTACCTGGATAATCAAAAGCTATACAAAAAACCAGAATAATTTAAGTTTAATTAATTATAATAAAAGCAAAATTAATTATATTGAACAAAGAAATTCATGAATAACATCTGTAAAGTATTACTTAGATTGCCAATAAAATAGTTTTTGCCCTATGATCAAAATTGGGATCTGAATATGATGGGGACCTAAGCAATGATACTGTTAAGAAAGTTGTGCCTGATTTTATGACCTTTTTTTGTCGCATTCATTAAAATTACTAAGCAAATCTGCCTTTCCCTATTGCTGAAAGTTCCCCCCTCCCCTTGGTAAAGTCACAAATGAACATGGGACCCAGGACAACTACAACTATCGTAAATACACGCCAGTTGCCAAGTGCCCAAATTTTGTCACACAACTACGGGGATTACTGCAATGGTTGTAAGTGCAAGGATCAGTCCTTAAGTTATTTTTTTTCAATGATATCATAACTTTGAATGGTTGTTAAGAAATAGTCATTAACTTAAAGACTACCTGTATTATAGTTTCATGAAAGGAACCTACTTAAAGAGAGTAATATCAATTGAAACTTTATCATGAAATTAGTACTATTTCTACTGTTTTATTCATTTATTAAATTTATATGTCACCCATCTCACTATCATAGTTACAGTGGCTTATAGTATAATAAAAAGTTAATACAAAGCAATTAAAAAATTGAAAAGATTAAATAACTAAGGTAATAATAATATCAAAGTTTTGTTCCTTTTTGTATGATTGATTTTGCCTTTGACCATAAAATTAAATAAACTATTGTTAAAATAATAGTGCAAAGATATTGTTTATATCTGTAAACAAACAAAAGCTAGTCTAATTTAATCTAATACAGTCTTTGTTCAGTAATCACTCATTCAGTGACCATTCAAAGTTACAATGGCATTTAATGGGGCACTTAGATGAGAATGGACTTTTGCTGGAAGTCTTCACTAAATATTTCTCTCATTCAACTAAAATAAAAGTAGGGCAAATTGCTACTTTAATGAACTGTTATTTAAAAAATAGTAGCTTCAATTTCCTCTTTTAAAATAATATATAATACTTACCTATATATTCTGGACACATTAAGCAAATTTCTCTAAGAAAAGCAGTAGCAGTCATGTCATATGTTCTGAGTTTAAGTTCAGTGCCTAATTTTAAAATTTCCAACCGAAGAATTGGCTTTTCAATGTCTTCTGCAAGACGACACACCTGAACAAACACCTATTTATTTAAAAAAGACAGGATGGTTAACCTAATTTTCAATAAGTTTAGGATGGAGAGATATCATAGGGCTGGAAATAACTTTCAAGGTCTTCTAGACAATCATTTGCCTTTTAATAGTTAAAGCAACCTTTCATTTCTTAAAGATATAAAATGATTAATTTATAAAGTAAGCATAAATCACCTTGAGTTACCTGTAAAGTAAAAAAGGCAGGGAAAAAATATCTAATAAATGAATAAAATATAGTTTTTGAATTTGGGGAATGATACATTTTAAGTACATAACAATGGAAGGAAAAAAACAAAATACAGTTATTCCTTGACTTACAACAGTTTGTTTAGTGACCGTTCAAAGTTACAATGGCATCGGAAAAAGTGACTTATGACCACTTTTCACACAACCGTTGCAGCATCCCCACAGTCACATGATCAAAATTCAGAAGCTTGACAACTGATTCATATTTATGTCCAGGGGTCATGTGATCACCTTTCATGACCTTCTGACAAGCAAAATCAATGAGGAAGCCAGATTCACTTAACAACTATGTTGCTAACTTAACAACTGCAATGATTCACTTAACAATTGTGGCACAAAAGGTTGTAAAATGGACCAAAATTCATTTAACAAATGTTTAATTTAGCAACAAAAATTTGGGGCTCAATTGTGGTCATAATTCGAGGTATCTATATAAGTAATTATTTTTTCACCAAAAAAATATTATGCCAATAATTCTAAATTTGTCAAAAGGCTATGAATACATTTCATTGGTTATTAACTCAGTTAAAGGAAAACTACATCTTTTTTTACTCTGAAGTAACACAATGTAATGAAGTGCTTGTTTCAATCAAAAGAAAATATTTTTTCCTACACTGAAATAATAAAATACAATTATGTCGTTGTCTCTGTCACAATAAATTCTTTGTACATTCTCCCAAACTGACCGTATTAATTCTTACTACCTAATGCAAGGCCACTGCTACAATCACAGTTGATAAAAAAATAAACTAAGTTTTTGTCCAAGGAAATGTGACTGAATACTAGTTCCTTTGCTTTTTTCCCGTCTCTCATGCTGTAATCTTTATTTATATGTAGTGGATCATTTTCCTCAATAAATAAAAGCACAAGTATACTATATTTGATTCATTTGTCAAAATTGGGTTCTCTTTATCTTGTTTTAGTACTTGTGTAGGAAACAGATCATTTATGTAGAAATATTGAAAATTCATGTAGGTTCACAAACTTTTAAGCATGACTGTATGTTTAATTATATGTTTCTGAATTAAGCATTCAAATTTTGGATTTTTTAAGATCTAAACCAGGGGTGAAATGCTACTGGTTCAGGTGAACTGGTAGCAGAGATTGAGGCTGGTTCGCCAAACCGGTAGCAACTGCTGGCTGGCCACACCCGTGAACCAGTCCGTGGCCTGCAGCTCTGCAATGCTTCCCTGCCTTCCATGCTGCCTTCCCGGCATCCCCGTGGCCAGCTTGCGAAGGCAGGCAAGCGGAAGGCCATGTGGAAGGCAGGCAAGCATGGCAGGGCTGCGGGGAAGGGAGCTAGCAGCCTACTCCCTTCCCTGCAGCCCTGCCATGCTTGTCTGCCTTCCACGCTGCCTTCCCGGCGGTCCACACGACTGCTTGCCTTCTGAGGTCAGTGTCCAACTAACCCTAACCCCCATGCCCTTGGGGGAGATGCAGCGGCTGCGCTGGGGCTGAAAGGGGTGGCGGTACCGAGAGGAATGGACTTAACAAAAAGAGACAAGACATGGCAGGGGCAGACAAATAAAGGGGAGGGGGAGCCCCGCGACAATCCGAGTCTGTTAGAGCCTTTTTATTCTCCTGCTGCAAAAACTCCCCACAATACCCGAAATGCCTCTCGCGTCTTTCAGAAGCGATTGGGGGGAGCTGGAGTGGGGGAGAGTGCCCAGCAAAGGCCAGGAAGACCCAGCCACCCCCTCCCGCCCTCCTCCCCCCCTTTCTCCTGTCTGTCTGGCAAGAAACAGGATGTAGACAGCCGCTGCCCCACTATTCTACCTCCTCTGCAAAACTGCTCCACGGCTCCGCTCACCTCCAGCACCCCAATGCAACGCCCATGGCTTGCGCGGGGCATACCATGGTGGCTGCAAGGCAGAGATGCTGCCTGTCCAAGGGGGGGGGAAGAGTGCAGGCATCACATCAAGCAGCCTTCCTCCTCCTCTTCGCCTCTTCCAGCGTTGGGCAGGGCTCAGAGCGGCAAGAGGAAAGGCAAGGCAACCGTGACTTTCTCCTCCTCCTCCTCCTTGCGGGGTTCATTGAGTTCGTTTTGCAAGCTCACCCGAGGTTTGCAACTTTGCACAGCCTTTGGGACTTTTGTGCAGCAAGTCCCCCTCTTCCTCCTCTGCAGCTCTAACGTGGGTTTTTAATTCATGAGGAAGGAAGAGAAACCCTCCCCATCCCACCAGAGGACCGATTAGATTTTCTTGTCGCTCACGGCAGGAATCCAGGCTTTTGCGTGGGAGAGAGTTGCTTCCTGCTGGCCCAGTGGCCCTTGGGGGAAACACAACTATTGTGCTGGGGCTGAGAGGGGCAGTGCCGCTGGCACTGAGAGGAGCCGCTCCCTTTCTTCCTTCTCACGCCACTGCCGCTGGAACCGAGACTGCTGCTCTGCTGGGGTATGCATGGGCAGCCTCGGGAGGGCAGGTAATTGTAAGGCCAATGCTGGCGGTGGGGAAGGGAGACCCGCTGTGCTCGGCCAAAGAACCACCTCGAGAGAACATAGCAAGACTCGCTCACCTTTTGGGTGTGGCGCGCTCAGCTTCTGCAGGGCCTCTGGGCAACTGCCGCCCGCATACATTTCCCTCCACCTCAGGTCCCGCTGCCTGCATCCAGCCCATGACGGGGGGACACACCGCTTCCGCCAGGCCACGCCCACCAAGCCACACCCACAGAACTGATGGCAAAAAATTTTAGATTTCACCACTGATCTGAACTGTAAAGTTGGTTAGGTAACTGATCCAGGCAGCTATGAAATATGTTTTTACTGGTATAGTGTTATTAGATTCATTGGAGAAAGATGCTGAAAATAAACAGATGCCATCACTTATAATCTATTAAAATTCAACTTAATAACAAAAATTGAAGAGAAAAAAGTGAAAGAAATTCTTTCTTTCTGTATTTTCTCAAATATAGAAAACTATTTACCTGACTAAGGTAGTTTGATTACAGCAGTGTAGAAATATGGATGGATGGATGGATGGGTGGGTGGATGGAGATAGATAGATAGATAGATAGATAGATAGATAGATAGATAGATAGATAGATAGATAGATTCATTCATTCATTCATTCATTCATTCATTCATTCATTCATTCATTCATTCATTCATTCATTCTCAATACTAATCCAGCAGGCATAGGGACAATTCATAATGATGTTACTAGTGGAGTGAATTAAAGAGAACCAAAAGGAAAGGTAAGAAACAGAATCATGTACTTGTAAGTCTTCTTATCAAAATTGTATCTCCCATATAAAAATATTCATTCACTAGAGTATTAAAGAAAATAATGAAGCATAGCACTGAGATATATGGCTATTATCTGGATCAGTGCAGGCCGCTTTCTACATATGAAAGTTTTACAGCATTTATTGATGAGTAATGTACAATAAAATTTGTAAAAAGTAACAAAAATTGAAAGCCACCAATATTTATTTAAAATTAAACCAAGGTCCTTCTGATTTTCTTGTTCCTTTAGCTTGGCCTACTCGTTCCTTTAGTTTGGCCTACTGGAAGTCTTAAATAAATAACTTTGCATTCTGTTGCAGCTCTACTTTTCCTAACAATTCTTCCTTTCACACTACCTATTGACAACCTACATCTTACAGTATTTTGGTGATTTCCCTAGTCCTTAAGATGATGGACAGCTGTGAACTCTGGGAAGACAGGGAAATATCAAATGATTTTTCCCCTCAATATCAGAGGGGACACAGTTGTTAAAGATAAATGTAACAGAGTAGTTTTTGTTCAATCTAGTCATATATGTAAGGAGATACTGATGCCAATCAAATTCAGAAATAAAGCAACTATAGTAATAATGATAAAATAAAGACATGAACATACATTTCAGAAAGAAAACATACATAAACAGTTTGACAAACAATCACAAATCTTTAATAGTAAAAAGTAAAGCATTACCTCAGATATTTCAAATCTTAATTGGAAATCAGTCATATTTTTCAAAGGTTCAGTTTTTGCTGTTTTTTTTCGGAAGCTACTAGTTCTACTCAGTGAGCCCAAAGGTGCTTCAAAAAATGGTAGGTCTTCCAAAGGACTACTTGGAGCATCATAAAATTCATCCTCAGATTCTAATAGACAGTTCAACGTAAAATAATGATTATTAAAACATGCTGCCATTTTGACTTATTTGTGTTACATACTGTAGCAAAAACCCAATAATTACATCTAACATAGGCAGATTTTAGATTTATGAGATTCTATTTAGGTATTTGTTTTTATTATTTGGCTTGAGCTCCAAGACCTACCATCCATATCCTAATACAAAGGCATATGAAGTAATAATTCTGACACTATTTTTGAATATTGGAATAAAACTGAAATTATAGTGCTTTTACATAAAAATCGAATCTTGTTTGTTCCAGTTCTTTTCATTTCAAATGGCACAATTTAAAGAAGTTGACCTTTGTTGCTATTGATTAACAAGTGTAAGTCATAAAACACTGCTGACCTTCAGGCATACAAATATTTTCAGCTCATTTCTAATCTGCATAAATAATACATATTAGCCGGATAGAAAAAACTGCATGAAAACACTTATATAAAATAATGAAATTCTGATACATACATACATACATACATACATACATACATTATCATTATACTATTTTCTTTTGTGGTAACCATTGTTACACAACATACAGAAAATAAGTAACAAAAAGTCAAGAGTGAAGAAAAACAAAATTCTAACTAAATCTAGTTTGCACCAACACAAATTATTATACATGTGTATCTTCGTGTCTTTTTTTCATAGATAAATTTATATATTGCCTTTTGGTATTGCTCTTTTTTTTTCATTCACTCCATCTAACTATAACCTTTAGACTTCCCCTTTCTCTCAACCCATTCATTCTTTTTCATATGCCTTGTTTTTCAATCTGATCCTATTCATTGATCATTTTTTAAAAAAAAATTATTCTGCATCCATTCATTCTTGACCTTACTTCTTCTTGTTTTACCACATACTTAAGTACCAATTTCCACTGCAGTCAGCATACTAATATGATTTATCTGCCCTTGCCAATTCTCACTTCCATATAAAAAAGCAAAGAGAAACATGCTCTTATCACAGCTATTTCCCATTCTTCTGATAAGCATTAATTCTTTGCAACAGATCTCATTACCCAGTATTTTTTCTAACATTTACAAAGTATTTTATAAGTAAACATTGCTAGATTAAATAAACATGAAATGAAATTTACCACTTGATCCAGTTATTGAAAGAGCTTCTAAAAATGGAAGTACTGAGGTTGACATTTGAGGTGTTGTTATCAGAGAAGATGCTTGAAGCTGCAGTACAAAAGCAAAATGTAATCTTCTTTAATTCAGGAATATATTACTCCCTTAGCTAATATAAACATTTGCCTATTTTTTCTGGTTGTTCAAAGTCAGTAAACTATAACAACATCAATAGTAATAGTAAATTTCAAAATATCAACATACAACAGCTAATTAGAATGAGACAAGACTTACAAATCTCCTCTTTTTAAGAAAACATGTGATGCTAACAATAATGCCAACCAGGGAGTAAGTATAATGAAAGATAATGAAACAAAAATTTAATTAGGAAGGAGCAAAAAGTAGTTGAGGGGCAATGTTATTGTTCAACACTTTGAATTTAAGTAATTGTTTTAAGTAAAACAATTACTTAAATATATCTTCTATCTGATCTCAGATATTAAGAATAGATAGAAGTGCTTCAGGTATAGGGAGTATGCAGATTTGTACAGAGGGTAGGCCTTCAGTTTCTCCTAACCTTAGATGACCTGGCTGCTCCTTGAACTGAACTCAGAAACAAACCAAAACCCAGTACTGTTTCTCAAAGTAGAAATTGCATTTACATGCTATGTAAATTTGATTTAGACTGTATTATGTACCAGATGAATTTTTCAATGTTTCACAAAATTATCCATATAGTAGAAAGGCAGTCGTTGGGTTATGACGGTAATTGGAAACAGAATTTTTCCTTCTAAATGATGCAGTTGTAAAGCGTATGTCACAATGTATCATTTAAATGATGGCAATCAAGGTAGTCCTAGTTGCCATTGTTAACTGAAGACCCTGGCTTGGTCCCTCCCAAGCCTCAGTAAGGTAAGAGACTGCCTCTTCTTCAATTCTCCCCATTCACTTATCTAGCCCTCGTCTCTGCCCTTTTGGTTATCCTGTACTCTACTGCCTCTGTAACCCTGTGCTCTGCTGGCTCTGCCACCCTACACTCCCCTGGCCCTGCTATCTTGCACTCTGTTAGCCCTGCCACTGCAAAAACAATTAAGTATACATTAAGCAAGGTGATAGAGCTGGACAGCAGGGCCAGTGGAGCACAGGGTGACAGAGCTTCAGAATGCAAGGCAACCAAAAGGACAGAGATAGGAGGGATGGAGGATGGGAGATGATGAGAGCAGCCATGTAATTGTAGTACAAGCTGTCAAACACCTGATTTTTGATTATGTGACTACACAAACATTGCAAAAGCCATAACTTCAGGGACCGGGTATTAACTACCATTTGTTCAGCATAGCCATAACTCCAAATTGTTTCTAAACAAGTGGTCTTTAAACAAGGGTTACCTATAATCTAATAGTCTGAATGTAACTTGTCTACTAGCTAAAACTGGTGGCTTGCCTACTAGTCAAAATTGAAGGCCAATACCTGAAATATCAAAGTTAAATCCAGATCCAAAAGCATCTGTACACACAAAATCTGCAGTTTATGAGTAAGCTCTAATAAAAATGAACTCCTGGCTCTCAATTGACTATCTAGCCCTTTCTAAATTAGGTTTTGACCTGTTTGTCCATCACAATTCAAAAATTGATTTGAGATTAATATAATAGATTTTCTTGGCTGTGATGGAAAGACAGAATTAGAAATTCTTTCTCATCCAGTCAACAGTCCACATGATAGTATGAATTATCAGAATAAAAATAAACCATGTAACCCAGTGGTGAAATACAATTTTTTTTACTACCGGTTCTGTGGACGTGACTTGGTGGGTGTGGTGTGGCTTGGTGGGCGTGGCAGGGGAAGGATACTGCAAAATCCCCATTCTGTCCCACTCCTGGGAGAAGGATATTGCAAAACCTCCATTCCCACCCCACTCTGGGGCCAGCCAGAGGTGGTATTTGCTGTTTCTCCGAACTACTCAAAATTTCCACTACCGGTTCTCCAGAACCTGCTGGATTTCACCCCTGATGTACCCTCAAGCTTCTTTCTCACATCACGGACCTAATTTTAGTGCTCCTATTGTGAGTTCTTGAATCTACAAGAAATGTACCTTAATGCAATTAAATGGATATAACA
Organism: Pituophis catenifer annectens; assembly: GCF_029215685.1. NCBI lineage: Eukaryota > Metazoa > Chordata > Lepidosauria > Squamata > Colubridae > Pituophis > Pituophis catenifer. The sequence goes on along the minus strand of NW_027256882.1, from coordinate 229,772,993 downwards.
TGGAGGGTTTGTTAAGATCACTATCATGACAAATTCACCACAGCAGGAAAATAGTGAGAGGTTGAAACAATTTCTAAAAATTTGTAATTTTTCCTAATTGCTATTTCCTCGCAATCCACTTTTCTATGCTGGCAAATTATCACAGAAAAAAAGAAAATAAAGGCATTAACTAAATATTTGCTTATATGACTTCTGCTAATTATTTCCTTTGTGCAAAATAAGGAAATAGCACATCGATCAAATACTTCATTGTGATTAAATTGCCCAAGAATCTTTTGTGTTATAAATGAACATTTAAACTTGCCTTGGAAGGTTGTAGAACAGTTGTGGAGTCAGATGAATTTTTTGGTTTTGGAATGCTGTCAATAAGTTCCAGAATAGATTTTAATTTCTCATCTGAGATATTGAATGAAAGTAATGGCAGCTCACCATACATTTTGTACCTAAAAAAGAAATAACCATTAGAAAAACATATCCAGTCAGGATTTGTGCAGCTTACAATCAAAACAAATAAAAATAACAACAAAAAACATCATTTTAAAAACAAGAGAAATAAAATCATATAAAACCATCATAAAATACACAGAACTCACAGCCCATAAACCCATTTATCAAAACAATCAGTATAGCCACTGTACCAGCTCCACCACATTTCCCTGTCCCCTTTCCCATTGGCAAAACCATGTCTTCAAGGTGTTATCCAGCTTTAGGATAAACTTGGGATATAAATGATAGTCCTATTACAGATAGGCAATTGCCTTCTTGGAATTGGAAACAAAATAAATAAGTGCTAAGATCTATACTGAGATTATTTCACATATGTAAATACAGATAATCCTCGATTTATAACAATTCATTTATTGACCGCTCGAAGTTGCAACAGCATTGAAAAGTTATTTATGACTGTTTTTTACACTTACAACCGTTACAGCATCCCCATAGTCGTGTGATCAAAATTCTGATGCTTGGCAACTGATTCATGTTTACGACAGTTGCAGTGTCCCTGAGTCATGTGATCACCTTTTGTGATTTTCTGATAAGCAGTCAAAGGGGAAGCCACATTCATTCAAAACCGTGTTACTAACAGCTGCAGTGATTCACTTAACAACTGTGACAAGAAAGGTTGTAAAATGAGGCAAACTCACTTTTTTTTTTTAATTTGATTTATATGCCGCCCTTCTCCGGAGACTCAGGGTGGCTTACAATGCGTTAAGCAATAGCTTTCTTACTTTTGTATATTTATACAAAGTCAGCTTATTGCCCCCACAAACTGGGTTCTCAATTTACCTACCTTAGAAAGGATGGAAGGCTAAGTCAACCTTGAGCCTGGTAAGATTCGAACCTGCAGTAATTGCAGGCAGCTGTGTTAATAACAGGGTGCATTAAACCACTGTACTACCAAGGCTCCTACTTAATTATCCTGCTTAATAACAGAAATTTTGGCATCAATTGTGGTCATAAATTGAGGACTACCTATAATCATGAGTATGAGAGCATGAATTCAGTGGATGATACTAAGTTAATGAAAAGAAAAACTGTGCCATTTCGGGTATCCCCAAGTTCTATAAAAGTAGCAAATGCATTATATATGCATACAACTTTATAAACTAACAACACAATAGGATATTAAATAGAATTGATATACTACAAACTAATACTAGATTTTGTTGTTCTAATCATCTGTATTATGAAAAAAACAAATTAAATATATTTCTGTCTCAACTCAAAAAGTTGTCCATGCAATTTTTGGAATATCCAACACGCATGGTTATTACCATGATTCAGTGGCCTTAAATATAAACTAAAGTGCTATATTACTAGTCTATAGTATTCCTGGTCTGCTACTGTAAAGAAATGGCCTCTCTCTTAAATTTACAAAAAGCTTTGAAAACCTGGCTTTGGTTTATTTATTATTATGGCTGGTCACACAGTTAGCAAGATATTTAGACAGGATTTGGCATTTTGGTTAAAGTGCAGTACTGCAGGCTACTTCTGCTGATCACTGGCTGCCAGCAGTTTGGCAGATTAAATCTCACCAGGCTCAAAATTGACTCAGCCTTCCATCCTTCCAAGGTTGGTAAAATGAGGACCTCGATTGTTGGGGGCAATATGCTGACTCTGTAATCCTCTTAGAGAGGGCTGTAAAGCACTGTGAAGCGGTATATACCATATTTTTTGGACTAAAAGATGCTCCAAAGTATAAGATGAACCTAGCTTTTGGGAGGAAAACAAGGGGGGAAAAATCTGCCTCTACCTCTGAGCAATTTACTTTCTTGCAGCAAACAGCATGGTCAGCTTCAGCACAGCCTGATTTAGCACGAGCAGCTGATTGGCGGTTGGATCTGCCTCCTGGAATACCTCCTATCAGCTGTTCCAGGCTGCGGGGATCGCCGCCATCATCACCGCTCTCACTTATCACCGCCTCCACGCGCCCCATTTTCGGCCTCTGCGCATCCCGTTTTCAGCCTGTTCCAGGCGGTGGGGATCGCGCCGCCGCCTATCCCCGCCACCTGGAACGGGCCAAAAACAGGGCACGCAAAGGCCGAAAACGGGATGCACAGAGGCCAAAAATGGGGCACACAGAGGAAGCGATAGGTAACAGTGGCAATGGGCGGCAGCAATCCTCACAGCCTGGAACAGCTGATAGAAGGTATTCTGGGAGGCAGATCCAACCGCCAATCAGCTGCTCATGCTAAATCAGGCTGTGTTGAAGCTGACCATGCTGTTTGCCACAAGGAGGTAAATTGCTGGGAGGCAGAGGATGAAGAATGGGGGCTGGCGGGTGGGCGGGGCTTCAGCAACTTTAGCTGTGTAAGAAGCACAGCTGTGTAAGAAGCACACTTTTTTGGGGGGGAACTGCATCTTATATTCTAAAAAGTACGGTATGTCTAAGCGCTATTGCTATCAAATTCTTCCCAAGGACCTTAGAAAGGCAGATATTGTTCTTTAATGGTGTTATTGCTATGTTTATTATTTAAGGTACCTGTTTTGTTTTGTGGATTTTGTATTTTATGAGATTATTTAATCTGGGCTGTCTATCTGATTTAAACTTTTTAGCTGTTTTCTTGTTTTGTACACCACTCAGAATCCACTGAATTGAGGGGTGAATTAATGAATGATTGAACACTTCTCTATGTAGGGCAAATCATCTACCAAGGTAACCATAAGAACAATCCGATACCCAGGCATGAGATAAATATAGATAATCCATGCCATAAACAAATGTGAGGAGGAAGAAAATACAGTGGATAGCTTTCTATACAAAGTTTTACTACTTATTATAATGGAGAGCAGGAGAGAAATGGAAAAAAAACTTTGAAAGGAAAATCAACAACAGGAATAATACTAAATACATTAAAATAATGCAGCACCTTCTCTAAAATTACCAGTCTGAGCATACATCCCAATGCAAGAAATAAATTTGAAGGTCATTTCTGAGCACTAAATAATCCCCAGCCATAGCTTTTACGGGACCAAACTTTGATCTCAATACAGATAGTCCTCGACTTATGGTAGTTTGTTTAGTGACTGTTCAAAGTTACAATGGCACTGAAAAAAGTGACTTATGACTGTTTTTCACACTTAGATCACTGTAGCATCCCCAAATTAGGGCATGTCAAATTTTTCAACTTTCAATTTCTAAACATTAGGGGTGCTCAAAAGTTGTGAGATCCCTTGGGATAGTAAAGATATTTTGGTTACTTTAATATAATTTAAATGTGCTTGGTAACTACATAAATACCATAACTTTTTAACATTTTGTTTGATTCATTCTCCATGGTCACATGAAAAAATTTGAATGCTTGGTAACTGGTTCATACTTATGACGGCTGCAGAGTCCTGAGGTCAGGTGATCACCTTTTGCAACCTTCTGACAAGCAAAGTCAACGGGAGAATCCAGATTCACATAATAACCATGTTCTTTAACAACTATCATGACTCACTTAACAAATGTGGCAAAAAGATCATAAAATGGGGCAAGATTTACTTAATAAATGTCTCATTTAGGAACAGAAATTTTGGGTTTAGTTGCGATCATAAGTTGAGGGCTATCTGAAGATGATTTATCTGGCAATAAAATGATGTTACCATGAAATAGCTACCCCTGAGTAAACTAAAAATCTGATCTAGGAGGTAGGTCTAATCTTCAGATTTGATCATCCGGTTCAATATTCTCCTATTTTTTGGTACCAAGTGGTCAATTTAAAAGCATATCTATTGGATTTACTGGTAGAAGGTCAACAGATATTGAAGAAGTATATAATCATAGTCTCCATCAAATGAACAATACATATAGTAACAGTAGTAATAGTAATAATAATACAAATAGTTATAATTGTTGCAGTAATACTTGGGCATTCTTGCATCTGTTACAACCATTGCTCTGTTCAGTTCCATTTTCACATCCAGAGGTTGCAAGATATGTTGAGATGAGGATTGTAACCTACGAGCCCCCTCCCAGTTTTCATCTAGAAATGAAAAAATATTTCTTGTAAGAAACTTCAAAAAACAATTATATTACAGTACAGTAGATGCTTTCCAAATGTTTTTCATCAATTTTAAGAAGCTTGGCTACATCAATGCTGATGCTAATGGAAAGCTACAAAGAGCAACTTTACACTAATTTTAGTGGCATCTTTATTGTGGTGAACCCAATAGATAGAAGCAGAGGAATGATAGGATTTGTTTGAGCTTTTAAAAATCAAGATTCCCCTTATTTCCCGCTTGCTCTGGAATGGTCCCGTGTTTCCTATGAACTAGCTTACGGGGTAGAAAGCGTTCACTGCAACTCTCATACTCTGTAGGTAAACCATGTCCAGAAAGACACTGTCCCTCCTCAATATCCTAAACTGCCTGGGTGAGCCTTGGTAAGATGACTTTGTTGTTGTAGTTGTTGTTGTTTACCAGACCTCCCAGCCTAGTTTCTTGATCTATTGCCCGATGGTTCATGTTTCTCCAGTTAGTATTCTAATAATGGAGGAGATTCAGCTCAGATGCCTGCTGCATTCTAAAAGTATTAAGTGCTTCTATCTGCACTGCCTTTCTTGGCTTCTATGATGATCCTGGATTTCAGAGGGGCCCTGCTATGAGTATAACCTAATGGTGGTCTTACTACAGGTGTTGCTGCTGCTGCTGTTGGTTTCAATATCAATACTGCTGCTTGCCTCCTCTGCTATGCTCCAGGCATTAGAGGATATCCATATTTTGATTCCACTTGAAGTAGAAAAATAGTGTCTGATTCTTTGCTATGGAGAGATATTTTGCAATCTGCAAAATAAATTGCAATAAATAAATTGCAATTTGCTTCTATCGACTGAACTGCTGGTTAGCAGAGTTCACCACATTTGCTCTTATGCAACTTTTGTTATTGGCTATGGATTCTCTAAACCTTAATTTCTTCAAAGCTATGAAAAGATCCTTTTTTGGTTGCTATTCTCTGCAACAATAAACAAACAGTCATTGTTGGAATTAGTACAGTAGTCACTGAACCATTATGCCCAACTACATAACATACTCTTATTAGAGAGCAGTTTGGCAGACAAGAGCTGGGACAGATGGCTTTGCCCTCTTCTGTCAGGTTCTCTGAAGCAGGTAATTGATGGTGGTTCTTCCAATTTTAAAATCATGCTTATCTTCTCCCAATTCTCAATACTTATTCAGGATAGAAGTTAAATAATGGAAGTGTATACAGTCTTCTCTCACTCTTTGCCAGTCTGTTTTTCTGTGTACTGTTCAAATTATGGCTTTCTAATCTGGGAATAAGTTTTGCATGGAGACAATGAAATGTTCTAGGATTCCCATATTTCTAAGAACGTTCTACAGTCTTAATATGATTGACACAATCAGTGGCCTAATATTATGAACTAACCTAGATGAATTTGACTCTTATTTTGTGAAGAGAAAACTATGTTTAGCTGAGCCTTAATGAGATGATTCTCATTGAAAGTGATAACTTGCTCAAGATGAACATAAACCATAGGGAAGGGAAAATTTACATAGCATGTTAAACAAGGGTATTCCATGTTATTCCTTAAAAATCAACAAAAGTTAATACTTACAATGTCTGCTATAAAGTAGCTGTATGCTACTGAGTTGAATGTCAAACCTATCATATGCTCTTGACATAATATCTTCAAGAGCACTTTCGCCAACTTTGATATCTGACAAGGTAGACCGACATTTACTACTCATCTTTAAAAAAAAAACCAATAGAAATAGTCAATACATATTCCAAGAATAGGTTACAAATAAAGCGAAGGGCTCTGTACAAATCAATCAGGGAATACCCTGAACTACCCTGCATAGAGCATTGTTCTCTACATAGAGCAAAATCAGGAATGTTACTCTCTTCACCTCATCTTGCACTTCTTGCCTCCTTCAGCATTCTCATTCTATTAATGTTTTGTCCCTCACCCTATAGCCCAAAGTGACTTCGTTCCTGTTTTTTTTCTACAGATTAAGGTCGGTCAGACTGGTAGATTGGACTGAATCCTTGGCCCAAGGTTTCCATAATAACTGAACTTTTGAAAATATCTAAATTGCCAAATACTGTTAAATCTTCAAATTATATCATCACATGTATATTTTCAAAACTATGGAAATTAATGTACATGATTTAACTGAATTATATAATATTCTGTGTGTGTGTGTGTGTGTGTGTGTGTGTGTGTGTGTGTGTGTGAAAAATCTTCTAAATCAAATTTGATTCCTGTTTAATTCAAGACTGATCCATTTTCATGGCAACTGTATGGAAATAGTTTGTCACTGCGTTCTGCCCTCTGTCCCCACGTCTAGTTTATTGCCATATTCCCAAATCTCCCAACCAGGCAGTACCCAGCTAAACATGGGCCTGAAATGAACTCTGTTAAACTCAGATAAGGTCAGCCAATGGTTATAAAATAAATAACATAAACATAGAATATAAGCAATTTTTTTTGGAATTTGAAGGAGTTACCTTTAAGTGACCTAGATCCAAAAGCAGTTTATTTGACGTAGCTTCATAAAATCCATTTTGTGGAACAATGACATAGGAAGACATAAGATTTATTTTTAAATCTAAGACCTTCTGGGTTTCTATAACATACACTAATCCTAGACAAAAAAGTCAAAAAATTGCATTAGTAACAGTTTCTTGGGCTAGATTCTGCTCCTCACACTATGATAGCTGTTAGTATGAATTCAGTGTGTGTGCATGTGTGTAAAAATATAGTTTACCTGTAGCTGTCTTGTCACGAAATTCTTCCAATTTTGTTAAGGTTGCTGAAGTTATTTGCTCTAAATGAACATCACTTGGGGGTCGGAAGAAATCAAGTAAACTATTCACGGTCATCTGATAAGTATATAAAAGAACAATGATGTATATTCTTAATGTAGAATGTGGTTCTTTTTAAAACTTAATTTGTAGAATAAGCAGTTTCTACTTACGGCATCATATATTATTTCCAAAGGCTGTGACTCTATTATTAGTCTCTGATTGCAATTCTCATCTAAGGGATTGGTTTCAAACATTATCGTGAAGAGTGATGCATTGTGCTGTGAATGGACTGTGTGAGAGGACAGCAGACAGGGTACTGTTTTTTTCTGAGCCATGCCCTGAACTTCAAATGCACTTACACTTGATTCAAATCTGAAAAATAGAAACAAAGGATATACATACATAAAGCACAAATACACAAATGCATTTAATATATACACCACACACACACAAAATATTCTACTATATAAAAGAAGTTACTACAAAGTTTTTGCTTTATGTTCTCATAATGTAATAATCAGAAAATTACAATGGGAAATATGAAGGATTTTGACTTTTTTGCCAATTACATTTTTCTCACATCGTTGAATAGGATCAAATGGGAAAAAAATCCATTTACACAAAAAAGAGGTCTTCACTTATTTGCTGCATTTATATCTTGCTTTTCTTCCAGGAGATCAAGGCTGAATGGTACCTCCTCTAAATATTTTTCATCAGAACAACAACTTGTCTAGTATCTAATTCCCTGACCAAAATCCAATGCTAGAACTACTACTTACTACGCCATACTAACCCTCGGGTAGTTTCTTTAGACATAGATCAAATATCAAATAACAAGAATGAAACGTATTTTGCATGTCTCTTTTAATTTTTTTTTGGTATCTTCTTAAACTTTTTGTAATGCCCTCAAAATGTTATATTTCATAAAATATGTTTCAAGGTTCTTCATGTAAGGAGGAAAAACAAACCTGGAAAAAAGCTATCAAAGAGCACAAAACCAGAAGGAAAACCATGAGGACAGGGCGAAGCCGATACAGAAAGAAGGTCACACATGGCCACTCACCCAGAGAAAGGCTCCAACGTTTTAAACTATATTTCTATTTACCTACCTTTAATAAATGCCTACCTTATTGCTTCAGCACCAGGACGTTGTGCTACTATCGTACGCAGATCAATTAATGCAAGTTTTATCAGCTCAGGCTTCTCCTTGTTTTCCCTGATTAGCACTGACATGCTTATTAATTTTACATACAGCTTCACAGCTTCATACTAAGGAAATTAACAAAAAATATCATGAACTGAAGAACATTTTAACCAAGCATTATTAATGATTACATCTGAAATTCAGAAAATTAATCACTATGTATGAGAATGTCATATATGATGATTAATTTTCTGAATTTCAGATGTATTGAACTAGACTGAACACACAACACCAAATATAAGAAAAATGCCTTATAATGGAATGTGTTTTCTAAGTTACTGGTAATTATTTAAAATGATTTTTAAAATTAATAATTCTAATAATAACTTTAAATAATTAAAAGGTTACTCAGAATATTCTGACGGGACAACACAAATAATTCCTCCCTTCCTCAAAGAAGATTCTCCTTTACTCTAATGGCAATTAATCTCAGTTATGCACCAATTAATATTTAATGTTCTAGGAAATGGATTTAGGACAAAAGCCTACGGGCCCATAGTTCTCATGCGTCCTATCCCAACTACAAAAATCTGGTTCATTTACGCTTCAATATGCAAACAAACAAACAAACAAACATTTAATGCTTAGGTCTATGTATTAATTTGTACTCTAGATATCATTGTTCATTATAAGATACCATTGCTTTTAAAACTCCAATGTTTGCTGATCTATCCTACCCAAATCACACCCACCGTTTTTGGCAATGTTGGATCGACAGGAGTTTCACTATATCCAATTGCTGCATAGAGTTTATCTTTTTCTTGTGGAGTCATGAACTGTTCAATACCTGCAATATCAAATTTTACTACAGTAAATAAAAACAAGCACATTTTTCATATGGTATCATTCTATAACAAACACACTGCATAAGGGTTTCAGTATTTTTTTTTTACAATTACAGCTTTGTCAAATGCTTAAATCTACTCCATTAGTGGAAGCGACTTTATCTTTTCTAATAACTAAAGGTACTACGATAAGATAGTTTGGTGTTTAATCATAGTGAAAGCTCATTCCAGCACTACGCAAATTGTTAGATCAAAACTGCCATCTTTATACCTTTTGGTTCTTGTTTTGTTTCAACACTTTTTCCTCCAGACCATCCCCACATCCAACTAAACCAGCCACCAGAGTCTTCATCATCTTGTTTAGCACCTGGTTTGAAAATCTTTAATCCAGCTTTAGTAGCCTATTATGCAAAACAAAACAGAAATTAACATTACTAATTGTATGACATCAAATTATTTATTTATTATACCAGTTATAAAGAAAACCTAGCAAGGTGCCTGGAGAAATGCAACCTAATCTGAGCATCTCTTTAAATGGGTAAAGCTGAAGCAGGAGTAGGGTTTTCATAACATAAATTCATACTACTAAAAAGTAGTAACTGCTATTTTAACTTTGTGCATAAGATTAAATAACTCTCATTTTGGAGCTTCTTCTTTGAAAAATATTATCCTGTAGTTGATGAAGAATTTAGGCAATCCTTTTCAAGTTACCGTTATATTGTCAGAATCCAAATTAAAGTATCCACAATGGACAGATGACTTTCCAGCTCCTGCCTCAGCATACTCAACAGATTTATAACCCTGAGAATCAGGAATCCTCTCTCGCCCTTCAGGCTTCCCCCACTCTTCCTTAGAAATCCAGCTTCCCCCTCTCTTTCTTAGAAAACCATCTCAACAAACTCTGTGGAACAGAGAAATAGGAAATCCAGGCGAGCCAGCTGGATCCCTTGCCATCACCATTATCTCTTTCCGAAAACATGTACCCCCTAGTTGCAAATATTGTCATCCAGATCCTGCAGTTCTTAACCACCGTATCAGCAAAGGTAAAAAGCTCAGGAAATTTTTATAATGCACAATAATTAAATGGAGGTGGTCACAAAATGTGATCATATGACCCCAGGACATTGCATTATTGTGTCATAAATCTGAGTCAGTTGCCAAGTATCTGAATTTTTATCAGGTCACGGAAATGCTGCCATGTTCATAAGTATGAAAAAAGGTCATTAAGTCACTTTTTTCAGTGCTATTGTAACTTTGAATGGTCATTAAATGAACTGTTGTAAATCGAGGACTACCTGTATTAATTTCATAATGGTTGTTTCATGATGGTTTTACATTATACTTATAATTTACATTATAAATGCTGAAATAAAGACACTATATTTTGTACAGTGTAGTTTAGAAGACATTTACCTCAAATTCTGCCTGTTGTCTTGCTAGAGTGATGTTGAATATATCTAAAGTCTTCTCTAGATCCTATAAAGAAAAGTATGTTACATACAATACAATGTATTTATTTAAATATATTTCTACAGTGTTTCCATCATTAAATAATATGGTTGTAAAGTGTAATGTCATGTGACTGCATTGCATATTGATGGCAGTCTTGGTTGCTGTTGTTAAGTGAGGACCTCAAGGGTCATTATGTAATGACCTCACATGACCATAACTTCCACGTTCCTGCCAATGACTTTGCTTGTGGGAAACTAACAGGGAATGTCTTGCTACAACATTGTAATCATGAGCTAGGTGCCATTTCACAATCGTGTGTCTGAAGGGATACTGAAAAGGCCAAAGGCCAAAACTCCAAGACTGGATATAAGTCCCTTTGTTATCCCAAAGGTGCTTTTTCAAAAGGCAACAGTCCTTCCAGCAGTTCCAAGAAGGCTCCACATCCATTTGCACTATTCAGGTGACTCTGAGGACACAGACAAACCTCCAAGTGGCTTCAATGACTTTCTAAAAGAATGCAAATGACCAGTTGTCTGCAAGGAATATAAATCCTTCCATTCCCTACCATCTAGTCACAGCTGAAGAAGCTTCTTGGATGAGAAGCGAAACGTCTTCAAAGAAAAAACAGAAAGTCCAGTTGCCTCTTGAAAAAGCACCTTTGGGACAACCATGACTTGGATAATTGAGAATCTCCATAGACAAGTCCCCTTGTTATGTATGGTTGCAGGTTTGAGTGATCAAATGAATCAAATGAAACAAATGAACATAAACTACCTGTAGTAGAATTTTTAACAATCAAAGATTCATAAATTGCTATAGCATATCCTCTACTCTAAACCAAGTACTATTGTTCCAGATTTCAGTCAACCTGCAGCAAAAATCTTGGCATCTTCTTAGAAAATTAAGAAAAAAATATTATATACTGCCAGCGAGCTTCCCTTTTTGACATGATAAGATTCAAATCAAGCAACCTGCAATCACAATATAACAAGCATCCCCACTCCTAGCATGAATTATACCAATAATTTTGGTCTGTTTGGAGGCCTAAATCTCTGAAAGGTTTAGGGTATCTATTTCTACCATCAAAAATCCCAAAATGCCAAGCAGATTTTTCTCATTTCTTGTTCCGAAGGCCAAGAGATATCTTAATTATTGTTTAATTAAAACTGGGAGAAGCTATTTTTGTCCCTATTCCCTACCCAGGCCCCTGATATGCATACATAGTTGGAATCTTCATCACAATTAGTTTTGGCATTCAAAATATATAGAAAAGACAACTGGGAAAAGGAACCTTCCCTTGTTCAACTGAGGAAAGAACTGAAGAAAAGAAGATACACTCCTTCCTGAAAAAGTGTTCTCTCAATCCAATCAACTAGACAACTTCTACCCAATGGATTATCTCTTATAGTCAGAATTTATGTCTGGGAATGGGACAGAAGTCACACTTGCCAGCATAACCAGGATGGAAAAGGGAGATCTCCTGTTTTTTCTGCACCTCTCAGATGCACTTAGTACCAATGACCAGTGTTCACTGGTACTGCTTTTGAGAATTGGGAGGTAGATGTTACCATTTTATACCGTTTCCTGAGTGAGTGAAAGTAACAGAATTGGAGTTAGAGAGAAGTTAGTAATAGCTTTTTTGCATTAATAGTACCATACATTCCAGATGATGGAAAGTAAGTCATCCATTCTACCCTGTCCTGATCAGGCCCATTTGGAACACTTGGGATGGTAACTAACTGGCAAGTTCACAGGAAAGCTTCCAACATGGTGAAGAGAGGCCAGAAATAAAATCTTGTTGTATATTGGATATTTTTAGGCCACAGAACAGAAAAGGGGATAGCATTTAAATATTTGAAGTGTTATCCAAAAAAGGGTTAGACTAGACAGGATAGGACTGACCAATGGATGAATGGAAAACCACAATGAAGTAGATTCAGGAAAGCTGTCAGGAAGAACTTCCTGTCAGCCAGTGGAGGTTTATAAATAAATATGCAATCCAACATTATATTTTAGAAAACAATTTGTAGCTTGTGATAAACTTAGTGATTTAAAACCTCTAACCTCCAACATAAACAAACTCTCTTGTGTAACCTTCTTTGAAGTTATTTTTATTTTATAGAGCTCTTTATAACTTTTCACTTGATTCCTATGGTATCGAATATGTTCCCAAGACCACATTTGTAGCTTAGGTTGGACGTTTACTTCAAGAATGCCTTGTGTAACATATCGCCACCTAACAGAAAAAGAAAAAAATGTTAGGGCATAATATTACATGCAAAATTAGTATTTTTTTAAAATTATATTTTAGTAAAGCAATATTCATAAATTAATTTATAATTTTTGATTCTTTTCTCCAAAATACAAAAATTAAATCTATTACTTTATTAATAAGGGTACTTATGAAATTCTTCCCTATTAAGTTTCTTTGGGATTTTGAGTTCCAATTTATGAGAATATTCTAACAGAAAGACCATCAGAATTGTAGAAGTTTCCAAAAGTTATTGGATGTATACCATTTCCTGGCATTGTTGTGAACAGGAACCTCTGGCCTATATTTTCTATATGGTAAATTCCGGGTCATCATATCAATTGATTCAAGGAGTTCCATAATACTGAAATACTGAAAGAAAAAATGCAAAGAGTTATTTACTACTAGTATGGTATAATAACTACAACAAAATGTAAACAGCATTTGCCTTAAAAGTTACATTATTTAAAGGTCAAATATAGTTAATATTAAAAGCTTTCATTTTATACTGACAATGGAGTATTTAATTTTGAGTTAAAATAATAATTATTCCAAGAAAAATCTGTTCTTTGGCAGATATATTTATTTCAAGTTGTTCGCAAATCAATACTGATACAAATACATGATTAAAAATCCCCATTGCTATGTGGAAAATGGCGTAAAGGTAAATAATGTTGGGAAGTATCCAGTCTATGCCCAACAATATGGCTAAAACTTCAGAATATGAAAAGTCCCATCCTTAGATAGTGCTGTAATTGATTAATTAACTGTGCATTTGAGTTAATATTGACTCCTGATGGTTGTGTGACAAAGCTACAGTTTTCTTGGCAATATTTTGGAAGTGGTTTGCTATTGTCTGCTTCCTGTGCACATTTTTGACACTTAAATAATCTTGATATACAAACCTACTCAAATGTAAATTTAGGAATTCTTTCAAGGATTAATGGAAACTATAGTCTTATAAAAAGATGCAAATAGAACAATGAGAATTTAATTCAGGAATAAAAAAGGTTGCTATAAACATCTAAATCATTTATGCAGTTACCTGTGGTTTATTCAGTTCAATGGTTATATCCTGAAGATTTACATCCAGATCTAGTTTTGGTGCAGAAAAGTCAACATCAGATCGTGGATTCATACGGAGCTTGGCTTTAGCTGAAATCGGACGGAATACTAAAAAGCAGAATTTTAGATAAAGTTAATCAAGAAACAAATAGGTCATGCAAATAAATTATTATTTTTTCAATATTATATGGATGCTCCTTATGGAGGGATATGAAAACAAGATTCACTTTTTAGGCACCAAAGTGAAAACTACATTTTATAACCAGTTGCCCAATAGGGACAAGGCTATGCTATGTTTGCTCACATGTAGCATTCTGGAGAATAAAATAAAGATTTTACTATAATCTCTATAAGCACTAAATCACATCAATATTGTAATTTAATCTAGTGTGATAAGGTAAAAAAGGTGGAACTGTACCAATAAAATGTTAAGTTCAGTCCTAGATAAGTGTTTGGCACTTATTTTAGTGCCAAACACTATCTTACAATAAAACCTGTTTTTCTTTCTTTAGACCTATAAATATATAGAGTTTTCAAGGTAATAAATATCTCTTTGTATTTCATCTAGAAGTAAATCAGCAGTCAGTGTAACATTTTAGGACAGACATAATATGATTCCCGAGTTCCTTAAAAAACTAATCTAACCACAATTGTCTGTGTTAAATGAAGTTTTTAGACTAAATAAAAAGGTAGCTCCAAGAGGAAACTATACCTATGCTTAATGTACTCCACATACAAGTTTGTTAGGAAATATTAAAAACTTACCAAAACTATAGCCTTCTGGAATCACATTAGTGCTTGCAATTCCATATTTTAAATGACTCTTTTTTGGAGAAAAAAATTAAATTGAAAATTTATTCACAATAAGAATGCAAAATGCAATATGAACCAAAGACAGTATTTTTCCCAAGCAATATACTGATCAACATTAAGTTAAAATACAGAGACTCAAGGATATATCTTACACAGGTTCAATCATTCTGTCTATATCATGCAGAAGAGGCTCCCAGTTTAAAAATGTGGGAATATGTATTATGATAATTCAGTGAAATGTAAATATTAAGTCACCCTTAGAATGTTAAATCACAATAGGCGACTGCCTAAATCAAAAGAAAATAGATAGAACTAATCTGACCTCTGATCTCTGTTCAGTAAGGTCTGATTGAAAAAAATATCATGAGGAAAACAAGCATTTCCACTACCACCCCTTATTTAATGAAGAATTAAAAGTTATGATAAAGCACACCACTTTAATTTTCCAAACATAGATCCTAATGAAGCAATTCATTAATAAATCCCGAGTAACATCAGGTCTTCAATTCAAAATATTTACTGTGGTTTTTGGTCAGAAAATATACATTCTTGATAGTTAAATAAGCATAATATTAATGAGCATTTAATATACTGCTTGGGTTGTCTGCAATTGCATGTCCCAGGATATGACAAGATTCTAAAATATTTCACTTACTATTAAGGTTTTTGGTTGACAGACTGAAAATTTCCAAGAAAACTGAAGAAAAGTACTTATACGCTTATGAATAAACTGAAAATTTTAGATGCAAAAATACATCCCCAAAATTGCTTTTGGCTTGTTTTCTGATGAGTTTATCCATAAGTATATATAATACTTTTTAAAGTACCTGTATTCTGGTATAAGTTCTCAGATAAGCCATCCACTAATAGGCTGACACTCAAATTTTTAACCAAAATCCCACAAAAATGGATAATTTGTAGATTACCTACAAATAAAACAATTATGAAAATTTAAGCATATAAAAATGTGAAGGTCAGCTTATACATGGATGATACATTTTTCATAATAATTGGATTTAAAAAGTTAAAGTCAGCTAATATGTATGTAGATGACCTTATATGTATGTAGATGAGTTTATATGGGTGGGTGCCATGGGCAGGTACTGCAGGTGGGCTATAAGTAACTGTGGGTGGATGTCATGGGTGGGAATGGGTGCTATGGCTGGGTGGCAGTGAGAAAGCTGTAAATTTTCATCATGTTACTGCAGGGCAGTAAGATATCAGGAACTTTGAGGACCAGTCATAACAACTGGACATAAAATGAGGACTACCTGTACACGAATTCAAAAACGCCAAACCTAAATTCCAAATTTTTAACCATTTAAATATTTTTTTTCCTGTTAAAGTGTAAATAATTTTCTCCATTTTTTTTATCTTGTATTTTTATTTAGGATCCCTAACAAACATTATTGTACAATTTGGAGTAGGTTAGCCTTAGTACAAAATTGGTGTTAAAATCTAAAATGACTTTGATTTTGATGAAAGTTATTTTCAATTTAGCCTTATAATTCTACACTCCTTTTATTTTATATTATTTCATTGTTTTATTTTAGGTCCATTTACTGTAGGACCATTTTACAATGAAACTGAATTATTAATAAATGAATATTTTGTTGCTAGACAGCTGTACAATATTTCCCATACAAATCTCTGATTTTTTCTCTTGATTTAATGCCTATATTAATCTTCATAAATAATACCTATTCCCAAGATCAGCTGAAAAGAGAAAAAAGAGACATAAATTTGCAAAGTGCAGTGAACCTTTTTTGTTATGCCTTTGTGTCAGTTTTTGATTCCTGGCAGTTGCCTTGAGTAGTCCCTGAAACTTTATTGGTAAGGTTTTCCAGAAGAGGTTTCTCCTTACCTCCTTCTTAGGGTTAAGAGAGAGTGCCTGGTCCAAGGTCACCCAGCTTACTTCGTGCCTAAGGCAGAATTAGAACAGAGTTTCCTGCTTTCTAGCCTAATATCTTAATCACCATACGAAACTGGTTCTCTCATCAGTAGTGCTTCTTGAAAAGTTAACTAACACAAGGCTACAGCATTAATGATCTTTTTTTTTAAGCTTAAAAGGATACGGTATAAAAATATAAATGAGCTGTAATTTGTTTTGGACAGATCATACTTGAAATGATGTATTAGCTTTGTCTACTCACCAAAGATTCTTTATAGTCACCATGATAATACATTTCAGACTTCACATTCCAGTATGCAAAGAAGTTGTCCAACCGAACTAACTGAAATATATATATATATATATATAGGAATTACTGAATATCATATTAAGGTTATCATGGTCTAATATCTTATACGTATGCATGTTTATTAGTTATTACAAATATTGATATATCTTTGACAAAAGTTAAACACATGTAAATGGAACTACTGAAATTAATCAAATAAAGCAGCAGTCCCCAAGCTTTGCGGCTTGGTGGATGGCCGAGTGGGGGGGGGCAGAACTGGACAAGTTGAGATGAAAACATGTAATACATATTAGTTCTCAGTTGTGGACTATGACAATCAAAGCCAAAAAGGATACCTGTCCTTTGTATTTATTTTTAAATATATTGTATTATAGATGATGAAATTAACAAACAAAAATAAAAACAGCGGCAACAGAATTAAAAATAATCACAGTTGTGTTTTAAAAGATTAATGGAATTATTCTCTGGCCAGGAATAATATTGGCAAAATGTGTCAGAAAATGGCTATTAGTATGTCCTAGCAATACAAATGGGGGAAAAAATGAATATTCTACAAATGAAATTTGAATAAAACAACAATTCATCTGATGAATAAATCACTTTATTTTATCTAAAAGGAGACCAAAATTTCAAACAGCCCAGCAAGATAATATTAAAATAACACTTAAAAGTATATCTGCTTTAGCATGGGGTGGACAGGACAATACAACATTGTATTGTTTCATTCAGTTATTTTTATTATTAGCGACCACACTTTAGTCAAAATTATTGTAACTCTTGTATTTCTGGATTGACTTTATTTAATTATTATTGGCCACAGTTCCATTGAAATTAATTTAACAGTTTTATTTGTTGAATTGTCCTATGGTGAATTTGCTGTAGCAAGTTGGCTGCAGCGAGTTTGCTGTGGCAAGATATCCCATTTCATTTTCAAATGTTTTAAATAATTATATCCATTACAGCAATAGTTCTCAAAACCATGGCTTGGAATCCCTGGGACTGTCATGAGCAGGTTGGTGTGTCACTGTGATTTTTCTTAGTGACCAGCCTTCCACAAGTAAAGTAGAACGTGGTCATAATTTACTCTACTCTTCATTTTGTCTATGTAAGTCCCAGTGGACTACTGCAGCACAGCAAAGTCTGAGAACTCTTAAAATACATAGATTAAAATATAATTACTGAAAGAAAGAGGTATATTTATTCCTTCTTCAATCCTAATCCCAAAGCAAATAATCTTTACTTATGGGTGCTGTCACTCATATATTTACCTATCACTTTAACTGATCATGATACTGAAAAAATTGCCCTATGGTTATTTTGAAACAATAATTAAATCATTAGAGATATTAAGCAATATCTAAGAGTAGGCATAAATGTTTAAGAATATCATATATTAACTTGCATATGATTCTATCTTAAAGCATCTAGGTAGTTAATGAGGAACAGAAGTGCTGGATAACTAGCAAAGTAATTCAATGTTAAGCATGAATTAAATGAATTAACCAGAATATTTCTAACATATATTATGGTAACTGAGAAGTATGGAGGCAGAGCTTCCAACAGTACGTACAAGATGTTGGAAGGCAAAACAAGGCTATATTGTTTTTGCTATTATAACAAGGTATCAAACACTGTGGCAAATAAAATGGTTTGTCTCAGTGATCAATTATCATAGATTTTATGAAGTTTTAACATAAAACCTAATGTATGGGCCTAATGCATACCTACTGCAAGTACAAAATCATTTCATTACAATGAATGAAAACAAAGATGATTTAAATACACTTTTGGTATAAAGTCCTCATAATTAACACAAGTATAGAACAAAAGTAAAGTATTCAACAATACGTTGATTTTTTTAAACAAAAATTATTATTGGAAGAAGAGAATGCAAGTCATTAAAAATTCCTTTGAATTGCGATAGTTGAGTATGGTATATAAATATTAAGTATATAGTATTATATAGCATATAAATACTAAGGAGGCAAGGGTGTTGAAAAAAATGAAATAAATGTGGCCTGTGTGTCTGTTTTTCTTTGTTATAGTTTGTTATAGTTTGACAATAAGGAACAGGCTTTTTCAGCACACACCAAACCCTTGGCCTTCTCACAACCTTTCCTTCCTTTCATCTTTGCTTTCCTATTTATGAGACTGAAGAAAGTTCTTGTTTGTGTGGCAGTTGAAAAACAATTGTAAAAAACATATAGCCATTTCCTCAGATATTGATGTTTACCTGATTTTACTTCCTGAATTCAAAACCAGCTGAAACATGGACAATCTTTGGATCAGTTAAAAAATGGGGTTGCTATACTTTATCTCTTATTTCTAGGTTTATGAGAAAAGTAAAGAAATCACTATAGTTTCATGTACCAATGGTCTATGAATCATTAACTTGTTATCACATTTTACTAAGCCATATAAACCATGTAATAATTTCAATTTATTGATCAACTTTACAACTTTAGAGTTCCTGAATAAAAAGCAGGATATAACTCCAACAAACAAACTTTTAGTCCCTTCACTGTGTCAAAATTACCATATGCACATAAAAAAACTTGCCATGTAACAATTCAGTGTAGTTGTGATTTAACTGTGCTCAAAATGAGATTAATTATGTGAAACAAACAGCAAAGAATGAAATCTCCCTTGTGTTTTACATTAATACAAACTCAGAAGGAGTCTCACAGCACATTCTACTCAACTGGATTTCCACCTAGAACTCTACCTTATAGAACAATTTAGTGGTTGCATCTTGAATACATGGATTCCAATCTTGATCTGAAGTCTAAAATAGAAATTATTAGAAATAGAAGTTATTCTGACATTATTTTATTTATTTATTTATTTATTTATTTATTTATTTATTTATTAATCAAATTTCTATACCGCCCTACTCCCGAAGGACTCAGGGCGGTGAACAGCCAAGATAAAATACAGACAATACAAATATTAAAAATCCCTTAAAATTATTAAATATTTCGGCCGAAACACAGATTAAAACACTCAATTTATAAAATCACGAATTCAAAAATTTAAAATTTAAGAATTTAAAAGAGGGGAGTTAGGCCAGGCCAGCTTGCTGAAATAAAAAAGTTTTATTTATTTATGAGATAAAACAACATTAAGATTTTGCCCAACTGTCATCAGGAGCACCTGACTGGATTTGTGCAGTGTTCCATATTTAGAAGTAAAGTCTGAACAAAAGAATCTTAGTCAGTTCCCAAGTATAAAAATAATCTTTCTGTGGAGACCACCCAAATTTCAGATCTTTTTTTTAAAATAAATAATGCAAACAATTTTATTTAATATTCAATATTTATTCAATTTAAATAATAAAACTAATTGTGCTTTAAAGCTATATTTTTTAGACTTTTGAAGTTGTCATTTATCCCTGAATTATTAAGATTAAAGAGGCTACATACATATTAAGACACTCAAAAATAGAAACAAGTTTTAATTAAAAACCTGAGCAATGATAATACCTGTAAACTAAAATTTTCGAGTGAGATACCAAATGACAATGGAATATCTTTATTTGTGATCTGCAAAAAAAAAAAAAAATCACCAAATATTTTTCAATATGCAACAATATAATATTGATATATACAGGTATACAACATGCAGGATGTAAAATCTGTGCCTTATAATAAAAAAGACATTTCTTGAAATTTCTCTATGTAGAAGTATTGATTTTATAAATCAGAATATGAATTGTTATGATGAACTTTGGGTTAACTTTGCTAAACTTTGCTAAACTTTGTATCTTAATTATATGTTTCAGCCTAATATTCCCAACATAGTATCCTTAATGTTCTATTCTACACATACTTCTTTATGTGTACGTATTTTAGATTAGTGTACTGCTGCATAAAAGAGTACCTTCCAAATCTGAACTACATTTGTACAATTACTATGGGCTTCAGGCAGAGAAAAACTGTGTTTAGTTTTAAATCTAAGGGTAGGAATTTATATAGTCATTAGTTCTGCAATCCACTAAAACCAGAGAAAGAAGGGAGGATTCAAACGTTATTTGCTCAAAATTTCCCCAGCATTATACCAGTACTTAAATAAATAATTTAATATCCAACTTTGCAATTATACCATCATTGAAACTTTCTAAATTATGATGCAATAGACAAATAAAGACGGCAGACTCAACTATCTCTATCACTTTCTTCATGAGTGAACAGAACAAAGATTATCCATCTAAACAACCATCTGAAGTATCATTCACATTTTTACAACATCTGAATATTCTATGCACATATACTTACATCATCCTCATATCGTATATGGATGTTGGAAATTTTCAATTGAAGGTTTCTTATAACTTGAGTAATTAGCTTCTCTATGAAAGTATCTGGCTTTTCTTGTGCTTTATCTAAACCAAGTGAATGAATACTTTATATTATTAAGCAATGGAGGCTACACTTGATTTAGGCAGAGAAATAATATTCAGAATTTGTAACAGGTAATTCCATATATTGTTTTATTTATATATTCACATAGAAACGGGTACCAGAAATAGTGTAGGTAGAAATTAAATAGGAGTTCCTTTGAAGGGATGGATGCAATCACCTCTTTTTGCAACAACAGATGTGTGCCTTGTTAAACATGGAAGACTAAGAAAGGGTGCTTAAGTCATTTGATGTAATAATTTGAGATGACACAAGCAGCCATACTATATGTGACCAAAGTGTGATGGAAGTTGGTCAGTCAAGCCTAAAATAGCGGGGAGAGGATAAAGAGAAGGGTGAAGAGAAATGAAGTCTCAAGACAAAAGATCACTGGAATCCTTACAATAAATGGTGCTTCAGCTGAGTGAAGTGAGCTGAGATCTTCTATATTACATTTGTTACTGAAATCTAACAGGGACAAAGTTTGTTGCTGACTGAAGCAATTAAAGGGCTACAGTTGGAGCCACACTGGAAGTGACTATGTCTCCTGCAGATGTGAGGAATCAAAATTATTCAGAACCTCAGTCTACGATGATTCAGCTCCACAGCATTAGAAAATAATAATAGTCAATAACTAAATTGGCAGGCTGCAAACTATGATTATTTGTGATTCCATAGACACTTAATAATTCATTAAGTGGGTAAAAGGTGTACTGAATCCAAACTGAATTATACCTTTTAAGAGACTTATCAAAGGGGCAGCCAAACCTTAACATTTCATTTAATCAACAGCATGTATCCTATGGTAAAATACTTACATTTAAGCAAATGTTAAATATATAAATCATAGGCAAAAAATAAATAGCCACAAATATAAGTGATGGCTGCACAATTCTTGGAAATATTTTGATATATTTTGAATAAATTGCAATTCTATATTCAATATATTCAAAATAATAGATTCAATCACTTCTCATCATGGGATCTTTCTGGATTTGGTATTAGAAGCAATCAGCATGAAATAAAACACAATGTATTCTGCACTTCAAAAGAAAGCAGCCTCAACTATAATAGTCTGCTAAAAGTTTTAAATGGATTTCTCAGTTTTAATTTCTAATACAGTAAATATTGGTAGATATAATGCACATAAGCCAAAGCTCCTTTGGTCCTGTATCATTTTTAAGAATGGGACCAAAATATTTGAGAAACACTGGCTTAAAAAAATGAAAAACAATTACAAGCCAATAACAGAATTCAGAATCCTAGAAACAATTTGGTTTTAAACAATTTAGTGTTTAAAACAAATGCAAGTTTGTTTTAAACACTAAGCAAAATGCTTTTGCTGCTTGCCTGCTTGCCTTTAGAACATTTCTAGATGGTTCCTGAAGAAAGTCAGATGAGAAGTAGAACCTTCCTTGGAAAGCTTTTTGCTGCTTGTCACCCTCTTTATATCCTCTCTTTAGGACTCTTGTAAAGGCAATCAGACAAGCAGCAAAAAGATTTCCAAGGACCCAGTTTCTGCCATGGCTGTTTGCTGCATGTGTACTGCCCTAGTCACTTTTTCTTTTTTTTCTTTTTTCTTTTAAAAAAAGTTTTTCTTTATTTTTTTACACATACACACAAACTTACAGTATATCTTTGCTGATCAGAGTATTTTGCCGGTTAACAAATTTAAATATTTTTTAATTTTTATAACTAAGATTACCATTTCTATACTTCCTTTTTGCCATAGTGTTCAATTTCATCTATTTTTTACCAATTTTACCCTTCATTTTCATTTCTAATTTTAACCAAATTTGAATTTTCCTTCTATTTTATATTAAATCTCAATCCATCATCAAAATAATTAATTTTATGATGTTACAATTGTTCAATTCTTACAAGAATAGTGAGCCCGCTTATTTTATAACTTACATTTTCTTAAGTAATACAGTCCAACATTTTAATATAATCAGTTACTTCTATAAGTATCTTTTCTATTTGTATATTCAAACATTTAAAGAAAGAAAAAAGAAAAAAACAAATCAAAGCATAGCTGTTCCAATTAATTCCATTTTCATACATCAAATAATTTCCCTATAATTCCTCCAAACCACATCTTAATCATTTCTACTTTTATCACAATGTATCATTAAAATTATTTCATCTATTACAATTTCCTCAATTAAATTTACAAAGTCTTCCGACTGTTGTCTTCTACTTGCTTCCCCTATATATTGTTTCAACTTCTCAATTATTTTAATACACACCACCATAAACCATTAACAGTATTTCAGTTATTACATTTTAAACTTATTCATATTTCTCAAATAAGAAAAAAGAACAAAACTCATCATTATTTAGGTTTCAAAAGTATAAATGATAATATTCCAATTGTTATACATTTCATTTTCACCATAATATGCTTTACCATTATTGTTTCTACAGTTCACATTTCAGTTCTAAATGTATACCTCAAATTTCTCTTCCATTTCCTCCTCCTTTTTTCCCTTTTCAATTTTATTTTTACCTTTTTCTTTCCCCTTATTTCCTTATTTTTCTTTCCCAGGGAAGAAAATCCTGATCCGGATTTTCAATCAGAAGTGTTGCGGCGAGACAGTTGGGGAATTTGCAAGCTCCGATGGGCTTTGCAAAAACCCAGACTGACGAACTGTTGCCAAGGGGTCTTCGGACCGGAACCATCCTGTAAGGACAGGGGTGAAGGAGAGGCACCTTGGAAGACCAAGTGGAACAGGCAAGTTCCTCGATGGTCAGAGGTAGCTCTCTAAGACTTGGTGGCAGGGGTGGCAGCCATTGCGGCTGTCACGAAGCTGGGGCAACCAGACTAAGTGTGGAGCAGGAGCAGTGATTTGATCGGAGTTATTGGAGCTGGGTGAGTGTCTGCCAACTTATAAAAAGAGGGAAATTTTTTAAAAAAACTGTAACCCCCAGCAAGAAAACAGCGGCTAATAAGCATGGGGGGAAGAAAAGAGGACATTGGAGTGTATTTTTAAAACAGACAAAAAAAAAAAGGATCTGAAATAGAAAATTGACTTTTGAACAAAACAATTCAGAAAATAACTTGGAAACTTTTAAAATGAAAGAAATTATCTCAAGATTGATTAAAGGATTGGAAAGGAATGATTAGATCCTTTTTCTCTCCTCTTTCTCATGAACTTTAAGAAAAATAAAAAGAAAATGGAAAACAAACCTTGTTAGAAGTGCTGTATAAATAAAGGCAAAAAGGAGAAAAAAGAAAGGAAAAGAGTTGCTTAAATTTGGACTGAACTACAAAATTGACTTGGTATTCTCAAAGCTAAAAAGAAAAAGAGAAACTAGTTAAGATTGTTAACATACTGAAATAAAATGGATACTTGTTAAATAACTGGAAGTTGTGGATTGCAAGAGAGACACCATCAGGAGTAAAAAGGAACATTGTAACTTGGCCTGTGTTTTGGAAAATCATGAACTTTACAGATAATAATTGTGAGAACTTTTGGGGAGGATCCCTTTGTTTGCAAGTGGCTTGACTTTGGGGGAAAAAAGGAACACTACTGAACTTTTAAAATTGGAACAATATTGACTTAAAAGGAATAAAATGGCACAGGAAATTAGAGAAATGATTAAAGCGATGTATCTGTCATGGAAAATGAAAATAAGAGAAATAACTACAATGATACATGGAGAATCAAAATTTGAAGACATAAAAAATGAAAAAGAATATGTGCAAGCTGATGAGGAAACAAAGAGGATGAAACGATACACAGAGTCTGAAGATAAAGAAGACAAAGAAAATGAGATCAAATGTGAAAATGTATTTGAATATGTGAATAGTAATAATAAAAAAGAGGTTTTTAAAGATTACATTGGGATTAACAATGAAAGTAATAGGGAGGATATAAAGGATTTAAATGATTACACTGGGATTTACAGTGAAAGAACACAAAAAAGAGGAGGAGAAAACATAGGACAGAAGAGAAGAATCCAGAACTTTTATATACAGAATGACAATATTGGATTAAACAGTGGGCTAAATAGTGGTGAAATAAAAAAGAGAAAAAAGAGAGGGAACAATGAGCAACAAAGGGCAAAATGGGAGAGACCTAGTCACTTTTTCTTTTGAGTAGAACTTTTTCTTCAGCTCCTCAATGCAAGCTTCAGAAAGATTTTCTTTGCTCCCTTCCTTCCTTTCCTCTACTCTTCAGTCTGGCAGTCACTCATCAAGATAAGTAATTTACGGATTCTATCACCTCCTTTCCAGGCATTCGGTAAATTTAGCAAATGAGGTGAGAAAGGGGATCAACATTAGAAGACAGAAGCGAAGAATTTAGCTTCAGCACCTAATTGGTGAAGGAGTGGGAAGAAAGATCAACAAGTCTGTCGCTCCCAACTTTTTTTTGTTTTCTTTATTGAAGAAATTAGGTTTTGGCGGGAGGGAAGGCTTAAGCAAGGAAAAGGGGGAAAGCCTCTTTTGGGACACCTCTCCTGAAACTGCCACCCTTGCATGCAGGCAGCTGGCTTTTCCAAAGCCCAGCACGATCCAGGAGAAATTTGCAGTCTCCCAAAGACCAGCTGATCTGGGCAGAAAACTCCAAAAGCAGACACCATTTCCACAAAAAATTGTTGGAGTACTGAAAATGGTCCTGGCATGGAGAGCAGGCCCAAGCACTGCAGGATCCCAGTAGGATGAGGGGAGAGATGCGGGGCACTATAGTATCACTGCGGTTGGTTGTAAGGGAAAAGGACATGGTGGGTGCTGCAGCCACCATAACTTTGAAACAAGGTTATATGTAGCCGGGGGAGGGAGGGGGTCTGTCATAACTTCAAATGGCTATTAAGCGACTGATCATATCTCAAGGACTATCTGTATTTTGTAATTCTTTTTAATTTTACTGCCTTCATATTGATTTGCTTTTGATATGCTTTATTTTGTGAGTCATTCAGTTGGAGTTGGAATTAAAATTGAATGACTATTGCATCTTTTCTTACCTTTGTCAGCAATCTTTTGTTTCGCATCTTCAATTCTTTGCAATTCCTTTTGCTTTGCTTCCAGATGTTGCTTTTCTTCTTTTTCAGCATCATATTTAATACCTAACAGAATGGATTACTTTAATAATTAAACACAACTAGATTAAATCAACATTTGTAATCGCACAAATACAAAATTAAGTCCTATTTGACTGTACTTACATTCTGTATGAAAAATATTTAGTACCTATTCTTTGTACACATTCTGGCAGTAAGCAATAAGTCATCTTCCTTCAAGAATAAAACAATGCACTAAAATAGTTTTCCTCTGTATAATGGGTGTGTGTGTATAATGGTATGTAGGAATGAGATGATCTTTGGAGATGGATAAAGAGCTGTAGGCTAGACAATTTGCACGTAAAATATTTCTCAACTCACAGAAGGAAAGGGGCAGAGGCAGCATTTCAGAAAGAACCCTCCATAGTTTTCCAGAGAGTAAAAGGAGAAATACTTTTAGTCTTTAAAAAAGGCTGTTAATGTAACTTTATAATGAAGATGGAGTTAGTACTTATAGTTGTGGTTGTCTGGAGTACCTTAAACAGCTAACAATGTACGTATGCATATGTGCACATAAGGTTCAATAGCCAAGAATCACAGGACATTTGCAGAACGTCCTATGTTCAGAATGTAAGAGCTATGAGAGGCAAGCAGGCATTTTCAATATGTTGTGAAGAATGCAAAATATATTATCGAATATTCAGTACATGACAAACTATCTTTAAAAATTTCACCAAAACCTGTAAGTTTGAATTTAGGTTGAGCTATTTTGTCATTCATTCACTGATTTGTAAACTGGATTATGCCTTTATTGCATAACTATTTATGCCTACTTCTTCTCATTGTTTTACTTTATTGATTTACAAAGAAACCTCTTTTTTGTAGCATCAATTTATCTAGGAAATTTTGGTGAAGAATTAAGGACAATGTTCTTTAAAGTATTCTAGCATTCTTATAAAAATTCTAAGCATGATTACCTGTTCTGAATCAGAATACAGTCTTTCGGAAAGAACAGGGGTATCATTTGGGAGTTTTCTTTTATTCAAAGATGTTGTTAGATGCATGGGGGGGCTTTATTGGCAAGAATCAGCTATGTTCAACTTCAATTGATGTTTCAGATATAATCTTTTAATGAATAAAAATCTATTTCCATTGAACTATAGTCACTAACATTCTTGTAGCTGGGCTTTAGTGAAAGATTATCACTGAAGGAGGTTCAGAAGCTGCAGGCTACTGAGAAAACAGCTGTTAAAATCTTGAGTAAGGTAGCTAAATAAAACCATTGGAGCTCAATCCTTAGCCTGTGAGCTACTAGACTCAATTTAGGGAGACCAACTATCCAGCTCTAAACAGCTTAGGACCCATTTTATTCTGGACGGAAGTATGAACAGATTCAAATGATTAGATATGTTTGCTTACCCAGAAATTGTCCACTAGACACATTTAGGATATTAATTAAATCAACAAATAACAATACTAAGTGCTTCTTTCTTGCCAACCACAAATAACCTCAGATTTTAAACAATGATAAACACCAAAAACCAACTTTTTTTTTTACAAATATTTATTTAACTTGAAAAGGAGGTTTGACTCTCAGTTATTAACGTTGAATATGTAAATCAGACTATTTATGGGTACTCAAACTATTGCATGATTAAAAATATAGAGGCAAAAATTGTAATGGCTAAATATTATTTTATATATTTATTTTACAAAGTTCAGTTCCATTTCTTAATAAACTTACTAGCTGTAGGTACTATAAGCAGGTAAACTTCATCTAAAACAGCTTCAACTGGCTGAGTATAAAGATTTTTCCATGGTATTTGCAAATTTAGCTGACCTAAAATAACAAAGAAATAGTCATTTTTAAAAAAAATTCAACCATATTTTTAATTACAACTTTTAAAAACATTTAATATTATTAACATTTTCTACTTCAAAATATTTCCAAGTCTCATATTTAACCTTAAAGATTAGTTGTAAATTATACCGATAATTCTATTAATCTGGGTCAAGCTAGGTGGTTACTCCTCATCTTTTTTGCTTGGAATTTAATATAAATTGAATTTATATTCCTCGTAATTTAAAACATATCATGCATATATTTTTAAAAATTGTGCAAATATTACGTAAAAGAAAAACACATTTTAGGGATGGGGAAAAGATGCTATGCACTGATCACCTCATGCACAAAACACATTAATTCTGGTGGTATATTTCATCGAGACACAGACCCTTAATGTTTCATCTAGAGACAAACCTAGAACATTTAGGCCATTTAATGCAGTAATTGTTCCAAGATGTGGAAGGGAAGAAAAGGGGATTATAATATGATTCAGTAGAGTAGGATAGCCACTGAATGGAGGTAAGCAAAGGAAAATGCAAGAAGATTAATGGGAGGAACAGGCAGGTTTGCTGGCAGGTTTATGCAGCATTAGGTGTGTGTAACGAAGGGAAAACAAATAATGGGAAGATAGGAAAATGGGAGTAACGTACACCAGACTTGCCCTACTTTTCCCACTAAACCCCTTTTGGAATTTCTCAGCTGAAATATAAAATATACAATACTTTCCACCTTTTGAGTCAGCTGGACCATGGCATTTCCAGAACAATCCAGCTGAATGTTCAAGCTACAATGTATTGTGATGATTTATCATTCTCCCATTACCACTAAATGTTTCTAAAACCATAGAATTTGAATATAAACCTGAAGTTTATTTTTCCATATATGTATAAAAGCACAATATGGCACTACTGTACCGATGCTTGCAGTAATTTGCTTACAATTTGGGAGGGGGGAGGAGATCAGTGAAGTTTTTTTCCATATATTATTATTTGTTAAGTTTGTACACTGTCCAATTTTAAATTATTTTGGAGGTTCACATCTAACAACTGTAAAAGTAATAAGCAATAGAGTAATAAATAATAATAAAAGAATGCAAACTGGTAGGAGCAAAAAACAAATCCACACAACCAAAAATGGGGCTTCAATCATGCTTGTCCAAGACTTGGCAAAGAGATGGGCTTTCAAAGCCATTAGAAACACCAGCAAGATAGGAGTCAATCAAATCTCAGAGGGCACTTCATTCCATAGAGCAGGCACACTTCCAGGGACCCAACAGATGGCACTGTTTAATTGAAGGAATCCAAAATGCCCAAAATTGGCTGGATAGATAATACTGGAAATACTGGAAATGGGTGTCCCTCAAGTAATGAAGTCCTATGCCATGTAGGGCTTTGCAGAACAACCAGCTCCTATAATGACTACTAACTTATTGAAAGCAAGAAAAAACACCTCAATATTTGAATCTAAATTCAATTTAAAAAAATAGATACATAAAATATAGCAGATACAGTAGTCCTTGATTTACAACAGTTCATTTAGTGACTGTTCAAAATTACGAAGGCACTGAAAAAAATGACATATGACCTTTTTTCACACTTATGACAGTTGTAGCATCCCTGTGGTCATGTGATCAAAATTCACATTCTTGGCATCTGACTCATATTTATGATGGTTGCAATGATCCCCTTTTGCGACATTCTGATAAGCAAAGTCAATTGGGAAGCCAGATTCACTTAATAACCATGTTATTTGTTAAAGCATTGTAAAATGATATGTAAGTCTAAGTGCTATTGCTATTATTAAATTAACAACTGCAGTGATTCACTTAACAATTGTGGCAAGAAAGGTTCTAAAATGGGGCAAAGTTCACTTAACAAATGTCTCATTTAGCAACAGAAATTCTGGGTTCAGTTGTGGTCATAAATCAAGGACTATCTGTATATAAGAAAGTCAGATTAGATCAACCAAGAATACAAGGAGATATTTTTATGTATTCAATACCATTAATAATCTGCTAATTAACCAAAATAGTGAACCATAGTAGACAACATATTTTTACCTAATAAATACTATTCACTAAATATCTTAATTAAGGAACTACAATATAATATCCATTGAATGATAAAAGGTTAAACATATAGACTTTTATTTAATCCATATACAACTGCACATGAATATCAAAAACTGTCAAGAATCCTTAACTTTTTATTGATAGATAATAGCTGCATGATGAACCAATGCATTTCTAAGTAATAAAAATCCCATTTCTTTAAATTAATTATTGTAAAAAGCTTGGGAATTCTACTTACCAATATGACCTGCTTTAACTTTAAATGGGACATCAAATTGATACTGTAACGATAAATGTTTTAATTACATTTCAAGGACGAAAACATTTTTAACAGCATAGAGCCCAGAATGTACACAAATGTTTTTTATTAATTCCTAAAACAGCATAAAAACATGTATTTATGAAGGATTATGATGCAAAAGGCACTTTAGTACTTACCAATGCATTTTCTTTTATTACAAGATTTTTAAGTGCTACAGCTCCTATTAAGAAATTTGAAAAAAAAAATCATAATCAGAAAACAACAAACTTGATTTACAACATTTTCAATAGTCAGAAATACCTCTTAATAGAATTCTAACAATTTTAATAGAGACCTAGCAAAGTAAAAAAACCGCAGTACTTCAGACAAAGATCGAAAATTTATGTTGTCATATTTATGAATCAGCACACAACCCTTTGGCATTCCTCATGGTCAAAATTTCCTAACCTTGAAAAAAAGCCAGCATCACAAGCCAGTAAAAAGGAAGAAAAGGGAAAGAGATCAAATCTTACATCAAGACTTCAACTCCAGTATATAAACTAGAAGATGCTTTGCAATCAGCTGCAAAGTTTGCAGATTCAATTAAACTGCTGCAATTTCAGCAAACACATTTACGTTGCCAACTTGCTCAAACCAAACTACACATTACACAAGAGTTCCAGGAATATTATTATACTAGTATGTATATGTGAAATACACTATAGCAATATGCACCAAGAAGGTACTGGTATGTGTAATTGCATGATAATCTTGGGGAGAACACTGCAGAGAAGAATGACGCCTTACAGGATTTCTTTGAATTGAGAATTAAAACTCCTCATCCATCACTGGGCTACAGTATATATAAACTTTTTTTTTCTTTTTGCCAAGATATAACACGAGAGGGACTGTAAATTCAATCTCCATTATTTTTAAAAGATATTTCCTTTCTTTAAAAATTAACAGTTAAGAACATATTTTGTTTAAAAATGCTTTCTAAATTAACAATTCTGCATAGCATGCTAAAAATATTGTCACTTAAAAGTACATCCCATGGATTTTTATCCTTCATAATGCAAGTATTCTATAAGTACATCTATTACTAGCATCTTCTTCAATAGTTACACATAGGATCCAGAGCATTCAGATTTGGTCCAATGACTTTTCCATTGTCCTTTTCAGCCTTTTACTACTGAACAATGATACCATGACAAGAAAATAACAAAAAAATTTCAACAGTATGTAAAGAACATCTAGCAATTTTTATAAACTGCTAACAAGTTTTAGCAAAAAAAAAAAAAAGTCATGTTCTTCAGCATCTGTAGGAGTACATCTAAATCTGTTTGTACTCACAATCTCAGCATACAGTCACAGATATATAAGCACACACAACCATCTACCCATATATTATATGTGCACACATTTATATGTATTTTATATAAACTGTATTTTTAATATAAACTGCCACCCACATGCTCGAAAACAGAATGATTTTCAGTTTCTTCACCAAGAGGAAAAGAGAATCTAAGAGCTTTTTGTTTTCTTCCAGCAAAAAAGAAGAAAATCAGTTTTACATTGGCTAGCCACAACAATTTTCAGTAGGATGATGGCCTTTTGCTTCCCTTCTAATGAAAGGTCATCTCATACAGTTTTCTGAGCAGTTGACTGATGGGCAGATGAGTGGAGCTGCAGGTTCCACGGAACACTATACTGGCACCTTCCAAGGGTCGGGTGCAGTTCTCAGGCAATGAACTGCACCTTTGAAAAGAAAATTGCCCATGTAAAATCATTCTCTATCTACTTCTGATAATCACACAGGCACACATAAAAAGCACTCCCTGAAAAAATATCCAAAGCCTGTAAACAGTAATGCCTTTAATAAAGTCAACTAAAAGTCAGAGAATGAATTCTTTATCTAGCTGGACCACAGGAGTTGGCACATTATTAAAATCACAACTTCTGTAACTCTTAAGTTTTAGGATAAAGTGCAGACTTAAATTAGCTTCAGCTAGCTGTTAAACTGGTTTCATGTTGCATTCACAGATGCCAGGAAAAGTCACCTTGGTTGATGTCACATTTGTAATAAGTCCAGGAAGTAGAAATTATACAGTTCTCTTATCTATATAGTTATAAGTGGATTATAAGAAAGAAAAATTAATACAAAAGTGTTGATCTTCACATAAAATAACCTGGAGAATAATTTTAGACAGAGCAATGAGCACTTAGTGCTCTGGCAAGAGCAAGAGCAGCAATACATACCAGAAAGACTAGTGTGCTTTTTGTCATTTACTAACTGAATGATCATAATTTAGTTTTCACTAAAGTTTAACATTTTTTTCTGATCCACTTAGTATAATATTATGTGCTATTTATATTGCATCTTCATAATATATGAAACTGCTTTGTTGGCCACTTTCTCTCACATGAAAACCACCTACAACAAAGATGATGGAAAACATGAACAATGGAATAATTAGTTAAGGAGTGCAATAAGAAAATCAATAAGACATTCACAGAAAGAGCTATAAGATCCTCTTGAAAGATCCTCCACATGAACAAGACCAAGTAAAATTCTTGAGAAAAAAATAAGCATTTCCCAACAATGAAACATCAGTAGAACATTCAGTTATATCAGCCATACTTATCAACCACAATGATAATCCAGAAAACATGACCTCATCTAATATTAGGTGATGAAAAAGTTCAAATAAGTGTGGGCAAGTATTAAAATACAGAGATAATGAAAACATATGATGCAAAATTCTATTGCATAATCAAGTTACATTGTTGAAATTTATAGCAATGAACTATGTTATTTTCAGGCAACTCAGTAGAAGTAAAAATCTGTAATCTAACTGAAATGTAACCAGAATTTATTGAGTCCAGCACCCTAGTCCTTCCCGTGACAGACCAAGGTCCCCTTTTTAACCAATGGAAATCCAGAGCAGATACTGTAATAATGCCTCCTCTGAAGCTGTAAAGTAAGATTACTTTCCATTGGCAATATTTCCGTCCCTGGAGGTCCCCCTTCTCTCCAGAAGACAAACCACCACAACTTCTTTCTTATCCTTCCCCACTAAACAGACTTTTTTCTTCTTATACTGGGCATTTTGTTCCTCCATACTATAAATAATCAATGTTGACAGATGAAAAACAAACATAATGGTGGAACAAATCTCTTATTTTGGGTATCCTCCACTAGTGAGACAACTGCAAGGAAAGAAAAGAGACAGTTGTTGGTGCCACATATTGCATGAAAATTATTGTAGTGAAGGGGCACAGTGACCAGTCACTTGGGATGGGGCCAACTCTTCGTTTCTGAGCTACATCTTGAACCAATTGTTGCACTTACTAAACTAAGCATTTACCTGAAAATGTCAGGTTTAGAATGTAGGACTTTATGAATAAAAGTATAGATTCTATCACTGAGTTTCACTATGTGTGGGGAAGCCACACATACACAGAAGGAAGTGGTAAAAAGTCTGTTAGAAAACAGAGGCAAAACTACTACTACCTTTCAAACTCAAAGATAAGTGCTGTATCATTTGAGCTAATTCCCTAACCAATGATTAATATGTAATGCTGTTGTATTTATAGTTGCATGGATTTCCTTACTGGTATTTTAACCACTCTAAATTTAAGCACCAGTACAGTACAATATATCCCTGACCACAAACAACATCATTAGTATTAGATATGCTTTTCTAGTATTCTCTTTTTTCTATTCTCTTACTTCCAATTCTATTTATAACAGAAATGGTAGTTTGCTCCCTGGGCTCTGTTCAACTATGATGCTCTTTTAAATATTTATTAAGATAATATTAATTTGCAAAAAATATATACACTATCTAAAAACAAGTAGAAGATGCATTTCATATATTCTAAAATCACTATTTAATATCAGGAGCTAAATAAGTTGTCTATAACAAACAGAAAGAAAAAAAACAAGTTGTTTTTTAAAGATATAATATGCATAAATATTACGGCCTTACACAGCATTCCAAGAGCTACAGAATATTTCACTATGTTCCCTGCAGCAAATTTAAATTCCCCTCTTCCTCTCAAGCAACCTGAAAAATAATATTTTCCAATACAAGTAGTCCTCGACTTAACAACAGTTCATCTAGTGACCATTTGAAGTTACAACAGTGTTGAAGAATGATTTATGACCATTTTTCACACTTACAATTGTAGCATCCCCATGATCACATGATCAAAATTCAGACGCTTGGCAACTGACTCATATATATGATTGCAATGTCCGGGGTCATGTGATCACCTTTTGTAACCTTTTGACAAGCAAAATCAATGGGGAAGCTAGATTCACTTAACCTTATTACTAACTTAACAACACTTAGCAACTGTATCAAGAAAAGTGGTAAAATGGGGCAAAACTCACTTAAGTATTACTTAGCAAGAAGTTTTGGGATCAACTGTGGTTGTAATTTGAGGACTATTTGTAATTTAATACGAGGCTGCCAAAAGGAGGAATGCAGGGCAGAATAGGTTCTCAAGAGTAGGAAACTCCCAAATGACCTCAATTTGGTTCACGTGGTCCACTCAGGAAGACACTGGAAATTGCTCTGTAAAACTTTTATTTTACTAACAGTATTTATTTAGCATAAAAAGGAAAATAAACCTAACATATTAAAAAAATGTAGAATAGGGTTGGAAGACATCTTGGAAGCCTTCTACTTCAACTACCTACCAGGATATAAGTCTTTTAAGAAACATTCTTATGTGAGAATGTGAAAACTGTGTAAGTTATTTTGATTTTCCAGCTTTTAACAAATATTTGCTATAATCACCGTTTAGGATTTCAGCTAAATTACAAGTCACAAAGTGAATATTTTGTTTTTGCTTGACATATGAAATGGGCCAATAATAATTCATACCTGTGCAGCTATAGAATTTGATTATTTTCAAACTTGTACTTATTGATTTAGAAATTATTGTGAGAAATTTAAGAAAACCAAATGAGAAAAATAAATCATGTAATATATTAAATGAGAAAATTTGCTTATCTACTCTATTAAGATTTCACAGGGTACATTTTAAGACACATATCACACATCTATAGCATTAGCAAATAAAATTACTTCAAAAGCACTCATGTCATCCTTAAATTAGTCTGCTCACTATATGTATTGTATCAAAAATATATTCATTTAAAGTGCAGTCAAATCAAACACTAGTTTTCTAAGGAACATTTCCAGAAATGGAAATATTTAAACGTGATCTCCAATAACTTGGATTATCTAGTCATAGCATGTATTTCCTATTCCCTCTATAATTATTTTGGATCAAAAAAAAAGAGAAATTTGATAAATTTCTAGCATCAGAAAATATTTCACTAATCTATGGATTATTAACCAAAGGCCAAATATGCTGATCAATGCAAACAATTCACCAATTCCAAGGTATTCATATCCTAAAATGGGTAACTATTATGTTCAGAGAATTATACCTATATATTCCATGTGGTACGTATTCGATTTCTTAAAGCACCTTGCCAAAACTACATCTGGCTTGAATTACTACCTCAGTAACAAATTGGGAGTTCAATGAAAGAATTGTGATTGAAAACAACTCAAACTGCAGGGAGATACAGGTAGTCCTCAACTTACAACCACAGCTGAGCCCAAAATTCCTGTTGTTAAGTGAGACATTTAAGTCAGCTTTGCCCCACTTTACGATTTTTCTTGCCACAGTTGTTCAGTGAATCACTGCAGTTAATAAGTTAGTAACCTGGTTGTTAAGTGAATCTGGCTTCCCCATTGACTTTGCTTGTCAGCAGGTTGCAAAAGGTGATCACAATGCCCCCGGGACACAGCAAAGATCACAAATACGAACTAGTTGCCAAGCATCTGAACTTTGATCACATGATCATGGTGATGCTACAAAAGTTGCAACTATGAAAAATGATTACATGTCACATCTTTCAGTGCCGCTGTAACTTTGAACAGTTACAACAAAACTGCTGCAAGCTGAGGACTATTGTCTGTATTAGGTATAACACATAAATAAAAGTGATTTTTATCATTATTCTTGAATGACAATCAAATAAATGATTGAAATGCAAGATTTTTCTGTCCCATTGCTTAAAATCTGGAAAGCAATCCATAGGCTCCCATTCTACAAGGACCTACCAGTCTTTGTCTATAGAGATTCTCAAGGGCGGCATATAAATCAAATTTAAAAAAAAAAAAAATCATCCAGGTTGTAGTTGTCCCAAAGGTGCTTTTTCAAGAGGCAACTGGACTTTCTGTTGTTGTTTTCTTTTTTTTGAAGAGGTTTTGCTTCTCATCCAAGAAGCTTCTTCAGTTCTTCAGCCTCTTGAAAAAGCACCTTTGGGACTACAAGTCTTTGAAAACATGGTCTACTCCAGGGGTGGGTTCTACCTACTTTACTACCGGTTCGCAACAGGGCCGTACGCGTGCGCTTGCTTCACTCACGCGTGCGATCTTCTGTGCATGCACAGAAGCATTCTGATGACTTTGGGGTCGGTGGGTGGAGCCTCCCACCTGTTTTACTACCGGTTCTATAGAACTGGTCCGAATTGGGGGCAACCCGCTACTGGTCTATTCCCAGGACTAGAGTTTGATTATCTGTTGACTTTCTACAAGGGAATGTGTATTTTTTTTCAAAAAAAAATTGATTTATATGCCGCCCTTCTCCGGAGACTCAGGGCGGCTTATAATGCATTAAGCAATAGCCTTCATACTTTTGTATATTTATACAAAGTCAGCTTATTGCCCCCACAAACTGGGTCCTCAATTTACATACCTTAGAAAGGATGGGTCTTGAGCCTGGTGAGATTCGAACTTACAGTAATTGCAGACAGTTGGTGTTAATCACAATGCTATTGGTCTGCTGAGCCACCAGACCCTAGTAAACAGTATTTACTCCTGTTGCACATAGTTGTATCTTTTTGTTTTCTTTAATTATGTAAAGTACAAGTGTCATTCGGGAATCAGGCACCTTCTAAAATTATGAAATAAATGAACATACTAATGCATATCAGCCAAGCAGCGTATGCTTAACCAAAGGCCACAATATTAAGTTCATGTAGTATTAGTTCCCACACCCACCCCCCAAAAAAAAAAATCACCTTAAACAGAACAAGGAGCACAGTACGGGGTGGGGGGGACCCTACTGTTTTTACACCTCGTTCAAGACAACCGCCTCTTTATTCTCGAGCACCCTGGGAAGAGGCCTTAACTTCTCTCTTCCTACAGTCTCCCCTTGGAAGATTTCACTTCCAAAAAAAGAGCGAACACGGGAGAAGTCAAGGCATGACACGTGACAAGAAGGCCCGCCCGTGCTGGGAGGAAAACAACTGTAAGCAATTCAAGCGAGGAAGAACGAGAGTTAGTCCCGGTTCGTCGTCTCTCGGGCAGGGACCGCGCTCGCCTTCCCTCAGCGACACCGAACACGCGGGCGAGCAGGCGCGCCGGGAGGCTAGCCGCCGTGCCCTGCGAAGGGGAGGAGCCCGGCCACCGCCTCCTGAAGGGAAAAGGGGCTTTCCGAGATAAGGGGGGCTGGCTGCCGGACGAGGCCGAGCTCGGCTCCAATCCGGCTGGGGCCAGCTTGGCCTCTGGCTTACCTCCCCATATGCCCAGCTGGAGCTGGGAACTATCCAGGTTCACCACATAATCGCCCAGGAACCGGTTCAGAACGTCCACCACCACCGATTCGAAGACCATCTTCGAAAGCGGGAGGACTCGCTCGCTCCCCTTTCAGCCAGTTCTAAATGTCACCTGACGGGGGAGGGAGGGGGGGAAGAAAGGGGGGAAAAAAACAACCACCAAACCCCGCCAACCTCCGGGAAGTTCCCCACTCTCGCCGGCCAGTCACCCTCTCCTTCCAAACAGGGTGGCGCCCGGCCTCGGGTGTGTTCTGCTGTACTGTACTCCCGACTCGCCTAGCTTAACGCGCAGGCGCGGAAGGGGAATGTGAGGGGACCGAAAGCGAGAGCCCTTCCTCGCGCGGTTTGTGTGGAGGTGGCGGCTCAGTCTCGCCTCTCACCAGAAACCGGCGATGCCGCGCCGGGGAGGGGGCGGGGGGGGCAGGAGGCTCGGGTCTCGCGCGCGCCTTGAGCGGGTGGAAGGGAGTGGGTTCTTCTTCGTCGCGCGAGACTGGCGGTTAAAACTGCTCCTCCAAAGCTGCGACGGGGGGGGAGGGGAGGGGAGGGGCGGGGCGGGCGGCCGTGAACCCCAAACGTAGCGATGGGAGTTGTCTTCGCCGCTTCTCGCTGGCTTTGCCCCCTTCCTTCTCCGCGGCCCGCGTGTGTGAACAGCTTCACCAGAGCCGGAGGTTCTCCTGTCCCCACCCGACATATACGCACGGAGACCCTGCTCGGCTGGTCTGTCATGCTGTAGAAACTGAGCTGCTGCCTCCGTAAAAAAATTACACAGGAAGCTGAAATTTTGGGATGTGATTCTAAGGGGCAAGAGCGTCTACTTCGCTTGAGCTACTTTCTTCTGTAAATAAGGATTGGACTGCATACAAAAAAAGGTTGTGGATTGTAATCCTTTAATGCCGGGGCAAGGCGTGATTTTGCAGATGCACCAAAATCATAGATGCACCATTTTTTTCTATAATATTAGTATTGTTAATAGGACTTAAAAAAAAAATCATCTGGATTAATAATAACCTTAATCTCCAGAAGTATTCCAGGAAATGTGTTTTAAATTAGTAATAATTTTATATAGCATTAGTTGGCTGGCTGATCTGCTGAAAGGGAAGCGCATTTTATTCAGAATGTTCAGTAAGCTATCAAAAGTAGCTTACAGTGCAGTTTAACATCATGTCCTGACTACATCATCATGTTTCCCCCCCCCCAAATGAATTGTTATTGCCCCGATCTCAGTCCCAGTAATGAGTGAAATAACTTTAATCCAAGGGTAAATCCAGCAGGTTCTGACAGATTCTGGAGAACCGGTAGCGGAATTTTTGAGCAGTTCTGAGAACCGATAGCAGAAATTTTGAGTAGTTTGGAGAACCCGCAAATACCACCTCTGGCTGGCTCCAGAGTGGGGATTTTGCAATATCCTTCCCTTGGAGTGGGGTGGGAATTGAGATTTTGCAGTATTCTTCCCCTAGAGTGGGGTGTGAATGGAGATTTTGCAGTATCCTTCCCTTGGAGTGGGGTGGGAATGGAGATTTTGCAGTATCCATCCTCTGCCACATTCCCCAAGCCATGCCCACCAAGCCACACCACGCCTACCAAGCCACACCCACAGAACTGGTAGTAAAGATTGGATTTCACCACTGCTTTAATCATTAGTTGTACTAGTTTTAAAGTGGTATTTTCCCCATAAGTCCATATTATTTCAACCATAGCTACAAAGTGAGCAAATTAGTATTGCTTATTATCCATTATTTTGAGATCAGCAACCTATTGTGGGGAACAAAAATGAATTTGGGAAGTGGCACATCTCTCCAATGTTGGGAGGCACTGGCACATCTCTCCAGTGTTCACAAGCCAGACATCTCTTGCATTCCTGACAACAGCCGAGGTCCAGCAACACTGGGTTTCTGGCTTTGTCAGGCCTAAAGAACCATGAACAACACACGGACCTACTTCTGAACAGTTTCTTTATTGTTACTCACCAACAATCTTGCTAGACTACAGCAATTACCTGCAATAATTATATAGTCGTAGTCCTTGACTTATGACCACAATTGATCTCAAAATTTCTTTTACTAAGCAAGGCAGTTCAGTGCGTTTTGCCCCATTTTTTATGACCTTTCTTGTCACAGTTGTTAAGTGAATCATTGCAGTTGTAAATTTAGTAACAAGGTTGTTGTAAAGTGAATCTGACTCCCTCATTGACTTTGCTTGTCAGAAGGTCACAAAAGTGATCAACATGATCCCGGGACACTGCAACCATCATAAATATGAGTCAGTTGCCAAGTGGCGAATTTTGATCACGTGGCCATGGGCATGCTGCAACGGTCATAAATATAAAAAACGGTCATAACGCATTTCTTTCAGTAACTTCGTACGATCACTAAACTAATAGTTGTAAGATGAGGACCACCTGTATTTCACAAATTGCTAGGGATGATACAAACTTGCTCTCTTCATGCGTACATTCCAAGCTCTGCTATCTCTTTGCCCTCTGAAAAGCCT
The DNA here is from genome assembly GCF_029215685.1 of Pituophis catenifer annectens. NCBI lineage: Eukaryota > Metazoa > Chordata > Lepidosauria > Squamata > Colubridae > Pituophis > Pituophis catenifer. The sequence continues at coordinate 229,732,270 of NW_027256882.1, read as the reverse complement.
CTCCCTCCTGCAACTCCAGATTACAGGTAGTCCTCAGTTTACGACTATAATTGAGCCCAACATTTCTGTTAAGTGAAAAGTTGTTAAGTGAATTTTGCCCCATTTTATGATCTTTCTTGTTAAGTGAATCACTGCACTTGGTAGTAACGTCGTTAAGTGAACCTGGGTTCTCCATTGACTTTGCCTTGTCAGAAGGTTGCAAAAGGTGATCATACGGCCTTGGGACACTGCAACCATCATAAATACAGTATGAGTCAGTTGCTAAGCATCCAATTTTTGATCATATGATCATGGGGATGCTACAATGGTCATAACTGAAAAATGGTCTAAGTCACTTTTTCAATACCATTGTAACTTTGAATTGTCACTATATGATCTGTTATAAGTCAAGGACTACCTGTACATTCCACTACAGGCTTGCTTCCTACAACATGATCTAGTTTCCATGAGAAGTTGGCGACCATTTTGTCACCTTCCTTCAACCCCAAGTCTTAGAAAGGCAGCACAACCGCCATTATTATGATTGCTTCTGACCTGCCCTTATGCTATTTGCATCTGTAGCTGGAAGATAAAAGCTTGTGGTTTCTGGACTGGGGTTTTGGCAGTGTGTTTTGCTTTGGAGGGGGATGATCTTTTATTATCTGGATGCTGTTGGGCTTTTCTGTGAGGGAGAACCATTTGCTGGAATATGAGTTCATTTTTTGCTTCAAATGATTAATCTGGTGGCTGCTTAGGTCTGATGCTGGGTTACATGGTTTTGATATTGAAATAAATTCAGGGGTCAGTAACATGGCAATAGGGTCAGTTTCCAACATCTGGATCTAGAAACCTCAAATAAATTTTACCTCTTATTTATTGGAAGTAAAGTAGTTGCTGAAATTGTCTGACTTTTCTGGACAAGCTAAGCAAGAAACTGCAAGAACAGACTTCCAATTCTGCTAAGTAGGATGCCAAATCCCATTAGCCTTCCATAAAGCTGTAAAAATCTAGCCCATTAAATGAATCCATTTTCTTATGCAAGTGAGTGCTTGTTATAGCCGATGTCAGTTATGAACTCTTTAATTGATTCTATTTAACTTTTGATCTGTTTTTTTTATTCTTTATTGAACTTCACACACAATCCACAATCTTGATGAATTTATTTGGGCCTCTCAGATCCAGATGTAGATTTTTAATAGTATTATGTTTCCCCATTTGAAACTTACGTGCTGGAGACCTTCTTGGACTCTCTATTCCTATTCAAAAAGCAGATGGAAGCTTTTGCTCTTTGAAACAGGTACATTTACTGCACCAGATCAGGAGGCCCTGATCTTTCCTAGATCAGGAGGCCCTTCAGGCAGGCAGTCATACCCTTTCACCTCACAACTGGATTACTGTAATGCACTTTATGTGATGTTGCCCTAGAAGACTATCCAGAAGGTAAAGCTGGTCAAGAATGAGGTACAGTGGGTAGTGATGAGGGATATGCACCAAGACAAATTCCTTGTGTGTCCAATTACACTTGGCCAATAAAGAATTCTATTCTATTCTATATTATGATCATGCTATTTTGTGAACTGCACTGGTTATAGTTGGCTTCCAGGTGCATTTTAGGGTGCTGGATATTCCTCTTAATACCCTTCATGGTGTGGAGCCTGGCTATCTAAGGTCCTACTTATCTTCAGTTGTCTCTGCCCATCTGGTATAGTCCAGCAGGCTTGCTAATCTCCAGGTCCCAGAATTAAAGAATGTCAGTTTAAGGGATCCTAGAAATGTGCATATTTTGTTGCAATTTCTGCCTTTGGGCAATCTCTTTCCCCGCAAGATGTGTTTCACATTCATCTTTATGTCAATCAGGTAAATATCGGAAACCTGGTGGTTCTCCCAGGCCTTGTGGATAGGGTGATTGTTGAACTTCCATTTTGTTTGATCTGCTTTGGTTCTATTTTGTCATTTTGTTCTACGAGTTGGTTAACATTATTTCTAAGTAGAAGTGTGTGTGTAGAATTGCACTTTAGAATTTTATCATACATTGTTTCAATCTTTCCATGTGTGCCACTTTTAAATATGCAATTCTGATAATGGGGTATAAACATATAAATACAGTTTGACAAAGATCAGATTATACAGAGAAATTAAGTACTTTACTGGATTTAAGTTTAATTAAGTACATACTTAAGTAAGAAATTAAGTACATACTTAAAAATAAGTATGTTGATTTTTTTTTAAATGTGAAGGCACAAGTGAGAACATCAATACAAGTTTTTCTAATAGATTCTGGTGCAAAACAAATGGGATCATATGAGAAATGGAGTCCTATAAAAAAAAGTAGAACAGTAGAGGCTAGAGACTTGGTTGTTTGAACTTCCCATGGGCATACAGTATTCACTCTGAGTTGGAAGAGTTGTTATATTTTCCTTTTAGTTTAGTTCTGGATGCTTAAGCATAGAAAGCTGTACAGGTACTTGTCAGAGTAAACAGCTTTCTACCGAATATTATAGAGATTCCATGTTGTTCTTGAAGGTCTGTGACTAGTACATTTTTTAAAATTTCAGAATATTATTTTAGTGAAGTTTTTATGTTGTCCATAAAAAGGGTCTCTTTAAAAAATAACTTAATTAGGACAACTTTAATTCTAAATACTGTACTATATCCATACTTTTAAGAAATCAATGATATATTGGATATTGATTTTAAAATGTAGCTAAGAATTGTAAGTTCTAATAATATATCCATTTTAAGATGGTTTAATAAGATGAAGAGATTGATTTCTATTTGTAGTAAGCAGCTTAAATTCCAAAGCCAATGCATAAGTAGTTCAAGTTCCAGAGCCACTATACACATTCTATTAACTTCAGTAGTGTAAAGCCTGTGATTGTAGATAATTTTTAGGATTGTAATTAAGTTATATACAGAGAATATAAAACCTGGGCCCAGTTTTATATGTTTGTAAATGTATGCTTGTGAAAAAAGAGAAACTTCATGAACTGCTCCTCTCATTTCTTCAGAATTTTGAAAACTGCAATCTTCTATAGAATTGTGCATAGGAAATTGGGATAAAAATAACTAATAATTAAAGGTTTACACATGAATAAAGGTGGGTTATTAATATCATTAATATTAAAATTAATGATTGTAAGCCACCCCAAGTTTCTTGTGGTAAGAGAGGCAAATATATTTATATTGGTGTGTGAGTATGTACACACACAAACACACAGAGAAAGAGAGTGAGATTTATACTGAGTACTAGATATATATTTTATTAGAAGTAACATCTTGCTTTCCCTGCTTAACAAAAACACACAGCACACAGGCACACCCACACGGACCCTATTTTTCCTTTCTACTGCTATCATGGAAACAGGGAAATTGCAGAGTCAGATGAAGAAGCCTTATTGACTTAGTTTGCATTGGGCATTCTTCAAATTAACATCAAGACAGCATTGATTATTTCTCCAGAATGAATATAGATATAGTATTTCAAGTAAAACTATCTGATCATGTGGAATTTGTGGCTTTGATCATTACATTATGATTGCATTACTCTGGAGGACACTAGAACTACCTTGGGAGGAGCAATTTGAGGATAATTACATAGAGCTATAATGGGTTCTATGTGTGCTTTTACATTAATTTATTTCTCTAAACAAGGTTTCACACAGTAGTGGAGCAGATGGGCAGTTTCTTTTCCGTGAAATGATGAATCCTTGCAATTAAAACCAACACAGTAAAGCAACTCACCTTGTCTTAAAACAAGATAACTGATTTTAGCATTATTATAAGCTTTCTTAAAATGAGAACAGTATGCAGATATTAAAAAGAAATGGAGATTATTTCCATATAAAATAGAGACGTCAGTTGTCATTGGTAGGAGAGATGAAATGTATCTGTTATGTATTTATTATTTATAAAATATATTTATTTTAATATTTATTATGCTGTAAGCCACCTAGAGTTGTTTGAAATCAGACGGATGGCAAATAAATTTAATAAATAAAATACACCAATGTATAATGCTGTGCATTCACACTGTCCATTTAATGTGTGACTCAGGAAGGCATACAAAATAACCAAGATAAATTAAAATATAATTAAAATTACCAAGGTATCAGCCCCAATAGGCACACCAGACCAAGAAAACAATTCCACAGGATACTAAAACCACTTTTATTGAGATTGGCTATAATAACAGACTCTTGTGAATCTGATTATGCTTTACCTATTCCTCTTTCTTATAACTCAGTGTATTAGGGAATTGTCTGTAAGCCACTTATGAATGCTATCTGGGTACAATTAAAAATTGCTGACTGTAACCTATAAAGCCCTTCTTGAAATAGAGCCATACTATTTGCAAGACCACCTGCCTCCAATTACTTCTACTAATCTAATTCAAAGGAGATATATATATACCAGGTCCCATCACTCAAATAATATCACATGATAATAATCAGAAGACATGCTTTTTTGGTTGCTGTGTTTACTGGAGAACAAAAGTTTTCCTTCCAAGGCATGAATAGTTCCAATCCCCTGCCTTTTGAGAATTTGTTTTTCTACCCAGTCCCAGGCACAGAATCAGGAGATTTTGTTGGTTGTTTCTGATGGTTTGAGACTCTCTGAAATTATCCCTCAATATAGGGAGTAAGGAAGATGACCTTGACACAGATATGCAAGTTCTGTAACCTGGGAGATAATGAGTGACAAATACTTTAAATTTGCCACAGACAGATAACTCTCCTGAGGGCCATTCCTTGTCAACCAATCCAGAGGCTCCACCCCACCCTACCCCACTGCCAAAGTTCTTAATAGTTGCCAACAGTTCCTCACAGAGATGGAAGGACTTACAAATACCTACAACGGAAGAATGGATGGGAAAGCTAATGGAATTGACTGAGATGGCTTAATCAGATGACTACTCTGATTAAAGAAAAGATTTTGGCTAACTTTATTGCTACTTGGAAATCACTGTTCAACTGCTTTCTAGAAACTTAAAGAAATGAAAATTTTAGGATTTGACAATTAGAACTGCTTATGATTATAGAAAACTATTTAATATTGAATTTAGAGAAAGAGATTAATGTATTTTATATCCATAGCAGCTGTACCATAGAAAGTTGGAAGTTATTTCTCCCCTTTCTTCCCTTTCCTTTCCCCTTGTAGTCCTGATTTTGTATTTTCTTTAACTTTCCCTAACTCCTTTTCTTTTGGGTTTATTTGGATTTTATTTTTTGCTGAAATTTAATGTTTTTTTAAAATACTTGCAAAGAAATTCTAGAAGTTCTAGAAATTCGAAAAGTTCAAGAAATTCTATTCCTTCTACAATCTCCATTTTAGCCACTAACTGTCTCAAAAATACACAGCCATTCAGACTCTGAAGCCCATCCCAAACATCTATCTTATCCTGTTTCAGATTTTAAATTCATAGTTATTAGGTGCAAAAAGCTGTAATATAATATTTTGTCCAAAGCTGAATAGATGGCAAATGAGGAAAGAAATGTAAGTTACTTCTGTGTCTCTTGGAAAGAAAGCTTACCTGTTTAGTTTCACTTTCAGCAGGATCATACAGGAAAAAAATGCAAAATCCAGTCCAAGATTCATCAGCATCCAAAGGTTAAGGTTTGTTTGTTTTTTAACATGAGCAGAATACATAAGAACAATACATCAGAACAGAAAATCAGAGAGTTGTTTCCAACAGAGAAACATGCACTAGGCCTGCCTTTTAAATCAGGCTGCAGCCAGCAATCTATAATTAAGATTGTTGCTTCCTTTCTTGGAAAGGAATCTCACTGAGCATCTTTGTTCTCCTCTCTGTTCTCCTTGCCAAGTCCAAGGGCTTACAATCGTCTGACTGTTCCAACTGTTCTGATGATGCTTGTGTTTGATCAGCCTCAGGTGACTCCTGGCTGGGTGTGCCTTGAGCATTCCACTGGTTTGGCTGGAAGAGCTTATTCAGAGTATGGCAATGAGTCCTGGGCCATGACACATCTTGCCTTAGCATCATTTCTTCTATGGAAAATAAGTAAGAGAAAAACAAATCTTCCTTCATGAAGCATACTTTGGAATTTATCTGTCCTTGTTCATAGATTTTACTTCTAAAACTGCTGTCTCCAAACCAAGCTTATATTAGCCTTGCTCAGGTTTTTTTTAATATTTGTTTAATGAACTAATTTATCTAAGCAGTAAACTGAAATTTAACACCAAATTCAACTAAGGCCTGATGTGGAGCAACTATCAGTTATTTAATCCACTAATATAATTTTTAAAGAAGACATAGCATAATTTCAGTTCTTGAAATTTCACTTGAAGTGAATTGAATTTCACTTCACTTCAGTAAGTGCCAAATTTTTCCAAATAGAGCTTATTCCTTTTTAGTTTTAGATTAATTCCAATGTTCCTGGCATTCAATAATACTAAAAAAAAAAGTGTTCTCTCTCTTGATCAGTTATTGTTTTTAAAATACAAACAAGTCTGCTAAATGATTAAGACTATATTACTTGATAATGGACAATAGAATGAATTTGGTTAATTTCACATATTTAGACCTTAAATGGGAACCAAGTAGATATTTAACTACATTTATATCTCTTGTGCAACTGTGAGACTTTTTTAAAGCCAGATATGGTGTTTTAGCTATAGCAGTTCTAAGTGCTATATCATTAATAATATAAAATATAAAAAACAAAACACAAGAAAGAGTGAATGTTAAGTGCAATAATGGTGCCACTGATCCCCTGTGACTCCTAAACCTGATGACATAGCCAAGTCTTGAGGAACCTCTGCAACATTTACAGGGAGGGTGTTAACCTCACTTCAGGGGAAGAATATTTCATAAGTAGGTGCTACAGCAAAGAAGACCTGCCTCCTGGAACCTGCCCAATGTAGTTCCCTAGACAACAGGATAGGCAGCACACCACCTCTGCCAGATCTAATGGGTCAGGAAGATATAATCTGGAAGAGATGGTCCCTCAGACGAGCCCCATGCCATGAACGGCTTTAAAAATTAAAAGCAACATCTTGCATTGGACCAGAAGCAAACTGGCAACCAATGTAGCTCATGGACAAGAAGTGTAATATACTGTTTCAGAAGTATACATAATTGCCCATGCATGCCACTGCATTCTGAACCAGCTGAACCTTCTGGATATTCTTCAGAGGACACATCATATAAAATGCATTACAGAATCCAATTAGGAGGGGATTGGGGTATGAACAATTGTGAGCAGAACCCCCCAATCCAGGAACAGGTGCATCTGGCACACAATGAGAAACTGTTCAAAAATTTCCCCATGATTGCCATCTGCTTTTCAGCCAGAAGTTATGAGTCCAGAAAGACCTCCAGATTACACACACAGTCTGCCTGGGGCAGTGCAATCCCATCCAGCACAATGATGAAGAAGACCATAGTTACTTATTCACACACAAACACATACAGGCTCATAAACACCAATGTAAAAAATATGATAAAGATAGCATAACCACAACGTAAAATCTTACCTACAGTATTAGTGCATCAGTAAATATGAGTATGTAATTCAGTTGGAGAGATTTTAGAAAAATAATTGTTTAGAGAAATGGAAGATAATACTTTTGAAGACTATTTCATATTATTCAAATAATTAATGTGATCATTGTGCAATTATAATTATAGTATCAGGACTATAATAATTTAAAAATTCTAATGCTATCACACTATGTCTTTCAGTTACTTTATCAAATGAAGCTGTTGCGCCTGATTGGATTGTGTAGCTTCAAAACATAACTTACTTTCAGCAAGTAAATGCTTTGGGTAAAAAATGTTTCTTGTTTTTCATGGCTTTATAAAATGCACTTAGTTCATTACATGACCAGAAGATGGCAGCATGGAAACTGAATTACTTACCGTATGTAGTCATTTAAAAAAAACCCACACACAACCCTGTCCTTTGTAATTTTTGTAACTGCTTTTACAATGAAGAGCAAAAATAATTTCCATTTGCATCACCAGTAGCAAAACAGAAGACTAATCAATATCAGTCAGATTTTCCATTATATTGTTAAAGTCCTGAACCAACAATGGATAATATATTCAAGTGAAGTGTATAATTACTAATATAATTCTTAGTAATGCAAGACCACAGTTACATATTGAATTGTAATCTAGCAATTAACTACTTATTGCATGTTTAATAAAAAAAAAACTTGCCACAGAAAGTTAGAAGAAAAGTACATACTGATTTTAATTTCTGAAGTGGTAATATTTACTGTGATGCTTCGGATAATGTAAAAAACATGTTTAAAGTTCGTTCTTTCTTTCCTTCCTTCCTTCCTTCCTTCCTTCCTTCCTTCCTTCCTTCCTTCTTCCTTCTCCTTGACAATTCCCCAAAAAGATTGACTTAATTTATTTGGGCATTTTAGAACTAGTGTTCTAAATTTTAAGGAACTAAATATTGGTCCAATGCATGGCAAGGGATTCTAGGGTGCACACACACATTCACACCTCATATACAAACCTAAAACCACCCTACAATACAGTTTAATAATTACACCCTGTATCAACAAAATTAGGTTTATGCCAAATATGTATGACTAAAATCTCTCTTTGAAAAGGTAAGCGGTGATAATTTGAATCTATTTACTAAAATACCCAGATTCCCAGTAAAGATTTTTAAAAAACACCTTGATATTGCTTATATAATTGAAAACAGCAAGGGTTTTAGTTGATTTTGTTGTTACAAGTTGCCATGTCTTTTTCCAGGAATTTCACCATTTTTAAGTACATCATAAAAAAAAGTGATGCTATTTAACTAGTAATTTTACAAGATAGCCACCAAAGTAGACTTTCCTTTTGGTTCGACAAAAGATATTGATGCTTGGGGCCTTTGAAGGCAATTGAAAAAGAGGGAAGAAGGAGTTTTAGACTCAGATATAGGAGAAGAAGAATAAAACAACAAATGGAAGACCACTATGAAACAATGCTTAAAAATGATAAGATATTCATATGTTGTATGTGGTCTAAATGTCAAATATGTGTTTTAATAAAATTATAAATTAAAAAAAAAAGAGGCCCATCGCCCATTCAACGTGACATTCTCAGTGATGACACTCTTTTAAATGTGTAATAATTCTAAGAAACAGGTCCTGGTAGAAATGATGTTCCTCCTCCTCCTCCCCTCCTCCTCCCCCACTCCTCCAAAAAGTCAGAAGGAACTGAACAATAGCAATAACATCTCAGAAAATGCTGTGGGACTTTTATCTAAGTAATCAGGTTATCCGCTGCATTGCTAAGAAAAAATGTTTTGCATACTCATTTAATGAAAACGGAAAAAATTAGGTAGGCTATCCTGATATTTTTCAAACTATTTTAATATCTATTTTTGTACTTCCCTCAATACAAGTTGAGAGCCAGTTTAGTGTAGTGGTTAAAGCGTCAGACTAGAAACAGGAAGATTGCGTGTCCTAGTCCTGCACAAAGCCAGCTGGGTGACTTTGGGCCAGTTACTTTCAGCCCTAGGAAGGAGACAGTAGCAAAACATTTCTGAAAAACTTGCCAAGAAAACTGCAGGGACTTGTCCAGGCAGTCTCTTATAATTGGACACAAATGAATAGTTACATGGCTTTAGTACCACTTTACTATAGATTCTTAATTTAGTGCTCTGAGTAGTCACTGTACAAGAAACTAAGGAAGAACTGTGAAAAAAGTAATTAACATTTCACACAGTTGCTATTATAAATAATCATGGGACTCAAGCCTCTTTCTTTTTAAAAAAAGAATTTTTATACAAGAGGTTTTATTACTGTAATGTAAGTATGAGAGCTCTCCCTAGGGGAAAAAACAGGCTATATTTCAAATAGCCTGTGTCTGCTGACAAACATAATCTAACGTTTGATATTTTTATGAGCAGACCCGGGATCTTCCAAGAAGTGGAGCATGTTGCTTAAATACACAGTTGCCACTCGTATTATTTGAGGCATCTCATACTGTTGTTTAGTGAAGGAGGAAAAGCTGAATCTGGTAATTGAGAATGAATGTCAAGTAGTGTCAAGACTCCACTGTTCATAAAGCCAATGACTCTTTGTATGATTGCATTTTTACCTGTACAGCTGCTGTACTCTTGGACTTGGTTCTTTATGTCATATAACAAGTGAGGCTTACAACAAAAGGCAGTGGCTTCAAGTGCTCCCTTCTGAGGATTCTAGTTACTCTAGGCAATTTCCTCTCCCTATTTTCATGCACAGATGATGCTATTGTGGCTACATAAGCCACACCACACACAATCTGGACAATTACATAGATCGATGTTTTCCGAACTTGGCAACTTTGAGATCTGTGGAATTCCTCTGGAATTCAGAATTCCTCAGCTGACACATCAAATTAAGTCCTAAGATTGGATTTTGGCTAAATGCGTGGTGTGACCATCATGATTTAAAACAATGGGTTATTAATCAGCACAAAGTGTTAACCAAGTCATTGTAGCTTACTTAAAATAAACCGTGGCCCAGCTATATAGATTCCAGTGTCTAATGATGAATTCAGTAATGTTGGCATTACTTAAAGAGAAAAGGCTAGTCTTTGGACAATTTTTACCATACTAGTGTTTGACAATGATCAAAGCTTCATACAATGTCATTTTGCTGATGGGAGATTTTCCACCTGTGCAAAAGAAATGTTTATAAAATGACGGAGACTGTGTTTTTGGAAGAAGAGTCATTGAACTTTGTATAAGATTTTTTCAGACTATCAAGCCTTAATTTTCAAGATGTTTTGTTTTAAAAATTAACTTTAAAATCAATATTCCTACAAAAGGAAAAACAAACCTATCAGTATATCTCTGATATACTGGCATTTTGACATAAGTGATATATTCTCTATATATGTGCATATGAATATATCATTATTTTACATCAAATAAAGTAAAGTATTTTATTTTGATTAACTTATGCTGTGATACTAAAACATTCCCAGTGTTTAGAAAACTACTTATACAGTTTTACATTCAGCAGTATTCAAGCTTTGCTAGTTCTAAAATGTTTTAGGAAAAAATCTACCTTGTTTTTAACAAAGAGATAATAACTTGTTGATGCTGACATTTCATGATGGCGTATGAAATAATCTGTTCTGAGAGATACAAGAGAGTGGCTGATTTTTTTTCTATAGCTATCTTTAAACAAAATATTAACATTGCCTATAGTCTTTATTCCTATTAAATAGAGCTAATATTTAAGACTCTTGCTGTCTAGCTATTATTTTCTTTTTCTTTCTTAGATAAAAATTAAACACAGGCACACAGACATGTATATAAACATAAACATAATAGTAGTAGTTAAAGATAACTTTTGAAACCCTCCAGATAATATTTAGAATTTAAGAATAACACAGGGGATTCAACAACTAAAGAACAATGAATACTGACACCAGTTCAGTTATCTGGATAATAATTAAAATTTGTCTCAATTTCTTATTAAAGAACAAGTAAAAGATTATGTCAGAATTGGAGAAGACTTCAGCAGATAAAAGCTATTGAAATGTAATTGAGCATGAGTAGAGCTGCTGGATAATGCAGACAAGATAATGAACTGGAGATAAATGATCTCAAGAGGCTATCTGCTTGGTATCAGGAGAATATGTGGATGAGCCAGATTTATTATCTTAACATCTTATGGTTATGACTTTCAATTTATCGAAAATACCTGTGATACTTTATAAGTGATGTCTTCGTGTTGTAACTCCATCACAATATATTTCACTTACCGACATTCGTTTCCCAGAGCCTTTCACAACAGAGTAGAATACTTATCTTTATTTTATCTTATAATGATGCATTTAACTCCAGAGACAAGCTTCAATCAGTGTTCCCCAAAAACAGCTTAGTCTGATTTATGCATCTTTAAACAAGAAGAGCATGTTTTACAAAAGCAACAAGTTGTTTTATATTCACCACCTAAAACATACAGTGGTTAACATAAACCATTAACAATATGTTAACTTCTTTACAGATTGTATTTCATTAATATTCCCTGGAACATAATAATGGATATTTTTGGCATTTATTTATGAATCATCAATTCTGTATCTGAATTAAATACTATAATAGGGTGCCACACTTCTCAGTCTCTGGAACTTGCACTCATAATTCTTTCCATGGCCCAGTGACAAAGATAGTCAATACCTATCAGAGAGAAGCATTTTTCCAGTTTGTCACAATTTGCTTTGGACTGAGAAGGGACCCTACAGGATCAAACTGGAAAACATTTTTTTAAAAATCAGGTTTGATATCAAATTGATATCAATCATTGTATTTCACTGATATACAATCAGTCTTGTATAAAATTTCAATAACTGGAATGTTTACTGAATAAGATTTGAACATCTTTGGACCAGCACATGCAAAGTAAAAAATGCAACAAGAATACTTAATCACCATCCATGACCAGAAATCTCAGTTAAACCCTTTCCCTCATATCTCAATCTACTCCCCTTTTTCCTTTTACAAGCTTCCTCTTCAAATCACCAACTTTAGTTAATATTTCTTTTACCAAAAATGTCCTCTCTTTCCTTCTCTCCAGACAGCAAACTTTAATCCCTTTCTGGCCAGCAACCACTATATATCTTGTACATATAGGATAATGTTATTGTAGGAGGGAGGAGATAGGTTGATAGGTCTATCATTAATACCCATACTATCTTGTCAAACCCCTGCTTAAGATCTTCATCCTCATATCCTTCATCTTGGTAGCTATTTCATCCTGTTGGATAAATATGCTCACTCTTATCTATTCATAAATGGGAGATGCCTCCCTTACCTGCAATTTGCATTTCCAAAACAAGAAATCCCAAGCACTTTCCCAGGGCTTTCAAATTAATGACTCCAACTTCCCACTGTTAACTGGAGCTATCAAACCAAGCCACTCAAAGTTAAGATATTTCCCAGTTAGAGTTAGCCATACCTTTTCTTGAAACCATCCAACAATATGGGAGTTACTTTCTTTAATTTTTCTTCCACTACCACTCTTCTATTTGATTACTGTTGTGGGCTCTTTTATTCTATAGTATGCTAGTAAGAGTTACCCTGTGGTAAGATGGGTGTGTGTGTGTGTGTGTGTGTGTGTGTGTATGGCTGGCTGGATAGATAGATAGATAGATAGATAGATAGATAGATAGATAGATAGATAGATAATCAATCCTGGGAACATGTAGGTCTTGCTGGGCAAAAATTAATATTTTATTTCTACTGCCCTGAGAAAGTGACACTTTTGAGTAATTTAAAAATGGACAGTAATATTTTTCTTTAAAAATGAGCTGAAATGGGAATATTACTATTAATCATCTAATAAGTAACAGTACTTTAATAACTTTATAACCTTCACAACAAAAAATATAATTTACCTAAAATGGATGAACCTTGACGTCTCTGAAACTCCAAAGACATTGAGTGTATGGGAGAAGGCCTTCAAGAATTCATCAAGAATTAATCAACAACGCATTACAATTGTAATTTAAGCTAAGCTTGGATAATATTCAAGAAATTTGGCATAGTCAAATAGAATATTCTACTAAGTGGCATGATGGTGAACCTAGTGGTGAAGACTCATGCCTCCCACTTGGAAAGGTTGAGAATCCAATCCTAGGTGGGGGCATAGCTTCTTCTAGAGTGCAAAGAAAAAAATATCTGCTTCAAACTCCATGTGGCATCAGGAAGGGCATCTGGCCAGTAAATGCTCAGCTCTATCCATCCTGAATTAAGGGATTACTGGGTCATAAAAAGAGAGTTTAAATGGAATATCCTATATTGTCCAAACTATCTTCAGATTTTAAGGAATGTCAGATATGTTTCATATAACTTAAAAACTTAAAAACAGCAACCAAGGGTTAATTGTTCCCTTCAAAAATGTTTAACCCATCATGCTGGAAGTGTATGAATAAACTTTAGAGCAAATGCTATGAATGTGGCCACTGGCATTACCATGGTGAATCAGATTCTTAGGAGGAACTTAACAATCGTATATATTAATGTGTCGTTAAAAAAAATAGTTCCCATTTGGTATCTCTCTATTTATAAAGAAATTGAGATACAGTAAGAAGACACATTTGTGGAAAAAAATGATTATGCATTCCTGGCAATTGGTAAAACGAATGTATCAATTTTCAGTCTTTGAACTAGCTTTAGATCACAGGGGATACTAGATTGAACATGATTCCATATAGTTTAATTCAATTAATTGTTCAAAAATTGTACGGTAAATATTTATATTAATATAAAATTAATAGGATAAAGTAGAATGGTGATATACTCGTGAATTTTGAATGGTTTGCCATTTCGTTAATTTCTTTCTTCTATTTTCTTTTCTTTTCTTTCTTTCTTTCTTTCTTTCTTTCTTTCTTTCTTTCTTTCTTTCTTTCTTTCTTTTTTGTTGTTGTTGCTGTTGGATTCCCCTCTTTTTTCTTAGTTTTTATTTAATCAGTTTAGGTTTTCTTTTTCAACATATAGTTTATTATATAATAGTTTATAGCTAGATATTTTCTATTAATCATGTAATGCCTTTAAAAGAAACCCAGCTGTGATGATTTTTTTTAAAAAAAATAAAGTATAGATTTAGTTTAGTTGGATCCATTTTGAATTATTTCCAAATAAATATAGTAGCCCAAGTACATCTTAGTTCTATAATATGGAGACAAAAATCTAGTCATTCATAGTGTTTCTATGAAATATTTTGAATGTACATGGCCCCAAGACATCTGGCCTTTATATGTCCATATGTGGTAGAATTTGTAGCTGAGGTGGGGAGTGAAGTTAAGAGTCTAGCTACGTTGGAATCCCTGCAAAGGAGGAAGTGACAGTGAATTGCGCCCCCCCCCCCCACCTCAGTTCAATTCCTGAAATGTTTACCTGGTTGTTTTCAAGAGCGTAAATTCTTCTAAATAGGCAAGTAGCAATACTTCTCTGAGTCTCATTCTGGTTCCTTGCTCCTACAAGCAAGGGTTTTAGCTATTCCAAACCTTTACTACCAGTAGCTATTGGATGTCTTGAGAGTTCACACATATATTGTAACCATAGCCAACAACATAGACCTCACAAATGAACATGAAAGAGTAATTTTGTATCAGTGTTTGATCTACTTTGCAAAATTTGCAGAATCCCTAAGTTGCAGCAAATACTGTATCTTTTGGCTCCTATGTAGTGGCTGTCCAGCTTTTTGGAGGCTAGATAAAGTAGATTTATGTAAACTACAATAGGTTAGAATAGAGCACAATGTAATTTCAGAGCAAATCATTAAATGAAGTTACAACTGTATGAATTATCCCAAAGTGAAAAAAATTAAGTTTTATTTTATCTCATTTCCTTCTGCCATATGACATGTAGAGCAATTAGTGTTGGAAGCACAAATCATTGTTTTATGAATTACTTAGCAGAATCATAAATAGTCATGCATACAAACATATTAAGTGATTTAGAACAGTAATTAGTAATTTTAAAGTCCTGAAAAACAGCAGGAAGATCATACTTGGCCTGTTGCACTTTCAAAGAAGGGCAGCTCTTGTTTTTAATCTGTTTTTCCAAAAGCTACAGCAAATAAATGAACAGGACTTACTTGCTATGATGAATTAATATGCACACTGACAACTTATAAGATAATACTGCTCGAGGGAATTTGTTATGAGAATATATACATACAATTATATGTTTTAATGGTTTATTTAATTTTCTGAATAATATACCTCTTAAATGGAAATTGATAAAAATAGAGAACATAAATATAAAGTTTTATCAACTTTGCATTGAACCTATTAAGATAAGGCTCACTTTAATGAGAAAATTAATGTATTAAGCATTTCATTATGGATGAGCATTATTTCTCGTAGTTAAGGATTTATTGCTTCCAAACTGTCATAGTCTTTCTAATTATGATTAATACCTTATCTTGAATTCCATTGCCATTCACAGATCAGAAATAAATGCAAACTTCTATCGCACACTCAGGGTTCACAAAAGTAGAGTGATTTATTTATGTGCTTATATTTTATTCATTTATATATTCATATTTAAAGCATAACATTGGTTTTTCAAATTCTGAAATTTATTATTTTATCATGACATAGTACATAAATCTTTATCTTCCTCTGAACTGATGTTTGTCTATAGAATAAAAATTAAAAAATCAACAACATAATTACTATTTTACAAATATAGTAAATTGTTTTATACTAATCTTTAAATATCTCTTTCCCCCATATAAGAGAAAAATAATAATAAAATTGTCTTTTATGTTGATTCAAATGTAACATTTCATTTCATAACATAGAATCAAATATGTTTTATGGTTGTTCAGAAAATTATAATGTTTAAGTTTTATTTTTGTATTATTTATCATTCTCACAATACAGCAACGTATGAGAAATTCAGATAAAATAATACATATAATAAAAACATAAACAAAAACATGAATACATTAACAGAATAATAGAATAACAGAATTGGAAGGTCTTCTAGTCCAACCTCCTGCTTAAGCAGGAAACCCTATAATATTTCAGATAGATGGTTGTCCAGTCTCTTCTTAAAAACCTCCACTGATGGAGCACCCACAACTTCTGAAGGTAAGGTGTTCCACTGATTAATTGTTCTCACTGTTAGGACATTTCTCCTTAATTCTAGTTTGGTTCTCTCCTTGATTAGTTTCCATCCATTGCTTCTTGTCCTGCCTTTAGATGCTTTGGAAAATAAATTAGAGTCTCAATATCTTTTTTATATTGTGGTGATTAAAATTGGATGAAATATCCCAAGTGTGGTTAATGCAGCCTACGACTGTTTTAGCTTTTTTGGCAGCTGCAGCACACTGCTGACACATATTTAAGTGATTGTCTACTAGGATTCCAAGATCTCCCTCACAGTTACTATTATTGAGCCAGGTTCCATCTATTCTGTACCTGTGCATTTGTTTTTTTCTTGCCTAAATATAGAACCTTACTTTTCTCACCATTGAATTTCATTTTGTTAGCTAAGGCCCAGTGTTCCAGTTCATTATTTTTTATATAATTTTTTTTTTTTTAAACAAAAACATAAAACACATCTTTTCAAAATGAAACTTTTGCTCCGGTCACATATTAAAGCAAATCTTATTTTTAAATTAACACAACTAAATATTTTAAAACAAGTATTTCCCTCAGATCTATCTATATAACTATGCCATTATCCCCCAAAACCCGTTACTTAAATCTTAAATCCTAACCAATTATCAATCCATTTTCTCTTTCATTTGTTTAGATGGATATATTTTAACATTATAAATCATACAATTATTTTAAATATTCCAAAAAAAAATTTAATTTCAACATACCCATTTTTTTTCTATTAAATTCAAAATTTATATTCTTTATTTCTATTATTAAACCTATCATTATTCATTTTATCTTAACTATCACTCTCAACATACCTCCCCTCACTTTAATTATCCCACCTCATTTTATATTTTCCTAAAAAAACAAAACAAACCCCAACATTATTGTCTTTATCTTTGCTGTTAAACCAATCATTTTTATTTCTTGGCTGTTAAACACAGCATAACCATTTATTTTGGCTGTTGAACACAGCATATCCTTTTTTATTTTTTGGCTGTTACACAGCATGCCCTTTGTTTGGCTGTTAAACACAGCATATTAATTTTTGTTTTTTGGCTGTTACACGGCATATTCAGTTTGGTTTGGCTGTTACACAGCATAATCATTTTGTTTGGCTGTTCAACACAGCATATTATAACTTTTTGGCTGTTGAACACAGCATATTCATAGTTCATTTAACTATCAATCTCTACTTAAACCTTTCTTTGTTGTTTCCATCCATCTATGCATTGCTTTTTCACATAATTTCACATCTTACTTTTCTGTATCTTTTTTCATGACATTCATGACATTTTAACATTGAGACATGGTTCTTGTTTAATACATATCTTTAACTGTATTTATAAATTCCTTTTAACATTTTCAATTAATCATATTTATCCTTGTTCTTTTCCTTAACATTTTATAGAAATTAAGAATGTTAAAAGAAATTAATTAATACATGTTAAGATATGCTTGATGCAAGAACTATGTTTTAATGTCAAAATGTTAAGGAAAAGAACCAGTGTTCCAGTTTGTTGAGATCCTTCTGTATCTTCTTGAGTCAATCTTCTGAAATATTGAATATTCCTGCCAGCTTGGTGTCATCTGCAAATTTAATGAGTTCCCATTCTTCCCCCTCATCTAAATCATTAAGATATTGAAGAGTACTGGGCTGAAAACAGAGCTTTGGGGTATCCCACAGCATATTTCCCTCAATGTAGATGCAGTTCCATTGAGTACCACATGTTGAGTATCATCATCAGCCAGTTAAAAATCCATCTGGTGGTGATGCTGCCTAATCTGCATTTTTCTATCATATCAAATAGTAGGTTGTGGTCTACTTTGTCAAATGCCTTGCTGCAGTCCTAGTAAATTATATCTACAGCATTTCTGTGGCCCACTAATTTTGTCACATTGTCAAAAAACACAATAAGATTTGATCTGTTTTTGACAAATCCATGTTGGTTTCTGGTTATGACTTTGTTTGCCTCTAGGTGTTGATAGATTCATTGCTTAATTATCTTTTCCAGAATCTTCCCAGGTATTGATGTCAGGCTGATACATATATAGTTTCCTGGAATAATTTTTTTCTTTTTAAAAAATTGGAAACTACATTGGCCCTTTTCCAGTCATCTGGTAGTTCCCCAGTGCTCCAGGTTATTTTAAATATATAGTTCAGTAATTCTGAAAAAAAATTAGGACCTTGAGGTGTAATCCATCTGATCTTGGTGATTTGAATTCGTCTAGAGTGGATAGGTGTTCTTACCATTTTCTTGCTTATTTTGATTTGTATCTCTGTTCTGTATTTTACAGTATATTTTTTGATAGGTTGGACTGTTTTTTCCTTTTGCATAAAGACAGATGCAAAAAATGAGTTAACAGTTGTGCTTTCTGATTAAAAATGTGAAATGTATTCCCAGGTAAGCAGATCTAAAACACTTACCCACAACAATTTGAAAGTCCAAACAGAATTTTATTTTATTTTATATTATATTTGAGTTTACAAGTAATAATGTGCATGCCTGAGAAATCAGTCTGTCAGTATTCAGTGATAGCCTTACAAGTTATTGTACTCATAATAGATTAAAGATGTTATGTTCAAGGAATGGGTGATTATTGCCAAATTAAGACTTAAGAAAGGCTGTGTCTATGGGTGGGACAAAACAACTTTTGATCTGTGAAGAAGATCTTCTACTTCTACATCCAATTTTCTCTGAAACCATTCCAGGGGTGGGTTCTACTTACCTTTACTACCAGTTCACAACGGGGACGCAAGCGCGCACTCGCTTCGCTCACGCATGTGCAGAAGCGTTTTCATGACATCAGGGTCAGTGGGCGGAGCCTCCCACCAGTTTTACTACCGGTTCTATAGAACTGGTGCAACCGGGGGCAACCCACCACTGAACCGTTCCCTTATTTATTAATGAATAGATCCTGTCTTCCTGGTAATCAGGATAGTTTATACGTTAAACACAGTTACAATCTGATAAAAATGGCAAAAATGATAAATATTAAGGGAAATAAAATGAAAAGTTTAGAACATCTAGGAGTAATTGTAGAGATCACATAAAATCTTTGATTTGGCTGCTTAGATATCTTCTGGAATACAGTTACCTAGGTTATTGGGAAATACATTTTTTCATAATTTTTGTTTTAACCCTAAGTTTGCAAACCAGAGCATTTTTTTCTAATAGTTTCATTTAACAATCTATATCATACCACCAAATTGAAAGCTATGATTGCCTTAAAATGTATTGTATCATTTAAATCTTAGAATAATAATCCTGATTTAAGAAGCAGAACAGCCAAATATTTCAGTGATGAAAAATAAAACCGGTCACAAAATATTATTTTCCTCTTATCCTCACCTGTTGCTAGAACCAAAGAAAAAAAATTTTTTAAGGTTGCTCACCCATTTTTCTGGTTGTAAATTCCTTTTAAAAATAACACGATTTAATAACATTTGTAAGATTATGCAGCAAATGTTGCATCGTTGTTTTTAATGCATTTGATTATTTCTTTTCTTGAAGATAAATTATTGTTTTGTTCTCTAAGTTAAAACTTAGCTTTATTCCATTTCACATTTTCATTACAAGGGCACATCAATTGTGCTCACTAGAAAAAACCTACTGTAAAGATAAAATACACTTTCAGAGCTGTTATATTCTGCATCTTAATGACATTTTCCCATAGGTATGTGGGGTCATATGTTTAAGAGTGTATGAGGTACTTAAAACTTATTTATTTCAGCAGTCTCCACCATTGAGATAATGGGTCTGCCCTTTTGAGAGTCACCCTTTGTCATATTTATGACAGTGTCTAGTTGTTCTAAGTCAATTGATTGTGCCCATTGAATTTGTTGTCTTGGCTCTTGGGGGAAACTGACAGCTCTTGTGATAGTCTATTCTTTGTCAAATAATCAGATGTCAATTATTTTTAATTTCGGGTAGACAATCTGTATAATACATACAGTTCTCATCCTCAAATCTGAGCCACTTTCAAATGGTACTGCCAAAATTCTTCTATTGAAGAATGTCAATTTTTGATTGCATACTTTTTATTAAAAAATAACAAAGAAAATAGATAGGCCAATCCTCTTTTCTTGTACCATCAATGCAGCCATCATATGAAGGACAATATATGGATCAGTCTTCAGGGATTCTAATATATTTTAGAGGAGCAGGGAGCATATGTTTCACTAAATCTGAGTCTCATCATTGTGCCAGGATCACAGTATCCCCATGGTCACCTCCCTTGATATGTAAATGATTAAGCAACTACCAGTTGCCTGTTAATTGTAGACTTGACCAGAGTCTC
Source organism: Pituophis catenifer annectens (assembly GCF_029215685.1). Lineage (NCBI taxonomy): Eukaryota > Metazoa > Chordata > Lepidosauria > Squamata > Colubridae > Pituophis > Pituophis catenifer. The sequence goes on along the minus strand of NW_027256882.1, from coordinate 229,711,404 downwards.
ACATTCAGAATACAAGTGTAAGCACCATGTCCATTCATTTGATTCCCAAGCATCCCTAGTAATACATGCACATACCAACACCATACAAATCACCTTGGTTAAGACTAATAAACACCAAATACCTAAGCTATGTTCTTATTCACTAAATATGAAACTACTTTTCCCCCGTTCTCACAAGCACTTAGAAGACGCACATAAAAATAACACAAGTCAGAGGGCAACTCTTTTGGTCAAAGTCTGCTGCAGCAAATCCCACCTCAACCAGGAAGTGGGCCTCTTGATAATATGGCATCAAAATCCAGAAAAAAATCTATATAAATAACATACAACTTGAAGAGGACAAAATAATATCTAAAATATTGATGGGAGGGTTTGTGTTGAAATAGCGAATGCTAGCCAAGTACCTGAAAGGAATGCATCAAAAGTGTGGATATCTAAGGCGTAAGCTCCATGATACTAGCAAGATTATTTACAAGTCAAGTGAAACAAAAGAGAATTAAAAATGGTGACCTGGCACTTTCTCCAGACATTGGAAAAGGTGAGATTAGGATGGGATGAAAATGTGGGTGCATTAGAGAAGTGAGACTGTAGCAGCAGGTGTTTCTGTTTTTAGTTTTATTGTTGTTGTATATATTCTTCTAAATTGTTTTACACTGTTTTATTGTTGTAAGCCACTTAGAGTGGCTTTTAAAATGGATTACTGCATAAATGATTTAAATAAACAAATAAAAATTAAACCTATGCTTTTATAAAATAGGATAGAACGAAACTACACACCTAGTAAAAAACCAGGGAAGTACAGGAAGTAACCTGAGGTAGTTATGGCCAAGCTCAAATTACTGTACTTCAACACAGTAAGCAAATTTCTAGCTTTTTAGAAAAAGGCTCTAATGTTAGAAAAAGTAAAAGAAAAGAGAAGAAGATAAGCAACATCAAGGTGAATGGTCTCAGTTACAGTGATGATGAGTGCACCATTGAAAGACTTGAAAGAACAGGTTAGGAACAGATCATCATGGAGAAAATCTATCTGCTTGGTCGCTAGGATTTGAAAATGACTTGATGGTACATAACCAATTAATCAAAAGAAGGCAATGGTAAATTAATCATTTCTAAACCAACACAGTCAGGGTCACAATCAGTAGGAGTCAAGCTTGTCCCTCTTGGAAACTATTTTATGGATGGGCAAGCCTATCCATAATGCTTTAGTGGGAATATCACAGTTTCTCAAAATTTCAAATATGTCCACCAGTCCACAAACATTGGAAACCTCTGCCCTAGGCCATTGTTTGTTTGATACATTCAGTGAGTAAGCCACAACTGGTTTGACACGGCATGCTAACCATACCATAAACCATGCTAAAATATTACCTCAGAATCAAACCACATTATGACTTGGCACTGCATCTGAACTCAGCCTGTTTATGTGTTCATAGGAATCACTGGGTGTGACTTTTATGAGAAAATGTTAGAATATCAGTTTATATTCAGACATAGTAATTCAAAAATTGCTGGTTTATTATCAAATATTTGCTTTATAGTCAGCCATAATAGTTATAAAAGCCAGCAATGATTCTCTTGAGAAATGCAGACTGAAATATCAACCTTTAATAAACATAAACCACAGTCTCAATGCATTAACCTTCCATTACATAGTGAGGGCGGGGGGGAAGAAACATGTCTCTGGAAATAAAGATATAATAGCCATAAAGGAAGGTTATAAATAAGAGGTACAATATGTTACTCTTTCACTGGATTCTTGTTTAATTTTGGTTTTAACTGTATAAAGACTCTATCCTCCATTCAATCATGTCTGATTCTCAGAGACTCCCTAAAAAAGTTCTTGCAGTTTTTTTGGCAAGATTTTTTAGAAGTGGTTTGCCATTGCTAGGGTCGAGAGAAAATGAATGGCCCAAGGTCACCCAGCCTAAGACAGTACTAGAGCTCATGGTCTCCCATTTCTAGCTGATGACTTATCCACTATACAATACACAGACAGAAATTCCAGTTTTGAAAAGTTAAAAAAAAGCACTCCAATTCTGACAATTAAAATTGCACAGCTAAGATATGTACTCTGTGTTCTGTTTTACAAAATAGAAGATGAAGAAAAGTTTTGGCTTGTCATCTCGTCAGCAACCCCCCATCTCGAACAGACCAATGCAGTCTTGGAATTTTAAAAAATGAAATCCAGAAAAAGAAGACAGGGCCATGCCTTTTATACAGCATCTACAGTAGTTTGTCCCTGACTTGCAACAATATCTGGAGAACAGTGTCAATCATGGGTGAAAGTAAATCAGGACTGGTAGCAGAGCAGGATTTTAAGTTATCTCGGTCTTAATCCAATGAAGCAGAAATAGGCAGTCTACTTTTTTTGAGATCACCTTCCCTCAGAGATTATCTCTCAGGATTTGCAGACCAGTGAGAAAATAGCTGAAGGAAATAGTAAGTAATGGACCAGCCTTTCTCTTTTTCTGTTTCTCATTCATTCTACCCCATCAGACTCCTGAGAAATAAGCTTCTGTTTGAATAGATGGCTTTCAGACAGCTCAAAAATTAAGAACTGCAAATTGTATTAGATAAACCACTGATGTCTCACTTTATTGATCAATATGTAAACCATTGTCTATGGTAAAAAGTTTTAGCCTGGCCATTTACAGTATATGTTACTGCTAACCCCTGTTTTGAGATTATTTTTAATGGATAGTAGGCTGAAATTAATATAAATTGAAAAAATAAAAGTAAACATTTTTTTCAAGATTTAGCACATCATTTTAACCATTACTACCTCATACTGAAATATTTAAGATGGTAATCATATTAAATAATAATTTTTTACATGTATGTATTTATGTGTGTATATTCATCTGTTATACAAGAAAAGGGATTTTACCTTCATTCTTTATTTTTTTTGTCTGATTAATTTTAACCCAATAACATTTAATTATAATACTGGTAAGATCCAGTTTGGTGTAGTGGTTAAGGCATTAAGCTAGAAACCAGGAGATGCTGAGTTCTAGTCCTGGGTTACGCACCTAGTTTTAATCATAAACCCAGGAGGGTAACCTTAGACCAGTGATGGTTAACCTTTTTGCCATTGAATGCCAGGAGCAGGGGGGAGTGGGGTTGTACGCAAGCATGCCCTCACCCATAATTCTATGTGCCCCATCCCTGTGCATGCCTTCCCCCCCCCGAGGCCCTTCGGAGGCCAGAAACAGCCCATATGCCAACTTCCAGTGGGACCAGAAGTCCCGTTTTTTGCTCTTCCCCAGGCTCCAGAGCCTTTCTAGGAGCTTGAGGAGGGTGAAAACTGCCTTCCTCACTCCCCCCTGGAGGCCCTCTGGAGGCTGGAAACAGCCCATTCCCCAACCTCTGGTGGGACCGTATGCACATGCATGCCAGAGCTGAACTCATGGGCCCACCGATATGGCTATATGTGCCACCTGTGGCATGCGTACCATAGGTTCGCCATCACGGCCTTAGACCAAACACCCTCTCAGCCCTAGAAAGAAGGTAATGGCAAACCACTTCTCAAACTCTTTGCAAGAAAACTGTAGAGACCAGTCCAGATAGGAATCAAAACAGACGTCAAGTAACAATGGTAATATAAATGTTTTCTTTACTATACAACACTGTCTTATTTATTTATTCCACTTAGTTTTATTTATTTATTTTAATCAATATAACAAACTATTCCAGTGTTGCACAGCTAAAAGAGATTAGCACAAAATTCTATGCTATCTTTGTTGAATTTTGATAACTTTTAAATGTGGAAATGTATATTTTTCTTCAAAGACCTTCCAAACTGGAAATGTTGCAGTGGCACAACTTTTTCCAGTAAGTGTGTTGTAAGATAGAAGAATTCAGAAAACAGGAAAAAGAATGACTTCCCATAAACACACTATTCGGTCATGTATATTGTCTGCTCAGTTGTCACACTAAACTAAACAAATATCCATACTTCGGGTCAAGGAAAATAACATAAACTGTAAAGTATAATCTCACACTTCCAGCCATGAGTTTGTTAACTATACACAGTATCACTTACCTTGAATTTGAATTCTTTGTCTCGAAAAATATTTTTAACTGCTGGGTATAAGACTTTCCTTTAGGATGCAAAACAGAAAACAACAAAAATGGTTCAAAAGAGAAGTAAACCTATAGCCCTTAAATTACAAATTAAATGAACTTCTTTCTGTTCTGTTCTGAGAGGCTTCAATCTGGTGACTTCAAAGGAAGGATTATGTAAGAAGATGAAAACTTGATTAACGCTCATGTTTGAAGTCCCTAAGCTTTTCCTTTACAACCAAAAATAGCTCTCCTTAAAGCATAAAAAAACCAAGATCCAAATGCAAGCAGGAAGCTACAACTCTGTGCTGAAGATTGTAGGAAGAAAATTAGAGAAAAGAAAATAGCTTTTCCTTAATATACTCATGGTTGGCTTTTGTACACATGGAATATAATTAACAGGGTGGCTTTAAAATAAGAATTTAAAGGGGAAAATATGAAATATTCATAATTAGGGAGGTAGCGGCCTGTTTGGTAGTTAATAATTTTTCTACATATTGGAAAGAAGGGAGTTTACAGAAACATATCAGTGCAAGCAAAGCATGTGCTGTGCAAAGCTTTTGTAGTTGCTTCAAATGTCACCTCGGGGTGTTTACTTGTATATGTGTACGTGCCAACTCTGCTGGGTTTCTGTGAAAGTACAATCTTGCACAAATATGAACAAGCAGAGAACTGAGGATAGATTTGCAGCATCGTGTCGTGTGTCAAGTGTTTGAATGACAAAGTTCCTTTAATAGAAAGAGTGCTTTGCTTATATGAAACATCTTGTGAGATACCAGTTAATACTTTGCATAGCTCCAATAGCAAAAATCTTGTTGATAGTGAATTTTTCAGATTTGACAGATCTCCAATGCTTGGTTTCCAAAATGAGATTAAAAGGCAAAGAATAGAATAGAATAGAATAGAATAGAATAGAATAGAATAGAATAGAATAGAATAGAATAGAATAGAATAGAATAGAATAGAACTTTATTGTCACTTTAAATGTACATGAAAATGAAATTTCATTGCATTCATCTGTCAAAAGATAACCATTATACATATACCCACATACACATACTTAAATTAAACAGAGAAACATCAGTCTAATTCAAATGTATACATATACATGGCAGGGGAAAAAAGAATCCTGCAAATTTATAAGATGGATGGCATAAGGAACAAAGCTGTTATAGAATCTAGTAGTCCTACTTTAAAAACCTCCTCCCAGAGGGAAGCAACAGACCTTGAAGTTGGTGTGTGGGGTCTCTAACAATGCTTCAAGCTCTAAGCACATAGAGCTTATAAGCAGTATCCTGAATAATGGGAAGCAAGCTTCCTATAATCTCAGCTGTCCTTACCACTCTCTGTATGGACTTTCTATCTGAGGCACTGCTATCACCAAACCAAACAGTGATACAGTTTGTTAAAATGCTCTTAATCGTGTCTCTGTAAAAAGTGGCCAGGACAGAAGGAGAAAGATATGGTCTTCTTATTCAACAGAGGAAATGCAAATGCTGGTTTGCACGCTTCACTAAAGATAAGATATGAAGAGACCAAATCAAATTGTTAGTTATCTGCACCCCCAGGTACTTAATACTGTTGACCACCTCCACAGCTGCAGCCTTGATACAAAGTGGAGTATGACTATGCTGGCTCTTTGTAAAATCAACAATGATCTCCTTTATTTTATTAACATTCAAAACCAGGTTATTTTTATTGCACCAGTCCACCAAAGCCTTTACTTCCTCCCTATAAGAATCTTCATTGTCATCCGGGATAAGACCCACCACTGCCCGGATCGGGCGAACTGGTAGCAGCGGCGGCGGGAGACTCCGTCCACTTGGCCAGACGTCTCTGCACATACGCCCACAAACAAACTGGTAGCGGCCAAAATTGAAACCCACTACTGGTGTCATCTGCATACTTCACAATATGATTAGTAGCAGACTTCGCATAGCAGTCATGGGTCATCAAGGTGAACAGTAACGGACTCAGGACACAGCCTTGTGGGGAACCTATACTTACGGAGATGGAATTGGAAACTTTTTATTATTATTATTATTATTATTCGAATTTCTATACCGCCCTTCTCCTTTCGGACTCAGGGCGGTGAACAGCCAAGATAAAAAACATTTATACATAAGTGCGATTAAAAAATAGATTTAAAATAATTAAATTTGGCCCATAGTTTAAAATTTATCAATTTAAAATCCATATCAAAATTTAAAACCAACCATAAAATCATAAAATCAAGAGAGACCAACTCACACAGCCTATCAATAAGGAAATCAGGTATTCAGTTACATAAAGTATTAAACCTAATAGGTCCAGTTTGTGGACCAAATGCTCAGGAATCATTGTGTTGAACGCTGAACTAAAATAAAAAAACAACATTCGCACATGAGTATTTTTGTCTTCCAGGTGAGCCAAACTAAGATGAAGTCCAGAATAAAAGTGCATCATCTATAGAGCAGTTCTTCCAATAAGCAAACTGTAATGAGTCAAATGTAGAGGGAAGGCATGAAACAATATAGTCCTTTACTAATCTCTCAAAACGGAGAGTGGAATGGAAGATGATACAGCTAGATGATAATCATTAAGGCACATAATTATAGGTTTTGGGGGGACTGGTACAATGACTGCAGTCTTAAAACATGATGGAACTAAGGCCTGGTGCAATGAAAGATTGAAGATGTCTGCAAGAACAGAGGCCAGCTGGTCACACACTCCTAAAGTACTCACCCAGGGATATTATCAAGACCCGCAGCCTTTCACGTTTTGACTTTCCGCAAGATCTTCCAAATGGCAGTTGTATCAAACCTGAGCACCTGACTCCAAGTCTTAACATTTGATGGCTTCAGTTTAAGAGTCTCACATTCTTGCTAATATACTCTTTATAACTATTAAAAACCATATATAAAATACACTTCAGAGAACATTTTATGATTAAACTTTAACAGTGTATCACCGAAACCCAAATGTTAATAATGGGACACAGATAGGATCTTACAAATATAGTCTTCCAATGGAACAAATTATACATGGAATTTGGCAACTATATCTGTAGAGTGCTACAGGCAGTCTGCAACTCTGGGACTTAGTAATCAATATATTGATGCATGGATAACTGTTGCCTTAAATGTATTTTTTATTTTTGGAAAACTTCTTAATAAGAAATTCACTATCATTACTTCAATGAACATTCCATAAAGTCCAATCATATACTTTCTGAATGAAAAGGTAGGTTTTAGATATAAAGAGGAAATGCACAACGTTATTGCTGGGAAAGCTAACATACAGGTATGTGCTAATTAACCTTTGCTTCACTTTGCAATAGCATAAGATTTATGCTAGTTACTGAAATACTTTACGTAGCTATTTGGGTTGATTTTATAGAAAGTTTAATCTTATAGTTAGTTGAGCTTATAGACAGTGCGTGTGTCTGTGTATGCATGCCAAAGCCATTGTCGTAAGTTCTGGTGATAAATCTTGTGTTTCCATTTAATTTTCATTGAGTAAAAATAATGTTAGCTCACTCATGAAAGAAAAGAGTTTGATTTCTTTTTATTTCCAGGAATTATTAGATACGCATTTTAAAAGCGACGAATTACTGTTCCTGAAAATTTATTTTGAAGCATTATCAGAGGCAGACTTTCTCTCTATTCTGTTTAAAATACAGAATGGTAGAGTTTCAGTTCAGGGCAATTGTATTAAAGTCCTTTGGAAGAGAAGAGCAGAAGGTCTTTGTTACTTGATGTTTTATAAGCACTCATTGAGGGCTTTCTGGAAAACTTTAAAGGGGACCAAATTTAATTTAACAAACAGTCCTTGACGGTCTTTATAGTATTCACAGATCTGGGTGGTCCCACCAGATTCTTTATTTCGAAAGACTTTAACATTTTGAAGATAACATTGTTAGAAGATGCTTCAAACTCTTCAAGGAGAACTGCATTCACATATTCCAGGGGTCTGTTATGTTACTTTTACACTTACAAATTTCAGAGCTGGAAAGCATAAAACATTTTATACCTGATGCCAGAGCAAAGGCGTAGTTGTGACCAGTATAATGAATCACTGTTTTCTATGATATTCTTAGAACTGATAGAATTTCTTCATCATTTCTTAACAGGAGAGATCATAAAGTTTTTAATGAATTAAAAGGAGAAAATGGTCATTTCTTGATTTATGGATTTAGGACAAATATAACACAGTTTCTGTGCCAGGTGGTAGCTAAAACCGATGAAATATTAATATAAGTATAAAATAATTTAATAATTCAAATCAAGCAAAATAATATTGGAACAATTGCAATAATTTCAAACATTTTGCATATCACTGTAATTGACTATTTGTAATTCCATTCTGAAATTAGAGAAAGTTGAAACATAGCTTTGTATCTGCAGTTACATCTAAAATTAGCAGATATACAAAGCAATGTTATCTTCACAAAGACAGTAGTAACATGTTTGCACATTTCATTTTAAATTAGATATTTAAATACTTACATTTTTTTCAAAACAAAATACATATATCAATAAGTATATTTTTTCCAAATAAACAATTGCAAAATCTTATTTGCAAACAAAAATAATTATAGTGAAGATTCATAAATAGTTAGCTAGGTTGATGTGTGGAAAATTATTTAAAATGTACATCAGGAAATTGATTTGGTCCAATTATTTATAATAAACATTAAAATATAAACCTGAAGCCAAATTATTATATTCACTAGGCTAGGATACATACTTGAGCTTTGCAAATCATATGAATTTTCTCTATATGTGGCTGATGTGCAAATTATTTAATAATATTGCAACTTTTAGAACAATACAGCAGTCCAACAATGCAGTCAAATCTGTCAGTAGCTGATATGGAGTTTATCAGCCAGGAAGGGAAGAATGTGGATGCAAACTGGAATTGCTGTAATTGTAGACACTAGCATCATCTTGACATTCATCCATATCTCTTAAAGTAGTCTACCACCCATCTGAACCAGATTTAAATCTTTAGTCTATTCAGACCAGTAGATTTCTCAACCATCAACTCTTCATGCTTCATTTAAGGTTGGATTAAGTTTCATCCTAATCCATGCCAAAAGTGCTCTGAATTCCAGTTCAGAGATTTCACATCTGAAATTAGTTAATAGAAACAAAGACCACATTCAAGCATTGTGCTATGCAATAGCTGTATTTACTCAAAACAATAAATCAAAATTAAACAAACATCCAGTTGATTTAATGCCTAAGGCAGGACTAGAAACTGGGACTTAGTGCAAAACATAAACTCAACCAAAAGGCAGAACTCAGTAAATCCAGCATTTTGATGCTTTAACTAAAACCTCTGGATAATCTCTCCCACTGATTTAATGTGTATGTTCAAAACCTGGCGATAAAAAATTATTCAAAGGTCAAGGGTGGATAAGGTTTTCTTTTCTGAGAGTAAAAGAAATGAGTTGTGGTTTCGATAGCACACATTTATTTATATTTAGATGAACACTGCATGTATATTTCCCCCTTCATCTCCCCGCTCCATTATTTCTCCCAAACCTTAAACATATAGAATTGTGGTGTTTTGGGGTCTTTAAGTTAGTTTTGACACCTGGCAACTACCTAGACAAGTCCCTGCAGGTCTTTTTGGCAACATTTTTGGAAATGGTTTGCCATGGCCTTCTTTCTAGAGCTGAGAGAGTAGGACTGGCCCAGAGACATCCAGTTGATTTAATGCCTAAGGCAGAACTAGAAAATACAGTCTCCCACTACACCAATTGACTCTTCATATATTTATTTATTAATCATATTTATAAAACACAGAACCTTAAGGAATATCAGCAGTTTAAAAGGTAAAATACATAGAACACAACATACAAATAAATGCTAAGTATAAAATAAAGGGGGCAGGGTGGCTCAGTAGCTAACACACTGAACTTGTTGATCAGAAGGTAGGCAGTTCAGCGGTTCGAATCCCTAGCGCTGCGTAACGGGGTGAGCTCCAGTTACTTGTCCCAGCTTCTGTCCACCTAGCAGTTCGAAAGCACGTAAAAAATGCAAGTAGAAAAATAGGCACCACTTTGGTGGGAAGGTAATAGCGTTCTGTGCACCTTTGGCATTTAGTCATGCCGGCCACATGACCACAGAGATGTCTTTGGACACCGCTGGCTCTTTGGCTTAGAAGCACAGATGAGCACCGCCCCCTAGAGCCGGAAACGACTAGCATGCATGTGCGAGTGAACCTTTACCTAAAAAATAAAGATTTGCAAACTAATGAAAGCAAATAATATAAAACTAACCAAACCAAACAAAAAAATCAAGATGGAATCAGTATCCAGATTCTCTACTGAAGAAGTTCCCTTTTCGGAAACTGCCTGGCTGGAAGCCAACCAAATGCCATCGGGAGACCATTCCAAAGTGCTGTCACAGAAAAGCAGCACCACTGAACGTCAGCTCAGCTTGCCTCCCTAAAGTGGTACATTGCTAGGAGTACATCTCCTAGATAGATTGAACTCACCAGGGAATTTCAAAGGGAAAATGTAGTCTTACAGTACCAAGCCACAGAGGGCTTTATAAGTTAATCACTGCATTTTAAATTCCATTCTCTGTAGGCCAAGTGTGTCAAACTGAAGGGCCATGGGCCAGATCTGGCCTGTGGGGTACTTAGATCAGGTCTGCGCCGCTGCCCAGGAAACAGCGAAGGTGCCTCTGCCAGAAAAAATGGCCTCCCAATCTCCGTTTTCAGCTGGGATGGCCTCCTGCAACTCTCTGCCAGTGAAAATGGAGCTTGGGACAGTTTTCACTGGCAAAGCACTTGGGCCACCACAGGCACCCCTGACATGAGTGATATCAAGTTGGCCACGTCCACCCTGGCCACGCCCACCTTGCCCCCCCCAAGGTCAAACACAACCCTGATGCGACCCTCAATGAAATTGAGTTTGACACCCCTGTTGTAGGCAATGAATGCAAGGCCTGATTGTGTGTGGTCTCACCATGCTGAGCCAATTGCAGCTTCCTAGTGATATTCAAAGGCAGCCCAATGCAGAATGTGATATAGTAATCTAAGTGGATAGTGACAAGAGGATAAGTAGGGCACAACTGGCACAGCAGCAAAGTTAAGGAAAGTATCCAGCCCTGGGCACAATGTCTACCTGTTGTTTCACCGAACCATGAGTCCAGAAGAATTCACAGGTTGAAGATATGCTACTTCAGGGGTAGTGATTCGATCAGGAGACATCCCTAGAACACTCCAATGAGCAAACAATCACTCCCTCTTATTGGGATTCAGTTTAAGCCTGCTCTTTCTTGTTGTGTTAGTCCAGATAAGAAGCACAATAACAAATACTAATTCTATCTTTACTGTAAGGTTACATTAACAAAACTTGTAAATCTGAAAGTACCTGTCTCATCCCCTCACTTTTACTCTCCCCAAAACTAGGGAGCATTTTTTGCTGAGATGCTTTCATGAGCTGCATCCCCAAATATAGCTGATGGATTGAAAGCATGTGAAGTGTTATAATTCTAGCCAATGAGAGGCTGGGAAAATGGTTTGTCAGAGGGATATAGGCATTTGGGGGGGGGGAATCAAAGAGTTTTGCTAGAGGAAATTAAATTAGATTTACTGAAATAGTAGCAATTCTGTTACGTAAACGCCATAACATACACATATACTGCCTACATTTGTTCTGAGATTTTTGTTTTCTTTTTATCTATACTTGTGAAACTGATTCATGCTGAGCCTCTAAGCTCCTTTGCTGATAGGCTTTGTGTACTTTTGTTTTGTAATTTGTTGTTGATCTAAATAAACTATCTAATTTCAGTAATGGAGTTCATCACTCTTTGGGGAGGTTTTAAATGCTTGATTTGGATCCAGCCTCATAGGATTTATAATGGGGGTGGAGGGTGGGGAATGGAAAGGAGATTATTCCCTGGGAGAATAATAGAGACTGATTTTGTTTTGTTTTTATACTAGGAGAAGCAGAAATCAAAAGGGATCGGCTGTCCCAGTATGTCATTCATTTTCACAACTCTCCAAAACTCAGAAGGAAATAGATCTAAATATTAGAATAAAAATTATCCAAAGTTAAATTACTAGATTTCCATTCTACCATCTATTCTTACTTCAAAATGGTATACTTGATACTAGATGTCCAAAACAGCAATATTCTGAAGAGTGTCATTGTTCTCAAAAAGAGAGATAGATAAGCTATCAGAGATTTGAGAGAACAATACATTTTTTTAAAATCCAAAACCAATCTTACGTCATAGATAAATGAGCATGAGGTGAGGAAGTAGTGAAAAATTCTTCTTCAACAAGGGTTTTAACCAGAGACAGAGGATTATTCATTTCATTTTTGTTTTGAGGCAGATTTATAGGATTGCCACCTCCTAAAGTTAATATCCAAATCTGGGCTAGAACTTTTCTGGTATATCTAACTTCAAGTATTCAGCTTGTAGATGTTTGTGTCAAAGCTTCTGAAACTGAAAAACTGTCATAGCAAACCAACCAGACAGTACTACACCCACTATCAAAATTATGGAGGTCAAATATAAATAAGTGGATTGACAGTAGTCTAGCCAGAGATGTCAACTATTCCCAATGGCCAAATTGAAAGAAGAAAAGGAAAATCAAATGTTAAAGAATAAAAAAGCAAAGTCTCAATGGATTGTGAAGAAACTGAATGCATTTCACAGGAATTCTTCAAGGGCACAAGAACATTATTTTTGCAATGACAAAGTCTGATGGCATATTGTAGATTAATGGTCTTCCATAATTGCTTGCACTGCCACTGATTGTACAGAAATATGTCATTTTTCACAGAAGCGTTTTTTCTATTTAACTATCAACCCTGGGAAGTAGAAATGCATGCACTAAATCAGTAGGACCATTCTTTTGAAAGATCCCCTGCCTCCAAAATCAAAACCTACAATCAGTAAATTACCCGAATAATAAACTACTCAGAATGAAGGTAGACCTATTTTTGGAGGGGAAAATAATCTGAACAACTGCTAGATGACAGCAAAGAGATGCAAAGGTGTCTTTGTTGTGGCCACATGGATTTTTGCAATCTAGAACTGGTAGCTTTACTAAAAGTATCTTTCTGTGACCGGCCAGGGAAGAATGATACAAATGCCACCTCTTCTCCCTCTGCATAAAAATATTAGACTTTTATGTGCCAATACTGCAGCATGTATAAACTAGCTCTATTCCATACTTGCTTCAATTGTAAAAATCTGTAAACCAGGTTCTGTGAATAAGCCCCAGTGAATGGCGCTTAATTCTGAGTAGATATTGATAGCATATTTTAAATCAATTCTGTTTGTTTAGTAAACTGTACACCATTCTCACTCTCTTCTCACATATCAACCCCAAAATTTAAAAAAAACACGCAGAAGCTAAATTTCTATACAGATGCTTCAGAGTTTCTGACATAGAAAGAAAAGGCTTTTCTCTGTTTCTGCTGAGAAGAGACAGAAAAATCTATATTAATTTCAAGGATAATGCTAGGATATGTATACTGTCTTTGATAAACAAATACTTCAACTCTCTTTGCCAAGTTAAATCCCAAGGGTCTACAATATGAAGAAGACTGATTAAACTGTTTTGAAACCAAGGCAAAAAAAAATGACTATCATGTCGTTCCTCCTATTTCCCACAGTAAAATTAAATAGTAATATATTTAGTAAATTGCACATCCTAAATCTGCTTGAGTTTATTCTGGCCCATCTAGTGATTGCTAGATCACTAGAATATGATCTAGGAAAGTCCCTTTTTGGATTATGTTCTTCTGTCAGGAAAAAAACCCGCATCTTGAAACATTTGAGTGGTTGAAGTTTCTGTATAGTTGAGAAATAAGAAAAAGACAAGTAGAAAGATGGAATCTTGGAAGAAAGGGACATTTGGATCAGTGGAATGAAAAAAAAGCTCTCCTAATAGAAGGAAGTCCCAGTTAATAAAAGCATCATAACCTCAGAAGCAAAGCACAAATCGTTCTTTATAAATTGCAGTGAAGAGGTTTCATAAGTTAAGCATTCATGTGAGAGAAAGGTAAGTGACATTTATTCCCCATTAAACAAAATATTAACTATACCCAGGGAGGCAATTCCTCACAAATATTATTCTCAGGAGAAGGAATCTAGCAAAACCTTAAAACTCTTGCTAGCTTGCTCTGTCTGACATACTGGTAGTAGCAATGTAAACTGTAAATCTGTACTTAAAATTAGGGAGTGTGTTTTAAACAATTATTTTAAAGAATATCTATTGAGCCACAGACCTACCCAGTTCTAAAATCTCCTTGGAAATTAAATAGTGTAAGTTTGGCTTCTAAACACATTAACTTTTACATTGGAACCTACTATAACTCTAGCATGGATCCTAGTTTCAGTCTACAAAACCCCTAAACTTTAGTTTTGCAAAATACATTTGGCAATACAGGTAGTCCTCAACTTATGACAATTGAGCCCAAAATATATGTTGCTAAGTGAGAAATTTGTTAAGTGGGTTTTGCCCCATTTTATGACTTTTCTTGCCACATTTGTTAAACAAATCTCTTCAGTTGTTAAATTAGTAACATGGTTGTTAAGTGAATCTAGCTTCCCCATTGACTTTGCTTACCAGAAGATCACAAAAGGTGATCACATGACTCTAGGACACTACAACTGTCATAAATATGAACCAGTTGTCAAGCATCTGAATGTAAATCCCATTGACCATGGGGATGCTGCAATGGTCATAAGTTTGAAAAATAGTCATGTCACTTTTTCCAGTGCCATTATATCTTCAAATGGTCACTAAATGAACTGTTGTAAACCGAAGATGGCCTGTATCCAGTTTAACAGCAGGCCATGGAGGCCAGATTCTTTACTCAACTTTCTTTTTGATGCATTAAGAAATGTGATTGTCCATCTAAACAGTAATATTTTTTTTCTTTTTTTAGCTTGCATTATCTTTTGCTATTGTAATTGAAACTTTTCACAAAATGATTTTTAAAAAATGAAGAGTGTTAATAAATATATGTAGTCCGACTGCTAACAGAAAGGAGAAGGCTAGCCAGTATATTGTCCTGTGGGTCATACTGAAAGGACTCGGTTGCTGGAGACTGAATAGTCAACCTAAGAACATATTTATGAGAGAAGTGATCTCCTAGCTGAACATGTAATCTGGATGTAATAAACACACTCAGTGCCAGTGCATACTCACAAACAATACTCTCCTTCAATCTCTTTAACTTTTAGGTTTAAACTACAGAGCATGGTTGTGCAACCTTTTGGCTTGCCTCATTGGGCGAAGAGGCATTGTCTTGACTGCATATAAAATATATAATATATTTTTAAATATAAAATAAACTTCCTTTTAAAAAACTTTTTTATTATTTTGTGGGGCCTCATTACCAGCTGTACAGAGCCACTGTACGGAGACGCCTGCTATAGAGCCACGCTGAGGTTGCCAGAATTAAGCTGTTGGTAGGAACCCCACAAAAGCATGCTTGTGTTTTCAACTTCTGTTCTATCTGGCACATGAAGAAGTGATTTGCTCTGAAGATATGGCAAGAAAGTGAACATAATTTATATAATCTGTGTTTCTCAACCTTAGCAACTTTAAGATGTGTGGACTTCAACTCCCAGAATTCCCCAGCCTGACTTCTATGGCTGGGGAATTCTGAGAAATGAAGCCTGCACATTTAAAAATTGCCAAGATTGAAAACACTTAAATTAAAAAGTATTTAGTGAAATGTGTATTTCAGTACAAAATTCATCCACCGAAGAGTTCTATTTGGCTCACCAAAATTTGAAAATAAGAGAGAAGAGTGGTCCATTCTGACCCCAGGCATATTTTCCCCCCAGGCAGTTCCCGTTTTTTTCCTCTCTGAAAAACAGCATAAGACAAGTGTTATTGTTATTTGTCCAGAAGACAAACTGAGTCCTTCGCTTGGAAAGAGGAAAGAGCTCTAACGCGCTCATCTTTTTGCGCGCATGCGCTAGCGGTACATGTTGGTTTGGTGCTAGAAGACTTCCCAACACGCTGCGGAGAATAAGCCGCGTAATTTAGGAACTTGAATTTTTTTTTTTCTTGTGAAACCACCAATAAAACTCCCTACTGAGATGCCTCGGCAGGTATAGGTAGGCGGGTACACGACCCTTGCAGCCTGTACATGAGTGCTTTTCTCCCTCCCCCTCTTATTTTACATCTCCCCCCACCATTAGCCAACCTGGCGGGCAGAGGTTCGTCTCAGTCCCCAAAGCCCGGGGTCCCCCTTGCCTCCCCTGCCCGCTGCCTGACCTGCCGCTGGAAACCGGCGAGGCAATTCCTGAGGGCAAAGCAGCTCCGCTAATCGGGTTGGCATCAGGCAGCGGCCGTTTCGGGTTTCAGGAGTTGGCCGTGTGTGTGTACAGTACAAATGATCGGCTCTTCAAACAGTGGCGGCTGGCAGCCAAGCTGTGCCCCGGGATTCCCGCAATTGCAGCGGATCCGCTTCTTCCCGGCCGGGCCTTTGCGCGGACCCATCATCTCCCCAAGTTTGACCAAAAGAGGCCTTTCTCAAGTCCCATCGCCCCCTCTCCAAGAGCCCCCCTGCCCCTGGCAAAGCCGGGAGGGGAATTGTTCGCGCCTGGAGCCGCGAGGCTGCCAAAGACAAGGGCTCCCTCCCCCTCCTCCTCTGGGCGGCTCCCTGGACGCTGCCGCCGCAGGTTGCCAAGCAGGCACCAGATTTCTGGTGGTGCCGCTGTGGCTGCAGCCGAGTCGGATGGCGCATCCCAGCCGCCAGCCCAACTGTCAGCGCTCGGCTCCCCTCTGGCCTTCCGAGACACGGAGGGATTCCCGGGGGACAGTGGGGGCTCAGCTCGGCGGGATCGGGGCACCCAAGCGTGGCAGGAGGACCCTTCCTTTGCGAAGGAGAGATCCTCCAGTTTTTCTCTCTGGAAACTCCCAAATGTCACCCCAGGCGGGGTCAGTGATTGTCAACTGGACACGGGAGAAAGTATCTGCAACGCCTGATACGTGGGATTTGGGCTCCAACAACAAGCTCTCAGTCCCGAGAAAACTCTATTTGAGGGAGCATTGATCCTCATCAAATTTAGAGGACGGAGGGAAGTTAATGCCCACCAGCAAAACTTCAACTTTATAGTATGATTGTATCCTAAACAGTAATTATCAAATCTTACCAGACCCCGCCTCCCAAAAAAAAACCCTAAAAGAAATTTGTGTTTATAATAGATTTTAATGCCCCATGATAGGTTTTAATGTCCTGCATCATCAATATAATTGTTAAGGGAACATTTTGTTTGCTCTGTAAAATGAAGTCCTTACCCAGATAAACGCTTAATCCTTTGTAATAAATACATAAATCAGGTTCCTTTGGTAATTTGTCGCCTCTTTTTTAACCAACAGACTTTTTAAGCTAAAGGATAAGTCATTAAATCACTTCCCCAGTATGACAGTAAATACGGTGACTCCCTTCCCATACTCTTACCTACTTAGATTTTCATTGACAGTCCCAATTTACAATATACTGAAATTGTTAAAACACCGTTTTACAACAGCAGATCTCAAAACCAGAAACCGCTTATATCTTTTGGCATGTTAGTAGAAAGAGAATTCCACTTCAAGAGTAGACGGTCCCTGCCCAACTGAAATTAAGCCGACTCGTTACACCGGGGATTTACAGCCGTTCTCACGAACACCTTTTCTGAGTCAATCAGGCTACTTCGGTCCAATTTATTCTTCAGTTTTTAAGGTGTTCAACGCCAGGACTGTTTCTTTTGGGTAGGGCTGCTGGAAGACTTCAAGCTGGGCTAAAGAAAGCTGAGCTCCCTTTTTGTGTCCTTCCCACCAGTCAGGTTCCTCCTCCAGCGCACTCCCGGCGCCTTTCACCCGAGGAGACCAGGCGGTAGTGAAGAAGGGTGAGCTCACTCTTCCGACTCACTTTTTCTACGACTCCGTTCCCAAGCTGTCTCACCTCAATCGTTCTTTTTTTTTTTTTTCTAATCAACAAATCCGTTTCAAGGCTATCTTTACCGCTTGCCTCTCCTTCCCTATTATATGAAACGGCTCCAAGGCATTTATTTATTGAACCAAGAGTCATCATCCCACGTTTTGCATTTTTTTTTCAGAATAGGAAAATAGGTGGCTCATTTTGTAATTCTTTAACAAGGGTGGGCAGTGTGATTTACCTATTTGTAAGGTGTGGTGTTTTTTTTTTTTGTTTTTTTTTGAGTGAAATCAAGGAAAAACGATGTTTTCTCTAGTGGGAATGGGAATAAAACTCAGTTTTATGAAAATTATAGGACAAACTACGAGTCTCCAGCTCTCTCCTAACAAAATTAAGGAACATTTGTACATGGGGTGAGATTAAAGTTACTCCGTTCATCTGGAATAAGAACTGAAGCCTGCCTGATATCAGAGCCTGTTGCAGGGATTCCGGAGTTCATCCCCTCCCCAAATGATTCATTGCGCTTATGTAACTGCTATTTCACCCATATATATATAATATAGTCTTCCAATATTTTGACAGGTATATTGATTTATCACTAAGATTTTAATATGAATTTCCCCATATATCTTATTATGCAAAAATCTGTGATACAATTATCTCATTAAAACTCTTCTTTAATTCCAGAAAACAAACTTCTAAGGGCATTGGGTTTTTTTATTATTTGTTCCAAGTAATTTGGTAAGAACCAACCTTGCATTATGTGTGCTCAAATTTTCTGTGGAGAGAAACTTCCTAAAAAAAAAAGTATGGAAGACATTTAAAAACCAAGGAAACATTCAAAGCATCTCAAAATGTTCTAAACTTAATAAATGAAATTGTGGTGAAATGTTAATTTTAGCTCCAAATTACACTGAATTTAAAATTGGATGTAGTGGTATAATTCTAGTTTTCAAGAAGTTCTGATGGGTATAGAGACTAATACATCATTTTACTACCAAAGTTCATTGTATTGGTCTGATCCTCGAATATAATTGCATGAAAAATATAACTCAGATTTTAAGTTACTTTTTTTTAAAATAAACCAGGTTGTAATTTAGGTATAAAAATGTCTGCTGTAGCACAATTTATTTCCATACAAGGTTCATCATGATTATTGCTGTAGATTAGTGACTGAAAAATAAATGAGGCAAAAGATATATATTACCCAGCATCAAATGAGATAATCATCTCCTATCTGGGTAGAATACACGCAAAACAATATCTTGTGAGTTACAACTTAAGTTTTCAGTTAGAGATTTATGGATGTGTTAGGAATATAAATGGCTAGCTAGACTGAAAAGCTAAATTTCCAGAATTATACTTCAGTCTGCTGGGAATGTTACTACAATATAGAAAACATGCTATTTATTCTGTAAATCCTAAGAAAGAAACTATGAGCACATCCTTTAAGGGCTCACTTTATCCTTTTAGTGGAGCCTCTCTTGATCTGCCCCTTCTTGCATAAACAAAAATACAAAAGCTGATGCAATTTAATCTTAGGAAAATTGAAACACTCTGGTGCTAGCTGACACTTCAGCACGAAGCATATTATGGCTTCAATGGGATTTCCTTGTAGACGCATATAATGAGTTCACAGAAAAGCTACAGAGGATGGTGGAGATTTTCTCTCAGAACTATACATTTGCCCAAACCAATGCATTTTTAAGTAGGATTTCAGAGGATTTTGTTCTAACTATCACAAATTAACCTCTGACATTTAGTCAAAGGGTTAACATATGTATTAATTGTTCTTCAATTCAAGAGAACATCTTTGGCCTCCAAATACACTTTCATGTGGCATAGTGAAGATTATCAAGGCAGACAGTTGCATCCCAGCATACACAGGTTAATAAATCATAAGACTTAGAGTTAGAGCAGGAAGCCAAGAAATCACTTTTAATGAAAACAACCATGTACAATAAAGCTCCAACTACAGCATTCACAAACCAGCTGAGACTCAAATTCCAACCAAAAGCAAAGCTCAAAAGCTGACTCCTGGAAACAGAACATTCTCTTATTTCATCGAAACTTCTTTGTGTAAAGTGCTTATCTGGTAGGTAAGTATGTAAGTAAGTGGGAAAAGGAGAGATCAAAGCACACATGCACACACATAAAGCAGGATAGTACTTTTGAAGATAATAAAAATGTTTGGATAAGCATTATTCACAAGAAGAATTTTTTTTGTTAAAAAAACAAACAGAAAAATACAAGTTTTGCACATGTATACAGCAATATAACATTGATGTGTTGATAGGCTGAAACCTATTTCCAAGTAAGGGTCAAAAGAGCAACAAGTTTACACCTTAGCTTCAGGAACTTAAACTTATGCTTTACTGCACTCTTTACTGTACCATCTGGTGGCAATGCTTTCAATCTGAATGGAATACAAAGCAAATTTAAACCCCAAATTCTTTTTAATCTCCACTTATTTCTGTGTTTAATTGTTTCTTCTTCATTCACAAAATGAAGAAAAATAAAATTGCAAAGAAACAAGAGTTGATGTAGAGAGACTCTAAATCATCATATAAATCTTAGTTTTAATATTCCCAATCCATAGCACTATTGTCATTTTTAATACTCTTTAGGCCCTGGGAAATTCATGTTGCTCTAATATAAAATTATCAAAATTGCAGTAACAAAAATATAACAAGAATAAATTTTAATTAAACCTTTAATCTTAATATCCATCTCCTGAAATCATGACATACTGTTGCTGCTTTATTTAGCTTCCTTAACTTTTAAAGGCTATCTACTTTACTTCATCCCTTTTTGACACTGTTACTTTTGATCTAAACTTAATAGTTTGAAATAAGAAGGATTGGATAAGTTAATGAAGAATTCTGTGTGATTTAAAAGCCTGCATACTTTAAACTTGCAAGAGCATTGGGGGGGGGGATCTTTATTTTACAGAACAAGTGGCAAACCCCAATCAATGGCAACATTTTCTTTGATTTTTATAGCTCATAACCTACAGTGCTAAAATACTTCATTTGAGATATGTATATATATTTACAAATTCAATCCAACTACACCTCACTTTTGTACATGCTAACATGAAAATAAATCTCATTGAAATTACTAGGCTGACCCAGTACTGGTGAAATTCTAATAGGTATTCATGTAATCTTGATTCTATTGCAACAATGGTTAAGAGTAACTTATTTTCAAGAAATTCAGGGAGCCAAAATTTACCACAATTGTGTATAAAGTTTCTTTTGGGAGTGGAGTTTGAGGCTTGAGTATGGTGTCTGTGTGTGCGTGCATGCGTGCTTGTGTCATTATATAGCAATTCATGTGTTAACTGAATACAGCTTTAAGTATTTCACAGAATCAACAGGACAATTTCTGAGTTTATGATGGCTAACATTGAACACAGAAATTCTTACCTGAACCTGGCTCTGAACACTGATTTTACAACAGACACAATACATGATAATTGTAATTATAATAATACAAAATGTTCTTTCCAAAGACACTCAACAGGCCCAGACCAATCTTTGCCCTGTGCTTGTATCTTAGAGGATAGGATTATGTCAACTGTCATACTTCTCCATCTTCCATTCTATGAATGTACCAAGGCAGAATGTAAGGAGATTTTGCCATTGGAGGAATTTGGCGGAATCTGTTCAAGAAGGGAAGAGGAGACACTGGGAGACGTTGTCTGACAGAGCTGCTGTGTGACATGGTTGACCGTCAGGGCAGAGATGGCAGTGGATGGCGCAATGGACGGGGTGGGCTTGATTGGCACAGGGATTGCAGGCAGTGTCTGTGTCGATGGGTGGCAGATGGTCTTGACCGGCATCCCGAAAGGTCCGTATTCTCCTGGCGAAAGGGGAATGCCACCCGCAGGCTCAATCATGCCCACGTGGGGCCAGACCGAGCTGACCATGGTGCTGATCTGTTGACCGGCCATTGGGTAGCCCAGGTGGTGCATTACGGAAGCCAAGGGCAACCCACCGCCCTGGATCACTCCTTTGTAGTCTCGGCCAATGAGGTTCTCGATGGCGAAGGGATGCTTGAAGCCAGGAGCCGGGCTGTAAGGCTGGAACTGAGGCAGCCTTCCTACGGCAGCAGCCGCCGCCGCCGCCGCCACGGCCGCCGCCGAGTCTGGATGTCCTTTGGTTGCCGCTGGAGGCTGAAGCGGAGGCGGCGGCGGCGGCGGCGGCGGGTGATGAGGGTGGAAATAGTGGCTCAGGTGGGGGTGCAGCACCCCTCCTGTTTTGCCCGCCGCTGCTGGCATGTGGGGCTCCGGCCGGGGCACCTTGAAGCGCTTTCTGCGCCTGAGGAAGCTGCCGTTCTCGAACATGTCCCCGCAGTCCGGGTGCAGCGCCCAGAAGCTGCCTTTGCCGGGCTGGTCGGGTCGCCTCGGGATCTTAATGAAGCAGTCGTTGAAGGAGAGGTTGTGGCGGAGCGAGTTTTGCCAGCGCTGGGTGTGCTCGCGGTAGTAAGGGAAGCGCTCCATGATGAACTTGTAGATGTCGCTCAGGGGGAGCATCTTCTCACTCGAGTGCTGGATGGCCATGGCCGTCAGCGAGATGTAAGAGTAAGGAGGCTTCTGATCACTGTACGAGCTCTTGCCCGGCCGAGGCATGGCACATTCCTACCCTCCTCCGGCTGTCCTGCCCAGAAGGACCGCGCTCTAGGACCAGAAAGGGCCGTTCACCACTTCAGGAGAGGAGCAGGAGGATCTATCAAGGAGAACCGTTGGCTCTTCGGTACATTCAGTCGGCATTTCCAAGGGAGTCAGTCGGCGGACACTTTGCAACTTCTCCTCCTCCTCCCCTGTCCGCCTGCGCAACACGGGTGGCGCCTTCGCTGCCTGCTTTCCCCTCACGTCGTTTTTTCCCGCCAAAGCCCGGCGGCCGGCGCTCCCCTTTCCCCTGAACTCGAAACTAAGCCGCTTAATTCCGAAGGCGCCTTCCCGCCAAAGGTAAGAAAAAGCCTTTCCTTAAAACTCCCTTTGCCCCGCTTCGGAGTCAAGCCCTCGCCAAGCGCTTCAGCGCAGAAGCGCCAGAGCCCAGCCGCTCTGTTCCCGCCATCTTCGCCTCGATTCTGACCCAGCACAAGTTCCCGACGAACCTCAACGACCACCGGGCTCGCCTTTCAGCCTCCTCCACCCCCCACCAGTTTTCTTTCCCTCACACCCGTCTCTTCTCTCAGCCAGGAGCCGCACCCAAGCGCCGCTTCCTAATTTCTGGGTTGTTCTCGCGCCGGCCTCAGATGCCTGGCTGTGAGGCGGAGACTTCGGGCTCCGCTTTGAGATTCTCGGGGGTGGCAAGAAAGAAGGTCCCGCGTCTTTCCCCTTCGCCGGCTTGAAGTGGAAAAGCAGCAGCGACCCGACCGGTTCCTTTGGAAAAGAAGCGGACGTAAACGGTGGATGCCGCGGAAGGCAAATCAGGCGGTGGCCGGTGCCCTTGAGCTGAAAGGCGCGGGAGCGGCCGGCGGGTTGGCTTTGGCGCGGCGGCTGGGCTTGTGGTGTGACGGAGCTTCTCAGCTCGGTTTTGTGCCGGTGCTGGCTCCGAGTCCGAGAGCCCCCCGCTTCGCTCAGCTTCCCTCGCGTCACATGACTGGGCTCGGGAAAGAGACGGAGCTGCGAATGGTCGCCTTCTTCTCCCGCTCCTTCGGCGGACGAGGTGGGGGCCAGGGAGGCCCGCGGCGAAGCGAGGCGAGGCGAAGCCGGAGAGAGCCTTCCACGCAAGTCTCTCTCCGCTCCTCGCAGGCACTTGAAGGACGGGCGGCTCGCTTTGGCTCCCGGCTTGGGAATCGGATTCAGTTCCTCCCCTAGTTCGCTCCCCCTTGCCCTCCTCTCTGAAGACGCTCGCGCCTGTCCTCGTTATTGCCGGCAGGGCAATGTGAGAGAAAAGACCACGCCTCTCAGGGCACGGCGATGCTGGCTGGCTCCGTTGAGGAAATCTTCCAAACTTTGAAAAGTGGTGCCTTGCACTTTCTGCTAGAGTAGAGGCAGGAAGGTCGATATTCCAGATGTTGGGACTCTGGAAAGAGTGCAGAGAAGAGCAACACAAATGGTTAGGGGTCTGGAGGCTAAAACAGACGAAGGACGGTTACAGGAATTGGGTAGGTCTAATCTAATGAAAAGAAGGACTAGGGGTGAGGTGATAGCGCTATTCTACAAAGACGAGGGGTCAAACTATTTTCCAAAGCACCAAAAGGCAAAGCAAGAAACAATGGTTGGAAACTAACCAAGGAGAGAAGCAACCTAGAACTAAGGAGAAATTCCCTAACCGTGAGAGCAATCAACCAATGGAATAGCTTGCCTTCAGAAGTTGTGGGTGCTCCATCATTTGAGGCTTTCAAAAAGAGACTGGGCAACCATTTGACTCAAATGGTATAGGGTCTCTTGCTGAAGCAAGGGTTGAACTAGAAGATCTCCGAGGTCCCTTCCAACTCTATTGTTCTATGTTCTGAGGCTGCCTTAGCCTCAGGTATCCTTTGGCCTTGGCTCAAAATCCATTTCCATGTGTGTGTGTGGTTTTTTTTTTTGTGTGTGGTTTTTTTTGTGGAGAATGGCACAGTTCAGTTCACATCCTACTTTCTTTCAACTAAGAGCCAAGTGTTTAATTTGTCTCAAACAAGTAGCATAATCTTGCACCTTTCCTGAACTGAAAAGAGGAAGGCAGCAATTCGGAAGTCACTTTCTGGTACTAGAAATAGTATACAAAAGATAGGAAAACGAAAGTTGACATCTCCACCATGGCTGATAGTTTATACGTGCATTTAGGGTCATACAGTACAACGAACCTGAAGTGCCTCTAGATTAGTATATCGGGCCAGTAGGGAAAGTCTTAGCCTTCGGGTAAGATCTGTTGAAATCAATTGGACCTCATTGTAAAACAGCATTCCCCTCCAGAGCAATTAAAGCTAGAATTTATCAGCGTAGGGAGGCGGGAAGTGCTTTAAAAAATAGCATTTAGAGCTGATGGGTAAAAATGTGATGTAAGGCTACCTGACATTGGTACAGAGAAATCTTGGAATTTCATACTATCGTCTCTGAAAGGATATCTTACGTTTTTAAGTTTGTGGGCTACAGAGTGTCATTTCCCTTACCCCAACCTAAGCAAAATTGGACGGCGCTCCACTGAAATGAGGGTGCTTTTCAGCATTTCTGGGAGGAAAGTATATTTCTTAAGGGCGGAGAATGCAGTTTGGATAGTATCTAGAGTCATTGAATCAGACGGAGGAACGGTCAGAGCCAAAAGGCACAGAGAGGTTCCTTTCAGCTTGCGTCCATGAGCCGCCTCGCCCTTCGCATAAACAAGAGCGCAAAGGGGCAGTGGCTTGTGCAGGTGCCTTTCTACAGCCCGGAGCTGAGACTTCCCAGCGAGAAATTTTTGGTGGTCGGAAAACAGTTACCAGATCCGGAGAAGAATGTGAGAATACCTTGACTGGGAAAGAAAGGCTGGAAATTTCTGCGCAATTGTGTCGCTGTGTCAACCCTGAGCGATTCGCACTATTACCCGTTTTGCGAGCGTATTGGAATCGCCCTGCTGAATCGGTCATGAAAGGGCGATTCTAAAGTTTGCAAGCAAAGTAACCCAAATTAATAGACAGCAGAGAGGACCCCCCCCCCGGAACATAACACATTTTCTAGAAAATGAAAATACACACCCACAAAACAAACCATGACTGAACAACTTGTTGCACTGTTGTGGGGAGAAAAAACACTGGACAAAAAGCATCAACTCAGTTTTGAAATGACTCGTGTCTCTTTTAAGCAAGAACGTTCCGTGAGCATTGATAAAACTATAGATGTATGTAGATGATTTCCTCCCCAGTCCAGGCAATGTGCGGATCTAGCTGGGACAAAAAAGGTTTGGGCCACAACAACCCTGGCATCAGTACAGTAAAATACATTTCCGCATAATTTCTTCTTTTTCTGCTACACTCCTCCACCATTAGCC